>NC_086444.1:186488779-187913570 GCF_028390025.1 Pseudophryne corroboree | reverse complement strand
AACCTGGCTCCTAGATAAGATGAATTATACAGTTTCAAATATGTGCTCAGATTGTATCTTCACACTATAGTGATCTGAGTTAATGTGGGACTGTGCTGACCCAGAAAGAGTGCCAAGCACTCAAAGAGATACGGTTATACACAGAAAGGAAAGGTCGCACAAGTCGTTTCTATTTCTTCTAACTAACCCCCTTAAATATTTATAATTTTATTCATGTGAATTGTCTTCACCGGGGGGTGCTACCACAGGCAAAGTAGGGTAATATGTATACAAAAGAGACAAAAACAAAATTGCCTTTTTGTGATGCACACTACTAATAATAAAAATTAACTTTTAATTTGTATCAATAAAACCATTGCGAAATATAGGGTAAAATATAAAGAGATGAAAAGATAGAAAGAGTATTTTAAAATATATGACTTCCTGCGCACAGGGCGTCCGCTAGACTGCAGGTTCTGTATGCTTATATAATATGCAAATATCTATACGTCTCTCCGTATTGATTAGTAGACGTTATATAATCTCCAGCAGTGATTCGTATCTTATTCCGTATTGATAAGCAAATGTACAAATACTAGCAGTTTATATCTTATTCTTTATTGCCTTTGTTGGCATATTGTGTGATTATTTGAGGTTATTTATATGTTGTTTAATACTCTTTATTTTCAGTGTAGCTGTTATAGATCGTATATAGCAGGATAAGCTGCCACTCAGTCCATGTGTAAGAGAAGCATTTGTATTGATCTCTGAGAAGTCAGTCTGTGCATGAAAAGAGCCCTAAAGTATCGGTCTCTTTAATTGTATCACTGGAGGATCACAGTGATTAAAAGTTTTATGACCTTCACAGTTTAACTGTGACTCATATGTGGCCCCTCATTGTAATCAATTCTATGGGATTAGTTCCTTTCTATACAGATACCTATTAACATATATAATCACACAGAATGTGTGTCCTTTATTGACAGTAAGATGTGACACAGTCTAATTGTAGCTTATGTATAGCTCGAAAAGTTTCAATAATGTAGCTCTTTCTCACAGAAATGACTTCTATTAGCACACACAGTTGTTAATTGATGTTGTTATACTGTATCCATTCCCTTCATTGGTAACCCAGTTGCAGAGTCTTGCTATGACTCATGTAGTGCTGCGTGTATTACAATTCTGTAACAGTTTCAAATAGGAATACTTTTCATGCAAACAGCTATTATGACATGAGACACAGTGCGCATTCTTCTCTAGTTATATATAAGGTGTTACATTGAGTTTATATCATGTGTTAAATCTTATACTATAGTGTGCTGACAGTAATAGGTAGTAAGAGTCACTATTATTCCGTCTCTCTATACACTGATTATATTCTTATAGTACTGCAGGTCTAATGGATGTTATTATTTTACGTATCTGTTCTTCGTCTGCAATGCTTTCACATAGGCTGGTTGTGACTTGTGTATTCCCGCATGTGTTTCACTGTTGTAATTAATTTGATGAGATTGATTCCTGTCAGCACAGACAGCTTTCTATGAATGTGATTACACAGCGTTTATCTTTTATTATCAGCACAGGTCACACACACTCTGGCCGTAGCTCAGTAGTCAGTATTGTTACTGTCTCTAAAGAGCTCGGCTCCTATTAATGGATGTGATTACACAGCATTTATCCTTTATTATCAGCACAGGTCGTAAGCACTGACATTAGTCAGTATTATTACTGTTTCTAATGAACTAGGCTCCTATTAATGGATGTGATTACATTAGTGGATATGATTACATAGCATTTATCCTTTATTATCAGCACAGGTCACACACACTCTGACCGTAGCTCAGTGGTCAGTATTGTTACTGTCTCTCATGTGCTCGGCTACTATTAATGGATGTGATTACACAGCATTTATCCTTTATTATCAACACAGGTCATACACGCTGATCGTAGCTCAGTAGTCAGTATTGTTGCTATCTCCAATAAGCTCGTCTCCTATTAATAGATGTGATTACACAGCGTTTATCCTCTATTATCAGCACAGGTCATACACACTGATCGTAGCTCAGTAGTCAGTATCGTTGCTGTCTTTAGTGAGTTCGGCTTTCGTTAATACAGACAGCTGTTAGTTACTGTTGTTACACTGTATTTAGGACGTATTTCACCTGAATAAATATGTTATATGCTGAATTGGCTGTTTAAACACACTTTCTGTCTGTGTAATAATACTCTTCAAGGAGTGTGATATCTCAGTATCAGCCTAAAACACTGGTATACTAATTCACTGACATGGCTGTCTAAGCACACTTTCTGTCTGTGTGAGTACACCCTTCGAGGGGTGTGATGTCTCAATATCCACTTAAATCACTATCTTGCTAGACTGCTGTATTGCACATTGCTATCTACATACACATTTATCTGTCTAAATAGTCTCTCCCCTCCGGGAGTGTGTTCAATGTTTAGTTCACTGCCCCGGCATTAAGTAATAGCGGACGCCGTTGTGCGCAGGGAGGCCTGACGCACGTTTCGCAAATGCTTCTTCTGAGGCTGACCAGATTGCCTCCCAGCTCCGAAATTTGTACCGACACACGGACTTTCAGAGCCAATCATTGCCACGATTCCCTATGACGTGTATTGTTCCCCAGTGGTTTCGTCTCTCCGATCATGTGACCAGCATGTTCACCGGGATGTGCAGATTTACCCTAAATTGCTATAATCAGTTGTCAGCACTAACCCGATGTTTTTACGGTTTAATAAATTCTGGAATATGGTATATTAAATACATGCCCATTCAGAGTCCATCATACAGTGATGAATACATATATCATTTGTAAACCATATATAAAGTATCTGATATTGAAGTTTATTAAGGCATAATAATCACGCTGAGACATCCATCTCAATTACAGCTCTATGGATTTCTATATGGTTATGTTGCAATTCCCTTTGTGTATCTTATATATCTATCTAAATTAATCATTGTGTTCTATTATCTGAACTATTATTAAATCGATGTTGATATTTAATATTAATATTTCAAACTCATATGTGAGAATTATGATGATTGTGCTATTGTGAAAATAAGACTATAAGTAAAAAAAGTGGATTTAGATGAGTGAGTAGAATCCCATTTCCTTCTCGAGATTCTTATGTGATTCAATTGTGCTATTGTGACAAAAAGTTTTTTATATTTAATATTTATATTGTCATTAATGGACAGTGAAAAAAAGGGGGGGGGGGAAGAGGGGGAAAGAAAGGGGGGAGGAAAATTTTATTAATGTGACCAAAATTCATAAACCACACTCTGGTGAAGAAAAAAAAAAAGTGATGTGATGCAAACCACGTGATTAAAACTGAAAGGTGAGATGATGATGAGTTATATATTTATAGAATAGTAATTGTAATGACTTTGTCAATTCCTAAATAGTGCCAAAAATACCATATAGGTTGATCCACCATACCATAGGCTTTTGCGATTGAATGTATCATTATTTATTATTCATCTTTCATAGAGCACAGTTCTATCCATATAGAATTATCTATAGGTTTGGACCTATTGAGGAAAATATATTGTACCTTCTGTTGCAAAGGTGGTACTGTTTATCAAGTATATTTATTCTGCATATCCTTGTACTCTTTGCTCTATGATGTCTGAAATGGAGGTCTTAAATATCATTGATAAAAATAATTGATATATATGGCAATAATTATAGATAGGTTCTTATCAGGGCATGTGTATCTCCATATTCCCTATGTTACCCATTCCTCCTTAATTCACTCGTTAATAGGTACATGTGGGTTCTTATCTGGAAATTCCCACTAGGGAAAGGTCATGTCTTGAACACAATGGCCTGATGTATATTTGTCAGGATCTTCTTCTAAAGGGACATTATAGGTAGTCTCCTTATACTAGGCCATCTTGGGTCTGGAGGTGTTCATTTGGGATAATCTTATCTCAAATGTAAAAACTTATCAAGTAAGAAGTTAAACATTCTATTCTAAAAAGGCAGTATATGTGTTCTCCTCATTTAAACCGTTGGGTCTGAGGGTGTTCATCAGGAATATTAGCCTTGTTTCTTGCTTCAATAATTCACGATCCACGTCACCCCCTCGGATATTAAGAGAAATCCTTTTCATACCAAAGGCTACCAAACCCCTGGGGTTGGATTGGTGACATTTCAAAAAGTGACGCGCTATAGGGGTTAAGCTCCTTGCCAGTCTTTGATCACGTTCGGCATTCCGGATGGTGCCAATGTGTTCCAGAATCCTTCTTTTAAGTGGTCTCTTAGTTTTGCCTATATAGCTTTTATTGCATGGGCATGTTAAATTGTAAACTACTGCCAATGTGTCACAATTTATGTAGTCATCTATCCTCCAGACCTTATTGAATTTATCTGTATATTGGGTTGTAGGTATCATTGCGGTACAGGCTTTGCATGCACCGCATTGATACGACCCTTTTCTTTTTTGGGGTGTTTTCGGGGTTCTCAGATGACTTTCCACCAGAATGTCTTTCAAATTTCTGGATCTTCTCCAGCTGATGTCAATACGCTCTCCCAATGTCTTAGCTAGATCTGGATCAGTATGTAGTACGTTTAGATGTGTCTGCAGAATTCCTTGGACATCTTTCTATTCCTGGCAAAAAGTGCCTATAAAACGGATCTTTTCCATTCCACCTTGGATGTTCTTAGGTGTTAGGAGTTCATCTCTGGTGTATTTCTTGGTCTCATGTAGGGCACGTCTGATGGAATTTTTGCTGTATCCTCGGGATTCCAATCTTCCCCCTAATTCACGTGCTCTCATTGAGAAAGTTTCATCCTTAGAACAGTTCCTCCTCATCCTTAGGAATTCTCCCTTGGGTAGTCCTTTTAGAACGGGTGGATGATGGGAACTGTCATTGTGCAGGATACTGTTTGTTGAGGTCTTTTTACGGAAGAGGTCTGATGATAGGTGGCCATCTTCCTCTAAGGTGAGTGTTATGTCAAGAAAGTTCACCCTCTTTCTATCCATCTCATAGGTGAGCCTCAAATTTAAGTCATTTGAGTTCAGACTGTCCATAAAGTTTTTGAAAGTTTGTGCGTCTCCTCCCCATATGATTAGGAGATCATCTATATATCTCAACCACATAATTATGTGGGTGGTATAGATGTCATTCTCTTCTCGAAAGACGTACTCCCTCTCCCACCACCCCAGGTACAGGTTAGCATACGTCGGGGCACACGTTGTGCCCATAGCTGTGCCCTGCACCTGGAGGTAGAAATAGTTGTTGCAGACAAAATAATTTTTCGTCAGTACAAACTGCAAAAGTGTTAGAAGAAAGTCATTGAAATCTGAGGGATGACCCATGCTTAAGAAATATCTTACTGCCTGGATGCCATATTCATGCTTGATGCTTGTATACAAGCTTTCCACATCACAAGTGATTAGGTAGGCATCTGTGTCCAGGATCACATCTTGGATTTTATTAAGGACGTCTGGTGTATCTCTTACGTAAGATGGTAAACTTGTCACATAGTCCCTCAGATGTGCATCCACAAAGATGCTCGCCTTCTCTGTCAGGCTTCCCATGCCAGAGACAATGGGCCTGCCAGGTGGGCTGTTCTCATCTTTGTGAATCTTCGGGAGGAGGTATAGAGTTGGCACTCTAGGAAATTCTGTTGTTAAAAAATCAAAGTCCTTCTTGGAGATAATTCCATTGTCTTTCACTCTCTGTATCATTTTTTTGTATATTTCTAGAAAGTCATTTGTAGGATTGAAGGTAAGTTTCTTATAACATAGCTTATTGTTTAGCTGTTTATTCAGTTCTTTTATGTAATTATAACGAGACCAGAGAACCACATTTCCCCCTTTATCTGAGGGTTTAACAATGGTATCATCCCAGCTCTGAATCTCCTTCAGAGCCTTCTTCTGTTCATTGCTTAGATTCTGATGGTATCTAGAATGTTTCTTCTTAATTTCTAGATGATCTAAATCCTTGCTTACAAGATCCAAAAAGACCTTGACTTGTGGGCAGATGGCAGGATCTGGGTAAAAGGTGGATCTTCTTGTCAATGTGATTTTTCTTGGGGATACTGATACTGGAGTATGATGTACATCATCTTGTGATTCATATGGTGCATTTTCCAGTTCCTCCAGTATAGCCAAAGTTTCGGTGTCTTCCTTTGTAAGAGTCTGAGAGCTAGAGTGCGGGTTTTCTTGATTTTCTCTTTTGGCGAAAAATTTCTTTAGGAGTAATTTCCTAGCAAAGAGATTTAGATCTTTCTCTAGGCTGAATCTATCGAAGGTTTGAGTAGGTGAGAAAGAGAGTCCCTTATTTAGAACCTCAATCTGGGAAGATGTGAGAACATGATCGGTTTAATTAATGATCCTTAAGGAATCAGTCTCCGTTATTTCCTGTAACGTCTGTATTCCCTGCGGTCTTCTCTCCTTTCCCGTGGTCCTCTCTTTCCTTTTCTTACCTCTTCTGATCCTCTTATATTGCGTCCTATCATATCTCGGGTTTCTCTTGGAGTAACCCCTAAAAAATCCTTTTGTTGATTTCTATAAGAGGGCTGTCCACTAGTGGATTCATTCTCTGATGAGTCCATCTCAGAGGTACTGTATCCTTCATAATTATCTGCCACGTTTCTCCTTTTAATGTGACTCCATCGATAGACTGTTTTAGAGAGAAAATCGTTCTTGTCCCTCTGTAGCTTACCCCTTTTCCTGCTAATGACTTCCTTTTCAATAATATCTATCTCCAGTTTGTACTTATCATACATCCTCTGGAATTTCTCCAGAGTCTCATAATTTTTCAGCTTCTCCCCTATGCCAGTAATTTCTTGTCTGTACCTCTCTAACATCACATCATCGTGTTTGATCAAAATGTTGATCAGATTAAGGGAACATGTGGTCAAGGTTTTCTCCCATTCCTGTTTTAGTGTTTCTGTAGCCAATTCAAAGGATGGGAAAACACGTGGCCTCAGGCCCCTCGGAGTGATGGATAGTTTAACATAATTTTCAAATGTCAGTCTGTTCCAAAATGTTTTGGTCTGTTTAATCAGTAATTGCTTCAACTGAGACAGATCATTCATCCAATCTCCTCCTGATACATCAGCATTTGCCATCTCTGTATCAAAAAGTGTTTCCACATTATTTTGTAGTCTAGATTGTCTATCATTTAGTTCTTTGCTGAGACTAAAACCACTTCCATTTGATTCTGTTATCCTGGGATTGGCCATTTTAGCCAATAAATCGCACAGATCGGATCTAGGGGGCAACCTGGCTCCTAGATAAGATGAATTATACAGTTTCAAATATGTGCTCAGATTGTATCTTCACACTATAGTGATCTGAGTTAATGTGGGACTGTGCTGACCCAGAAAGAGTGCCAAGCACTCAAAGAGATACGGTTATACACAGAAAGGAAAGGTCGCACAAGTCGTTTCTATTTCTTCTAACTAACCCCCTTAAATATTTATAATTTTATTCATGTGAATTGTCTTCACCGGGGGGTGCTACCACAGGCAAAGTAGGGTAATATGTATACAAAAGAGACAAAAACAAAATTGCCTTTTTGTGATGCACACTACTAATAATAAAAATTAACTTTTAATTTGTATCAATAAAACCATTGCGAAATATAGGGTAAAATATAAAGAGATGAAAAGATAGAAAGAGTATTTTAAAATATATGACTTCCTGCGCACAGGGCGTCCGCTAGACTGCAGGTTCTGTATGCTTATATAATATGCAAATATCTATACGTCTCTCCGTATTGATTAGTAGACGTTATATAATCTCCAGCAGTGATTCGTATCTTATTCCGTATTGATAAGCAAATGTACAAATACTAGCAGTTTATATCTTATTCTTTATTGCCTTTGTTGGCATATTGTGTGATTATTTGAGGTTATTTATATGTTGTTTAATACTCTTTATTTTCAGTGTAGCTGTTATAGATCGTATATAGCAGGATAAGCTGCCACTCAGTCCATGTGTAAGAGAAGCATTTGTATTGATCTCTGAGAAGTCAGTCTGTGCATGAAAAGAGCCCTAAAGTATCGGTCTCTTTAATTGTATCACTGGAGGATCACAGTGATTAAAAGTTTTATGACCTTCACAGTTTAACTGTGACTCATATGTGGCCCCTCATTGTAATCAATTCTATGGGATTAGTTCCTTTCTATACAGATACCTATTAACATATATAATCACACAGAATGTGTGTCCTTTATTGACAGTAAGATGTGACACAGTCTAATTGTAGCTTATGTATAGCTCGAAAAGTTTCAATAATGTAGCTCTTTCTCACAGAAATGACTTCTATTAGCACACACAGTTGTTAATTGATGTTGTTATACTGTATCCATTCCCTTCATTGGTAACCCAGTTGCAGAGTCTTGCTATGACTCATGTAGTGCTGCGTGTATTACAATTCTGTAACAGTTTCAAATAGGAATACTTTTCATGCAAACAGCTATTATGACATGAGACACAGTGCGCATTCTTCTCTAGTTATATATAAGGTGTTACATTGAGTTTATATCATGTGTTAAATCTTATACTATAGTGTGCTGACAGTAATAGGTAGTAAGAGTCACTATTATTCCGTCTCTCTATACACTGATTATATTCTTATAGTACTGCAGGTCTAATGGATGTTATTATTTTACGTATCTGTTCTTCGTCTGCAATGCTTTCACATAGGCTGGTTGTGACTTGTGTATTCCCGCATGTGTTTCACTGTTGTAATTAATTTGATGAGATTGATTCCTGTCAGCACAGACAGCTTTCTATGAATGTGATTACACAGCGTTTATCTTTTATTATCAGCACAGGTCACACACACTCTGGCCGTAGCTCAGTAGTCAGTATTGTTACTGTCTCTAAAGAGCTCGGCTCCTATTAATGGATGTGATTACACAGCATTTATCCTTTATTATCAGCACAGGTCGTAAGCACTGACATTAGTCAGTATTATTACTGTTTCTAATGAACTAGGCTCCTATTAATGGATGTGATTACATTAGTGGATATGATTACATAGCATTTATCCTTTATTATCAGCACAGGTCACACACACTCTGACCGTAGCTCAGTGGTCAGTATTGTTACTGTCTCTCATGTGCTCGGCTACTATTAATGGATGTGATTACACAGCATTTATCCTTTATTATCAACACAGGTCATACACGCTGATCGTAGCTCAGTAGTCAGTATTGTTGCTATCTCCAATAAGCTCGTCTCCTATTAATAGATGTGATTACACAGCGTTTATCCTCTATTATCAGCACAGGTCATACACACTGATCGTAGCTCAGTAGTCAGTATCGTTGCTGTCTTTAGTGAGTTCGGCTTTCGTTAATACAGACAGCTGTTAGTTACTGTTGTTACACTGTATTTAGGATGTATTTCACCTGAATAAATATGTTATATGCTGAATTGGCTGTTTAAACACACTTTCTGTCTGTGTAATAATACTCTTCAAGGAGTGTGATATCTCAGTATCAGCCTAAAACACTGGTATACTAATTCACTGACATGGCTGTCTAAGCACACTTTCTGTCTGTGTGAGTACACCCTTCGAGGGGTGTGATGTCTCAATATCCACTTAAATCACTATCTTGCTAGACTGCTGTATTGCACATTGCTATCTACATACACATTTATCTGTCTAAATAGTCTCTCCCCTCCGGGAGTGTGTTCAATGTTTAGTTCACTGCCCCGGCATTAAGTAATAGCGGACGCCGTTGTGCGCAGGGAGGCCTGACGCACGTTTCGCAAATGCTTCTTCTGAGGCTGACCAGATTGCCTCCCAGCTCCGAAATTTGTACCGACACACGGACTTTCAGAGCCAATCATTGCCACGATTCCCTATGACGTGTATTGTTCCCCAGTGGTTTCGTCTCTCCGATCATGTGACCAGCATGTTCACCGGGATGTGCAGATTTACCCTAAATTGCTATAATCAGTTGTCAGCACTAACCCGATGTTTTTACGGTTTAATAAATTCTGGAATATGGTATATTAAATACATGCCCATTCAGAGTCCATCATACAGTGATGAATACATATATCATTTGTAAACCATATATAAAGTATCTGATATTGAAGTTTATTAAGGCATAATAATCACGCTGAGACATCCATCTCAATTACAGCTCTATGGATTTCTATATGGTTATGTTGCAATTCCCTTTGTGTATCTTATATATCTATCTAAATTAATCATTGTGTTCTATTATCTGAACTATTATTAAATCGATGTTGATATTTAATATTAATATTTCAAACTCATATGTGAGAATTATGATGATTGTGCTATTGTGAAAATAAGACTATAAGTAAAAAAAGTGGATTTAGATGAGTGAGTAGAATCCCATTTCCTTCTCGAGATTCTTATGTGATTCAATTGTGCTATTGTGACAAAAAGTTTTTTATATTTAATATTTATATTGTCATTAATGGACAGTGAAAAAAAGGGGGGGGGGAAGAGGGGGAAAGAAAGGGGGGAGGAAAATTTTATTAATGTGACCAAAATTCATAAACCACACTCTGGTGAAGAAAAAAAAAAAGTGATGTGATGCAAACCACGTGATTAAAACTGAAAGGTGAGATGATGATGAGTTATATATTTATAGAATAGTAATTGTAATGACTTTGTCAATTCCTAAATAGTGCCAAAAATACCATATAGGTTGATCCACCATACCATAGGCTTTTGCGATTGAATGTATCATTATTTATTATTCATCTTTCATAGAGCACAGTTCTATCCATATAGAATTATCTATAGGTTTGGACCTATTGAGGAAAATATATTGTACCTTCTGTTGCAAAGGTGGTACTGTTTATCAAGTATATTTATTCTGCATATCCTTGTACTCTTTGCTCTATGATGTCTGAAATGGAGGTCTTAAATATCATTGATAAAAATAATTGATATATATGGCAATAATTATAGATAGGTTCTTATCAGGGCATGTGTATCTCCATATTCCCTATGTTACCCATTCCTCCTTAATTCACTCGTTAATAGGTACATGTGGGTTCTTATCTGGAAATTCCCACTAGGGAAAGGTCATGTCTTGAACACAATGGCCTGATGTATATTTGTCAGGATCTTCTTCTAAAGGGACATTATAGGTAGTCTCCTTATACTAGGCCATCTTGGGTCTGGAGGTGTTCATTTGGGATAATCTTATCTCAAATGTAAAAACTTATCAAGTAAGAAGTTAAACATTCTATTCTAAAAAGGCAGTATATGTGTTCTCCTCATTTAAACCGTTGGGTCTGAGGGTGTTCATCAGGAATATTAGCCTTGTTTCTTGCTTCAATAATTCACGATCCACGTCACCCCCTCGGATATTAAGAGAAATCCTTTTCATACCAAAGGCTACCAAACCCCTGGGGTTGGATTGGTGACATTTCAAAAAGTGACGCGCTATAGGGGTTAAGCTCCTTGCCAGTCTTTGATCACGTTCGGCATTCCGGATGGTGCCAATGTGTTCCAGAATCCTTCTTTTAAGTGGTCTCTTAGTTTTGCCTATATAGCTTTTATTGCATGGGCATGTTAAATTGTAAACTACTGCCAATGTGTCACAATTTATGTAGTCATCTATCCTCCAGACCTTATTGAATTTATCTGTATATTGGGTTGTAGGTATCATTGCGGTACAGGCTTTGCATGCACCGCATTGATACGACCCTTTTCTTTTTTGGGGTGTTTTCGGGGTTCTCAGATGACTTTCCACCAGAATGTCTTTCAAATTTCTGGATCTTCTCCAGCTGATGTCAATACGCTCTCCCAATGTCTTAGCTAGATCTGGATCAGTATGTAGTACGTTTAGATGTGTCTGCAGAATTCCTTGGACATCTTTCTATTCCTGGCAAAAAGTGCCTATAAAACGGATCTTTTCCATTCCACCTTGGATGTTCTTAGGTGTTAGGAGTTCATCTCTGGTGTATTTCTTGGTCTCATGTAGGGCACGTCTGATGGAATTTTTGCTGTATCCTCGGGATTCCAATCTTCCCCCTAATTCACGTGCTCTCATTGAGAAAGTTTCATCCTTAGAACAGTTCCTCCTCATCCTTAGGAATTCTCCCTTGGGTAGTCCTTTTAGAACGGGTGGATGATGGGAACTGTCATTGTGCAGGATACTGTTTGTTGAGGTCTTTTTACGGAAGAGGTCTGATGATAGGTGGCCATCTTCCTCTAAGGTGAGTGTTATGTCAAGAAAGTTCACCCTCTTTCTATCCATCTCATAGGTGAGCCTCAAATTTAAGTCATTTGAGTTCAGACTGTCCATAAAGTTTTTGAAAGTTTGTGCGTCTCCTCCCCATATGATTAGGAGATCATCTATATATCTCAACCACATAATTATGTGGGTGGTATAGATGTCATTCTCTTCTCGAAAGACGTACTCCCTCTCCCACCACCCCAGGTACAGGTTAGCATACGTCGGGGCACACGTTGTGCCCATAGCTGTGCCCTGCACCTGGAGGTAGAAATAGTTGTTGCAGACAAAATAATTTTTCGTCAGTACAAACTGCAAAAGTGTTAGAAGAAAGTCATTGAAATCTGAGGGATGACCCATGCTTAAGAAATATCTTACTGCCTGGATGCCATATTCATGCTTGATGCTTGTATACAAGCTTTCCACATCACAAGTGATTAGGTAGGCATCTGTGTCCAGGATCACATCTTGGATTTTATTAAGGACGTCTGGTGTATCTCTTACGTAAGATGGTAAACTTGTCACATAGTCCCTCAGATGTGCATCCACAAAGATGCTCGCCTTCTCTGTCAGGCTTCCCATGCCAGAGACAATGGGCCTGCCAGGTGGGCTGTTCTCATCTTTGTGAATCTTCGGGAGGAGGTATAGAGTTGGCACTCTAGGAAATTCTGTTGTTAAAAAATCAAAGTCCTTCTTGGAGATAATTCCATTGTCTTTCACTCTCTGTATCATTTTTTTGTATATTTCTAGAAAGTCATTTGTAGGATTGAAGGTAAGTTTCTTATAACATAGCTTATTGTTTAGCTGTTTATTCAGTTCTTTTATGTAATTATAACGAGACCAGAGAACCACATTTCCCCCTTTATCTGAGGGTTTAACAATGGTATCATCCCAGCTCTGAATCTCCTTCAGAGCCTTCTTCTGTTCATTGCTTAGATTCTGATGGTATCTAGAATGTTTCTTCTTAATTTCTAGATGATCTAAATCCTTGCTTACAAGATCCAAAAAGACCTTGACTTGTGGGCAGATGGCAGGATCTGGGTAAAAGGTGGATCTTCTTGTCAATGTGATTTTTCTTGGGGATACTGATACTGGAGTATGATGTACATCATCTTGTGATTCATATGGTGCATTTTCCAGTTCCTCCAGTATAGCCAAAGTTTCGGTGTCTTCCTTTGTAAGAGTCTGAGAGCTAGAGTGCGGGTTTTCTTGATTTTCTCTTTTGGCGAAAAATTTCTTTAGGAGTAATTTCCTAGCAAAGAGATTTAGATCTTTCTCTAGGCTGAATCTATCGAAGGTTTGAGTAGGTGAGAAAGAGAGTCCCTTATTTAGAACCTCAATCTGGGAAGATGTGAGAACATGATCGGTTTAATTAATGATCCTTAAGGAATCAGTCTCCGTTATTTCCTGTAATGTCTGTATTCCCTGCGGTCTTCTCTCCATTCCCGTGGTCCTCTCTTTCCTTTTCTTACCTCTTCTGATCCTCTTATATTGCGTCCTATCATATCTCGGGTTTCTCTTGGAGTAACCCCTAAAAAATCCTTTTGTTGATTTCTATAAGAGGGCTGTCCACTAGTGGATTCATTCTCTGATGAGTCCATCTCAGAGGTACTGTATCCTTCATAATTATCTGCCACGTTTCTCCTTTTAATGTGACTCCATCGATAGACTGTTTTAGAGAGAAAATCGTTCTTGTCCCTCTGTAGCTTACCCCTTTTCCTGCTAATGACTTCCTTTTCAATAATATCTATCTCCAGTTTGTACTTATCATACATCCTCTGGAATTTCTCCAGAGTCTCATAATTTTTCAGCTTCTCCCCTATGCCAGTAATTTCTTGTCTGTACCTCTCTAACATCACATCATCGTGTTTGATCAAAATGTTGATCAGATTAAGGGAACATGTGGTCAAGGTTTTCTCCCATTCCTGTTTTAGTGTTTCTGTAGCCAATTCAAAGGATGGGAAAACACGTGGCCTCAGGCCCCTCGGAGTGATGGATAGTTTAACATAATTTTCAAATGTCAGTCTGTTCCAAAATGTTTTGGTCTGTTTAATCAGTAATTGCTTCAACTGAGACAGATCATTCATCCAATCTCCTCCTGATACATCAGCATTTGCCATCTCTGTATCAAAAAGTGTTTCCACATTATTTTGTAGTCTAGATTGTCTATCATTTAGTTCTTTGCTGAGACTAAAACCACTTCCATTTGATTCTGTTATCCTGGGATTGGCCATTTTAGCCAATAAATCGCACAGATCGGATCTAGGGGGCAACCTGGCTCCTAGATAAGATGAATTATACAGTTTCAAATATGTGCTCAGATTGTATCTTCACACTATAGTGATCTGAGTTAATGTGGGACTGTGCTGACCCAGAAAGAGTGCCAAGCACTCAAAGAGATACGGTTATACACAGAAAGGAAAGGTCGCACAAGTCGTTTCTATTTCTTCTAACTAACCCCCTTAAATATTTATAATTTTATTCATGTGAATTGTCTTCACCGGGGGGTGCTACCACAGGCAAAGTAGGGTAATATGTATACAAAAGAGACAAAAACAAAATTGCCTTTTTGTGATGCACACTACTAATAATAAAAATTAACTTTTAATTTGTATCAATAAAACCATTGCGAAATATAGGGTAAAATATAAAGAGATGAAAAGATAGAAAGAGTATTTTAAAATATATGACTTCCTGCGCACAGGGCGTCCGCTAGACTGCAGGTTCTGTATGCTTATATAATATGCAAATATCTATACGTCTCTCCGTATTGATTAGTAGACGTTATATAATCTCCAGCAGTGATTCGTATCTTATTCCGTATTGATAAGCAAATGTACAAATACTAGCAGTTTATATCTTATTCTTTATTGCCTTTGTTGGCATATTGTGTGATTATTTGAGGTTATTTATATGTTGTTTAATACTCTTTATTTTCAGTGTAGCTGTTATAGATCGTATATAGCAGGATAAGCTGCCACTCAGTCCATGTGTAAGAGAAGCATTTGTATTGATCTCTGAGAAGTCAGTCTGTGCATGAAAAGAGCCCTAAAGTATCGGTCTCTTTAATTGTATCACTGGAGGATCACAGTGATTAAAAGTTTTATGACCTTCACAGTTTAACTGTGACTCATATGTGGCCCCTCATTGTAATCAATTCTATGGGATTAGTTCCTTTCTATACAGATACCTATTAACATATATAATCACACAGAATGTGTGTCCTTTATTGACAGTAAGATGTGACACAGTCTAATTGTAGCTTATGTATAGCTCGAAAAGTTTCAATAATGTAGCTCTTTCTCACAGAAATGACTTCTATTAGCACACACAGTTGTTAATTGATGTTGTTATACTGTATCCATTCCCTTCATTGGTAACCCAGTTGCAGAGTCTTGCTATGACTCATGTAGTGCTGCGTGTATTACAATTCTGTAACAGTTTCAAATAGGAATACTTTTCATGCAAACAGCTATTATGACATGAGACACAGTGCGCATTCTTCTCTAGTTATATATAAGGTGTTACATTGAGTTTATATCATGTGTTAAATCTTATACTATAGTGTGCTGACAGTAATAGGTAGTAAGAGTCACTATTATTCCGTCTCTCTATACACTGATTATATTCTTATAGTACTGCAGGTCTAATGGATGTTATTATTTTACGTATCTGTTCTTCGTCTGCAATGCTTTCACATAGGCTGGTTGTGACTTGTGTATTCCCGCATGTGTTTCACTGTTGTAATTAATTTGATGAGATTGATTCCTGTCAGCACAGACAGCTTTCTATGAATGTGATTACACAGCGTTTATCTTTTATTATCAGCACAGGTCACACACACTCTGGCCGTAGCTCAGTAGTCAGTATTGTTACTGTCTCTAAAGAGCTCGGCTCCTATTAATGGATGTGATTACACAGCATTTATCCTTTATTATCAGCACAGGTCGTAAGCACTGACATTAGTCAGTATTATTACTGTTTCTAATGAACTAGGCTCCTATTAATGGATGTGATTACATTAGTGGATATGATTACATAGCATTTATCCTTTATTATCAGCACAGGTCACACACACTCTGACCGTAGCTCAGTGGTCAGTATTGTTACTGTCTCTCATGTGCTCGGCTACTATTAATGGATGTGATTACACAGCATTTATCCTTTATTATCAACACAGGTCATACACGCTGATCGTAGCTCAGTAGTCAGTATTGTTGCTATCTCCAATAAGCTCGTCTCCTATTAATAGATGTGATTACACAGCGTTTATCCTCTATTATCAGCACAGGTCATACACACTGATCGTAGCTCAGTAGTCAGTATCGTTGCTGTCTTTAGTGAGTTCGGCTTTCGTTAATACAGACAGCTGTTAGTTACTGTTGTTACACTGTATTTAGGACGTATTTCACCTGAATAAATATGTTATATGCTGAATTGGCTGTTTAAACACACTTTCTGTCTGTGTAATAATACTCTTCAAGGAGTGTGATATCTCAGTATCAGCCTAAAACACTGGTATACTAATTCACTGACATGGCTGTCTAAGCACACTTTCTGTCTGTGTGAGTACACCCTTCGAGGGGTGTGATGTCTCAATATCCACTTAAATCACTATCTTGCTAGACTGCTGTATTGCACATTGCTATCTACATACACATTTATCTGTCTAAATAGTCTCTCCCCTCCGGGAGTGTGTTCAATGTTTAGTTCACTGCCCCGGCATTAAGTAATAGCGGACGCCGTTGTGCGCAGGGAGGCCTGACGCACGTTTCGCAAATGCTTCTTCTGAGGCTGACCAGATTGCCTCCCAGCTCCGAAATTTGTACCGACACACGGACTTTCAGAGCCAATCATTGCCACGATTCCCTATGACGTGTATTGTTCCCCAGTGGTTTCGTCTCTCCGATCATGTGACCAGCATGTTCACCGGGATGTGCAGATTTACCCTAAATTGCTATAATCAGTTGTCAGCACTAACCCGATGTTTTTACGGTTTAATAAATTCTGGAATATGGTATATTAAATACATGCCCATTCAGAGTCCATCATACAGTGATGAATACATATATCATTTGTAAACCATATATAAAGTATCTGATATTGAAGTTTATTAAGGCATAATAATCACGCTGAGACATCCATCTCAATTACAGCTCTATGGATTTCTATATGGTTATGTTGCAATTCCCTTTGTGTATCTTATATATCTATCTAAATTAATCATTGTGTTCTATTATCTGAACTATTATTAAATCGATGTTGATATTTAATATTAATATTTCAAACTCATATGTGAGAATTATGATGATTGTGCTATTGTGAAAATAAGACTATAAGTAAAAAAAGTGGATTTAGATGAGTGAGTAGAATCCCATTTCCTTCTCGAGATTCTTATGTGATTCAATTGTGCTATTGTGACAAAAAGTTTTTTATATTTAATATTTATATTGTCATTAATGGACAGTGAAAAAAAGGGGGGGGGGAAGAGGGGGAAAGAAAGGGGGGGAGGAAAATTTTATTAATGTGACCAAAATTCATAAACCACACTCTGGTGAAGAAAAAAAAAAAGTGATGTGATGCAAACCACGTGATTAAAACTGAAAGGTGAGATGATGATGAGTTATATATTTATAGAATAGTAATTGTAATGACTTTGTCAATTCCTAAATAGTGCCAAAAATACCATATAGGTTGATCCACCATACCATAGGCTTTTGCGATTGAATGTATCATTATTTATTATTCATCTTTCATAGAGCACAGTTCTATCCATATAGAATTATCTATAGGTTTGGACCTATTGAGGAAAATATATTGTACCTTCTGTTGCAAAGGTGGTACTGTTTATCAAGTATATTTATTCTGCATATCCTTGTACTCTTTGCTCTATGATGTCTGAAATGGAGGTCTTAAATATCATTGATAAAAATAATTGATATATATGGCAATAATTATAGATAGGTTCTTATCAGGGCATGTGTATCTCCATATTCCCTATGTTACCCATTCCTCCTTAATTCACTCGTTAATAGGTACATGTGGGTTCTTATCTGGAAATTCCCACTAGGGAAAGGTCATGTCTTGAACACAATGGCCTGATGTATATTTGTCAGGATCTTCTTCTAAAGGGACATTATAGGTAGTCTCCTTATACTAGGCCATCTTGGGTCTGGAGGTGTTCATTTGGGATAATCTTATCTCAAATGTAAAAACTTATCAAGTAAGAAGTTAAACATTCTATTCTAAAAAGGCAGTATATGTGTTCTCCTCATTTAAACCGTTGGGTCTGAGGGTGTTCATCAGGAATATTAGCCTTGTTTCTTGCTTCAATAATTCACGATCCACGTCACCCCCTCGGATATTAAGAGAAATCCTTTTCATACCAAAGGCTACCAAACCCCTGGGGTTGGATTGGTGACATTTCAAAAAGTGACGCGCTATAGGGGTTAAGCTCCTTGCCAGTCTTTGATCACGTTCGGCATTCCGGATGGTGCCAATGTGTTCCAGAATCCTTCTTTTAAGTGGTCTCTTAGTTTTGCCTATATAGCTTTTATTGCATGGGCATGTTAAATTGTAAACTACTGCCAATGTGTCACAATTTATGTAGTCATCTATCCTCCAGACCTTATTGAATTTATCTGTATATTGGGTTGTAGGTATCATTGCGGTACAGGCTTTGCATGCACCGCATTGATACGACCCTTTTCTTTTTTGGGGTGTTTTCGGGGTTCTCAGATGACTTTCCACCAGAATGTCTTTCAAATTTCTGGATCTTCTCCAGCTGATGTCAATACGCTCTCCCAATGTCTTAGCTAGATCTGGATCAGTATGTAGTACGTTTAGATGTGTCTGCAGAATTCCTTGGACATCTTTCTATTCCTGGCAAAAAGTGCCTATAAAACGGATCTTTTCCATTCCACCTTGGATGTTCTTAGGTGTTAGGAGTTCATCTCTGGTGTATTTCTTGGTCTCATGTAGGGCACGTCTGATGGAATTTTTGCTGTATCCTCGGGATTCCAATCTTCCCCCTAATTCACGTGCTCTCATTGAGAAAGTTTCATCCTTAGAACAGTTCCTCCTCATCCTTAGGAATTCTCCCTTGGGTAGTCCTTTTAGAACGGGTGGATGATGGGAACTGTCATTGTGCAGGATACTGTTTGTTGAGGTCTTTTTACGGAAGAGGTCTGATGATAGGTGGCCATCTTCCTCTAAGGTGAGTGTTATGTCAAGAAAGTTCACCCTCTTTCTATCCATCTCATAGGTGAGCCTCAAATTTAAGTCATTTGAGTTCAGACTGTCCATAAAGTTTTTGAAAGTTTGTGCGTCTCCTCCCCATATGATTAGGAGATCATCTATATATCTCAACCACATAATTATGTGGGTGGTATAGATGTCATTCTCTTCTCGAAAGACGTACTCCCTCTCCCACCACCCCAGGTACAGGTTAGCATACGTCGGGGCACACGTTGTGCCCATAGCTGTGCCCTGCACCTGGAGGTAGAAATAGTTGTTGCAGACAAAATAATTTTTCGTCAGTACAAACTGCAAAAGTGTTAGAAGAAAGTCATTGAAATCTGAGGGATGACCCATGCTTAAGAAATATCTTACTGCCTGGATGCCATATTCATGCTTGATGCTTGTATACAAGCTTTCCACATCACAAGTGATTAGGTAGGCATCTGTGTCCAGGATCACATCTTGGATTTTATTAAGGACGTCTGGTGTATCTCTTACGTAAGATGGTAAACTTGTCACATAGTCCCTCAGATGTGCATCCACAAAGATGCTCGCCTTCTCTGTCAGGCTTCCCATGCCAGAGACAATGGGCCTGCCAGGTGGGCTGTTCTCATCTTTGTGAATCTTCGGGAGGAGGTATAGAGTTGGCACTCTAGGAAATTCTGTTGTTAAAAAATCAAAGTCCTTCTTGGAGATAATTCAATTGTCTTTCACTCTCTGTATCATTTTTTTGTATATTTCTAGAAAGTCATTTGTAGGATTGAAGGTAAGTTTCTTATAACATAGCTTATTGTTTAGCTGTTTATTCAGTTCTTTTATGTAATTATAACGAGACCAGAGAACCACATTTCCCCCTTTATCTGAGGGTTTAACAATGGTATCATCCCAGCTCTGAATCTCCTTCAGAGCCTTCTTCTGTTCATTGCTTAGATTCTGATGGTATCTAGAATGTTTCTTCTTAATTTCTAGATGATCTAAATCCTTGCTTACAAGATCCAAAAAGACCTTGACTTGTGGGCAGATGGCAGGATCTGGGTAAAAGGTGGATCTTCTTGTCAATGTGATTTTTCTTGGGGATACTGATACTGGAGTATGATGTACATCATCTTGTGATTCATATGGTGCATTTTCCAGTTCCTCCAGTATAGCCAAAGTTTCGGTGTCTTCCTTTGTAAGAGTCTGAGAGCTAGAGTGCGGGTTTTCTTGATTTTCTCTTTTGGCGAAAAATTTCTTTAGGAGTAATTTCCTAGCAAAGAGATTTAGATCTTTCTCTAGGCTGAATCTATCGAAGGTTTGAGTAGGTGAGAAAGAGAGTCCCTTATTTAGAACCTCAATCTGGGAAGATGTGAGAACATGATCGGTTTAATTAATGATCCTTAAGGAATCAGTCTCCGTTATTTCCTGTAACGTCTGTATTCCCTGCGGTCTTCTCTCCATTCCCGTGGTCCTCTCTTTCCTTTTCTTACCTCTTCTGATCCTCTTATATTGCGTCCTATCATATCTCGGGTTTCTCTTGGAGTAACCCCTAAAAAATCCTTTTGTTGATTTCTATAAGAGGGCTGTCCACTAGTGGATTCATTCTCTGATGAGTCCATCTCAGAGGTACTGTATCCTTCATAATTATCTGCCACGTTTCTCCTTTTAATGTGACTCCATCGATAGACTGTTTTAGAGAGAAAATCGTTCTTGTCCCTCTGTAGCTTACCCCTTTTCCTGCTAATGACTTCCTTTTCAATAATATCTATCTCCAGTTTGTACTTATCATACATCCTCTGGAATTTCTCCAGAGTCTCATAATTTTTCAGCTTCTCCCCTATGCCAGTAATTTCTTGTCTGTACCTCTCTAACATCACATCATCGTGTTTGATCAAAATGTTGATCAGATTAAGGGAACATGTGGTCAAGGTTTTCTCCCATTCCTGTTTTAGTGTTTCTGTAGCCAATTCAAAGGATGGGAAAACACGTGGCCTCAGGCCCCTCGGAGTGATGGATAGTTTAACATAATTTTCAAATGTCAGTCTGTTCCAAAATGTTTTGGTCTGTTTAATCAGTAATTGCTTCAACTGAGACAGATCATTCATCCAATCTCCTCCTGATACATCAGCATTTGCCATCTCTGTATCAAAAAGTGTTTCCACATTATTTTGTAGTCTAGATTGTCTATCATTTAGTTCTTTGCTGAGACTAAAACCACTTCCATTTGATTCTGTTATCCTGGGATTGGCCATTTTAGCCAATAAATCGCACAGATCGGATCTAGGGGGCAACCTGGCTCCTAGATAAGATGAATTATACAGTTTCAAATATGTGCTCAGATTGTATCTTCACACTATAGTGATCTGAGTTAATGTGGGACTGTGCTGACCCAGAAAGAGTGCCAAGCACTCAAAGAGATACGGTTATACACAGAAAGGAAAGGTCGCACAAGTCGTTTCTATTTCTTCTAACTAACCCCCTTAAATATTTATAATTTTATTCATGTGAATTGTCTTCACCGGGGGGTGCTACCACAGGCAAAGTAGGGTAATATGTATACAAAAGAGACAAAAACAAAATTGCCTTTTTGTGATGCACACTACTAATAATAAAAATTAACTTTTAATTTGTATCAATAAAACCATTGCGAAATATAGGGTAAAATATAAAGAGATGAAAAGATAGAAAGAGTATTTTAAAATATATGACTTCCTGCGCACAGGGCGTCCGCTAGACTGCAGGTTCTGTATGCTTATATAATATGCAAATATCTATACGTCTCTCCGTATTGATTAGTAGACGTTATATAATCTCCAGCAGTGATTCGTATCTTATTCCGTATTGATAAGCAAATGTACAAATACTAGCAGTTTATATCTTATTCTTTATTGCCTTTGTTGGCATATTGTGTGATTATTTGAGGTTATTTATATGTTGTTTAATACTCTTTATTTTCAGTGTAGCTGTTATAGATCGTATATAGCAGGATAAGCTGCCACTCAGTCCATGTGTAAGAGAAGCATTTGTATTGATCTCTGAGAAGTCAGTCTGTGCATGAAAAGAGCCCTAAAGTATCGGTCTCTTTAATTGTATCACTGGAGGATCACAGTGATTAAAAGTTTTATGACCTTCACAGTTTAACTGTGACTCATATGTGGCCCCTCATTGTAATCAATTCTATGGGATTAGTTCCTTTCTATACAGATACCTATTAACATATATAATCACACAGAATGTGTGTCCTTTATTGACAGTAAGATGTGACACAGTCTAATTGTAGCTTATGTATAGCTCGAAAAGTTTCAATAATGTAGCTCTTTCTCACAGAAATGACTTCTATTAGCACACACAGTTGTTAATTGATGTTGTTATACTGTATCCATTCCCTTCATTGGTAACCCAGTTGCAGAGTCTTGCTATGACTCATGTAGTGCTGCGTGTATTACAATTCTGTAACAGTTTCAAATAGGAATACTTTTCATGCAAACAGCTATTATGACATGAGACACAGTGCGCATTCTTCTCTAGTTATATATAAGGTGTTACATTGAGTTTATATCATGTGTTAAATCTTATACTATAGTGTGCTGACAGTAATAGGTAGTAAGAGTCACTATTATTCCGTCTCTCTATACACTGATTATATTCTTATAGTACTGCAGGTCTAATGGATGTTATTATTTTACGTATCTGTTCTTCGTCTGCAATGCTTTCACATAGGCTGGTTGTGACTTGTGTATTCCCGCATGTGTTTCACTGTTGTAATTAATTTGATGAGATTGATTCCTGTCAGCACAGACAGCTTTCTATGAATGTGATTACACAGCGTTTATCTTTTATTATCAGCACAGGTCACACACACTCTGGCCGTAGCTCAGTAGTCAGTATTGTTACTGTCTCTAAAGAGCTCGGCTCCTATTAATGGATGTGATTACACAGCATTTATCCTTTATTATCAGCACAGGTCGTAAGCACTGACATTAGTCAGTATTATTACTGTTTCTAATGAACTAGGCTCCTATTAATGGATGTGATTACATTAGTGGATATGATTACATAGCATTTATCCTTTATTATCAGCACAGGTCACACACACTCTGACCGTAGCTCAGTGGTCAGTATTGTTACTGTCTCTCATGTGCTCGGCTACTATTAATGGATGTGATTACACAGCATTTATCCTTTATTATCAACACAGGTCATACACGCTGATCGTAGCTCAGTAGTCAGTATTGTTGCTATCTCCAATAAGCTCGTCTCCTATTAATAGATGTGATTACACAGCGTTTATCCTCTATTATCAGCACAGGTCATACACACTGATCGTAGCTCAGTAGTCAGTATCGTTGCTGTCTTTAGTGAGTTCGGCTTTCGTTAATACAGACAGCTGTTAGTTACTGTTGTTACACTGTATTTAGGATGTATTTCACCTGAATAAATATGTTATATGCTGAATTGGCTGTTTAAACACACTTTCTGTCTGTGTAATAATACTCTTCAAGGAGTGTGATATCTCAGTATCAGCCTAAAACACTGGTATACTAATTCACTGACATGGCTGTCTAAGCACACTTTCTGTCTGTGTGAGTACACCCTTCGAGGGGTGTGATGTCTCAATATCCACTTAAATCACTATCTTGCTAGACTGCTGTATTGCACATTGCTATCTACATACACATTTATCTGTCTAAATAGTCTCTCCCCTCCGGGAGTGTGTTCAATGTTTAGTTCACTGCCCCGGCATTAAGTAATAGCGGACGCCGTTGTGCGCAGGGAGGCCTGACGCACGTTTCGCAAATGCTTCTTCTGAGGCTGACCAGATTGCCTCCCAGCTCCGAAATTTGTACCGACACACGGACTTTCAGAGCCAATCATTGCCACGATTCCCTATGACGTGTATTGTTCCCCAGTGGTTTCGTCTCTCCGATCATGTGACCAGCATGTTCACCGGGATGTGCAGATTTACCCTAAATTGCTATAATCAGTTGTCAGCACTAACCCGATGTTTTTACGGTTTAATAAATTCTGGAATATGGTATATTAAATACATGCCCATTCAGAGTCCATCATACAGTGATGAATACATATATCATTTGTAAACCATATATAAAGTATCTGATATTGAAGTTTATTAAGGCATAATAATCACGCTGAGACATCCATCTCAATTACAGCTCTATGGATTTCTATATGGTTATGTTGCAATTCCCTTTGTGTATCTTATATATCTATCTAAATTAATCATTGTGTTCTATTATCTGAACTATTATTAAATCGATGTTGATATTTAATATTAATATTTCAAACTCATATGTGAGAATTATGATGATTGTGCTATTGTGAAAATAAGACTATAAGTAAAAAAAGTGGATTTAGATGAGTGAGTAGAATCCCATTTCCTTCTCGAGATTCTTATGTGATTCAATTGTGCTATTGTGACAAAAAGTTTTTTATATTTAATATTTATATTGTCATTAATGGACAGTGAAAAAAAGGGGGGGGGAAGAGGGGGAAAGAAAGGGGGGAGGAAAATTTTATTAATGTGACCAAAATTCATAAACCACACTCTGGTGAAGAAAAAAAAAAAGTGATGTGATGCAAACCACGTGATTAAAACTGAAAGGTGAGATGATGATGAGTTATATATTTATAGAATAGTAATTGTAATGACTTTGTCAATTCCTAAATAGTGCCAAAAATACCATATAGGTTGATCCACCATACCATAGGCTTTTGCGATTGAATGTATCATTATTTATTATTCATCTTTCATAGAGCACAGTTCTATCCATATAGAATTATCTATAGGTTTGGACCTATTGAGGAAAATATATTGTACCTTCTGTTGCAAAGGTGGTACTGTTTATCAAGTATATTTATTCTGCATATCCTTGTACTCTTTGCTCTATGATGTCTGAAATGGAGGTCTTAAATATCATTGATAAAAATAATTGATATATATGGCAATAATTATAGATAGGTTCTTATCAGGGCATGTGTATCTCCATATTCCCTATGTTACCCATTCCTCCTTAATTCACTCGTTAATAGGTACATGTGGGTTCTTATCTGGAAATTCCCACTAGGGAAAGGTCATGTCTTGAACACAATGGCCTGATGTATATTTGTCAGGATCTTCTTCTAAAGGGACATTATAGGTAGTCTCCTTATACTAGGCCATCTTGGGTCTGGAGGTGTTCATTTGGGATAATCTTATCTCAAATGTAAAAACTTATCAAGTAAGAAGTTAAACATTCTATTCTAAAAAGGCAGTATATGTGTTCTCCTCATTTAAACCGTTGGGTCTGAGGGTGTTCATCAGGAATATTAGCCTTGTTTCTTGCTTCAATAATTCACGATCCACGTCACCCCCTCGGATATTAAGAGAAATCCTTTTCATACCAAAGGCTACCAAACCCCTGGGGTTGGATTGGTGACATTTCAAAAAGTGACGCGCTATAGGGGTTAAGCTCCTTGCCAGTCTTTGATCACGTTCGGCATTCCGGATGGTGCCAATGTGTTCCAGAATCCTTCTTTTAAGTGGTCTCTTAGTTTTGCCTATATAGCTTTTATTGCATGGGCATGTTAAATTGTAAACTACTGCCAATGTGTCACAATTTATGTAGTCATCTATCCTCCAGACCTTATTGAATTTATCTGTATATTGGGTTGTAGGTATCATTGCGGTACAGGCTTTGCATGCACCGCATTGATACGACCCTTTTCTTTTTTGGGGTGTTTTCGGGGTTCTCAGATGACTTTCCACCAGAATGTCTTTCAAATTTCTGGATCTTCTCCAGCTGATGTCAATACGCTCTCCCAATGTCTTAGCTAGATCTGGATCAGTATGTAGTACGTTTAGATGTGTCTGCAGAATTCCTTGGACATCTTTCTATTCCTGGCAAAAAGTGCCTATAAAACGGATCTTTTCCATTCCACCTTGGATGTTCTTAGGTGTTAGGAGTTCATCTCTGGTGTATTTCTTGGTCTCATGTAGGGCACGTCTGATGGAATTTTTGCTGTATCCTCGGGATTCCAATCTTCCCCCTAATTCACGTGCTCTCATTGAGAAAGTTTCATCCTTAGAACAGTTCCTCCTCATCCTTAGGAATTCTCCCTTGGGTAGTCCTTTTAGAACGGGTGGATGATGGGAACTGTCATTGTGCAGGATACTGTTTGTTGAGGTCTTTTTACGGAAGAGGTCTGATGATAGGTGGCCATCTTCCTCTAAGGTGAGTGTTATGTCAAGAAAGTTCACCCTCTTTCTATCCATCTCATAGGTGAGCCTCAAATTTAAGTCATTTGAGTTCAGACTGTCCATAAAGTTTTTGAAAGTTTGTGCGTCTCCTCCCCATATGATTAGGAGATCATCTATATATCTCAACCACATAATTATGTGGGTGGTATAGATGTCATTCTCTTCTCGAAAGACGTACTCCCTCTCCCACCACCCCAGGTACAGGTTAGCATACGTCGGGGCACACGTTGTGCCCATAGCTGTGCCCTGCACCTGGAGGTAGAAATAGTTGTTGCAGACAAAATAATTTTTCGTCAGTACAAACTGCAAAAGTGTTAGAAGAAAGTCATTGAAATCTGAGGGATGACCCATGCTTAAGAAATATCTTACTGCCTGGATGCCATATTCATGCTTGATGCTTGTATACAAGCTTTCCACATCACAAGTGATTAGGTAGGCATCTGTGTCCAGGATCACATCTTGGATTTTATTAAGGACGTCTGGTGTATCTCTTACGTAAGATGGTAAACTTGTCACATAGTCCCTCAGATGTGCATCCACAAAGATGCTCGCCTTCTCTGTCAGGCTTCCCATGCCAGAGACAATGGGCCTGCCAGGTGGGCTGTTCTCATCTTTGTGAATCTTCGGGAGGAGGTATAGAGTTGGCACTCTAGGAAATTCTGTTGTTAAAAAATCAAAGTCCTTCTTGGAGATAATTCCATTGTCTTTCACTCTCTGTATCATTTTTTTGTATATTTCTAGAAAGTCATTTGTAGGATTGAAGGTAAGTTTCTTATAACATAGCTTATTGTTTAGCTGTTTATTCAGTTCTTTTATGTAATTATAACGAGACCAGAGAACCACATTTCCCCCTTTATCTGAGGGTTTAACAATGGTATCATCCCAGCTCTGAATCTCCTTCAGAGCCTTCTTCTGTTCATTGCTTAGATTCTGATGGTATCTAGAATGTTTCTTCTTAATTTCTAGATGATCTAAATCCTTGCTTACAAGATCCAAAAAGACCTTGACTTGTGGGCAGATGGCAGGATCTGGGTAAAAGGTGGATCTTCTTGTCAATGTGATTTTTCTTGGGGATACTGATACTGGAGTATGATGTACATCATCTTGTGATTCATATGGTGCATTTTCCAGTTCCTCCAGTATAGCCAAAGTTTCGGTGTCTTCCTTTGTAAGAGTCTGAGAGCTAGAGTGCGGGTTTTCTTGATTTTCTCTTTTGGCGAAAAATTTCTTTAGGAGTAATTTCCTAGCAAAGAGATTTAGATCTTTCTCTAGGCTGAATCTATCGAAGGTTTGAGTAGGTGAGAAAGAGAGTCCCTTATTTAGAACCTCAATCTGGGAAGATGTGAGAACATGATCGGTTTAATTAATGATCCTTAAGGAATCAGTCTCCGTTATTTCCTGTAATGTCTGTATTCCCTGCGGTCTTCTCTCCATTCCCGTGGTCCTCTCTTTCCTTTTCTTACCTCTTCTGATCCTCTTATATTGCGTCCTATCATATCTCGGGTTTCTCTTGGAGTAACCCCTAAAAAATCCTTTTGTTGATTTCTATAAGAGGGCTGTCCACTAGTGGATTCATTCTCTGATGAGTCCATCTCAGAGGTACTGTATCCTTCATAATTATCTGCCACGTTTCTCCTTTTAATGTGACTCCATCGATAGACTGTTTTAGAGAGAAAATCGTTCTTGTCCCTCTGTAGCTTACCCCTTTTCCTGCTAATGACTTCCTTTTCAATAATATCTATCTCCAGTTTGTACTTATCATACATCCTCTGGAATTTCTCCAGAGTCTCATAATTTTTCAGCTTCTCCCCTATGCCAGTAATTTCTTGTCTGTACCTCTCTAACATCACATCATCGTGTTTGATCAAAATGTTGATCAGATTAAGGGAACATGTGGTCAAGGTTTTCTCCCATTCCTGTTTTAGTGTTTCTGTAGCCAATTCAAAGGATGGGAAAACACGTGGCCTCAGGCCCCTCGGAGTGATGGATAGTTTAACATAATTTTCAAATGTCAGTCTGTTCCAAAATGTTTTGGTCTGTTTAATCAGTAATTGCTTCAACTGAGACAGATCATTCATCCAATCTCCTCCTGATACATCAGCATTTGCCATCTCTGTATCAAAAAGTGTTTCCACATTATTTTGTAGTCTAGATTGTCTATCATTTAGTTCTTTGCTGAGACTAAAACCACTTCCATTTGATTCTGTTATCCTGGGATTGGCCATTTTAGCCAATAAATCGCACAGATCGGATCTAGGGGGCAACCTGGCTCCTAGATAAGATGAATTATACAGTTTCAAATATGTGCTCAGATTGTATCTTCACACTATAGTGATCTGAGTTAATGTGGGACTGTGCTGACCCAGAAAGAGTGCCAAGCACTCAAAGAGATACGGTTATACACAGAAAGGAAAGGTCGCACAAGTCGTTTCTATTTCTTCTAACTAACCCCCTTAAATATTTATAATTTTATTCATGTGAATTGTCTTCACCGGGGGGTGCTACCACAGGCAAAGTAGGGTAATATGTATACAAAAGAGACAAAAACAAAATTGCCTTTTTGTGATGCACACTACTAATAATAAAAATTAACTTTTAATTTGTATCAATAAAACCATTGCGAAATATAGGGTAAAATATAAAGAGATGAAAAGATAGAAAGAGTATTTTAAAATATATGACTTCCTGCGCACAGGGCGTCCGCTAGACTGCAGGTTCTGTATGCTTATATAATATGCAAATATCTATACGTCTCTCCGTATTGATTAGTAGACGTTATATAATCTCCAGCAGTGATTCGTATCTTATTCCGTATTGATAAGCAAATGTACAAATACTAGCAGTTTATATCTTATTCTTTATTGCCTTTGTTGGCATATTGTGTGATTATTTGAGGTTATTTATATGTTGTTTAATACTCTTTATTTTCAGTGTAGCTGTTATAGATCGTATATAGCAGGATAAGCTGCCACTCAGTCCATGTGTAAGAGAAGCATTTGTATTGATCTCTGAGAAGTCAGTCTGTGCATGAAAAGAGCCCTAAAGTATCGGTCTCTTTAATTGTATCACTGGAGGATCACAGTGATTAAAAGTTTTATGACCTTCACAGTTTAACTGTGACTCATATGTGGCCCCTCATTGTAATCAATTCTATGGGATTAGTTCCTTTCTATACAGATACCTATTAACATATATAATCACACAGAATGTGTGTCCTTTATTGACAGTAAGATGTGACACAGTCTAATTGTAGCTTATGTATAGCTCGAAAAGTTTCAATAATGTAGCTCTTTCTCACAGAAATGACTTCTATTAGCACACACAGTTGTTAATTGATGTTGTTATACTGTATCCATTCCCTTCATTGGTAACCCAGTTGCAGAGTCTTGCTATGACTCATGTAGTGCTGCGTGTATTACAATTCTGTAACAGTTTCAAATAGGAATACTTTTCATGCAAACAGCTATTATGACATGAGACACAGTGCGCATTCTTCTCTAGTTATATATAAGGTGTTACATTGAGTTTATATCATGTGTTAAATCTTATACTATAGTGTGCTGACAGTAATAGGTAGTAAGAGTCACTATTATTCCGTCTCTCTATACACTGATTATATTCTTATAGTACTGCAGGTCTAATGGATGTTATTATTTTACGTATCTGTTCTTCGTCTGCAATGCTTTCACATAGGCTGGTTGTGACTTGTGTATTCCCGCATGTGTTTCACTGTTGTAATTAATTTGATGAGATTGATTCCTGTCAGCACAGACAGCTTTCTATGAATGTGATTACACAGCGTTTATCTTTTATTATCAGCACAGGTCACACACACTCTGGCCGTAGCTCAGTAGTCAGTATTGTTACTGTCTCTAAAGAGCTCGGCTCCTATTAATGGATGTGATTACACAGCATTTATCCTTTATTATCAGCACAGGTCGTAAGCACTGACATTAGTCAGTATTATTACTGTTTCTAATGAACTAGGCTCCTATTAATGGATGTGATTACATTAGTGGATATGATTACATAGCATTTATCCTTTATTATCAGCACAGGTCACACACACTCTGACCGTAGCTCAGTGGTCAGTATTGTTACTGTCTCTCATGTGCTCGGCTACTATTAATGGATGTGATTACACAGCATTTATCCTTTATTATCAACACAGGTCATACACGCTGATCGTAGCTCAGTAGTCAGTATTGTTGCTATCTCCAATAAGCTCGTCTCCTATTAATAGATGTGATTACACAGCGTTTATCCTCTATTATCAGCACAGGTCATACACACTGATCGTAGCTCAGTAGTCAGTATCGTTGCTGTCTTTAGTGAGTTCGGCTTTCGTTAATACAGACAGCTGTTAGTTACTGTTGTTACACTGTATTTAGGATGTATTTCACCTGAATAAATATGTTATATGCTGAATTGGCTGTTTAAACACACTTTCTGTCTGTGTAATAATACTCTTCAAGGAGTGTGATATCTCAGTATCAGCCTAAAACACTGGTATACTAATTCACTGACATGGCTGTCTAAGCACACTTTCTGTCTGTGTGAGTACACCCTTCGAGGGGTGTGATGTCTCAATATCCACTTAAATCACTATCTTGCTAGACTGCTGTATTGCACATTGCTATCTACATACACATTTATCTGTCTAAATAGTCTCTCCCCTCCGGGAGTGTGTTCAATGTTTAGTTCACTGCCCCGGCATTAAGTAATAGCGGACGCCGTTGTGCGCAGGGAGGCCTGACGCACGTTTCGCAAATGCTTCTTCTGAGGCTGACCAGATTGCCTCCCAGCTCCGAAATTTGTACCGACACACGGACTTTCAGAGCCAATCATTGCCACGATTCCCTATGACGTGTATTGTTCCCCAGTGGTTTCGTCTCTCCGATCATGTGACCAGCATGTTCACCGGGATGTGCAGATTTACCCTAAATTGCTATAATCAGTTGTCAGCACTAACCCGATGTTTTTACGGTTTAATAAATTCTGGAATATGGTATATTAAATACATGCCCATTCAGAGTCCATCATACAGTGATGAATACATATATCATTTGTAAACCATATATAAAGTATCTGATATTGAAGTTTATTAAGGCATAATAATCACGCTGAGACATCCATCTCAATTACAGCTCTATGGATTTCTATATGGTTATGTTGCAATTCCCTTTGTGTATCTTATATATCTATCTAAATTAATCATTGTGTTCTATTATCTGAACTATTATTAAATCGATGTTGATATTTAATATTAATATTTCAAACTCATATGTGAGAATTATGATGATTGTGCTATTGTGAAAATAAGACTATAAGTAAAAAAAGTGGATTTAGATGAGTGAGTAGAATCCCATTTCCTTCTCGAGATTCTTATGTGATTCAATTGTGCTATTGTGACAAAAAGTTTTTTATATTTAATATTTATATTGTCATTAATGGACAGTGAAAAAAAGGGGGGGGGAAGAGGGGGAAAGAAAGGGGGGAGGAAAATTTTATTAATGTGACCAAAATTCATAAACCACACTCTGGTGAAGAAAAAAAAAAAGTGATGTGATGCAAACCACGTGATTAAAACTGAAAGGTGAGATGATGATGAGTTATATATTTATAGAATAGTAATTGTAATGACTTTGTCAATTCCTAAATAGTGCCAAAAATACCATATAGGTTGATCCACCATACCATAGGCTTTTGCGATTGAATGTATCATTATTTATTATTCATCTTTCATAGAGCACAGTTCTATCCATATAGAATTATCTATAGGTTTGGACCTATTGAGGAAAATATATTGTACCTTCTGTTGCAAAGGTGGTACTGTTTATCAAGTATATTTATTCTGCATATCCTTGTACTCTTTGCTCTATGATGTCTGAAATGGAGGTCTTAAATATCATTGATAAAAATAATTGATATATATGGCAATAATTATAGATAGGTTCTTATCAGGGCATGTGTATCTCCATATTCCCTATGTTACCCATTCCTCCTTAATTCACTCGTTAATAGGTACATGTGGGTTCTTATCTGGAAATTCCCACTAGGGAAAGGTCATGTCTTGAACACAATGGCCTGATGTATATTTGTCAGGATCTTCTTCTAAAGGGACATTATAGGTAGTCTCCTTATACTAGGCCATCTTGGGTCTGGAGGTGTTCATTTGGGATAATCTTATCTCAAATGTAAAAACTTATCAAGTAAGAAGTTAAACATTCTATTCTAAAAAGGCAGTATATGTGTTCTCCTCATTTAAACCGTTGGGTCTGAGGGTGTTCATCAGGAATATTAGCCTTGTTTCTTGCTTCAATAATTCACGATCCACGTCACCCCCTCGGATATTAAGAGAAATCCTTTTCATACCAAAGGCTACCAAACCCCTGGGGTTGGATTGGTGACATTTCAAAAAGTGACGCGCTATAGGGGTTAAGCTCCTTGCCAGTCTTTGATCACGTTCGGCATTCCGGATGGTGCCAATGTGTTCCAGAATCCTTCTTTTAAGTGGTCTCTTAGTTTTGCCTATATAGCTTTTATTGCATGGGCATGTTAAATTGTAAACTACTGCCAATGTGTCACAATTTATGTAGTCATCTATCCTCCAGACCTTATTGAATTTATCTGTATATTGGGTTGTAGGTATCATTGCGGTACAGGCTTTGCATGCACCGCATTGATACGACCCTTTTCTTTTTTGGGGTGTTTTCGGGGTTCTCAGATGACTTTCCACCAGAATGTCTTTCAAATTTCTGGATCTTCTCCAGCTGATGTCAATACGCTCTCCCAATGTCTTAGCTAGATCTGGATCAGTATGTAGTACGTTTAGATGTGTCTGCAGAATTCCTTGGACATCTTTCTATTCCTGGCAAAAAGTGCCTATAAAACGGATCTTTTCCATTCCACCTTGGATGTTCTTAGGTGTTAGGAGTTCATCTCTGGTGTATTTCTTGGTCTCATGTAGGGCACGTCTGATGGAATTTTTGCTGTATCCTCGGGATTCCAATCTTCCCCCTAATTCACGTGCTCTCATTGAGAAAGTTTCATCCTTAGAACAGTTCCTCCTCATCCTTAGGAATTCTCCCTTGGGTAGTCCTTTTAGAACGGGTGGATGATGGGAACTGTCATTGTGCAGGATACTGTTTGTTGAGGTCTTTTTACGGAAGAGGTCTGATGATAGGTGGCCATCTTCCTCTAAGGTGAGTGTTATGTCAAGAAAGTTCACCCTCTTTCTATCCATCTCATAGGTGAGCCTCAAATTTAAGTCATTTGAGTTCAGACTGTCCATAAAGTTTTTGAAAGTTTGTGCGTCTCCTCCCCATATGATTAGGAGATCATCTATATATCTCAACCACATAATTATGTGGGTGGTATAGATGTCATTCTCTTCTCGAAAGACGTACTCCCTCTCCCACCACCCCAGGTACAGGTTAGCATACGTCGGGGCACACGTTGTGCCCATAGCTGTGCCCTGCACCTGGAGGTAGAAATAGTTGTTGCAGACAAAATAATTTTTCGTCAGTACAAACTGCAAAAGTGTTAGAAGAAAGTCATTGAAATCTGAGGGATGACCCATGCTTAAGAAATATCTTACTGCCTGGATGCCATATTCATGCTTGATGCTTGTATACAAGCTTTCCACATCACAAGTGATTAGGTAGGCATCTGTGTCCAGGATCACATCTTGGATTTTATTAAGGACGTCTGGTGTATCTCTTACGTAAGATGGTAAACTTGTCACATAGTCCCTCAGATGTGCATCCACAAAGATGCTCGCCTTCTCTGTCAGGCTTCCCATGCCAGAGACAATGGGCCTGCCAGGTGGGCTGTTCTCATCTTTGTGAATCTTCGGGAGGAGGTATAGAGTTGGCACTCTAGGAAATTCTGTTGTTAAAAAATCAAAGTCCTTCTTGGAGATAATTCCATTGTCTTTCACTCTCTGTATCATTTTTTTGTATATTTCTAGAAAGTCATTTGTAGGATTGAAGGTAAGTTTCTTATAACATAGCTTATTGTTTAGCTGTTTATTCAGTTCTTTTATGTAATTATAACGAGACCAGAGAACCACATTTCCCCCTTTATCTGAGGGTTTAACAATGGTATCATCCCAGCTCTGAATCTCCTTCAGAGCCTTCTTCTGTTCATTGCTTAGATTCTGATGGTATCTAGAATGTTTCTTCTTAATTTCTAGATGATCTAAATCCTTGCTTACAAGATCCAAAAAGACCTTGACTTGTGGGCAGATGGCAGGATCTGGGTAAAAGGTGGATCTTCTTGTCAATGTGATTTTTCTTGGGGATACTGATACTGGAGTATGATGTACATCATCTTGTGATTCATATGGTGCATTTTCCAGTTCCTCCAGTATAGCCAAAGTTTCGGTGTCTTCCTTTGTAAGAGTCTGAGAGCTAGAGTGCGGGTTTTCTTGATTTTCTCTTTTGGCGAAAAATTTCTTTAGGAGTAATTTCCTAGCAAAGAGATTTAGATCTTTCTCTAGGCTGAATCTATCGAAGGTTTGAGTAGGTGAGAAAGAGAGTCCCTTATTTAGAACCTCAATCTGGGAAGATGTGAGAACATGATCGGTTTAATTAATGATCCTTAAGGAATCAGTCTCCGTTATTTCCTGTAACGTCTGTATTCCCTGCGGTCTTCTCTCCATTCCCGTGGTCCTCTCTTTCCTTTTCTTACCTCTTCTGATCCTCTTATATTGCGTCCTATCATATCTCGGGTTTCTCTTGGAGTAACCCCTAAAAAATCCTTTTGTTGATTTCTATAAGAGGGCTGTCCACTAGTGGATTCATTCTCTGATGAGTCCATCTCAGAGGTACTGTATCCTTCATAATTATCTGCCACGTTTCTCCTTTTAATGTGACTCCATCGATAGACTGTTTTAGAGAGAAAATCGTTCTTGTCCCTCTGTAGCTTACCCCTTTTCCTGCTAATGACTTCCTTTTCAATAATATCTATCTCCAGTTTGTACTTATCATACATCCTCTGGAATTTCTCCAGAGTCTCATAATTTTTCAGCTTCTCCCCTATGCCAGTAATTTCTTGTCTGTACCTCTCTAACATCACATCATCGTGTTTGATCAAAATGTTGATCAGATTAAGGGAACATGTGGTCAAGGTTTTCTCCCATTCCTGTTTTAGTGTTTCTGTAGCCAATTCAAAGGATGGGAAAACACGTGGCCTCAGGCCCCTCGGAGTGATGGATAGTTTAACATAATTTTCAAATGTCAGTCTGTTCCAAAATGTTTTGGTCTGTTTAATCAGTAATTGCTTCAACTGAGACAGATCATTCATCCAATCTCCTCCTGATACATCAGCATTTGCCATCTCTGTATCAAAAAGTGTTTCCACATTATTTTGTAGTCTAGATTGTCTATCATTTAGTTCTTTGCTGAGACTAAAACCACTTCCATTTGATTCTGTTATCCTGGGATTGGCCATTTTAGCCAATAAATCGCACAGATCGGATCTAGGGGGCAACCTGGCTCCTAGATAAGATGAATTATACAGTTTCAAATATGTGCTCAGATTGTATCTTCACACTATAGTGATCTGAGTTAATGTGGGACTGTGCTGACCCAGAAAGAGTGCCAAGCACTCAAAGAGATACGGTTATACACAGAAAGGAAAGGTCGCACAAGTCGTTTCTATTTCTTCTAACTAACCCCCTTAAATATTTATAATTTTATTCATGTGAATTGTCTTCACCGGGGGGTGCTACCACAGGCAAAGTAGGGTAATATGTATACAAAAGAGACAAAAACAAAATTGCCTTTTTGTGATGCACACTACTAATAATAAAAATTAACTTTTAATTTGTATCAATAAAACCATTGCGAAATATAGGGTAAAATATAAAGAGATGAAAAGATAGAAAGAGTATTTTAAAATATATGACTTCCTGCGCACAGGGCGTCCGCTAGACTGCAGGTTCTGTATGCTTATATAATATGCAAATATCTATACGTCTCTCCGTATTTATTAGTAGACGTTATATAATCTCCAGCAGTGATTCGTATCTTATTCCGTATTGATAAGCAAATGTACAAATACTAGCAGTTTATATCTTATTCTTTATTGCCTTTGTTGGCATATTGTGTGATTATTTGAGGTTATTTATATGTTGTTTATTACTCTTTATTTTCAGTGTAGCTGTTATAGATCGTATATAGCAGGATAAGCTGCCACTCAGTCCATGTGTAAGAGAAGCATTTGTATTGATCTCTGAGAAGTCAGTCTGTGCATGAAAAGAGCCCTAAAGTATCGGTCTCTTTAATTGTATCACTGGAGGATCACAGTGATTAAAAGTTTTATGACCTTCACAGTTTAACTGTGACTCATATGTTGCCCCTCATTGTAATCAATTCTATGGGATTAGTTCCTTTCTATACAGATACCTATTAACATATATAATCACACAGAATGTGTGTCCTTTATTGACAGTAAGATGTGACACAGTCTAATTGTAGCTTATGTATAGCTCGAAAAGTTTCAATAATGTAGCTCTTTCTCACAGAAATGACTTCTATTAGCACACACAGTTGTTAATTGATGTTGTTATACTGTATCCATTCCCTTCATTGGTAACCCAGTTGCAGAGTCTTGCTATGACTCATGTAGTGCTGCGTGTATTACAGTCCATTAGAACTGTTACAATTCTGTAACAGTTTCAAATAGGAATACTTTTCATGCAAACAGCTATTATGACATGAGACACAGTGCGCATTCTTCTCTAGTTATATATAAGGTGTTACATTGAGTTTATATCATGTGTTAAATCTTATACTATAGTGTGCTGACAGTAATAGGTAGTAAGAGTCACTATTATTCCGTCTCTCTATACACTGATTATATTCTTATAGTACTGCAGGTCTAATGGATGTTATTATTTTACGTATCTGTTCTTCGTCTGCAATGCTTTCACATAGGCTGGTTGTGACTTGTGTATTCCCGCATGTGTTTCACTGTTGTAATTAATTTGATGAGATTGATTCCTGTCAGCACAGACAGCTTTCTATGAATGTGATTACACAGCGTTTATCTTTTATTATCAGCACAGGTCACACACACTCTGGCCGTAGCTCAGTAGTCAGTATTGTTACTGTCTCTAAAGAGCTCGGCTCCTATTAATGGATGTGATTACACAGCATTTATCCTTTATTATCAGCACAGGTCGTAAGCACTGACATTAGTCAGTATTATTACTGTTTCTAATGAACTAGGCTCCTATTAATGGATGTGATTACATTAGTGGATATGATTACATAGCATTTATCCTTTATTATCAGCACAGGTCACACACACTCTGACCGTAGCTCAGTGGTCAGTATTGTTACTGTCTCTCATGTGCTCGGCTACTATTAATGGATGTGATTACACAGCATTTATCCTTTATTATCAACACAGGTCATACACGCTGATCGTAGCTCAGAAGTCAGTATTGTTGCTATCTCCAATAAGCTCGTCTCCTATTAATAGATGTGATTACACAGCGTTTATCCTCTATTATCAGCACAGGTCATACACACTGATCGTAGCTCAGTAGTCAGTATCGTTGCTGTCTTTAGTGAGTTCGGCTTTCGTTAATACAGACAGCTGTTAGTTACTGTTGTTACACTGTATTTAGGACGTATTTCACCTGAATAAATATGTTATATGCTGAATTGGCTGTTTAAACACACTTTCTGTCTGTGTAATAATACTCTTCAAGGAGTGTGATATCTCAGTATCAGCCTAAAACACTGGTATACTAATTCACTGACATGGCTGTCTAAGCACACTTTCTGTCTGTGTGAGTACACCCTTCGAGGGGTGTGATGTCTCAATATCCACTTAAATCACTATCTTGCTAGACTGCTGTATTGCACATTGCTATCTACATACACATTTATCTGTCTAAATAGTCTCTCCCCTCCGGGAGTGTGTTCAATGTTTAGTTCACTGCCCCGGCATTAAGTAATAGCGGACGCCGTTGTGCGCAGGGAGGCCTGACGCACGTTTCGCAAATGCTTCTTCTGAGGCTGACCAGATTGCCTCCCAGCTCCGAAATTTGTACCGACACACGGACTTTCAGAGCCAATCATTGCCACGATTCCCTATGACGTGTATTGTTCCCCAGTGGTTTCGTCTCTCCGATCATGTGACCAGCATGTTCACCGGGATGTGCAGATTTACCCTAGATTGCTATAATCAGTTGTCAGCACTAACCCGATGTTTTTACGGTTTAATAAATTCTGGAATATGGTATATTAAATACATGCCCATTCAGAGTCCATCATACAGTGATGAATACATATATCATTTGTAAACCATCCATTTGTAAACATCCATTAGACCTGCAGTACTATAAGAATATAATCAGTGTATAGAGAGACGGAATAATAGTGACTCTTACTACCTATTACTGTCAGCACACTATAGTATAAGATTTAACACATGATATAAACTCAATGTAACACCTTATATATAACTAGAGAAGAATGCGCACTGTGTCTCATGTCATAATAGCTGTTTGCATGAAAAGTATTCCTATTTGAAACTGTTACAGAATTGTAATACACGCAGCACTACATGAGTCATAGCAAGACTCTGCAACTGGGTTACCAATGAAGGGAATGGATACAGTATAACAACATCAATTAACAACTGTGTGTGCTAATAGAAGTCATTTCTGTGAGAAAGAGCTACATTATTGAAACTTTTCGAGCTATATATAAGCTACAATTAGACTGTGTCACATCTTACTGTCAATAAAGGACACACATTCTGTGTGATTATATATGTTAATAGGTATCTGTACAGAAGGGAACTAATCCCATAGAATTGATTACAATGAGGGGCAACATATGAGTCACAGTTAAACTGTGAAGGTCATAAAACATTTAATCACTGTGATCCTCCAGTGATACAATTAAAGAGACCGATACTTTAGGGCTCTTTTCATGCACAGACTGACTTCTCAGAGATCAATACAAATGCTTCTCTTACACATGGACTGAGTGGCAGCTTATCCTGCTATATACGATCTATAACAGCTACACTGAAAATAAAGAGTAATAAACAACATATAAATAACCTCAAATAATCACACAATATGCCAACAAAGGCAATAGAGAATAATATATAAACTGCTAGTATTTGTACATTTGCTTATCAATACGGAATAAGATACGAATCACTGCTGGAGATTATATAACGTCTACTAATAAATACGGAGAGACGTATAGATATTTGCATATTATATAAGCATACAGAACCTGCAGTCTAGCGGACGCCCTGTGCGCAGGAAGTCATATATTTTAAAATACTCTTTCTATCTTTTCATCTCTTTATATTTTACCCTATATTTCGCAATGGTTTTATTGATACAAATTAAAAGTTAATTTTTATTATTAGTAGTGTGCATCACAAAAAGGCAACTTTGTTTTTTTCTCTTTTGTATACATGCAGCGCTGATCTCCCCTGTATGCCTGCAACTGTCCCCCGTCTCCCTGCGGCTCCCCCCCCCCCCCCCCCCCTCTCCTCCTCTGGGTCCCACATCTCAGTCCAACATTTTTTTATGTCGGACTGAGATGGTCGGAAAGGTGGCCAAATCCTGTCGAATTTGGCCCCGTTTCACTCAAAAGTACATGAATTTCACGACTTGTCGAATAAAAACTTCTGGGACTGAATAGGTCAAATCACGATTCGACCTTAAAAAGTTGAAAACTGACGTCTTTTCGACAAACGGCAGTTTTCGACCCTGATTGAATATAGCCCTATGTCTTTTAAAATGTTTTCAATATCTACTAATCTTTTTTTGATGGGCAAAATGAAACATGAGTGCAGTCTGTTGCACCCATAGTGTTTAGAAATTTTGCTTTTTTGTAGAAATCCTTTTGAACTTATATCCATTCAGAAGAATTCTCTGGTAAAAAAACCCCAAAACTTATTTAAATGTTTTAAAAACCTCTGGAGTCTGGCAATGGCACATTACAGCTGCGGTTGCCATATAAGGAAAACAGCCATCACAAATAGGCATGCACATATAAATGCCCAACCAATTGTGGCATTAGTCACACTAGATCAGTTAGATGATCAATAAGTGTGTATGCAATTATCAATCATCACATTTTGAACAACATTAATCATTTATACAAAACCCATTTAGCACTTGCTAAAAGGGTTTAAGTCCATCTTTCAAAATTCATCAAACAGTAAACTTAGTTTAACACTGTTTGCCCTTATGCCACTTTCTCTATAAATGGCGACAGCAGTATGCTCTCCTGTACTGGTTATGGAGACCCAGTTCTGCCTTTCCGGCTTTATCAAAGCCTTCCAAGCATTCATTGCACAATGCCCACCATGTAAAGCAGTCATGCGGTCTAGATGATGTACAGTATACATAGCATCACATTTCTTGTCTTTCATTACTCTCACACCCTACTGACACTTGGCCAACATTGCGGGGTGATCATATCATACAACCTATTAAGAACCTAGCAATCTGGTCGACCATTATGTAATAAAAGGTAGTATCTACCCTTGTGTATCAATGTCTATTTCCCTATAGATTGTAAGCATGCGAGCAGGGCCTTCCTACCTCTATGTCTGTCTGTTTTTACCCAGTTTTGTTCTATTACTGTTCTAATTGTAAAGCACAACGGAATATGCTGCGCTATATAAGAAACTGTTAATAAATAAATAATAAAATAAATAAATGTACATCTACATGACTTAGAATACCGTTGCTGACAGCATTAGCTGCAAGTATGAGAGCACTGAATGTCATTTAGGAGGCAAACAACCCTGCTTTAGAAAAGTTTCTAATTGAATTATGTGGGTAAACTGAATTCTAAAGTATTAATAATAATAATAATAATGAACATTGCCCTAAAACAAGCAGAATGGAAATTTTTGACAGCATAATATTTAAAACTTAAACTAATACATATAGGGACCCATTATTAATGATGTATAACCCCTTTATAACTCTAATAATCATCCAACATGGGTAAACTAGGTTTACCACTGTTTGCACCTGTACTGCTCTCCCCAGCTATAGATGGGTACGGGTCATTGGGTCGACTCAACTTAGGTCGACAGTCATTAAGTTGGCCACTGAAGGTTGACATGGGCATTGTGTCGACATGTACTTGGTCGACAGGTGAAAATGTCGACATGAGTTTTTGGACTTTTTTGTGTTGTTTTCTTTGTAAAGTGACGGGGAACCCCAATTAGTGCAATGTGTCCCCTTGCATGGCTCGCTACACTCGCCATGCTTCGGGCAAGGTGCCTCGCTCTGCTACTTCTTCGCTCTGCACAGGTTACCGTTCCAATCGTAGTCCACGTGTATCGTCAAGTATGGAAAAATCCAAAAAAGTAAGAAAAAAAGTGAAAAACTCATGTTGACCTTTTGACCTGTCGACCTAATGACCATGTTGACCTTAAGTGGTCGACCTAATGACTGTTGACCTAACAACTGTATCCCCTATAGATAGTGAGAGCAGTGTGGTCCCCATTGCCAGCAATAGGGACCTAGCACTGCCTTTCTGGCTTCTGCAAAGCCTTCTGGGCATTGCCGGGTCCCTGATGGGTGAAGCTGTCATGCACAGGCTGGAGGTTGCACATCCACAAGACATAGAAGTCACTGATATTAAGCTTTGTTGATAAATGGGGCCCAAAGTTTAATGCATGGTCGAGTCACATTATTATGACTACCAGCTAATAGCCAGAGTAACCACCATGTGCAGCACGGACAGCAGCTAGACGGGCTGAAATGTTGTTTCTCTTACGTCCTAGAGGATGCTGGGGACTCCATAAGGACCATGGGGTATAGACGGGCTCTGCAGGAGACATGGGCACTATAAAGAACTTTAGAATGGGTGTGCACTGGCTCCTCCCTCTATGCCCCTCCTCCAGACCTCAGTTAGATCCTGTGCCCAGAGGAGACTGGGTGCACTACAGGGGAGCTCTGAGTTTCTCTGAAAAAAGAATTTAGTTAGTTTTTTTTATTTTCAGGGAGCACTGCTGGCAACAGGCTCCCTGCATCGTGGGCCTGAGGAGAAAGAAGCAGACCTACTTAAATGATAGGCACTGCTTCTTAGGCTACTGGACACCATTAGCTCCAGAGGGTCGGAACGCAGCTCTCACCCTCGCTGTTCATCCCGGAGCCACGCCACCGTTCTCACAGAGCCGGAAGATAGAAGCCGGGTGAGTATAAGAAGAAAGAAGACTTCAAAGGCGGCTGAAGACTTCAGATCTTCTCTGAGGTAACCATTGCTCCCACACACAGCGGGCACTGAAGGGTGCAGGGCGCAGGGGGGGCGCCCTGGGCAGCAATTATAAACCTCTTGGGACTGGCTAATAATATATATATAGAGGCTGCGGAGGCACTATATTATAGAATCCCCCGCCAGTATAGAAAATTTGAGCGGGACCGAAGCCCGCCGCTGAGGGGGTGGAGCTTGATCCTCCAGCACTAACCAGCGCCATTTTCTCCACAGCACACTGCAGAGAAGCTGGCTTCCCGGACTCTCCCCTGCTGAACACGGTGACAGAGGGCAAAAAAGAGGGGGGGGGCACTTTTTATTGGCGCAGTGAGTATATAATTATATATTTATATAAAAGCGCTGTTTTGTCTGGGAATTTGGTTTCCAGTGTCAGTTGGCGCTGGGTGTGGGCTGGCATACTCTCTCTCTCTGTCTCTCCAAATGACCTTTTTGGGGAACTGTCTCCATATAGATATATCCCTGAGTGTGTGGGGGTGTCGGTACGCATGTGTCGGCATGTCTGAAGCGGAAGGCTCATCTAAGAAGGAGGTGGAGCAGATGATTGTGGTGTCTCTATCGGCAACGCCGACACATGATTGGATGGATATGCTGAATGTTTTAAATGCAAATGTGTCTTTATTACATCAGAGGTTGGACAAAGCAGAGTCCAAGGATAGAACAGGGAGTCAATCCATGGCTTTGGCTGTGTCACAGGGCCCTTCAGGGTCTCAGAAATGTCCCCTGTCCCAAGTAGCAGACACTGATACCGACACGGATTCTGATTCCAGTGTCGACTACGATGATGCGAGGTTACACCCAAGGGTGGCCAAAAGTATTCATTATATGATTATTGCAATAAAGGATGTTTTACATATCACTGAGGACCCCTCTGTCCCTGACAAGAGGATACACATGTTTAAGGAAAAGAAACCTGAGGTAACCTTTCCCCCATCTCATGAGCTAAACGCGTTATTTGAAAGGCTTGGGAAACTCCAGACAAGAAACTGTAGATTCCCAAAAGAATTCTTATGGTGTATCCTTTCCCTGCGCAGGACAGATTACGGTGGGAATCCTCACCCAGGGTGGACAAGACGTTAACGCGCTTGTCCAAAAAGGTGGCGCTGCCGTCTTCAGACACGGCCGCCATCAAGGATCCTGCTGATCGCAGACAGGAAACTACCTTAAAATCTATACACATACGGGGAGCCTTGCTCAGACCGGCAATAGCGTCAGCTTGGGTTTGTAGTGCTGTTGCGGCTTGGACGGATACCTTGTCAGCTGACATTGATACCCTGGATAGGGATACCATTTTATTGACCTTAGGTCACATTAAAGACGCAGTCTTATATATGAGAGACACTCAGAGAGACGTTGGACTGCTAGGTTTGAGAGCCAACGCCATGGCGATTTCTGCTAGGCGAGCCCTGTGGACCCGCCAATGGTCGGGTGATGCCGACTCAAAGAAGCATATGGAAGTTTTGCCTTACAAAGGTGAGTATTAATTTGGGGAAGGTCTCGCGGACCTGGTTTCCACAGCTACCCCGGGCAAATCTACTTTTTTACCTTATGTTTCCCCACAGCAAAAGAAAACGCCGCAATATCAGATGCAGTCCTTTTGGTTGCATAAGTCCAGAAGAGGTCGGGGCTCTTCCTTCCTCGCCAGAGGTAAGGGAAGAGGGAAAATGCAGCCTGCTACGGCTAGTTCCCAGGAGCAGAAGTCCTCCCCGGCTTCTACGAAATCCACTGCATGACACTGGGGCTCCACTGAGGGAGTCTGCGCCGGTGGGGGCACGTCTTCGACTCTTCAGCCACGTCTGGATTCGGTCAGAGGTGGATCCTTGGGCAATGGAAATTGTGTCCCAAGGTTACAAACTGGAATTCGAAGACGTGCCTCCTTGCCGGTTTTTCAAATCGGCCTTACCAGCTTCTTCCCCAGAAAGGGAGATCGTTTTAGCTGCTATTCAAAAACTGTGTCAACCACAAGTGGTTGTCAAGGTTCCCCTACTTCAACAGGGGCAGGGGTACTATTCAACCCTGTTTGTGGTCCCGAAACCGGATGGCTCGGTCAGACCCATTTTAAATTTAAAATCCCTAAAACCTGTACTTGAAAAAGTTCAAATTCAAGATGGAATCGCTCCGGGCAGTTATCTCCAGCCTGGAAGGGGGGGATTTTATGGTGTCACTAGACATAAAGGATGCATACCTTCATGTCCCAATATATCCCCTTCGTCAGGCGTACCTGAGATTCGCTGTACAGGAATGTCATTACCAGTTTCAGACATTGCTGTTTGGGCTTTCCACGGCCCCGAGGATTTTCACCAAGGTAATGGCGGAAATGATGGTGCTCCTGCGCCGGCAGGGAGTCACAATTATCCCGTACTTGGACGATCTCCTGATAAAAGCGAGATCGAGAGAACAGTTGCTGAAAAGCGTGTCGCTCTCCCTGAGAGTGCTGCAGCAACATGGCTTGATTCTCAATCTGCCGAAGTCACAGTTGGTTCCAACGACTCGGCTATCTTTCTTGGGCATGATTCTGGACACAGAACGAAAGAGGGTTTTTCTCCCGATGGAAACAGCCCAGGAACTCTAGAACATGGTCAGAGATCTGTTGACACCGACAAGGGTGTCAGTTCATCAATGCACTCTAGTACTGGGGAAAATGGTGGCGTCCTACGAGGCCATCCCCTTCGGCGGGTTTCATGCAAGGACTTTTCAGTGGGATCTTCTGGACAAATGGTCCGGGTCCCATCTTCACATTCATCAGAAAATCAGCCTGTCCCCAAGGGCCAGGGTGTCTCTCCTGTGGTGGCTGCAGAGTGCTCACCTTCTAGAGGGTTGCAGGTTCGGCATTCAGGACTGGGTTCTGGTGACCATGGACGCGAGCCTCCAAGGATGGGGAGCAGTCACGCAAGGAAAAAAATTTCAGGGACTATGGTCAAGCCAGGAGGCTTGTCTACACATCAACGTACTGGAATTGAGGGCCATATACAACGTCCTGCGTCAAGCGGAGAATCTTCTTCGCGGCCTACCGGTTCTGATTCAGTCAGACAACGTCACAGCCGTGGCTCATGTAAACTGACAAGGCGGAACAAGAAGCAGAGTGGCAATGGCGGAAGCCACCAGGATTCTTCGCTGGGTGGAAAATCATGTAAGCGCTTTGACAGCAGTCTTCATTCCGGGAGTGGACAACTGGGAAGCAGACATCCTCAGCAGACATGATCTCCATCCAGGAGAGTGGGGACTTCATCAAGAAGTTTTTGCAGAGATAACAAGTCGTTGGGGACTTCCTCAAATAGACATGATGGTGTCACGCTTCAACTAAAAGCTTCGGAGGTATTGTGCCAGGTCAAGGGACCCTCAGGCAGTAGCGGTGGACGCCCTAGTGACACCGTTGGTGTTTCGGTCGGTCTATGTGTTTCCTCCTCTTCCACTCATATCAAAGATATTGAGAATCATAAGACGAAAAAGAGTGCAGACAATACTCATTGTTCCCGATTGGCCTCGAAGGGCCTGGTATTCAGATCTTCAGGAAATGCTAAGCATTTTCACCGTATCTGGAGAAAGTATGTATCTTGGTGTGAGGCCAAGAATGCTCCTGCGGAAGATTTCCATCTGGGCCGTTTTCTCCACTTTCTGCAGACAGGAGTGGATATGGGCCTGAAATTAGGCTCCATTAAGGTACAGATTTCGGCCCTATCAATTTTCTTTCAGAAAGAATTGGCTTCTCTCCCGAAAGTCCAGACTTTTGTAAAGGGAGTGCACATACAGCCTCCTTTTGTGCCTCCAGGGGCACCATGGGACCTTAACGTGGTGTTACAGTTCCTTAAGTCATACTGGTTTGAACCTCTTCAAACAGTTGAGTTAAAATTTCTCACTTTGAAAGTGGTCATGTTGTTAGTCTTGGCATCTGCGAGGCGGGTGTCCGAATTGGCGGCTTTGTCTCACAAAAGCCCCTATCTGATTTTCCATGTGGATAGAGCAGAATTGAGGACTCGTCCTCAATTTTTGCATAAGGTGGTTTTATCGTTTCATATGAACCAACCTATTGTGGTGCCTGTGGCTACGGGGGACTTGGAGGATTCCAAGTCCCTTGACGTAGTCAGGGCATTGAAAATTTATGTAGCCCAGACGGCTCGGGTTAGGAAAACAGAGGCTCTGTTTGTCCTGTATGCAGCCAACAAAGTTGGAGCTCCTGCTTCTAAGCAGACTATTGCTCGCTGGATCTGTAACTCGATTCAGCAGGCTCATTCTACGGCTGGATTGCCGTTACCAAATTCGGTTAAGGCCCATTCCACTAGGAAGGTGGGCTCTTCTTGAGCGGCTGCCCGAGGCGTCTCGGCATTACAGCTTTGCCGAGCGGCGACTTGGTTGGGTTCAAACACTTTTGCCAAATTCTACAAGTTTGATACCCTGGCTGATGAGGACCTCATGTTTGCTCAATCGGTGGTGCAGAGTCATCTGCACTCTCCCGCCCGGTCTGGAGCTTTGGTATAAACCCCATGGTCCTTACGGAGTCCCCAGCATCCTCTAGGACGTAAGAGAAAATAATATTTTAAACCTACTGGTAAATCTTTTTCTCCTAGTCCGTAGAGGATGCTGGGCGCCCATCCCGGTGCGGACTATCTTCTGCAAGACTTGTATATAGTTTTTGCTTACATAAGGGTTATGTTACAGTTTTGATCAGTCTCGGGCTGATGCTGTTTTGTTTCATACTGTTAACTGGTTCGTATATTCCATGTTATACGGTGTGGATGGTGTAGGCTGGTGTGAATCTTGCCCTTAGATTAACAAAATCCTTTCCTCGTACTGTCCGTCTCCTCTGGGCACAGTTTCTCTAACTGAGGTCTGGAGGAGGGGCATAGAGGGAGGAGCCAGTGCACACCCATTCTAAAGTTCTTTATAGTGCCCATGTCTCCTGCAGAGCCCGTCTATACCCCATGGTCCTTACGGAGTCCCCAGCATCCTCTACGGACTAGGAGAAAAAGATTTACCTGTAGGTTTAAAATCTTATTTTTACACACACGTCTGGTAGCCAACAGGTTAATTTTGACTCTGAGCTGGTCTACTGTAGCCTGTCGATCGGTCCTCATGCACCTTCGTAGCCGATGTTCACCTTTCACATCAATGGCATGTGGTGTTTCCATGTCAGTTTTTCGCAATGGTGCCTTTTGTCCAGTCACAATACATCTTCACACCAGCAGCATGCGAACAGTTCACAAACTGCACTGTTTCAGAAATTCTGCCACCCTTGGCCCAAAAGCAGATAATCATTACTTTTTGCACCTCTGATAAATTGCTCCTTTTACCCATGACGGCAACTAGTGATATGTGTACAGACAGCCTAACGCACACCTTATATACCCACCAAGCCAGCGTATGATGTGTGATGTACTTCATAAGCTACGCGATGCCAATTTCAAATGTAGGAGGTGGTCTTAATAAAGTGACTACAGTCTATATGTTTAGCTCTGTTTGTACCACTCTCGCCAGCTATAGATAGCAAGATCTGTACTGACTCAGTTATAGGCAACGGGAGCCCTGTGCTTATTTTTCAAGCCTTAGCAAGGCCTTCCAGACATTGTGGAGTCCCCACAGGGTATAAAAGTCATACACTTAGGCATATCGCAGTCTGCTGATTTACATGACTCTGATCCCATCACTTACAGCGTTATCCTCCAAACAAGAATCTACATTTAGGGGGAACACAGTGCTGGAACTTTGTAGACAAAGGAAAGTAATGCTAGATACTAACTGCTTTTACATTTGTTTCACAGTCATATTAAATTTAATATGCCACTGTTTTTTTACCCAACAATAATAAATGGGGCACATTCACTTATACTTGATTTAGCTGAAATACTGGATAACTTTGTTGATATTTATTGAAAAAAGTTCTTCAACAGCACAAACCACAAAAAAACTATGACCCTCTTGGTTCCTTTGGTTCTGAGCAGTGAGCTAAACAGACATCTTAGGCTATTACCCACTGGCCGCAAACCCACTCTGTGTGCAGGGTCCCACTGCTGCCCTCAAGCTTTAGGCATATATTGCAACAAAAAAAAAACACATTAAAAAAGCAGATGTATTAATTTCTGACTACCGGTGTTATCTACAGTACATGCTGTCCAAATTTCCAAGCATAATTCACTGCTATGATATCTACAAATTATGGATATGCTGTTATTGCCAATAAAACATTTTTTTTTTATTTGTTTCTTAAATTAGATTTTTTTTTTATGGATTCTAATTGGTTCTTTTTTTTTTTAAAGCAGTGTAAACATGCTTACTTGTAAATGTTAAATTTCTATTGATTTTAAATAAGAATTGTTAAAGATAAATGTTTATTAACATTATTTGATGGTGTCTACTTACTCTAGTTTAGATCTTGAAAATTAATTTTCAGTATGATTCACAAAACTGTAATACACAATACCATTACTTTAAGTATATACTTTATGTTCTGCCGTCTTGCTCTTCTTTCTGGTCCCGAACTCTCTTTTTTTCTTTTTCTTACTATTTATTTACTCTACTCTGCATCTACTATTATTTATTGCTTTCTGTCCCTGTTTGCATGTACATTTTCAGACTTTGAATCTAGTTACACACATACTCCTCTCCTAGTCCCACGACTCCAAATCAAACACTCTTTTTTTTCCCATCAAAATTATTTTCATTTTTTACATAATTTATTTTTTATTTATTTATTAGCAGTTTCTTATATAGCGCAGCATATTCCGTTGCGCTTTACAATTAGAACAACAGTTATAGAACAAAACTGGGCAAAGACAGACAGACAGACAGACATAGAGTTAGGAAGGCCCTGCTTGCAAGCTTACAATCTATAGGGAAATAGGCATTGATACATAAGGATAGATGCTATCTGTTACATAATGGTCCACCAGATTGCTAGGTTCTTAATGGGTTGTATATGATCACCCAGCAATGTTGGAAGACAAAATGTGAGGTTATGTGGACTGTACAGAGAGGATGTAACTGGATAGGGAAGCATTGAAGGTTATGTGGGTGGGTCTGGAATTTGATAGGCTTATCTGAAGAGTTGAGTCTTCAGGGAACGTTTAAATGTTTGGAGACTAGAGGAGAGTCTTATTGTGCATGGGAGGGCATTCCACAGCGTGGGTGAAGCCCGGGTAAAGTCCTGTAATTTTGAGTGGGAACAGATAATACATGTGGATGAGAGATGCAGATCTTGTGCAGAGGAGATGTATGATGGTGCAGTTTGGTTAATAGCCTTGTATGTAAGTAAAAGTATTTTATATTTAACACGGTAGAATACCAGTAACCAATGGAGGGACTGACAGAGCGGATCAGCAGACGAAGAACGTCTAGCGAGGAAGATTAGCCTTGCAGCTGCATTTAAAATGGATTGTAGTGGTGAGAGCCTATGTTTGGGAAGACCAGTAAGGAGACTATTACAATAATCAATGCGGGAGATGATAAGTGCATTGATTAGAGTTTTTGCAGTGTCTTGTGTAAGATAAGGGCGTATTTTGGATATGTTTTTAAGGTGAATGTAACATGATTTAGAGACAGATTGAATGTGTGGAACAAAGGACAGTTCAGAGTTAATGGTGACACCTAGGCAGCGAGCCTGAGGGATAGGGTGGATAGTTGCATTGTCAACAGTTATGGAGATATCAGGTTGGTAACTACTTTTGGCTGGTGGGAAAATAATTACGTTTTTGAAATGTTGAGTTTGAGGTGGCGAGATGACATCCAAGATGAAATGGCAGACAGGCATCCAGTGACACGAGCCAATACAGATGGTGATAAATCTGGGGAGGATAGGTAGATTTTAGTATCAGCATACAAATGATACTGAAATCCGAAGGAGCTTATTAGTTTACCAAGAGAGGAGGTATAGATTGAGAACAGCAGAGGAGGTAGAATCAGAGAAGTGAACACTGAAAGAGCGATTAGATAGGTAGGATGAGAACCAAGTAAGGGCTGTGTCCTGAAGACCTAGGGATTGTAGTGTTTGTATGAGAAGAGAGTGGTCAACAGTGACATAAGCAGCAGAGAGATCTAGAAGAATAAGTAGTGTGTATTTACCTTTTGATCTAGCAGTGACTAGATTGTTCACTACTTTGGTCAGTGCCGTCTCTGTGGAGTGTTGGGCACTAAAGCCTGACTGAAGTGGGTCCAATAAGTTGTGGGAGTTAAGAAAGTGTGTAAGGCGAGTGTAGGCAAGTCTCTCAAGTAGCTTGGAGGGACCTGGTAGCTGAGAAATGGGACGGTAGTTAGAGAGTGTGTTTGGGTCAGAGTTGTGTTTTTTTAGAATGGGAGTAATCACTGCATGTTTTAATAGAGAGGGAAAGATACCAGTAGAGAGAGAGATTACAGATTTTAGTTAAGGTTAGGATAAGCACAGGAGACAAGGTTTTACTGACCTGTGAGGGTATAGGATCAAGAGGAGAGGTAGTGGAGTAGGAGGGTGAAAAGAGTGACACTTCATCTTCACTTGTGGGATCAAATGAAGAGAAAGTGCAAGAGGGTTCAGGTAGGGAATTGAGCAGGTCACTGGCTGAGTTAAAGCATACCATTTCATCTCAGATTTTATCAATCTTATCCTTGAAGTAGGAAGCAAGTTCTTGTGCACTGATAGTAGCTAGTGGGGGAGGTGAGGGAGGGTAAAGAAGTGATTTAAATGTATTAAAAAGTCGCTTTGGGTTGGTGGCATGATAAAAGATGAGAGATTGGAAATATGTTTGTTTGGCAGTGTCCAGGGCCTGACGATAGGAGTGGTAGGTAGTCTTATATGTGAGAAAGTCACTTGGATTCTGAGATTTACGCCACTGACGTTCTACTTTACGTGACAGTTTTTGTAGGTGTTTTGTTGATTTAGAGTGTCATGGTTGGCATCTAAGCCTACGTGGAGTGTGATGGGTAGCTGGAGCCACTTCATCAAGGGCACTCTCTAGGGTCTGGTGCAGTTGGAATACAGCAATGTCAGGTGTGATAAATGTAGAGATTGGTGAGAGAAGTTGTTGCAGAGAAGTGGAAAGTTGTTGAAAATTTATATTGTTAGTATTTCTGCAGGTTAAGAAGGCTTGTTTGATTTTAGTGTCATATATTTTAGAGTAATAGAAGAGATTGTGAAGGTGACCAGGTTGTGATCAGAGAGATGGAAAGGAGTGCTAATAAATTCGGAAACTGAGCAGAGCTTGGTTAACACAAGATCAAGGCAGTGGTGAGTAGAGGAGTTGGACCATTGGGTGAGGCCAAGAAAGGAGGTTAGAGAGAGGAGTTTGGAGGCATGACCAGATTGTGGACTGTCAAGAGCTATATTGAAATCATCCATAATGATGGTGGAGATGTCAGAGGATAAGAAGTGTGGGAGCCAGGCAGAAAAATCTTCTAGAAATTGTTGTTTGGGTTGCCCAGGAGGGCGATAGATAGCTGCAACACGCAGAGAGAAGTGGGTGAAAATCCTGATAGAGTGAACTTCAAATGATGTGAATGCGAGTGATGGAACTTGAGGTAGAACAGTGTATGTGAAAAATTGTGACTGCAAGATTCCAACCCCACCACCTTTACTATTATTTAACCATCTAAACTCAATTCTCTTCCCCACACACACTCCCTTTTCTTTTTAAACTTCTATGTAATATTGAAACCTGATTTCAACCACCTCTACTAAAGTCCATTATCTTGTGCTAGTCATTCTTCACTTACAATATGGATCTAAAAAATAACTGCAGTAAGTGAAGGTGTGGGTTTTCTTCTCTTGAACAGATTCACCACCTTGGATTATTCACACTCATTTCTATTTAGATTTCTGATTACTCAACAATTCAAATGTTTGAGTTGTGCTTATCTACTATCCTCTGTACTACCACTGTTATCACTTAGTTTTACCATTTCCTCCTTTCTAATCTTTCTGTTGTGATCTTTGTCCATTTTCCAAACTCATTTGCAACTGTAGTTTATTGTTAAACTAGCAGCTGTTCTTGGCTATGCACAGGCACAAGTGAAGATTTTCTGTTATAAAGTATGTGTATATATATATATATATATATATATATATATATATATAATTATCAACTTACGTTGTTGTTGTTACTAGTTACTATACATCATTACCTTTTTTTTTTTTTTTTTGGGGGGGGGGGGGGGATCTCAAACATGCAGTTCATGCAAGACAGCCAAAGAATTTACAGGAACTGGAGGCTTTTTGCCAAGAAGAATGGACAGCTTTACCATCTGAGAAAATAAAGAGCCTCATCCACAACTACCACAAAAGACTTCAAGCTGTCATTGATGTTAAAGGGGGCAATACACGGTATTAAGAACTGGGGTATGTAAACTTTTGATCAGGGTCATTTGGGTAGTTTTTGTTGTCATTATGATTTAAAAAGAGTAAACACAGTTGTTTGACAAAAAATGGCTTCACCCAACCACTAACCATGAGTGAAAGAAAAATTTGTGAGTTATCATTCATATTCTCTGACAAATGGCCAGAAAATCACAAATTCAGCTAGGGTATGTAAACTTATTAACACAACTGTATATAACAACACAATCTGGGTGCTTTAGAGAATGGAAAGAATAATCAGAATTTTCAGTCCTTTATAGGACAGACATGCACATCAGAATGATTAGGATATACTGTAGGCAAAGTTTAAAATCCTGGATAAAAACCATCAATCTGGAGAGGATTTACCCAGTCAGAGGTATGCAGTCCGTGCAGTTTCTTTGCAGAATCTTATCACTTAATGCCGGTAACCTGATATATGACATGGGATTTGGGTGATTCTCTTTGTGATTTTTTGAAGCTGATCCAGATGCAAGTGCAAAGTTCAGATAATGACCAGATGTGTTGTCAAAATTGTTAGTATTGGCTTAATGTGTTTCCGTGTGGAACACCCCACACCTTTGCCAGGAGCATGTTATGTCATATTAGGTTACCGTAGATGGCTTCTACAATACAAACAAGCTGTGGCTGCTGCTGCTCCAGTCTCTGACATCCTGCACCCACCCACTCTGCCTCCTGTGCATGGCTGGAAAGGTAGACAGACAGCGCATGCGCAGAATTTGGGTGAACATTTTTTTTAATTCATCGGCGCCGTTTGGACATGACAAAGCGATGCCAGGTGTTTTAATGTTACTGTTTCGTATTTTGGTAAAAAGTAATGATGGGTTCAACATTTTTCATTATCGCTACATAAGGAATGGGAGAAAAAGTTAAAGGTATACTTCCAGCTGGTCAGAGATGAAGACATGACCAGACCTAGTGCAATAGTTTACATTTTATTATTTTAGATTTATTTTTTTGTTCTTTCCAATATGTGTTATTTTTTAACTAGCTATATTTTTAAACTTATATTCTCAATTTAAAAAAAAAAAAACAACAGCACAGAAAAGGGCCAAAGTATCAATGCCAAAGAAGAAGAATTCTATGCCGAAGAAACAGGCAACACCAATAATTGCCTCAATTCTGCCAGACACAGAAGGTGAGGGATTGTTGAATTAGGGTGAAGTTTAGAAAAGTTATTTTTAGCCTATACATCATTAACATGAACCTTTTCCTTTCAGAATCTGGAATAAACAGAGAAGAGTCTCTTTTGGAGCAACAAAGGTATCAGATGTACCAATCGCAGAGGAGACCTGAGCCACTGTTGAGAAAGGTATTGTTTAACCAAATTTCAAACTTGCATACATGATTCGGCTAAATTAATTTTATTTTTTCCCAAAATAATAAATATGTAATTTAACGTCACAAAGACAGAGACTCATCCTCCAATGCCTGTGGAGAACGAGACTGAGAGCCAGCTAGATTAAATGTATTTAAGCTATATTCTCAATTTTTTTTATAAATACAGCAATAGCAGAGAATACCGCCAAAGGAGCAACACCAAAAAGAAGGATGCCACGCTGAAGAAACAAGCAACACCATTGAAGAAACCTACCTCAACACTGCCAGAGACAGAAGGTGAGAGATTGTTAAATGAGGGTGAGGTTCAGAAAATTTATTTTTAGCCTATAAGTCATTCATATGAACCTTTGCCTTTCAGGACATGGAAGAAAGAGACAGGGGAGAATCTCTTTTGAAGTGAGACTGGTGTCAGGTGAGCAAATTGTGGAGGAGATTGTTGCCAAAGCGGAGATTGGAGACACAGCAGAAGAGAATGGTATTTGTGAACAAAATTTAAAAATTGCATACATGGTTCAGTTTTATAAATATTATTTACACCATTGAAACTTATGGTTTTTAATGTTAATGTCAGAGACTCATCCTCCAATGTCTGTGGATGATGAGCCTGAGAGCCAGCCTCACATGTCACAGTCTTCTAACCCCGTTTCATTGGTCTTTGAATCTAATCCACAGGACTCAACCCAGAAAGCTATTTATATATTTGTATCAAATAAAACTTTTAGGCTAGGAAGACTAAAACATAATGGATATAGGTTGTATAATTGTATTTCTCTAACGTCCTAGTGGATGCTGGGGACTCCGTAAGGACCATGGGGAATAGACGGGCTCCACAGGAGACTGGGCACTCTAAGAAAGATTTAGTACTACTGGTGTGCACTGGCTCCTCCCTCTATGCCCCTCCTCCAGACCTCAGTTAGAATCTGTGCCCGGACTGAGCTGGATGCATTTTAGTGAGCTCTCCTGAGCTTGCTAATAAGAAAGTATTTTAGTTAGGTTTTTTTATTTTCAGAGAGTTTCTGCTGGCAACAGACTCTCTGCTACGTGGGCCTGAGGGGAGAGAAGCAAACCTACTAACTGCGGCTAGGTTGCGCTTCTTAGGCTACTGGACACCATTAACTCCAGAGGGATCGAACACAGGACCTGACCTTGTCGTCCGTTTCCGGAGCCGCGCCGCCGTCCCCCTCGCAGAGCCAGAAGTCAGAAGCCGGCGGGTTGAAGAAAGAAGACGTCAAAATCTGCGGCAGAAGACTCCTGTCTTCATATGAGGTAGCGCACAGCACTGCAGCTGTGCGCCATTGCGCCCACACTAACCCACACACTCCGGTCACTGTAGGGCGCAGGGGGGGCGCCCTGGGCAGCAATTAGATACCTCCTGGCAAAAGCAGCATGCATGAGCCCCCGCCATTAATTTTACACAAAATCGCGGGACAGAAGCCCGCCGCTGAGGGGGCGGAGCCTTCTTCCTCAGCACTGACCAGCGCCATTTTCTCTCCACAGCTCCGCTGAGAGCAGAGCCGGATTAAGGCCCCGGGAGGCCTGGGGTACTAAATTGCAGGGGGCCCCCATGGACTAAAAAACTAATAAAAAAATAATATATATATATATATGGTTTTTTTTTTATTATTATTATTTATTTATTTTTTATTAGTTTTTTAGTCCACTGAAGGAGGAGGGATTTATATATATATATATATATATATATATATATAAATAATTTATCTAAGAATCCCTCCTCCTCCTGAGCCATCGCTCAGCTGCCCTGACTACAGCTGTTAGAGCACTTTTCTTAGAGCTGTAGTCAGCGCAGCTGAGCGACGGCTCAGTTGTCCAATTGCTGTCCGGCTCAGCAAGCCTGCGGCTCCGTCATTAGTGCGCCGCACGCAGGGTCGTTTCTAGACAATTTGGCTCCCAGTGCGAGATTTCAAAATGCGCCCCCCCCCCCCTTGCTATAAAAAAAATTTGCGTGCCCCCCCCCCCCATATAGCCAGAAAAAGAAAAAGCATGAGCGCGCGCTCCCGACAAGGGTGTGTGGCCTGATTAAAATGGGCGTGGTCTCATTAAAGTGGGCGTGGCCTCGTCTGATATCATCACACCCACCACAGGGGGAAAAAATAAAAAAGTCCCCTTTTTACACATTACACCAGGCAAGTGTCCCCATATTACAAAGTATGCAGGCAGGTGTTCCCATTTTACACAGTACGGTAGGCAGATATCCCCATTTTACACAGTACGCAGGCAGATATCCCCATTTTACACAGTACGCAGGCAGGTGTCCCCATTTTACACAGTACGCAGGCAGGTGTCCCCATTTTACACAGTACGCAGGCAGGTGTCCCCATTTTACACAGTACGCAGGCAGGTGTCCCCATTTGACACAGTACTCAGGCAGGTGTCCCCATTTGACACAGTACGCAGGCAGGTGTCCCCATTTGACACAGTACGCAGGCAGGTGTCCCCATTTTACACAGTACGCAGGCAGGTGTCCCCATTTTTTGCACAGTACGGCAGGTGTCCCCATTTTACACAGTGCGGCAGGTGTCCCCATTTTACACAGTGCGGCAGGTGTCCCCATTTTACACAGTACGCAGGCAGGTGTCCCCATTTTACACAGTGCGGCAGGTATCCCCATTTTACACAGTGCGGCAGATGCCCCCATTTTACACAGTGCGGCAGATGCCCCCATTTTACACAGTGCGGCAGATGCCCCCATTTTACACAGTGCGGCAGATGCCCCCATTTTACACAGTGCAGCAGGTATCCCCATTTTACACAGTGCGGCAGATGCCCCCATTTTACACAGTGCGGCAGATGCCCCCATTTTACACAGTGCGGCAGATGCCCCCATTTTACACAGTGCAGCAGGTATCCCCATTTTACACAGTGCGGCAGGTATCCCCATTTTACACAGTGCGGAAGGTATCCCCATTTTACATAGTGCGGCAGGCAGGTGTCAAGTGGGGGGGAGGAAGGGAGGAAGAGAGAGAGAGAAAGAGAGAAAAAAAAATACTTACATCTTCCCGCTCTTCGGGTCCCACTGACTCACGTCCCTCGCGCTGGCCGCCTCCTCCTTCGATGCTTATCTCCTCCCTCTCTCTCCCCCCGAGCGCTCCTGCTCGGGGGGCGGGGCTTCGCGGAATGACGCGTTTGCGTCACGACGCAAACGCGTCATTACGCGAAGCCCCGCCCCCTGAGCAGGAGCGCTCGGGGGGGAGAGAGAGGGAGGAGATAAGTAGTCACTGGCCGCACGCTGTACTGAAGGAGGAGGAGGGACAGGCCGCAGCGGGGAGCCGGGGCTCGTGAGCGCTGCACCGCAGATCGGATTGAAGAAAGATCCGATCTGTGGTGTGGCAGGGGGCCCTTTTGGAAAGGGGGGCCCGGGGTACGTATACCCGGGACCCCCCCCCCCCCCCCCCCTTAATCCGGCTCTGGCTGAGAGGAAGCTCCCCAGTCTCTCCCCTGCAGACTCACGGTAGAAAGGGTAAAAAGAGAGGGGGGGCACATAAATTTAGCGCATTTAATATATATACAGCAGCTACTGGGTAAACACTAAGTTACTGTGTGATTCCTGGGTCATATAGCGCTGGGGTGTGTGCTGGCATACTCTCTCTCTGTCTCTCCAAAAGGCTTTGTGGGGGTCCTGTCCTCATATAGAGCATCCCCTGTGTGTGTGGTGTGTCGGTACGCGTGTGTCGACATGTTTGACGAAGAGGGCTATGTGGAGGCAGAGCAAGTACAGATGAATGAGAAGTTTCCGCCGACGGCGCCGACACCTGATTGGATGGATATGTGGAAGGTGTTAAATGATAATGTAAACTCCTTACATAAAAGGTTGGATAAAGCTGATGCCTTGGGACAGTCGGGGTCTCAGCCCATGCCTGATCCTACAGTGCAGAGGCCGTCAGGGTCTCAGAAGCGCCCACTATCCAAAATGGTTGACACAGATATCGACACGGATTCTGACTACAGTGTCGATGACGATGATGCAAAATTGCAGCCTAAAATGTAGTGAAGAGCGCCGGAAATTTTTCGGGTTTTGTGTTTTGGTTTTGGGTTCGGTTCCGCGGCCGTGTTTTGGGTTCGAACGCGTTTTGGCAAAACCTCACCGAATATTTTTTGTCGGATTCGGGTGTGTTTTGGATTCGGGTGTTTTTTTCAAAAAACCCTAAAAAACAGCTTAAATCATAGAATTTGGGGGTCATTTTGATCCCAAAGTATTATTAACCTCAAAAACCATAATTTCCACTCATTTTCAGTCTATTCTGAACACCTCACACCTCACAATATTATTTTTAGTCCTAAAATTTGCACCGAGGTCGCTGGATGGCTAAGCTAAGCGACCCAAGTGGCCGACACAAACACCTGGCCCATCTAGGAGTGGCACTGCAGTGTCACGCAGGATGGCCCTTCCAAAAAACACCCCCCAAACAGCACATGACGCAAAGAAAAAAAGAGGCGCAATGAGGTAGCTGTGTGAGTAAGCTAAGCGACCCTAGTGGCCGACACAAACACCTGGCCCATCTAGGAGTGGCACTGCAGTGTCACGCAGGCTGGCCCTTCAAAAAACTACTCCCCAAACAGCACATGACGCAAAGAAAAAAAGAGGCGCAATGAGGTAGCTGTGTGCGTAAGCTAAGCGACCCAAGTGGCCGACACAAACACCTGGCCCATCTAGGAGTGGCACTGCAGTGTCACGCAGGCTGGCCCTTCAAAAAACTACTCCCCAAACAGCACATGACGCAAAGAAAAAAAGAGGCGCAATGAGGTAGCTGTGTGAGTAAGCTAAGCGACCCAAGTGGCCGACACAAACACCTGGCCCATCTAGGAGTGGCACTGCAGTGTCACGCAGGCTGGCCCTTCAAAAAACTACTCCCCAAACAGCACATGACGCAAAGAAAAAAAGAGGCGCAATGAGGTAGCTCTGTGACTAAGATAAGCGACCCAAGTGGCCGACACAAACACCTGGCCCATCTAGGAGTGTCACTGCAGTGTCACGCAGGATGGCCCTTCAAAAAACTACTCCCCAAACAGCACATGACGCAAAGAAAAAAAGAGGCGCAATGAGGTAGCTGTGTGAGTAAGCTAAGCGACCCAAGTGGCCGACACAAACACCTGGCCCATCTAGGAGTGGCACTGCAGTGTCACGCAGGCTGGCCCTTCAAAAAACTACTCCCCAAACAGCACATGACGCAAAGAAAAAAAGAGGTGCAATGAGGTAGCTCTGTGACTAAGATAAGCGACCCAAGTGGCCGACACAAACACCTGGCCCATCTAGGAGTGTCACGCAGGCTGGCCCTTCAAAAAACTACTCCCCAAACAGCACATGACGCAAAGAAAAAAAGAGGTGCAATGAGGTAGCTCTGTGACTAAGATAAGCGACCCAAGTGGCCGACACAAACACCTGGCCCATCTAGGAGTGGCACTGCAGTGTCACGCAGGATGGCCCTTCAAAAAACTACTCCCCAAACAGCACATGATGCAAAGAAAAATTAAAGAAAAAAGAGGTGCAAGATGGAATTGTCCTTGGGCCCTCCCACCCACCCTTATGTTGTATAAACAGGACATGCACACTTTAACCAACCCATCATTTCAGTGACAGGGTCTGCCACACGACTGTGACTGAAATGACGGGTTGGTTTGGACCCCCACCAAAAAAGAAGCAATTAATCTCTCCTTGCACAAACTGGCTCTACAGAGGCAAGATGTCCACCTCATCATCATCCTCCGATATATCACCGTGTACATCCCCCTCCTCACAGATTATCAATTCGTCCCCACTGGAATCCACCATCTCAGCTCCCTGTGTACTTTGTGGAGGCAATTGCTGCTGGTCAATGTCTCCACGGAGGAATTGATTATAATTCATTTTAATGAACATCATCTTCTCCACATTTTCTGGATGTAACCTCGTACGCCGATTGCTGACAAGGTGAGCGGCGGCACTAAACACTCTTTCGGAGTACACACTTGTGGGAGGGCAACTTAGGTAGAATAAAGCCAGTTTGTGCAAGGGCCTCCAAATTGCCTCTTTTTCCTGCCAGTATAAGTACGGACTTTCTGACGTGCCTACTTGGATGCGGTCACTCATATAATCCTCCACCATTCTTTCAATGGGGAGAGAATCATATGCAGTGACAGTAGACGACATGTCCGTAATCGTTGTCAGGTCCTTCAGTCCGGACCAGATGTCAGCATCAGCAGTCGCTCCAGACTGCCCTGCATCAGCAGTCGCTCCAGACTGCCCTGCATCACCGCCAGCGGGTGGGCTCGGAATTCTGAGCCTTTTCCTCGCACCCCCAGTTGCGGGAGAATGTGAAGGAGGAGATGTTGACAGGTCGCGTTCCGCTTGACTTGACAATTTTGTCACCAGCAGTTCTTTGAACCCCAGCAGACTTGTGTCTGCCGGAAAGAGAGATCCAAGGTAGGTTTTAAATCTAGGATCAAGCACGGTGGCCAAAATGTAGTGCTCTGATTTCAACAGATTGACCACCCGTGAATCCTTGTTAAGCGAATTAAGGGCTCCATCCACAAGTCCCACATGCCTAGCGGAATCGCTCTGTGTTAGCTCCTCCTTCAATGTCTCCAGCTTCTTCTGCAAAAGCCTGATGAGGGGAATGACCTGACTCAGTCTGGCAGTGTCTGAACTGACTTCACGTGTGGCAAGTTCAAAGCGCACCAGAACCTTGCACAACGTTGAAATCATTCTCCACTGCGCTTGAGACAGGTGCATTCCACCTCCTATATCGTGCTTAATTGTATAGGCTTGAATGGCCTTTTGCTGCTCCTCCAACCTCTGAAGCATATAGAGGGTTGAATTCCACCTCGTTACCACTTCTTGCTTCAGATGATGGCAGGGCAGGTTCAGGCGTTTTTGGTGGTGCTCCAGTCTTCTGTACGTGGTGCCTGTACGCCGAAAGTGTCCCGCAATTCTTCTGGCCACCGACAGCATCTCTTGCACGCCCCTGTCATTTTTTAAATAATTCTGCACCACCAAATTCAAGGTATGTGCAAAACATGGGACGTGCTGGAATTTGCCCAGATTTAATGCACACACAATATTGCTGGCGTTGTCCGATGCCACAAATCCCCAGGAGAGTCCATTTGGGGTAAGCCATTCTGCGATGACGTTCCTCAGTTGCCGTAAGAGGTTGTCGGCTGTGTGCCTCTTCTGGAAAGCAGTGATACAAAGCATAGCCTGCCTAGGAATGAGTTGGCGTTTGCGAGATGCTGCTACTGGTGCCGCCGCTGCTGTTCTTGCAGCGGGAGGCAATACATCTACCCAGTGGGCTGTCACAGTCATATAGTCCTGAGTCTGCCCTGCTCCACTTGTCCACATGTCCGTGGTTAAGTGGACATTGGGTACAACTGCATTTTTTAGGACACTGGTGAGTCTTTTTCTGAGGTCTGTGTACATTTTCGGTATCGCCTGCCTAGAGAAATGGAACCTAGATGGTATTTGGTACCGGGGACACAGTACCTCCAACAAGTCTCTAGTTGGCTCTGCAGTAATGATGGATACCGGAACCACGTTTCTCACCGCCCAGGAGGCCAAGGCCTCAGTTATCCGCTTTGCAGCAGGATGACTGCTGTGATATTTCATCTTCCTCGCAAAGGACTGTTGGACAGTCAATTGCTTGGTGGAAGTAGTAAAAGTGGTCTTACGATTTCCCCTCTGGGATGACCATCGACTCCCAGCAGCAACAACAGCAGTGCCAGCAGCAGTAGGCGTTACACGCAAGGATGCATCGGAGGAATCCCAGGCAGGAGAGGACTCGTCAGAATTGCCAGTGACATGGCCTGCAGGACTATTGGCATTCCTGGGGAAGGAGGAAATTGACACTGAGGGAGTTGGTGGGGTGGTTTGCGTTAGCTTGGTTACAAGAGGAAGGGATTTACTGGTCAGTGGACTGCTTCCGCTGTCGCCCAAAGTTTTTGAACTTGTCACTGACTTATGATGAATGCGCTGCAGGTGACGTATAAGGGAGGATGTTCCGAGGTGGTTAACGTCCTTACCCCTACTTATTACAGCTTGACAAAGGCAACACACGGCTTGACAAATGTTGTCCGCATTTCTGTTGAAATACTTCCACACCGAAGAGCTGATTTTTTTGGTATTTTCACCAGGCATGTCAATGGCCATATTCCTCCCACGGACAACAGGTGTCTCCCCGGGTGCCTGACTTAAACAAACCACCTCACCATCAGAATCCTCCTGGTCAATTTCCTCCCCAGCGCCAGCAACACCCATATCCTCCTCATCCTGGTGTACTTCAACACTGACATCTTCAATCTGACTATCAGGAACTGGACTGCGGGTGCTCCTTCCAGCACTTGCAGGGGGCGTGCAAATGGTGGAAGGCGCATGCTCTTCACGTCCAGTGTTGGGAAGGTCAGGCATCGCAACCGACACAATTGGACTCTCCTTGTGGATTTGTGATTTCGAAGAACGCACAGTTCTTTGCTGTGCTTTTGCCAGCTTGAGTCTTTTCATTTTTCTAGCGAGAGGCTGAGTGCTTCCATCCTCATGTGAAGCTGAACCACTAGCCATGAACATAGGCCAGGGCCTCAGCCGTTCCTTGCCACTCCGTGTGGTAAATGGCATATTGGCAAGTTTACGCTTCTCCTCCGACAATTTTATTTTAGATTTTTGAGTCCTTTTTTTACTGATATTTGGTGTTTTGGATTTTACATGCTCTGTACTATGACATTGGGCATCGGCCTTGGCAGACGACGTTGATGGCATTTCATCGTCTCGGCCATGACTAGTGGCAGCAGCTTCAGCACGAGGTGGAAGTCGATCTTGATCTTTCCCTATTTTTGGAACCTCAACATTTTTGTTCTCCATATTTTAATAGGCACAACTAAAAGGCACCTCAGGTAAACAATGGAGATGGATGGATACTAGTATACTTATGGATGACGAGCGACTGCCGACACAGAGGTAGCTACAGCCGTGGACTACCGTACTGCGTCTGCTGCTAATATAGACTGGATGATAATGATATAAAAAATATATATATATCACTACTGCAGCCGGACAGGTATATATTATATAATGACGGACCTGCTGGACACTGTCAGCTCAGCACTGCAGACTCCTAAAGTAAGCTACTAGTATCAAGAAGATAGAAAAAAAAAAACACCACGGGTAGGTGGTATACAATTATGGATGGACGAGCGACTGCCGACACAGAGGTAGCTACAGCCGTGGACTACCGTACTGCGTCTGCTGCTAATATAGACTGGATGATAATGATATAAAAAATATATATATATCACTACTGCAGCCGGACAGGTATATATTATATAATGACGGACCTGCTGGACACTGTAAGCTCAGCACTGCAGACTCCTAAAGTAAGCTACTAGTATCAAGAAGATAGAAAAAAAAAAACACCACGGGTAGGTGGTATACAATTATGGATGGACGAGCGACTGCCGACACAGAGGTAGCTACAGCCGTGGACTACCGTACTGCGTCTGCTGCTAATATAGACTGGATGATAATGATATAAAAAATATATATCACTACTGCAGCCGGACAGGTATATATTATATAATGACGGACCTGCTGGACACTGTCAGCTCAGCACTGCAGACTCCTAAAGTAAGCTACTAGTATCAAGAAGATAGAAAGAAAAAAAAACACCACGGGTAGGTGGTATACAATTATGGATGGACGAGCGACTGCCGACACAGAGGTAGCTACAGCCGTGGACTACCGTACTGCGTCTGCTGCTAATATAGACTGGATGATAATGATATAAAAAATATATATATATATCACTACTGCAGCCGGACAGGTATATATTATATAATGACGGACCTGCTGGACACTGTCAGCTCAGCACTGCAGACTCCTAAAGTAAGCTACTAGTATCAAGAAGATAGAAAAAAAAACCCACCACGGGTAGGTGGTATACAATTATGGATGGACGAGCGACTGCCGACACAGAGGTAGCTACAGCCGTGGACTACCGTACTGCGTCTGCTGCTAATATAGACTGGATGATAATGATATAAAAAATATATATATATCACTACTGCAGCCGGACAGGTATATATTATATAATGACGGACCTGCTGGACACTGTCAGCAGAATGCGTTTATAGAATAAAAAACACCACACGACGAGTGTTTAACTTTTTCAGGCAGACAATCACAATATACTGGTGGTCAGCAGACAATCACAATATACTGGTGGTCACTGGTCAGTCACACTGGCAGTGGCACTCTGGCAGCAAAAGTGTGCACTGTACTTAAAATATGTACTCCTGCTATAACTGCTCCCCAGTCTCCCCCACAATTAAGCTGTGTGAGCACTCAGCACAGTCAGATATACAGTATTACATATGATGCAGCACACTGAGGCTGAGCACAGATATGGTATGTGACTGTGTCACACTGTGTATCGTTTTTTTTCAGGCAGAGAACGGATTAATTAAACTGGTGGTCACTGGTCACACTATCAGCAACAGCAAGTAGTACTCCTAATATGCTCCCCAAAATTAGTAAATCAACAATCAAGTGTCTCTACTCTAGTCTAAACGGAGAGGACGCCAGCCACGTCCTCTCCCTATCAATCTCAATGCACGTGTGAAAATGGCGGCGACGCGCGGCTCCTTATATAGAATCCGAGTCTCGCGATAGAATCCGAGCCTCGCGAGAATCCGACAGCGGGATGATGACGTTCGGGCGCGCTCGGGTTAACCGAGAAAGGCGGGAAGATCCGAGTGTGCCTCGGACCCGTGTAAAAAGGCTGAAGTTCGGGGGGGTTCGGTTTCCGAGAAACCGAACCCGCTCATCACTACTAAAATGGCTAAAGCCATCCGCTACATGATTATAGCAATGAAGGATGTATTGACATATAAGAGGTAAACCCTGTCCCTGACAAAAGGGTGTATATGTATGGGGAGAAAAAGCAAGAGGTGACTTTTCCCCCTTCACATGAGTTAAATGAATTATGTGAAAAAGCGTGGGATTCCCCCGATCAGAAAGTGATGATTTCCAAAAGGTTACTTATGGCGTACCCTTTCCCGCCAATGGACAGGATGCGCTGGGAATCCTCCCCTAGGGTAGATAAAGCTCTGACACGATTATCTAAAAAGGTGGCCCTGCCGTCACAGGATACGGCCGCCCTAAAGGATCCTGCAGATAGGAAGCAGGAAAGTATCCTGAAGTCTGTTTATGCACACTCGGGTACTATACTGAGGCCGGCCATTGCGTCGGCCTGGATGTGTAGTGCTGTAGCAGCATGGACAGATAATCTGTCTGAGGAAATGGATACCTTAGACAGGGATACCGTTTTACTGACCCTGGGGCATATAAAAGACGCTGTCCTATATATGAGGGATGCCCAGAGGGACATTTGCCTACTGGGCTCTAGAATAAATGCAATGTCAATTTCTGCCAGAAGGGTCCTGTGGACTCGGCAATGGACAGGTGATGCTGACTCCAAAAAGCACATGGAGGTGTTACCTCACAAGGGTGAGGAATTGTTTGGGGACGGTCTCTCGGACCTAGTTTCCACAGCTACGGCTGGGAAGTCAAACTTTTTGCCATATATTCCCTCACAGCCTAAGAAAGCACCGTATTACCAAATGCAGTCCTTTCGATCACAGAGAGGCAAGAAGGTCAGAGGTGCATCCTTTCTTGCCAGATGCAGGGGTAGAGGAAAGAAGCTGCACCATACAGCTAGTTCCCAGGAACAGAAGTCCTCCCCGGCTTCCACTAAATCCACCGCATGACGCTGGGGCTCCACAGGAGCCAGGAGCGGTGGGGGCGCGTCTCCGAATTTTCAGCCACCAGTGGGTTCGCTCACAGGTGGATCCCTGGGCTGTACAGATTGTGTCTCAGGGATACAGGCTGGAATTCGAAGTGATGCCCCCTCACCGTTACCTCAGATCGGTCCTGCCAGCTTCCCCCATAGAAAGGGAAGTAGTGTTAGCGGCAATTCACAAGTTATATCTCCAGCAAGTGGTGGTGAAGGTTCCCCTCCTTCAACAAAGAAGAGGATACTATTCCACAATGTTTGTGGTACCGAAACCGGACGGTTCGGTCAGACCCATATTGAATTTAAAATCCCTGTACATTTATCTCAAAAGATTCAAGTTCAAGATGGAATCGCTCAGAGCGGTCATTGCAAGCCTGGAAGAGGGGGATTTTATGGTGTCTCTGGACATCAAGGATGCTTACTTGCATGTTCCCATTTATCCACCTCATCAGGAGTACCTCAGATTTGTGGTACAGGACTGTCATTACCAATTCCAGACGTTGCCGTTTGGGCTCTCCATGGCACCGATAATATTTACCAAGGTAATGGCAGAAATGATGGTGCTCCTTCGAAAGCAAGGAGTCACAATTATCCCATACTTGGACGATCTCCTCATAAAGGCGAGGTCCAGAGAACAGTTGCTAATCAGCATAGCACACTCTCAAGAAGTGTTGCAACAGCACGGCTGGATTCTGAATATTCCAAAGTCGCAGCTGATTCCTACGACGCGTTTGCCTTTTCTGGGCATGATTCTGGACACGGACCAGAAGAAGGTGTTTCTCCCGGCAGAGAAGGCTCAGGAGCTCGTGACTCTAGTCAGAGACCTCTTGAAACCGAAACAGGTGTCAGTGCATCGCTGCACGCGAGTCCTGGGAAAGATGGTGGCATCATACGAAGCCATTCCCTTCGGCAGGTTCCATGCGAGGATCTTTCAGTGGGATCTGTTGGACAAGTGGTCCGGATCGCATCTTCAGATGCATCGGCTGATCACCCTGTCCCCGAGGGCCAGGGTGTCTCTTCTGTGGTGGCTGCAGAGTGCTCACCTTCTCGAGGGCCGCAGGTTCGGCATACAGGACTGGGTCCTGGTGACCACGGATGCGAGCCTCCGAGGATGGGGGGCAGTCACTCAGGGAAGAAACTTCCAAGGGTTGTGGACAAATCAGGAGGCTTGTCTGCACATAAATATCCTGGAACTAAGGGCCATATACAACGCCCTGAGTCAAGCGGAGCCTCTGCTTCGCGACCAACCAGTGCTGATTCAGTCAGACAACATCACCGCAGTGGCTCATGTAAACCGCCAGGGCGGCACAAGAAGCAGAGTGGCGATGGCAGAAGCCACCAGGATTCTTCGTTGGGCGGAGAATCACGTGCAAGCACTGTCAGCAGTGTTCATACCGGGAGTCGACAACTGGGAAGCAGACTTCCTCAGCAGGCACGACCTCCACCCGGGAGAGTGGGGACTTCATCACGAAGTCTTCACTCAGATTACAAATCGATGGGAACTGCCACAGGTGGACATGATGGCGCCCCGTTTCAACAAAAAGCTACAAAGGTATTGCGCTAGGTCAAGAGACCCTCAGGCGATAGCTGTGGACGCCCTGGTAACACCGTGGGTGTTCCAGTCAGTCTATGTGTTTCCTCCTCTACCTCTCATACCCAAGGTGCTGAGAATCGTAAGAAAAAGAGGAGTGAGAACAATACTCATTGTTCCGGATTGGCCAAGAAGGACTTGGTACCCGGAACTGCAAGAAATGCTCACAGAGGACCCATGGCCTCTGCCTCTCAGACAGGACCTGTTGCAACAGGGGCCCTGTCTGTTCCAAGACTTACCGCGACTGCGTTTGACGGCATGGCGGTTGAACGCAGGATCCTAGCGGAAAAAGGCATTCCGGATGAAGTTATTCCTACGCTGATAAAGGCTAGGAAGGACGTGACAGCGAAACACTATCACCGTATATGGCGAAAATATGTTGCCTGGTGTGAGGCCAGGAAGGCCCCTACAGAGGAATTCCAGCTGGGCCGGTTCCTGCACTTCCTACAGTCTGGAGTGACTATGGGCTTGAAGTTGGGGTCCATAAAGGTCCAGATTTCGGCCCTATCCATTTTCTTTCAAAAGGAACTGGCTTCTCTTCCTGAAGTTCAGACGTTTGTTAAGGGAGTGCTGCATATTCAGACCCCTTTTGTGCCACCAGTGGCACCTTGGGATCTCAACGTGGTGTTGGGTTCCTGAAATCCCACTGGTTTGAGCCACTTAAGACCGTGGAGCTAAAGTATCTCACGTGGAAGGTGGTCATGCTATTGGCCTTAGCTTCGGCTAGGCGTGTGTCAGAATTGGCGGCTTTGTCATGTAAAAGCCCCTATCTGGTTTTCCATATGGACAGGGCAGAATTACGGACTCGTCCGCAATTTCTGCCGAAGGTGGTGTCATCTTTTCATTTGAACCAACCTATTGTGGTGCCTGCGGCTACTCGTGACTTGGAGGATTCCAAGTTGCTTGATGTAGTCAGGGCTTTGAAGATCTATGTAGCCAGCACGGCTGGAGTCAGGAAGACTGACTCGCTGTTTATCCTGTATGCATCCAACAAGCTGGGTGCTCCTGCTTCAAAGCAAACTATTGCTCGCTGGATCTGTAGCACGATTCAGCAGGATCATTCTGCGGCTGGATTGCCGCATCCAAAATCAGTGAAAGCCCATTCCACAAGGAAAGTGGGCTCTTCTTGGGCGGCTGCCCGAGAGGTCTCGGCATTACAGCTTTGCCGAGCGGCTACTTGGTCGGGTTCAAACACGTTTGCTAAGTTCTACAAGTTTGATACCCTGGCTGAGGAGGACCTTGTGTTTGCCCATTCTGTGCTGCAGAGTCATCCGCACTCTCCCGCCCGTTTGGGAGTTTTGGTATAATCCCCATGGTCCTTACGGAGTCCCCAGCATCCACTAGGACGTTAGAGAAAATAAGATTTTACTCACCGGTAAATCTATTTCTCGTAGTCCGTAGTGGATGCTGGGCGCCCGTCCCAAGTGCGGACTTTCTGCAATACGTGTATATAGTTATTGCTTAATAAAGGGTTACGTTATGTTGGCATCCATTGTTGATGCTCTGTTGTTGTTCATACTGTTGACTGGGTAAGTTTATCACAAGTTATACGGTGTGATTGGTGTGGCTGGTATGAGTCTTACCCTGGATTCCAAAATCCTTTCCTTGTAATGTCAGCTCTTCCGGGCACAGTTTCCTTAACTGAGGTCTGGAGGAGGGGCATAGAGGGAGGAGCCAGTGCACACCAGTAGTACTAAATCTTTCTTAGAGTGCCCAGTCTCCTGCGGAGCCCGTCTATTCCCCATGGTCCTTACGGAGTCCCCAGCATCCACTACGGACTACGAGAAATAGATTTACCGGTGAGTAAAATCTTATTTTTAAATTGGATTTGTGGGTAATTTAATTTTTTTTAATAATTTCAACTTGTCTCTAATGTCAAGATCGACATCAGGATTCCGGCACAAGACTGGATCTCATCCTTGGGACATTGCAGCGCATGGAGCATTGAAGGATAGAATATTTACAGAGGTTGGAGAATCATTTGGACCAGATGCAGCAGACCTTGGAGCAGATGAGGACAGCATGTTACCCACGCAAATGCACTGGTTTCTTTTGCTGCCTTCTATGACCAGATTTCCAGAAACCGAGCATTGAATTCTTTCCGGTGCCAACAAATGCAGCAGACTCTCTGAGAGATGGTGGTTTGACAGTATGAGTCATTGACCAACAAACGGATTATAGCAACATCCCTGCAGCTGCTGACAGAAGAAAGAAGATGAATGTACACCACAGGAAGCAGCAGCATATTAGCACTTAGAAAGGCAACCAGCAAGGGCAGATACAGTCAGAATTAGGGACAAAGTGCTTCATATGTTACTTTGCTCTTCCACAAAGCTGGCATCAACCAGGAGGATTAAAGAAAACTGAGAGATTAGACACAGAAGTGTGCAAGAATCCAGCCTGCCACAGGACAAGTCTGCAAAAGAGACTGGCATAGAGCTCTAAAAGCCTGCAGCACACGTTCAGTACACATGGAAAACAATGTTTCATATGGGGGTTTTTTTGGTGGAGTTTAAAGTCATGGGCACAAAAGCTGATATAAATTTATGCTCACTGGTGACACTTTTTGTCATCCCCATTTGGGGAACAAATATAATATTAGGTATCACCTTACATGTGAAAGCACTCATGTTATATATCAGCTTTTGTGCCCATGTGGTCTATCATACATAGGCAAGACACAGCAAAAATTTAAGGAACAAATGTCGGCACATCGTTCTTCGATACGTTTAGCTCTCAGTAAAGGGACTAGTGACCAACCTGTGACCCGCCACTTTATTGAGGCAAAGCATCCTCTCAGTAGTTTGAGATATAGGATGATTGATCATATCCCGATTAACCGTAGAGGAGGGGATCGGAATTTAAAACTACTAAGAAAAGAGGCAGAATAGATTCACAAATTAGATGTCCTGAGCCCAAGGGGACTGAATGATTTCAATTATTTCTCTAGTTTCCACTAATGATTGTGGTATTGTGGGCCGGGTATTAGCCGGATAGTGGTATGCTAATGCAAGTACTAATGTTAACCTATATGCCTGGCTTTACTTCTAGAATGATTAATTTAAATATGCTTATTGCTGATATTCTATATGTGATGGGGTGAATCTTAGAGATGTGTTTGCCCTGTGGTTGAGGTTTGTCAATATTTTGCATTTAACTTGCCTGTATATAATGCTTTGCTGAATATTGTCCGTGTGACTCTGTGTTGATTTAATGTATGCTTTATTTGGTATCTGTACACTTATTTTGATACTGTGTGCAGACTGTTACTATGTTATTTATCAGTTGACTGGTTACCCGGCATGTCTTTTTCACCATAGTGCCTTGTTGCTTGGTTACCAGTAAACTCTGTGGACGTGTGCCGCGAACATATGCAATGACGTCATCTACATGCGCCAGAGACCCGGGCCGGGTTTCCCGCGCCCGGGAGCGCAATCAATCCCTTGTTTGCTGTGGTGGTGTTTAGAGGGGATATAAGGTAAGAAACTGTTAATGTCTGTATATTTTCCTGACGAAAAACTGATAAGAGTTTGAAACGTTGAAAGAGCCTTCTGTATACTCTCATTTATTTGACAAGTGGTTGTGAGTGCCGCACCTCTACACTTTGTATTTACCCATGTTGTGAGGGCACCAAACCCAATTATTAATCTTCATGGAGTGTCAGGTCTGCTGTTTTGTATATGTATGTAAGTATATATATATATATATATATATATATATACAGTTGTGCTCATAAGTTTACATACCCTAGCAGAATTTGTGATTTTCTGCCCATTTGTCAGAGAATATGAATGATAACTCACAAACTTTTCTTTCACTCATGGTTAGTGGCTGGGTGAAGCCATTTATTGTCAAACAACTGTGTTTACTCTTTTTAAATCATAATGACAACAGAAACTACCCAAATGACCCTGATCAAAAGTTTACACACCCTGGAGATTTTGGCCTGATAACATGCACACAAGTTGACACAAACGGGTTTGAATGGCTACTAAAGGTAACCATCCTCACCTGTGATCTGTTTGCTTGTAATCAGTGTGTGTGTATAACAGGTCAGTGAGTTTCTGGACTCCTGAAAGACCCTTGCATCTTTCATCCAGTGCTGCACTGATGTTTCTGGATTCTGAGTCATGGGGAAAGCAAAAGAATTGTCAAAGGATCTGCGGGAAAAGGTAATTGAACTGTATAAAACAGGAAAGGGATATAAAAAGATATCCAAGCAATTGAGAATGCCAATCAGCAGTGTTCAAACTCTAATTAAGAAGTGGAAAATGAGGGATTCTATGGAAACCAAATCACGATCAGGCAGACCAACAAAAATTTCAGCCACAACTGCCAGGAAAATTGTTCGTGATGCAAAGAAAAATCCACAAATAACTTCAGCTGAAATACAGGATTCTCTGAAAAAAAGTGGTGTGGTTGTTTCAAGATGTACAATAAGGAGGCATTTGAAGAAAAATGTGCTGCATGGTGAGTCGCCAGAAGAAAGCCATTACTACGCAAATGCCACAAAGCATCCCGCTTACAAAACTCCAAATAGCACAGAGACAAGCCTCAAAACTTCTGGAACAAAGTCATTTGGAGTGATGAGACCAAAATTGAACTTTTTGGCCACAACCATATGTTAAAGGGGGCAATACATGGTATTAAGAACTGGGGTATGTAAACTTTTGATCAGGGTCATTTGGGTAGTTTCTGTTGTCATTATGATTTAAAAAGAGTAAACACAGTTTTTTGACAATAAATGGCTTCACCCAACCACTGAACATGAGTGAAAGAAAAGTTTGTGAGTTATCATTCATATTCTCTGACAAATGGCCAGAAAATCACAAATTTTGCTAGGGTATGTAAACTTATGAGCACAACTGTGTATATATATATATATATATATATATATATATATATATAAAACAGTACTTGGTCCATTCGGCAAGTTAGACAACGTTTAAGATTAATAATGCCATTGTGCAGATGGCAAAAGAACTTCCCAGTAATCATCGCCCACCATCTGGTGCAACCCAAGCATCTATAACATTCATTCATTTATATATATATATATATATATATATATATGTATATATATATATATCCATTGATGGCTGGCTCTCCCTGTACGATATTTGTTGTCAGGGTGCCCTCACCGATATCACAATACGCACTCCAATATGTGCAGCACTCCCTGGATAGATAACCAGTCTCTGGCAACGGTTTAACTGTAATGTTTCAGTGCCACTTTTTTTTATTCTGCACTTTTATCTGATGAAAGTGCCGAATAAAACAGTGGCACTGAAACGTTACAGTTAAACCGTTGCCAGAGACTGGTTATTTATCCTGGGGGTGCTGCACATATTGGAGTGTGTATACAGTATATATATATATGTTACACTGCAGCCATTTGAGCATCTTAAGAATACAAGAGCCAGCTGCTTATTGCCAGTTTATCTAGAAAAGGTACTGTATATGTCCAGTGGTAGAAGGGGGCCCAAACCAGTTCCTCTACAGCAAGATAAAGACTTCATAGATGACATTTGCAGTCTCACCCAAAAGAATATCAGTAAAAGTCCCTTCCAGAGTGGAAGACCATGTTTTTTGTTTTGCCAATATACTACCTATCAGTTAAATTCCTCCTTACCTTGCAATAAATATGACACATTTGCATACAACTGTTATGAAACTAAACACACAGCGATGTGAAATGTGGCAAATTCATTTGAAAAGTATTAATATATAATAGAACTAAAAAGTGGTGGCACAGAACAGAAACCATGGTAAGTAGTCCAACTCATTCATTTAACCTTTCTTTAGAATGTTTAGTTTTTATTACGTGCCCCTTTACCTTTACCCCAATACTCTTGTGCAAGGGTGGTTTCCAAAAAGCTTGTACTGGTTATATCAATGAGCAAACTGAACCATAACCTCTACATCTAATACCTAAATACCACTAAACAACCCTAATATCCTATACCTAATACCCAAACCCAGTGGTTCCCAAACTTTCTTGAATCATGGCGCCCTAGAATATCAGAATTTTTTTCATAAATAGTTTAATTTGGTCCTAGATCACCAACCTGAGGCTCCCCTGCAAGAGCCTCGTGGCATCCCAGGGTGCCTAGACTCACAGTTTGGGAACTACTTTAACCCTAATACCCTAACCGCTACCTGAAACTGCTTAACCTTCCCTAATACCATAACCAAATCACCTAAAAGTACCCTAATACCCTAACCCAAACCAGTAAACAAACCCTTAAATATCCTAACCACTAACCCAATCTCATAACCCAAATCACTCAACTAACCCTAATAACTTAACCTTATTATTCTAACTCCTAACCCTAATACCCTAACCCTAAAGGGAAGACTAGATGGGCTGGGATGTAGTCAAGATACTGGTACATACGATACCGACACATAAAATACGACAACAAAACACCAAAGAATTATATACCGACAATGACATAATACCGACAATCTTAATGCCGATTTACACAGTACACGACAATTCAAAAAACTGAAAACATAAATAAAATCATAATGCCAACATACTAAACCAAATGCCGACTACCATAATACCGACACATTTAAATTACTGACTACATAATACTGACACATTATTATACCTGCATGCACCCAATATCGATGATTCATAAAACTGACACACTTAGAATTTAGAAAGATCACAATATCAACACAAATATAATCCCAACAAACCTCTATCCTGACAACCACAATACCGACAATCCCGTCTGAAGATATTTGATCACATACTGACAAGCAACCAAACTGGCACACACAATGCCGATAACCATTTTGATGACACTATATCCCAACCCGCATATTCCTGGTAGCCCAGGAATTTTCTGACACAATACCAACAGCCCCCCAAACCGATTTACTGTATCCTGATAATCACAATCCTGACAACAGAACAGTCAGTCACAAAGCCATAAGCCGTCCATTGATTTTATTAATGCTCTCGCCCCTCACCCCCTACCACCTTTTCACCCCAATAATCACTCGGACAACTGAATTGCGATTTAAAAGGTCACAGACAAATTTATTGATCGAATTAGAATTGGTACTCTATAAGTGGGTGGCGAGAAAGCAGTGCATACCCCCGGCTACAGCCTACATATTAAATTTCTCCTAAATTAAACAATGGGGCGGAACCTAAGTCCCGCCCTTGCGCAAGTTAGCTGAGCGGTACCACTTCCCACCATTGGCATAGCACCGGTCCACCCTTAAGATGACGACCGTGTCGGCCCTTGAGGCCACGACAAACTCGCCGAGTATCTGGGGGAAGTGCCGGCCAACCGACGTTGCGCTACTACAGACTGCCGAGGAGCACTGCTTGCCGCGCCTGCTGGACCTCTTTTGCCAGACCATAATTAAAGCCCGAAATGGCCTGACGGTGCCTCCACCGGACGTAAAACTTAATTTCAAAATTCCAGTTACCTCACCTCTGCCCTGGTGATAATTACAATTCTGGACTGGCCTGCCGGTGCCACCACCGAAAATAAAAACAAATTAATTCCTAAATACCAGTGCTCATTGCCCTACCACATGGGCGGGAGGGTGGGTGCCTTCTTGGATCCTTGTTCAGCATGAAAGAGGGAGCCTGCCTGGCATTCCTGGTCTTTTGTACCACCCAGGTAACTCTCCTCCCCTTTTTCCTACAGGCTGCTCCTATGCTACCTGCTCTATCCTCCCCTTCCCCCTCCCCTCCCCCTTTCTCCTAATCCCTGCCCCAGGCTTCCTTCTTTTAAAAAACCAGGACGCTTATTTATTCTCAGTCCTATTTGGCCATCGAATTCTTTAAGCCATCCATTGATTTTATTAATGCTCTCGCCCCTCACCCCCTACCACCTTTTCACCCCAATAATCACTCGGACAACTGAATTGCGATTTAAAAGGTCACAGCCAAATTTATTGATCGAATTAGAATTGGTACTCTATAAGTGGGTGGCGAGAAAGCAGTGCGTACCCCCGGCTACAGCCTACATATTAAATTTCTCCTAAATTAAACAACGGGGCGGAACCTAAGTCCCGCCCTTGCGCAAGTTAGCTAAGCGGTACCACTTCCCACCATTGGCATAGCACTGGTCCACCCTTAAGATGACGACCGTGTCGGCCCTTGAGGCCACGACAAACTCGCCGAGTATCTGGGGGAAGTGCCGGCCAACCGACGTTGCGCTACTACAGACTGCCGAGGAGCACTGCTTGCCGCCATAGCCTGGTTCCTAGAACCAAGGCCCGCCACCCGCTGCGACCATCTATGCTCACTGCTGTCCGTCTCCATCAGACTAAGACAAATAGAGCCTTTTGCCCACTAAGTTTCTTGCCAAATTAAACTCAAAATTGGCCTGATGGTGCCTCCACCGAAAATAAAAACAATTCCTATTGCCCTGAGGAGCCCTGCTTGATAAACTGAGGGCCCCTAGGGTCCACTGCTTCTGTCTCCCATGCCTGCCCAGATGTTTACCAGCTGCCCTATGCCTGCTGCCCGCTAGCTATCGGAGTGACCTGCCAACCGTACCCGCATGGCCTAGCATGAACAGTGCTTTTGGGTGACCCATATGAAGGTGAAAACCACAAAACCTCTTTGAGGGCAAAATTGGAAAGTCCTTCATTCCCCCAAAGCGGCGGGCAGCATAATGCCTTGGGTTTCCCAAAAGACACTCAGGGAGCTTACTTCACCAGTAAAGGTGTCGCAATCGGACTCGGGTGAATGTAGGCTCCCTGCACATAATCTCTCTTGTAATTTCGCCCCCAGTGGGACTGTTTAAATGGCTTTTATCCCTGGGACTTAAAACCTCCGAGCCTGTTGCCGAAAGGCTTTCCTGGCTCCTCCTTGGGCAATCCTGAAACTCTTTAGCTCTATAAGGATCTTGTGGCTGTCTAGTGGAAATCTGCTGATAGAGATTACCCTGTGAAGTAGAAATCAATGTTAGTTTGTACTGTATAGGTGCTTATACGAACGCTTTTTAAGTATCCCCAGGATCCTTGCCTGGCTGCAGCTACCTACCATGCCCTGTGGCCATGCACATACCTTTACTGCAAGCCCTCTCCGCAGCCTTACCCTTTCATCCAGGGACTGGGCTTCTGCTCTGACTGGTTTTCATTCGTGAAGATTAATTTTCTTGCCCTTGCCCATATATATATATTGCTCAGCGCCTACCAGAACATGCTTGGACTTTTTACCAAACCCATAAAACTGTTAATTCCCAGGCGCCTGTCGATTGCCTGGACAACCGCGGGCATTCCTGGCATATTTTTGGCCTGCTGTCGACCACTGCAACTTTGAGTTACCTGCGACCTTGCGAACCCGAGAAGCTGTCTTCATGTAAAACTCATGCCAAATGTATATAAGGTTGGCTTGCTAATACCTTGTTGAGTCTCCCACTAAAGTATCCTTCCCTATTCCCCAATGGGTTGATCACCCCTTATCCGAAATCGGTACTCACGGCATATCGGTAAAGATATGTTACACTATGTATTTATGGTATGGTTCAATCCGGTTAAGTATACTCATCATATAGCGCACTATGATCTATACCTAGCGACTGTCTTATGAATTAAGACCCCCGAGAGAGCATACAACTCCACAAAGAAATGCTTTTAACTGGAATTGAACCCATGACCTCAGCACTGTGATGCCGTAATGCTAACCCTTGCCCCATAACTGGTGCGTTTACGCTGAATTGTTATTCACGCCTTGCGCCAGACTATAGTTATCCTACGTGGTTATCCTGTATACCGCTAAGGCACGTGCATCATTGACCCCTACTTTATGCAGAGACAAGGTTCTATTCCGCCCTTAAATGCCCCGCTTTGCGCCTTTTCCCCTTTGCTTTCCTTCTCCTTCTGTCCTGTCTACCTTATTATGATACCATAAGTGACCGTCATATTGCACGTTCACTAAAGTAGCTTTGATGGTTATTTACTGTGATCGCTACCGCTACTTGCTTTGCCTTGCATTTTGCGTGACAGTCTGGTTATAGAACGACTTATTTGCCCTAAGCGGTTATCCTTATACAACGAACCATGCAATACCAGGGGATTAAACCATGCGTTTAGGACAGCGGTAGTTGCCCTGTGTACTGCTGGGCTGCACTGCGCTATGAGAGCTGTGGTGCTTATTGTTAAACATTCCGGGGACCTCCCTTACCCTGACCTGTTTTTTTTTTTTTTTTTTCTTTTGTTACCACCTCGCAATGTTCTGTGTATCCAGCATTGCTCTACTGTATGCCCTATGCAAGGCCTTGCCAATCGCCTGTGGCGCCTTCCCAATAAATGTAATACTAATAATAATCATGCTAAAGCCACGGGTCATACAGAAAAAACGGCTAATATGAAAGTTGTGGTGTGTCACTGCCCCCCTGCTCCCTTATTTATACATATTGATATTATACCTCCTAGACTGCCACCTAAATTTGGCCAGCCTGCGAACCTGATCTGCATTAAACTGCCCGTTATATGCCTCCTACAATACAATAAGACATGGTCACTGCAATGTGATAACTGTTCCACCTTATATTGTATCATTTATCGCTATTCCCCTCTATAATCTGCTATGTACCCCCGGCCTATCGTTCTGGTATTGTACTTTTATTAACCCGCTAGTGTACCTAGAATGCTAAAATATGCTCCTGCAGCAATGCCGCCACTAATCATTAAGCTGAATATTATATCACCAGTACGTTACGTATACGGCATTATACACACGTGGCCATGACATTAATGATTTGGTACATCACTTCTACCCCACTGGATATCACCAATTTGCCCTATTCACCGCCATATACGTTTATGGCGTTATTTCGAATCTCGCTATCCTGCCTCATACCTGTTAGCCCGTGTGTAATACCCTCCTGCGGCACCGACATCGGTGATACTACTGATTTGTACTATATTGTGTTTTATGCCCTGTATTCTATCACTTCTCATACCCTGTTATGAACATGTTCCATAAGGAAATCACTGGTCGACATGGCGACCCATCAATGCTATATATTTTCCGTTTATTGCACAGTATTCTGCTTGTTATGCTGCGCTTTACCCCCTTCCGGCGATGTAACCTATCTGTATTAACTGTGATCCTTGGTCTGCGTCTAACGCAATACCATACCCTATCATACCTTATACGCTGCAGTGTATCCTGACTCAGCAATGTAACCCCTGACCCATACTACATTGCCCCCTATGACCCTATTACCCACTATGCGCTGCCGTAACCCCCTCTCTGTGTAGATATGCCCTGTGTTTGTCATTAAAAACAAACTCCCAGGCTGGAGTGATTATCTTAAGCTTCCACCTATATTTTATTCGCAGGTGACTGGGGAGCGTATAGCAAAGTTCTTGCCATAGCGTCGCGACTATGCCAGTGGACAGTGCTGGGCTTTCCACTCATTATGCTCATTATAAGAAAGCATTCAGGCCTGTTTACCAGACAGGCGCTTTAACCAACTAAGCCACAGCGCAGAAGCAATACAATAAAATAAATTAATTTAATAAATTATTAAAGAGGGTTCGCCCCTTGCGGGTAATGGGCTGGCGGGAAGGTACGACTGGGTCTGGGTTAATGTGGGAAGCCGGAACTGGCTGTTCCGAATTGCTAAAATTGATAAAGCCTAATCCTTACCTTATAACATTCACTATATATTTGTAAGAGACTCAGTACGCAATTGGCGTATGGGGTACCGTAATGTTACGCACTTAGCGTAGCAGACGCTAGACCGCGAGCGCAACGCACAAGCGATACGTACGCTCGCGGGTTTACGTTTGGTATCGAGCACGCTATAGGCGGCCGACTACCGTAACGCTACGTTATTAGCGTAGCGGACGCTGTGCCCACGATAAGAACACGAGCGGCGCAGACGCTCCCAGAATGACACACAGTAACCTTGATTGCAACACACTGAAAGGATATGCTTATACCGTAAACCTTAGTACTGTAATACTGTAATGATATAATGCTTATGGACCTTGATAATATAAAAGCTGTTTGAGCTAGATGAATCGCTGCCTTAGCCCGCTGCCTTAGCCGCATCTAGACTGCGCTTCGCTTCCTCAGTCATTGCGAAGACGTCCACGAACTTCCCCTTACGTATACCATCCTTTATCTTTGGCCTAATCCCCCTCAATTCGCTGTATTGGCGCAGTGCACCATGCTCTCTTGCGAATCTGGCCCCGCGTCCCCCTTCTTCCCCGCTTATTTGCTACGCTTCTTGCTACGCCTTTTGCGCTTAAAATATTTTCTGAACTGACGCCGCCTTTCGGCGGAACTAGATGAGTCGCTAGAGTCAGTATATGAGTCGCTACTGCTTGAAGAAGATTTTTGCTCACCTGTTCCTGAAGCCGAGGGTGTATGGCTGACCTTCTCCGCCGCTCCCTTCTGTCCCTCATCGCGCAGCGCGCCCGCCGCGACTTGATCCGATGATGACCCGGCTGTCGGTTGGCTACCATCTATGGTGGCTGGAACCTGTAATCTCACAGAGGAAATATGTAACGTATCCGCTGGTTGCGACTGAGGCTGCTCCGTCGGGTGCTGCTGCTGTTGCCCCTCCAGCGGCTGGAGGGCCTGTGCCCCACGGTTCTGTTCGCGGTCTCCTGACCCCAAACTTCCACTGACCCCTGCACACATTATCTGACCCTGCTGCTGCTTCGGGCCGTTCTCCAAGGGGAGGGGTAGCCCGCATGGCTGGTGGGGGGTTGGGCTGTGGTGGGCTCCTAACGGGTGTGTGTATTGGCTCGCGCCTGCGGGGTGCGACGGGGGTGGGTACCATGGGGGTTGGGCAGTGGTGGGCCAGTAGTTTGCCCATTGAGAGTAATGGGCCGGGGGCAGGTGCAGCCCTGCCTGCCACCCGGGGGGGGGGGGGAGCGCTGTGGGCTGCTGCCCCCACCCCAGTTGCTGCGCCGCTGTGTATTGCGGCTGTCTGCATGCAGCGTGCGCTGCCTGTTTGTGCGGTGTGAGGCTGCCACGTACCAGCATGGGTGGGTACGGGTGGCTCATCTGCCGCGTCACCGTGGGTGTATGCACGGGCTCCGGCGGTGGGGCCTGTCCCGCCGGAGGCGTGATATGCGGCTGCTGCTGAGCCCGTCCCAGTATGGGCAGGTACGGGTTGTTCCTCTGCTGCATCGCGGGGGGTGTATGCGCGTGCTCCGGCGGTGGGGCCTGTCCCGCCGGAGCCAGGATGTGCGGCTGCTGCTGGGCGGCGCCGAGCGTGACGCGATCGCTCGGCGCCGGAAGGGGGGGGCGTGCCCTGCGACGGGCTGTGAGCTAGCGCGCCGGAGCCTGCTTCGGGCCCGCTGCGTGATAGCCATGCATGGAGGGGTGAGGCGGGCGGTGGTCCCACCGACCCCGGCCGGGGCCCTTGGGGGGGTGCAGCGCTGGCGTGGACGTGATCGCGTCTGCCTGGATGAGACGCCGGGGGGGGGGCATTCCTCCTAGGCCTGGGCATGCTGGGTTTGAATATGCCTTGTGTTAAACAGTGTATGGAGGGGTATTTGAATGTGGATGTGGGATACGCCTGCAGTGTGGATATACCTGCAGCTTAGAAGGGGGGGGGGGGGGTGCGGGGAGGATTAAGAATTGAAATGTACTTATCCTTTCCTTGATTCCAGGAGCTGTGAGGGTGTTGCCTTCTTGGATCCTTGTTCAGCATGAAAGAGGGAGCCTGCCTGGCATTCCTGGTCTTTTGTACCTCCCAGGTAACTCTCCTCCCCTTTTTCCTACAGGCTGCTCCTATGCTACCTGCTCTATCCTCCCCTTCCCCCTCCCCTCCCCCTTTCTCCTAATCCCTGCCCCAGGCTTCCTTCTTTTAAAAAACCAGGACGCTTATTTATTCTCAGTCCTATTTGGCCATCGAATTCTTTTTCTTTACCCTGGTAGCATATCCCAAGACTCTCCCTGCAAGTCATGCATCAGTGTTCCTTACACAGCTAGCCCTGTCTGCCTTGTACTCCTCTAATCACTGGCTCACTTTCTCACTGTTCTATGACTGGCGGCTGCACCCTATTATAGGCAGCGAGCCCTAATATTACTGATAATATATATAATGTGATATTTCTGAAACTGTCTAGAACATAATTATTTAATTTAATAATTTTTTTTATCAATGTTACACAGTCACGTTAAATCAGCACAAAACCCTGTAGTGAAGGTTAATTTCAATAGTCTTTATTTTTGACCATGTCTAGATGAAGAGGCGCCCCAGGGATCAATTCTATTGTTTAAAAGAACGCTGTTTATCTTGGCCACAAAGTGTTTTGGGTGAACAAATGCAGTTTTTTCTTTTCAAAGCTTAACGAGGGCGCACAGAATATGAACTTTGCAAATTTTTATCTGATAACATTGTATACAGTTCTGCGGCCTGGTTTGCGCATGACAATGACGATGTGTGTCAAAGTGTAATACTTATTTTAATTACAGTCACTGCTGCACGCCACACATATTTTTTTTCATGTTATTTTATTATTCGGGATATCGACTGCGTTCCCTCCACACACCCATCCATAGTTCTTATGTGTTAATTAGCATAAACTCAGTGGGAGGGACATGTATCCTTATAAAAGAAAGAGATCCAGCAGAATGACATATTGCAAAGATTTTTTTGATCTGATCATGCTTGGAAATACAGACTCTGTTATCCGAACTTTCAAGAACTTCAAAAATTGTGTGGCATTGGTTTTCTGCAAACCTTTATTATACACACCTTTGCTTATTACAAATTTCATCACAACTTCTGGATTTATTTTTTATGGTTCAAGAACAACAAACAGCACAACAGCAACAACCCTCATGCAAGCTTCTGCCTTCACAAAAGGGAGCGATGTTACTGAACATCCATGGATATCTTTTTGTCAAGAACAAACAGCGATGAGACATTTGTTATTGGAATTGAGTTGAAAAGAAAAATGGACATTTCTCTTCATACGCAAGTACCATTGATTTTGCTGAACCTTTCCATGGTGAACATAATCACCCTCCTCATTGCAGATCAGACACATATAGCGTTTGCAAGAGCTGCTATGAAAGAAAGGGCAAAACGGACAATGGATACACCAGCTCAAATTATTAGGACTGTAACCACAGAAGTGCCCTCAACTAGCGCTGTGTCAATGCCTAACCGTGAAGCACTGAGGCAAGTTGTGAAACATGCATGAAGAGACGATTTGCCACCTGAGGCTCAATCATTGTCAGATATAAATGCCCCACAACATTTAAAAGAAATAAAAGAAGAAAAGGATAGGAGTAAAATATCACAAGGCGCCACAAATTAAGTACATAATACTAAATATAGACCATACGTCCCTTCTATGGCTGAGTCCAATTTCAGAAATCCAGGTTTTCCACCTCATTCATTGATCAAATATATCAGCATATATGTAAGATAGAGGGGAAAATACCATCATGGACTTCTGATGGACTTCTGAAGTTGGACTCAGCCATAGAAGGAACGTATGGTCTATATTTAGTATTATGTTCTTAATTTGTGGCGCCTTGTGATATTTTACTCCTATCCTTTTCTTCTTTCATTTGTATTTTGGTGTCTGTGGAGAGGCATCTATACATGTGTAAATAATCACAGGGCAGCCCTTCATTGTCTACATTTTTTGTGCTGTGCGTGGTGCACAGGAAAAATTCTATTTGTTTATTTAAAAGAAATAGATGGTGCTGTTTTCTGGCAATCCATATTGGATTATGGACGGGACATTAAAACATGTCCCACAATTTTTGTCATTTATATACAATGCCTGCAGTGGTTGGAACAGATGAGTCCACTCAAATGTTCCTGCCATTGGTTTATAGTTTGCTCTCCAGTAAAAGTCAGGAATGCTACCAACAATTTCTTTCTGATTTTGCAGGATTTTGCTGAGAAAATAATATCACCTCAATGCTACAGCAACCCTGATAATCTAATTTGCATCTCTCCCTTAAGCTTACACACCCTATCCTGCGCCCTATGGCTTGGCAGATCCGTTTGTAACTAACTGGTCTCCACCCATGACCTTTTCATCTCCCAACTCCCTGCATCTCCTGGCCATTGCATAAACCTGGATTACTCCCTATGACACCACTTCTCCTGCTGCTCTCTACAGGGGGCCTCACATTCTCACATACACCCCGACCCGGGGGTAGCCAAAGCAGTGGTGTTGGGATCCTCTAACCCTCTAGCTACTCCTACCAACTCATAACCCCAGAATTGTCCCTTACAGTACCTACATTTGAGGAACATGCTGTACGTCTCTTCCAACTGGTCCAACTTTGAGTAGCTGTCATTTACCACCCCCCTGGCATGCCCTCCAAATTCCTTGACGACTTTGCTTCCTGGCTTCCTCCATTCTGACATTCCCTCCATTATGTTAAGTGACTTCAACATCCCGATTGATATCCCCATAAGTTTTCCTGCCTCTAATCTTCTTAACCTTACATCTTCGCTTGGTCTCTCCCAGTGGACCTCCTCCCACTCCCATGTGAATGGGAGCTTAATGGATCTGGTCTTCACTCACTGCTGTGATATTTCTGATTTCTCCAATTCCCCATTTCCCCTCTCAGACCAACACCTGCTCTCCTTTAACTTATCTCTCTCTGCTACTGCATCTATAACTCTTAAGGCTACCATCACTAATTGTAACATTGAGGTTATCAACACCACTTCCCTATCCTCCCTGCTTGACTCACTTCTCTCTCCTATACTGTCTTTCGTGCCCTGAACAAGCCACATCCCTTTACAATTCTTCCCTTCTGTTCTTGACTCAACAACTCAACCCTGGCAAACCAAACGCACCAGATATTTGCAAAAATGCTCACGTACTGCTGAGTGACAGTGGAGGAAATCATGCTCTAAGGCAGACTTTATCCATTACAAACTTATGCTCTCATCCTTCAGTGCTGTCCTTTCCCTTGCTAAACAGTCATACTTCAAAAATCTCATCTACTCCCAGTCTTTGAACCCCTGGTGCTTCTTTGCCACTCTTAACCCACCCCCACCTTGTCTTCCCTCCTTACTCTCTGCTCTTGACTTTGCCACTTCACATCCAAAATTGACTCCATAGGTCAGGACATCACATCCCACCAAACCATCAGCAACCAACCACCTCCCATCCCTCTTATCAACTCTGACATCTATCTCCCATGTATCTGGTGAGGAAGTCATGACCCTCTTTCATTCCTAACCCCCCTCCACCTCCCAACTTGACCCTATCCCCTCCTTCCTCCTCTGCTACCTCTCTATCTGCCCGTTCCCATCTTGCCCACCTCCTCAATCTCAACCTCTCATCAAGCACTGTCCCCTCTGCCTTCAAGCATGCACTCGTCTCCCCTATTCTTAAAAAAACCTACCCTTGATCCACGCACTCTCTCCAACTATCAACCCATCTCTCTCCTCCCTTTTGCCTCCAAACTACTTGAGTGTATTGTCTGTAACCACCTTACTGTCTTTTTTTTCTCCCACTCACTGCATGACCCATTCCAGCCTGGCTTCTGTCCACTCCACTGAAACTGCCCTCATTAAAGTCTGCAATGACTTCCTTTCTGCTTAATCCAAGGGTCACTACTCTTTGCTTATTCTCCTTGACCTCTCTGCTGCTTTTGACACTGTGAGCCACCCTCGCCTTCTGCAAATCCTTCACTTCCTTGGTCTCCATGTATCTGCCCTCTCCTGGCTATCCTCCTACCTCTATGACCATTACTTCTCTGTCAGCTCTCATGGTTCTACCCCCCACTTCCACTAACTGTAGGTGTCCCCCAAGATTCCGTTCTTGGACCTCTCCTTTTCTCTCTGTATATGTCTTCTTTTGGTGAGCTCATTTAACATCCAATATCATCATTATGCTGATGACACTCAAATTTACCTTCCTCCCCTGAATTCTTTGCTCACTCATATCTCCAACTTTCTCTCTGCTATCTCTGCTTGGATAGTTATCCCAGTGCTTTTTTAACATGTCTTAGATTGAGGCTATCTTCTCATCCTCCTACATAACTTCATATCCCATCATTTAATTATCTATTGACACAAATGTCTCATCTAGCCCAAGGACGCTGTCCTTAAATTATCCTTGATTCCTCCCTCTCCCTCAAACCATATATTCAGTACCTCTTGTAGTTCTGCCATTTCCATCTTAAAAATATTTCCAGGATCAGACTCTTTCTTACCCTGGATGCTACAAATACTCTAAATCACTCACTGGTCATCTCTAGATTGGACTACTGCAATCTCCTGTCTGGCTTCCCTGACTACCACCTCTCTTCATTTCAATCTATCCTCAATGCTGCTGTGTAGCTCATCTTCCTCTCCAAATGTACTACACATGCATCCCCTTTCTTACAAGCACTACACTGGCTCCCCTTCCCTCCAGAATACAATTCAATCTTCTCACACTCACTTAAAAATCCCTCACCCATTCCTCTCCAATTTACATTTCTGACCTTTTCTCCCTTTACACTCCTGCCAACCCTCTTCACACCACACTTACTCCCACTTCCAAGATTTTGCATGTGCTGCTCCCTATCTGGAATAATTTACCTCTCCCGAAAAGATTCTGAAAACTCTCTACAAATCTTCAAATGGGCTCTTAAGACCCACTTCTTCATCAAACTTAGTCATTTCTCATCCTAACCCACTGTTTATTCTCATTGTCTACCTCATCGATATCACCCTTGTCTGTCTGCCTCTCCCCTTTATAGGGGATCATTCCAAGTTGATCGCTCGCTAGCAGTTTTTAGCAGCCGTGCAAACGAATTGTCGCAGCCCACTGTGGAGTGTATTTTTGCTTTGCAGAAGTGTGAACGCTTGTGCAGCAGAGCGCCTACAAAATGGTTATGTGCAAAACAAGAGTAGCCCTGTAGTTACTCTACGCGTGCGTTGATTCTAACGATGGAGGGACAGCTTTTGACGTCACACCCCCGCCCAGCCACGCCTGTGTTTTTTCTACCACGCCTGCATTTTTCAAAGCACTCCCTGAAAAGGTCAGTTGACACCCAGAAACGCCCACTTTCTGTCAGTCTCCTTGCGGCCGGCTGTGCGATAGGAATCATCGCTAGAACCAGTGCAAAACCACAATGGACTTTGTACCCATACGACGCGCGCGCATTGCGGAGCATATGCATGCGCAGATTAGCCTTTTTTCCACTGATCGCTACGCAGCGAACAACAGCAGCTAATGATCAACTTGGAATGACCCCCATAATGTAAGCTCTCACAAGCAAGGCCCTCTCCCCTCACGTGCTTTTCCTTCTCTTACGTATATTTAGATCTTCTACTCATACTCCCTACAATGGCACCTACAGAAACCTTCGTTTTCTGCCAACTTGATGCTTTTTTCAGTGTTATGTTTATATACCATGTACTTGTCCTATATTGTCTTGTACTGTGTAAGTTGCTGTTTTATTGTTTTGCCAATTTGTTTATGCACTTTGTTATGTGCTGTGGAACCCTTGTGGCGCCATATGAAGGATAGTAATAATAAAGTCTGACACTGCATCACGCTACAGTGCATGTCATTAGGCCCACCACAATTCCCAGCAATATTTGCAGCTGTTTAAGAGCTCAGAAGGATGTGACATGAGAGTGACAGAAGAAAGTGGCTGACATAACTAACCTGGAGTCAGAAAATTTTAGCCATTTGGAGACACTGTGTAGAGGTACGGAGAGAAGTGCATCATGAGATACCCCTAGATATGCAGCAGAGATTCCTCTAACTGACACAAAAAGATGTGCCGGTCAAGAGCAGCACAAGACTCTCTTTAAGGAGCACTCTAACTATTCCTACATCTACCAGGTTACGGTCTGTGCAACAAAAATAATAAAACATAACTTTTTATCAATCCCATAAAAGTGAGTTTGGAAAGCTCACAACAATTCTAAAAAAAGTGAAATATGGACACAACAACATGAAACATATATAATAAAAAGATCCACGGGTTCAGATTCAATACCCTCAATGGAGGCGTAATCTTAATAATTGATACGCATCAAAATATTTGTAGAGGAAGAAAGGCAGGCATGGTTACTGAATGTTTTTTTCCAGATTCTGCTGCCCTGCATTTGCTTTCGCATTGAATACAGGGTGAGAGATCTGTACTTGTACCAACCAATGGAAGTGCAGAGAGATCACCTAGATCTTCGCATGTGAATTTTGTTCCTGCTGTCAGCTGATGGTGTAATACTAGCGCAGCCGATGAGAGAACTACTACACAGCAATAGTCCCGGTAATGGAATAAGTGAAGAGAAGCAGTTGTACTAAAATCCTGCTGTATACTTTGTAGGCATCATATATCACAGTTGACTATGCTCCAGAAGACGATCTTTCTGTAAACAGTAGTAGCAGTCCTAGTTTATACATGTGGTGTCCTGTTGATAAAATTTTGTTTCTAATTTCTTACTGAATGTAGCAGTTCAGTAAGATCTTGTTCAAGACATATAGAAATACATGTTTAGCATTCAAAGAAAAATGCATTGATACTTTGTATCCACAAGTTAACTGCTGATGCTGGAAAAAACACAAATTAAAGCTGTGCTTTTCCTAAAGAAATATAGAGCATATCAATAACTGAATATTGGAAAAACAGCTGCCAAACATAATAATTATTCAAAAAATTACTCTGAAAGCATTTAATATGCATAATCTTACAGGAAACCTGTTGGATTTGAAAGCATACAACATACACGGCGTCCTCTAGATTAAACAGCCTGCCTGAACTGCACGGTCACATTAGCATAAGAACAGGTTAAACATAACCATCAAATGAAAAATACATATATCCCTGTCACGGGAGACCGAGGTGCACAATACGAAACCTGTGAGACGGGCGTCCCGCTATGCGCAAGTAGCGGAGACGCCGGGGAGACAGCTCCTGACGTACGTTTCACCGTGGGGGGCTTTTTCAGAAGGAAAATATTCCTCTAACTGAACCTGACACTCAGAGGCAGAGAGATAAGCAGCTAAGCCCCTGCATGTGGAAGAAAACATCATCTTTAAACTACTCCCCTGGCTGATTGGAGCAGTGGCTGATTGAAATGAAAGCTTCACCCATAGGGTTATAGTGAATGCATGGCCTGCACAAGGAATATAGGGCCTGATTCAGATTTTAGAATAGCGTAAGAAAGATAAAGTATATGTGCATCTTGGTAAAACCATGTTGCACTACAAGTGGGACAGATTTAAAATGTCCAGAGGGATTTAGAATTGGGAGGGTCATGTCCAAACTCAAATCTAAATTGTAGTGTAAAAATAAAGCTGCCCAGCATTTGTGGGCTACATGCAAAAGCAGCCAGTATTTACCCTGCATATAAAAAAGTATATATTTGAACTCTTTCTATTGCCACTTGGTTTGTCCAGGTGCTCAGTCACCTGCTATTTCTTAATCTAAATCAGGCCCAAAGAGGTATGTAATTCTTCATCCATCACATGCACTGTCTTCATCATTAGAGAGGACCTTATACTTAATTACCACAGCAGGAATTCATTCCCCCTACTTCTTGTTAATTGTCCTTCCTACTATATTTGCTGATAGCCCCAGAGACTGAGATAATTAACAAGATTAATCTCCCTGTAGGACTACAGGAATTTACATATACTAATAAAAGTTACGTTAAAAAGAGACCTATTGCTTCCAGCAGCCTTTAATGTTGCACATTTCTCTGCTGAATAAAGAATATTATGATAAGGTAGTTTGAATTGCCAGCATTAGGTAGCTACATTACCTACCTACTTACTAACTAATACTCATACTGTATGTTAAGGGGGGTACTCACGGAGCGATCGCTGCTTAAAATCTAAGCAATCTGACTAGATTGCTTAGATTTTAAGCACGATCGCTCCGTGTGTAGCCCCCTCAGCGATAGCGATGCGCAGCCCCGCGCATCGCTATCGCTGCTGCTAGATTGGCCTGCATGCAGGCCAATCTAGCGGGTCGCTCACTTCACCCGCTGGGTGAAGTGAGCGGCCCCCCGTCTCCCCCCGCACGCTCAGCACAGATCGCGCTGTGCTGAGCGCCGGGAGAGATGTGTGCTGAGCGGTTCGCTCAGCACACATCTCTCTGACATCTGAGTACTGGCCTTTACTATTTAATTCTATTGAACTGGATTAGAGATACAGAAAATAATAATTCCCTCACAGATAAAGCCATTACTACTCAATTCATATAAAGATACCTATCTCCCTTAATTAAGAGCCTAAGGGGTGTATTCAATAAGAGTCGGATCCATTCTGACATGCATTTTTCGGAATGGATCCGACATTCCCTATTCAAAGGGTGTCCAAATCCGACTGTCAGATTTGAGCCTAATCCGACTATCAGATTTGGCTCGGTGTCCGTGCAGCTGCTGTGTGTCAGGGTTGTTATTGATTTTCGAAAAATACATTCTTAAATAAGCCCTAACATATACCTCATGCCAACCGGCTTGCTTCACCCCTGCCACCCTGTGCAGCAGCAGCTGTCTTGCTGAGAGCCGCCCGGCGCTGCTACATGCAAAAGCAGGCTGTATTTACCCTGCATGAAAAAAAAGTATATATTTGCACTCTTTGTATTGCCACTTGGTTTGTCCAGGTGCACAGTTACTTGCTTTTTCTTAATCTAAATCAGGCCCAAATAGGTGATATAGTTATAATTAAAATGTAGATAAGCTGTGTATAAATCAGATTTATAGGGAAATCCATTAGCATTCCTTTACTTTTTTTATTAATATAATTTTATACTACTTGGATGTAGTGTAATATATTTGAAAGTTTAAAACTTGTGTTACATCCATCTTTTGAAGAACAAGGAGTAAAGGTATTAGACGTTATTGTCACAGGTTTTAGAAATGTTTCACTAGCCATTTACAGAAATGTAAGATATACTTTAGCCTCACTTGTCTTTTCTGTGTTGGGTGGTAAGCACCTGCCTCTCTGCTATATGAGTAGAAAAGAAGCATTAACCTAAACCATCTGCAGATGTCATTGGCTAACATGGGAAGAAGTAATGGGTTGATAAGTGGAATCCAATCAGTGTTCATATGCACTAACACTTCTGGGTCAGTCCTGATATTGTCAATTTGCACCACTGCTAACTAGTAGCATAACTGTCAACATTTGGGCATATGGGGACAGCTGTTTTTTGTTGATGAGATAGCCAATGCTGCAACTTGAACTGAGCCCCATACTAAAGTGTTGGGAAGTACAGATGTAGCCAAGCTCAGCTGGACTGCAACTAGGCATGCCTGTGACTCTTTTGCCGTGGTGCACGTGCATTTCACCCATCTGCCTGCCTCCTCTCCTTTAGAATGTAAGGTCTCACAAACAGGGCCCTCTCCCCTTATGTGCTTTCCCTTCTCTTACTTGGACTATCTTCTACTTCATACTACCTACAATAGCACTTAGCACTCATTTTCTGCCATCCTGATGCTTATTTCAGTGTCCTGTCTCCCGATGCAGAAATGTTTATATGCCATGTACTTATCCTACATTGTCTTATACTGTAAGTTATTGATTTCTTCTTTTGATCTTTTATTTATGTACTTTGTTAGGCACTGCGGAACCCTCTTTGGGGATCAGTACGAGATCCCGCCGGATGGGATCCTGGCGGTCGGAATACCGACATCGGGATCCCGACCGGCATAATCCCAACAGGGGGGCGAGCATGGTGCCTTGCTACGCTTGGCAGACTAATTTATTCTCCCTCTATGGGTGTTGTGGACACCCACAGAGGGAGAATATGTCGGGATTGTGCCGGCCGGGATCCTGGTGTCGGTATTCCGACCGCCGGGATCCCGTCCGGTGGGATCTTGACCGCATCCCCCTCTTTGTGCCATATAAATAAACAATATTAATAGAGACAACAAGAGTAACAAAATTATCTTTGTATTGAAACCCATAATTGCCTGTAATAAATATACCTAAATATAAAATTTTCCTATTATGTCATATAAAGTTATAATTCTGTGCAAGTACAGTCTGAGTTTGTCATGGAATGTGTAGTGATAACGTGAAGATTTAGCATAATTTATCTGATAATCCGATATAGTGGAATAAGATGGCATAGTCTTAAATAGAGTTAATAAAACATTATCAGCAAATAATGACAATTTATATTCTTTGTCTCCAACAGCAATTCCTCTAACTTCTGGGTTAGAATGAATTAAACATGCAAGAGGCTCAATAGAGAGAACAAAAATCAATGTTGAAAGAGGACATCCCTGCCTAGTGCCATTGCTTATCTTAAAAACATTAGAGATTCGGCTGTTCACCAATATTGTAGCAGTCGGATTAGAATATAAAGATTGACTTTCAGTCTATATCCCTCCTCTCCAAGGCCAAATTCCCTGAGAGTAGCAAACATGGAAGGTCATAAAATCCTGTCAAACGCCTTCTCGGCATATAGTGACAAGAAAAACAAAGATGTTTGGTGTTTGTTGATCACAAAAATGAGATCTATTATTCTTCTAGTATTATCTCTAGCTTGTTGCCCTGTGATGAAGCCCAAGCCCACCTGATCTCAATGCACAAGTTGGGTAAAGACTTAATTTAACCATCTAGCTAACGATTTAGATCAGTGGTCAGGGAACAAGGGTAAATTACCCCAATTGGGGTAAAAATGAAATTCCTGGGGGTTTGGACGGTCACACTGTCGAGACACAGCCCGGCCGGCTCACGATGTGACTTGCTGACGTCACATCGCGCTCCCTCCTGCCCGTCCTGCGCTGTGCTCCTGGCCACCCTGCGCTGTGCTCCTGGCCACCCTGCGCTGTGCTCCTGGCCGCCCTGTGCTGTGTTCCTGGCCACAGTGTAATGTGCTGACGTCACACCACGCTCACTTACGCCTGTCCGTCCTGCGCTGTCCTCCCGCCCGCCTCCCGCCAACTCACACACAGAACTTGATATATATATATATTTATATATATATATATATATATATATATATACTGTATATACACAGTATCTCAGAAATGCCATATAAACAGTGACAACCAGTATATTTGCACAATAATATATTATTTCCTTCCTTTCAACTCAAGGGGGTAACATCGGCTTATCTAATTATATTTTGGGGTAAAAGGTAAAAAAGTTCCCTGACCCTAGTTTAGATAATAGTTTAATGTCATTACTAAGTAAAGAGATAGGCCTGTAACTAGACCAGAGATTAGGGTCTTGTCCCTGCTTGTTAATCAGAACAATCCAAGCCTCCTGGGCAAGTGTTGTTGGTAGTTCCCCTTTAAGAAAACCATTAAAAAGTCTACATAGATGAAGTAGTAAAATACTGAAAATTTACACTGTTTGTAATAAGTCACTGATAATGCTGCTTTCACATTGCGGTTTTCACCCGGGACTTCTATATGGGTCCTTCCCGGGTGTGACCCACTTGAGAACCCTTTCAGACTGGCCGCCCCAACTCTGTATATTGCCGTGTTGGTGACGTGTGCGTTGACATGTGCAGAGGCAGCTCCTGAAGATCAGATCATCTCCAAGCACTGCCTGTCCCTATATAGTGAACGGGTCCCGGGTCGCATTGACCTGGCAACCCGTTCACACTGCACTTCAACCTGGGAATAACCCTGCTTTATTACCGGGTTGAAATACTGGGTCAGTTGACCTGGTAAATTCTAACATACCCCTTTCACACCGCACCTCAACCCACGTTGACCCAGCAATATACCGGGTTATTTGTGGGATGTGAAAGGGGTATAATTCTTCTGGTTCAGGAGGGTTTCCTAATCTCTGTAATTTTAAGATTTCCTCCTGTTCTTTCACTGAAATCTCTGACTTCAACTGCATAACCTTCAATAGGCTTAGTTTAGGTAGTTTCTCTCTCCAGGCTTTGATAAATACCTCCCTTTACATTCATACTTCATAAACAGACTGCCATATGCAGACTCGCCTAATGCTTAAATAATGACTTAACAGGTATATCTGCAGGTGGTGAAGCTTCATAAAATGCCCAGGATAAATGATTGCTAAATCTATTAGGCTTAACCCTATATCTGCAGATATACCCAACTAAGATCTCTGTATTATCTGATTATTATGTAGTGTTATTTCTCAGTGTGCATTAGGGATAGCAAAATGTTTTTCTCTTACCCAGAATTACCCCTCCCTTTTAGCACCTGAGTGACATCACAATCTGATTGAGCAGCTTACCAATAAATGTGCATTGTATTTCAGAGAGGCATGGATGGGTCAGCATTAGGAGGGAATGATGACTCCAGAGTGCCATTGGAGAAGTTAGGGGTGTCTCCAGGTAAGCTGGCTCTCAGATGCTATAAGAGTCATTATCATGTGGCCTTACACTGGGCTATTAGACCCAAACATATTTGTCATTATTTATGGGGTGGGTTTGGGGTGCGATTTTCCCTGTGTTGGTATGGCTCGGCTACTTCAGGTTGGCACACCCTAACACTTTATTAACACTTATGTTTTTTCCCTGTCACATTGTATATATTTTTGTATTATTTTAATCACACCTCACTTACATAGCACTTATGTGCTTCTTATTAACCCTTACAAATTTCCACCTCTGTTCTGCCCTGGGGTAGCCGACCTGTGCCGACATGATGGGGTCCCGCACCCCGGACCCACGCCTAGTATTAGGGACCCCCAGTGACAGAGACGCCTTGCCGTTCGGCCTGGGGGCTTAACCCTATATCTGCAGATATACCCAACTAAGATCTCTGTATTATCTGATTATTATACAGTGTTATTTCTCACTCAGTGTGCATTAGGGATAGCAAAATGTTTTTCTCTTACCCAGAATTACCCCTCCCTTTTAGCACCTGAGTCACATCACAATCTGATTGAGCAGCTTACCAATAAATGTGCATTGTAAATCTACCAGAATAAATAGCTTCATGAAGTATATTCAGTTACCCATTAAAGACATATATATATATATATATATATATATATACACACGAGGATCCACTGCACCCGCCATTCCCAGGAGAGGGGTGCACTCACGTACTCCCCACTCCTAGGTTGGGGTGCGGTTGGCTGTGACCACCGAACTCAAATATACATATACAGAGAACCCTGCACTCTCCTTGGCAGCTTCATTCACCTTAATGCTTTGGTATACATCTGAATAAACAATGGGATTTTGGTTTATGAATTGTACAATGCACGTAAGCTTGTGGCCCACTCCACGGGACCCCATTTCACCGCAAGTCCTACTCTATCACATAAACTTTTGCATAGATTTTTTTAGGAACCTGGCTATTGCTGTCTCATAGGGGAAAATGTGCTTACCTGGTTTAAAGCTTACCTGCCACACTTATGGCTTTTAAATGGTAAGACAGTCACCAGCACAACTACACAAGTGTGCTTACCTGGTTTAAAGCTCACCTGCCAACTGACTACTGTCTTAGTTCTACTTGTACAATTCATAAACCAAAACCCCATTGTTTATTCAGATGTATACTAAAGCATTAAGGTGAATGAAGCTGCCAAGGAGAGTGCAGGGTTTTCTGTATATGTATATATTTATATATATATATATATATATATATATATCAGCTTGCATATTGAACTGTACATCTACAATATGATAAATAAGATGTTATACAAAGTAATTGGAACAGATTTAGGTAGTACTCAGTGGGTTCTCCGCTTCAAGTGTAATTGCCCCTGTTGTGCTTCGTTTGGTGGAGAGCATCATATATAATAAGGATGATGTTTTCATTTATAAGCATCTACTGTATATCTGAAAGAACATACTTGCATTTTTCATATGCTAAACCATGTATATACTGATTCATACTGTCTATATTATTATGGACTCAATTCTCTTGACAGCCAATTAACTGACTGGTACAATGTTTTCAAGTCCGTTGAGTCTTATAAATGAAAGCTGCATCCTCATATACTGTATGCAGGCTCGTAACCAAATGAAGCACAACAGGTCCAATTATACTGAAGCAGAACCTGCTAAGTACATACATTTTGTGCTGATTATCTTGGACACGCTGTTTAAATCTTATTTATGACATTTATAGAAGTACAATTGAATATACTATATAAAGTTGTATTTGATTGTTAATTGATAATACTGGTGGTTAAAGCGGAGTGTGTCAGTAACTGTTTTACAAGCCAGACACATACAATAAAATTTTGAAATAATGACACTTCAAAGGTTATAATTATACAGTATATATATATATATATATATATATATATAGATAGATAGATAGACAGATAGATACTCATACACCTTGTCTGCATATTTTGATGTCATACTCCAGTATATTCCAATGTTTTGATTATAAAAATGATTAGAATAATATAAATATATTTATAACTTACAAATAGCTTGTATAATTTATATAATCTTTGTATTATTCTAATAATTTTTCACTACCAAATTGTGTGTGTGTGTGTGTGTGTGTGTGTGTGTGTGTGTGTGTGTGTGTGTGTGTATGTATACACATCTGGCTCTGATACTAGCCAATGCCTCCCCAGATATTGGCCTCACCACACCTCACTGCTACAACTTTTTCAATACAAGTTCTGTATACAGACTCAGTCACACATAATATACAAGTGACTTATATCAAATTAAGCTGCACATCCTCCTTCATCGTTGTGCATTTTTGGCAAAAAAAGACATCTGGCATTAGAGTTGCACGGAACCTGGCTTACTGACACCAGGCGTCTCTCACTGCCTGGCATATTGAAGTTATATGTATGAGTATGCACCTATACAGTATATAGCAGTGACGTGTGGTGGGGTGAGGTAGGTGAGGCAGAGCCTTTTGTGTCATACTAAAACTTCTGCCAGAGTTTTGACTGTATAAAGTATCTAAAAAATACAGAGAGTATGTTTGAAAGATCTTTGTCTTATTCTAATCATTTTTATAGCTAAAACTTTGGAGTAAAAAGACTTTTCCCCACATCTCCGAACAAAATTCACCACATTTTCAGGAGTTTATATGGCTGCACATGTGTATAATGCCCAGATGTACCCTTTGGCTCATATATTGCGTGTAAATCTGGCTCTGGTGCTAGTCAGTGCCTCCTGAGCCATTTAGCTCACCACACACCGCTGGTACATATATATATATAAATATATATATAGAGAGAGAGAGAGAATACTGTATACTTTTAAGGCCTGATGCTTAGTTTAATGCAAGCTCCTGCATTGCATGCATGTAAATAAATAAATGCATATCTTGAAGTTGATACGCTCTGCAAATACTTCCCATGTGTCACTCAAGATAAATTTATGAAACTTACTTGTTAAGCTCAATGTGGTTGCTTAATGAATTCTAGAAACTGGATACTTAAGTACACGGAAACAACTGTATTTTTCTAATGAAAAGTACATAGGTGGTCATTCCGAGTTGTTCGCTCGCTAGCTATATTTAGCAGCCGTGCAAACGCTATGCCGCCTCCCACTGGGAGTGTATTTTAGCTTAGCAGAAGTGCGAACGAAAGGGTCGCACAGCGGCTACAAAAAATGTTTGTGCAGTTTCAGAGTAGCTTCAGACCTACTCAGCGCTTGCGATCACTTCAGACTATTGAGTTCCTGTTTTGACGACATGAACACGCCTAGTGTTCGCCCAGCCACGCCTGCGTTTTTCTTGGCATGCCTGCGTTTTTTCGAACACTCCCTGAAAACGGTCAGTTGACACCCAGAAACGCCCTCTTCCTGTCAATCACTCTGCGGCCAGCAGTGCGACTGAAATGCTTCGCTAGACCTCGTGTGAAACTACATTGTTCGTTGTAATAGTACAACGCGCGTGAGAATTGCGCCGCATGCACATAAGTGCCATTTTTTTGCCTGATTGCTGCGTAGCGACCGAAAACAGGTAGCGATCAAACTCGGAATGACCCCCATAGTACTGAAATGCATCAAGGCAATTACACCTGAGCTGCACACAGATAAAAATCAGACAGACTGTATATTTTGCATTAGCTATAGTTCCCTGTACCACTTTTTTTACCAGATGTGCTGCTGCTGTGAGCATTTGCACCTCACATGTAGGATTTTATCTCCTTCCCTGCACCTGCTGCGCTGACTTTGTATTCCTTCCCCTCTCTAAAAACATTGTTAGCCATTGAATGTCTATGGTCCAGCCAGTCTATTGCCACGTTCCGTGATTGCCTATCCTATAAGTTAGTATTATTTAGAGATGAGCGGGTTCGGCTCCCTGAGAACTGACCCCCCCCCCCCCCCTGAACTTCATGCTCTGTGTCCGAATCCGAGTACGGGTCAGGTTATCCCGCCAGACTCAGAAACCAGAACGAGGCAAAACATCATCCTGCTGTCGGATTCTCGCGGGTTTTGGATTATAAGGAGCGCGTGTTGCCGCCATTTTCACTCCAGTCCTGGAGAGTGTAGCGAGAGGACGTGTCTCATCTGTGTCTGTGCAGGAAAGTGGCGTGTGATGCCATAAGTCCAGTGCTGCTGTATAAGTCCAGTCCAGTGATGGTGTCTTGTGCTGCCATAAGTCCAGTGCTGCAGTAAAAGTCCAGCGGTGCTGTCTTGTGCTGCATCAGTCCAGTGGTGATGTCCTGTGCTGCCATAAGTCCAGTGCTGCTGTATAAGGTGTTTGTGCCGCCCACTTGTGTCGCTTAGCTTTGTCACCCAGTGACCCCAGTGCACTTCTTTTTTTTCTTTGCATGAAGTGTTCTTTGGGGCCTATTTTTTAAAACTACCATCCTGTCTGCCATTGCAGTGCCACTCCTAGATGGGCGAGGTGTTTGTGCCGCCCACTTGTGTCGCTTAGCTTAGTCACCCAGCAACCTCGGTGCACCTCTTTTTTTTTTCTTTGCATGATATGATCTTTGGGGCCTATTTTTTAAAACTGCCATCCTGTCTGCCACTGCAGAGCCACTCTTTGTGCCGCCCACTTGTGTCACTCAGCTTAGTCATCCAGCGACCTCGGTGCAACCTTTTGGCCTAAAAACAATATTGTGAGGTGTTCAGAATAGACTGGAAATGAGTTGAAATGAATGTTATTGATGTTAATAATACCAAAGGATCAAAATTAGCCCCAATTTCTGTGATTTTATATTTTTTGTGTTGATTTTTTTTTTTAAATCATCCAGAACCAAAACCTGAAAGGGTGGTTTTGGCAAAACCAATCCAGATCCAAAACATGAGCAGGGATCCAGATCCAAAACACGAAAAAGTGCCCACCGCACATCTCTAGTATTATTGCAAACCAGTGTTATGTTTCTGCTAATCCCATTCAGGCCTAAAATACTTCAAGTTCTAAGTTTTCCTGCATCCTCCTACAATAAGTTACACCATCTGCCTGTGTCTACATACAGTGACGTGCAGTGGGATGAGGCAGAGCCTTTCCTGTCATACTAACATTTGTGGCAGTTTTGACTGTATAAAGTATATGAAAAATTCAAAGAATATGTTTGAAATATCTTATTTGCATTATTCTAATAATCTTTATAGCCAAAACTCTGGAGTAAAAAGTCTATGGCAGGTGAGTCCTCACCTGCCTATCTTTTCCGCACATCTCTGATTAAAACTCACCAAATTTTCAGGATTTTATACTGCTGCACCTGTGTATAATGCCCAGATGTACCCTTTGGCTCATATACAGTATTGCGTATAAATTTGTCTCTGGTGGTAGCCAGTCCCTCTTACAGTAGCTCACCACATGTCCCTGATACGCATCTCTATTGTAAGTGCTCATTGTCACCTATACAGTACTGTATATCGATTGCTCTGTAGGGTGTGGTATATTTTGTCAACATTATGTAGAAATCCATAATGCTTGGCCTGTCAACATTAATCATATTAACAATGATGAAATATCTGCATGATCAGAATGTTGACAAAATGTCCCTAATGGTCCAGTGGTGACTTATCTGATGTGGTGGGTTTGTTCAATGTCAACATTTTAACAATGTCAACATCATAACTGTCAACATTGTGATGTCAAGATTATGATTACATCCCTGGATATGTGACAGGTTGAATCTCCCTAATACAAATGCTTAGAATATCCAATTTTTCTAATGTTGGATTACTTGCATACCATCAGGGCTATTTTTGGGCCAGAATGCCGTTCCTGAAGGTCTCTTCTAAAATTATGTAATCAGGAATGGCGTTCCGGGACGTCTGCGGTCTGGCTTGCCCTACTGTCGCCGCCACTTCCAGTACCTGAGGGTGGAGAGCACAGCGCATCACTCCTGCCCCCTCACTCATGTCCCGGTCTCCAGCGGCCATTTAAAATGTGGCTGGGCCATCAGCCATTCATAGCTTGCGAGCCGGCAGCCAATCAGGCACCAGACCGCAAGCTCTGATTGGCTGATGGCCCAGCCACATTTTACATGGCCGCGGGAGACAGGGACATGAGTGAGGGGGCAGGAGAGACGTGTGCTGCACTCTCCACCCTCAGATACAGGAAGCGGCGGAAGGAGAAGCAGCAGCTGGGGTGAGTGGGGGTATTGTGTATCTGGCACTACAGCGGGGGATTGTGTATCTGGCACTACTGGGGTGATTGTGTATCTGGCACTACTGGGGGGATTGTGTATCTGGCACTACTGGGGGGATTGTGTATCTGGCACTACTGGGGGGTATTGTGTATCTGGCACTACTGGGGGGTATTGTGTATCTGGCACTACTGGGTGGTATTGTCTATCTGGCTCTGCTGAGGGCATTATGTAACTGGCACAGCTGGGGGGACATTGTGTATGTGGCACTGCTGAGAGCATTGTGTACTAGCACTGCTGAGGGCATTGTGTAACTGGCACTGCTGAGGGCATTGTGTATCTTGGCACTGCTGAGGGCATTTTGTAACTGGCACAGCTGGGGGGTATTGTGTAACTGGCACTTCTGAGGGCATTGTGTATCTTGGCACTGCTGAGGGCATTGTGTATCTTGGCACTGCTGAGGGAATTGTGTATCTTGGCACTGCTGAGGGCATTGTGTAACTGGCACAGCTTCAGGGTATTGTGTAACTGGCACAGCTGGGGGCATTGTGTAACTGGCACTACTGAGAGACATTGTTTAAATGGCACAGCTGGGGGCATTGTATTTCTGGCACTGCTAAGGGCATTGTATATCTGGAACTGCTGAGGGGCATTGTGTATCTGGCACAGCTGGGGTCATTGTGTATATATACAGCACTGCTGTGGGCATTATGTGTTTTTATAAAAATGTATCCACCAACAGATGTCCCACCCCTTTGGTAGCTCTGTCCACATACCGCCTACTGCTGCCCCGCCCCACAGTTCCTGAACCTATTTTCCTACAAAAATACCACTGCATACCATAATGAAATATCTTGGGTATGGGACCCAAGTCTAAACATGCATTTATATTTCATATATACCTTATACACACAGCTTGAAGATAATTTGATATAATATTTTGTTATCATGTTGTGCATTAAACAAAGTGTGTGTACACTGAACCATCAGAAAGCAAGGTTTCGCTATCTCAGTCATGATAAAAAAAATCTGTATTTTGGAATATTATATATTTTGGATATGGGAGCCTCAACCTGTGTTGCTCCGAGGCTGTGCGTCATTGTTATCTTCCCATAGCCTTATTTTGTTGCTGAATCCGGCACTCAATGGGGGTCATTCCGAGTTGATCGTAGCTTTGCTAAATTTAGCACAGCTACGATCGGGATGCAGTCAATTTACCAACAATCAAAATCCCGACGGTCAAAATCCTGACAGCAATTGACCGACGGTCAAAATCCCAACAAGGTTAAGATACCGACATGGACAAAATACCGACATTTAAAATACTGACAAGGTCGAAATACCGACACATAAAATGTTGACAGGTCAAAATGCCGACATGAATTTTTCATGATTTTTTTTCATTGAAACCGACTTGTTCATACTTTACCATCCCAGTGGACCCGGAGGGGGAATATAATAGTGTGCCGAGCGCATCGAGGCACCGTGTTCGAAGCATGGCGAGCGGACGCGGTACATTTATATGGTGTCCATGTCGATCTATGTCGACATACACACAAAAATATTTTTTAAAGAAAAACTAATGTCGGCATTTTACATGTCGGTATTTTGACCTTGTCAGTATTTTAAATGTGGTGATTTTGTCCATGTCGGGATTTTGACCTTGTCGGATTTTGACAGTCAATTGCTGTCGGGATTTCAACCGTCGGGATTTTGATTGTCATACCGATCCCCTATGATCATGTTCCCAGACATGCGGGTGGACGCCCAGCATGTCTGTCCGGCCCCTTTCCCCCGCACAAGAATAAAAGCTTTTGTACTTGAAGAGTAACTCCCGGCCAGCGTAGCTCCTGCGGCTGGCCGTGAGTTACTCGTCACTGCCCCTGGTCGCAGTTGGCCGGACCGTGCCCCCAAAACGGCGGCCAAACGCCGCTGTGCCACCCCCTCCTGCCCAGCGACCGCCTCTGCCTGTCAATCAGGCAGAGGCGGTCGCTAGGGAACGACGGCCTTCAGCTGTCCGGCATGCGCAGTTCCGACCCGATCGCTGCGCTGCGAACAACTGCAGCGAGCGATCTGGTCAGAATGACCCCCATTATTCTGAACCTGACGTGCTTTATCGCTTTACTGTTTCACCTACAGCCTGGGGCCCCACTATTCCTAGCCACCCTGTGTTGTGATTAAATAAACATCTTATTATTCACTTATTTCAGACTCTTCAGTAAATCTCTGCAAACACCCAGTTTTTGTGATAACAATCATTGAAACTTTTTGTGAGGCTTTATATACTTGTGTATTTTGCAGTAAATTCTCAGAGACAATGGGGGTCATTCCGAGTTGTTAGCTCGCAAGCTGCTTTTAGCAGCTTTGCACACGCTAAGCCGCCGCCTACTGGGAGTGAATCTTAGCTTATCAAAATTGCGAACGAAAGATTAGCAGAATTGCGAATAGACACTTCTTAGCAGTTTCTGAGTAGCTCCAGACTTACTCGGCATCTGCGATCAGTTCAGTCAGTTTCGTTCCAGGTTTGACGTCACAAACACACCCAGCGTTCGCCCAGACACTCCTCCGTTTCTCCAGCCACTCCCGCGTTTTTCCCAGAAACGGTAGCGTTTTTCCGCACACACCCATAAAACGGAACAAATTTTTTTGGGGGGATGTTATTTTGTGTTTTTAAACATTTTTCACCCAAATTTGTTGAAATGTGTCCCGTCATGGGCTAAAATCACTCACCACACTTTAGGTTCAGTGGTTTGCTCCTCTCCGCTTCGATTGCCACAAGGTTTCTAAGGGTAGTAGTTTGTGACATGGATAGTGAATGCAGCAAAAGTTGTAAACACGTGGCAAAACCCTAAAAAAAACATGTGTCAAGCATATATGGGTCAAACTGTTCCATGTTGATCTTTTAACCATGTTGACCTTTTTACTCAACCTTTTGACTGTCGACCCTTTGACCTTATCGACCCTATGGTGTTGACCTATTGACTTTTGACCTTTAACCTGTCTATCAACCACCTCCCGTGCCTTGTGACCAGGAAGTGCTCTGTAGACTGAGCTCAGTCAGCAGCAGCAAGAGAAGATACAGGGATGCAGGTAGGAGACTCAATGGACACTTTAGCTTAGTGTATTGAGGGGAGCGTTACAGTGAGTGGGGTGAGACAGGTTCCCAGTATTCAGACCTTCCCCATGTGTGTCTCCCCAGCCATTCTTCTTACTGCACTTCACTGTTGAAATGTATGTCCTGGAGGTCTCCATAACTTACTAAATACATATAAATCTATTTGATGCCCTAAATATATCTCAGTGAACATTGCATGCATGCATGCTCATTGCATCTTGTTTTTACGACTAAATGGACCTCAGTGGTAGTCTGTTGTGCTATCACTGATTCAATTAATCTCCAAGATTGGGGACATCAGAAGCTTTTAAACTTGAGTAAAGAAAATCAGTTATATGATGTATGACCTGAAGTTGACCCGATCTTTGGTACCCTAATGTTTCTGGATTGGCTTTTTGTTAATTTTCATTCCTCAATGATGGTTTATTGAACCTTGGGAGACAGAAATGTAATATTTGATAAAGTGACCTAAATGTAGTTTGTTTTGAGAAATCATCATAAATCATTCCCTGTATGACCTAATAAACAGTAACAATACAGGTAACCAGGAGCAGTAAAATGATTAATATCAGCCATAGATGGTCCACATTCCACAATGTGGTCTCTGCCTAAAATCGCACCAAATAGCTTACTTTGGTGCACCATGAAAAATGTGATTAAGCCATGTCATGAATCCCGTTGCTCATTATTTTTAGTGCATTTGAGTATTTTTTTTTACATTGCTAATGCACTAAAATCACAAGTATGTATACACTGTACACGATAGTTGATATGTGACAAAGACTAATCTTAGAAAAAGGCAAGAATCAGGGGACTGATATGAGAGAGCTGCAACATTGTGTGATTTTATAATAGCATGATTGTGAGGAAAGCACAAATTCTAAGCCCTGAGAACACTACAATCTTGTCTGTGTGTGGTTGCATTGTGAAAAAGACTACTGTATGCTTAGAAAAAGGAAACTAAAGTCCAAAAGTAGCTATCTGTGGCGTGGTGCCATGTGTTTCACACTATATACTAGTTGATAAAGGACACATTTGTATATAGAGGGTCTCAGTTCCCACAGTTACACATCAACCCACAATAGGCATGATAGCTTTATTAGCCAAGACCATAAGCTTTAGTAGGACCATACAATAACTTCTATAGAATACATTACCTGACAAGCCCCTTTTACCAAACCTAGTGTCTCATAACTCAAATGACATGAGTAAAATAGACCAGGCATTTCCTGTGAATCACCAAGTATTTTAGAAGCAAGGGCGAACAAGTAAAACTACTGCAAAACATTGTAGACTGTGTTTAATATTTAAACCGAAGGCATAGAGCCCATTTGATGTGCACATTTGGAACAATTAGATAAACGGTTATATACTAATTGCATGTTGATACTTTGTGTACATTACCTGTGAATTATTTCTGTCAGCTGTAATCAGGAATCTTATATTGCTGTTAATAGCATTTGGTTCAGGTGACAGAAACTCTATTGGTTCCATTTCAATGATTGATTCCAAAATCAATATGGCAGACTGACTGCCATGTATCATTTGTTTACAACTTCTCCTTTTGTGACTAAAGAGATAATTTGTAGCCTGAAAATAGATCACAATCTTAACCCAAATCATTGAAATATATAGTACAGTTATACAAATATTTAATTCTAAACCTCTTATCTAGAATATTCTGAATCCTGGATAAATAAATTGTAGAATTTTGTGTTATTTGCTAGTAACACTGGGGACAAAAAAAATATTTTTACATGGTGCCTATAATTTTAGACCTGATTCTGGGTATTTATGTGCCTTTGATTCTGAAAATATCCATTTTGTTTTAGGAGTATTAAGCTTTTGAGATAATGCTGACATTTCCTATTGTTCTTATTATTACTTTATACCTGTATATATACTTATGATTTTACTGATGTTCTGTTGATGTTTGCTTGTGTACTTTACATGTTCATACTTTTCTTGAGAACTATAATGTTGCTAACTACACTGAACTTGTGGAGAATACATTATGCTCACTACTTTCCATACATCTGGTTGTAACATGAGCATCATAGTGCATTACCTCCACAGTCATTTGGATAGATTTCCACATTGTCTTGGTGATGTAATCGAGGAACAGGGTGAGCGATTTCACCAGGAAATAAAGACCATGGAAGAATGGTACTGTGGGTGATGGGATATGCATATGAAGGTGGACTACTGTTGGAGCATCCACCGCAAATGACCAGGAACATCTCATCGCAAAAAGTCACAGAATCGCGGTTTCAGTGATATCTTTTTTGTTCTTCGTGTTCTAGGCTTCTTGAGATTGTTCTTTGTACCTTCATTTGATTGGCATTCTTTACATGTATAATATAATATGTACAAATGTATAAATTTGTACAGGCATATGTAATATCTTGATAAGCAGACCTGATGAACAAAAACTAATGTAATTTTCAGAATTCACAACCCTAAAATGGCCCAAAAAGTGTCTAACATCTCTGTCACCAAAAGTTCCCCGCGGTAACATATTATACAAAGATATTATTAGTTCCTCCTCACTGTGAGGAGCCCTGCTAAACTATCTAAACAGAAATGAAATGCAAGGGGAGGTATAGGTGAAAGGCAGAGTTCATTTTAAAATTTAGTTTAGTAAAGTTACAAACGCTATTGACAGGGTGATATTCAATTAGCCATTATAATTTACCGCAGCTAATTGATCCACGGGGAGATATTCAATTACCGCCGCCAAAAAGAAGAGAATATCTGTGATAACGGAATAAATTTCACAGCCACACATGGATCCAGGAACTTATCCCAGATCCTGTGTGTTTTGGTGTGTAAACAGGCATTTTTCTCCTGTGAGAAAAAGGTGGGTAATTTAATTCCCCAATATTGAACATCAGGCATAAAATTATGGAAAAAAATCACCCAAAAATTTACCATGCCTTATTGAATATCCCCCCTAATATTATATTTGAATGTAACTTTTGACTCACACAACAATTATTTTGCCATTCACTAAACATAGTATCTACTGTGCTATATTAGTCAAGTTTTAGGATTGGAGATTAAATATATGTCCTGTCATTTGTAAAGAAAATAGATATTTGTGTCAATTGATTCATACATTCAATATTGAATACATTTACTTAGAATTTGATTCCATAGACTAACTGGTATGAAAAGCCAGATCACTGAGTTTACATGTATTGGAATGTCAAAAGGGCTAAGCTAACTGAATCTTTATCACAGCTGGAAACTAATAGTATATTTGAAATTAATAAAACTATTCATGATAGTGATGAGTCCACCATGACTACAGAGTTGGGTAAATTCTGGATATGACACAATTTGTAAGGATATTAGGCCAAGTAACGGAGAGCTTTTTGTTACAATTACTGTAGCCAGTCATAATACTCTATTTACTATGGTCATACAGAAATGAAAGTCTAATCTACAGACACCTGTAAGTGGAACAAACTCATAGCATGTAAAATGAAAATCTATCTTTATAAACTTTCTACAGAAAAGAATCCTATATGCCCTCCCACCAAAAAATATCTATCACTTTATGCAATTTCAATCAATTATATATTTATGTCCATTATGTTTAAATGTTATACAATTATTTATGTCCTACAGAGCAGACATCATTATGTGTGTTGACTTAAGGTGTTTACAGTAGTTCTCACTATTAAATTAAGCAGTTTCAACATTGCCCAATAATGGCATACTGAAATGAACCCTGTTTTTACTGTGCCCATAAAAAAAAAACCCTGTGGCCATATGATTAACTGTATATGTGGGTGAAGTAAAAACAAACAGAAACATTGTAAATATCAGTGAACATTAAAGTTTTGTCCCCATTAATGATGCCAAATCGCCACTACACTGGATTACTTTGCCATGTGAAGTATGTTTTACACATTATGTTAACAAAGTTATGCAATGTTCTTAAGGACTATTTCTTTTTAATGTAGGTATTGTGATATATTCCAGTGGCACTACAGTTACCTTGGAAACATTGATTTTAAGACCACAAGAAGAATCATTGTACTATGATGCAGAATCATTGATCCTATTACCCGACTATTATATACAGTACTGTATGAGAGGACTTTGCATTCTTCAAGGAATGACTGTGTACAGTATTGATTCTTCTGTTTTCTCTCTGCTTGTACCCAGCTGGCTATGAGCGCATGCTGTTTCCCTATTATGGTTATTTAAACCATCTTTTTGCTGTGTTTCAACTTCAGGGAAGCACTTTTTTTTATATCCTGAAACAGGGAGCTTTCTCTGCCCCCACCGCTGATTATAGCGAGATGTGTATTTGCAGGAACAGGATACTTACAATGCCAGCTATGTGTACATGTTTCCAAGGATAAAACACACAAGCACTCAAAGTGCCATTATTTCACAACTGTTATTATTTACATGTATTTATATATTGCCAGCATATTCTGTTGCACTTCACAATTAAATCAGATAAACAATTTTACAGAGACATTGCTATACAGCACTGATACCTACTTGACTATAGTTTTTCTTAGGTAAGTTGACATAATGTACGGGGTAATTTATGCTGAAATGTTTAGCATTTAAATTTTGCCAAAATAAGTTTTAACAGCTTTCTGTTCTTCAGTGATGCACAACAATGCATGTTTTTTATACATCCTAATACATCACTCCCCTTTATGCTATCACTTTTATTATGTTACACTCACTATTCACTAAGTATTTAATCTGTTTAGAAATGATATATTCCATTTTCTATGCTCTTGATGATGCCAATCTCACTATAGTTTTGGATACATAAATATTTATACAATTACTTGCACAGAAAACAAGCCAGTAACTTTTCATAGAAAACAAGCCAGTAACTTTTCATAGAAAACAAGCCAGTAACTTTTCATAGAAAACAAGCCAGTAAATTGTCCATTATTAAGTGCTTAGAGCAGAACAACTTTCACAGGTAAGAAATAAACCTTGATATTATGTCTTGCATTAAGCAGGGCAAATCACAATAGATCTGATACTGCAGAAGGTGTGTTACTGTGATATATGTCCAGTTATTATGAGCTCAGTCCTCTCATTGCTTTGCTTGCATTCGTGTCATGTTATGTGGAGCTGATTATCCAGGTAAACTAGCACAATCAACACCTGGGGCCAAATGTAATAGAGTGAGAGTTTCAGAAAGTGAGAGATTTGGTTTTTCAGTTTTTTTTTAAGTGGCAAACATTTACACTGCAAAACCAGGTTGACCTTGCTGTGTAAATTATTGTCACTTAAAAAAAAAACTGCAAAACCTTACCAAATCTCTTACTTTCTGAAACTCTCACTCTGTTACATTTGGCACCTGTTATCTGAGGTCTTCTACATCTACAGCCATGGGCAAAAGTTTTGAGAATGACATAAGTAATGGTATTCACAAAGTTTGTTGCTTCAGTGTTTTTAGACCTTTTTGACAGATGTTATTATGGTATACTGAAGTAAAATGAAAAGCATTTCATAAGTGTCAAAGGCTTTTTATTAACAATTACATTAAGTTTTTGCAAAGAGTCAATGTTTGCAGAGTTGACCCTTATTTTCGCCGTGGCATGCTGTCAATCAACTTCTGGGCCACATACTGACTGATAGATGCCCATTCTTGCCTAATCAGTGCTTGGAGTTTGTCAGAACTTTGTCAGAACTTGTGGACTTGAGGACTGACCACAAGTTCTCAATCACATTAAGGTCTGGGGAGTTTACTGGCCATGTACCCAATATTTTGATGTTTTTTTCCCCGAGCCACTTATGCTGCTTTCACATTGCAAAACCTGCTTTTGAAACGGTTCTTTAAACGGTTCTTAAAACGGGTCTGAGCAGTTAAACCCCCTTCACATCGCATGTTGTAACCAGTATATTACCATTTCATTACCGTTTTGGTACCTTTCACACTGAACCCGTTTCACCCATACAAAACAGTGGTTGTCATTTTAAATGTTTATTTCCTGCTTCTGCCTGGTGAGATCACACATGGAGACAGCCTATCACCTTCTGGGGCTTGCAAATACCGTTTCAGACCCTTTCACACTGCACAATTAAACGGGTCTGAAACGGGTAGGACCCTGCTTTTTTATCGTTTCAAAATACCGGTATATTGTAAACGGTAAATTGAAGGTGACCCTTTCACATCGCAGCTCGAACTGTTTAGGAAGCCAGTAAAAACGGCAAATTACCGGGTACAAGCTGCGGTGTGAAAGGGGTACTAGTTATCACTTTCTCTTGAAGGATGTTTTGTTACCATTCTGTATTCATGGCCCCTTGGCTGAGAAGCAACCTCACACATGAATGTTCTAAGGATGCTTTACTGTTGCCATGACACAGGACTGATGGTAGTGCTCACCTTTCATTCTCCAGACAAGCATTTTTCCAGATGCCTCAAACAATGTGAAAGGGGATTCATAAGATAAACTGACTCACTTTACTCCATTCCTCAGCAGTCCAAACCCTGTACCTTTTGCAGAATATCAGTCTGTCTCTGATGTTTTTTCTAGAGAAAAGGGGCTTCTTTGCTGCCCTTGTCCGGAGAAGGAAAGGTGAGCGCTGCAATCATTCCTGTGTCATGCCAGCAGATTATGATGTTCCTTTCCTATTGTTGGATTTTTGTAATACAGTAACTGATATATCACTTGTTTCTCTGACGTCCTAGTGGATGCTGGGAACTCCGTAAGGACCATGGGGAATAGACGGGCTCCGCAGGAGACTGGGCACTCTAAAAGAAAGATTATCTGGTGTGCACTGGCTCCTCCCTATATGCCCCTCCTCCAGACCTCAGTTAGATTTCTGTGCCCGGCCGAGCTGGATGCACACTAGGGGCTCTCCTGAGCTCCTAGAAAGAAAGTATATGTTAGGTTTTTTATTTTACAGTGAGACCTGCTGGCAACAGGCTCACTGCAACGAGGGACTAAGGGGCGAAGAAGCGAACCTACCTGCTTGCAGCTAGCTTGGGCTTCTTAGGCTACTGGACACCATTAGCTCCAGAGGGATCGACCGCAGGACCCGTCCTTGGTGTTCGTTCCCGGAGCCGCGCCGCCGTCCCCCTTACAGAGCCAGAAGCATGAAGATGGTCCGGAAAATCGGCGGCAGAAGACTTCAGTCTTCACCAAGGTAGCGCACAGCACTGCAGCTGTGCGCCATTGCTCCTCATACACACTTCACACTCCGGTCACTGAGGGTGCAGGGCGCTGGGGGGGGGCGCCCTGAGCAGCAATAAAAACACCTTGGCTGGCAAAATAATCACAATATATAGCCCCAGAGGCTATATATGTGATAATTACCCCTGCCAGAATCCATAAAAAAGCGGGAGAAAAGTCCGCGAAAAAGGGGCGGAGCTATCTCCCTCGGCACACTGGCGCCATTTTCTCTTCACAGTGTAGCTGGAAGACAGCTCCCCAGGCTCTCCCCTGTAGTTTTCAGGCTCAAAGGGTTAAAAAGAGAGGGGGGGCACTAAATTTAGGCGCAATATTGTTTATACAAGCAGCTATTGGGGAAAATTCACTCAGTGATAGTGTTTATCCCTACATTATATAGCGCTCTGGTGTGTGCTGGCATACTCTCTCTCTGTCTCCCCAAAGGGCTGTGTGGGGTCCTGTCCTCAGTCAGAGCATTCCCTGTGTGTGTGCGGTGTGTCGGTACGGCTGTGTCGACATGTTTGATGAGGAGGCTTATGTGGAGGCGGAGCAGATGCCGATAAATGGGATGTCGCCCCCTGTGGGCCGACACCAGAGTGGATGGATAGGTGGAAGGTATTAACCGACAGTGTCAACTCCTTACATAAAAGGCTGGATGACGTAACAGCTATGGGACAGCCGGCTTCTCAGCCCGCGCCTGCCCAGGCGTCTCAAAGGCCATCAGGGACTCAAAAACGCCCGCTCCCTCAGATGGCAGACACAGAGGTCGACACAGAGTCTGACTCCAGTGTCGACGAGGTTGAGACATATACACAATCCACTAGGAACATCCGTTACATGATCCCGGCAATAAAAAATGTGTTACACATTTCTGACATTAACCCAAGTACCACTAAAAAAGGGTTTTATGTTTGGGGAGAAAAGGAGGCAGTGTTTTGTTCCCCCATCAAATGAGTGAATGAAGTGTGAAAAAGCGTGGGTTCCCCCGATAAGAAACTGGTAATTTCTAAAAAGTTACCGATGGCGTACCTTTTCCCGCCAGAGGATAAGTTACGCTGGGAGATATCCCCTAGGGTGGATAAGGCGCTCACACGTTTGTCAAAAAAGGTGGCACTGCCATCTTAGGATACGGCCACTTTGAAGGTACCTGCTGATAAAAAGCAGGAGGCTATCCTGAAGTCTGTATTTACACACTCAGGTACTAGACTGAGACCTGCAGATAGTGCTGCTGCAGCGTGGTCTGTAACCCTGTCAAACAGGGATACTATTTTGCGAACATAAGTCGTCGTCTTATATATGAGGGATGCACAGAGGATATTTTGCCAGCTGGCATCCAGAATTAATGCAATGTCCATTCTGTCAGGAGGGTATTAGAGACCCGACACTGGACAGGTGATGCTGACTTTAAAAGGCACATAGAGCCTTATAAGGGTGAGGAATTGTTTGGGGATGGTCTCTGGGACCTCGTATCCACAGCAACAGCTGGGAAGAAAATTTTTTTACCTCAGGTTTCCTCACAGCCTAAGAAAGCACTGTATTATCAGGTACAGTCCTTTCGGCTTCAGAAAAGCAAGCGGGTCAAAGGCGCTTCCTTTCTGCACAGAGACGAGGGAAGAGGGAAAAAGCTGCACCAGTCAGCCAGTTCCCAGAATCAAAATTCTTCCCCCGCTTCCTCTGAGTCCACCGCATGACGCGGGGGCTCCACAGGCGTAGCCAGGTACGGTGGGGGGCCGCCTCAAAAATTTCAGCGATCAGTGGGCTCGCTCACAGGTGGATCCCTGGATCCTTCAAGTAGTATCTCAGGGGTACAGGCTGGAATTCGAGGCGTCTCCCCCCCGCCGTTTTCCTCAAATCTGCCTTGCCGACAACTCCCTCAGGCAGGGAGGCTGTGCTAGGGGCAATTCACAAGCTGTATTCCCAGCAGGTGATAGTCAAGGTGCCCCTACTTCAACAAGGACGGGGTTACTATTCCACACTGTTTGTGGTACCGAACCTGGACGGTTCGGTGAGACCCATTTTAAATTTGAAGTCCTTGAACACATACATAAAAAAATTCAAGTTCAAGATGGAATCGCTCAGGGCGGTTATTGCAAGCCTGGAGGAGGGGGATTACATGGTATCCCTGGACATCAAGGATGCTTACCTACATGTCCCCATTTACCAATCTCACCAGGAGTACCTCAGATTTGTGGTACAGGATTGCCATTACCAATTCCAAACACTGCCGTTTGGACTGTCCACGGCACCGAGGGTCTTTACCAAGGTAATGGCAGAAATGATGATACTCCTTCGAAAAAAGGGAGTTTTTAATTATCCCGTACTTGGACGATCTCCTTTTAAAGGCGAGGTCCATGGAGCAGTTATTGGTCGGAGTAGCACTATCTCGGGAAGTGCTACAACAGCACGGATGGATTCTATACATTCCAAAGTCACAGCTGGTTCCTACCACACGCCTGCTGTTCCTGGGGATGGTTCTGGACACTGAACAGAAAAAAGTGTTTCTCCCGCAGGAGAAAGCCAAGGAGCTGTCATCTCTAGTCAGAGACCTCCTGAAACCAAAACAGGTATCGGTGCATCACTGCACACGAGTCCTGGGAAAAATGGTAGCTTCTTACGAAGCAAAATTCCATTCGGCAGGTTCCATGCAAGAACCTTTCAGTGGGACCTCTTGGACAAGTGGTCGGAATCGCATCTTCAGATGCATCGGCTGATAACCCTGTCTCCAAGGACCAGGGTATCTCTACTGTGGTGGCTGCAGAGTGCTCATCTTCAAGAGGGCCGCAGATTCGGCATACAGGACTGGGTCCTGGTAACCACGGATGCCAGCCTTCGAGGCTGGGGGGCAGTCACACAGGGAAGAAATTTCCAAGGACTTTGGTCAAGTCAGGAGTCGTCCCTACACATAAATATTCTGGAACTGAGGGCCATTTACAATGCCCTAAGTCTGGCAAGGCCTCTGCTTCAAAACCAGCCGGTACTGATCCAATCAGTCAACATCACGGCAGTCACCCATGTAAACCGACAGGGCGGCACAAGAAGCAGGATGGCGATGGCAGAAGCCACAAGGATTCTCCGATGGGCGGAAAATCACGTCTTAGCACTGTCAGCAGTGTTCATTCCGGGAGTGGACAACTGGGAAGCAGACTTCCTCAGCAGACACGGCCGACACCCGGGAGAGTGGGGACTTCATCCAGAAGTCTTCCAACTGTTGGTAAACCGTTGGGAAAGGCCACAGGTGGACATGATGGCGTCCCGCCTAAACAAAAAACTAGATATTGCGCCAGGTCAAGGGACCCTCAGGCAATAGCTGTGGACGCTCTAGTGACACCGTGGGTGTACCAGTCGGTTTATGTATTCCCTCCTCTGCCTCTCATACCAAAGGTACTGAGAATAATAAGAAAACGAGGAGTAAGAACGATACTCGTGGTTCCGGATGGGCCAAGAAGAGCTTGGTACCCAGAACTTCAAGAAATAATATCAGAGGACCCATGGCCTCTACCGCTCAGACAGGATCTGCTACAGCAGGGGCCCTGTCTGTTCCAAGACATACCGCGGCTGCGTTGGACGGCATGGCGGTTGAATTCCGGATCCTAAAGCAAAAGGGCATTCCGGAGGAAGTCATTCCTACGCTGATAAAAGCCAGGAAAGAAGTAACCGCAAACCATTATCACCGTATTTGGTGAAAATATGTTGCGTGGTATGAGGCCAGGAAGGCCCCAACAGGGGAATTTCAGCTGGGTCGTTTTCTGCACTTCCTACAGTCAGGAGTGACTATGGGCCAAAATTTGGGTTCCATTAAGGTCCAGATTTCGGCTCTGTCGATTTTCTTCCAGAAAGAACTGGCTTCACTGCCTGGAGTTCAGACATTTGTAAAGGGAGTGCTACATATTCAGCCCCTTTTTTGTGCCTTCTGTGGCACCTTGGGATCTCAACGTGGTGTTGAGTTTGTTAAAATCACATTGGTTTGAGCCACTTAAAACTGTGGATTTGAAATATCTCACGTGGAAAGTGGTCATGTTATTGGCCTTGGCTTCGGCCAGGCGTGTGTCAGAATTGGCAGCTTTGTCATGTAAAAGCCCTTATCTGATTTTCCATATGGATAGGGCAGAATTGAGGACTCGTCCCCAGTTTCTCCCTAAGGTGGTATCAGCTTTTCACTTGAACCAACCTATTGTAGTGCCTGCGGCTACTAGGGACTTGGAAAATTCCAAGTTACTGGACGTAGTCAGGGCCTTAAAAATTTATATTTCCAGGACGGCTGGAGTCAGGAAAACTGACTCGTTTTTTATCCTGTAGGCATCCAACAAAATAGATGCTCCTGCTTCTAAGCAGACTATTGCTCGCTGAATTTGTAACACAATTCAGCTGGAGCATTCTGCGGCTGGATTGCCGCATCCTAAATCAGTAACAGCCCATTCCACGAGGAAAGTGGGCTCATCTTGGGCGGCTGCCCGAGGGGTCTCGGCTTTACAACTTTGCCGAGCTGCAACTTGGTCAGGGGCAAACACGTTTGCTAAATTCTACAAATTTGATACCCTGGCTGAGGAGGACCTTGAGTTCTCTCATTCGGTGCTGCAGAGTCATCCGCACTCCCCCGCCTGTTTGGGAGCTTTGGTATAATCCCCATGGTCCTTACGGAGTTCCCAGCATCCACTAGGACGTCAGAGAAAATAAGATTTTACTCACCGGTAAATCTATTTCTCGTAGTCCGTAGTGGATGCTGGGCGCCCATCCCAAGTGCGGATTGTCTGCAATACTTGTATATAGTTATTGCCTAACTAAAGGGTTATTGTTGAGCCATCTGTTGAGAGGCTCAGTTATATTTCATACTGTTAACTGGGTATAGTATCACGAGTTATACGGTGTGATTGGTGTGGCTGGTATGAGTCTTACCCGGGATTCAAAATCCTTCCTTATTGTGTCAGCTCTTCCGGGCACAGTATCCTAACTGAGGTCTGGAGGAGGGGCATAGAGGGAGGAGCCAGTGCACACCAGATAGTACCTAATCTTTCTTTTAGAGTGCCCAGTCTCCTGCGGAGCCCGTCTATTCCCCATGGTCCTTACGGAGTTCCCAGCATCCACTACGGACTACGAGAAATAGATTTACTGGTGAGTAAAATCTTATTTTTTATTGTACTTTTTCTTTGTACTTTCATACTTCAAAATGTTTGAAATAAAAAGAATATTAATATTGCCTAAAGTTGTTAGTACCCCAGATGTGGCATGTTGTGTAGCAGAAAGGGTTAATTGTGTTAAAAAAATCAGTAAAGGGAGCAGTGTATGAATATAGGAAGTTATTCTGGTTTGTTAGCAAACCAAAAAGCACACTAATAGGCAAAACCATGTGCACTGCAGGTGGGGCAGATGTAACATGTGCAGCTTGATTTAGATTTGGGTGCGTTATTTTGTTTTTGTGCAGGGTAAATACTGGCTGCTTAATTTTTATATTGCAGTTTAGATTGCAGTTTAAACACACTGCACCCAAATCTATCTCTCTTTGCACGTTACATCTGCCCCACCTGCAGTGCAACATGGTTTTGCCCATCATGGTGCTTTTTTGGTTTGCTAACAAAACTGAATTAGACCCATAAAACCATATTAATATATGGAATTTTAAGGTATAATAATGTCTTACTGTCTTGGTTATGAGCGATGTTGATCTCAGATCAAGAAATACACAGGTGTGTACCCACCTCCTTCCTTCTCTCCTCAGTAACCTTCATTAGCATGCTTCAAGGATACAGTGATTACATACTCCAACCACTTTATTTGGATAACATAAGCTATTTTTGTTGTTTTCAGTTGACAGTTTGTGCTGAATTTCTCATTATTCCTCAGTATATCAAGCTCCAATATTAAGATAAGTGTACTCATTATTTTTACAAGTACGCAGCAATAAGGCTACATATTGCACTATGGACCTAATTCAGAGATGATTGACATGCTGCTGGCATATGGAAGTGGCAACAGGTAACGCTTCAGAAAATGGGGGAATGATGGACCTGTTTTCTGACCATGCTGAATGACTTTGCCCTTGGATGCTGCTATACTGGCTTCAGCAGCGTGCATTTCCCTCCATCCTGAATAATCTGAGTGCTACTCATATGGCCGTTGTTTGCTTAGATGATTTGATGCTGTACCCTGTGATGCAGCAGCAGATCAGAGAAGCCATCAGGACACAAGACACCTCCTGCAGCATTAGCATATATCACACAGCTGCTGCATACAAAGACGCAGTGACTGTGTGATCTGTATCCATTTCTGATTTAGGCCCCATGATCGCTCTCTTGTGTTGCTACAGATGTGTCCTCCATTGTTGCTGCACGTTAAACTGTCCTTCCGGTTGCACCTAGTCCCGAGCAAGTTTACTAACATTGAATATCTTATTCTGTGTCTTTTCCCGAAAATGCGGCTTATTCGCATTGCTATGCAAATAAGATGCACAAGCAGATTTCGCTAATTAAAATGATATGCGGTGTATATTTCTTCTGTGTGCAACTGAAGCTGTATCTGTGTATGCAATGCTACTGGACGTTACAGTGTCGGTGGCTATTATCCACTGACACTGTAATGTAACATTTTGTATGTCGATAAAGCTGCAGTCGCACACAGAATATACACATGCATAGGCTTTCCATACTATACCTTTAAACCGTGACACTCATAAACTTCAAGCCTGCATTTCACCTGTTTTTTTATCAGACAAAGAACTTGTGTAATCCCATGAGCGATCTGGTTTATAGGTATAGTATGGTAAGCCTACATATATAGCATATTATTTAAATCAGCGTATTCTTATTGTGCATATTATTCACATAGCAATGTGAATAATACCCATTTTCAGGAAAAAAAAATGCCTGGCACTGGCGGCTCTCATGCACACTGCATGCAGCACTCATAACGTACAGAGGCTAGATCAGGAAGGACACTTCTATAGTTCCAAATTAATTTGTTGGATGTGGATAGTCATTGAAAAAAAGCTACTGTCAACATTTATCTTTTCCATACTGACTGTGCTTAGCACTTGTGTATAGGAGCACTGTATGTATTGATGATAAATTAATTTTTATTCACAACTGTGGTCCTTTTTATTACATGTTTTAAAAAAATAATTACATGGAAGTTGTTAATCCTTTTTTTTACAGAATAAGAAAACTGCTTATGGGTATTGTAAAATACTGTATAATACCTTTATATTATTTATTAAAAACACTAGCCATATGTATTATCACTTTAAACCGGGGCACTAATGACTTACACAGGATCTGTGGCTGGCTGTCTTCAATTCTGCATTTGACCTGGTTTTAACCAGCCACAGAACCTTTTTAATACAAGAGGATCCCCGTTTTCAGGAATAGTATGGTAATCCTATTAAATAGTGTATATAAATTCATTCTTATGGTAGTTGTGTATATTAATTAGGTAATATACCAATAAAACCAAGGAATACTAATAGAAGATTTTGTAATTAGTTTAAAATAATATTAGTTAATGAAGACATTGCATATTAATTAGTAATAACATGTAAATGTGCAAAATTTCATCATAGCAAATCTGACATTTGCTTTCAGTCTCTAAATTACACTAGATTATGTTATTATTATTATTCTATTTATTGTAAAATTAGGTTCTCATGGGGTCATTCAGACCTGATCGCTGGGCAGCTAATTTTGCTGTCCTGCGTTCCAATAGTCGCCGCCCCCAGGGGAGTGTATATTCGCCGTGAAAGTATGCGATACTACATCTACCCTGAGCTGCTAATATCCACTTTGTGCAGTCTCTGCGCAGCCCAGGACTTACTCCTCCAGTGCGATCACATCAGGGAGTGGAGCTGACGTCACACACCCTCCCTGAAAATGCTTGGGCATGCCTGCATTTTTCCAAACACTGCCAGTAAATGGTCAGTTGCCACCCACAAATGGCCTCTTCCTGTCAATCATCTTGTGAACGCCCATGAGAATGGAATTTTCACACCTTCCCATCGCTGACCGACGATGCCCATTGTTGTCCGATGCATGTGCATATGCATGCGCAGTTAGTACCCGATCGCCCGCTGTGCGAAAACACACATCAGTGAACAAATCGGAATGACCCCCCCAGTCCTGAGCATTGTTTCCGCCAAGTGGAGATCAGTGACATGTGATTTAAATACAACATCTGTATTTTTTTTAGTCTTGATCCTAAAATGGTTGAGAGTGTCTAGGTATTTTTCTCATTTATTAAAAAAATTACTATATTGGTCCCAATCACTGCTTCCACCCTTCTACTCCCTTTCAGACTATATTTGACTCTAAAATACAAATTTACACCTGGTGCTATCACAACCAAAGTAGAAGCAGCTGACTTCAGAGGGATGATCCCACTCCCCCCCAAAAAAGACCAAATATAAACAAATTGAGACAGCGCTACTACTTTTGGTAACTTTTCTTTATGTATAAAATATAAATTAATATACAAACAATAAGATACCGGCCAGTATCACATATAAATTTTAAATAATTAATTCAACACTTAAAAATAGGTATGATTTAAATATAATCGCTATTGACTTTTCCAATACTACCATTTAGGCCACCCCACTAATTCATACAGGGTATCGAAATCGTAGCTGGAAGTTAATTCCTGTTAAGGCTTCCTTTCCAAGAAATATTGTTTTATATAATTAAATATATTATGCATGCAATAAGGAAATGTCCAATTGTATTGCTATAAAGTGGATTAGTAAGCACAGTAAATAAATGTCCAAATGCAAAAACTGAATGGGTTAATGGAAATCTAAAATGATCCAGCATATAATTATTCCTTCTCAGCAGAAAGTTTTATAGTTGAACTGTCCAGTAGTAAAGCAGAGATGTGTTAGTATAGCAGTCTGTGAATGTCCAGATAATATGACAGAAAACTATAAATAATTGCACTTTTGTAGATTCAGCATGCACTTAATTTTCTTGAATCATAATTGACATAATGTATTTAGCCATACATAGAACGTCCAGCCAGGATTAGAGTACCCTTAGCTCAGTACTCCACATAAACTTCATCCTTTTTATTTGCAAAAACTGGCAGTGAAATGGCCAGAGGAGAGCCCGGTAGCTGGAATATTGACAACTTCCCCTAAGCACTGGGGCTAGTATTGCACAGTACACCAGCCGGTGATTGAGGGTTATGAGCCGCACAATTGATAAATGCAATGCTGGAGAATATTCTCTTAACTCACAACATTTCCTCCTGTCCCACAAACGCATTTCTCCAGCTCCGGGTCCTTTTTCAGTGGCTTCCTCAGTGTAAGATAGCTGTCACTGGGCTCCCGTTCTTAAATACCAAATTTTCCGGTTAGCGCATGCGCAGTCCGCCCGCGATTCAAGCCTTGATCTCATTCTCATTACTAGGCGTGTCCAGCTCCCAGGTTTGTAATCCAAGCCTCGTTTCCATTGCTCTACACCAGATGGTGTCTACTCAGAGCTTACTGTGCATGTACTATGTGTGATCTAAGCTTCCTTTATAATCACACTCATTTGGCTCACATATTTTATAATCCAAGCCTTGTTTAGTTTTTTATTCATCAGGAAGTGCCCAGACAGATTCTATATAGCAAAACATCTATATTATAGCCCATATCTGGATCTATATAGACTATTAAATAATATAACTAGATCTTTATCTGAATAAATAATAAAAATTAAAACTAATAAAAATTACATTTCATCTTAAATACATCAACATTTATCATAATCCTTTCACACACCAGTGTCAACACCAATCCACTTCTCATGTTCAAGACGCCATCTACTGGTCATTATTCAGATGACACAACAAAAAAAACCAATTCGTTAAAATACGAATATATATACTTTTTTTTCCATAAATACTTTTTGCTCCCTAATTAGGTAACAATTCACAATCAGTATTAAATATTTTACACAAATATGTAAATATATTTCCCATATAAATGACAATAATGATTCTTTTATGTAATTTCCCTCTCCCGTGATCAATATCCTTTTCCTAAGAGAAAATCCAGCACATCTCAATGAATGATGTAGACTTCACCCATTCTAATTTATTTGCTTCCATTTACCCCCTATGTTTAAACCTCTTCTATTTAACCCAAGATTGATTTTCATTTATGAACTTTTATAGCCATTACCCTCAAAAAATAATAATAACGTGGGACATACCACTTATTTCCGATACATAATTCCATTCAACACTCTATCTGCATATTACCTAATAGTACTCAGATATCCAATTAAACACAGAACAAACCCAAATGTATACTTATAAACCACTATACTCCATTTAGCTCCACCATATCATTAAGGCTGCCCGGCACCAACGTGTCCATTCTATAAATCCAAAAAGCTTCCCTCCTACATAGAAGGTTATAACGATCCCCTCCTCGTGTGGTATTCTTAATCTGTTCAATAGCTATCATCATACTATTATCAAAATCAGAATTCTGACAGTGTATTATATGGTTGGACAGTGGGTGCCGTGCTCCCCTAAGTACATTACGCTGATGTTCCATGTACCGAACATGCATGGAGCCTGTGGTCCTCCCAATATATTGTTTACCACATCGACAGGTGATCACATAGTTGATGTAGACCGAATTACAGTTCAAAAAAACTCCTTAATTCTGAATTCTTCCTAAATACCGTACTTTTCCTCTGTACATTTTTGCAAGACAAGCATTTGTGAAAACCTAGTGGTTTTTCAGGGAGCCACATTTTTTCTGTTTTTAATGTTTTAGATCTTTCAAAATTGTCTGCCTTCCTAAAAATTACAGGACCCTTTGGACCCTTTGGATCCAACTGTGGTTTCAAAACTTCATCTAACATCAGAAGATACATATTTTTCTTAATGATACGTTCAATATGAAAAGCACAACTGTTATATTGTGTAATAAATTACATATTTATTTTATTATTATCATTATTCGTAGATTCACCTTTATTCCTTTTCCTTTTTGGTTGTAATAAAGTGGTTCTATCCATTTGTTCTACCTCCTGGAATGACCTTTCTAGTAACTCCTGTGGGTAATCTTGTTCCAAAAATGACAACATGAGGGTTCTTGCCTGCGTTTGATACGTAGACAATAATGTACAATTTCTCAGAATACGTATAAACTGAACCCTGGGGATATTGTCCTTCCACCTTTTCTTATGTGAACTGCTATATTGAAGGTAATTATTTTGATCCACTGGTTTAATGTGTGTTTTTGTTACCAGCTTACCATTCTGTACTGAGAGTGCTATATCCAGGAAGCTAATTTCTGTTGTATTATAACAACAGGTGAATTTTAAATCATATTGATTATTATTTAATCCTTCAGTAAAAGTCAAAAGTGATGATAAATCTCCACCCCAAATAAAAACGAAATCATCTATAAAACGGCCATAGTAGACCAGGTCCGCGCCAAGTCCATCCCCTCACACATGTTTGTCCTCAAAGACCCCCATGTATAGGTTAGCGAAACTCGGCGCAAACCTGGCCCCCATGGCCACACCCTGTGTCTGTAAATTATATTGTGAGTCAAAAAATAATTATGTGTTAAGATAAATTTAATCGATTTCAATAGAAATTCACGTAAAGAATATGAGACCCCATCCTGCACCAAGTAACCCTCAATTGCTCTTATACCACCCATATGTGGAATATTTGAATAAAGCGATTCAACATCACATGTAACTGAATAATAATGACTCTGCCAAGTAATTTGGTTAATTAAATTAAGAAAATGTTGTGGTTCTTTGATATGGGATCTCAGGTTCTCCACATAACCCTGCAAAAAGTGATCTACAAAAAAAGAAAGATTACTAGTTAACGAACCCACACCCGAAATAATTGGACGCCCCGGTGGATTGCACAGTGTTTTGTGGATTTTGGGCAAATAATAAAATGTGGCCGTGATTGGATGTGCACACAACAAAAATGTGAATGTTTCCTTGGATATAGCACTCTCAGCAAGAGCATCATCAAGCAGTTCCATATATTCTTTTTGGAATTGGGTGGTGGGGTTGGCTTTTAATTTATAATAAAACGAGGTATTATTTAACTGTCTGAAACATTCTTCCAGATAATCCTCAGTATTTAATATCACAACCCCACCACCCTTGTCCGCCGATTTAATTATTATTTCTTTATTTTGCTGAAGATCTTTCATTGCCTTCCTTTCCCCAGGGGTCAGGTTGTCGCCGTACACATTTCTCTCTGCCTTTTCACAAATATCCCTAAAGCTTGCAAGAGTAGACTTGTAAAAGCTCTTTACAAAGGGTCCTTTATAATTAAGTGGGTAAAAATACTAACTTTTTTTGAAAGATTTTGTAATGTCATATATTGGAACCGTGTCTACATGATCTAATACCGGTTCCTCACCCGCTCCTGTTGTAATGACTGTGGTATCCCCACGACAATATCATCCTCACAATCTAGTATAATAGGACTTTCCTCCCTATTTTGTGCTTTTAATGCTTTCAATGCAAAATAACGTTTTCGACTAAGCGTCCGTACATACCTGTTAAGGTCGACAAAAAGTCGGAACAAGTTGGGTTTTGCTACCGGTGCATAGTTCATGTCCTTTTCTAAAAGGTGGATCTCTTCTTGTGTAAGTGTTTTTCTAGAAAGATTAAAGATGCCCTTCCCTGAACTGATAGGTTTTACCTTCTGCAGGGAGTTTTTACTCTGTTTCCTTCTCCCTCCTCGGCATCCTCGATGTCTTTGTTTCTCCCTCTTTTCCTTTGTTCCTTTGCTGACTGCCAGGTATTTAGATCCTGGTTTTTGCCTGATCCTAAAAAACCTTATTACTGGGAGTACCCTCATAATCATCCTCAGTTTCTGAGGGTCTAATTTTATTTCTATATCTCACTCTAGGTGTACGTGAGTATCCTTCATTGGTGTCCAGCACTTGGTACCTATTCCTGTAAGTCCAACTAGTGGCTTGTCTGTCCCTATGTATATTCTCTCTGACTTGCCAATCCTGTCTGGGTTTATACTGATTATTAGTAGATCTATATGATCTCTTTCATAATCTTTGGGGTTTAAAATTTTCCGTCCGGTATTCCTGTTCTCGGGGTCTAGTGATCCTATTATAACTCTGAATATTTCCACTCTGATAATCTACAACATCCCTTTCCATTTTATTTTCTTTCCTTGTAATCAAGGATTGCTCGAATTCCTCCAATTTTCTATTTACTTTCCCTATAATCTTCAGATTTTTCATAAACTTTTAACAAAGAATGAACCTCATCAATTTCGGATTGAAGCTGCTTAGTACGTTGTTCCCTATATTTGATAAGTAATTTAATGAGGTTTTTGGAACAATTGTCCAAAGTGGTATTCCACTCCTCAGTAAATTCCTTATTATCCTTAAACGTGGATTCTTTTAGGATTCTTAGTCCCTTCGCTATAAGATCTCTATCAAGGTACTTCTGAAGGGATATTTGATCCCACCATTGCTTGGTTTCCTATATGCAGAGCTGTTCTAACCTGTTAAACAGACGGTGCATTTCGGTCACTCCATTCTGAGAACACTCCGTCATGGTAATTTTTTTACCTTTAAGATAATGATCACGTCTCTCTAATCTGTTGGTTATACAAGTTAGTTGTGCCATCCTCCCCTTAACCTATACAATTTTAAACACTGGTGTGTGAAAGGACTCAACCAAATCTAATAAATAAGTGACAGCGGCCTGTGCAAAGGATCGATAATGTAGAAGACTAAAATACAAATTTACACCTGGCGCTATCACAACCAAAGTAGAAGCAGCTGACTGTTGTGAGTTAAGAGAATATTCTCCAGCATTGCATTTATCAATTGTGCGGCTCATGACCCTCAATCACCGGCTGGTGTACTGTGCAATACTAGCCCCAGTGCTTAGGGGAAGTTGTCAATATTCCAGCTACCGGGCTCTCCTCTGGCCATTTCACTGCCAGTTTTTGCAAATAAAAAGGATGAAGTTTATGTGGAGTACTGAGCTAAGGGTACTCTAATCCTGGCTGGACGTTCTATGTATGGCTAAATACATTATGTCAATTATGATTCAAGAAAATTAAGTGCATGCTGAATCTACAAAAGTGCAATTATTTATAGTTTTCTGTCATATTATCTGGACATTCACAGACTGCTATACTAACACATCTCTGCTTTACTACTGGACAGTTCATCTATAAAACTTTCTGCTGAGAAGGAATAATTATATGCTGGATCATTTTAGATTTCCATTAACCCATTCAGTTTTTGCATTTGGACATTTATTTACTGTGCTTACTAATCCGCTTTATAGCAATACAATTGGACATTTCCTTATTGCATGCATAATATATTTAATTATATAAAAGAATATTTCTTGGAAAGGAAGCCTTAACAGGAATTAATTTCCAGCTACGAATTCGATATCCTGTATGAATTAGCGGGGTGGCCTAAATGGTAGTATTGGAAAAGTCAATAGCGATTATATTTAAATCATACCTATTTTTAAAGTGTTGAATTAATTATTTAAAATTTATATGTGATACTGGCCGGTATCTTATTGTTTGTATATTGATTTATATTTTATACATAAAGAAAAGTTACCAAAAGTAGTAGCGCTGTCTCAATTTGTTTATATTTTATATTTGACTCTGTTGCTCTACCCTTTTGTATGGTGTGGGGTTTATTATGGGTGAAACCTCCTCTTTTTTTACTTTTTGGGCCTTCATGACAACCACCACATCCCCTATTCCCCAAAAGCTGGTGGAGCACATGATCTCTTCCTAGAAAAGTTGACCATTGCCACTCTGTTATGACAAAAATCCACACAACTCAGTCTTAACATGGCTGTTTTTATAAAAGTTTTTATATTAAGGTTCATATTAAGGTGACTAGAAGCTGGAAAGAATGATTGCCAACATACTGTAGGCCTAGATTTATCAAGCCTTGGAGATTGATAAATAGCATGGTAATAAAGTACCAGCCAATCAACTCCTAACTGCCATGTTACAGGCTGTGTTTGAAAAATGACAGTTAGGAGCTAATTGGTTGGTACTTTATCACAGCAATTTATTACTCCCCAAGGCTTGATAAATTTGGGCCATAGTTTTCAGCTAATTATTTTATACTTTTTACCCACTTTTTTCCTTTTATAAATAGTTCAGTACCTAGTTAATAAGTCCATTTAATTTATATTGTGTAGTTTTTTTTAAGTAAAAGAAAGTGTATTTAAATTATCTGTGCCACACCAACTATGGTATTGATTTCAGTGAAAAAGAGGCATTTATAAAGCAGACAACTGGGGTTGCTTTAGAAAAAGTATATCAAAATAATTTAAACTATAGCTACTGCACTATTTATTTGAAAAAAATAAGGTTCTTATAAGACATACAATTATTTTGTACAAATACAATACAGTTTAATAAAACAATTTAGACCATAGCTTCTATCTATTACCACTGTAACTTGTCTTACATGTCTATAATTGCCATGTTTGCTCACTTTTGTTTTATATAATTTGGCTGTACAGTATGTTCTATTAAATATGGTGATACAGAAACATTGTAATCCCATATAAATAACAGATAATAGAATAAAAAAGGCATGACAGTTTAACACAGTTGCCACATTTTTTGCATACTTACCAATGTTTACTACCTTGTCTCTGAGATATCTGTGAAATACAAGGTCCAGGTAAAAGACAGGGATGACACATTACAATTGGCACATTCTTGCCCCCACCTATTACAAAATATTGTGATTAGAGGCATGCATCTTGGGAGCTAGGCCACACTGATGCAATTTAAAGTGAATCACATCATCACCCCGAACTCTTCACACAAGAAGTGGGCGGAAAGCAGGAGGGTTGTCCATGGAAAGTTGTGGTAATTGCTGCATATTCTGTTCCATAAATACTTACATTTCTAGGTTATCTATTGTTGCTAATTAAAACACTGTTGGCCGTTACATCATAGTCAGCTTTACCATGCAGTTTGTCAAATCTCCCACAGTGCCCCTAGTGGTATCATGCAATTATTGAAGTTTCTCAATTCAGTATAAGAAAGACCAAGAATAACACCTTAGTATGTCCAGCATGTGTTGCATAATAAGGATGGAGTCATGTTATTCTGCATTATAGCAAAACTATGGGGGTCATTCTGACCCGATCGCACGCTGCAGTTTATCGCAGCGGTGCGATCGGGTCATAACTGTGCCGGCGCCGCAGTGTGCCAGCGCATGCCAGACGGTTGAAGGCCATTGGGCCGCTATGATCGCCTCTGCCTGATTGACAGGCAGAGGCAGTCGCTGGGCGGGGGGCGGAACGGCGGCAATTGGATAATGTTTTGTGGGCGCGGTTTAGCCAACTCAGGCGTGGCCGTAACGAACGGGGGGCGGGCCACAGCGGTTGCGAGACGTCACACGCAGCCGCTGCGGGCCGGGGAGCGACGAGTAGCTCCCGGCCAGCACGCTAAAGCTGCGCTGGTCAGGAGCTACTCTTGAAGTGCAAAGGCTTCGCCGCTGTGCGATGCCTTTGCACTTCTGCGGGGGGGGGGGGGGGGCAGCACTGACATGCAGGGCGGGATAGCCCTGTGCTGGGCGTCCCCCCGCATGTCAGTGTGAATGATCGTAGCTGTGCTAAATTTAGCACAGCTACGATCATCTCGGAATGACCCCCTATATGTCTAACAATGCACCATCCGTAGCCCTCCTGGTTAGTGTAATATATCATATATTCCAGATCTTTTACACTTTTATTACCATAAGTATACCTAAACTACAAGTAAAAGTATACAGTATTTGCTGGAAAAAATATATATTTTTATTGCTTATTTTCTTAGCCTAATGTAAAATATTTAAATCATGTACTAATAAAAATATTTGGCATTAAGTTATTTCTTTCCTTTTATTGCAATACAGATCTACACATGGTTGAATATACCACAGGAAATTTATATTCTTATTTACAGGCTGTTACAATATATTTAGTGTATGCATTTATTAAATATATTGCAAAGATGCATTTTTCTGAAATGTTTTGCTACAGTATTTTATAACTTACAGTACTGTACATTGAATGACATCCTGTGATGAATGTTAAAATAACTGCAGCTTATAGTACATAAAAGCTACATGTTTATCAATTGACCTGGTTAAAACTTACTGAACTTTTGATAACTTAACAAAAGACCTATGTTTGGATGTGTTTTAAAGCAATTTGTTTTTGTAATAATTTACTTTTCTGGTCAGTGATTAATATCTTTTTTTTTATGCAATGTAATGTTCTCAAAGTACATCCAGCATTTTAGATGAGTTTAATTAATCAGCTTGTCTGTGTATCTAATGCTTTAATTAATCATAGTCTGTATCTCCCAAACCAAATTGTGTAGGCAAAATATGTTTGAAATTCCCCCTTGTGGCTAAGGGGAAGTTTGACTGTAGAGGGCAGTTGAGTTTTACTAGAAGACAGACTGTAATTTATTGTATTCTTTTTATTAACTCAAGGTTGTCTGTGTATTAGAGTAGTTGAATTCTATGAAGTAAAAGTGTACAGTTCATTCAACATAAATTTCATTTGAAATTATGATGTCAGCTGTACAGAATAAACATTTTTAGTTGTTCATTCACACTGAAGAAATGTAATAATATATTGTACTGTAAATATATAGAACAGAGCAAAGACCATATTTTACTAAATGTTACCGTATCACAAATTGTATCAATAGTATTTATTTCTAGTAATAAAATATTTGACGGTAAACCAGAAAGTAAAGATTGTAAAACAAAACAAAAAAAGTTTCTTAATTTATTTTTAAACACAGAGTACTGTATCTTGCTTATTTCTCCACATAATCACCTCCTTCAGTTAAGGATTTATCATATCTGTCCATGAGTTTTAGAATCCCCCTGTTGTACTTTGATGTCTCCATTCTATCGAATCAGTTGTTGACTGCAAGCTTCAACTCATCATCACATCCAAAACATTTTCTATCCAGGAACTCTTTGAGCTGTGTATTCAAGAATTAAATCACATGCCTCACTACACAGTCAGATGGATTTTGTATTGTAGGGTTAATTTAAACAACATGATCAAAAACAACCATAATAACACACCACTCACAGAACAAAGTTAAGGAGACTGCCCAACCATGAATTGAGAAAGTTAAATGACCTGTGTGGCAGGAATGCACAAACAGTCTTTACTTTCTGGATTACTCTCGTAGTACAGTATAATGATTAAAGTGGAGCAAGAGGCAGTATACTAGTTACGTGAGTTACATATGATTTAACTCTAACATTTGGAGATTTAATGCTGAATAGCAACTACAGATGTGTCCTCATACCAAACAGCCCCTCGCAGTGTGCCAGCTACAGTATGTGACTCTGCTAGCACCGTTGTTTTTTTTTTTTACAAAATGCAATGTGATCCTATTAGGATGCACCAAGAGACTGCACTGATTCATTTGCTTCACTTTTATATCTATTTACGACTGAGTCTGAATCTAGAAGTCCAATCTGGCTACTTCCAGATCAACTTCAGAGTGTCCCATTAGATATAGAAAAGTGTCCAATCTTCCCAGATGGGTTTTTTGTCCCATGAATATCTTTGGCTTCCCATGATAAATCTCTAATGTTTCAATGTGATCAGAATGATATGGATATCACCAGATCACACACTTTTGCAGTTGAAAGCAAAACCTTGCAAGAAGATCATATTATGCTGGCCAACCAATAGAAATTGTCTCTCTTGAGAATTTTGGTACTTCTTTGTCTCCGGAAAAGTCTGATCCTGCTGGTGTGTCCTGGTTGGCAATATGCCATGGTAGAGTCATCCTTAACTGAAATGACTTACCTTTTGCATCAGTGAACTCCTGGGAACATATACAGTATATTTCACCACTTATTTAATTCCAGGCATCACAATCAGTGTGGAGGATGAAGGTCCTAACCTCTTTCCATCAGATGTGGGGGAAATTGTTGAAGCAATGCAGAAACTTGGAGGACAAGACCACCAGATGACAGAGGCATCAGAGTAGTGTTCTTGGAAGACCCGGATGAGGAAAGTGAAGAGAGACTTCACCTTGAAAATGCTGCAGCCAAAGTCTCTCACACCAGGGGTTGTGAGCTGGAGAGGGGAATATTGATAGAATGAGGCTAGGTGGTGTTGATGAGCCACTGAATCTGTGATGTGATAGGTGTGGTTACATGTGCAAGGATCCCCTCTCTTCTGTCTTAAGGATACAGCCTAGATAGGACTACGGCAGCGAGACCAGAGAGCCAATGACCACACCTGCAAGAAGCAGTCATGACTTTGAGACTTTATGTGAAGTTGTTTGCAAAGTAGCTGCCCCTTGATAGATAGGGTTGAAAGAGTGAGGTCGTTCCCTGATGTGGGTTTGACTTCTTATTCATTTCTGTTCATTTACATTGACAATATTAAAGCATCATTCATTTATTTATTTAAACACAGACACACATATTTAAGCACCCAACTACTACTGTACCACTGTCCACGCTACTGAACAAAATATCCCAGAATGCCATTAGTTTTTTTTCTATTCATTTATTTTATATTTTCTTAGTTCACAGATGCATAGTCATCAATTGTCACCCAACTTTGGGAAAAACACCTCAGCCAAACCAGTCATGTCAATTACACGTCAATGTGGACATGTAACGTGCACATGTAAAGTAATATATCAATATACTATATGTAGATAATTTATATTAAGCCTGATTATAGATGAATGAAATAATCAAACCTGTGGTGCTGCACTCCAAAACAGCATAGATCAATACAAATACAATAAGTCATCAACTTTATAAATTTACCAGGAGTATAAAGGAAAGATATTACCTGTACTATAAATTGACCCACAGATGAATAATTACCTTAAATATATTATGGAATCACAATTACTTTTTCGATGCTTTCAATTATATACTCCATTAATGTACATGAAGTCCATGATGAGGGTGGGGACTGTCAGGACTGCAGTCCCGGACCCAGACAGAGAGGGGACCGGCCTCTGCAGCTGCAAATGAGGATATATATATAGAAATGTCTTCAAAAAAATAGCTGCTGTCACGGAGGAGACGAAAAAATGATAATTTGAACAAATACTGTAGAATAACAAGAAAGCACCATGTTTAACAAAAAAAATTATAGAAGGCAACATTGGGGGTCATTTCGACCCGATCACACGCTGCAACTTCTTTGCCACGGTACGATCAGGTCAGAACTGCGCATACGCATCATTGCCATCGCCAGGCAACAATGCCGGGAATGAGGAAAGCGGTCGCAGCGCAACTACAAGAAGATTGACAGGAGGAAGGCATGTTGGGGCGTCAACTGACCGTTTTCCGGGAGTGGTCCAGCGAACGCAGGCGTGTCCAGGCATTTTGCGGGCGGATGTCTGACATCAAATCCGGGACCTGCATCACTGGATCCGTCGCAAATGGTAAGTAGGTATGGGTCTGGTCTTGTTTTGCTAGAAACTTTTTTAGCATAGCATGGCTGAACAAGTGTTCGTAGCCCTGCTATGCTAAAATACACCCACCCATAGGCGTCGTCAGGTTGATCGCATGAGCAGCAAAAATTTGCCACATGCAATAAACTCAGAATGACCCCCATTATGTCTTTAGGATCATGGCAGGCCAAGTAACACACTGGAAAACTCCAAGTGACAGACGTGAGTCAGGGCTATATCTGTAAGAATGAGGTGGCTGGGGTATGTGTGTGAGAGAGAGGTGGATGGGGCAGGACTAAGGTATCATATAACTTATATGATAGATTTACATGTTATAGTAACATCCGCCCCCACTACCCAAATGTTGACAATATTTTCAAGAAATACTGTTTTACGCACAAATTTATGCCAAAACCCATTGTAGCTCCACCCAGCATCACCCCCAGGGTGTCAGTTCCTCCCCAGAATTTCTAATGGCAGCCTTGCATGTGTGTCCAAAACTGTACGATGACTACAGTAGGTTCAGAAATTAGATGACCAACTTCCATTCTGTGACTGACACCCAAACATGATAAATAACACACACTGGGGGTAATTCAGACCTGATCGCTATGGGTGCGTTTTTTGCATCCCTGCAATCAGGTAGTCACCGCCTACAGGGGGAGGGAGAATACGTTGTGCAGGTGTGTGATCGCAGGTGCAGAGAGCTGCACAAACAAAAGTTTGTGCAGTCTCTGTACAGCCCAGGACTTACTCAGCCGCTGTGATGATCAGGGCCGGAGCTGATGTCAGAAACCCTCTCTCCAAACGCCTGGTCCCTCCTGCGTTTTTCCGGACACTCCACTAAAACGGTCAGTTGCCACCCACAAATGGCCTCTTCCTGTCAGTCACCTAGAGATCGCCCGTGCGATTGCCTTGTTCGCACCATCCCATCACTGCCTGGCGCTCCCCTGCGCTGCGGACCAATGCACCTGCGCATTGCGGTGCATGCGCAGTTCAGACCCGATCGCCCGCTGTGTGAAAATGCACAGCAGCAATCGGGTCTGAATTACCCCCACTGTGAAGAATCTTACATGTATGCTCACATTAGCCAATGACAGTATGCAGATAAAGGTACCATATTTTTGGATCTTCCTGTTGTTTACAAGAATGTTCACTATACACATAGAAATTCTTACTCTGGTAAACATAATATCAAAGAAAAGCTATAATGCATTTTTTTTATAATGGTTTATTGAAGCAAAAGTACTGTATACATTTCTGCAGACATAAGTGTATGAATTAGGCATAAGAAATATTGCACCTACCGAAAAGTAACACACTGTAAAACACCTAATGCATTTTCATGAGCAACCGTTACATTATACAGACATCTATTTATTTGAAGGCTTGTGTAGATCAGTACATAAATAATACTTGAACAGGGATGTAAATCAGGCACAATTAAAGAAAAAAGAGGGGACCAAAGTAGAAGAAAGGGGAATGTCTCTCACTCACCCGCTAGACTATGTAATAGGGGGATCACCCAAAAGAATTTGTGTTTCATACCACTGTGTCAGATGGATACTATAATAGATCTGGGATTGCGTTGAAGTTGGCAAAGTTGCAATAAGTCTTTCCCATGTATCAAAAAAGGAAGGGGCCTTGTTCCTCTTATCAAACATTGTCTTAGCCCAGTCCATTCAGAAAATAAAAGTATTTTTTCCCGATATAATTGAAAATTAGTAGGGGTTGGGTGTATCCTGTCTTGCAGAATTTTTTTTTTTTTTGTGTGTCACAGCGCTTATAGCAAGCAATAGTTTCTTACTGCCCAGGGTAAGTCTCAATTTGGAGTACAAGGCACAAAGTTGACCAGATGTGTCTCGGCCTCTTGCCTTACTCTACTCAGGAAGCTTTGAACCACTGGACACTCTCAGAGGCAGTGATAAAGATCAGCCTCCTCCTTTAGCACATCTAGGCCAGATATGAGAATGAGATAAGCCCATTCTATACCATCTGTGAGGGGACAAATAGGTCCTATGATACACATTTTCGAAAAGCTTGTTATATGTACTAGCAGTCAGCAGTGCGCGTGATCTCAGCAGCCATTGGCAAATCCCATGACTGACCAATTCATGATCTAGGTCTTCACTTAGGAATCTATAATAAATAGAGATAGCCCTACGTGAGAGCATTGGTCTAGAAAGACAGTGATCTCATGAGTTATCCCAATCAGCTTCCGAGAATGCACACACCACGGAGTCCATATAGTGTTGGGTCTGAAAGTAGGCTAGGGAGTAAGCTCTCAGAGTCTTAAATTTCGTAGTTGCCTCAAGGGATGTCAGTGGTTGCCTTATACTGACGACTAATAAGTAGGTGACTTACCCCTCACCCTCTTGGAAGTCTAAATTGTGCAAGAACAATGAGGCGGATCGATTTATGAGCATTAAGACAGAATTTGAGACATAGAATATGCCATAGATGTCTGGTTATCATTAGAAGGGGATTGTCCCTAACCTCTAGTGGGACTTCCTGATCATTGATATGAAGAGAGTATTTTAAGGCCATTGTAGGTAGAAACTGTGATTCAAGGGGTGTATTAGCATAAGCCTCCTGATATTGTAACCAATCGGTTAAGAATCTCATCAGGGAGGAGTGATTAATTATATACAAGGATATTGGAAAAATGTATACCCCCATTGAATTTAGGTTGATACAGCTTCATGAAGCTGATAAGAGCACTATCGTCTTGCCAGTAATATGACCAGAGCAGTTTATTAATCAGCTGAAAATCCTGCCTGCAGCATGTAAAGGAGGTAGGGGAATGTAATTATCTTGATAAGGGTAGCCCTACCAAATTATGAGTGAGTCAAATGTTTCCAACCCCTGAGCTCTTCAGTAATAATTCAAGTCATCCAGGATATATTCATTTCATATAATAATGCTGGGTTTTTTAGGTAAAATAATGCTCAGATATTCAGGATGTGAGGAGGCCCAGGAGAATGGAAAGGATGAGCTCTATGAAGGAGTGGTAATGGTGGGATGGAGAAACATTGTCTTTGATTTATTTGCGTTGATTATCCATGGTTCTTGGCTTTACCCGAGGAGCTCCCGTAGCAGATACAGTAAAAAATGACAGGACCATTTTTGTAGTTCATTAAAATGTACCCACTGGAGGTGCAATACAAATTTTGGTCCGATGGTCCATTTGGGTGTTATCGTTCACACAATGCAAGCCATGCATCGGTAATGACGTAATTATGTTAACCCCTTTTCATCCCCTTAGAGGAGGTTTATTACAATTCTAATTACGTAGTTTTCCTATTTCCCCCGTTCAGAATACCTATGTTAAATTTCAGCTTCCTAACATATTAGGAAGTAAGAGAATTAGTGATGAGTCAGTCAGTGAGCGAGTGAGGACTTTCGCACATATATATATATATATATATATATATATGCGAAAGTCCTCACTCACTTGCTCACTGACTGACTCATCACTAAGATAAGATGAGGGCACCAAGCGACCACTGGTGTTAATATAGTGAATAAAAAAACTATTTCATTTTAAAATATATCATTATAATTTTATTACAGGTAAAACTTACATAAAAAAACACTAAAAAAGGCTAAAATTATAAACAGACCATAAACACACTATATTTAGATGGAGCAAATGGATAAGTATAAGAATGGAGGTGTATCTTATCTTTCAAGGTGCTGGAGGTCAGAGTAAGGGGTTCCCTTACTGTGACCTCCAGCACCTTGAAAGATAAGATACACCTCCATTCTTATACTTATCCATTTGTTCCATCTAAATATAGTGTGTTTATGGTCTTTTTAGCTTTATTTAGTGTTTTTTATGTAAGTTTTATCTGTAATAAAACTATAATGATATATTTTAAAATAAAATAGTTTTTTTTATTCACTATATTAACACCAGTGGTCGCTTGGTACCCTCATCCTATCTTTCCATTGCAATGTTTTATCAGCTTACCACTGCTATTTATATGAGGGTTAGCATTACCATTGGGAGTGTTGAATAATTTGATAGATTTTTTTTTTTAGATATATAAAAAAAATCTATATACTAAAGAGTGCATTACATGTGGCACTGAACTTCACTATTTGTCACGGGGTGTATGTATATATATCTATATATATATATGTCATCTGCATATACCGTAAGCTTTATGCCATGTGAACCCACATGTACTCCCTGAAAACCTGGCCATTGCTGCAAAATATGGATGGGACTGGATAGAAAGGTGCTGCATCCTAGCTCCATGGACGTACAACGCAATCCATTAATCAACAGTGATGTGGAGGTGGAATGATAGAAAAGGTGAAGCAGTCTAATGAAGTCCGGGGCAAATTCTCTATGATTCAAAATCTCAAACAAATGAGGCCAGAGAATCCTACCAAATTACTTTTGTGTATCTAGACTAAGTAACATGTTCTGAGCATGGGAGTCCTTATTGGAGGCAATTATAGCAGCCAAAGCAAACAGTACGTATGCCTTTAACAGAGTACCTACCTGCAACAAATCCCAATTGATGCTCAGTTAAAAGGGTAGGTAAGATTTGCTGCAAGCGAGTGGTTATAATTTTAGCAAGGAGAACAACTTGATAGTGTGGTATGAGCCAAGGAGAAGGGGGTCCCTCTCTTGCTTAGGCAGCAGAATCATGTAAGAGGTATTAAAAGATGGAAGTGAAGGGGAATTGCAGTGCATGTTTCTAAATAAGTCAAAGAGAAGCGGGGACATATCATCTTGAAAAATTTTGTAATACTCTCCCAAATAGCCATCTGGACCAGGAGCTTTGTGAGCAGGCAGTGTCTTGATAGTATCTTTGAGTTCCTGATTAGTGATTTTCGAGTCTAGGATATTGTGTTGATCTTGGGTAAGCTAAGGAAGGTGATCCTTATCTAATGAGTCTTTGTTTCTCTGGATCAATTGGCTGGGGAGCGTAAAATGTGGAATAATAAGTATTAAAAAGAGACAAAATAGCCTGCGAAGCTGTAATGGGGGACTGAGTAGTAGGACTGACAATTGCAGCGATATACAGTATGGCCTAATTCTAACCTGATCGCAAAAGCAAAATCTTTCTCTAATGGACAAAACCATGTGCACCGCAGGTGTGGCAGATATAACATGTACAGAGAGAGTTAGATTTGGGTGGGTTATATTGTTTCTGTGCAGGGTAAATATTGGCTGCTTTATTTTTACACTGCAATTTAGATTTCACTTTGAACACACTCCACCCAAATCTGCTTTGCTTCCAAGAACTCCAGTTTTCAATTTTCTTACCAAAAAAAAAAAAAAGAGGACAGATGCCACCTGGGATAGACTGCATGCATCCAATATACATACAACCCATAAAATAACAGTAACATTAAGTATATCTTTACATAAAGAGAAAACGGGTATCTGAAATTACCTAAACATTTTAAGTAATGTAGATTCCATGCTGTAGCCAAGTTGACCAAAATTGAGGTTTTAGCTGCACCATTCAGGCTACAATGCAATATTTAAAATGCACACTTAAGCTTTTTATAATTAAAACATGGACGAAGTATCCATTTTATAAAGCTGTAAAAAAATACATAAACCACTGCATTGGAAGACGGAGCCCTGGTGTCCTCCCAGTCCCAGTAAGCAGTGGTAATGGATTTATGGATAGGATTCTACACTCCAATAAAAATGACACTCCTTCAATGCATATTGTATAATGGTCCAGCCAGATTGCAGAGGTTTTCTGTGAGCTGTATCATCTAGTCACAGCAATCAATTTCCAAAAAGATTTTGGGAAAAAGAAAAGAAATCCGCCTTGGTGCACATAATTGCTGTTCTATGTGTTTTTAAACTGTAACTTTTTATTTATATTGGTTAACAGAAATTATTTATATTGTATTAACATTATACATGTGCTCAGGGTGAAATACAACTGAAATAAGAAACTGAAAGAAAAATAATGATGTGTTTAAAAACCATGGAGTTATTCCCTGACATTTGTCTATCAGTTACTTTTTTTTTGTTTTGAGTATAATTTTTATTGCTGTTTTAATGTATACATTGTTTTTTTCTTATCCCAACCCTATGCTTATGTTAATTCACTTCAAGACTTATCCCTTTCTTGTTTATTGGTTTATTCAGGGAAAGTGTGCTAGTTTAAAAATCATCCAGTAACAGCAATGTTGGCTGGGATCTGTGGGATACTGTATGTTCATGTGTGTTTGCATGTGTATAGAAAGAGAAAATATGTAAAGTTATGTGTGGACTGTATAGAGGGGATGCAATAGGGTAGGATAGCTTATGGAGTTTATGTGGGTGTTCTAGAATTTTACAAGTTTGCCTGAAGAGGTGAGTTTTTAGGATGTTTGCAGGCTAGAGGATAGTCTTGTTGTGCATGGGAGGGCATTCCACAGTGGGTGCACCCATAAAAAGTTCTTGTATCCTTGAATAGGAGCAGGTAATGAGTATGAGTAAGAGACACAGATCTTGTGTAGAGTGTAGGGGTTGAGCTGGGGAGATATTTAAGATAAGTGAATTGGTGTAGTTTGGTTGATAGCCTTATGTGTACTGTAAGTAGAACTACTTTATTGTCACAGTCCACTGGATTATTGTCACAGTATCAATGTGGTAGATCATGAGTACATGAATTAGAGTTTTCGCAGTGTCTTGTGTAAGAGATACAGTATATTATAGAAGTCACTGTTTCTCATTTTCAGTCCTCTAATTGAATAGGAAAACCCTGAATGCTGCAATTTTTTTCTTTTTCTATTTCCCCTCCCTCAGTTGAATTTCCCCTTAAATGTACATTCACTTAGGTTAACTTTGTCATCGGGACACTTTAATTACCTGACACGAAAGTAGAAAACACGGGTGTGTATTGCGTGACCAGCAGTCAGGAGATGCTGGCGGGGGAGGAGGGGGTGAGCTCAAGAATCCCCTTGCATCACCACGGGTTCTATTCCCTCTCTATGGGTGTTGTGGACACCCACGAGTGGGAATAGCCCCTGCTGCTCGGCATGCTAAGGGTGTGGGATGTACGGAGAGGTAATGTGACCGGCGGTCTCCACTTAGGTTATTTGACATGTGCAGAGATAACAAGCTTTGTCATCTTTTATGACATAACATTTACATGTCTATGATAGCTTGGAATGTAAAAAATCCTAGAAATATATCTGAAATCAATTTGCAAATTTGATGCAATTCAAATTACTAATGCTGAGCATACACTGGCAGATAGGAATATATATCATATTGTCTGACCAATTTTCTGACAAGCAGAAAACATCAGGTATCTCTGCCATACACTAACAGATTTGTATTCTCCCAACCACCCAATTATCTGTCTACAATGGGCATAATTCAGATCTGATCGCACAGCGGCCGTTCAGATCAGAACTGCGCATGCATATGCACTAGAGATGAGCGGCTTCGGTTCCTCGGAATCCGACCCCCCCCCCAAACTTCACCCATTTTACACGGGTCCGAGGCATACTCGGATTCTCCCGTATGGCTCGGTTAACCCGAGCGCGCCCGAACGTCATCATCCCGCTGTCGGATTCTCTTGAGATTCGGATTCTATATAAGGAGCCGCGCGTCGCCGCCATTTTTCACTCGTGCATTGGAAATGATAGTGAGAGGACGTGGCTGGCGTCCTCTCACTTTGTTTCAGGGGGCTGCATATCTTTATTCTGGGGACCAGCAGTATTATAGGAGTACAGTGCAGAGTTTTGCTGACCAGTGACCACCAGTATTATACGTTGTCTGCCTGAAAAACGCTCCATATCTGTGCTCAGTGTGCTGCATATATCTGTGCTCACACTGCTTTATTGTGGGGACTGGGCACCAGCAGTATTATATAGGAGTACAGTGCAGAGTTTTGCTGACCAGTGACCACCAGTATACGTTGTCTGCCTGAAAAACGCTCCATATCTGTGCTCAGTGTGCTGCATATATCTGTGCTCACACTGCTTTATTGTGGGGACTGGGGAACAGCAGTATTATATAGGAGGAGTACAGTGCAGAGTTTTGCTGACCAGTGACCACCAGTATACGTTGTCTGCCTGAAAAACGCTCCATATCTGTGCTCAGTGTGCTGCATATATCTGTGCTCACACTGCTTTATTGTGGGTACTGGGGACCAGCAGTATTATATAGGAGGAGTACAGTGCAGAGTTTTGCTGACCAGTGACCACCAGTATTATACGTTGTCTGCCTGAAAAACGCTCCATATCTGTGCTCAGTGTGCTGCATATATCTGTGCTCACACTGCTTTATTGTGGGGACTGGGGACCAGCAGTATTATATAGGAGGAGTACAGTGCAGAGTTTTGCTGACCAGTGACCACCAGTATACGTTGTCTGCCTTAAAAACGCTCCATATCTGTGCTCAGTGTGCTGCATATATCTGTGCTCACACTGCTTTATTGTGGGGACTGGGGACCAGCAGTATTATATAGGAGTAGTACAGTGCAGAGTTTTGCTGACCAGTGACCACCAGTATACGTTGTCTGCCTGAAAAACGCTCCATATCTGTGCTCAGTGTGCTGCATATATCTGTGCTCACACTGCTTTATTGTGGGGACTGGGGACCAGCAGTATTATATAGGAGGAGTACAGTGCAGAGTTTTGCTGACCAGTGACCACCAGTATTATACGTTGTCTGCCTGAAAAACGCTCCATATCTGTGCTCAGTGTGCTGCATATATCTGTGCTCACACTGCTTTATTGTGGGGACTGGGGACCAGCAGTATTATATAGGAGTACAGTGCAGAGTTTTGCTGACCAGTGACCACCAGTATTATACGTTCTCTGCCTGCAAAACGCTCCATATCTGTGCTCAGTGTGCTGCATATATCTGTGCTCACACTGCTTTATTGTGGGGACTGGGGACCAGCAGTATTATATAGGAGGAGTACAGTGCAGAGTTTTGCTGACCAGTGACCACCAGTATTATACGTTGTCTGCCTGAAAAACGCTCCATATCTGTGCTCAGTGTGCTGCATATATCTGTGCTCACACTGCTTTATTGTGGGGACTGGGGACCAGCAGTATTATATAGGAGTACAGTGCAGAGTTTTGCTGACCAGTGACCACCAGTATTATACGTTCTCTGCCTGCAAAACGCTCCATATCTGTGCTCAGTGTGCTGCATATATCTGTGCTCACACTGCTTTATTGTGGGGACTGGGGACCAGCAGTATTATATAGGAGGAGTATAGTGCAGAATTTTGCTGACCAGTGACCACCAGTATTATACGTTCTCTGCCTGAAAAACGCTCCATATCTGTGCTGCATTTTAGTATATAGTAGGAGTACAGTGCATAATTTTGCTGACCACCAGTATATAATATATAGGAGTACGGTACAGAAGGCCACTGCTCTACCTACCTCTGTGTCGTCAAGTATACTATCCATCCATACCTGTGGTGCATTTCAGTTTTGTACAGTTTGCTGACCACCAGTATATAATATATAGCAGTACGGTACAGTAGGCCACTGCTCTACCTACCTCTGTGTCGTCAAGTATACTATCCATCCATACCTGTGGTGCATTTCAGTTTTGCACAGTTTGCTGACCACCAGTATATAATATATAGCAGTACGGTACAGTAGGCCACTGCTCTACCTACCTCTGTGTCGTCAAGTATACTATCCATCCATACCTGTGGTGCATTTAAGTTTTGCACAGTTTGCTGACCACCAGTATATAATATATAGCAGTACGGTACAGTAGGCCACTGCTCTACCTACCTCTGTGTCGTCAAGTATACTATCCATCCATACCTGTGGTGCATTTAAGTTTTGCACAGTTTGCTGACCACCAGTATAATATATAGCATTACGGTACAGTAGGCCACTGCTCTACCTACCTCTGTGTCGTCAAGTATACTAGTATACATCCACACAGTTTGCTGACCACCAGTATATAATATATAGCAGTACTTTACAGTAGGCCACTGCTCTACCTACCTCTGTGTCGTCAAGTATACTATCCATCCATACCTGTGGTGCATTTCAGTTGTGTGCAGTATATATAGTAGTAGGCCATTGCTATTGATACTGGCATATAATTCCACACATTAAAAAATGGAGAACAAAAATGTAGAGGGTAAAATAGGGAAAGATCAAGATCCACTTCCACCTCGTGCTGAAGCTGCTGCCACTAGTCATGGCCGAGACGATGAAATGCCATCAACGTCGTCTGCCAATGCCGATGCCCAATGTCATAGTAGAGAGCATGTAAAATCCAAAACACAAAAGTTCAGTAAAATGACCCAAAAATTAAAAGCGTCTGAGGAGAAGCGTAAACTTGCCAATATGCCATTTACGACACAGAGTGGCAAGGAACGGCTGAGGCCCTGTCCTATGTTCATGGCTAGTGGTTCAGCTTCACATGAGGATGGAAGCACTCATCCTCTCGCTAGAAAAATGAAAAGACTTAAGCTGGCAAAAGCACAGCAAAGAACTGTGTGTTCTTCTAAATCACAAATCCCCAAGGAGAGTCCAATTATGTCGGCTGCGATGCCTGACCTTCCCAACACTGGATGGGAAGAGGTGGCGCCTTCCACCATTTGCACGCCCCCTGCAAGTGCTGGAAGGAGCACCCGCAGTCCAGTTCCTGATAGTCAAATTGAAGATGCCACTGTTGAAGTACACCAGGATGAGGATATGGGTGTTGCTGGCGCTGAGGAGGAAATTGACAAGGAGGATTCTGATGGTGAGGTGGTTTGTTTAAGTCAGGCACCCGGGGAGATACCTGTTGTCCGTGGGACGAATATGGCCATTGACATGCCTGGTCAAATTACAAAAAAAATCACCTCTTCGGTGTGGAATTATTTTAACACAAATGCGGAAAACAGGTGTCAAGCCATGTGTTGCCTTTGTCAAGCTGTAATAAGTAGGGGTAAGGACGTTAACCACCTCGGAACATCCTCCCTTATACGTCACCTGCAGCGCATTCATCATAAGTCAGTGACAAGTTCAAAGACTTTGGATGACAGAGGAAGCAATCCACTGACCACTAAATCCCTTCCTCTTGTAACCAAGCTCCTGCAAACCACACCACCAACTCCCTCAGTGTCAATTTCCACCTTACACAGGAAAGCCAATAGTCCTGCAGGCCATGTCACTGGCAAGTCTGACGAGTCCTCTCCTGCCTGGGATTCCTCCGATGCATCCTTGAGTGTAATGCCTACTGCTGCTGGCGCTGCTGTTGTTGCTGCTGGGAGTCGATCGTCATCCCAGAGGGGAAGTCGGAAGACCACTTGTACTACTTCCAGTAAGCAATTGACTGTCCAACAGTCCTTTGCGAGGAAGATGAAATATCACAGCAGTCATCCTGCTGCAAAGCGGATAACTCAGGCTTGGCAGCCTGGGCGGTGAGAAACGTGTTATCCACCGTTAATTCAGAGGCAACTACAGACTTGATTAAGATACTGTGTCCCAGGTATCAAATACCATCTAGGTTCCATTTCTCTAGGCAGGCGATACCAAAAATGTACACAGACCTCAGAAAAAGAGTCACCAGTGTCCTAAAAAATGCAGTTGTACCCAATGTCCACTTAACCACGGACATGTGGACAAGTGGAGCAGGGCAGACTCAGGACTATATGACTGTGACAGCCCACTGGGTAGATGTATTGCCTCCCGCTGCAAGAACAGCAGCGGCGGCACCAGTAGCAGCATCTCGCAAACGCCAACTCATTCCTAGGCAGGCTATGCTTTGTATCACTGCTTTCCAGAAGAGGCACACAGCCGACAACCTCTTACGGAAACTGAGGAACGTCATCGCAGAATGGCTTACCCCAAATGGACTCTCCTGGGGATTTGTGACATCGGACAACACCAGCAATATTGAGCGTGCATTACATCTGGGCAAATTCCAGCACGTTCCATGTTTTGCACATACATTGAATTTGGTGGTGCAGAATTATTTAAAAAATGACAGGGGCGTGCAAGAGATGCTGTCGGTGGCCCGAAGAATTGCGGGCCACTTTCGGCATTCAGCCACCGTGTGCCGAAGACTGGAGCACCAGCAAACAGTCCTGAACCTGCCCTGTCATCATCTGAAGCAAGAGGTGGTAACGAGGTGGAATTCAACCCTCTATATGCTTCAGAGGATGGAGGAGTAGCAAAAGGCCATTCAAGCCTATACATCTGCCTACGATATAGGCAAAGGAGGGGGAATGCACCTGACTCAAGCACCGTGGAGAATGATTTCAACGTTGTGCAAGGTTCTGCAACCCTTTGAACTTGCCACACGTGAAGTCAGTTCAGACACTGCCAGCCTGAGTCATTGAAGGAGGAGCTAAAACAGAGCGATTCCGCTAGGCATGTGGGACTTGTGGATGGAGCCCTTAATTCGCTTAACCAGGATTCACGGGTGGTCAATCTGTTGAAATCAGAGCACTACATTTTGGCCACCGTGCTCGATCCTAGATTTAAAACCTACGTTGTATATCTCTTTCCGACAGACACAAGTCTGCAGAGGTTCAAAGATCTGCTGGTGAGAAAATTGTCAAGTCAAGTGGAACGTGACCCGTCAACAGCTGCTCCTTCACATTCTCCCGCAACTGAGGGTGCGAGGAAAAGGCTAAGAATTCCGAAAATATATGAGCGGAACAGAAAATAGCGCTTGGTGGAAACAGAAGCAGCCTAGGTGTATTCTGGTGACTCCCAATCACCAAAATGGCTAATGGACAACAAATGATGTTGAATACACCGTTGGCGCTCCCACCCTTTAAATAAAAGTCACGTGGTAGTCTTGGTGAATAGTCCCAAAGTGTTGGCGTTATCTAGTGATCCACTTACCTGCATTTAGAACAACAACTCTTTTCATTGCTCCATGCTGGGAGCTCGACACGGTACGGTTCCAATTTTATTATAGAGTGAAGCTGTCACTTTTAATTGGATATGAATATTTTATGTATTTTATAATTGAATAAATTCACTTTTGTCCAAAATACTACACTATATGCGCTATTTTTTCTTTTTATGAACAACATCTCCATATAAGGAAAATCTTGAATTAATTTGAAATTGGAGAAGAATTAACACCCAGAACGAAGAACACTGCAAGTGAGACATAGGATTCACTTTGGGACTATTCACCAAGACTACCTCGTGACTTTTGTTTAAAGGGTGGGAGCGCCAACGGTGTATTCAACATCATTTGTTGTCCATTGGCTAAGAATTCCGAGCCCACCCGCTGGCGGTGATGCAGGGCAGTCCGGAGCGAGTGCTGACTTCTGGTCCGGACTGAAGGACCTGCCAACGATTACTGACATGTCGTCTACTGTCACTATTGAAAGAATGGTGGAGGATTATATGAGTGACCGCATCCAAGTAGGCACGTCAGACAGTCCGTACATATACTGGCAGGAAAAAGAGGCAATTTGGAGGCCCTTGCAGAAACTGGCTTTATTTTACATAAGTTGCCCCCCCCCCTCCAGTGTATACTCCGAAAAAGTGTTTAGTGCAGCCGCTCACCTTGTCAGCAATCGGCGTACAAGGTTACTTCTAGAAAATGTGGAGAAGATGATGTTCATCAAAATGAATTATAATCAATTCCTCCGTGGAGACATTCACCAGCAATTGCCTCAAGAAAGTAAACAGGGACCTGAGATGGTGGATTCCAGTGGGGACGAATTAATAATCTGTGAGGAGGGGCATGTACACAGTGAAAGGGGTGAGTAATCGGACGATGAGGAGGAGGTGCACATCTTGCCTCTGTAGAGCCAGTTTGTGCAAGGAGAGATTGATTGCTTCTTTTTTGGTGGGGGCCCAAACCAACCAGTCATTTCAGTCACAGTTGTGTGGCAGACCCTGTCGCTGAAATGATGGGTTTGTTAAAGTGTGCATGTCCTGTTTATACCACATAAGGGTGGGTGGGAGGGCCCTAGGACAATTCCATCTTGCACCTCTTTTTTCTTTCATTTTTCTTTGCATCATGTGCTGTTTGGGGACTATTTTTTTGAAGTGCCATCCTGCCTGACACTGCAGTGCCACTCCTAGATGGGCCAGATGTTTGTGTCGGCCACTTGTGTCGCTTAGCTTAGCCATCCTGCGACCACAGTGCACCTCTTTTTTTCTATGCATCATGTGCTGTTTGGGGACTATTTTTTAAATTGACCATCCTGTCGGACACTGCAGTGCCACTCCTAGATGGGCCAGGTGTTTGTGTCGGCCACTTGGGTCGCTTAGCTTAGTCATCCAACGACTTCGGTGCAAATTTTAGGACTAAAAATAATATTGTGAGGTGTTCAGAATAGACTGGAAATGAGTGGAAATTATGGTTATTGAGGTTAATAATACTATGGGATCAAAATGACCCCCAAATTCTATGATTTAAGCTGTTTTTGAGGGTTTTTTGTAAAAAAACACCCGAATCCAAAACACACCGAATCTGACAAAAAATTTCAGGGAGGTTTTGCCAAAACGCGTCCGAATCCAAAACACGGCCGCGGAACCAAAACCAAAACACAAAACCCGAAAAATGTCCGGTGCACATCACTAATATGCACCGCAATTATTATTATTATTATTATTATTATCATTTATTTATATGGCGCCACAAGGGTTCCGCAGCGCCCAATTACAGAGTACATATGCACATAATCAAAACAGTGACTTACAGTTGAAATCAATTTTGGACAAGTACAGGGTAACTAAGCATAACTACACCAGTAAATGACAGAGAAAAGTTCCAGGTGGCCCAAAAACTGTGTGATTTGGGCAGTTGAGAATTATTAAAGTAAGAAAAGGGTGAGCACATGAGGGAAGAGGGCCCTACTCGTGAGAGCTTACATTCTAAGGGGAGGGGTAGACAGACAGGGGTGACACAGATGGGGTACATAGAGAGCATGGAACAGAGGGTTAGGATGAGATTTGGCTGGGTTTGGTAAAGAAATAGGTCTTGAGAGCCCGTTTGAAGTTTTGTAGAGAGGTGGAGAGTCTGAGGGGGAGAGGTAAAGAATTCCAAAGGAAGGGAGCAGCACGTGAAAAATCTTGGAGATAGGAGTGGGAGGAAGTAATCAGGAGACAGGAGAGGCGGCGTGCATTAGCAGAGCGAAGAGGACGGGTGGGAGAGTAAAGGGAGATAAGGTCAGAGATGTAAATGGGAGAGGATTGGGTGAGAGCTTTGTAAGTGAGAGTGAGAAGTTTGAATTGGATTCTGAAGGGGAAGGGAAGCCAGTGAAGGGCTAGTAGGAGAGGGGAGGTGGATGTAGTGCGTTTGGTGAGGAAGATGAGCCGAGCAGCAGCATTGAGGATAGACTGGAGTGGAGAGAGGTAATTGTCAGGGAGGCCAGTTAGGAGGAGATTACAGTAGTCCAGTCTGGAAATAATCAGTGAGTGAATAATGATCTTAGTGGCATCCTGGGTGAGAAAAGGTCTGATCCTGGAAATGTTTTTGAGATGAAAATGACAGGTTTGTGAGAGGTGCTGAATGTGTGGTTTGAAGGAGAGGGAGGAGTCAAGGATTACACCAAGACAGCGTACTTGGGGGCTAGAGGAGATAGTCGTGCCATCAATGGATAATGAGATTATGGGAGGTGAGGTTGTGCGGGAGGGTGGGAAGATGATCAGCTCAGTCTTAGACATGTTGAGTTTAAGAAAGCGCTGGGACATCCAGGAAGAGATAGCAGAAAGACAGTTAGAGGCACGAGTGAGGAGAGCCATGGAGAGATCAGGGGAGGAGAGGTAGATTTGAGTGTCATCAGCATAGAGGTGATACTGGAAATTAAAAGAACTAATGAGTTCACCTAAAGAGGACGTATAGAGAGAGAAAAGGAAAGGCCCAAGAACAGAACCTTGGGGGACACCAACAGTTAGTGGAAGTGGGGGCGAAGTAGCATCATGAGAGGAGACAGAGAAAGAACGATCAGAGAGGTAGGAGGACAGCCAGGAGAGGGCAGTATCGCGTAGACCAAGAGAGTGAAGGATTTGCAGAAGAAGAGGGTGGTCCACAGTGTCAAAAGCAGCAGAGAGGTCAAGAAGAATAAGCAGAGAGTAGTGGCCCTTAGATTTGGCGGCATGGAGGTCATTGCAGACTTTTGTGAGGGCAGTTTCAGTGGAGTGGAGAGAGCGGAACCAGACTGGTATGGGTCAAGCAGTGAGTGAGAGGAAAGAAAGGCAGTAAGGCGATTATAGACAATACGCTCAATAAGTTTGGAGGCAAAGGGGAGGAGAGAGATGGGTCGATAGTTGGAGAGAGTGTTAGGATCAAGGGTAGGTTTTTTAAGAATAGGGGAGACAAGAGCATGCTTGAAGGCAGAGGGGACAGTGCCTGATGAGAGGGAGAGATTGAGAAGGTGGGCAAGATGGGAACAGGCAGAAGGAGAGAGGTAGCGAAGGAGGTGGGAGGGAATAGGGTCGAGTGGGGAGGTTGTGGGGGGGGAGGAGTGTATGAGGGCCATGACTTCCTCACCAGATACTAGGGAGAAAGATGTCAGAGTTGGTAAGAGGGTAGGGGAGGGGTGGTAAAGGATGGGTGGTGGCTGGTTGCTGGACTGGTGGGATGTGATGTCCTGACGTATGGAGTCAATCTTGGATGTGAAGTAAGTGGCAAAGTCAAGAGCAGACAATGAGGAAGGGAGAGGAGGTGGTGGTGGGCAGAGGAGGGAGTTAACAGTGGCAAAGAGGCGCCGGGGGTTGGAAGAGTGGGTAGAGATGAGGATTTTGAAGTATGATTGTTTAGCAAGGGAAAGGGCAGCACTGAAGGATGAGAGCATGAATTTGAAATGGAGGAAGTCTGCTTGAGAGCGTGATTTCCTCCAGTGTCGCTCGGCAGTACGTGAGCATTTTTGTAGATATCTGGTGCATTTGGTGTGCCAGGGTTGAGGTGTTGATCTGCGAGGGTGAATAGTGGTTGGCGGAGCAACAGAGTCAAGGGCTGAAGTAAGAGATGCATTGTATAGAGATGTGGCTTGTTCAGGGCATGTGAGAGAGAGAGAAGAGGAGAGAGAAGCGAGTCAAACAGGGAGGATAGGGATGAGGTGTCAATAGCCTCAATATTACGCTTAGTGATGGTAGCCTTAGGAGGGAGAGATGGGGGAGCAGAGATAGATAAGTTGAATGAGAGCAAGTGGTAGTCAGAGAGGGGAAAAGGGGAATTGGAGAAATCAGAAATATCACAGCGGTGAGTGAAAACCAGATCCAGTGAGCTCCCGTTCACATGGGAGGGTGAGCTGGTCCACTGGGAGAGACCAAGTGAAGAGGTGAGGTTAAGGAGTTTAGAGGCAGGTGGTTTTGTGGGGTTATCGATAGGGATGTTGAAATCACCTAGGATAATGGTGGGAATGTCAGAAGAGAGGAAGTGAGGTAGCCAGGAAGCAAAGTTGTCGAGGAATTTAGAGGAAATGCCAGGTGGACGGTAAATGACAGCAACTCGAAGATTAGTGGGTTGGTAGAGGCGAATTGCATGGACCTCAAATGTAGAGAATGTAAGAGATGGTTCTGGAGGTATAAGTTGGTATGTGTAGCTTGAGGGTAAAAGGATCCCAACACCACCCCCATGACGACCCCCAGGTCGGGGTGTGTGTGAGAATGTAAGGCCCCCAGCCGAGAGAGAAGCAGGAGAAGCGGTGTCATAGGGTGTAATCCAGGTTTCAGTAATGGCCAGGAGGTGCAGGGAGTTGGATATGAAGAGGTCGTGAGTGGGGGTCAATTTGTTGCAAACAGATCTGGCATTCCAGAGTGCACAGGATAGGGGGTATGAGTTTGTTGGAGAGATGTGAATGAGATTATCAGGATTGCTATAGCGTTGAGGTAAGCTTGATGGGGAAGGAAGGGATAAAGAGGGTGAATTGATGGTGCTGGGGCCTTGGCTAGGAAGGGAGACTGCAGGAGTGAGGCAGGGAGGGAGTGAAGTATGATACTGGTGGAGGAGAGGTGAGGAGACAGGCAGAGGAGGGAGAGAGCAGGGTTGAGTGGTGGGGTATAAATGGTGTGAAGGGGCAGAAGTGAATTGCAGTGGGGAAACAGAAGCGGAGGGGAAGGGAGGCAGACAGAGGAGAGGAGACAGCATGAGATGTAGGAGACTGGGAGAGAGGGATAGAGGTGGTAACAGGGGACAGAAAAAAGGAATAGGAAGACAAGGATTAATGGGGGATGTTGCCAGCATGGCCATAGTGTAGCTGGGGTAAATAGTGGTAGCAAAATGAGAGTAGGAGGAGGAGTGGTGGCTGAATAAGAGAGCAGTGAAGTTTGTAGAAATAAAAATCAATTTTAAACTGTCGTTAGTATCTACAGGTTGACAGTAGCTCAAATATTTGCTGATGTTAGTCGGAAAACCAAGTCAGTGTTACTTCAGTAAATATGCTCCTCAGTGACACATTTGTTTTCCAGGTATTTGCAGGGTCAGAGTAGAAGTTGCATTGCAGGTGTTTGTGCAGAAAGTGAATGTATAGTTTTCCGAATAAGTGAGGTTTGGAGAATATTAGGAGTAAACAAACATTTGTAGCTGCAGTCCAAGTATTGGTGGTTTGTGTTGGTTTTTTTTTGTGCAATTGATGGTGCTTCCTTTCAGTTTCCGTCCAGTAGAAGTCCAGTAAAAGTCACAGATGACACCCTTAGAAATTTTCTCCCTTTGAAAGCTTTCAACCCACACTGAATCAGCTACGCTGATTCAGCTAGACTACAAACTAATATAAAGAGCAACAAACATGTGTTTGTGACCACATTGATTGATTGGGCCCACCCCTAGCCCATCACCCATTTAAAGCAATAAAACTTACACAGACAAATGGTGTGAGGGTATGAAACCATCACACATTTCCCAAATGCTAAAAATAAAGTTTGCTTAAATCTGCTAATGATTAATAAGCTGAACATACCTATTGCTAAGCATTCATGATAGTCATATATGATAATTAACAGATGCAGTGTAGCTTGCTGGCGCTTGTAGTCCCACTAGACATACCTATTGCTAAGCATTCATGATAGCAATGCGCCAGCATGTCGCACAACAGCAACAGGCATCGGCGCCTAGTGATGGAATGGTGCGAAAAGCCCGAATGCATGGGCGTTTGCAAGGTGATTGACAGGAAGAGGCCGTTTGTGGGTGTCAATTGACCGTTTTCCGGGAGTGTCCGGAAAAACACAGACGGGCTGAGGCGGTTTCAGGGAGGCTGTCTGACGTCAGCTCCGGCCCCAATCAGCAGGAAACAATCGCACGGGAAGAGTAAGTTCTGGGCTGCGCAGAGACTGCACAAAATCAGTTTGTGCAGCTCTGCTACACATGCAATCGCACACTTGCATAGCAATTTAACCCTCCCCTGTAGGCGGCGACTATCCGATCGCAGGGCAGCAAAAAACGCAGCCCAGCGATTAGATCTGCATGACCCCCCCCCCCCCCCCTATGTCTGCAGCTTTATTCCATTCACAGTTTTTTTTTTTTATAATTTACATAATGGGCAGTTCAACACAAGTACACAAGAAGTACTAAAGTTTTAAAAAGAGTCATACAGTAGCTATGGACTGAAGTGATTAAATGGAACAATTTAGAAGTTCATACTTTTAAAGTTACAAACATTTTATCTGCTCAAATCAAAAGACCATACAACTTTCCAAAAATGCAGAACATGCTGTATATCAATATTTATATGTTCATAACATGCAATATATTTCTAAACAATATACATTGATGTGACTTTTTTAACAAAAAAATACAATCCCTCATAATTTGATGCCTGTTGAGGAGAAGCACTTACCACTGGTGAAGATGTAGGGCCTAATTCAAGGTTGAACGCAAATGTATTAGCAAAAGCAAATTTGCAAACATTTGCAAAGTGAACGCAAATCTGCACAAAAAAAACACGCCCACAGTGCAAACTAACAAAAAAAACAACAAATACACAAAAGGAGTCACGCTGAAAGCTAAGCAAACTAGCGTAAGAAGCAATTCTACTGCTGTTTCTTTGCAGATTGTGTGTAGCTCTAAACCTCCCCAGAATCTGCAGTGACTTTTTCTATACTTTTTGCTTTTCTATCTGCAGATATGCGTATGTACCACCCAGGACCAGGTACAGTAATTTTGAATTTTAGGTTTATTCCTTTGTTTAGCTTATGTTGCATCGTTCAGGGTTACTCCTCGTTTGTGTATTTGGATTTTTTTTTTGTTAGATCCCAAATCCCGACAGATCATTGTAAGTATTTTTACTCTATTCCTAATTTAGCCTTCACACAGCCTAACCTTAACCGCCCCCCTCCGCCGCAGCCTAACCCTAACCTCCCCAACCAATGCAGCCTAATACTAACCACCTCTCCTCACAGCCTAACCTCCCCACCCTTGCAGCCTAACCCTATTATCCCCCACCCTCGCAGTCTGACCCTAATCCTCCCCTTAGTGCTTCACCCCAACCCGCTACTACAGATTCTATCAGGATTCTGGACCACGAGATCTCACTGTCGGTCACCTGACTTTCTTGATCCTGACTGCCGGTGTTTTGAACTTATCCCTATAAATCATCTAAATGTGTAGTTGGATATTTGTAAACCAGGTTAAGCTGTACTCAGCTTTGTGGCTATAGTATCTACAATACTGGACTTGCAGCAGGTTTTTTTTTTTTTTATATACTATGTGGTAAAACCACAGTTTTTAAAACATTGATACAACTTGTATTCTCTTGAATGATAAGCAATAATTAGCATATTCACAGGGGAAGAGGTTTACTTGTTTATTGCAATAAAGTGGCTAATTTACCCAGAACCGTCTTACAATTTGATGTTTTTAATGTAATAAAACCATTAAGGCTTTGCAGTCATTGTTGTGAAGACTAATGTACAGTATGTAACGTGTTATACAGTGGGACAGCACTGAAGAATGGCACTGGTATTTATCATTCTCACTCACTACTTGACCCATTCCAGTCTGGCTTCCGTCCTCTCCACTCCACTGAAACTGCATTTACAAAAGTATGCAATGACCGCCATGCTGCTAAATCTAAGGGACACTACTCTCTACTTATTCTACTTGATCTCTGCTGCTTTTGACACTGTGGACCATCCTCTCCTACTGCAAATCCTTCACTCCATTGGTCTACGCGACACTGCCCTCTTTTGGCTGTCTTCCTACCTCTCTGACCGTTCATTCTCTGTCTCTTCTCATGACTCCACCTCCCCCTCACTTCCACTAACTGTAGGTGTACCCCAAGGTTCTGTCCTTGGTCCTCTCCTCTCTCTCTCTCTATACATCCTCACTAGGTAAGCTCATTAGTTCTTTTGGTTTCCAATATCATCTCTATGCTGATGACACCCAAATCTATATTTCCTCTCCAGACCTCTCCCCTGCTCGCCTCACTCGTATCTCCAACTGTCTTTCTGCTACCTCTTCCTGAATGTCCCAGCGCTTTCTTAAACTTAACATGTCTAAGACCGAACTGATCATCTTTCCTCCCTCCCGCATAACCTCACCTCCTACAATCTCATTATCTATTGATGGCACTACTATCTCCTCTAGCCCCCAAGTGCGCTGTCTTGGAGTAATCCTTGACTCCTCCCTCTCCTTCAAACCACACATTCAGCACCTCTCACAAACCTTCCGTTTTCATCTAAAAAATATTTCCAGGATCAGACCCTTTCTGACCCAGGATGCTACTAAGACTCTTATCCACTCACTGGTCATCTCCAGACTGGATTACTGTAATCTTCTCCTGACTGGCATTCCTGACAAACACCTCTCTCCACTCCAATCTATCCTCAATGCTGCTGCCCGGCACATTTTCCTCACCAAACGCACTACATCTACCTCTCCTCTATTACTAGACCTTCACTGGCTCCCCTTCCCTTTCAGAATCCATTTCAAGCTTCTCACACTCGCTTACAAAGCCCTCACCCACTCCTCTCCCATCTACATCTCTGATCTTATCTCCCTTTACATTCCCACATGTCCTCTTCGCTCTGCTAATGCACTACGACTTTCCTGCCTACGGATTACCTCCTCCCACTCCTACCTCCAAGATTTTTCGCGTGCTGCACCACTTCTCTGGAATTCCCTACCTCTCCCCCTCAGACTCTCCACCTCTCTACAAAACTTCAAACGGGCTCTCAAGACCCACTTCTTCACCAAACCCAGCCAAATCTCATCCTAACCCTCTGTTCTACACTCTCCATGTACCCCATCTGTGTCACCCCTGTCTGTCTACCCCTCCCATTTAAAATGTAAGCTCTCACGAGCAGGGCCCTCTTCCCTCATGTGCTTATCCTTTCTTACTTTAATAATCTTCAACTGCATCAACTCCAGCAGTCTTCTGCCACCTGATACTTATTCCAGTGTCATCTGCTGATGTAACTATGTTTATTTACCCTGTACTTGTCCTATACTGTCATCAACTGTAAGTTGCTGTTTTCCTGTTTGATTATTTATGTACTCTGTAATTGGGCGCTGCGGAACCCTTGTGGCGCCATATAAATAAAGGATAATAATAATAATAAATAATGGGGTGTGTCTATGGCCCTCACATCTGGTGACTCCCCTTGTATTGTTGACTGAAACAGCTCCTGGCAGCAATGATATTAGTTTAGATATATCTCAGCCTTTCAGGACCTGGGGTTTGTCTCTACTACAGAGGTTCTCAAACACAGACCTCAAGGCTCCCCAACGGTCCAGGTTTTAAGAAAATCCATGCTTGGCCATAGGTGACTTAATTTGACTTAACCATCTGTGTTGAGCCATGGATATACCTACAACCTGGACCATTGGGGTGCCTTTGAGAACCATATTTGAGATCCACTGCCCTACTAATTAGTAGATTTGTTTAGTAGGAAATAAGTGTTACAGTAGTCTTATTTTTTATTTCTCTAAAAATACTTTCTTTGTAATATTTAACGTAGAAAATATATTACAAGTTTAACCATAGTGCTTCAGGTATGGAAGCTTCAATTCTAGTGAGTAAGCTCCAAGGAAAAATGAAACAAGAGGAGGGAACTTAAAAACATAAAGCCCTCCTAACTTATGTAACAGCTGCCTCTTACTGCGGATCGACCTCTGAAAATAATAGTAATAAAGTTATTAATGTGGCTTGTATAATATGTCATGCCAGGGTAGGATTGACCATAGGGCTCACCAGCAAGATACCCGGTAAGCTGACCTGTCTGTTTGGTCTATTTTGTGTGTTGTCATAGGGCCCAACCCCCCACATTACAGGCAACCCACCAAACTCATTACACTGCATTGTCCACATTCATTCTATTATTACATCTCTGCAGTACAGCAACTCTGCCCTCCAGTGATGATGCCATGGCTACACGGTATATAATACCTCTACTACCCATGTGGGGCCACTTCTACAAAATTTTACAGGAAATCTTTAAGTTCCCAATCCCCTGGTCTCAGATACAATTTCAGCAAAAAATGCAAGGAAGGTCGCAATTGTGTACAATCAAGCTGATTCCACCACCACCATCCCCCTTCAACAAACCCAACCCCCTCATCAGACCCAACCCCCATTAGGGCTGCTTCCATAAATTTCCTGGACTGGTTGTCCATCCCGATCCACACCTGTGTCATGGCCTATTATTTACCTACTAAATTGTCACTTGTGTTTTGGCAGAAAGCATAATTCCCATTTGGTAAACCCGACTCCCATTTCCTAATAACAAACAGTCAAGAAACTATCATCTTGTTAATATGATGATTCAGTATTTTCAGTAATTGTATTGTGTACTAATAGGGTTACTACTAACATGGTATGAACACATCTATACACTCACTATAATACACATAGCTGTTGCTCCTAACTGATGTAACACCCTTTAACACTCAAACCTCTCACTAGTGTGATACATTGGGGTGGTTTGCTCATGCTGGACTAGGGGGTCCCATGCTCTAGACTTGAACCTTAGGAATGTTAGGGACCCAGCCAGATGAGGTTACCTGGTAGCTGTTGGTGGGCCCATAATGTTGCCCAAAATTATGCTGAGCACCGCATAGTTACATAGTTGATAGTTACATAGTTGTATTATAAGATTTTATATCATTTAAATGCTGTATCCTTGGATATTTATTTCAGTTAGGAATTTATCTAATCCATTTTTAAACTTCTTGACTGAGTCCACCATTACTACCTTCTCTGGCAGAGAATTCAAAATCCTTACTGCTCTTACTGTGAAGAACCATTTCCTCCATTGTGTATGAATTTTTTTCTCTTCTAACCTCAGGGGTTTTTCTCGTATCCAGTGCACCATTTTTTTGATAAACAGATCGTCTAATAAATCCTTGTATTGTCCCTTTATGTATTTATAAATATGAATAATGTCCCCTCTCAACCACCTCTTTTCCAGTGTAAACATATCTAACCTTGTAAGTCTTTCCTCATAATTCAGTGCCTCTAACCCCTTAACCAGTTTGTTGGCTCGCCTCTGAACCCTTTCACGTTCCAAGATATATTTTTTTATAGTGAGGTGCCCAGATCTGTACACAATATTCCAGGTGTGGCCGTACCAATGATTTATACAGTGGCAGGATTACATTCTTATCCCTTGTCTCCATTTCCCGTTTTATGCATGATAACACCTTATTTGCTTTTGTTACTGCATTTTGACATTGTGTACTGCTACTAAGTCTATTCTCGATGAGCACACTCAAAAAAAATTTCAACTACTGTTATCCCTACATTTTTCCCATTTAATTTATATGCTGCCCGATTGTTCTTAGTCCCAAAGTGCATAACTTTCCATTTTTCTATGTTGAACCTCATTCTCCATTTGTCTGCCCAAACCTCCAGTCTAGATAAGTAATTCTGTAGAGACTCAACATCCTTGTCTGAATTAATTACTGTACACAGGCCCTCATTCCGAGTTGTTCGCTCGCTAGCTGCTTTTAGCAGCATTGCACACGCTAGGCCGCCGCCCTCTGGGAGTGTATCTTAGCTTAGCAGAATAGCGAACGAAAGATTAGCAGAATTGCTAATAAATAAACAGCTCAGTCCGTTTAGTTCCTGGTTTGACGTCACAAACACGCCCTGCGTTCGGCCAGCCACTCCCCCGTTTCTCCAGACACTCCCGCGTTTTTCCCTGACACGCCTGTGTTTTTTAGCACACTCCCGGAAAACGCTCAGTTACCACCCAGAAACGCCCCTTTCCTGTCAATCATTTACCGATCAGCAGAGCGACTGAAAAGCGCTGCAGAATCCACAGCAAATCTGCTAAGTTTTTAGTTAAATAACTAAGTGAATGCGCCCTGCGTGCCTTGCGCATGCGCAATTAGCAACAAGTCGCAGCATAGCAAAAATCGGCAACGAGCGAACAACTCGGAATGACCACCACAGTTTAGTATCATCTGCAAAAATTGACACTGTGCCTTCTAGGCCCACTCTTAGATCATTAATGAATATGTTAACAGCAGTGGCCCGAGTACTGAACCCTGAGGTATTCCACTAAGCACCGAGGACCATTTAGAGAACAAACCACTTAACTGGCATGGTCAGATTTCATGCAACTGCGTCGTTTCACCCTGTCCCCCCGTTTTTGACAAGGAGATCCGTTCTACAGATGTGCATAATATAATGTTTAAATATTTTAAAAAATACTTTTTCTACTTTATTAAATAAAATACATTTTAAAAAACAATGTTGTTAACGCTTTTGAAGGGAAAAATTGTCAGTTAAGTGGTTAACCACTTAACTGACAATTTTTCCCTTCAAAAGCGTTAACAACATTGTTTTTTAAAATGTATTTTATTTAATAAAGTAGAAAAAGTATTTTTTAAAATATTTAAACATTATATTATGCACATCTGTAGAACGGATCTCCTTGTCAAAAACGGGGGGACAGGGTGGGACGACGCAGTTGCATGAAATCTGACCATGCCAGTTAAGTGTTGTACAACCAATTACTCACCCAAGTACAATCCCTGTTGTACAACCAATTACTCACCCAAGTACAAATAGTGTTTCCTACCCCCAAACTCTCTTAATTTGAAAATTAGTATCTTATGTTGGACTTTGTCAAAGCTTAGCAAAGTCCAAAATGACCACATCCACTGCTTTACCCTGATGAATATTATCGCTCACTTTCTAATAGAAGCTTATTAAGTTAGTTTGACATGACCTGTCCTTCACAAAACCATGTTGATTCCTATTAATAACCTTGGAGGTATCCAAGTACTCTAGTATGCTATCCCTTATTATACCTTCCAGTATTTTCCCCAATATAGATGTCAAACCTATTGGTCTATAGTTATCGGGATGAGCTTCGATTCACTTTTAAAATATTAGGACTACCTCTGCTATATGCCAGTCCTTCGGTATCATTCCTGATGTAATGACTCACTGAAAATTTAAAAAAGGGGCCTCAATAGCTCTGAGTTAAGTATCATAAGAACCATCCGGCCCAGGAGATTTTTTTATCTTAATTTTACTTAGTCTCTCCCGGACTACTTCCTCATTTAACCAAGTACTTAGTAACTGGTCGTTATTATATCTTATGTTGTGCTCTACTCCCGTCAACCATTCCTCTCTCATGAATACTGATGAAAAGAAAGAATTTATTCAATAAATCTACTTTTTCCCTATCATCATTAATGAAGACATCCAACTCGCCCTTTAATGGTCCAATATTCTAATTTTTTAACCTTTTACCGTTATACTTTTTGGGGTTTGTTTTACTCTCCTTGCAATTTGTTTTTTATTTTAGCAGCTCTGATTTATTTTTTGCATTTTTTGTTACAATCCTTTCCGTAAAACTTTTTATTAATTTGTTCCTTGACCTTCCTATTAAGTCACATCAGTTTGAATTTACTACTCCTGTTTTTGTTGACATTGGGAATGAACAAATGAGTGTACTTATTGAGCACAGTTGCAAAACATCCCACATTTCAGCCGTATTCTTACCATGAAATACAATTTCCCAATTGATGTCCTTCAATGCTTGTTTCAGCAAGTTGAAATTAGATTTCTTAAGTTAAAAGTCTTAGTTAGACCCTTATAGTGTTGTTTTTTGAAAGCTCATATTGAATGTGATCATAATATAAGGGTACATTCAGACCTGTTCGTAGCAGCAAATGTGTTAGCAGATGGGCAAAACCATGTGCACTGCAGGGGGGGGAGGGGGCGAGATTGTGCAGACAGATTTAGATTTGGGTGGGGTGTGTTAAAACTGAAATCTAATTGCAGTGTAAAAATAAAGCAACCAGTATTTACCCTGCACAGAAACAGTATAACCCACCCAAATCTAACTCTCTCTGCACATGTTATATCTGCCCCTTTGCAATGCACATGGTTTTGCCCATCCTATGGTTGCTAAAATCAGGTCTGAAGTAGGCCCTATGATCGCTATTTCCCAAGGTCTCCCCTACTTTAGTATTTGATATTATCTCCACATTATTAGTTAGTACTAGTTCCAGTATAGTCCTATGTCTAGTTGGTTCCTCGATTACCTGGGGCAAGTAATGATCTTTTAGCATGTTTAAGAACCTGTTACCCCTAGCTGTATTTAATGTTTGATGTTCCAGTTTATGTCCGGGTAATTAAAGTCCCCAATGATAATGACCTCTCCCATTCCTGCAGCTTTTTAAATTTGCTGCAAGAGTTGTAATTCATAAGACACACTAATATCTGGTAGTTTGAAGCATGTCCCTATTAAAATCTTTTTTGTATCTTTACCCCCACTCGAAATCTCAACTCATAATGACTCCATGTTATCTCCAGTCCCCTCGTAAATTACCTCCTTTAAATAACGGTTTTAAGAATGACTTACCATAAAGACAAACACCCCCTCCCTTTTTATTAGTCCTATCTCTCCTGAAGAGGATGTACCCCTCCATGTTTGCTGCCCAGTCGTGTGAATCATCCCACCATGTCTCTGTAATGACTATGATATCATATTGATCATTAAGTGCAATCATTTCTAATTCCCCCATTTTACTTGTTAGGCTTCTTACATTTGCAAGTATAGACAAGTTTATTAATTCCCTGATCTGCAATTTCTGATTGAGAAAATGTTTCCTTAGGAACTGGAGTTTTCCTTATTTACCATCGCTGATCATTTTTCCCCATCTCCCCTCTCCACCCCCCATAATACTTTATACATCCCTCTTTTCTTCTCTCTCTAGTTTTCCCACTAATTCTTTCTAATCCCTCCCCCCAGGCACCTAGTTTAAAATCTCCAACCTTCTAATCATCCTTCCCCCAGCACTCAATGTTGCAGAGTTTATTATAATTATTTTGATTTGCAGTGTTTAGTACTTAAAGTGTACAACTTCATTTTCTCTTTTTTTCTATTTTTATTATGTTTAGAATTAGGGTGTGCAGTAGGGTGGGTTGGAAACCATAAAAGTGACTGTGGAGATTGGCTTTAGTGCCCAAAAGTTGCCATTCAGTGTCAATTTCAACTGTGCAAAATTCCAACCCTCTGAGTTAATATCTTCTGTTCCGGCAAGCACTTTTTGAATTTTTAGTAAAAAATTTTGAGAATTACTTGTTTTTGAAGTTTGGGCATTCCAACCTTAAAGTTGGGCATGGAGGTCATACAAAATGATCTTTGGGCCTCCTAATGTATGAATAAAAATCACCATGACCCAAGTATCATTTGTGATTGGTGTGAAGAAGTCAAATGGCAAAAGTAGTGAAAAATCTGAGGATTTTCAAAGAAAACAAATTGTGTCTTGTGCAGCCTTTAGCCCACACTATACTTACTAGGTAATTCAGAACTCACCACATGAAGGTATCTGAATTTGGCGTTCCATTTCATGCCCATCCCAACCACCCTACCTTGTGGACATATGGACAGAATTGGTTAAAGTATTAGTCGGGTTTAATGAAGACACATATAAGTAATGTATAAGTAAGGGAAGTGCAAGGTAAATTTATGATCATAATCATTGTTTATATTGTAAATAGGGATTTGTTATCAAAATGAAGCATTTGTTTCCTTTATTGCGGCCATTTTCAGTGACCTCTTCACACCAATCACAAATGATTCTCGGGTCATGGCGATTTTTATTAGTACATTGGGAGACCAAAAGATCCCTTTTATGACCTACAGATACGTGCCCAACTTTGAGATTGGACCGACTAAACTTCAAAAACACGTAATTTTCACTATTTTTTTTAAAAGGTACTTGCCGGAACAGAAAATATTAACTCAGAGGGTTGAAATTTTGCACAGCTGATATTGACCCCAAATGGTAACTTTTGGGTACTAAGGCCAAACTCCACCGTCACTTTCATGTTTTTTGACCCACCCTAGTGTTAATTCCAAGTACCCCTCCCCCCATATACCCACGTTACTCCAGAAGTAACCTGTCAGACTGAACATATGGACATATATGCACTTTTTCCTGCATATATTGTGGGTGAACATACATTAATTTCTAAATTACTGTATCCCCAACTTGTTCCAGCTATGTTGGGAAATTTTAGAGGCAGTGATAAAACCACTGAGAGGAGGCTATATATCTTGTTGGGAGAGCAGCACTCTATGCTGTCTCCTATGCTGTATAAGCTCTGGGCGCCAGGACCCAGAGTTTGCAGGGAGGTGCGACATCTGAACTGATGTGTTACTACACATGTGCAGACTGCAGCTATTTTCTTTACTGTGTAAGAGTTTCATTTCAATACTACCTGCTGTAGCTACTGATGTGAGATACCTATTAGCCAGGGACGTACGGGAGATAAATAGTTCAGGAGGCACTGGCTAGTACCATTGCCAGATTTGCACACGTATGGGCCAAAGGACCACTGGCAAAATGCCTTTACGGCCAAAGGGTTCATGTGAGCATTATACACAGGTGCAGCAGTATATACTACTGGAAATTCACTGACATTTGATCAGAGATGTACGTAAAAGATAGGTGCTCACTTGTCATAGAGTTTTGACTATAAAAATTATTAGAATAAAACAAAGAAGCTATTTATTGTATATTGTTTGTATTTTTCATGTACTTTATATACTCCAAACTTTGGCATATACGTTAATTAGTATGACAGGAAAGGCTCTGCTGCACGTCACTGCTAATAACTGCAATACCCTGTGTTTTATACCACTGCTATAAACCCCTGCATTACCACTGTGTTCCTGCATATCCTGTTACTGCTGTTAACTAATAAATCCAGCATCCTGATTAAGGCCACTCTGTGTGGCATAACAATCACTTTCACAGTCACTGTGCCCCTATTATGATTACCATCACAATAGGCTATATCGGGATGCGGTCAATATACCTCCTGTCGTGATCCCAACGTTCAGGATCCCGACAGCAGAATCCCGATAGGCATGTAAATGTTGACGGCTGGAATCCGGTCAGAAGCCTGGTATTCCCCATGGGGTAGTGGTTCACGCCACCACCCGAGGGGGAGTATAGATAAAGTTCAACTGTAACGTGAACCTCTCTCGATACATAAAATGTAATCTTTAATGAGCAAGGCCCTCTATCCTCATGTGCTTTTACTTACTTATGCTCTTGTGCTCTTACTTATGTCTTACTTATACTTGTGCTCTTACTTATGTGCCCTACACACTTGCCAATGTGTGCGGGCGATATGAACAATCTCTTTCAGTATGAATGAGAAATCGTTCATATCACTCACGATGAACGATGCACAGCCCTGCGGTCGTTCATCATTGGTTCTCCGTCACTTTGCAATGCAAGTCAATTTGGACGATGATTGATCATCATTCAGATTGATCCCCATCAAAATTGCAAGTATCACTGAGAGTGTAGGCCCCTAGACTATCACCTAATCCATACTCCCTACATTTGCACCTAACCTTTCGTTTCTCCCTCCCTGATGTTTATTTCAGTGTTATGTCTGCTGATGCAGCAATGTTTATAAACCATGTACCTGTCTTGTACTGCATCTTGTTTTGCTCATTTGTGTATGTATTTTGGCGCTGTAGAACCTTGGTGGTGCCATATAAATAAAATATAATAATGTACAGTACAGTAGCCATTATTTCTGGATGGATTAAATAGAAAGTTAGACATAATGTTGTTATTTCTTGTACCATCTTTTAGGTAAATTAAACTACTGTATGTATATTCTATTTAGCTGATTTGTTTGACTGCTTTTGTTTTTTACTTATTTTATATGACATTCTCCAACAGAGACATCTTTGTACTGTTTATATTTTTTGTGCTGTAACAGATCACAAGAAAACATTTATGGGACTGAATATATAAGGGAATTGCCTTGAACTACAATTGATGGATTTATATGCAACATAAAAAGTGTGTGTACCTTCAACCACCATGCTTAATATAAGTATTTATAATTCAATGCTATATTGGATCTTTTCAGTTGATGACTTTATTGTGGTATTTGTAAGTGGAACAAATTAATGAGGTACACCAACAATCTTTATAGATGTGATTACAAGCTGACAAAGCATGCAATTGAATAAAAAATATGGACATTTTCTTTATAGAAGCTCTGAATTACAATGGATAGATTGATGTGTGCTGTAGAAAAATTAATTCCTTTAACAGCTGAAGTAAAAATCAGTCTGTGCTATGTTTGATTGCATTTTTGAGTTGAGAACTGTATTGTTATATTTGTAGATAAATCTATTGATAACATATGCCAACAAAAACTGGAATAGTAAAGGGTGAAATTTAAGTACTGTAGGTATTGTATAAATAGATAATTGAATAAAAATACATAAGATTTTATAATTGTTTGTTGGTTGTGAAATTGTCTCTCACTGTATTATTTCAGGAGTTATGGCAACTGAAGTATGGCAACTGAAGTAACATTTACTTATGTTAGACTATATAAGAGTATTAAATAAGCATTTGTCCACAGCATTGTCTGTTGTTTTTTTTTCTCTCACTCCATCGCTGTCTTTGCATGCTGTCCTTCTCCTTCTTTCTCTTATGACACTGTAACCCTTTTTTTCTCTCCCCATTTTGTCTTTTTCTATTCCCTGCTTTATTTATCTCCCGTTACACTATCTCTACATACTGTACAACTTCTGTCTCTTTGTCTACTCTGTCATGCTGCACCCTCGCTCCCTTCTCCTGTCACTACCCTGCCTTTCTCTGTCCCACCTGACATCAGTCTCTGTCACTTTGTCCTTCCCCTCTGTCACCCTTCTACGTCTCTTACATTCCAGTACCCATTGTCTCCCATTTACCAACCAGTCGTCATGAACTGCCAATGCCTCACCAATTGTCACAGTGTCATTGGGAGAGTGTACCTGTGGCCTGACTTGCACAGTGCGTGCAGAAGCATTTTAGTCCAACCTGCATTTGAGGTGTGGGGGTGGATTGACTGAGGATTTCTCTTACGTCCTAGAGGATGCTGGAGACTCTGTAAGGACCATGGGGTAGAGACGGGCTCCACAAGAGACAATGGCACTATAAAGAACTTTAGAATGGGTGTGCACTGGCTCCTCCCTCTATGCCCCTCCTCCAGACCTCAGTTAGATCCTGTGCCCAGAGGAGATTGGGTGCATTACAGGGGAGCTCTCCTGAGTTTCTCTGATTAAAAGAATTTTGTTAGGTTTTTTATTTTCAGGGAGCCCTGCTGGCAACAGGCTCCTTGCATCGTGGGACTGGGGAGAGAGAAGCAGACCTACTTAAGTGATAGGATCTGCTTCTTAGGCTACTGGACACCATTAGCTCCAGAGGGTTCGGAACGCAGGTCTCACCCTAGCCGTTCGTCCCAGAGCCGTGCCGCCGTCCTCCTTGCAGAGCCGGAAGATAGAAGCCGGGTGAGTATTAAAAGAAAGAAGACAGCACAGGCGGCAGAAGACTTCTGATCTTCACTGAGGTAACGTGCAGGGGTTAACGCGCAGCGGTGACGCTGCGCGCCATTGCTCCCACACACAACACACACTGAGGCACGGATGGGTGCAGGGCGCAGGGGGGGCGCCCTGGGCAGCAATATAAAACCTCTAGGCTGGCATTTTAGTATATGGCTGCGGAGCCAATATATATACAAATCCTCCGCCAATAATGTATTTTTGTGCGGGACCGAAACCCGCCGCTGAGGGGGCGGAGCTTGATTCCACAGCACTGACCAGCGCTATTTTCTCCACAGCACACTGCAGAGCTGGCTCCCCGGACTCCCCTGCTGAACACGGTGACAGAGGGCTTAAAAAGAGGGGGGGCACTTAATTTGGCAGTGAATGTATATTGAATAATATTAAAGCGCTGTGTGTCTAGGAAATTGTTTTCCAGGGTCATTGGCGCTGGGTGTGTGCTGGCATACTCTCTCTCTGTCTCTCCAAAGGGCCTTATTGGGGGACTGTCTCCAGATTGGATATTTCCCTGAGTGTGTGGGGGTGTCGGTACACGTGTGCCGGCATGCCTGAAGTGGAAGCCTCTTCTAGGGAGGAGGTGGAGCAAATGAGTGTGCTGTCCGTCGGCAACGCCGACACCTGATTGGTTGGATATGTGGAATGTTTTAAATGCAAATGTGAATTTATTACATAAAAGGTTGGACAAAGCGAAGTCCAGGGAAAATGCAGGGAGTTCATCCTTGTCTTTTACTATGTCACAGGGCTCTTCTGGGTCTCAGAAGCGCCCACTATCCCAAATAGCAGACACTGATACCGACACGGATTCTGACTCCAGTGTCGACTACGATGATGCGAGGTTGCAGCCAAAGTTGGCAAAAAGTATTCATTATATGATTATTGCAATAAAAGATGTGTTGCATATCACGGATGACCCCTCTGTACCTGACACGAGGGTCCACATGTTTAAAGAAAAGAAACCGGAGGTTACTTTCCCCCCTTCCTATGAGTTAAATGAGTTGTTTGAAAGGGCTTGGGAAACTCCAGACAAGAAACTGCAGATTCCCAAAAGGATTCTTATGGCGTATCCTTTCCCGGCTAAGGATAGGATACGGTGGCAATCCTCCCCCCAGGGTGGACAAGGCGTTAACGCACTTATCCAAAAAGGTGGCGCTGCCGTCGCAAGATACCGCAGCCCTCAAGGATCCTGCTGATCGCAGGCAGGAGACTACCTTGAAGTCAATTTATACACATACTGGTACCTTGCTCAGACCGGCGATAGCGTCAGCTTGGGTTTGTAGCGCATTAGCAGCGTGGACAGATAACTTGTCTGCTGACATTGATATCCTGGATAAGGATACCATTTTACTGACCTTGGGTCATATAAAGCATGCTGTCCTATATATGAGAGATGCTCAGAGAGACGTTGGCCTACTGGGTTCCAGAGCCAACGCAATGGCAATTTCTGCTAGGCGAGCCCTGTGGACCCGCCAATGGACGGGTGATGCCGACTCAAAGAGGCATATGAAGATTTTGCCTTACAAGGGTGAGGACTTATTTGGGGAAGGTCTCACGGACCTGGTTTCCACAGCTACCGCAGGTAAATCCGCTTTTTTACCTTATGTTTCCTCACAGCCAAAGAAAACGCCACATTATCAGATGCAGTCCTTTCGGTCGCATAAATCCAAAAGAGGACGGGGATCGTCCTTTCTCGCCAGAGGTAAGGGCAGAGGGAATAAGCTGCCAGCTACAGCTAGTTCCCAGGAGCAGAAGTCTTCCCCGGCTTCTACTAAATCCACCGCATGACGCTGGGCTCCGCTGAGGGAGTCCGCCCCAGTGGGGGCACGTCTTTGACTTTTCAGCCACGTCTGGGTTCAATCACAGGTGGATCCCTGGGCAATAGAAATTGTTTCCCAGGGTTACAAGCTGGAATTCGAAGATGTGCCTCCTCGACGGTTTTTCAAATCGGCCCTACCAGCTTCTTCCCCAGAGAGGGAGGTAGTTTTAAGTGCAATTCAAAAACCGTGTCTTCAACGAGTGGTGGTCAAAGTTCCCCTGCTTCAACAGGGGACGGGGTACTACTCAACCCTGTTTGTGGTCCCGAAACCGGATGGTTCGGTCAGACCCATTCTGAATTTAAAATCCTTAAACCTATATTTGAACAGGTTCAAATTCAAGATGGAATCGCTCAGAGCGGTCATCGCCAGCCTGGAAGGGGGGGATTATATGGTGTCTCTGGACATAAAGGATGCATACCTTCATGTCCCCATAAATCCTCCTCATCAGGCGTTCCTGAGGTTTGCTGTACAGGATTGTCATTACCAATTTCAGACGTTGCCGTTTGGACTTTCCACGGCCCGAGGATTTTCACCAAGGTAATGGCGGAAATGATGGTGCTCCTGCGCAAGCAGGGAGTCACAATTATCCCGTACTTGGAAGATCTCCTGATAAAAGCGAGATCGAGAGAACAGTTGCTGAACAACGTGTCACTCTCCCTGAGGGTGTTGCAGCAGCACGGCTGGATTCTCAATCTACCAAAGTCACAGTTGGTTCCAACGACCCGATTGCCTTTCTTAGACATGATTCTGGACACGGAACAAAAAAGGTTTTTTCTCCCGATGGAAAAGGCCCAGGAACTCCAGAGCTTGGTCAGGGACCTGTTGAAGCTGAAAAGGGTGTCGGTCCATCAATGCACTCGAGTTCTGGGAAAGATGGTTGCTTCTTAAGAGGCCATTCCCTTCGGCAGGTTCCATGCGAGGACCTTTCAGTGGGACCTACTGGACAAGTGGTCCGGGTCCCATCTACATATTCATCAGAAGATCAGCCTGTCCCCCAGGGCCAGGGTATCTCTCTTGTGGTGGCTGCAGAGTTGCAGAGTACTCACCTTCTAGAGGGTCGCAGGTTCGGCATTCAAGACTGGGTTCTGGTGGCACGGACGCGAGCCTCCGAGGATGGGGAGCAGTCACACTAGGAAGAAACTTCCAGGGATTGTGGTCAAGCCAGGAGGCTTGTCTACAAATCAACGTACTGGAATTGAGGGCCATATACAACAGCCTCCGTCAAGCGGAGAATCTTCTTCGCGACCTACCGGTTCTGATTCAATCAGACAACGTCACAGCCGTGGCTCATGTAAACCGCCAAGGCGGGACAAGGAGCAGAGTGGCAATGGCGGAAGCCACCAGGATTCTGCGCTGGGCGGAAAATCACATAAGCGCTCTGTCAGCTGTATTCATTCCGGGAGTGGACAACTGGGAAGCAAACTTCCTCAACAGACACGATCTCCATCCAGGAGAGTACGGTCTTCATCAAGAAGTCTTTGCAGAAATAGCAAGTCTTTGGGGACTTCCTCAAATAGACAGGATGGCGTCACGCCTCAACAAAAAGCTTCCGAGGTATTGTGCCAGGTCAAGGGACCCTCAGGCAGAAGCAGTGGACGCACTGGTGACACCGTGGGTGTTTCAGTCGGTCTATGTGTTCCCTCCTCTTCCTCTCATCTCAAAAATATTGAGAATCATAAGACGAAATGGAGTACAGACAATTCTCATTGTTCCAGATTGGCCTCAAACTGCCTGGTATCCGGATCTGCAGGAAATGCTCACAGAAGATCCGTGGCCGCTTCCTCTCAGAGAGGACCTGTTGCAACAGGGGCCCTGTCTGTTCCAAGACTTACCGCGGCTGCATTTGACGGCATGGCGGTAGAACGCCAGATCCTAGCTGGGAAGGGCATTCTGGACGAGGTCATCCCTACTCTGATAAAGGCTAGGAAGGAGGTGACTTCTGGAGGAAGTATGTCTCTTGGTGTTAAACCAAGAATGCTCCTCCAGAAGATTTCCATCTGGGCCGTTTTCTCCACTTCCTACAGACTGGAGTGAATTTGGGCCTAAAATTAGGCTCCATTAAGGTACAGATTTCAGGCCTGTCCATTTTCTTTCAGAGGGAATTGGCTTCTCTCCCAGAAGTCCAGACTTTTGTGAAGGGAGTGCTGCATATCCAGCCTCCTTTTGTGCCCCCAGTGGCACCATGGGACCTTAACGTGGTGTTACGGTTCCTGAAGTCTCACTGGTTTGAACCTCTTCAAACGTTTGAATTAAAATTTCTCACTTGGAAGGTGGTCATGTTGTTGGCATCTGCAAGGCGGGTGTCTGAATTGGCGGCCTTGTCTCACAAGAGCCCCTATTTGATTTTCCATGTCGATAGAGCAGAGTTGAGGACTCATCCTCAATTTTTGCCTAAGGTGGTTTTTTCATTTCATATGAACCAACCTATTGTGGTGCCTGTGGCTACGGATGACTTGGAGGATTCCAAGTCCCTGGATGTAGTCAGGGCCTTAAAAATCTATGTAGCCAGGAAGGCTCGGGTTAGGTAAACAGAAGCACTGTTTGTCCTGTATGCAGCCAACAAGGTTGGCGCTCCTGCTTCTAAGCAGACTATTGCTCGCTGGATATGTAACACGATTCAGCAGGCTCATTCTACGGCTGGATTGCCGTTACCTAATTCGGTAAAGGCCCATTTTACTAGGAAGGTGGGCTCTTCTTGGGCGGCTGCCCGAGGCATCTCGGCATTACAGCTTTGCCGAGCGGCGACTTGGTCGGTTTCAAACACTTTTGCTAAATTCTACAAGTTTGATACCCTGGCTGATGAGGACCTCATGTTTGCTCAATCGGTGCTGCAGAGTCATCCGCACTCTCCCGCCCGTTTTGGAGCTTTGTTATAATCCCCATGGTCCTTACGGAGTCCCCAGCATCCTCTAGGACGTAAGAGAAAATAAGATTTTAAACCTACCGGTAAATCTTTTTCTCCTAGTCCGTAGAGGATGCTGGGCGCCCGTCCCAGTGCGGACACCATTCTGCAAGACTTGTATATAGTTATTGCTTGCATAAGGGTTATGTTACAGTTTTGATCGGTCTTTGACTGATGCTGTTTATTTCATACTGTTGACTGGTTCGTATATTCCAGGTTTTATGGTGTGGGCTGGTATGAATCTTGCCCTTAGGTTAACAAAATACTTTCCTCGTACTGTCCGTCTCCTCTGGGCACAGTTTCTCTGAGGTCTGGAGGAGGGGCATAGAGGGAGGAGCCAGTGCACACCCATTCTAAAGTTCTTTATAGTGCCCATGTCTCCTGTGGAGCCCGTCTATACCCCATGGTCCTTACGGAGTCCCCAGCATCCTCTACGGACTAGGAGAAAAAGATTTACTGGTAGGTTTAAAATCTTATTTTTTGACACTTTTAATAAAGATCAAACCTCAAAAAATGTGGGAGTGCAGAGTAGGAACGTTACACGTGGCATGGACACATGACAACTAACGAACGGCATGTGGATGGAAATATGACAATGGTAGGTATGTGTATGAAAGCATGTCATGGTCACACGACTTTTGCCCATTATACACCCTGTTGCTTGTCACACTTTTGGCAAGCTCAAAGCTTTCCAAGATGAAGGACTGCTCCCAGTTTCTCTATGCAGTGCATGGAGTATGCTGTATGCATGCACACAGCATCCACTCACCACAACACTGATATGGAGGGCAGCTATGTTCTCCCAAGTGTTCCCTCCAGCAGGTCATAGTCAGTGGGACAGTGCCTGAAAAGCTGGAGGTTATAAGATATGTTGAAGTTAGTCAGATGGGCACAATGCACTTTTGGTTGGACTTGCTTTTGACGTATTTTTGATCAACAGAACATTTAATGTACAGTGTAGTTGTAGCCATGCTCATCTTGCAGTGAAGTGCTATGCTGCATGGCGCGTTGAGATGTGACTATTTGCAGCCGGCGATCACTCGACTATTTCCAATGGGAATTAATGGAGCGATTGCCGACTGCAATCAAGATGCCGGCGTTGGCTTTCCGAGCAGTGTCGGGATTCCAGCATCGGGATTTCGACTGCTGGGATCCCGACAGTTGGTATCCTCACCGGATCCCATTTTTATTCTTATGCATTTTTGTTACACAAATGTGAATGTTTTGGATATGTCTATTTTATAAAAAATATGTTCTGTAACACACTGTGATATTACGCACTTTGATATACAAATGTATGTGCCATTGCATCACATATGTTATTAGTTATTATGCCAAATGTGTAATATACTGTGGCACTACCTTCATATGTTTCTTATATTCTTTTAATGGGTTAAATTAGCCATCTTTTATTATTTTTTTGTATATACTGTAGGGTATATTTCTCTGACGTCCTAGTGGATGCTGGGAACTCCGTAAGGACTATGGGGAATAGACGGGCTCCGCAGGAGACTGGGCACTCTAAAAGAAAGATTAGGTACTATCTGGTGTGCACTGGCTCCTCCCTCTATGCCCCTCCTCCAGACCTCAGTTAGAATCTGTGCCCGGCCAGAGCTGGGTGCTCCTAGTGGGCTCTCCTGAGCTTGCTAGAAAAGAAAGTATTTGTTAGGTTTTTTATTTTCAGTGAGATCTGCTGGCAACAGACTCACTGCTACGTGGGACTGAGGGGAGAGAAGCAAACCTACCTGCTTGCAGCTAGCTTATGCTTCTTAGGCTACTGGACACCATTAGCTCCAGAGGGTTCGAACACAGGGCCTGACCTCGATCGTCCGTTCCCGGAGCCGCGCCGCCGTCCCCCTTGCAGAGCCAGAAGACAGAAGAGAAGCGATGAAATCGGCGGCAGAAGACTCCTGTCTTCATTAAGGTAGCGCACAGCACCGCAGCTGTGCGCCATTGCTCCCACAGCACACCACACACTCCGGTCACTGTAGGGTGCAGGGCGCTGGGGGGGGGGGGGGCGCCCTGGGCAGCAATTATAATACCTTTTGGCACTTAAAATACACATAATACAGTCTGAACACTGTATATGTGTAAAAAAAAACCGCCATTAAGTTACATAAAACGCGGGATAGAAGCCCGCCGCTGAGGGGGCGGGTCCTTCTTCCTCAGCACACCAGCGCCATTTTCCCTTCACAGCTCCACTGGAAGCAGCTCCCCAGGCTCTCCCCTGCAGTTTCCTTATACAAGAAGGGTAAAAAAGAGAGGGGGGGCACATAAATTTAGGCGCAAATAAGATATTTAAGCAGCTATTGGGTAAATCACTTTTTATAGTGTAAATCCCTGTGTTATATAGCGCTGTGGTGTGTGCTGGCATACTCTCTCTCTGTCTCCCCAAAGGACTTTGTGGGGTCCTGTCCTCAGTCTGAGCATTCCCTGTGTGTGTGCGGTGTGTCGGTACGGCTGTGTTGACATGTTTGATGAGGAGGGTTACGTGGAGGCGGAGCAGGGGCAGATAAGTGTCGTGTCGCCCCCGACGGGGCCGACACCTGATTGGATGGATATGTGGAAGGTCTTAACCGACAGTGTCAACTCCTTACATAAAAGGTTCGATGAAGCAGCAGCCTTGGGACAGCCGGGGTCTCAGCCTGCGCCTGCCCAGGCGACTCAGAAGCCGTCAGGGGCTCATAAACGCCCGCTAGCTCAGATGGTAGACACAGATGTCGACACGGAGTCTGACTCCAGTGTAGATGAGGATGAGACAAATGTACAGTCTACAAAAGCCATCCGATGCATGATTACTGCAATGAAAGATGTATTGCACATTTCTGACATTAACCCGGTTACCACCAAGAGGGGTATTATGTTTGGGGAGAAAAAGCAGCCAGTGACTTTTCCCCCATCTGATGAATTAAATGAATTGTGTGAAGAAGCATGGAGTTCCCCTGATAAGAAACTAATAATTTCTAAGAGGTTACTGATGGCGTACCCTTTCCCGCCAACGGATAGGTTACGTTGGGAAACATCCCCTAGGGTGGACAAGGCGCTAACACGCTTATCTAAAAGGGTGGCACTGCCGTCTCAGGATACGGCCGCCCTAAAGGAGCCTGCGGATAGAAAGCAGGAAGCTATCCTGAAGTCTGTGTATACACACTCTGGTACTCTACTGAGACCTGCTATTGCTTGCTTCAGCCTGGATGTGTAGTGCTGCAGCAGCATGGACTGATTCCCTGTCAGACGACATTGATTCCCTCGACAGGGATACTGTTTTGCTAACCCTCGAACATATAAAAGACGTCGTCTTATATATGCGGGATGCCCAGAGGGACATTTGCCTGCTGGCATCTAGAATTAATGCAATGTCCATTTCTGCCAGGAGAGTATTATGGACTCGGCAGTGGACAGGTGATGCTGATTCTAAAAAACACATGGAGGTTTTGCCTTATAAGGGTGAGGAATTGTTTGGGGACGGTCTCTCGGACCTCGTATCCACAGCAACTGCTGGGAAGTCGACTTTTTTACCTCAGGTTCCCTCACAGCCTAAGAAAGCACCGTATTATCAAATGCAGTCCTTTCGGCCTCAGAAAGGCAAGCGGGTCAGAGGAGCATCCTTTCTGGCCAGAGGCAAGGGTAGAGGAAAGAAGCTGCACCAGGCAGCCAGTTCCCAGGAACAAAAATCCTCCCCTGCTTCCACTAAGTCCACCGCATGACGTTGGGGCTCCACAGGCGGAGCCAGGTGCGGTGGGGGCGCATCTCCGAAACTTCAGCAACCAGTGGGTTCGCTCACAGGTGGATCTCTGGGCTGTACAAATTGTATCTCAGGGATACAAACTGGAGTTCGAGGCGACTCCCCCTCGCCGTTACCTCAAATCAGCCTTGCCAGCTGCTCCCAGGGAAAGGGAGGTAGTACTGGCGGCAATTCACAAGCTGTACCTCCAGCAGGTGATAAACAAGGTCCCCCTCCTTCAACAGGGAAGGGGTTACTATTCCACAATGTTTGTGGTACCGAAACCGGACGGTTCGTTGAGACCCATTCTGAATTTAAAATCCTTGAACACTTATATAAAGAAAATCAAGTTCAAAATGGAATCGCTCAGGGCGGTTATTGCAAGCCTGGAAGAGGGGGATTTTATGGTGTCGCTGGACATCAAGGATGCTTACTTGCATGTCCCCATTTACCCACCTCACCAGGAATAACTCAGGTTTGTGGTACAGGACTGTCATTACCAATTCCAGACGTTGCCGTTTGGTCTCTCCACGGCACCGAGAATATTTACCAAGGTAATGGCCGAAATGATGATACTCCTTCGGACGAAGGGAGTTATAATTATCCCGTACTTGGACGATCTCCTCATAAAGGCGAGGTCCAGAGAGCAGTTGTTGGTCAGCGTAGCACTCTCTCAGGAAGTGTTGCAACAGCACGGCTGGATTCTGAATATCCCAAAGTCGCAGCTGATTCCTGCGACGCGTCTGCTTTTCCTGGGCATAATTCTGGACACAGAACAGAAGAAGGTGTTTCTCCCGGTGGAGAAGGCCCAGGAATTGTCATCTCTGGTCAGGGACCTCCTGAAACCAAAACAGGTGTCGGTGCATCACTGCACGCGAGTCCTGGGAAAGATGGTGGCTTCTTACGAAGCAATTCCCTTCGGCAGGTTCCATGCAAGGATCTTTCAGTGGGATCTGTTGGACAAGTGGTCCGGATCGCATCTTCAGATGCATCGGTTGATCACCCTGTCCCCAAGGGCCAGGGTGTCTCTGCTGTAGTGGCTGCAGAGTGCTCATCTTCTCGAGGGCCGCAGGTTCGGCATACAGGACTGGGTCCTGGTGACCACGGATGCAAGCCTCCGAGGATGGGGGGCAGTCACTCAGGGAAGAAACTTCCAAGGACAGTGGTCAAGTCTGGAGACTTCACTACACATAAATATACTGGAACTAAGGGCCATTTACAACGCCCTGAGTCAAGCAGAGCCCCTGCTTCAAAACCACCCAGTACTGATTCAGTCAGACAACATCACGGCGGTCGCCCATGTAAACGGCCAGGGCGGCACGAGAAGCAGGATGGCAATGGCAGAAGCAACAAGGATTCTTCGATAGGCGGAGAATCACGTGCTAGCACTGTCAGCAGTGTTCATTCCGGGAGTGGACAACTGGGAAGCAGACTTCCTCAGCAGGCACGACCTCCACCCGGGAGAGTGGGGACTTCATCAATAAGTCTTCACACAGATTGTAAATCGCTGGGAACTGCCACAGGTGGACATGATGGCGTCCCGCCTCAACAAAAAGTTAAAAAGATATTGCGCCAGGTCAAGGGACCCTCAGGCGATAGCTGTGGACGCACTAGTGACACCGTGGGTGTACCAGTCGGTTTATGTGTTCCCTCCTCTTCCTCTCATACCCAAGGTACTGAGGATAGTAAGAAAGAGAGGAGTAAAAACTATACTCATCGTTCCGGATTGGCCAAGAATAACTTGGTACCCAGAACTACAAGAAATGATCTCAGAGGACCCATGGCCTCTCCCTCTCAGACAGGACCTGTTACAGCAGGGGCCCTGTCTGTTCCAAGACTTACCGCGGCTGCGTTTGACGGCATGGCGGTTGAACACCGGATCCTAATGGAAAAGGGCATTCCAGATGAAGTGATTCCTACGCTGATAAAAGCTAGGAAGGATGTGACAGTAAAGCATTATCACCGCATATGGCGGAAATATGTCGCTTGGTGTGAGGCCAGGAAGGCCCCAACAGAGGAATTCCAGCTGGGTCGATTCCTGCACTTCCTACAGTCAGGAGTGTCTATGGGCCTAAAATTGGGGTCCATAAAGGTTCAGATTTCGGCCCTATCTATTTTCTTTCAAACAGAACTGGCTTCACTGCCTGAAGTTCAGACGTTTGTTAAGGGAGTGCTGCATATTCAGCCCCCTTTTGTGCCTCCAGTGGCACCTTGGGATCTTAACGTTGTGTTGGATTTCCTGAAATCACACTGGTTTGAGCCACTTAAGACCGTGGAGCTAAAGTATCTCACGTGTAAGGTGGTCATGCTGTTGGCCTTAGCTTCGGCTAGGCGTGTGTCAGAATTGGCGGCTTTGTCATGTAAAAGCCCATATCTGATCTTCCATATGGACAGGGCAGAATTGAGGACTCGTCCCCAATTTCTCCCAAAGGTGGTATCAGCGTTTCATTTGAACCAACCTATTGTGGTGCCTGCGGCTACTCGGGACTTGGAGGATTCCAAGTTGCTGGACGTAGTCCGGGCTTTGAAAATGTGTGTTTCCAGGACGGCTGGAGTCAGGAAAACTGACTCGCTATTTATCCTGCATGCACCCAACAAGCTGGGTGCTCCTGCTTCAAAGCAAACTATTGCTCGCTGGATCTGTTGCACGATTCAGCTGGCACATTCTGCGGCTGGACTGCCGCATCCTAAATCAGTAAAAGCCCATTCCACAAGGAAGGTGGGCTCTTCTTGGGCGGCTGCCCGAGGGGTCTCGGCTTTACAGCTTTGCCGAGCTGCTACTTGGTCGGGTTCAAACATATTTGCTAAATTCTACAAGTTTGATACCCTGGCTGAGGAGGACCTTGAGTTTGCTCATTCGGTGCTGCAGAGTCATCCGCACTCTCCCGCCCGTTTGGGAGCTTTGGTATAATCCCCATGGTCCTTACGGAGTTCCCAGCATCCACTAGGACGTCAGAGAAAATAAGAATTTACTTGCCGGTAATTCTATTTCTCGTAGTCCGTAGTGGATGCTGGGCGCCCGTCCCAAGTGCGGACTCTCTGCAATACATGTATATAGTTATTGCTTCACTAAAGGGTTATTGTTATGAGCCATCCGTAAAAGGAGGCTCAGTTGTTTTTCATACTGTTAACTGGGTATGGTTATCACAAGTTGTACAGTGTGATTGGTGTGGCTGGTATGAGTTTTACCCTGGATTCCAAATCCTTTCCTTGTTGTGTCAGCTCTTCGGGCACAGTTTCCCTAACTGAGGTCTGGAGGAGGGGCATAGAGGGAGGAGCCAGTGCACACCAGATAGTACCTAATCTTTCTTTTAGAGTGCCCAGTCTCCTGCGGAGCCCGTCTATTCCCCATGGTCCTTACGGAGTTCCCAGCATCCACTACGGACTACGAGAAATTGATTTACCGGTGAGTAAATTCTTATTATTGTGTATATACTGTAGGACAGCTCCCATCAGAGCTTAGATTTATGTCAGAATTTATTGAATGATTACTGTTGTACCCACGTTATATCTATTTATTTTTAATAACATGTACAGTATGTCCCTAATTAGACTCCACACTTATACTGTATGTCTCTAATTAACCTTCATCACATGTTTGGAAGTAAAAAAAAAACATGTTTTCCTAATCACCAATTAATTTATATATGTTAAATAACATGATTGTCCCTAATTGGACTCCACTATATGTTTAAAAGCAAAAATTTTAGCCATTTTTTTTAAATATCTTGTAACTTTGGCCTGTTTAAAAAATTGAGTATACGTGCTACTGTATTAATTATATATATACTTTCTAGTTTAATGGACCATAGAGTTTAAAGCAGGCATGTCCAAACTGCGGCCCTCCAGCTGTTGTGAAACTACATATCACAGCATGCCCTGACAGTTTTGCTTTTAGAGAATGATAAAGCTGTGTCAGGGCATGCTGGGATGTGTAGTTTCTCAACAGCTGGAGGGCCGCAGTTTGGACATGCATGGTTTAAAGGATGTGGTGTGGAAGTCTCAATAGTTTGATTTCCACAGTGACCACCTCATTTTAATTGTTGGATTTTATGTCAAATTGGAGACAATTTTTATTTGAATTATTTGTTTATAGGCCTACTTTTTTTTTTTTTTTGCAAATCATTTACTGTAAGTACTAGTGTCCCTACAAGAAAATTGTTGCTTGCTCCTCTACCTTGTCATCATCAACTCTGTTCAGACCAGGGCTGGAATACCTTGGAAAGTGGGGACCCCAAAAAATAAAATATAGTTGCTCATGCTGAGCATCAACCAGTCCTGGTTTGTAATGCCCCACACCCCTGGTGGCGGTTGATGTGGGTGCTCATGGTATATTAATATTGTTGTTTACAGGTGGTCTACAGGTCCCAGCAGGCCAGCCTCAACATGCTGGCACTTGGAGAACCACAACTGCAAGCATGCTCAGACATCAAGGGCCTGCTGCCACTTGTTGTCTGCCTGTAAAGAAAATATTAAAATAAAGACAAAACACAGAATATTGTAATACTTTATTGCACCGTACCTTCCCCTGGGGGGTGGTGCCTTTAAGTTATTTTGCATGGCAACCACCTTTTTTTCTATCTTCACCTATAGGGTGGCGGCCTATAAGCTCTTTTACATGGCCGCCGCTTCTCAAGGGCATGTGGCAACAGCATCCTCTTTTTCTATCTTCACTTGGGGGGCAGCAGCCGTGGAGAAAATCATAACAGTCGCTTCCCCCCAGGGCTTGCAATGGTGTCCTTTTCCTCTATCTCTATCTTCACCTGGGGGGTGGTAGTAGCCTTGAAGCTCTTTTGCATGGCAGACGCCTCCCCAAGGTTTGCGGTGAAGGCATCCTTTTACTCTATCTTCACCTGGTGGGCAGCGACCTTTAAGCTCTTTTGCATGGCTGCCGCCTTGCCAGGGCTTGCTGCAGCTTTCTCTTCATTTATCTTCACCTGGGAGTGGTGGCCTTTAAGCACTTTTGCATGGCTGCTGCCGCCCATCAGGACTTCTTATGGAGTCTTCCATCTTCAGGAGCTCTTCCACGCTTCTTTTCCACCATCGGAATGACAACCGCTGCCTTGTGCTAGCTATTATTAGAAGCAGAATGGTAGCAGAAATTAGTAGCAGAACTTTTTGTCTTCTTAGAAATAAAGAAAATAAGCCTCATATTGCACACTGAAAAACTCTGGTTCCTTTATTGGAAAGAGATTATTTAAATATGCTGATATGGGTGGAGAAGTCGTATTAGTCAGGCATCTCCCATGTTATGGGTGAACAGTCATTTTCTGTGCAAAAGTATAAGAATTCTAGCGCTAGTCAGAAGTGGTGGAAACCTAATATCATCCCTTAAATTCATGGCATTGTATTAAAAAATTGTACTTCTTTTAGTAGAACTCTGGATTAAGGGGGTCATTCCGAGTTGATCGTAGCTGTGCTAAATTTAGCACAGCTACGATCAGGCCCTCAGACATGCGGGGGGACTAGTCCGCCCCGCATGTCAGTGCCGGTTCCCCCCCGCAGAAGTAGAAAAGCATCGCACAGCGGCAATGCTTTTGCATTTTGAGGAGTAACTCCCAGCCAGCACAGCTCCTGCGGCTGGCCGGGAGAACCTCTTCGCTGCCCCGGGTCACAGCGGCTGCTTGTGATGTCATGCAGCCGCCGCGGCCCACCCCCTCAACAGTCCGGCCACGCCTTTGTTGTCCGGACCGCGCCCCCTAAATGGCGGCTTAACGCCGCCATCCAGCCCAGCGACCGCCTCTGCCTTCGACCGTCTGTCATGCGCTGTCACACTGCGGCGCCGGCGCATGCTCAGTACTGACCCGATCGCACTGCTGCGATAAACTGCAGTGTGCGATCGGGTCAGAAAGACCCCCTAAGTACCAAGTACCTAGGATTAGACTGCTGCATGAGGAATACCTGCAAAGGAAGGGTTCTGGGTGGGTATATTAAGAGGCAGGAGCATTCCTGTCGATAGGTGAACTGAGTTATTCCTCTCAGGCAGCCTCTTCTAGGTTGTCTTATGGTGAGATTTACTGTAGAATATAAAATAAACCTAATATGGCTGAAACCCGGTCCCTAAACAGCTACACTCCCACCCACTTTTTCTGCTGTCTGTCATCAGATAATAACAACATATGCTGCCAGTATTAAAGAGTATATTATAGACCTTAAAGATGCTCATTAATCGTGTAAAATGAATGTGTTTGAGGCCTGCAATAATACTGTAAGTTCAAACTCTGATATTCTGAGTATAGGCCTAATTCTGAGATGGCCTCAGTAGCACAACTGCAGTGTCTTTGTACACAGCAGCTATGCTAAATTATGCTAATGCCACAGGAGGAGCCTGATGACTTCTGTGATCTGCAGCCACATCTGAAGACTCAGCATCAGGTCACTCTGTTTGAACATTGGTCAACTAAGTAATCCTCAAGTTACTCCGGATAGATGGTGTTTTCACACAGCAAGATGACCTATGTTCACGCTGAGGGCTCTGATGCTGCGTCTTTGAATGCAGCAGTAGATCACAAAAGCATGCAGTGGGCACCTTAACTGTACTCAGGAGCGGTTTCTGGTGTGGGCAAGCAGTGCCTGCGCCCGGGTGCTGCGGTCTGGGGGTGCAGCCGCAGTCACCCCACAGGCACCGCCGCCTACCCGCTCCCCGGCTGCAGCAGACTGTGTGGGCGTCCGCTGCAGCCGGCTCCAGTGACAGACACTAGAGGTCATTATTGACCTCTAGTGTCTGTGTGGTGCTGCTATGGGAGAGACGTCATGACGGGCAAATCTACTGGGGGCACAGCAACAGGGGGCACAGCAACAGAGGGCATAGCTACAGGGGGCACAGCTACAGGGGGCAAATCAAATGGGGGGCACAACTACTTGGGGCAAATCTGGGGGCACAGCTACTGGGGGCATAACTGTGGCCACGCCCCTTCCCTATGAAGCCACACCCCTATGTTTTGCCTTGCGACTCCAGTGCGCACTAACTGCTTTGCCGCAGGGGGGGCGCCAGTGGAAACTTTTGCACTGGGCGCCACAAAGTGTAGAACCAGCCCTGGCTGTACTGCTTCCATCTCTGAATCTGCCCCTTAGTACAGATCCTTGTGTGTTTCCTGTGAGACTATCCTTACTGCTCCAAACCTTGGACCTAATTCAGGTTTGTTAACCAAAAAAGCAAGCAACTGGGCTAAACCATGTTGCACTGCAGGTGTGGTAGATGTAACATGCAGAGAGATTAAGATTTGGGTGTGTTATATTGTTTCTGTGCTGGCTAAATACCCTACCCCTAATGGGCGGTTTGCGATGCTGGCCAACTGGTGATAGGAATCAAGCCAACGATCATTGGTAAATATTAGTAGTCTTAAAATTGTCTCATTCAGCAATACAAAATCTAATTTTTGAATGTGTTTATAAATCTAGGTAACAAATGGACCCAGCTAAGACTCCCTATTGAACACAATGACCTGTTTAGCTATTGGCATAAGATTATGCTACATTTTGCACATACAATTAGTGATGAGCGGGTTCGGATCCTCGGGATCCGAACCCCCCCGAACTTCACCCATTTTACACGGGTCCGAGGCAGACTCGGATCCTCCCGCCTTGCTCGGTTAACCCGAGCGCGCCCGAACGTCATCATCCCGCGGTCGGATTCTCACGAGATTCGTATTCTATATAAGGAGCCGTGCGTCGCCGCCATTTTTCACTCGTGCATTGGAGATGATCGTGAGAGGACGTGGCTGGCGTCCTCTCAGTTTCTATGTTCAGTGGGCTGCAAATTGTGCTGCAAATATCTGTGCTCAGTGTGCTGCAAATATCTGTGCTCAGTGAGCTGCAAGTGCAAATATCTACGTTCTCTGCCTGAAAAACGCTCCATATCTGACTGTGCTCATTGTGCTGCAAATATCTGTGCTCAGTGTGCTAATTGCTTTATTGTGGGGACTGGGGACCAGCAGTATTATATAGTAGGAGGACAGTGCAGAGTTTTGCTGACCAGTGACCACCAGTATTATACGTTCTCTGCCTGAAAAACACTCCATATCTGTGGTGCATTGTAGTATATAGTAGGAGGACAGTGCAGAATTTTGCTGACCACCAGTATAACTATATATATAGCAGTACGGTACAGTAGTCCACTGCTCTACCTACCTCTGTGTCGTCAAGTATACTATCCATCCATACCTGTGGTGCATTTCAGTTTTGCACAGTTTGCTGACCACCAGTATATACTATATAGCAGTACGGTACAGAAGGCCACTGATCTACCTACCTCTGTGTCGTCAAGTATACTATCCATCCAAACCTGTGGTGCATTTCAGTTTTGCACAGTTTGCTGACCACCAATATATACTATATAGCAGTACGGTACAGTAGGCCACTGCTCTACCTACCTCTGTGTCGTCAAGTATACTAGTATCCATCCATACCTGTGGTGCATTTCAGTTTTGCACAGTTTGCTGTCCACCAGTATATAATATATAGCAGTACGGTACAGTAGGCCACTGCTCTACCTACCTCTGTGTCGTCAAGTATACTATCCATCCATACCTGTTTTGCATTTCAGTTTTGCACAGTTTGCTGACCACCAATATATACTATATAGCAGTACGGTACAGTAGGCCACTGCTCTACCTACCTCTGTGTCGTCAAGTATACTAGTATCCATCCATACCTGTGGTGCATTTCAGTTTTGCACAGTTTGCTGTCCACCAGTATATAATATATAGCAGTACGGTACAGTAGGCCACTGCTCTACCTACCTCTGTGTCGTCAAGTATACTATCCATCCATACCTGTGGTGCATTTCAGTTTTGCACAGTTTGCTGACCACCAGTATATAGAGCCAGTTTGTGAAAGGAGAGATTGATTGCTTCTTTTTTGGTGGGGGCCCAAACCAACCAGTCATTTCAGTCACAGTCGTGTGGCAGACCCTGTCGCTGAAATGATGGGTTCGTTAAAGTGTGCATGTCCTGTTTATACAACATAAGGGTGGGTGGCCCAAGGACAATTCCATCTTGCACTTCTTTTTTCTTTCATTTTTCTTTGCATCATGTGCTGTTTGGGGACTATTTTTTTGAAGTGCCATCCTGCCTGACACTGCAGTGCCATTCCTAGATGGGCCAGGTGTTTGTGTCGGCCACTTGTGTCGCTTAGCTTAGCCATCCAGCGACCTTGGTGCACCTCTTTTTTTCTTTGCATCATGTGCTGTTTGGGGACTATTTTTTAAATCTGCCATCCTGTCTGACACTGCAGTGCCACTCCTAGATGGGCCAGGTGTTTGTGTCGGCCACTTGTGTCGCTTAGCTTAGCCATCCAGCGACCTTGGTGCACCTCTTTTTTTCTTTGCATCATGTGCTGTTTGGGGACTATTTTTTAAATCTGCCATCCTGTCTGACACTGCAGTGCCACTCCTAGATGGGCCAGGTGTTTGTGTCGGCCACTTGTGTCGCTTAGCTTAGCCATCCAGCGACCTTGGTGCACCTCTTTTTTTCTTTGCATCATGTGCTGTTTGGGGACTATTTTTTAAATCTGCCATCCTGTCTGACACTGCAGTGCCACTCCTAGATGGGCCAGGTGTTTGTGTCGGCCACTTGGGTCGCTTAGCTTAGTCACACAGCTACCTCATTGCGCCTATTTTTTTCTTTGCATCATGTGCTGTTTGGGGACTATTTTTTTGAAGTGCCATCCTGTCTGACACTGCAGTGCCACTCCTAGATGGGCCAGGTGTTTGTGTCGGCCACTTGGGTCGCTTAGCTTAGTCATCCAGCGACCTCGGTGCAAATTTTAGGACTAAAAATAATATTGTGAGGGGTGAGGTGTTCAGAATAGACTGAAAATGAGTGGAAATTATGGTTATTGAGGTTAATAATACTATGAGATCAAAATGACCCCCAAATTCTATGATTTAAGCTGTTTTTGAGGGGTTTTTGTAAAAAAACACCCGAATCCAAAACACCCGAATCCGACAAAAAATTTTCAGGGAGGTTTTGCCAAAACGCGTCCGAATCCAAAACACGGCCTCGGAACCGAATCCAAAACCAAAACACAAAACACGAAAAATTTCCGGTGCACATCACTACATACAATACACAGATGCGCCATATATTTTGCATTTTCCTGTAAAACTGGTTCTATTCATTCTTGCATTGACAATAATCTTAATCTATTGACAATAACCCTTAATGCCTGCTCCACACCTATTACACTGACATGTTATTTAAAATATTCTCAATTCCTAATGACATCCTGACAAATCCGAATATTACAAATATAATTTTTATTCTATTTATCGTTTGTTTGTTTGTTTGTTTGTTTTTGGGGGGGTTCATTTTACTTTGAGCCTCAACATCATTTGTTGTATTTAATTTACTGACTAAAAATGCACTTTTCTTTTTGTAATGTCCAATAAATAAATGATGCCATATTCTTTTAGTGTATAATGCCATCATATTGTACATGATAGTATCTGTGTGCTATAAAAAATAGATTGACCTTAAAGCTTTGCCATCAGTACAAAACATTTTTAATATTGATGGCTATTAAATTTACAACCAAAATAAAATTGTACCTATTACATGATCATCACGTTGAAATGACTGTGGCCGCCAGAAAGTCAATCACATTTGCAGCTGATATAGCGCACGGTGGGATGTCCGGATCGTGCATGTTTTCAGTTGAATCATTTCAAACTAAGCTTTAGATTCCGCATTAAATAAATAGTGTAATTTTCTAGACAGCTGCATTTTAGTTGCTCAGCTGTAAATCTGTGTAACTGTGCTACTGTGAAATACTAAACCTTATTACTGTGGCTTCTGATTTAACATAAATTTCTCTACTTTACAGATTTTAACACCATGTCCTGCTATGCATACTCTTTAGGAACGTTATCATCGTATATTTCTCCAGCGCACGTCCATTGCTCATTTTGGATAGCGTAGGGCAGCAGTATTTATAGCTAAAATAGAAATAGTTTTTATATAAACAGGAAACAATTACATATGTAACAGTATAAGACGGTAATAGACTTGTGGTAGCGTGTGTTCTATTCCATAAACTATGTGTCACATCTTATGATGCACCCACAGCAAAGCAGTTCACCTGCACTCTGCAAGTCATCAGCTGCTTGGCACGCAGATGTTGCCCATACTGCTCATTATGCATTCATGAGCAGAACAATTTTATACTTTCTGCAATATAGATATGATACTGTGAACAGCTTTTTATTGTAGCAAAGTAAATGTTTTCTTATATTCCCACAGCAGTTTTTTTTTTATATATAATGTACATTTATACACCAACACTAGTTTCAGGATTCCAATTCCGGTTGTGCAGTGTGTCATGTATATACCAGCTGCACCGATAACGCTATTGGTGGTCTAGTTTGTTGTTTTCTTCCATCATTTATAAGCAGGGCTTCAGTTGCCAGTGGTAAGATCTGCAGCCATGAGCACATATATACTGGGTGCCATTGCTATGGATGCCAGCGGCTTAGGGGACTCCAATGTCTTGGAATTGCCTGCTAAGGAATTGGGTCTGGACTGAATAGGAGAACTCAGCACTGCTTAATTAAGGTGAGACAAATTAAGAGGACAATGGGATATTGGGCCCTAATCAGTAGCAATTGTAGAAGTGCGGAAATCATTATATGGCGTTCGCCGCACTTCTGCGCATGTGTGCACACCACTGCGAGCATTTGAAAGGACTTAGATTGCGATTGCATGCGATAACAATCTAAGTCCCGGCGGGGGTGGTGATGGAACAGTGATGCAGCATGTTGGGGGGCGTGGTCCGGACAATGGAGGTGTGTCCGGTCTATTTGCAGGGTGGGCAGCGGTGGCTGTGTGATGTCACACACAGCCGCTGAGACCCAAAACATGGCGGCTGGTAACTGCCTTCACAGCTAGGCTGCAGAGGCAGAAGGCTACCCTTAACAGCGAGCATTTCAGTGAGGGGAGAACCCGGCATGCGGGGCAGCCCCCCACATGCTAGAGAAAGGAGTTGTAGTTTAGCAATTTCTCGCAAAACTACAACTCATATTGAATTAGGCCCATACTCTCTTATCAAACGTCTATGGAAAAGACTGCTAATTGGGAGACACTCAAACTGAGTCATCTTCAATGTGGCATAATATAATCTCTACAAAAATACATACACCTGGCGCCACTCTCCTCAAAGTAATTAGCAGCTAGTCTCTGGGATTAAGTTCCAAATACCCCAAGTTTAAAAGCAAAAAAAGAAGGAATGAGACGGCGCTTCTTACTTTGAAAAATATTTTTTATATATATGAAACACAATAAATTTCAATATCACATATAAATACCGGCCAGTATTCTTTAAAAAACAATTATGTATTTATATTATACAATCTAAAACAGCAAAAACCACTTGATACCTGTTAATTTGTCTCCATAGAGGATAGATGAATATTTATGCAAGTTAAAACTATAGCTGTACTGTAGCTAATAGAGTATTGAAATTGGCAGCTCCATAAAGTATCAAGTGGTTTTTGCTGTTTCAGATTGTATAATATAAATACATAATTGTTTTTTAAAGAATACTGGCCGGTATTTATATGTGATATTGAAATTTATTGTGTTTCATATATATAAAAAATCTTTTTCAAAGTAAGAAGCGCTGTCTCATTCCTTCTTATTTTTGGCATAATATAAACTGGATCAACTTCAATGTGGAATAATATAAACTGTAGGAACTACAATACAGATGTAGCCATGCTCATCTATGCTGTGATGCACATGCAGCCAGCATTCACTCCATAGGCTTCAGTGGGTGCACGTAGACAGGGGACACTTGCCACGCATTCGCTGATGTGATGCATATGCATCATGGCAGTATGGCATAATGGGGGTCATTCCGAGTTGTTCGTTCGTTATATTTTTCTCGCAACGGAGCGATTAGTCGCTAATGCGCATGCGCAATGTCCGCAGTGCGACTGCGCCAAGTAAATTTGCTATGCAGTTAGGAATTTTATTCACGGCATTACGAGGTTTTTTCTTCGTTCTGGTGATCGTAATGTGATTAACAGGAAGTGGGTGTTTCTGGGCGGAAACTGGCCTTTTTAAGGGTGTGTGCGAAAAAACGCTACCGTTTCTGGGAAAAACGCGGGAGTGGCTGGAGAAACGGAGGAGTGTCTGGCCGAACGCTGGGAGTGTTTGTGACGTCAAACCAGGAACAAAACTGACTGAACTGATCGCAGTTGCCGAGTAAGTGTGGAGCTACTCAGAAACTGCTAAGAAGTGTCTATACGCAATTTTGCTAATCTGTTGTTCGCAATTTTGATAAGCTAAGATTCACTCCCAGTAGGCGGCGGCTTAGCGTGTGCAAAGCTGCTAAAAGCAGCTTGCGAGCGAACAACTCGGAATGAGGGCCAATATACTGTATATAGCAGTCCCCAGTATGGCATAATATATACTGGGGACACTGTGCAGCATAATGTGAATGGGCAATACTACAATGTGGTATAATAGAACTGGAGGAACTACAATGTGGCAATATATGAGCTGGGGACACTGTGTGGTACAATGTAAAATGAACTAGAGCATTAATATGGGACATAACATTAACTTGGACACTACAGTGGGGCATACATGTAACAAAGACACTATTATAAGCAAAGAAATAGATAACAGTTGACTCTGGACACAATGGGGTGGTGGCTACATCCCTGTCTGCAACTATGCTTAGAACAAGAATTTATATGCTGTTATAATAAATCACACGTTTTTGCCTTTTAATTATCAACTATTATTGATGCTATCCACATCAATAATAGAAGAATTACCACAGCAATTTAACAAGAGACTCTTTCTGGATAGTGCATCCAAAGCCTTCCTGGGAAAGAGTTTACAGTATAGTGAAAGCGATAGCTATTCTGGGACTTACTTGCTGCACATGCACAGCCATCAGGCAACTCATGTGCAAAGAAACTTAAGGCAAAATGGGGGCGGGGGGGGAGGCATCCAGCATATCAGGGCATATGTTATTCCTCTCTACTGCTGGCTTTACCCCGTGGTAACATTGTCTGGTGATCACAGGTGAGAGCTGCTAAGGGACCTCATCCTTGGAAAGAGATATTCACATCCTTTGACCACCAGACTATGGGGGTAATTCAGAGTTGATCGCAGCAGCAAATTTGTTAGTTGTGCAAAACCATGTGCACTGTAGGTGTGGCAGATATAACATTTGCAGAGAGAGTTAGATTTGGGTGGGTTATTTTGTTTCTATGCAGGGTAAATACTGGCTGCTTTATTTTTACACTGCAATTTAGATTTCAGTTTGAACACGCCCCACCCAAATCTAACTCTCTGTAAATGTTATATCTGCCCCCCCCCCCCCCCCATGCAGTGCACATGGTTTTGCCAAACTGCTGACAACGTTGCTGCTGCGATCAACTCTGAATTTGGCCCTATATCTGCTAGTGGGCTGTATAATTTAAATGTGTGGACCCCCCCTCTTTGAAATGTGAGTGCCCCAGAATGTATGTAATATCCCACTCAGCTAAGTACTAGAGGTAGGTGTTGGAAGGTAAGTATGCTTTTATAACTTACAGGTACTCAGTCACTATAGAGGTACCTTGTCTCTTCTTGACTCTACAGGTCTCCTTTGGACTCCACTCTTCCCAAAGAGGCAGGGAAGGATTCAACAATAAGAACTTATTGGACGCTTTTGCTACACAGTGTATTTATTAACTGATGTCCTCTACTAAGGACTCCACAACATAATGAACTCACAATAGCAATATGCAATTGAACAGAATTACATTACAACGATGCAGTAAAATTTGCACACCTGAAAACAATAAACTATTTTTATTGGTCTGGAACTCTGTGTCACCGCGTATTTCTTTACCTGGTTCTGCTAGAGTATTTTAGGCTGAAAGGGCTAGTACAAGGCCTGTTAGATTAATACAATACTATAGCCTCAACTGTATTTGTCATGCAATGCTCACTCTGGTCACCTTATTAATTAACATTAACTTAGCTGGCTATATAATAATTCACCAAATTTATGATACAATATTGCAGTCTGTTGGGGTACCCATTCTACCATGTTGGTGCACATGTGAAGAATCCTTTAGGATGCTAAGAAAGCCTGGCTATGTCTCTATTAAATTAGTATCATTTCCCTCTAAGACAGTTCCGTTGCGAGTCTCCTGAGAGTTAAACAACAATAACTATGCTTCCGCAGTCTCTCTTTCCTTGTATAAATTCACAGGGATTGCAGGGATCAATGCTCTCCAGAAATAATACCATGCATATGTAGAATATGACAGTTTATAATCCTGCACTATCTCTGCCGATGCGCTGAGATAGCATAAAAGTGAACACTTATGTAATGATCTCCTGAATAACAGTGGTAAGTGCTGCTCCTCATAAGAGTGTATAAATATTAGTGGTTTATTAAAAGTTCAGTGACTGTTAGTGGTAACCTCAGGTTCCTGACTGACTCTTTAAGTAATTGAGCAAATGGAAGTGGCTGTAGATAAAGGACCTCTATTAGCGCAGGCTGCTAAGGAAATAATTGAAGGTCTGCAGATGCTATATATCTGATAGTCTGTAATCTTTGAATTACTGTGGTACCCCAATAGTTTAACCACCTGTAGTGATATACTGTATTTATGGGGCACCACTGTGTAGATATAAACATTTATTAAAAATAACTGCTTGGACACTAAAGTTCATACAGATACACAGGTATCCCTCCCAGAGGGGAGATTGAGGGGCGGAGTAACACAGAGCAGTGTGTGTGATATGTCTCTGAGGAGAGGGGCAGAGTAACACAGATCAGTGTGTGTGATATGTCTCTGAGGAGAGGGGCGGAGTGATCTAGCCTGAGGGTTATTGATCCTGTCAGAGAGTCTCCTTAGGGAGCAGGCAAGCAGAGGAGAGTTGTGCTCACTGAGTGCTACCTCAGGAAAAGTATGCGGCTACTTACCAGTCCTGTGAGGGAGCTGATGCCAGGACTTGGCTACAGAGAGTTTGACAGTAAGCTGTGCCAGTGAGAGAGCACAGAGATGCCCATGAAGCTGCCCCTCACTGTTAATTGACAGCCAAGACTGTAGTGACAGATGTGGATTCCCCCTTCAGGAGGCATGCTGGAAGGTGGTATTCTCCAGTTGAAGGACAAAGACAGCCCTGGGAATCTGATTGAATCATCTGGAGAGGTATAATAGCTAATTGCAAACAGACACTACACTGCATCAGGGTACTCATAGTTCTACAGTACCTCACATTTGGCAAGGCTAGCAGCAGATTAAGGGGTAAATTTACTAAGATGGGAGTTCTATTTAAGATGGGATGTTGCCCATATCAACCAATCAGATTCCAGGTATTATCTTCTAGAAGGTGCTAGATAAATGAGACGTAAAATCTGATTGGTTGCTGTGGGCAACATCCCATCTTAAACAGAACTCCCATCTTAGTAAATTTACCCCTAACAGAGAGACCACTGAAGTTTCAAAAGGTACAGCTGCTAGTTAGAAACCAGCATTATTGGCAGACTTTGCTGTAGCAGCGCTAGGAGTAAATTACTGTACCTGAGGCTTATTCTGTACTCCAACATTAATATGGTATCTACACTATCAACCATTTAGGCAGTGTCAGGCACAATTAGACTGCCAATAAGTGACTGTATATTAGTTTGTGCATAGACTACCTCATAAAAACTAGTTAGCAAAAGGCTATCCAAAGCATGTACAATTTCTTGAGGGATTACTAGAGACCAAGCTTCCAGTGGAAAGTTATTCAGCTTGATACTTAAAAGAAGAGCAGGAATATCCTCCTCGGTGAACGGAGTAGTTAAGGCTATATATTAAAGTTCATTATCCCTGTGTAACAAGGGACTAATAATAAACTGCGGCAGGGAGCTGTGGGGGTCATTCCGAGTTGATCGCTAGCTGCCGTTGGTCACAGCGCAGCGATCAGGCTAAAAATCAGCATTTCTGTGCATGCGTGTGCACCGCAATGCGCACACGCGTGACGTACGGGTACAAAGGTCTTTGTGGTTTTGCACAAGTTCTAGTGACGTTTTCATTCGCACTGACGGCCGCAAGAAGAAAGACAGGAAAGGGGCATTTCTGGGTGGTAACTGACCATTTTCAGGGAGTGCTTAGAAAAACGCAGGCATGGCTGGGCGGGTGTGTGATGTCAAAAGCCAACCCTCCAACGTTAGAATCATCGCACACGAAGATTAAGTTCAGGTCTGGTCTTGTTTTGCACAAAATGTTTTTGCAGGTGCCCTGCTGCACAGGCATTCGCACTTCTGCAAAACAAAAATACACTCCCCAGTCTGCGGCGACAATGCGTTTACACGGCTGCTAAAAACTGCTAATGAGCGATCAACTCGGAATGACCCCCTGTGTCAGTTCCATTGGAAAGGAGCCTAATTACCTAATATTGCAGCAAAAGAAATTCAGTGATCACCACCTAATGCCACATTAATGACAGGTAAATCAACTACTCACAAACCCGGGCTTGCACCGTTCAAGTGCCTCGATGTTGCAGTGTCCATGCTATTACGGTCAGGATTCAGTGTCAGTGCAAAGTGTACATTTTAGAGACCGTGACTTCACCTTGCTTTAGAGGAAATAAATAGTTATCTCCTTAAGTGCACCACTGTATCGTACACAATTAAACAATATTACTGTGACTATTTGGTATACATTTAGAAGTATGCTTAGGTATTAACTGACTTTCTTTACAGACATTTCTAAAGGTCTGTTGATTCCCTTGTATATTTATACTTAATGACTGCAGTGTTGCATTGTCAGGTTTGGTGGTTTTTTTTACATTTCCTAGCAATACAGGTTGTAATGTACAATTGAAGCATATGATTGTATGTGAACAGCTAGTGTAGTAGAACTGCATTACTTGATCTAGGCAAAAGTTTGAGAGTTCCAGAGAAAGGAAAATGTAGCCATCTCAGAGTACAATAAAATTTTACTTTTGCTACAGTATATGTGTAAATTACTTGTGGATGTACTCAGTTGTAAATTATATATTGTCGTAAAGACGTTAGCCATTTGTCTGCTATGCAAGTCTTTTTGAAGAATTATTAAATTGAGATTATTATGTACAGTATGTCTGGACAACTCTCCTTCTCTGGTGAAGCAGGAGGAACAGTTCACCCAAGAACACACCTATCAGGGTATTACATTTCTGCAGTCTGCCTGTCTTAAGGGGGGTACTCACGGAGCGATATTCTAAGCAATCTGACTAGATTGCTTAGAATATCAGCATGATCGCTCCATGTGTAGCCCCCTCAGCATTAGTGATGTGCGGCCCCTTGTATCTCTTCTTTACAGCCTAGTTATTGGCAGGGACTCCTGTCTGTAATAATAAGCTGGCTTGGATAGCTTTATAAGTCAATAGGTGGTTAATTAATGTCTCTCCTCTGCACTAAGTTATGTGGATGTGAAGTGTGGTGTTTATTGTACTACCTCTCCTGTAGACAGCAGTGCCCTTATATGGCGCTTCCAGCCATGCCTCACAGTCTGCCTTGGCAGTACGAGTATGAGCTGTCCCTTAAACTTGCTCCTCCTTCCACTATCAACCTCTAGTGGGCCACACCTTCGGGACGGTTTAGACAAAGATGGTGCCACCTTTTCACCCACCCGATGCCACTCAGCTCCCCAGGTCTATGTTGAACACCGCTCTGCTTACTTCAGTCACTGCTGTATGCTGGGTGTCAGGATGACTTGTCCACAGCCGGGGGAAGCACTGTGGGAACTAGCCTGATGCTGTCTGCTGTTCACAGGCACCGGGGAATGGGAGCACACACACTTACTGATCTGTACCTCTGGTAAGCTCCAGCACTCAGTCCTAACATGGCTGGCCAACTGCCAATTTAACAGCTGTCTCTGCTGACTCACTGTTCTGGAGTGCAGGTGGGAGTCCCTATTTACCACGTGCTGAGTTTATGGCTGCTGTCTCACTGTCACCAATGTCATAAGCAGCTGCAGCAGGGCTACTAAACACCCCACTGTCACCAATGAACGAGGGGCATAATATACAGGGCACTCTATGCAGATATATATATATATATGTCATTATATATCTTATTACAATAAATACGGTACATATATACAGTATGGATATAAATAAGACACTCCTCAGTAAATATACTGGGGAAGAGGGTTCTTTTTGTGGGGCGTCATGTTTATGGATGCTATTTTTCTGTACTGTAGTGGTTAATATCTGGTGATCACATGATCTCCAGACATTAACTTTTATGAGGGTGTTCCCATCTTTCTAAGTACCAGGTTTCGGTAGATAGAAGGACTTTTACTTTGATCCCCCCATACTTTGTCTTTTATTTTTTAAATAAACTGACCCCACTCATTAGCCTGCTGCAAGTCATCCAGACTAGTGGGGAGTTATTTTTTATTTTGTTTCCCCAGGCTCTCAAAGTGCGTGACGAGTAATGCTCGTCATTCAATCATCTTGTTTATCACATCATGTTGCTGAGCCCCTCACTGTCCAATGTTGTTAAATGTATAGTAGGATTGGAGACTGCAATGTTGTGATTCATGTTACCACACCAATACACCTCTTGCTTGGGCCTCCCCCTCTGTCATCTTGCACGGTGCCCAGGTAAAACTTCAGCAAGTTTTATTACTTTGTAATATGACATTTTAAATGTAGAGAACAAATATGTCATTAACGTAGAACAGGCTGTTCTCATGGCAGTGTGCTTTGCAAGCCCTCATTGACTGTATTTTTGAATTCACTGTAGTATATTGTCTATATATGGTTGATGTTCTCATCTCTACCAGGTTGTGAAAGGCTAGTATACATAAGAATTAATCAATGAATACTCAAATCAAAACTCTTAGTCTTTTAATATTTATTCAGTTTATAAAGTATTCATTTATGCCGATGCTTGCCAGAAGAAAAAAGATATCTTAAATAATATTTCAAATCAATGAAACAAAAACCTGTAAATATCTGGAAATTATGTCAAGATGGTTATTGTAAATATAGCAACCCAACTTAGCAGAGACCTGTGTAAAAGCTTTATAAGTAGACTTGTTTTAAGATATACAAAGTACTGTATTTAGTAAAGTAAGCATACTGTACTGTATGTTAACATGTCTGGATGTGTATTAAGAACACGTAGCAGGCCTAAAAAGTACTCCCCTGCTTACATTGGCTTATGTTTTTATTTAAGAAGACAAAAAAAAATTTGTTTTACATTTCTGTATGATTTCAATAATCTAGCTTTATGTTAACTACAGTACAAAGAGTGTGCATATCTCTTTATGATTTAAAAGAACAAAATTGTGGGTAACTCAATCAGGAGCAAAAGACAGTTGTATCCTCATACATCTAGCCTCAATACACAAGGTAATGGGAGATGCCTACATGATGTATTGGTGAGTTGACAGGTTACATGGTGAATTGACAGGTCCCTTGCATCTCCATTTACTTTCGGCATCTTTTTTTGCTGAAAATGCATCTTATTCACATTATATGCAAATAATACGCTCAAGCAGAATCTGCTGATTAAAATGATATGCAGCATGACTACAGTATATTCTGTTCGTGTCTGCAGCTGTATCTGCATATGAAATGGTACATTAACTAGGAAAATACAATGGTACATTAACTAGGAAAACACTGTAGTGTAGCAAATACAGCCACGGGCACACACAGTTTTTATAATTATTTTAATCAGCAAAAGCTGCTTGTTCATCTAATTTTAATTAAGACGCATTATTTTGGAAAAAGTTGCATGAAAAGATGCTCAGTGCTTCTGAGTCACGGTATGGCATAACAAGAAGGGTTGCTTAACGTGCAGGGAGGATAGATGTAGGTGGACACATCTGTACACTGTACATAAAAATGATATTTTCGCATATGCAATCACTTTTCTCTTTCATTCATAAAACAGTCACTATATGTAAGTTTTCTGTAACCACCAGAAAATTAGTGACAAGGTAATAAATATTTCAATACTCACTGAGTATCAATAGAATGAATTTCTCCAAAAGAAAGCACCATACTGTAGCTTGTAAATAACTGTTACATGTATATTACAAATACATTAATAATTGTGTATTAAGTAAAGTGGAAGTACTTGAGGATGGAATTGTTTAATAGCAGATGAATTTAAATGGCATTTGATAACACCATGCAAATGCAGACAAACCACAGTTCATTATGAATACATGCTGTGATAGCCGTTGATATATAGTACCTTTAAGAGTTCTAGTAGATTGAAGTGTTTGAACACAGCAGTTCCAATTTATGTTAATTATACATCCATGAAAATTCCTCCTCAGAAATGGTTATAACTTTATTGCAGAGAATGGGCACCGCTAACCTTAATAATAGTCTGTATATAATGTATCAATGGATTATGCTTGTGAGTGTTTCCATATAAAGGTATGGTTTGCTCAGTATGTTCTTACAGACATATTTCAAAAATCAGGTAGCCACAATCAAATTCTCATTCTTTCATCTGAGGAACACAGCCATAAGCACATAGTGGTCTATTTACTAAGCCTTGGATGGAGATAAAGTGAACAGATATAAAGTACCAGCCAATCAGCTCCTAACTGCCATGTCACAGGCTGTGTTTGAAAAATTACAGTTAGGAGCTGATTGGCTGGTACTTTATCTCCATCCAAGCGTTAGTAAATAGGCCCCTAATTCCCTAAGAAGATCTGCCTACACTCATACATGCAGGGCTTAAAATGGTCCCTGAGAGGTGTTGAAACTCATCAACCCACCCCCAATATTAGGCAGAGTTACTTTGAGATGGTGCATTGCCAAAGGTGTAACTTGAGTTGGTGGTGCCCAGCACAAATTAAAAAAAATGTTGCCGCTTGAAAACTGGCTTTATACGTATGTTAGTACTGAATACACATTGCAAACACAAAGGAGGAGCAAGGTACATGGTCCAAGGTACCTGAAGAAATTTCTCATTCCTCACTACCTAAGTCGCTTACTTTGTTTTGTAAATGAATATATCCTTTAATTCATTTGGGGGTTAGGCTCTTAGCTTTGTGGCCTCTGACTCTATGGAACTTGCTTACTCATATAATTCAAAAGGCCTCCACTCATGAGTCCCTCAAAAACAGATCAAGACTTACCTGTTTACTGAAGCATGTCCTTAATATCCATTTAGTTCCTAAAAAAAACAATAGTACAACCCGAATGCTTTTGTGTCAATCTTTTTTTATGCTAATATAAAACACTTTTACTCCTATTGGGAGAAAAGTGCTTTATAAATACCCTCTTCTCTTTCTCTCTTTTTTTTTTTTTAGGTTACTAGCTTGTTGCCAGGCCAACTGTTGGCCTTTCAAATTGTAAAGGGGTATGTTATGGGAGGGACTTTTTGTTTTTTCTGTAAGGCTTTTCAGTAATGTTGTAACTATTCTTCAGGTTTCCTAAATAGAGAAGTACAGTCCTTTTTCTCTTTGTTAAGTTATACTACAGTGTCAGATCACTTTTGTTTATTACACTTGTGTACACCTGTGTCTTTCTTGTTTTATCCTCTGCTCCTTTTATTCTTAGAGGTAGATTAAGTAAACTGTAAAACAGAGAATTGGTGTTGCAAACAATCAAATTAAGTCTATCTTTTTCTGGAACACAAGCAAGACCGACTCTTTTCTCTTTTGCTTTTGTTCCATAATGATAAGTAGGTGGCAGCACCCCATTGTGACTAATATCATTAAAATATTTACTTCAGTATAGGGGTCGAGTAATATTATCCGGAATAGGTCCTGGTACAATAGATCTTACTCTCTTTATCACATTGTCTATCTTTTTCGAGAAGGCAATAGAGAAAAGATAGAATTTGATTGGTTACTGTTGGCAAAATCACTGTCTGTTTTAGAAGTTTAAGTAAATTTACTCTGTATCCTTTTCCTTTAATCTTTCACATTTTACTCCTTATTTTCCTACCTCCATTTGCTTTTCTCTTATTTGTACTGCTTTTCTTTATTCTCATCCTCCTTATCTTGTCCCTAGCTATGCTGCGCCCCTGTTGATAGCCTGGTTTTGCAGACATATTGGGGCCTAGTCACGAGATGTAACCATGGTGTTGGGTGGTTGCCCAGGGTCTGAGGGATAGCCATACCCTTGCTTAGACTGCTGTTACCTCTGTTACAGCAGTGTGCATGGCTCTGACATTTATGGTCCTTGTCAATGGTTAGTTTAGGCAGGGCCGCAATGTACCATATTAGTCTTGCCCAATGAGCTATCCACTGCACAATTTAAAAAATTGTTGGACTGTCTTGAACCCGGTCTGGTGGCACTATATCTCATCCCCAGTACACTTAGAGTATTTACGTTGTTCACAGGCTAAGGATAGTGGCATACTGCCACCACTAACGGCATCCACCCCTACATCACAGAAAGATACCAGAGATTCTCAAATTGGTACCTTTGTTGTTGCCTTACCTTGCTCCACAACTACTAGTTGACCTGCACCTAAAGACCATTCAGATAGGCTGGAAACTACATTGGGAAGTAGGTGGGTAAAGCTACCCAGGCACCACCACAATATGCCTTTGACTATGGTTGCTTGGGTGGTAAGGTGAGTTCTGGAGCACTTTTGTGGTCTCATCACTAGAAACATGTGATGGGGCATTACCCTCACTAGATATATCTGCTATTGTTTTAACTTCAGAAGCCCATTCCTTAAATGTTGCTCTCCCACACACCTTTGCTTCTTCCTATGCTGTGGTGCAGGTGTAATTTACTCCATTAGTGGTGCAGCTGGGGCAGGCATGTGGCCTGTGTTTTTCCTTTCCTGTTGAGAGTGAGAGGGATGGTTCATTCCTTGGTGTTTTGGTGGTGAATTATTCATTAATTCTCACTAGAGATTCCCATTGTTATCATAGTGATGGGAATGAAGAAGGTATCTATTTTTTTTTTTTTTTAGAATATTTTTGTGGTTTTAGGGAATCTTAGTGGTGGTAAAGAACAGCAGGGCAGTGGCCAGCTTGCTAAATTTAGAGATACATTAACCTTCAATACATAGGGTAGTCTGACCATTACCTACTGTGGATAGCGGCACCGTTCAGCTGTACATATCTTATATGTATTGGTGTCAGATACCTCTCACCTGGGGCAGAGAAAGGGATAGTTATCGCTTGCAAGTTGTTTGTCATCCAGCATGAGCCAAGTAATCATTAAATAGATGGATATTCTCTCTTAAGCCACCATATAGACCAAAATTAAATTGTTTTGTAGATATTTCCTTGTTATATTCCAGTTTACCTTTACCATTTAAATATATATATATATATATATATATATATATATAATTAGATATTTTTTATCATTTCACACTGTATTCATATTAATGATGCTTCATATTTTTTTTTTGCACAAAACAGGGGCTAAGTTGTAACTGTTAGTAGCATTAATATTTCAAGATTTAAACAGCCAAAATAGTCAACTCTAGTGTGTAACATGTGAAATACATAATACATTACTTATCAATATAATACATTCACTATATACTGTATTTTCTCATTAAATTTCCCAATAAACCATATGTCCCACTAACATTTCTGTCAACTAAGATTTATTAAGCTTACCCAGCTGAAAGTAACTATACCTAATATAGCTCTTTAAAATGATATGGGTAGTATCCAGTTACCCACGATCATTGTCCACGGGTAATTACTTCGCTGATGGCTATCCAATTAAGTTTGATAAGCCGGCAAAACCGAAGCTGCAGCAAAACCAAATCCCTGAAAGCAGCCCCGTTTTCTGTGGCCGGAGAAAACACACAGGTTTCACTGAACCTGTGTTTTTGTGAGAAAATATTTTTTTTGTGGGGCGATCAAAATTGAATAGCCTCTAAAACAAATATCTGTGAAACATCAGGAAAAATGGGGAAAAAAGTTGTTTTTCTCTCTCCATATGTTTTACTGCGGGTGTTACACATAATACTTTCAATATTAGAATTAAATCATGCCCGTGACTCACTCTCTATCACACCCATTGATTTTTGTTGAATGACCTAATACTGTCGGAAACTGCCGTCTTTCCGACAAGATGGCAGCTTCCGACAGTTATTGAATATACCTCATAAAGTAACCAGGAACATCAATTAGTGGGGATGTAGTTATGTGACTGGCGGTCAGGAGACCGCCAGTCACAATACCTCCCCGTACATCCTGCCCCGCATGCAGACCAACAGGATCTATTCCCACTCATGGGTGTCCACGACACCCATGGAGTTGGAATAGAACCCATGGCAACTGCAGGTCGCTACCGAGCCCGCAAAGGGGCTTGTTGCGCTTTCCCCACCAGCATTATGCTGCCGGGATCCCAGCGGAGGTATGATGAGACCACTTGTCATGCATACTGTACCACACCCCAATCAGTGCACCGCATCCCCTTGCATGGCTTACTTCGATCACCATGCTGTGTGCAAGGTGCCTCACTCTGCTGCCTTGCACTCGGCACAGGTTGCTATTCCCTATTGTAGTCCATGTTGATGGTAAAGTATGAAAAAATTGAAAATTAAAATATACATTTTTAAAAACTCATGTCAACTTTTTCATTTGTCTACCTTTCAGTGGCAATTTCTTTTGCCATATCGACATTTTGTCCATGTCGACCAATATAGTTGTCGACCTAATGACTTTTAACCTTAGTCATGTTGAACTAGCATCTGGATACCGCTTTATATTATGGTATAATTGAGTTATGATTCATGATGTAATGTGTTTTGACTGCTGCGATACACAGAACTTGATTGAAAAATTTATACAAAACAACTTACGTACGGATGAGTATTCCACAACAATACAGAATATAGAAAAGGATGTCCAAAGCATGAGGGAAGATACTAACATCAGGGAGCAGGACATAGAAAGACTTATTACGTCAAATAGTGCTAGTAGTGAGGAAGGAGGTATTAAATATGATGGGGGTGGTAATGGGGGAGGAGATTAACAATAGGTAAGAGTAATTCCAGAAAGACACTTGTAAATACAGATAAGATACCATTAAAACAAACCGTCAAGGGAAACACTATACTAAAATGTATGTTTGCGAATGCAAGAAGCCTATCGGGTAAAATGGGAGAATTGGAATGTCTTGCATCAAAATTCCAATACGATATTATAGGTATTACGGAAACATGGTGGGACGACTCTCATGACTGGGTTGCATTTTTGGAGGGTTATTCTCTTTTTAGGAGGGATAGGGCTATCAAAAGGGGAGGAGGGATATATCTCTTCATTAAACCATCTCTTAAAACATGTGTAATAGATACTATCTGCTAGGGGATTGGAGATAACGTGGAGTCGCTATGGGTTGAGATCACAAGTGAGGGCACTGAGGCAAAGAAACTAGTCATTGGCACGTGTTACAAGCAACCGGATATCAGCATACATGAGGAGGAACAACTCCTACAGCAAATAGAAAAAGCAGCAGGAATGGGGGACATCCTAGTGTTAGCAGACTTTAACTATCCTGACATAAATTGGAGGAACGATTCGTGTTTAAAAACTAAGAGCAGCATGTTTTTAAATACATTGAAGGATCAATTCCTGACTCAATTAGTTGAGGACCCAACTAGAGGTAAAACTATTCTGGACCTAGTTATTACCAATAACGTGGACATTATATCAAACATTAAAGTTGGGGAGACCTTGGGAAACAGCGATCATTATATGATCACTTTTGACATCAGTTTCAAGAAAAATAGCTATAAGGGAGCAACCAAAACATTAAACTTTAGAAAAGCTAACTTCAATATGCTGAGACGGGCACTAAACGACATTGACTGGGATGCGTTATTTCATGGCAAGGACACTCGGAAATGTGGGATACTTTAAAAGGGTTGCTTGAAAGCAATATTCACAAATTCATTCCAATGTGCAGTAAACGCAGGAGTATTAAGCACAAACCAATGTGGCTTAATAAGGAGGTCAAAGAAGCAATGGCTAATAAGAGGCGTGCTTTTAAAACATTTAAATCTAATGGAAGGGAGGAGTCATTCCAGTTTTACAAGGAATGCAATAAAAGACGCAAAAAAGTAATAAGAGCAGCTAAAATTGCTAACAAAAAGGAAATCGCTATTGAGAGTAAAACCAATCCTAAAAAGTTTTATAAATATATAAACAGTAAAAGGTTGAAGAAGGAGAACATGGGCCCATTAGAGGATGAATTGGGATCCTTGACAAACAATGACAAATTAAAAGCTGAAATATTGAACAATTTTTTTTCATCAGTATTCACCAGGGAGGATGCACAGGTGACAGTATTGCTTAACGACAGTGAATCTAATGACTTTTGGCTAGATACCTGTTTAAGTGAGGAAGTAGTCCTGGAGAGAATAAGCAAAATAAAGATTAATAAATCACCAGGCCCAGATGGTTTTCATCCGAGGGTTATTATGGAGCTTAGGACACAGCTAGCTAAACCCCTATACCTGATTTTCAATAGTTCGATTAGATCAGGCATGGTACCAAAGGATTGGCGCATAGCTGAGGTAGTGCCTTTATTTAAAAAAGGAACTAAAAATAATCTTGGAAACTATAGACCAGTTAGTTTAACCTCTATAGTGGGTAAAATATTGGAAGGCATTTTGAGGGATAGCATAGAGGAGCACCTACATGCAATTAAGTTTACTACTAAAAGTCAACATGGGTTTGTAAGGAACAGATCATGTCAAACCAACTTAATTAGCTTCTATGAGGAAGTGAGCAAGAATCTTGACCATGGAAAAGCAGTGGACGTGGTTTACTTAGATTTTGCAAAAGCCTTCGATACAGTGCCACATAGGAGACTGGTCCACTAATTAAGGGAACTTGGCCTAGGAAATACTATTTGTACTTGGATAGGTAATTGGTTGGATAACAGGGAACAACGAGTAGTGGTAAATGGGATGTTCTCCAGCTGGGCACCAGTAGTCAGTGGAATACCACAAGGGTCTGTTCTTAGCCCACTGCTGTTCATTATATTTATCAATGATCTAGGAATAGACCTGGAAAGCACAGTGTCAATCTTTGCAGACGACACAAAACTGTGTAAGGTAATTAACTCAGAAACCGATGTGGAGTCTCTACAGAATGACTTAGTTAAACTGGAATTCTGGGAGTCTAAATGGAAAATGAGGTTCAACATAGAAAAATGCAAAGTTATGCATTTTGGGACAAAAAACACACTTGCATCCTACACTCTAGATGGAGAAAATCTAGGAGTAACTATGGTGGAAAAAGATTTGGGGGTGCTCATAGATAATAGGCTTAAAACAGTACACATTGCCAAACTGCAGCAAAAAAGGCAAATAAAGTGCTTGCGTGCATTAAACGGGGCATTGAGACCAAGGATGTGGATGTAATCCTGCCGTTGTACAAATCATTGGTACGCCCACACCTGGAATATTGCGTTCAGTTCTGGGCCCCATATTACAAAAAGGATATCGTAGAACTAGAAAGAGTTCAAAGACAAGCTACTAAATTAATTAAAGGTTTAAAGACACTGGAATATGAGGAGAGGCTTACTAAATTAAATATGTATTCACTAGAAAAGAGGAGACTAAGAGGAGACATTATTAATAACTTCAAATATGTAAAGGGACATTACACGGAGCTAGCAACGGATTTGTTCATTAAAAGAACTCTGTATAGGACGTGTGGGCACTCACTGAGGATAGAAGAGAGAAAATTCTGTATGCAACGTAGGAAAGGGTTCTTCTCTGTAAGGGGAATAAAGATTTGGAACTCACTGCCGGAGGAAGTAGTAATGGTAGACTCTGTAAATGCATTTAAAAACGGATTGGACAAATTTCTAACAGGAAAACGTATCAAGGGCTTTAGCATGTAGCATATTGACATTAAAATTATCTGGGAGTGGTAGGAATCATTGCTGTAAATCGGTACTAAACCATTACTTCAGCATGCACATTATAAAATAAACAGATTAATGCAGAATACAGGTTGAACCCGATGGGCATTTCGCCTCTTTTCAACCTCACTGACTATGTAACTAGAGATGAGCGGGTTCGGTTCTCAGAGAACCGAACCCTACCGGACTTCAAGCTCCGAGCCCGGATCCGAGTCAAGCTCGGGTTTTCCCGCCTGACTCGGAAACCGGAATGAGGCAAAACGTCATCATCCCGCTGTCATATTCTCATGGGGTTTGTCTCCGTTCTCTCAGTGTCCGTGTCTTGTGCTGCATCTGTCCAGTCACAGTGTTGTGTCCTCTGCTGCCATATGTCCAGTGGTGGTGTGTTGTGCTGCATCAGTTCAGTGGTGGTGTATTGTCCTGCATCAATCCAGTGGTGGTGTCCCTGTGCTGCCGTATATGTCCAGTGGTACTGCCGCACATGTACAGTGATCCTGCCGTATAATTAAATTAATCCTGCCGTATAATTAAATTAATCCTGCCATATAATTCCAGTAATCCTGCCATATAATTCCAGTGGTACTGGCGAATAATTCCAGTAATTCTGCTGTATAATTACAGTAATCCTACCGTATAATTCCAGTAGTACTGGCGTATAATTCCAGTAATCCTGCTGTATAATTTTCAGTAATCCTACCATATAATTCCAGTGGTACTGCCGTATAATTCCAGTAATCCTGCCGTATAATTACAGTGGTACTGGCATATAATTCCAGTAATCCTGTCGTATAATTCCAGTAATCCTGCCGTATAATTCCAGTGGTACTGGCGTATAATTCCAGTAATCAAGCCGTATAATTCCAGTAATCCTGCCATATAATTCCAGAAATCCTGCTTTATAATTCCAGTAATCCTGCCGTATAATTACAGTAATCCTGCCATATAATTACAGTGGTACTGGCATATAATTCCAGTAATCATGCCGTATAATTCCAGTAATCCTGCTGTATAATTACAGTGGTACTGGCGTATAATTCCAGTAATCCTGCCATATAATTCCAGTAATCCTGCTGCAAATTACAGTGGTACTGGTGTATAATTCTAGTAATCCTGCCGTATAATTCCAGTGGTACTGCCATATAATTCCAGTAATCCTGCCGTATAATTCCAGTAATCCTGCTGTATAATTCCAGTGTTACTGCCATATAATTCCAGTAATCCTGCTGTATAATTCCAGTAATCCTGCCGTATAATTCCATTGATCCTGCCGTACAATTTCATATCAATCCATATAATTCCGTATAAATCCAGTCCAGTGGTGCTGCCATATAAATTCAGTGGTGCTGTCCTGTGCTGCATATTATTTACTCCAAATAAAGGGGTTATTAATATTTAATCCAAATCATTTTTACAGGGTTTGCCCTGTGAGGTGTAGGGGTACGCTCTCCTGTGCCACATATTATGTTATATAACTCCAGAAAAATAATGGAGAACAAAAGTTTGGAGGATAAAATAGGGAAAGATCAAGAACCACTTCCTCCTAGTGTTGAAGCTGCTGCCACTAGTCATGACATAGACGATGAAATGCCATCAACGTCGTCTGCCAAGGCCGATGCCCAATGTGATAGTAGAGGGCATGTAAAATCCAAAAAGCCAAAATTCAGTAAAAAAGAACCAAAAAAAGAATTTTAAATGTTCTGAGGGGAAACGTAAACTTGCCAATATGCCATTTACGACATGGAGTGGCAAGGAATGGCTAAGGCCCTGGCCTATGTTCATGACTAGTGGTTCAGCTTCACATAACGATGGAAGCCCTCATCCTCCTGCTAGAAAAATGAAAAGAGTTAAGTTGGAAAAAGCACAGCAAAGAACTGTGCGTTCTAAGATGGTATCGCAAATCCCCAAGGAGAGTCCAAGTGTGTCGGCGGTTGCGATGCCTGACCTTCCCAACACTGGACAGGAAGAGGTGGCTCCTTCCACCATTTGCACACCTGCTGGAAGGAGCCCCCACAGTCCAGTTTCTAATATTCAAATTGAAGATGTCACTGTTGAAGTACACCAGGATGAGGATATGGGTGTTGCTGGCACTGATGAGGAAGTTGATGATGAGGATTCTGATAGTGATGTGATTTGTTTAAATGAGGCACCGGGGGAGACACCTGTTGTCCATGGGATGATTGTGATGCCTGGGCAAAATACCAAAATCCACCTCTTCGGTGTGGAATTATTTCTCCACAAATCCGGACACCAGGTGTCAAGCCATGTGTTGCCTTTGCCATTCTGTAATAAGTAGGGGTAAGGATGTTAATCACCTAGGAACATCCTCCATTATACGTCACCTGCAGCGCATTCATCAGAAGTCAGTGTCAAGTGGTGAAACTTTGGGTAAGAGCGTAAGCAGTCCACTGACGCCTAAATCCCTTCTTCCTCTTGTACCCAAGCTCCTGCAAGCCACACCACCAACTCCCTCAATGTCAACTTCCTCCTCAGTCAAGAATGTCAGTAGTCCTGCAGGCCATGCCAATGGCAAGACTGAGAAGTCCTCTCCTAACCGGGATTCCTCCGGAGGATCCTTGAGTGGTACACCTGCTGTTGCTGCCACTGCTGTTGTTGCTGCTGGGAGTCGATCGTCATTCCAGAGGGGAAGACGGAAGACCACTTGTACTACTCCAACTAAGCAATTGCCTGTCCAACAGTCCTTTGTGTGGAAGATGAAATATGACAGCAGTCATCCTTTTGCAAAGCGGATAACCGAGGTCTTGACAGCTATTTTGGTGTTAGACGTGCGTCCGGTATACGCCCTTAGTTCAGTGGGACTTAGAGAATTGTTTGAGGTACTGTGTCCCCGGTATCAAATCCCATCTAGGTTCCACTTCACTAGGCAGGTGATACTGAGAATGTACAGACGTCAGAAAAGGTGTCCTCAGTGTCCTACAAAATGCAGTTGTACCCACTGTCCACTTAACCACGGACATGTGGACAAGTGGAACAGGGCAGACAATATGACTGTCACAGCCCACTGGGTAGATGTATTGCCTCCCGCAGCAGCAACAACAGCAGCAGCAGCAGTAGCAGCATCTTGCAAACACCAACTCGTTCCTAGGCAGGCTACGCTATGTATCACCGCTTCCGTTAGAAGCACACTGCTGACAACCTCTAATGGAAACCAAGGGACATCATTGCACATTGGCTTACCCCAATTAGACTCCCCTGGGGATTTGTGATATCGGACAACACCACCAATATTGTGCGTGCATTACATCTGGGCAAATTCCAGCACGTCCCATGTTTTGCACATGCAATTAATTTGGTGGTGCAGAATTTTTTGAAAAATGACAGGGGCATGCAGGAGATGCTGTCGGTGGCCCAAAAAATTGCGGGCCACTTTCAGCATTCAGCCACTGCATGCCGAATACTGGAGCACCATCAAACACGCCTGAACCTGCCCTGCCATCACCTGAAGCAAGAGGTGGTAACGAGGTGGAATTCAACACTATATGCTTCAGAGGATGGAGGAACAGCAAAAGGCCATGCAAGCCTATACATCCACCTACGATATAGGCAAAGGAGGGGGAATGCACCTGACTCAAGCGCAGTGGAAAATTATTCTGTCTTGTGTAAGGTTCTCTAACCCTTCGAACTTGCCACACGTGAAGTTAGTTCAGACACTGCCAGCTTGAGTCAGGTCATACCCCTCATCAGGCTTTTGCAGAAGCAGCTGGAGAAATTGAAGAAGGAGCTAAGACAGGGCGATTTCGCAAACTATGTGGGACTTTTGGATGGAGCCCTTCATTCACTTTGCCAGGATTCAAGGGTGGTCAATCTGTTGAAATCAGAGCACTACATTTTGGCCACCATGCTCGATCCTAGGTTTACAGCCTACTTTGTATCTCTCTTTCTGGCAGACACAAGTCTGCAGAGGTTCAAAGACCTGCTGGTGAGAAAATTGTCGACTCAAGTGGAATGTGACCCATCATCAGCTCCTCCTTCACTTTTTCCCGCAACTGTGGCTGCGAGGAAAAGAATAAGATTTCTGAGCCCAACCGCTGGCGGTGATGCAGTGCAGTCAAGAGTGAGTGCTGATTTCTGGTCTGGACTGAAGGACCTTCCAACAATTACTGACATGTCTACTGTCACTGCATATGATTCTGTCACCATTGAAAGAATGTGGAGGATTATATGACTGAAGACATCCAAGTAGGCATGTCAGACAGTCCGTACGTATACTGGCAGGAAAAAGAGGCATTTTGGATGCCCTTGCACAAACTGGTTTTATTTTACCTAAGTTCCCCCGCCTCCTCTGAAAGAGTGTTTAGTGCAGCTGGTAACCTTGTCAGCGATCGGCGTAGGAGGTTACTTCCACAAAATGTGGAGTAGATGATGTTGATGAAAATTAATTATAAATTCCTCCGGGAAGACCTTTACCAGCAATTGCCTCCAGAAAGTACAGAGGGACCTGTGATGGTGGATTCCAGTGGGGACAAATTAATACTCTTTGAGAAGGAGGATGTGCACAGTGAAAGAGGTGAGGAATATGAGGATGAGGTCGACATCTTGCCTCTGTAGAGCCAGTTTGTGCAAGGAGAGATTGATTACTTCTTTTTTGGTGGGGGCCCAAATAAACCAGTCATTTCAGCCACAGTCATGTGGCAGACCCTGTTGCTGAAATGATTGGTTTGTTAAAGTGTGCATGTCCTGTTTATACAACATAAGGGTGGGATGGCCCACGGACAATTCCATCTTGCACCTTTTTTTCTTCAATGCATCATGTGCTGTTTGGGGCCTAGTTTTTAAAGAGCCATCCTCTCTGACACTGCCGTACAACTCCAGGAGTACTGCCGTATAAGTCCAGGGGTACTGCCGTATAAGTCCAGTCCAGTGGTGCTATCTTGTGCTGCATCAGTCCAGTGGTGGTGTCTTGTGCTGCCATAAGTCCAGTGGTGGTGTCCTATGCTGTTATGTACTCCAAATAAAAGGGTTATATACATTACTTATATTATTATCCAAGTAATTTTTACAGGGTTTGCCCTGTGTGGTGTAGGGGTACGCTCACCTGTCCTGCATATTATTATAATAGCTCCAAATAAAAGGGTTATTATTATCCAAATTCATTTTACAGGCTTTGCAATGTGTGTGTGTGGTTTAGGGGTATGCTCTCCTGTGCCACCAATATTGTGCGTATTACATCTGGAAAAATTCCAGCACGTCCCATGTTGTTTGTGCCGCACAATTGTGTCACTTAGCTTAATCATACAGCTACCTCATTGCACCTCTTTTTCTTTGCATGATGTGCTGTTTGGGGCCTAGTTTTTGAATAGTGCCATCCTGTCTGCCACTGCAGTTCCACTCCTAGATGGGCCAGGTGTTTGTGCCGCCCACATGTGTCGCTTAGCTTAATCATACGGCTACCTCATTGCACCTATTTTCCATCTTTGCATGATGTGCTGTTTGGGGCCTTTTTTTATATCTGCCCTCCTGTCTGACACGGCAGTGCCACTCCCACATGGTCTAGGTATTTGTGCCGCACACTTGTGTTGCTTAGCTTAGTCATGCAGCCACCTCGGTGCAACTTTTAGGCCTAAAAACAATATTGTGAGGTGTTCAGAATAGACTGGAAATGTATGTTATTGAGGTTAATAATACCGTAGGAGTAAAATTACCCCCAAATTCTGTGATTTTAGCTGTTTTTATGTTTTTTTTTTTTAAATCATCAAGATCCAAAACCAAAACACGAAAGGGTGGTTTTGGCAAAACCAAGCCAAAACCAAAACACGAAAGTGGAATTAGAACCAAAACATAAAACACGAAAAGTGCCAGCCGCACATCTCTAAAAACAAGATACAGTATAAGTCACCCATAACTTTATTGTGACACACTTACATCTATAACTTAGCTAGCTTAGCACTATGAAATAACCACACGGACACCAACAGCTAAATTTAAAAGGTCAAAACTGGTATTTATTGTTTGATGACCTAGATTTTTAAACTAAATATTGGAGGATGGCAAGAACAGGCGCTACTAACTCACCAGCAGTAGTCAACTATAATAAAACCAATTAAATTAGGAGGGGACTCACAACCGCCTCCTAAAACATAAACCGCACTGTGCAGGACTCACCCCCTTTACTGTAGCAGAGCCTTGGACGAAACCGCACGGGAATGTCCGTAGTCCACCCGCAGGGGGAGGACACACTCGCTGTCTTACCAAAAGGGTGGTGCCCCACAATGACCACTTATGTAAACTTTGACCGCTGGCTGGTAGCGACTTAACGCCCATCTGGCTATCAAAGCCGACTAAGAAATTGACTTGAGGCCCGAAAGCAGACCAAGAGCACAAAATTAAAGGGCGGGTGGGAGGGCATTCAAAATGGCAAGAGGAAGATGGCGTCCAGTCCTGCAACTATATACCCCTGTATACACTCCTCCTACACAATCCTGATAGGCACACCGGGTCACCTGACCCCAACCTGTCCATCACTAAGGCTAGCCCTGCCTATTCTCAACCGAATAGTCCCAAAAACTCAGGTTGCTTATGTGGCTTCAAGCCTATGCAGCTCTCTGCCTGCTTAAGTCACCCATAACTTTATTGTGACACACTTACATTTTTAACTTAGCTAGCTTAGCACTATGAAATAACCACACAGACACCAACAGCCAGATATAAAAGGTCAAAACTGGTATTTATTGTTTGATGACCTAGATTTTTAAACTAAATATTGGAGGACGGCAAGAAAAGGCGCTACCAACTCACCAGCACTAGTCAACTATATTAAAACCAATTAAACTAGGAGGGGACTAACAATCGCCTCCTAAAACATAAACCGCACTGTGCAGGACTCACCCCCTTTACTCTAGCAGAGCCTTGGACAAAACCGCATGGGATCGTCCGTAGTCCACCCGCAGGGGGAGGACACACTCGCTGTCTTACCAAAAGGGGGGTACCCCACAATGACCACTTATGTAAACTTTGACCGCTGGCTGGTAGCGACTTTCTGCCATAACAAGGTTTTCAAAAAACCGCAGACTGCCATCCAACGAAAAACAAAAGGAAAATCAACCTGACAAAACTCGAAAAATACTATCTAAAAACACACCAATGCCTGCAGGAGAAAGGTGAACACCGTCCTCCCTATAAAACTGTGAATTGCGAAGAACCAGAAGCGGGTGCCTAATCACCAAACCACCTATTGCCTGCACATACACTGACACCGCAGAATTAACTTTCTTCCGAGCTTTCTCAATTGCTGAAAAATGAACCGCACCCCACCAGTAAAAACAGGGCACAATGTCAGATCATACAACTGTCACCTGAGGCCAGGATGCTCGCAACGCAACCAGATCTGCCTTGACACTCAGGATAAGGTCGATGCCTTTGACTCAACCCACGTCATTCCCCCAAGGTGAATGACGATCCAGCCGGGGCGACCCCACCTTCGTTCGTGGTGAAACAGCAGCCGAAGCAAGCAAACCCCTTACCATCGGACAACCCTGTCCCCAAAGAAATCACATGTTCGCCCCGCCATAGGATGCCTCTCCACCCAAAAGATGTAAGAATGGCCAATAAGCCAAATCTGTTCCGAGACATCCAATGCAGCAGTAAAAGAAAATTCCTAACATCAGCAACTATTCATGACACATTTAACACAAAGAAAAACATGCACAAAGAACCCAAGTGAAGGAGAAAGCTCCAAAAACCTCCCGTGGACCGTGAATGATGAAAATTGTAAATTCAGCCCCCTCTGAGGAAAATGTAAAAATTCACTTCACACCCTCCATTCCGGAATGCTAGCCATTCAAGAACTGAAGGGTAAACCACGTTTTTGGGTTAACGCAACAAAGTAAAACAGAATATCACACTGAACCCTTTAGCAGCCAGGTCGCAAGACCAGCCAACTGAAGCCGGGTTTCCGCGACCCAAGCAGGAGTCCTCCCCGCATGGACAGGACCCACTCACCGTAGTATGGTGCACTACTGACGCCCACCAGCTTACTGTCCTTCAGCGAACATAGACAACCAGCCTTAAAACACCTCTCAGTCCTAAGAACTAGTCAATGAGCTTCCAAAGGAAGGGTGGAACCGGTAAACCACACAAGGCCGCATCAGGAACAATCTCCCGGAACTTTGCAAACTCAAAACGAGAAAGTGCATCAGCAATTCTATTGTCTACACCCGGGACATGCGTAGCCGCAAAATTAATATTATGTTTAAGGCATTTAAGCACTAAATAACACAACAAGAGCAAAGCCAGCGGAGAGGACATGCGTTGGTAATTAACACCATGTACCACACCCAGATTGTCACAGTGGAACACAATACCATGATCCGACAAGCTGGATGACCACAATTCCACAGCCACAATCAACGGTAACAGTTCCAAAAGAAGCAAGTTATTCGTGAAACCGCGTGTAACCCATGAAAGGGGCCAGGGTGCAGCGCACCACTCCCTCCTGAAAAACGCCCCAAAGCCTGCACCACCAGCAGCATCAGTAAAAAGCTATAATGCAGCGTTGGAACAACGCTCGGCCAGCCATAACACCTCCCGGTTAAACGAAACCAAAAAAGTGGACCAGATCTGTAGATCCTCCCTGATCTTGTGCAAAAAATACTCCGTATGGTGAGGTTTTCGAACACCTGCCATGGACCTCTCAAGTTTACGGCAGAAAACACGCCCCATGGGTATGATCCTGCACGCAAAATTAAAAGATCCAAGCAACGATTGCACCCATTGTAATCTGACCCTACGACTGAGGAGGCATTGCTCTATAAGACCCAGCAATTTGTGCACCTTATCAGTGGGCAGCCGGCAGCAACCGGCCCCCAAATCGATTTCAATCCCCAAATAACTAAGGCAACCAGTAGGCCCCTCGGTCTTATCAGGGGCCACAGGAACCCCAAGGAGACCGAACAACTGCTGTGCAAAACCCAAGACATCCCTGCAAACCGAACTATCTCTCGGACCTACAAAGAGAAAATCGTCTAGATAGTGGGCAACCCCTGCGTGACCGGAGGCCGACACTATGCACCAATGCAAAAAAGCTGAATTTCTCAAAGTAGGCACAAGATATGGAACAACCCATCGGCAAGCACCTGTCCACGTAGAAACTACCCCCTAACCGAGAAATCGCAGGGAATCAGGGTGAATAGGAAGAAGGTGGAATGCGGACTCAACGTCTAACTTGACCATGAGGGCACCAGGACCCGCTGCTTTAACCAACTGAAGGGCCTCATCAAAGGATTGATACCGCACCCTGCAGGACTCTGCCGGGTTAGCGTCGTTGACTGAACCGCCACAAGGGTGCGACAAATGCTGAATGAGGCGGAATTGACCCGGGGGCCTTCTTTGGCACCACACCTAGAGGAGAAATGCATAGCCAGGGCAACTGGGGGGGATGGAAAAGGGCCGCACATGCGCCCCAAGCTGATCTCAGCCTGGACTTTACGGGAGACCACTAATGGAAAATTCCGTGCGGACTTCAAATTGCGATGGGAGACAACGAGGACCGAATCCACAATTGGAAGCCTGAAACTGCAACGGAAACCGTCTAACAAAAATAGACCGGAGGGGATATCAGGATAAGAAACCAACCATTTAGTTAATTCCGGGACGTTAATGGGAGAAAATGCCTTATTTACCACTTCCGTGTATCTCAGCAGCCTCAGGGGGCCGGGACCCGGGGGCGGAAGTACAATCTTTGGCTGAGTGACCCCCGCCACACACTTTGCAGGAGTGGCAAAAATGGCAACTTGACCCCCGGGGACACTTGCTGTCGTTGAAGACAAAGCACTTTCGTTTATTCTAAGAGGCCGGACTCGGACGAACGTCCAAGGCCGGTTTGCCTCCTTGGGAATCAGTGAGGGGCTTACCGTGTTGCGTGACCTTCAGCCACACCTCAACGTCCTTAAACCCCAAGGGTAAGGTCGGGTTGCCGTCCTGGTTGCGACAAAACTTTTCATCATAGTCCCGCCACGAGTAACCCTTGGAGGTTAAGTACATTTCGTGGACCAGGAACAGATACTTGACCGTGTTATGATACTCGGAAGGCCTCGTTTCGGGGTAGCATCCCATAAATACCAAAAACCCGCGGAGCCACTGATGGAAATTGCGAAATGCATTTTCACCAATGACCCCAACTTTCTTAGCTTTATCGAAAGCCTTCCTCATGTCATCCGTAAGGGTGAACATGTCAACATATTTACCCTTCCTAATCTTTTCCCTCATCCTCTTCAGCAAACCCCAGGTGACCACCGTGTTCGCGCAGTGTACCATCTCAGTAAAGAGGGGAGGCTCCGACGCAACCACAGCACCCTTGCTCTTGGCCTTCATATCCTTCTTGTGAATGCGATGCGCAATGAGTCTAGCCAATTTACGTGGGTGCTGAGGGGACACAGAAGATCTAGTATCAGAAGAAGAACTGGAAGAATTGTTGGAAGAAGAATGCGTAACCAACTCACCAGCTCCAGAAGGACCTCCCGCATCCTCGGACGCAGCGGGAGGGCCGTACCGCTCCTCTTCAGGGACCCGAGATCCCTCTCCCGTTCCCGAAGGCCCGCTCAGCTGAGTTGACGACCTCTTCTGCGCGGCACCGGAACCCGACTCCACCTGGTTCGTGGAAGACCTTCCCAGGAGGAAAGACCCACCCCCTCACATCAGCGACACCTAATGGGGAGACAGAAATAGGGGGCAGGGGAGAGACAAACCCGGCGGGAGCCATGGGGAACGGGAGGCAAGGGAGGGGGGGAAGAAAATAGGAGAAACCGGGGAGGAGGAGCTGGCGGGGTCGCAGGCACTGCGGACGCCGCGCTGACAGCTGTACCGAATGCGGGATTCCAGGGTGCTTGTGCAATGTAACTCGGGTGCCATGTGGAAGGGGCATGCGCGAAAGGCGGCGACCAGTAAGGGGTCTGCGGGAGGGCCTCATGGGGAAATCCTCCGGTGTAAGATCCCGAAAAGGCGGCCAACCCTGGACCCACGGGGGCAAGCCAAGAGAGCAAAAGGCCCTGCGCATGCGACAACATTGTAGGCAAATAAGGGGCAAAAAGGGGGGGAGGGGCCCGCAGACCGTGCACGCTAGGCGAGATGGACAATCTCATTATGGGAATATGTTGGGCCGCCAACACATAAGGAGCCGGCGGAAAACCTGAAGGTGCCGCTGGCGGCACGCTGCCCGGCACCGCAAACAAAGTGGACATGGCACTGTGAGCCGACACCACCTGTAGTACATCGAGGCGGCCAGCAGGTGGCGCATCCGCTCCCTGCCACGAGCTGCTGGACAGTGACAACAGGATCTGGGACACCGGTAGTGCACCTGGATGGACCCCAAATGCCTGCCCGTCAGTTTCCCCCACCATTGCCTGAAACGGAAATAGCGGGGCAGAAACCAGCGGAACAGCATGTGGGAGCAGGGCACCTGCCTCCCCATCAATGTTAATGGGAAGTTCGATCCCCGCCCCCCTTGCCGCACCCGAGCCCAGGGATATGGATGAGATGTCATCTAAAAGCCAAGCCCCCGCAGGGGAGCTGGCCGGGGATAACGCAGCCCTTGCTTTGTGTGACCCGGCGCCGCTGGACCCGCTAACCGGGTCACCTAACACAAACCCCGCTGAGGATACAGGCAAGGAGGACGGAGCCTCGTTCCCGGCGCGCACAGCCCTAAGGGCGCACCGACCACCAGACGCGGCCGCCACAGAGGAGACACTAGCACCTGCGGTGAGCACTAACTGCTCTCCGGCAGGCAGCGCAGAAGGGGGGGGGGGACCACCCGCACCCGAGTCCGCCAATAACCAGCCGCAGTGAGCGGGCAATCGGCCTCAGCAAGGCAGGGGGGGGGGGTTTGCTGACCTACGCGGGAGGGGCATCACAGCAGCGGCAGATGCTATGAAAATACAGCCAGAGGCTAACAGAGGGAGTAACAGCAGGGCAAATAAAGGGAGACTTGAGCAAACAGGACACAATATCAGACACTAGGAATCCTACCTCATCCAAAATGGCAAGAGGAAGATGGCTGCCCGTCCTGCAACTATATACCCCTGTATACACTCCTCCTACACAATCCTGATAGGCACACCGGGTCACCTGACCCCAACCTGTTTATCACTAAGGCTAGCCCTGCCTATCCTCAACCAAATAGTCCCAAAAACTCAGGGTGCTTATATAGCTTCAAGCCTATGCAGCTCTCTGCCTGCTTAATATGTTACAAGCAAAAAAAATCAAATAAATGTAATAGTCTGTAAAACTGGTACCTTAGTAAGAGAGCACCAGAATTATGGCCCTCATTCCAAGTTGTTCGCTCGCAAGCTGCTTTTAGCAGCTTTGTACACGCTAAGCCGCCGCCTACTGGGAGTGAATCTTAGCTTATCAAAATTGCGAACGAAAGATTCGCAATATTGCGAAAAGACTTCTCTGTGCAGTTTCTGAGTAGCTCGAGACTTACTCTTCCAGTGCGATCAGTTCAGTGCTTGTCGTTCCTGGTTTGACGTCACAAACACACCCAGCGTTCGCCCAGACACTCCTCCGTTTCTCCAGCCACTCCCGCGTTTTTCCCAGAAACGGTAGCGTTTTTTCACACACACCCATAAAATGGCCTGTTTCCGCCCAGAAACACCCACTTCCTGTCAATCACATTACGATCACCAGAACGAAGAAAAAAACCTCGTAATGCCGTGAGTAAAATTCCTAACTGCATAGCAAATTTACTTGGCGCAGTCGCACTGCGGACATTGCGCATGCGCATTAGCGACTAATCGCTCCGTTGCGAAAAAAAATAACGAGCGAACAACTCGGAATGACCCCCTATGTTCATACAAGATATCATGCATATTGATACAGCAAAGTAGTAGTAATAATAATAATACTAATAGTGTTAGTTTGGAAACTTTCCATTGAAGTCAGTCTTTATAGTTTCTTACTCAGTAAATAGGCATCACTAACCAAATGTAATTGATGAACATATTTCTAAAGGTTCTCATTTTATTATGCTCACAGAAATCCTTTTCTTGCAATTGCAAATTATATGATTCATCTTCTTCTACAGAGATTAGATGTTGATTATGTGCAGACCTTTATGAAGTAGCCATAAGTATGAAAGATTTTGTCGTAACATGAAACTTTCAGGTATACTTGGCACTAATGATAATGGAACCCTTTATGGTTTAGGATTAAAACTGTTTTATACACTTTGCTTTTAAAGTTCCCAGTGTTGGAAAATAAAAACAGCTGATATCTGTTTACTAACATTTATTCACAAAGAAACTCATACTCCAACTGTATTACAAGCTTAAGTTTTCAGTCTCAGACGGACTACATGACTGTTAACATTGAAGAGTTTCTAATTATCGTGTTCCTTCCCAGAAGCACTTATGAAGAAAAAGGAAACTCCATGCATGCATGTAACTGTAGTGGATTACCAGGAATCATTGCAATAAATAAACATATGAAACAACTGCTTGTTGTAATTCAGGTTTTCCACTAACAGGAACTGAGATTACACCTATTTTGGTAATGTTGGCGCAAGTTGTATTTTTAGCTGTTTTGTAATATAAATCATACGACATTTAGCCCTTTTCCTCTTTAGGGGCCTATATATAATTTTTGATCATTCCTTACTATATAAATATCACCTGTCATCACATTACATATTTGCGAAAATATTTATTCCCCCATCAATATGTATCATGTAAACATTTTCTGCAGTAAAATCTAGCAATGCATTAAGGGGGTAATTCCAAGTTGATCGCAGCAGGAACTTTGTTAGCAGTTGGGCAAAACCATGTGCACTGCAGGGAAGGCAGATATAACATGTGCAGAGAGAGTTAGATTTGGGTGGGGTGTGTTCAATCTGCAATTTAATTTGCAGTGTAAAAATAAAGCAGCCAGTATTTACCCTGCACAGAAACAAAATAACCCACCCAAATCTAACTCTTTATGCACATGTTATATCTGCCTCCCCTGCAGTGCACATGGTTTTGCCCAACTGCTAACAAAATTCCTGCTGCGATCAACTTGGAATTACCCCCTAAGAATCTAATGTCATTCTTGATAAGTTATCACACTATTTGGGCGGTATTCAAATGATATATCACGTCCAATCTCCTTTCTAAAGTGATCCCCGTTATTGTGCATATTGTGGCCATAGTAATCAGGTTTAGCTGCACAAAGGGTTGGGCGCCCTCGCTACCCCAGGGGTAGCAAACTGAAATGATGATACCACTCCATTCAGCAGAAACAGAACGGGTGTGGAAAGGTGTGAAAAGAATTGAATACTGCCCTTTATGTAAAAACGACTTGCAAATACTTAATCTACACATGTGCCGGTGTTAAATAGATTGTGTGGAAGAGTGCATAGTACAAATAGTCATTTTTATTCCTAAATATCTTCAGTTACTTTTTTTATGTTCGGATAGTTGGCCTGTTAATTTTGCTATTTTCCCTGGAGGGCACCCGCAGTAATGTCGCCCAGCTCTTTCATAAGCAGTCAACCCTGGTGCCTCTCAGTTCCCATTGTGCATCTGGGAGCAGTGGTAGAGTGAGTGTGTGAGGCAGCGGCTGACTCTGCAGCAGGTAGTAGTGGCAGAGCTTGTCAGCGGCCAGGTGGTTATGTGAGGTATGGGTGATTTGGGGTACTGACCTTTATAAAACACACCACACAGTGCTAGCGGCTGTACAGAGGCTGCTGCACCCCGCTCCTTGATGCTTCCTCTAGTCACAGGCATGGGTTGAGTCCTGGGGATGTATGCAGTGCACCATGTCCTCCCCCTGCAATACCTGGGACAGTGCACACCAGACACAGCAATGCCCCTTATCCTCCTGCAGTGCAGACTCCATCTGGCTGCTGCTTTTTTCCTGCTCCCCCTCAGAGGTGTAACAAGGGTCAATGGTTCCCAGGGAAAATAAAAAAATACTGCCCCTTGAAAAATGTGTCTTGTGTTGTAGTCCCCCTTCTATTTTCTGTGTAGTGTCCCACTTCGGTATTTTCTTTACAGAAACCTCCCTTGTCTGTATGTTTGTATTTGTATCATAAATGCATGAAATAGAAGCAAATTATACTTACCGATAATTTCATTTCTTCGAGATACTTCATGGCAGCCATAACTACTGGGATTGTATCCCATTCCTAACTTTAGACAGGGAGTTTTTTTTTTTTTTACACTAAGGACCACCCACTATGGGTACATAACAGCACTACACCCCCTTCACCTTAGTCTTTTGAGTGTCTCCTACGACAAGTCTCTCTGAGAAAACTAACTAAGGGAGGGTATTTTGTAGGCTGCCATGAAGTATCTCGAAGAAATGAAATTATCGGTAAGTATAATTTGCTTCTTTCTTCTACGCTACTTCATGGCAGCCATAACTACTGGGATATACCAACGCTTATCATAGGGAGGGCAATATAAACACACAGGAAGCATTATTCTGATGCTAAATAATACTTATTTATTTTAATGCCCCCTGAAGGACCTGTTTCCCAAAGTGGGTGTCAACAATATTCAACGCATAATGACTAGAGAACGTGTGTATTGAAGACCACGTAGCTGCTGCGCAAATATCTTTCGCCGACACTTGACTCTTCTTAGCCCAAGAAGTTGCCACGGCCCTAGTAGAGTGTGCCTTTAAACCTTCTGGAACTCTACGTCCACTTCTCTTGTAAATAAACGTCAAAAGTTCCGTTATCCATCTGTAAATGGTCTGTTTTGTAGGGTTCTCACCTTTCTTTACACGCGAGTGCAGCACAAACAGATGCTTCGTTTTGCAAAACTGCTTAACTCTTTCCACATAGATTGAAACTTCTCTAATTAGATCTAAGTTATGCATCGCTTGCTCCTCCTCATTCTGCGGATATGGATAAAAGGATGGTAATACAATGTCCTGACTGAGGTGAAACTCCGACACGACCTTCGGCAGGAAATCTGGATTAGTTCTAAGAACAATCTTATCTGGAAAAAAGTTGAGGTAAGGCTCCCCCGACCACAGAGCCTGTAATTCGCTAACTCTTTTGGCTGTTGTGATAGCTACCAGAAACACTACTTTCCAAGTTAGGAACTTCAGCGAAATATCCTGCAGAGGCTCAAATGGAGGCAGCATCAAAGCATTGAGAACTAAATTTAAGTCCCAGGGGGCAAGAGTTGACCTAACTCAAGGTCTTATTCTTTTAATTGCCTGACAGAACTTTTTAACCAAGTCCTCCTCAGCCAACCTCCGTTCTAATAGAATACTCAGGGCTGATATTTGAACCTTGATAGTGGACACTGCCAAACCTTTCTCAAAGCCCTCAAACAGGAATTGTAAAACCTGAGATGTTTCTGCTTCCAATGGATTAAACCTTGATCCAGACCACAAGATGAACCTCTTCCAGACCCTATAGTAAACACTAGAGGACACTTTTTTTCTTGACTAAATAAGCAAATTAAGGACCTGCTCAGATAGGCCTCTATTTCTTAATAACTGCCGTTCAATTTCCATGCCGTCAAATGAAGCTGTTGCAGATTCGGATGCAACAACGGTCCCTGACGCAGCAAGTCCTTCTTCAACGGCAACCACCAAGGGCCCTGCACCGCCATCCTGAGCACTGAAGGAAACCAAACCCTCTTCGGCCAGTAAGGATGAACTATTATTACTTGCGTCTTTTCTTCCCTGATCTTCCTGAGAGTCCTTGGAATCATGGGGAACGGAGGAAACACATACGCCAGTCTGAATGTCCAAGGAAGGGAGAAAGCATCCACTCCCCCCGTTCCTGGGAGATGATATCGGGAGAAAAAGAGTGGTCCTTTTGCATTGACGTGTGTGGCCATCAAATCTACCTGAGGCCTTCTGAACTTCTGCATGATCTGCTGAAAAACTACATCGCTCATCTCCCACTCTCCTGCTAATACTTCCTGTCGGCTGAGAAAGTCTGCCACCATATTGTTCACCCCCGGAACATGTAGAGCTGCCAGAGTTCAGAGATGGCATCCCGCCCACTTCAATATCTTCGACACCTCCTCCATCAGTACTCGACTCCTGGTGCCCCCTTGGCGATTGAGATACGCCACCACGGACACGTTGTCCGAGAAAACTTTGAGATGCCTTCCCTGAAGCTGTTTCTGAAAATTCTGTATGGCATTCCACACTGCTCTCATCTCTCTGTGATTCGAAGATAAACGGGCTTCCTCCTTGCTCCATGTACCCTGACAGCTACTGTGCAACAGATGTGCACCCCAACCTGTTGCACTTGCATCTGTTGTCAGAATCAGAGAATGACGAACCGACAAAGACGTCCTCCTGCTGACCCGCCGTTCGTCCGTCCACCAGGCTAAAGATTCTCTTGCCTTCCAACTTAGCCTCATACGGTAATTTAGGGAATACCCTTTTCTGATGTAATTTAGGATATCCGATTGAAGGTCTGTCATCCTCCACCTCGCCCAAGGAACTACATCTATGGTGGATGACATCATCCCTAAAAGACGCATTCCCTGACGAATCGTCACACTGTTGCATCCCTTTATGAGGGTAGCTAGACTATGAAGTTTTAGACACCTCTCTTCTGAAAGGCTTATCGTATAGTCGAGGGTATCTACTTGCACCCCGAGAAATTGTATTCTTTGTTTTGGCGACAGTCTGCTTTTTTCCCAGTTTATGAGCCAGCCATGTTCCTGCAGAATCTGTAGCGTCACACCTAACGCTATCTCCACTTTCTCTATTGACTCTCCGCACACCAGCAGGTCGTCCAGGTATGACCATATTGCTACTTTTTGAATTCTTATCACGGCTATGAGTGATGTCAGAACTTTGGTGAACACCCTTGGAGATGTCTTTAGACCGAACGGCAGGCAAGTGAACTGAAAGTGTTTGCCGAGGACACAAAACCTTAGGTATTTCCTGTGCCGCTTGCAAATGGGAACATGGAAATAAGCATCCTTTAGATCTACAGAGGCCAAAAAGTCGTTCTTTCTCACGCCTAACAGAATGGACTTTAAAGTTTCCATATGAAATCTTTTCGTTTCTATATACTTGTTGAGCTGTCTTAGATCTAAGATAGTTCTGAACTCGCCGGAAGGTTTCCTCACCAGAAACAGTCTTGAATAGAAACCACTCCTTCTTTCTAGAAAAGGGACAGTCTCTACGGCTCTCACTTCTACCAGTTTCCTTAAACTGTCCTCCATGGCTCTTAACTCTAGATCTGTAGTTTTTGTCTCTGAACTTAGAAACTTGTCCCATACTGGAAGTTTTGAAAATTCTATCCGGTATCCTTGGGATATGACATCTATCACCCACGTATCCTGTACAGACTCCATCCAACAGCCTACAAATTCCTGAAGCCTGCCCCCTACTGGGAAAGATACCGGAAGCCTGTAATGGTCATGCTCTTCGACCACCTCTACTGTAGGCTTGCCGAAAGGACTGCCTACTGGTACCTGAGGAGTACCTCCCTGAGTAAATGCGGCCCGGTCGATATCCTCTTGCCTCCTTAAACTGCTGCTTAGAGGAAGGTATTGGAAACCTATTCCTCCTGTCTTGAGGTAACTTTGCCGATTTCCCTCCTGACATTTTTTGTATGATGGCCTCCAACTTATTTCCAAACAGCAGAGAGCCCTCATATGGCAAGGACACCAACCTATTCTTGGAGTGCATATCTGCCGACCACGAACGAAGCCACAAAGCTCTCCTTGCGATCACACCTGCTGCCATAGACTTCGCAGCAAAATCTAGAGCATCCAAAGAGGCTTCACAGATATACTCGATCCCTTTAGACATTATGCTTAGACTTCTTTGCAGATACTGCCTTGAAATACCTTCTTCTAGATCAGTCGACAACACCGACCCCCAGACTCTCAATGCTCTAGAGACAGACGCTACCGCCACACCGGATTTTAGCGATATTGCTGAAGACATATGCAATTTCTTTAAGGCACTCTCCATGCGTTTATCCATCCCATCTTTTAAGACTGCACCGTCTTCTAACAAAATGGTGGTTTTTGATACCATCTCTGCGACCGCTGCATCAACTTTGGGAACTGCACACCAATTAGTAAATTGTTCATCCTCTACTGGGAACATACAATCAAGTCTCTTAGTATTACCCAGCCTTTTATCAATGTTTTCCACTCCTTACTCACAACATCTTTCAATGCCTTATGGACTGGAAAACACCTGTTCTTTTTAGCTTTATCACCAAACAGAATATCCTCATCAGTATGTCTGTCTTCAGGCTCTTTATAATTCATAGTCCTAAAGATATCCTTCTTAAGACTATCCACCAGCTCCAGGTTAAACTTTCTATCATCTTCCTGCATGTCAACCGACTCTGCACTAGAGACAACCTGATAATCATCATAGCCAAAATCCTGAGAGCCTGACTCATCCGCAGCATCAACTCTATCCAGATATCTAGCTCTTTTATTCCCCTGGAACTCCGAGAGCTGTTCTTTAGTAACAAAAGACTCCTTCATCCATCTCATCAAATCTCGTATCTGTTTGGACTGCACAGACTCCTGAGAATCACTCTGCATGCACTCTTCACAGAATTTAACATTTTCAGCAGCTGAAAAGATTTTATCACAAGCTGCACACTGTATGTCCTTATGCTTCTTCTTACATAATCTCTTCTTAGGTGGAGACACACTACAAATAGCAAAATAAAAACCACCTTAAAACCTAATCTAACACTCAACAACAGAGTAAAAAAACATGCCCTCTATGAGGACTTACCTCTTTAGGGCACCGACCGGCTTTTGGGGAGAAGGCTCTCTTTCCATCCTGCTGGTAAGCTCAGAGACCAGACCAGCAACCAAAAAAGGAGCTTTCCTCACTCCTGTGTGCAGCGCCTTTTAATTCAAACCACTGGTGCCTTATAAAGTCTGCGGCATCACTGCAGACCGTCCCCCCATTCGGGACGGCCGCTACAGCGCTTCCGCCCGCCAGCCTCCACCGCCTCCCCCTAGTACTTCCGCCCACCGCCGCCTATTCCCTTCCTCGCGGGGACCTTCCGGCGGAAGCCGCGAACATCCCCTTCACTAAGAGGACCGCCGCGCACACACCCTTCAGTGCGCGGACCCTGCTAGCCGGAAGTTGCGCACATTACCTTCCGCGAGCGGATTTCCCGGCCAGCACACACGCGTCCCCTTCACTGGACGGCCTCACACAGCGCAGGACAGCAGAACGGCGGCCACGGGCGGCGATTAAGTACCAGAGGGGGTCCGAAAAACGAGAGGTGACAGGCAGACACCTTAAGCTGATAAGAGGGGATTTACTTGACCGCCCCAGCACACTAGCCAAACACCCAGGGAGCCACCCTCTTCCAGCACGGCTACCAAGGAGACGTATTAGCTGGGAACAAAAACTGAGGTAAGCCCTTGAAAAACACAACAACTCCTACCCTGTCTAGTTAGGAGACAGGAAAAAGACTAAGGAGGAGGGGGTGGAGTGCTGTTATGTACCCATAGTGGGTGGTCCTTAGTGTAAAAAAAAAACTCCCTGTCTAAAGTTAGGAATGGGATACAATCCCAGTAGTTATGGCTGCCATGAAGTAGCATAGAAGAAACTGTATATATCTTTAAGAACACACAATAATAATTTTATAGTGTACACCTTCAGAACATGGCAAACATTATATATTTGACATTTAACATATTCCAAAGGTTTTCAATGATTGCGGGAGGGTTTTGCAATATGAAAAATTTTGATTTTTATCACATACTAATGCCCTCTTTTGTCAAGCCTTTTTTGATCCTCAATTTTGTTGAAAATTATTATTAGGGTGTTTCTTTATTTAAGAAACCCCTCCAGTGCTGTTTTTAGTCTGTGTTAGTTTTTAGCACTACCTCACACTACCACCCGTCTGGTATAGTAATCTATATTTATCATTAATTTTTTAGCTTGTTTTAGCGCTCACAGTGCTCCTCCTACTTTGCCGCCTGATGTCTTCTGTAAAATAGCTCTGACCGCGCTAAACTTTGTGTCTCCGTGGAGACTTCCGTTTTTTCCCATGATACCCTGCGCCTCCCGTCACCATAGAAATGCTCTGTGAGGGCATTTGTTTATGTCATTGGCCTCACTTGTCTCCAGCTTGCAGTGCAGTCACATCTACTAATTATCTCTGACTAATCTAGCAGCATTAATAAGGGAAATGTTTTTATACATGTGTTATGTCATGGTTTAGTACTAATTGGCTGGGCCTCATAAACAGATAGTGGTTTTTTTTGTATTTTATTCATGACATATCATGATTTTTTTCTATTGCTTAAATAGAATACCATAATTTAATGACTAACCATAAATATCTATTTTTTAAAGTTGTTTATAAATACATGTATATATGGCTGCATGTATACATAGATATATCTTGCGTTTAATTTTTTTTTTTTTTTCAAAGTTCATATAAATATTTGTGTATAGTCCACTATATTACTATAAATATATTGTATTTAAATATATATATATATATTTATTTAATTTTCCTTTTATTTCTATAGCTATATGCTGTATATTTAGGGGGATACATTTCTATGACTGGCGGTCTCACAATACCGCCATCGGGATTCCGGTATCTGACAATCCCGCTGGTTGGCATGTCGAACAATAGGGTCTTTTCCCAATCATGGGTGTCCACGACACCCATAGACTGGGAATAGAACCTTTGGCGAGTGCAGCAAGCCACCAAGCCTGCAGTGTGGTGAGCACAGCAAGCCTGCAAGGGGCTTCGTTGCACTTCCCCACCCCCTCCACCCATCTGACTGCTGGGATCCAGGTGTCGGTATTGTGACCGGCGGTCACCTAACCGTCATTCTCACCTACCCATCACTATTTATGTGTATATATATATGTAGAGAAAGTGTAAGACCTTTTTCGCGCTACAAATAAAAAGCTACACCATAGGGGAAGTACCCCCTGTTAGACGGGGTACAGTAGTTATGAATAGGAATGGTAAGGTTTCCCCAGGGAGCTGGTGATTCCCTTTGGTATATCTAAAGTTCTCACTTATAATGAAAATTCATAAAAGATGGATTATATTTATTTAATAAAATACAGTGAAATATGCTGTATCACAATATGTCTACAATGACCATCAACAAAGTTTTGTACAGATATTAGTGTTGATAACAGTACATTTCAGTCACATATCAACATGATGATTGATCTTCCTTGAAGACAAGACAAAAACCGCTGTCTTAACCCAAAGCGTTTCGTCCTACGGACTTCATCAGGGGTTGTATTTATAATCTAAACAATGTAGAAAGTATTTCATAAATATATCGTTTTGTTTATCAACAGTGTACTTATGTTTTTTGTAGTTACTATGAATACATACCAAAGGATCACAATATGGATAAGCACCTTAGCGTATCTTCAATGATACATAAAAACACTTAAAAGCGATAACGTACTAGATCTCACGACATGGGATATCTGTAAATTCAAATAATAGCAAGATAAGGATATATGAGGAGGGGTGGAGGATGACAAAACTAAATGATAAACGTATGGGGTTTCGTTTAATGGAACAAATCTAACCTTTTTGGTCTATGTTATCATTACAATCCAAGTTTGATAAATTGATTATAGGAATTTATTATATTAATCATTTATAAGCTAGATGAAGCTATTCGAGAAATGTTATCATATTTATCATTTGTAACCTAAAATAGGGGACGTATCATATTTGAATGATATATTTATACATACCAATTCAGCAGATAATTAGATGTAATTCATTCTACTGAGCCAAATTATGTTTGGTGATTTCTGAAAGCAATTGTGTTTAAACCTATAATGGAAAACACATTTCTAATATTATATGGGTATGATATACATTAAAAAATGCCGGCCCATAATTTTTCATACATACCAATTACGTTGAAAAATAGTAAATAAAGCAGCTTTTCTCATCCAAGCGTGGATTTTACACAAGGCAGAAAACTGTAATTAAACCTATGATGGAGCAGAATGTATAGAAAAAAGGGAATGAGGATATGGATACATAAATAATTCTGATCCACTCCAGCTTTAGTCAGAATTAATGTTTTATGAAAATATTAATCATTGTCACTATATGCTAAAGGGTTCCACCAGTATTAATTCGTATCTAATATAATAGTGGCAAAGAAAAATATATATAAACCCTTTTATCCAAATAATAAATTCTATATTGAAATTGGATGCCTTCGTTTACCAAAAATCCAGGACTATTTACCAAATATATATTATCATATTAACATCTAGAAGCTATATACATTTGTTTCTATAAATCCTTAATCTCAGAACCACAATCTTTTTTCATAGGGCTAATATTGGACTTCACATATTCTAATAATTATCAGCATTTCTAGTTACACACCAAAAAAATATAAAAGACCATGAGATCAATATGCTTACCTCTCTGCATTCAGTAATGCTCCTAGCTGCTGCACACATTTGGACTGAATGGCTGGGTTTTTAAACCCCACTACCAGTGACATCACTTCCTTTAATTAAATTATCTACTTGAAGTGTTTAAATGGTTATTTACCTTACATAAAGTGTACTGTGTACTGAATTCACTAAAACTAAATTTAAGTGCTTATTTACACAAGACCAATTCCAAAGATTGCTGAGCCTTTTCGAAGGTAGAACGATTAATTAGATAATTGCGCTCCACTGCTCCCTTCTAGCGTGCGTTCCAACGTCGCTTTGGTACTTCCTGTAATTATGGATCTCATGCTGTGAAGCCGCGCCAAGGAGGGGTGGAGGATGACAAAACTAAATGATAAACGTATGGGGTTTCGTTTAATGGAACAAATCTAACCTTTTTGGTCTATGTTATCATTACAATCCAAGTTTGATAAATTGATTATAGGAATTTATTATATTAATCATTTATAAGCTAGATGAAGCTATTCGAGAAATGTTATCATATTTATCATTTGTAACCTAAAATAGGGGACGTATCATATTTGAATGATATATTTATACATACCAATTCAGCAGATAATTAGATGTAATTCATTCTACTGAGCCAAATTATGTTTGGTGATTTCTAAAAGCAATTGTGTTTAAACCTATAATGGAAAACACATTTCTAATATTATATGGGTATGATATACATTAAAAAATGCCGGCCCATAATTTTTCATACATACCAATTACGTTGAAAAATAGTAAATAAAGCAGCTTTTCTCATCCAAGCGTGGATTTTACACAAGGCAGAAAACTGTAATTAAACCTATGATGGAGCAGAATGTATAGAAAAAAGGGAATGAGGATATGGATACATAAATAATTCTGATCCACTCCAGCTTTAGTCAGAATTAATGTTTTATGAAAATATTAATCATTGTCACTATATGCTAAAGGGTTCCACCAGTATTAATTCGTATCTAATATAATAGTGGCAAAGAAAAATATATATAAACCCTTTTATCCAAATAATAAATTCTATATTGAAATTGGATGCCTTCGTTTACCAAAAATCCAGGACTATTTACCAAATATATATTATCATATTAACATCTAGAAGCTATATACATTTGTTTCTATAAATCCTTAATCTCAGAACCACAATCTTTTTTCATAGGGCTAATATTGGACTTCACATATTCTAATAATTATCAGCATTTCTAGTTACACACCAAAAAAATATAAAAGACCATGAGATCAATATGCTTACCTCTCTGCATTCAGTAATGCTCCTAGCTGCTGCACACATTTGGACTGAATGGCTGGGTTTTTAAACCCCACTACCAGTGACATCACTTCCTTTAATTAAATTATCTACTTGAAGTGTTTAAATGGTTATTTACCTTACATAAAGTGTACTGTGTACTGAATTCACTAAAACTAAATTTAAGTGCTTATTTACACAAGACCAATTCCAAAGATTGCTGAGCCTTTTCGAAGGTAGAACGATTAATTAGATAATTGCGCTCCACTGCACCCTTCTAGCGTGCGTTCCAACGTCGCTTTGGTACTTCCTGTAATTATGGATCTCATGCTGTGAAGCCGCGCCAAGCGGCGAAGCTCCGTGACTCAATACACAATGAGGCGCCATGGCAACCGATTGTAACCATGACGCGCTTCCGCCTTCCGGCGCGTCATGCGTATCAGTGTTCATGGACTTCCTGCATTTGCGTTCCAACCCGCGTATGTGGAATCTGCTTGGTATAACTAAGATGTAATCATCACATTAAAAGTAAACCAAAAAAATAATAATAATAATAATAATAATAATCCGGGCAAAACGATTTAAGTGCTTTATCTAATTAATATGCTTGCATGTTGCCTATGGGTTTAATTCACGTTCTACTTAAGGGGTCACTTAGTTACAAGTCCATAACAGACCTAGATATATTAGTCAATATTTACAACCGCACGGTATTATTTATACCCTAATGTGAATTATTTGATAGTGCACTAATTGAATATTGATTATTCTTATAAGTGATCTATTACATAAACTATAACTCCAGTGATCAAATCCATTTATTCCAGATCACCAATATTTAAATGTGATCGAAGTATATTTTAAATCCTAAATAGGATCCTTAATGTTATTTACCTATAAATTATATATATAACTCATTAATCACTTCTATTGTTATATCATGATTAATTGTGAACTATTAAGTGAATATTTCCTATTAATTATTGTAATAGGATTGTATTACCATTATTTGGGTGACTTACATATTATATTGATATAACTCCTATATTTAAATATAAATGAAATGTGTTGACTCATTTCTAATTAAATCAATAGTGAATCCTAATATGACTTTACTAATCTGTAATTACCAATTTAACCCCCTGTAATTCAGTGTAATTCATTACTTCTATTGTTTTTGTTATTTCCTTTGCTCTTATGCTTAATGTTCTTAATTAGTTCCAATTTAAACTGTGTGATACCTTTATTTAATCAATCCCATATGACTAAGGTAGCGGACCTAATGGGACGTAACACAGATACCCCTAATAATATGGAGAGTACCTGGCATATAATCTCATGGTCCTCTATTTACAACACCATGCATATTTACATAAATTGCACCATAACATCTAACACAAAATCATATCTTTACATATATATATATATTTTTACAGTATGGGCATATGCCAATCGCCCTCAATTTACTGCAACTTCATGGTCGCCTCTTACTGCTCTAACTTCATTGGACACTTTACTGGTACCTATTCTTTCGGAAAAAGGGTCTCAAAACCTAGGTGTGGACTAACTAATGTTTCATAATGTAGCTGGATTTACAAAAAAGAAACAATATCTAAGCCCTCATTATGGCCAGTGGGAGACTGGGTGTCAAGAGTGTAAATCCAAAACGTTTCACATTTGGCCAAAGTGAGTTCTCGGCTACTACCTCTTGTATCAACTGGTATAAATTCCAGTACCGTGAAGGAAAAATTCTCCCTACAGACTACGGAATTATGTTTTTCTCCATAGTGTCTTGCCAAGCTATGACACTATGGGTTGGGTTAAGACAGCGGTTTTTGTCTTGTCTTCAAGGAAGATCAATCATCATGTTGATATGTGACTGAAATGTACTGCTATCAACACTAATATCTGTACAAAACTTTGTTGATGGTCATTGTAGACATATTGTGATACAGCATATTTCACTGTATTTTATTAAATAAATATAATCCATCTTTTATGAATTTTCATTATAAGTGAGAACTTTAGATATACCAAAGGGAATCACCAGCTCCCTGGGGAAACCTTACCATTCCTATATATATATATATATATATATATATATATATATATATATTTATTTGTTTTTTAATATATTTGTATACACCCATATATCTGCAAATTTACCAACCTCATATCTATCTATATATATATATATATATATATATATATATATATATACTCACCAAACCATCGGCACTGCAGACTAACTTGCTCCGGTGCCCTCCACTCAGGTAATGGTAACCCCAATATATCCACCAAAGAAAGAGGCGGCAATCTAAGACTCATGCAAAAAGTCAAACGTGTAGTAAAGTCACACCATCACATATAGACGTTTTGGGGATGTGCTCCCCTTCATCAGGATACAAGTGCATAAAGTGACATATAAATACCCCAGCTCACCCAACAGGAATCCCCACAGTGGATATCCGCGGTCACGCAGCCCCCAGCTCTGGTAAACACACTTCCGAGATACACATTTCCGCCGGAAGTGACATCGCGGTTCCGGCTACGTGACCGCAGGGATCCTGCAATAGAGGGAAACAACATGTACAGTAGTCATGGCAACAGAGGCACAGCGCTAAGTAAATGAAACTTGTTTATAAAAGTGCATCAGAAACTGGAGCCCACATCACTACTTCTGGTCATATTATAAATATTATTAAAGTGAATCAAGTGCCACATATGTGTGAATCACAGCCCGAGTGGCTGCCATCAAGGGTATCTAATTAGAGACCTTTATAAAAATCAAGTGCATGATAAAAAGTGTTATATCATTAAAAAAATCAATAATTAAAAAAGTGTTGATGTCCACTGTTCCCATAAACCACCTATTGTAGACACATAATACAAAAATATACATAAACATACACCACAATGACAAATAATAAAAAAATGCAATCTCAATATTAGACCATCTAAACTGTAGAATAGATAGGGATGTTCAGCACAAAACCTAGTGCCTAAATTATATCAGATTACAGTTCATACATATATCAATAATACTTTGGTTGGGTATGTACGTGGAAATAAAACTAATCACAATAATATACTCAAATAAAATATGTTTACTAAAATGGAAAATAAATATAGGTATAAATATATATTTATATATATATATATATATAAAATGTATGTATTTACAATAAGTGAATCTTTACAGCTAATACCGGTATACACAAACAAACATATTACATAAAGACAGACATGTACAAATCCTCCAATGAGGGTCCTGTGGGTACACTCACTGCGTTTTACCCCAACAGGCTGCGTTCATATATACCCTTCTGAGCCTGTGATTAGGGTTTTTCTTCTTTGTTAGTGCAGTAGTACAGTCTAAATAGAAGTATCCTACTCAATCAAGGTACAGTCAGCAGTGTGCGGAGTAGTTGTATATATGCTTGCCTATCTCCGGTATTCAGTGCTTTATTCTAGAGGTGTCCATGCAGGGAAATCCTCTTGCACTTACTGCGCTCCGTTGGCGTATAGTGGTGTTGAAACTGTGGTCTGCCGGCAGATACCCGCTGCTCCATATGCGTCTCTTCCGGGTTCCGTGCAGGGATCAATTGCTCCGCTATCGACACGTTTCGCCTACTGCTAGGCTTCGGGGTTTTTTTTTCACTTTATGCAAACACTCAATTGCAGTCAAAACTGTGAATGTTTGAAAACGCATCAAAATAGACTATGGATCTTTAGGTGGTTAAAAAGTCACTGTGGAAAACTAGGTTAGGTTAGTGCACTTGCTAAAAACCATCAGAGAGGCAGAGGTTTTTTTTTAAGTTAGGGTTGGCCAACAAGGTAGTACACATTATATGCATAGTTAAATTTTTACACTTGTGTGTGTGAAACTTGAAGTAAAAATTTAGATATTAACACTAATGAGTTAAGTTACATATTGGCTAGAAAGTTTCTACATTCCTCTGAATTCTAACATAAAAACGTTTGTATATTTTACACAAACAGTGGAATTAACACGCATCACCAAATTGGTTGCTTTCATCTGTTTTCCAAACAGTGTGCCAAAGTTAGGATGCAGCTACCATTTTCCTCCAGTTATGATTCTGTAATTTGAGCATTTCTTAAAAATTTGGCAACTTAAATTTAAAAAAGAATTGTATGACTATTGAATGCCGGCTGCTGTAATGGCTAGATTGATCAAAGTCTTTAAAATTACAGTTAAGGTAGATTTGATCATGTTTATGGCATTTTTTAAAATATCAAACAATCGACACCATGTGTGTTACACAATATAACCTTTGCTGTTGTGCGAAGAGACATTACTGCCAGAGTCGGCACAGTGCAACTGTTCTTGCTGTATGTATTGTCCCCATTGGTGATGTCTGTTTAGAAATTTGGATTATTTTGGCTGTATTATTTGACTTGGAGTTTATGTAATCCTTTATTCTGCCTTACGGTTTGAGAGTTTAACAAGCACTTGATCTAAAGTTATTTACCCTGCATTCTTTCACCTCCAACAATAGCACCAATTTAAAAAAAAAAACCCTCAGGTTTACATATGTAAATGTTTTTAATTCCTGGCAAAAAATGCCACTTTAGTTCTAGCATAAGCTATGTTAACATAATATTGATTAAGCGAAACAGTTTCATTTAACTTAGGTAAATAATTTAGTACTGTGGGGTTTTTTTTAGAATATGCTTTAGCTATTGAGCACTAAGCAACAACATCAATGAATTTCAAAAATAAAATTACATCATAGGGTATTCAGTGTTGTTCAAAGACATCACAATATCTTTTTTCAAGTACATCTATATTCAGGCATGTTTGTTTTTTGGAAATTTCAACAAATTTTCATTTATTTTATTTAAAATTTCAAGTTTTTTGGTTTCACAAAGAGCCTGCTCTGCAAAATTTTTCTGAAATTCACACATAAAAGCATTTAGAGTTTTTTGTATATTAATTAGAGTGACAAAGATGCATTTCGGAAATTTTAAATGTAACTTTCCAGGGTTGATTTGTCTGGAGAAATCAGCTAGAATCTTTGCCAGTAGTATCATCAACGACATACAAAGTAGTGGTTTCTTCATTGACATGCCTTAAGTCAAATTTACAGTCACTATAATATTCCTGGTTTGCCGCAGTATGTTTCCCATTTTCCAAAGGATCATGTGGTTGCATTGTTTCAGATGAGTCTTGGGCTTCTTTGGATGTTAGCTCCTTGAATACTTTTTGTAGTTCTATTTATTAAAAAAAAAAAAAGTATTGAGTTACGCTCAACAAAATTTTTAATTAAGGCTCACTGGCATGGAGCCGCAGCATTATGACTTTTGATTTCCTTGGGATGAGTCTGTGAAAATTGGCTAAAATATTTCTAATATAACGATATATAGAGATAGACAGATATAGATAGATGGATAGAGATAGTCTGAGATAGATAGATAAAGATAGATTAACGTGTCACTTGACCTGAACATAAGTGAACAATGCAGGAAGCAGGGGGTGGAAAGGAGTGTTTGATATTTTGTCTGTAAAATGTATTCCTGGGTGACCAGATAGTCAGCCACCACTAAACTAATGTGTAATGGGTACCAATATATTTCCTGTTGAACTTAAGTGTTGTTCTACAGTATCTAACATTTTACCGGGTAAAAAAAACCTGGAAGGTTAGCATGAGGCACAGCAAAGAGAACTTGGCACCTTTAAGATAGACCCAGACTTTATCTGCAAACCTTGGGTTGTTTAACACACAGCAGGAAAATAACAGTCTGCCATTAGAGCAATTACAACACTGAGCAGGGTTGCAGCAGAGGTGGATAGGGACAGACATGGAGCCAAATCATTTGCATTAGCCCCAGCCTATGAACATCAACAATTCGGGGCAGGACTGGCTAGCTGTGCAGACTGAGAAAGATTGGCATCAGCTGGTTTAGCATGTCTTGTGTTAAGAATAAGTACATACTTGCACATTCTCATTTTCTCAGAAAGGAAAAACTTGGACAATTTGAAGCTCAGCAAGGAAACCACCTAGGTAGAGATATTGATGATGTTAAAAGCTGGAATCAATTATGCTTACCAGCATTGCTTTCAACATTCTGACTCTTACAATCTCCCGTATTATCAATTGTAAAAGTACATCACAAACATGAATTCATTTTTAGTATTTGTGGAGGGTTTATAATAGAAATATAAAAAAGGACACTAACTTAGATAGCTGTAAATTTATCTGGAGTTTGTTTCTTTTGGATCGGTTGGAGTTGGTAGAGGAATCTGTTTTCACTTCAGAACAATTAGGACTATTTGTTTCTGGGCCCAATGGGCATGCATTTTTTTTTTAACCAGCCATGCTATGGGGAACTGCATTCATTTTTTTTTTGTATTCCAAAAAGGATTCTTTTCTGAAAATTTAGAGTCTCCTGATTCATCCCAAGAATAGAAATTAATGTTTCTGAAATTTTGATAGGGGTATTTAAACTACTCTCTTCCAAATTAGTAATCTTCAAAAGATTGCCATTTATACTATTCAATCCAGTCTTCACCTCAGTATTTCTCTCTGGATAAAAACTGTATAATTCTGAAGTGTTTCTTTAAACTGGTCCTCAAGATCATTTTGTCTATTTTCAACTCTACTGGAAGCTGTGTAACCAGAAAGAGAACTGGAGGCACTACTACATGAGATGGTTCCTGTGGAGAAAGAATTTCTGCTAGACATTGTATTGGTGCTTGGGGAAGTGACTCTTTCAGAATTAATTCAATCTTGGTGATTAAATTCCCGAATTGAGCCCGTGGAACTTATGGTTGAGCAGTCTGAGAAGTCTCATTTTCACCTAAGAAAATATTATGCAAAACTTTTAGAAGTTTGCCAAGTATACAGTTTAAATTTACAACACGACTTACAAGCCTAAACAACATTTACCATAATCTGATTTAGCTGGGTCCTAATTTGGTACAGCACAATTCCTCCATTTATATCTGGGCGAGACAGGTTTCATTGCCTGCAAATCTCCATTTGACGAATTTGAGAAAACTCTCTCTCTTTTTAGATTTATGTCTCTCTAAAAATCCAAAACAGACAGGTAGTTAAATTATTTGTTAAAAAATTACATTGGCCAATTCCCCCCCCCCCCCAAAAAAAAAAAAAAAAAACAAATGTGCCAACACATGAGAAAGTGTAATCCTGCCGTTTTGAGCCATGGTAACAAAAAAGCAGAAACCAGTCCACAAACTTGCACACATGCCAAACAAAAACAACTAGTGCGGATGAATATGTTAATTAAAAGTTACCTTTATATAAAAACTTTTATATATAATTTCTTTTATTGAAACTTCAATAAACATACAAAAAAATATGAATCAATTGCATTGTGTACAATTTTTTGAACAGTATAGTCTTTCAGTATCAGTATCATAGGTAGGACAATTTATGTAATATATTCAACATTATACAATACATTCCATATGTATAAATTATCAAAGACAAAAAACAATTACCCAGGGCTACGCAAAAGAACTGGAGGGTTCTCCAATGCAACCCGTGTTTCATACCATAACGTTCCTCGGAAGCAATTTATTAGTGAATCCTTTGTACATGTCAGTAAAGTCTCCATATAAGTTTCCGATGTTTTGAAAAAAATTCTGACAGAGACTCCTTTTGCAAGGAGGCCTCCAGCCAGTCCATGTGAAATATAAAAAAGAGTTTCTTTTTGAAGAGTGTAAGGGAAGAACTAGTATTTTGAGTCCCCAATTGCAGTATAGTCTTACGAGCAGCATTGACACTGCTAATAACAACTTCTGCACGCCTTTAGGAGTCCGAGAATTAGCCGGCAGTATTTCCGAAAATTGCCCTTTCAGGTGTCAGTGGGACAAAATTAACTAAGTGTTCCATGGTAAAGCGGCCAACCTGTTGCCAGAATTGTTTTATATATGGACATGTCCAGAAACAATGGAAAAGGTCTGCAGACTCGTGGGAGCATTTGAGACATGTAGGACTCTCTAAAATTCCCTTTTGATACCCCCTAGCTGGAGATATATATGCATGATGAAATATATTGAGAAACATTTCTGAGAATTTAGCCATGGGAATCATCTTGATTAAGTATTCTCATTGCTTCAATAGGCATTCAGTTGTCATAGAAGGGAAATGTACCAACAATTGGGAAATGCCAGTACGCATGTTAGCATGGTCCAAAGCACTTCTAAGATATTTATAATTCGTAGATATTGCTTCTCTTGTCAAGGAGGGTATTGCTAATGATTTGTCCAGGAGGTTATCCCTATCCCCGCCAGGAAGAGGCCTGACATAATGTTGAGCCTGTAAATAAGAGAAAGTCAACCCTCCTATCACAGGGCGTTTTGCCACAGTTTCAGAGTAAGAAAGAGGCTTACAAGTTCTAGCAGTCATCAGTTGTCCTATTGTGTATAACCCCTCTTTTGCCCAATTAAAGAAAACCTGTGATGCCATTCCATTTTGGCAATTTGGGTTGTGTATGAATGGTAAATTAATTGAAACATGGGGATTTACTTTATATCTATGTCGTAAATGTAACCAGAGCTTTCTTGTGGACATTAACCGTGGATTATTTAAAATTTCAGAAGGAATCTCATTTTCTGTCATGTGTGAGAAAGCTATTAGGGAGGTTTGGGGTATAAAATTTTAATTTAATTAGTTCTAATAAGATATTGGTATAAGTTGGTATTGGTATAATAAAATATCAAGCCTGCCAAATGATTGACAGACTAATTGGGCGCTAGCTGCTCTGATAAGATGGACTCTGTTTGTAATCAATATGGCTTACAACCAGCTGCCGCTATACATTAGGGATCACGCTATCCCTTACTAAAAGAAAACAAAACCAAATAAATGTACAGCGCTCGTTTTACAAAATAGTCAGTCTCACTTTTAGTTGCAAGAAAATATGACCAATCGGTCTCACTTCGTTTAGCGGATGATGGCGTGACCGCAGCAATGTTACTTTAATGGTCAGTTTTAAGCCACTGTGAACTCGTTATAAGCAAAGTTCGGCTGGTGTAAAGAAACTTTCCTAGAGACAAGCTGTATTAACTGCTGATTAGATGCTCCAAATGACATGGGTGGTAAAGGCAGACTCCGATGTATCCTCAGCCTCTGTAGATAGCTTTTAGCACTTAAGTTACCAGCATCTAGACGTGTGTAATTTAGACACACTGTGGAGAGACTGCTCTGTGGAAAAGATTGTTGCCTATTGGGAGGAGGAGACCCGTCACCGTGCTAAAGGCTATTTTGGAAAACAAGACTATTCCATTATAACTGTTGTAGCAAGAACGGTCTAAATGAGGACACCTACTATAATCACTTGAATACAGTGTCTCGGCTGGGCACAAAGTCTAAATTATATGGTCCAAGAAGTGCACTTAATTTTAGCAGTATTGAAAGATTTATTTCCCTTGATTTATACATATTTTTAAACTTAAATTGTATGTAAACTACACCAACCGAGTGTGTTGTTTGTGTTGTATTATTATGTATAATAAATGTATGTGGTTTTAATTTTTAACCAGTTTTGATAGCTTCAATCAGCAGCGCTGTACATTTATTTGGTATTGGTATAAGTTTGGCAAGTCATCAGCCAATCTTTAAGGTACCAAAGCAAGGCAGCATAATTGTAAGTTAATATATCCGGGAAATTTATTTCACCATTCCCTTTTGATTGATAGAATTTAATCATTCATATTCTTGCCCTTTTATAACTCCATAAAAATTACAAAATATTCTTGAGATAGGACGTCAGTTTGAGACAAAAGAATATGGAGTACTCGTGCATTGTCGATTGAGCGGAGAGGACGTGGCTACATTCTCTGCCTGAAAAGCTCAATATCTGTGCTCAGTGTGCTGCATTGTGGGGACCAGTATATAGTAGTACAGTGCTGCATTGTGGTGACCACCAGTATATAGTAGTACAGTACATTTGTCCATTGCTGTATCTTGCAGCTCCGTGTCAGACTCAGTTCTATTCTCCGGATCAGTGCTCAATATCTTTGCTGCATTGTGGGTACCAGTATATAGTAGTACAGTGCTGCATTGTGGTGACCACCAGTATATAGTAGTACAGTACAGTAGGCCATAGCGTTATCTTTCTGCACCGTGTCACTTCTAGTATCCTGATCAGTGCTTAATATCTGTGCTCAGTGTCAGTGCTGCATTGTGGTGACCAGTATACTACAGTACAATAGTCCAGTACCGTTCTCGCTGCTCAGTGTCAGTTCTCCGTAGTATCATCAGTGATCAGTATAATCAGTTCTCAGTATAATCAGTGCGCTGTTAGACGTGCGCCCGTTTTCCGCCATTAGTGCATTGGGATTTAGACAATTGATGAAGTTATTGTGTCCCCGGTACAAAATCCCATCTAGATTCCACTTCACTAGGCAGGCGATAGTGAGATTTTACCAATTAATATCAGTGATTTATAATTATTAATTACAGTGATCTTGCCAAATAATTCCAGTGATTTTGTCATTTTCTCCCAGTGATTTGGACCAATAATACCATTGATTAGAACAAATAATTCCTGTGATATTGAGGTGTTTGTGTCGCTTAGCTTAGCCATCCAGCGACCACAGTGCACCTCTTTTTCTCTTTTCATTGCATCATGTGCTGTTTGGGGACTATTTTCTTAAGTGCCATCCTGTCTGACACTTCCGTATATGTCCAGTAGTACTGCAATTTGATAGAATTCCCGACATTACTGCCATTTAATTCCAGTGATATTGTCATTTTCTTCCAGTGATTTGGAGCAATAATACCTTTGATTAGAACAAATAATTCCTGTGATTTTGTCATTTTCTTCCACTGATTTGGACCAATAATACCATTGATTAGAACGAATAATTCCTGTAATATTGAGGTATTTGTGTCGCTTAGCTTAGCCATCCAGCGACCGCAGTGCACCTCTTTTTCTCTTTTCTTTGCATCATGTGCTGTTTGGGGACTATTTTTTTAAGTGCCATCCTGTCTGACACTTCCGTATGTGTCCAGTGGTACTGCAATTTGATATAATTCCCGACATTACTGCCATTTAAATCCAGTGATTTTATAATTTTCTTCCAGTGATTTGGACCAATAATACCGTTGATTAGAACGAATAATTCCTGTGATATTGAGGTGTTTGTGTCGCTTAGCTTAGCCATCCAGCGACCACAGTGCACCTCTTTTTCTCTTTTCTTTGCATCATGTACTGTTTGGGGCCAATTTTTTTAAGTGCCATCCTGTCTGACACTGCAGTGCCACTCCTAGATGGGTCAGGTGTTTGTGCCGGCCACTTCGGTCGTTTAGCTTAGTCATCCAGCGACCTCAGTGCAAATTTTAGGACTAAAAATAATATTGTGAGGTGTTCAGAATAGACTGGAAATGAGTGGAGATTATGGTTATTGAGGTTAATAATACTATAGGATCAAAATTACCCCCAAATTCTATGATTTAAGCTGTTTTTGAGGGTTTTTTGAAAAAAGCACCCAAATCCAAAACACCCGATTCCGTCAAAAAAATTTAAGGGAGGTTTTGCCAAAATGCGTCTGAATCCAAAACACGGCCGCGGAACCAAATCCAAAACACAAAACCCGAAAAATGTCCGGTGCACATCACTACAAATGAGTAATATTTTTGGGAAGGGTAATTCCTAAATATGCCATTTGATCTTTAGCCCATTTAGGTCGCACAAATACTTTAAGATACATTGCTTGAGACTTTTCAAAATTAACAATAAACCAGAGACAGGTCCAAAGGAATTTAATAAGTTCAGTAAAGGTCGTAAAGATGATTTTGTGTTTGAAAGATATATCAAGACATCATCAGCGAAGGCAGTAATTTTAACTTCTATCCTGCCCACTCTAATACCAGTCAAATTAGGCCAAGAATTAATCAGTCTAAGAAGAGGATCAAGGGTAAGGTTAAAGAGAATAGGGGAGAGAGGACATCCCTGTCGGGTTCCCCAGGACATATTTACTGGATCACTCCGAGTGCCATTGATCAATAATGAAGTCATTGGGGAAGTATAAAGAAATTTTATAAAATTAATGAATATAGTTCCAAATGAATAAGAAGACAATACTTGAAAGAGAAAAGGCCAGGAAACAGTATCAAAAGTCTTGTGGGCGTCTAAGCTGAGGAGCATAATTTGAGAATCAGGAGTTAAATTTGCAGCCACTATAGACGCAATTGCTGTCCGTATCCCTTTCACAGAATGGCGTTCACTAACCCTAATTGATGGGGAGAAATTATTGTAGATAAGAAGGATTGTAGACGTGTGGCCATAATTTTAGAAAGAATCTTTAGGTGCATGTAAGAGTCCAAACATGAAGGGTCACTAACCGGTTTTGGAATCAATGTTGTGAATACTTTATTAAAATTCGGATATCGTGCGCAATGTTTATATATGGTACGATATAATTCTAATAACGTAGGAGTAACATCCAGTTGCAAAATATTAAAATATTTGCCTGAAAAGCCGTCTGGCCCAGAAGTCTTACATATTTTAAGAGATGAGATTGCAATGTATATCTCTTGATCAGAAATTTCTGCATCCATAACTTTACGCTGATCCGTCGTGAGACAAGGTAAGTTAGCTTTCCTAAGTAATTTGTCCATTAATGGCTGGTCTGATGGTGGAGCAGAATAAATATCAGAATAATATTTACGAAAAACAGAAGAGATGTCAGAAGTATTAGTCAATGCGAGAATCAATCGCTCATTTTTATAGAGACAATATGATTTTTACGGCACCAGGTCTTAAGTCAAAGACTGTTCGACTACCCCATCTGCAGTAACGATTTTTTGTAGTCAAGTCGCAATTGAGCTTGAGAGAGGAGAAAGTCATCGAGTAGACTCTTAGCTTGGGTATACAGTGTAAAATTACTCACAGAAGAGTCAGATACATATTCTGAGAATCTTACTCGTACTGTTTCAGATAGCGTATTATATTGCTCCTTGAGGATTTTGTTATGATTGGCTATGTTGGATATAATGTATCCCCGCATTACAGTCATAGAAGCTTCCCAGAAAAATTGGTTCCCCCCCAATAGTCAATATTATTGTCGACGTAGTCAGACCAATGTTTTTTTAAGTAAGATTTAAATTAATCAGACTGAAATAAGTATGAGAGGAATCTTCAAGTTTTATGTAGGGGCCCAATCGGTGATTTTATGTACAGTATAGATAGGGTAATAGGTGAATGGTCAGAGATGATTAGATCACCTATATCAGCCGATGATACCATCTGGATTAAAGTGTCAGATACCAAGAAATAGTCTATCCGTGAGAACGAGCGATGGACTCCAGAATAAAAGGTAAAGGATTTATCAGATGGATGAAATAACCTCCACACATCAGCCAACTGATTGTGGATCATAAAATTATTTAAAATAGCCCAGGATCGGGAGGACAGTTTAGGTGGGACAGGGGATTTATCTAAGACGGGTCCTTAATAGTATTAAGGTCACTTAGTATAAGTTGGAAGGTAACAAGTTGAGCTAACATTTGAGAGATATTGTTGAGAAAGTCTGATACTTGGTTATTAGGGGCATACACGTTCTGGAGAGTATAAGGCATGTCTCTGATTTTAATATCAACCAAAACAAATCTACCTTCTGGATCAACAACAGTATCCAAGAATGTGTAGGAGAGGCATCTAGCAATAAGAATGGCTACTCCTCTAGATTTGCGGATATATGGAGCCGAGATACATTCAGAGAGCCATGAGGCACGGAAAGAGGAGCCATCCCCAGCTTTCCAGTGAGTTTCCTGTAAAAACCTAATATTGTTATCTAAATGTTTTAAATGAGTAAGGATTTTACGACGTTTAATAGGACTATTGAGACCCTCAGTATTCCAAGATAAGAACTTAAGAGAATTTGGTAGTGAGGAAAATGGAAGGGTAACTTGATGACATGCCATTATCCCACACCAGTTTTTATATACAGTAGATAGCACTGAATGGAAAAAAAAATTAGTAAGGTGAGATAGCCCCCCATTCCAGCGAGTGAGGGACAACCCCCTGGACAAAGCACCGACACAGACATAAGGAAAATATTCAGTAATACAATACAGTACAGACAAAAAACAGTGGAAAAAGATTGAAGTTTCAACGTCACTTTTCTAAATTTTCCAACAAAAAGGACATGGCGGACTCTGACTGGAGAGTCAGAGTCGGCCAGGCAAATTTTTAATCTAAATAAGAAATACGAAACAATCAAGAACATTAACCATTGTGTTTATACATGATCGGTAAGTATTCTCTCTTCTCCACATGATAGTAATGTAAATAAAGGAGGGCAAAGTACCAACACCACAGATAAAAAATATAAAACAATAAAAAATATATATGGGTAGGCCCTTCAAATGTTCCCACCTATTTATAAGAGATATCATCTTTAGTAGATCAGTAAATCATTATACATTTGATACATTATCAACTATTAGGGGAACGTGTTGTAGGTGACATTGACTTCCCAGAGAAAGTAAGAGGAAAAAAGTGTTTTTGCGCATCTTCCGGGTCATCAAAAATTAGAGTGCGAACATTGTTGGAAACCCGCAGTTTAGCTCGGTACAGGAGCGCAAATCTCTTCCAGGAGTCTGCAAGGAATTTACAAACAGTAGAAAAAGATCTGAGCTTATGCGCAACCGCAGCTGAAAAATCTTCAAAAATAAGTATGCGAGCACCGTCAATAATCAGTTGATCCATTTTCCTGTACGCTCTCAAGACCATTTTTTTAGTTCTGAAATCAAAATAACATGCAGTCACCGGTCTAGGGCGAGAGTTAGCACATTCCTTCTCCACTCCAACCCTATGCACTCTCTCCACTTAGGGAAACTCCACCGGTTCAGGAATATCCAAAGCCAGTGCTAATTTAAAAGTAATATAATCACTAAGGGAGGTAGGTTTAACCGGGTGTAGAATTGTATGCCAGTGGCTGGGCTCCCGGCGACCAGCTTACCGGCGCCAGAATCCCGACCGCCGGCATCCCGACAGCCGGCATACCGACAGCGTGGCGAGCACAAATGAGCCACTTGCGGGCTTGCTGCGCTCGCCAAGCTGCGGGCACTGTGCACGCTATTTATTCTCCCTCCAGGGGGGTCGTGGACTCCCAAGAGGGAGATAAAGTGTCGGTATGCCGGCTGTCGGGATTCCGGCGCCGGTATACTGTGCGCCGGGATCCAGACAGGCGGCAAACTGAAGACCACCCGGTTTAACTGCCTCTGGAATCCCAATGAAATGCAAGTTATTTCTGCGATTCCGGTTTTCAAGGTCATCTAATTTATCTTGTGGCTCTCGAATCATCACTACAGATGAGTCGGTAGTGGATTGCATAGGCAACGTTGAGTCTTCAATATCACTGACTCGTTGTTCAAGTTCAGCTATCCTAGAAGTATTAGAGGCGACCTCTTTGATAGTAGATTGAGAAGATATGTTAAATTCATCTAGTTTTTTGTCAATATGTGGTATGAGAACTGAAAAGATCTCCTTTGCAGTTTGAGGCAAATGGGTAGTAGGGTCAGACTGGCTTAGAGGTTGACTATCCTCATTTGCAGCGGAGGTGGATTGTGTCAGTGGTGGGGAAACATTTCCCTGTTTATTTTTACCGCGTGCCATTTTGTCACTGGCGGGAGAGGCAATTGATGAACAAGTAGTCGCAGATGAGATTAAAAATATATCCCTCAAATGTGGGGGATGAGGGATATTGTTACAAGCAAGAGAGCTAGAGAAGGGTTCACAGGAAACCATCACCTTCTAAACAGTAATGATGGTAAGGGATAAGAAAAAAAAGGAATATTCCTATTTTTCTTTCACATTATAGAAGAAATTTAACACCCCATAAATGGTATGATGAAATCAAATGAAACCAGAGAGAAACGGAGTGGTCAAAAATGTAACTACATTGTTACCTTTCATATGAGGTGGGGGGGAGAGAATCCCAAAAACATAGTAATAATAAATGACCATATTTGTGAGCCTTAGTTATTTTTCAGTTTCACCAGTAGATGGCAGCGTAAGCTAACCTATGTCAAAGAAGCTGGGTACACACAACTGTATCGGGAAGAGTGGAACACAATACTAATAAAAGACAGTAAAAATGAAACTGAGTAGTTATTCAATATTACCAGCAGATGGCGGTGTAAGCTCACCTATATTGAATGAATTAGAACACAGTAGTAATAAGGAACATTAACAGTATATAAGATTTTAGGCAATTATCCAGTTTTACCATTAGGTGGCAGCAGAAGCTCACCTACGTCAGAGGGACTGTGAAGTACTATATGTTTTACCAGTAGGTGGCAGAAAAAGCTCACCTATAGCAGATAAATTATAATATATCAGATCATACAGTACAAGAATGTAGTAGAGGGTAGCTACCTAACAAAAATAAGTAACAATGGGGGTCATTCCGAGTTGTTCGCTCGCAAGCGGATTTTAGCAGATTTGCTCATGCTAAGCCGCCGCCTACTGGGAGTGAATCTTAGCATCTTAAAATTGCGAACGATGTATTCGCAATATTGCGATTACACACCTTGTAGCAGTTTCTGAGTAGCTTCAGACTTACTCGGCATCTGCGATCAGTTCAGTGCTTGTCGTTCCTGGTTTGACGTCACAAACACACCCAGCGTTCGCCCAGACACTCACCCGTTTCTCCGGCCACTCCTGCGTTTTTTCCGGAAACGGTAGCGTTTTTCCCCACACGCCCATAAAACGGCCTGTTTCCGCCCAGTAACACCCATTTCCTGTCAATCACATTATGATCGCCAGAACGATGAAAAAGCCGTGAGTAAAATTCCTAACTGCATAGCAAATTTACTTGGCGCAGTCGCAGTGCGGACATTGCGCATGCGCATTAAGCGGAAAATCGCTGCGATGCGAAGATTTTTACAGAGCGAACAACTCGGAATGACCCCCAATATACGTGATTCCAGATAGATATGTGGTATTACCATTAGGTGGCAACGTAAGCCCATCTGTGTTGGAAAAATTTGAACACAACAACAGTTAGTCAGCAATATCAGTAGGTGGCAGTGCACCCCCACCTACAGTATATTGGTTGGATTGGGGCAAAACACCAATAAATGACAGTATAAACAGCAGATGGCGGTATAGGCTCACCAGTATTGGATGAACTGGGACATAGTAATAATAGATAACAGTGACTGTGTATGTGATTTCAAACTATTTTCCAGTAGTACCAGCAGGTGGCAGCGTAAGCTCACCTATAGCAAATAAACTATATCAGGCAATACAGTACAATACAAAAAAAATAGAAGTTAACTATCAGACAAATAGAAGTTATTTTGTTGAAGCATGAAGAAAATAATAATTTATATATATATTTCTCTGACGTCCTAGTGGATGCTGGGGACTCTGTAAGGACCATGGGGAATAGACGGGCTCCGCAGGAGACTGGGCACTCTATAAGAAAGATTTAGTACTATCTGGTGTGCACTGGCTCCTCCCTCTATGCCCCTCCAGACCTCAGTTAGATTTCTGTGCCCGGCCGAGCTGGATGCACACTAGGGGCACTCCTGAGCTCCTAGAAAGAAAGTATATGTTAGGTTTTTTATTTTACAGTGAGACCTGCTGGCAACAGGCTCACTGCAACGAGGGACTAAGGGGAGAAGAAGCGAACCTACCTGCTTGCAGCTAGCTTGGGCTTCTTAGGCTACTGGACACCATTAGCTCCAGAGGGATCGACCGCAGGACCCGTCCTTGGTGTTCGTTCCCGGAGCCGCGCCGCCGTGCCGCCGTCCCCCTTACAGAGCCAGAAGCAAGAAGATGGTCCGGAAAATCGGCGGCAGAAGACTTCAGTCTTCACCAAGGTAGCGCACAGCACTGCAGCTGTGCGCCATTGCTCCTCATACACACTTCACACTCCGGTCACTGAGGGTGCAGGGCGCTGGGGGGGGGGCGCCCTGAGCAGCAATAAAAACACCTTGGCTGGCAAAATAACCACAATATATAGTCCCAGAGGCTATATATGTGGTAATTACCCCTGCCAGAATACAGAAAAAAGCGGGAGAAAAGTCAGCCGAAAAAGGGGCGGAGCCATCTCCCTCAGCACACTGGCGCCATTTCTCCCTCACAGTTCCGCTGGAAGGAAGCTCCCTGACTCTCCCCTGCAGTCTACACTACAGAAAGGGTAAAAAAGAGAGGGGGGGCACTAAATTTAGGCGCAGTATAACTTATAGCAGCTATAAGGGGACATAATTCAGTTAGTCCCTGCATTATATAGCGCTCTGGTGTGTGCTGGCATACTCTCTCTCTGTCTCCCCAAAGGGCTTTTGTGGGGTCCTGTCTCCTTTAAGAGCATTCCCTGTGTGTGTGCGGTGTGTCGGTACGGCTGTGTCGACATGTTTGATGAGGAGGCTTATGTGGAGGCGGAGCAGATGCCTATAAATGTGATGTCACCCCCTGCGGGGCAGACACCTGAGTGGATGGATTTATGGAAGGAATTACGTGCACGTGTCGACTCCTTACATAAAAAATTTGACGACATGCCAAATGCGGGACAGCCGGCTTCTCAGCTCGTGCCTGCCCAGACACTTCAAAGGCCATCAGGGGCTCTGAAACGCCCACTACCTCAGATGGCAGACACAGATGTCGACACGGATACTGATACCAGTGTCGACGACGATGAGTCAAATTTAATGTCCACTAGGGCCATGCGTTGCATGATTGAGGCAATGAAAGAGGTATTACACATTTCTGATATAAACCCAGGTACCTCAAAAAAGGGTATTATGTTTGGGGAGAAAAAACTACCAATAGTTTTTCCCCCATCTGAAGAATTAAATGAAGTGTGTGGAGAAGCGTGGGCTTTCCCCGATAAAAAATTGGTGATTTCAAAAAAATTACTAATGGCGTTCCCTTTCTCGCCAGAGGATAGGTCACGTTGGGAAACTCCCCCTAGGGTGGATAAAGCGCTCACACGTTTGTCTAAAAAGGTGGCACTACCGTCTCCGGATACGGCCGCCCTAAAGGAACCTGCTGATAGAAAGCAGGAGGCTATCCTAAAGTCTATATATACACACACTGGTGTTATACTGAGACCAGCTATTGCTTCAGCGTGGATGTGCAGTGCTGCTGCTGCTTGATCAGATTCCCTGTCGGAAAATATTGACACCCTAGACAGGGACACTATATTGCTAACCGTAGAGCATATAAAAGACTCAGTCTTGTACATGAGAGATGCACAGAAGGAGATCTGCCGGCTGGCATCTAGAATAAGTGCTTTGTCCATTTCTGCTAGGAGAGGCTTATGGACTCGGCAGTGGACAGGGGATGCAGATTCTAAAAGGCACATGGAAGTTTTGCCTTATAAGGGTGAGGAGTTATTCGGGGATGGTCTCTCAGACCTTGTTTCCACAGCAACAGCTGGGAAGTCAGCATTTTTGCCCCATGTCCCGTCACAGCATAAGAAAGCGCCGTATTATCAGGTACAGTCCTTTTGACCCCAGAAAAACAGGTGGGGAAAAGGCGGGTCCTTTCTGTCTAGAGGCAGAGGAAGGGGAAAAAAGCTGCAACACACAGCAGGTTCCCAGGAACAAAAGTCCTCCCCCGCTTCTTCCAAATCCGCCGCATGACGGTGGGGCTCCACAGGCGGAGCCAGGTACGGTGGGGGGCCGCCTCAAAAATTTCAGCGATCAGTGGGTTCACTCACGGGTGGATCCCTGGATCCTTCAAGTAGTATCTCAGGGGTACAAGCTGGAATTCGAGGCGCCTCCCCCCCGCCGTTTCCTCAAATCGGCCTTACCGACAACTCCCTCGGGCAGGGAGGCTGTACTAGAGGCAATTCACAAGCTGTATTCCCAGCAGGTGATAGTCAAGGTACCCCTACTTCAACAAGGACGGGGTTACTATTCCACACTGTTTGTGGTACCGAAACCGGACGGTTCGGTGAGACCCATTTTAAATTTGAAATCCTTGAACACATACATAAAAAGATTCAAGTTCAAGATGGAATCGGGCGGTTATTGCAAGCCTGGACGAGGGGGATTACATGGTATCCCTAGACATCAAGGATGCTTACCTGCATGTCCCAATTTACCTTCCTCACCAGGAGTACCTCAGATTTGTGGTACAGGATTGCCATTACCAATTCCAGACACTACCGTTTGGACTGTCCACGGCACCGAGGGTGTTTACCAAGGTAATGGCAGAAATGATGATACTCCTTCGAAAAAAGGGAGTTTTAATTATCCCGTACTTGGACGATCTCCTAATAAAGGCGAGGTCCAGGGAGCAGTTACTGGTCGGAGTAGCACTATTTTGGGAAGTGCTACAACAGCATGGCTGGATTCTAAACATTCCAAAGTCACAACTGGTTCCTTCCACACGCTTACTGTTCCTGGGGATGATTCTGGACACAGAACAGAAAAAAGTGTTTCTCCCGCAGGAGAAAGCCAAGGAGCTGTCATCTCTAGTCAGAGACCTCCTAAAACCAAAACGGGTATCGGTGCATCACTGCACACGAGTCATTGGAAAAATGGTGGCTTCATACGAAGCAATTCCATTCGGCAGGTTCCATGCAAGGACCTTCCAGTGGGACCTCTTGGACAAGTGGTCGGGATCGCATCTTCAGATGCATCAACTGATAACTCTGTCTCCAAGGACCAGGGTGTCTCTACTGTGGTGGCTGCAGAGTGCTCATCTTCTAGAGGGCCGCAGATTCGGCATACAGGACTGGGTCCTGGTGACCACGGATGCCAGCCTTCGAGGCTGGGGCGCAGTCGCGCAGGGAAAAAATTTCCAGGGACTTTGGTCAAGTCAGGAGTCGTCCCTACACATAAATATTCTGGAACTGAGGGCCATTTACAATGCCCTAAGTCAGGCAAGGCCCCTGCTTCAAAACCAGCCGGTTCTGATCCAATCAGACAACATCACGGCAGTCGCCCATGTAAACCGACAGGGCGGCACAAGAAGCAGGATGGCGATGGCAGAAGCCACAAGGATTCTCCGATGGGCGGAAAATCACGTACTAGCACTGTCAGCAGTGTTCATTCCGGGAGTGGACAACTGGGAAGCAGACTTCCTCAGCAGACACGACCTACACCCGGGAGAGTGGGGACTTCATCCAGAAGTCTTCCTACTGTTGATAAACCGTTGGGAAAGGCCACAGGTGGACATGATGGCGTCCCGCCTCAACAAAAAGCTAAAGAGATATTGCGCCAGGTCAAGGGACCCTCAGGCGATAGCTGTGGACGCTCTAGTGACACCGTGGGTGTACCAGTCGGTTTATGTGTTCCCTCCTCTGCCTCTCATACCAAAGGTACTGAGAATAATAAGAAGGCGAGGAGTAAGAACGATACTCATGGTTCCGGATTGGCCAAGAAGAGCTTGGTACCTAGAACTTCAAGAAATGTTATCAGAGGACCCATGGCCTCTACCGCTCAGACAGGATCTGCTACAGCAGGGGCCCTGTCTGTTCCAAGACTTACCGCGGCTGCATTTGACGGCATGGCGGTTGAATTCCGGATCCTAAAGGAAAAGGGCATTCCGGAGGAAGTCATTCCTACGCTGATAAAAGCCAGGAAAGAAGTAACCGCAAACCATTATCACCGCATTTGGCAAAAATATGTTGCGTGGTGTGAGGCCAGGAAGGCCCCAACGGAGGAATTTCAGCTGTGTCGTTTTCTGCACTTCCTACAGTCGGGAGTGACTATGGGCCTAAAATTGGGTTCCATTAAGGTCCAGATTTCGGCTCTGTCGATTTTCTTCCAGAAAGAACTGGCTTCACTGCCTGAAGTTCAGACTTTTGTAAAGGGAGTGCTTCATATTCAGCCCCCTTTTGTGCCTCCTGTGGCACCTTGGGATCTCAATGTGGTGTTGAGTTTCCTAAAATCACATTGGTTTGAACCACTTAAAACTATGGATCTGAAATATCTCACGTGGAAAGTGGTCATGTTATTGGCCTTGGCTTCGGCCAGGCGTGTGTCAGAATTGGCGGCTTTGTCATGTAAAAGCCCTTATCTGATTTTCCATATGGATAGGGCAGAATTGAGGACTCGTCCCCAGTTTCTCCCTAAGGTGGTATCAGCTTTTCACTTGAACCAACCTATTGTGGTGCCTGCGGCTACTAGGGACTTGGAGGATTCCAAGTTACTGGACGTAGTCAGGGCCTTGAAAATTTATGTTTCCAGGACGGCTGGAGGCAGGAAAACTGACTCGCTTTTTATCCTGTATGCACCCAACAAAATAGGTGCTCCTGCTTCTAAGCAGACTATTGCTCGCTGGATTTGTAGCACAATTCAGCTGGCGCATTCTGCGGCTGGATTGCCGCATCCTAAATCAGTGAAAGCCCATTCCACGAGGAAGGTGGGCTCATCTTGGGCGGCTGCCCGAGGGGTCTCGGCTTTACAACTTTGCCGAGCTGCAACTTGGTCAGGGGCAAACACGTTTGCTAAATTCTACAAATTTGATACCCTGGCTGAGGAGGACCTTGAGTTCTCTCATTCGGTGCTGCAGAGTCATCCGCACTCTCCCGCCCGTTTGGGAGCTTTGGTATAATCCCCATGGTCCTTACGGAGTCCCCAGCATCCACTAGGACGTCAGAGAAAATAAGATTTTACTCACCGGTAAATCTATTTCTCGTAGTCCGTAGTGGATGCTGGGCGCCCATCCCAAGTGCGGATTGTCTGCAATACTTGCATATAGTTATTGCCTAACTAAAGGGTTATTGTTGAGCCATCTGTTGAGAGGCTCAGTTATATTTCATACTGTTAACTGGGTATAATATCACGAGTTATACGGTGTGATTGGTGTGGCTGGTATGAGTCTTACCCGGGATTCAAAATCCTTCCTTATTGTGTCAGCTCTTCCGGGCACAGTATCCTAACTGAGGTCTGGAGGAGGGGCATAGAGGGAGGAGCCAGTGCACACCAGATAGTACTAAATCTTTCTTATAGAGTGCCCAGTCTCCTGTGGAGCCCGTCTATTCCCCATGGTCCTTACGGAGTCCCCAGCATCCACTACGGACTACGAGAAATAGATTTACCGGTGAGTAAAATCTTATTATATATATATATATAAATATATATATGTAGAAAGAATGAAGGCGGCACTCACACAGGTTTTTGCAAAAGTAGAAAGGTCAGTTTTAATTTACCGACATGTTTTGGGGACTAGCCCCGTCCTCAGGGCCTTAACAACCCAAACTGATAACAAAGCAAACATTTATACCCAACCCAGAACAAACAATCATGTGTGGATCAATCTCACCTGCTCACCGCCGCCACGAGAAACATCCGGACGTCCTGCAGCATTTCCGCGTCGCCCACTTCTGACGTCATCCAGCTGCGTCACTGATCCGTTTCCATAGAGACGCATCGTCGCGTTTGCTGGGCATCAGGGGGTTCTCGGCGGTCCAGTGCTGCTGACCCGTGACGTCATCTGGCAGCGCCGAGCAAGGTTGTTACCTAAGTGACAAAATATAAACAAATACAAAACACAAGTGAATGATGTACATATAAACATAACAAGCATGATATCTCTCAATGCCCTAGCACTTAGAAAGCTATGTCTAGCACAAACAGCATATGTATAAACCACTATAGATGGATACATTCCTTAATGTAATGACTATTATAACCCTGGTCAAAGAAGGAAGCAATTAACTAGTGGTCAGCTATATAAACATATTATAACGTAGCTTAGTCTCCCCTCTATAATATTACTATTTAGTGGCCATAATCACATAATGCACTAACCTGAAATCAATGATATGATTACAAAAGGGACAACACTATAGTTACAAAAAACACTGAAGGCCCAGATTCTCATTAAGGCCTCGAGGGGAAAGGGTCCCCAACTTATAAATCCACCTGGACTCTCGTTGTAAGAGTGTTCTATCCCTATTGCCCCCTCTAAGTGTCTTAGGTACTTGATCGATCAATATTGCCCTGATACTGGCGACCCCATGTTTGGACTCCAAGCAGTGTCGGGCAAAAGGTTGATCACTAAGCCCCATTTCAAAGGCTTTTTTAATGGCACTCCTGTGAAGAGCCATGCGTTCTCGGAACTGACGTATGGTCTTGCCGACATATGCAAGACCACACGGACAGGTCAAGAGATACACAACATGTGTGGACGTACATGTAAGGCGATGTTTAATTGCTATTTTTTTCCCAGTGTGTGGATGGTTAAACGTATTGCCTACCATTAAGGTATTACATGTGGCGCAACCAAGGCACCTAAAACAACCTGGTTTAGTTCTTAGAAAATGGGCATCCTGTTTACTAGTTAACTGGGTGACATCCAGTTTCACTAAATGGTCCCCAATGTTGCGGCGCAAGATCATCCCAGGAACATCAGCAAACTAACTGGCGGTCATCCTCACGTAGGCGGAGAGAACAACAGATGGGGGCTGGTTCTTCAGCCAGTGAATCTGAAGGTCAGTCTGGCACCACATCACAGTCGGAAGGGCCTCTCCCTTTAGGTCATGGAACACAGGGAATTGGCACCCGCTCCAATCGCACCCCCCAGCCAGGAAGAGGGCAAGGACACGGAGGGCAAAACAAAATCAGAGGATCATCCGGGCAAAAGCCTCCACGAGCTTGAAAGAACTGGTGTTCAATCTGTCCTCGGTTCCACTAACAGATCAGGAATACAGCTTATTGGCCAAGGGACTTTCATTTGTACCCACTGTTCTTCCAGACCCACTGGAGAGTAAGGTGGAAGTACTCCGTCTGGGTAGATCGTTGAGACGGCAAGAACATTTCAATACGCAGTCTACAGTGAACATGGAATCCAATATTCCTATACAGTTAAGGAACATAGCTCCCCGATCTAATTTTGATCCCCCTAGTCTCAACCCGTCCATCAGGACATTTTTACGCATGTTAGAGACTGAGGACACTAGTCACACATCAGATCAGGTATATCATAACCTCTCTAGGTCAGAAGTGGCCACATTGAGAGAATTGTCCCGTAGGACAGATATAGTCGTCCGCAAGGCCGACAAGGGCGGGTCCATCGTGATCCAGAACCTTGTGGATTATGTTAAGGAATGTGAGCGGCAGCTCAGTAACACCGATGTGTACAAGAGACTCACGATGGATCCGACCAAGGAATATAAAAAGGAACTTGATGCTTCTTTGACTTTGGCCAAGGATCAGGGCATAATTTCAACAGAAACGGTTAAGGCTCTTACTATTGACCATCCTAAAGCCTCGCTGTTTTACACAGTGCCTAAGGTCCATAAATCTATGGTGGATCCTCCTGGCAGACCTATAGTGTCTGCCAGAGGATCATTATACCATCCGGTATCTGTATATTTGGACGCCTATTTAAATCCTTGTATCCAATCCCTCCCTTCGTATTTGAAGGATACCACATCCCTGCTGCTGCAGCTTCAGGCCCTGGGTAATTTACCTGAGGCGTATTGCTCTGTAGCTCGGATGTGACGAGTCTATATACATGCATTCCACATGAGTTGGGCATGGAAGCAGTAAGATCACTCATTCAAGATAATGAAGCGTATCAGGGCCCTGTGATTTCATTTTTTCTGTCTCTCCTGGATAAAGTCCTTAGACGTAACTACTTTGTATTTAATGGTAAATTCATGCTTCAGCTAGCTGGGTTTGCGATGGGGTCAGCGGTGGCCCCATCGTACGCTAATGCATTTATGCACCAGGTTGAATCCAAAATGTTGTATCAGGTTCCACAGGTTATGTCTAGTGTTGTTTATTTTAGGAGATACATAGACGACTTGATCATCATATGGCAGGGATCCAGGGAGGATCTAGTTAAATTATGGGAAGATCACAATGCAAAGCAGCAACCTGTACAATTTACATTTATCATTGATGACACTACCATTAACTTTTTGGATGTGGCGATTACCATCAAACAGGGCACACTGTCGACGTCATTATTCACTAAAAAGACCGACAGAAATATGCTCTTAGATTACCGTAGCTTTCACCCCAGCTCGTCACGTAGAGGGTTACCCTATTCGCAATTCTTGCGAGTTCGACGGATCACCTCTGACCCTGTAGAAACAATAACAGCCATGGATAAGATGTTAGTCAGGTTTGCCGAACGGGGTTACCCACTAGGTGAACTAGAGAAAGCAAAATCCAAGGCTTTAAAAATCCCACGGGAGCAAACTCTGAGTCCCTCAATTAGTTCAAATAGGGGTGACGGTCCACGGTTGCCATGGGTCAACAGATACACTACAGCCACTAAACAGCGGGTAAGAAAGGCTAAATCTCTTTGGCCTATTATTCAAACGGAGGGAGCGTTATCATCATTGTCCCAGACGTCCTTGCTACCCAGTTACACTAGGGGCCGCAACATTGGGGACCATTTAGTGAAACTGGATGTCACCCAGTTAACTAGTAAACAGGATGCCCATTTTCTAAGAACTAAACCAGGTTGTTTTAGGTGCCTTGGTTGCGCCACATGTAATACCTTAATGGTAGGCAATACGTTTAACCATCCACACACTGGGAAAAAAATAGCAATTAAACATCGCCTTACATGTACGTCCACACATGTTGTGTATCTCTTGACCTGTCCGTGTGGTCTTGCATATGTCGGCAAGACCATACGTCAGTTCCGAGAACGCATGGCTCTTCACAGGAGTGCCATTAAAAAAGCCTTTGAAAAGGGGCTTAGTGATCAACCTTTTGCCCGACACTGCTTGGAGTCCAAACATGGGGTCGCCAGTATCAGGGCAATATTGATCGATCAAGTACCTAAGACACTTAGAGGGGGCAATAGGGATAGAACACTCTTACAACGAGAGTCCAGGTGGATTTATAAGTTGGGGACCCTTTCCCCTCGAGGCCTTAATGAGAATCTGGGCCTTCAGTGTTTTTTGTAACTATAGTGTTGTCCCTTTTGTAATCATATCATTGATTTCAGGTTAGTGCATTATGTGATTATGGCCACTAAATAGTAATATTATAGAGGGGAGACTAAGCTACGTTATAATATGTTTATATAGCTGACCACTAGTTAATTGCTTCCTTCTTTGACCAGGGTTATAATAGTCATTACATTAAGGAATGTATCCATCTATAGTGGTTTATACATATGCTGTTTGTGCTAGACATAGCTTTCTAAGTGCTAGGGCATTGAGAGATATCATGCTTGTTATGTTTATATGTACATCATTCACTTGTGTTTTGTATTTGTTTATATTTTGTCACTTAGGTAACAACCTTGCTCGGCGCTGCCAGATGACGTCACGGGTCAGCAGCACGGGACCGCCGAGAACCCCCTGATGCCCAGCAAACGCGACGATGCGTCTCTATGGAAACGGATCAGTGACGCAGCTGGATGACATCAGAAGTGGGCGACGCGGAAATGCTGCAGGACGTCCGGATGTTTCTCGTGGCAGCGGTGAGCAGGTGAGATTGATCCACACATGATTGTTTGTTCTGGGTTGGGTATAAATGTTTGCTTTGTTATCAGTTTGGGTTGTTAAGGCCCTGAGGACGGGGCTAGTCCCCGAAACATGTCGGTAAATTAAAACTGACCTTTCTACTTTTGCAAAAACCTGTGTGAGTGCCACCTTCATTCTTTCTACATACATATGAGGTAACCCCTCTGGGAGGGCACCGCAGTAACATCGCCTGTACAGAGGAGTGCCGGGACCATCTGTTTATATAAATATATATATATATATAAAATGTACAGATATGTAAAAGTATAGGTAAGGAACAACCCAATGATCCAGTACCCCTAACTCTTGATGAGCAATACACAATGTGTAAATACGTGAGAGAAAGCATGTCAGTTACTCAGGTGAAATACCTGCAGTCCATACAATTTGTCTAGACTTACAAAAAATTAGCCCGCTGGGCTTCAATATGGGAGCAACGTGGATAAAGCGGGGTAAATAAAGACTAGAAACATTAGGATAGATAAAGTAAAAAAAAGGGAAGATAGGTGAAGGGGAAAGGGAGGGAGACACAAAAGGGGGTAGGAATCAAGTTATGGATTAAAGATAAGAGTCAAAGCAAGATAAATTAGTAGTGGAAGACAAACCAAGTTAGTATGGGGATGCAGCCATTCCGCCCTACTCTGAAGATCCCAAGGGTAGATCAGGTGCAAGAAGAGAAACTTCTGGGAAGGAGCAGTGGATTCCAGATGTCACCCCCAGGTAGCCGGACTCTTGAGGCGCAGCGGGCTCCACACGATTCTCACAGGGAAGTAGAAGGTCTCCTGCAAGTGTCACAGGGTAGCGGGACCTCCAGGATACGGATGGCACCACGCTGTCAGGGGCAAACAGCAGAGCAAAGGCAGCACTCCCACAGATCTCAACCAGCCGCGTACCCATGCCCAGCGCCCCCAATCTGGTGTCACAGGCAGCCAAGCGGGACTTCTCCAGCAGGCGCGGGATAACTCACACCCATTCAAAGCTCCCACCGCGACACCATGCAGGGCAGACAATGGTAAGCCAGGGGAGTCTCAGCGGCGGCTATAAGACCGGATCATCTCTATCTGCAGAGGCAGGCAAGCGGAGCTCCCATAGCAAGTGCACAAGCAGCCACCGCCAAACAGAGCCCCCACAGCGGAATGTATCAGGGCGGTCAGGGGTGAACTAGAGGCGACAGTCCCGGGACACCTCCACCCCTTAGCTGTGGAGACAGACAAGCGGGGTCCACGTGGCAGGTACACAGTCAGTTGCCGCTAGTCAGGATCTCCCAAGGCAGTTGGCAGCAAACCAGGGGCACTGTAAGAATAATCTCGGGAGGTATTCCCCCATGTCAGTCAGTAATCTAAGAGATGTGGGCAGGGTACAGTAACCTCAGGGCAGGTTTAAGGAGAGACTATCCAGGGCTGTGTTAGCAGCATGCACGGCCTCTCACCATGTGGCGGCCCGGACCCGAGCCAGACTCCGGGGAATGGGGCTCTCACCTTGTCCACCCACCTTTATCATATACCCATGGACTCCTTAGGTTGTCAGGAATCAGGATCCATAGGTTTAGTGGCGATATTAGGGCCAGATTTGGATGGATGGCAGTGGATAGAGCTTGATTTGAGCAGAGCTCATCTAAAACGTGCACGGATTTCTATATTAATATTTAACTTTTTTAAGTACAAGAAAAAAAGAAGAAAGAATGTCTCTTTGTTGGCGCACATAAATGTAGTTAAGATATTACCTTTTTAGGATTGATAAAAATGTCCAACCACGAAATAAAGACAATAAAATTAGACATACATACATTTAACACACAGTGAGTCAAGTGCTTAAAGTGACAATAAAAACAATGCTCGCTGCCTATCTGCTATATTCATTTACAATTAGATTCGTATATCTCTCAATACAAATCGAATAGGGTGATGTTTCAATACTAAGGAATACTGTAGGTTTACAACGGTACGTATTTAGTAAGTGCATTGTCGACTGGGGAACCAGCTGTTCAATAGGTGTATAAATCAATCCATTTATTTAAGATACCCTTGGTATCTATGAAGCAGCGACAACCATATTTTGATCTGACACTCCTCATGTGTAAAATTGGTATCATACATTGGGTATTTGTAGAAGATTATAAATAATGTTTTCCTTTATATACCACTGTATTATACTATGTTAATCTGATTTATTCTGGTATTATTCATGCGCACATTATGCCAGATAGGGTCTATATAACTATTAGGCTGAATGAGTTACAGCCAATGTTACTTTAATATCATGTAGCATATTCATATGGATATAGATATTACAATCACATACCGATAAGTATAGATCAGTGACTATTCATCAATAATCATGGTTAATATGGGTACATACATTAGAAAGAGATGAACATATAAAATGTCACTTCATATTAAATATATCCCAGACACGGTACTTACCAGTAATCCACTAACCATTGTAATGCTAGGACAACCAGCTGTAGGACAACCAGCTGCAACTATCTCTAACACCTAGGTCAGTATGACACAATCTTATATATTGTCCCCAATGTCTCCTAGCAACCGCATCCTTATGACGCGATCATGGGAACTGATGCTCATTTCCTTGACAACCAGTTTACCCTATTTCTGAAGGTACAGACCAATATCGGATGGGTTGCCAAGCAACCAGTGCACACATCACATGTTATGACATGACCGACGCACGCAACATGAGTGGTGATGTGAATGTAATGATGCAACCGGTGCACACACACCATTTGTCATGTCATATTATCGGTCACATGTCAACATGAAACCACAAGCACACTGGGCTCCTGGAAGACACACTACCCAGAACCGGAAACACACAATACACCGGACTCCTGGGTCCAACCAATGAGAAGCATGTAATTAGTCCCTCCCCCATTTCTTAAGTACAAAAATGGCAACATATTTGGTGTCCACTCACAGTGAACAAGCCACCCACTGGTGAAATGGCCATTTGTGACTCTGTACCTTAGAAAGTGATCCTCTCAGGCCTTAGTACTCTGCATATAGCATTGCATGCTGAGTATTTGTTTATTGTACTAGTGTGCCTGCTACAACATAGTGTACACTCTTTTCTATCAACCACCCAATTCTCTGGGAGCTACAACATGTTTAGCATTGTTCCATCTGCTTTCTTCCTGCCTGATTTAACAAAGGCCCACTTTTTTCCTTGCTCCTGCTTGCTATACCTCAATAGGCTACGGCACCTTATCTCACTCATTAACTGTCCGCAGTAAACTATTAGAAAACAGTTGACAGCAGAAGTTGGGGATGCTCAACCTATCTTACTATCATCATCCACAACTCGGTACTCTCTCATCCATTGCTAGACAATTATTCTCTGCAATATACAGTTGTGCGCATAAGTTTACATACCCTAGCAGAATTTGTGATTTTCTGGCCATTTGTCAGAGAATATGAATGATAACTCTCAAACTTTTCTTTAACTCATGGTTAGTAGTTGGGTGAAGCCATTTATTGTCAAACAACTGTGTTTACTCTTTTTAAATCATAATGACAACAGAAACTACCCAAATGACCCTGATCAAAAGTTTACATACCCCAGTTCTTAATACTGTGTATTGCCCCCTTTAACATCAATGACATGTTGAAGTCTTTTGTGGTAGTTGTGGATGAGGCTCCTTATTTTCTCAGATCGTAAAGCTGCCCATTCTTCTTGGCAAAAAACCTCCAGTTCCTGTAAATTCTTGGGCTGTCTTGCATGAACTGCACGTTTGAGATCTCCCCAGAGTGGCTTAATGATATTGAGGTCAGGAGACTGAGATGGCCACTCCAGAACCTTCACTTTATTCTGCTGTAGCCAATGACAGGTCGGACTTCGCCTTGTGTTTTGGATCATTGTCATATTGGAACGTCCAGGTACGTCCCATGCGCAGCTTCCGGGCTGATGAGTGCAAATTTTCCTCCAGTATTTTCTGATAACATGCTGCATTCATCTTGCCATCAGTTTTGACCAAGTTTCCAGTGCCTTTGTAGCTCACACATCCCCAAAACATCAGCGATCCACCTCCGTGTTTCACAGTAGGAATGGTGTACCTTTCATCATAGGCCTTGTTGACTCCTCTCCAAATGTAACATTTATGGTTGTGGCCAAAAAGTTCAATTTTGGTCTCATCACTCCAAATGACTGTGTTCCAGAAGTTTTGAGGCTTGTCTCTGTGCTGTTTGGAGTATTGTAAGCGGGATGCATTGTGGCATTTGCATAGTAATGGCTTTCTTCTGGCGACCTGACTATCCAGCCCATTTTTCTTCAAATGCCTCCTTATTGTGCATCTTGAAACAACCACACCACTTTTTTTCAGAGAGTCCTGTATTTCAGCTGAAGTTATTTGTGGATTTTTCTTCGCATCCCGAACAGTTTCCCTGGCAGTTGTGGCTGAAATTTTTGTTGGTCTACCTGACCGTGATTTAGTTTCCACAGAATCCCACTTCTTAATTAGAGTTTGAACACTGCTGATTGGCATTCTCAATTGCTTGGATATATTTTTATATCCCTTTCCTGTTTTATACAGTTCAATTACCTTTTCCCGCAGATCCTTTGACAATTCTTTTGCTTTCCCCATGACTCAGAATCCAGACAAGTCAGTGCAGCACTGGATGAAAGATGCAAGGGTCTTTCAGGAGTCCAGAAACTCACTGACCTTTTATACACACTCACTGATTTCAAGCAAACAGATCACAGGTGAGGATGGTTACCTTTAGTAGCCATTCAAACCAGTTTGTGTCAGCTTGTGTGCATGTTATCAGGCCAAAATCTCCAGGGTATGTAAACTTTTGATCAGGGTCATTTGGGTAGTTTCTGTTGACATTATGATTTAAAAAGAGTAAACACAGTTGTTTGACAATAAATGACTTCACCCAACCACTAACCATGAGTGAAAGAAAAGTTTGTGAGTTATCATTCATATTTTCTGACAAATGGCCAGAAAATCACAAATTCTGCTAGGGTATGTAAACTTATGAGCACAACTGTATCTGTAACAGAGACCCTGTGCAAATTCATTGGACAGCAGAAGTACCTCTTTCCCTTTTGTATAAGGGTTAATAACCACACTATCTTATTTGTTAATTGGCAGCCTATTACTGCGATATTTTACTGGCCACGCCCAATCTCGTTTGATCTTGGAAGCAAAGCCGTGAGAAGCCTGATCATTACTGGGATGGGAGACCACTTGGGAATATTAGATGCAGTAAACATATATCCAGTAAAAAACAAAAAGCATAAGTGGTGGAGCAGCCTTTGGTGTATACCACTAACCTCCAATTGTACTCTATTTCTTCATATGGGAATATGTTACCTTAAGTTGGCTGATTTCCACTAAACCTAACAACCAACTATAGTTACACCCTTGTTCTCCTCCTCCCAGGAGTCCAAAATTATGGTCTATAAGCCTATTTTCAAGCAATTTTCCCTATCATATGGGTTAATCCAATACATGATACTTTCAAACACATTATAGACACTTTAACAGTACAGAGCTGCATTCAGTAGACTAACTGATACCAGGTGAGCCATCAACAAAAAGCACGATATATCGGATAGAAACTGTGCTCTTGTTCCCAATTCATCCGGATATCAATGGATATCCTTGTTTTAATATTTTCATCTTAGATGCATTCCAACATATTATATGTGACAAATTTAAGGGATACTATCAGTGATATTTAGGAGGTTATTTAAAACCAAAACCATGGATCCCATGCACCAATAAAAAACAGTCTCCTTATCAACAATAGCGAAAGAACAGCGCTTGGGGTTTCTGGATGAATTTACAAAAGTATAGACTGTGGTTGGAATGTAAACATATTTTAATATATCATATGAATTAAAACAAATATATCTATTGATAAAAGACACTACTGGACCATAGCCTATTATTTCCATTGTTTCAGTCTCCTTATCAATATCTATCATAGATTGGGAGAAGACAGGTTGAATTTTATTTGTATGTTCTGTGTATTACTCATTAATATTCATTATTTTTATGCTATAACCTATTAAAAGTTACGTTGTAAATGATAATTCATTGATAACTAAGTGTGCCCCAACACAGAGTCTCTCTTTTCTTCTTTTTTTCTTGGCAAACAATCAAATGTAACCAGTACAGTGTAGTGTATGGCAGCATCTCTAAAGCCTGCAGGGGAATAAAGAAAACATAACTTACTGGGTTGGAGAGGATGTTTCACACATTCAACCCGCTCAGAGCCGACCCACACAATGTCCGCAGCGACCGGAGGTGATTAAAGTGCATGTGCTGCGTCTGTCCAAAGACAGCACATGCGCAAAGAGCCAGCCACTGCAGCGCTGATTGTCATTCATCAGCGCTGCAGGAAGGAAAAAGGCAGCGCTAACAAGGTATAATTCGATATTGCTCACAGCGATATGAGCTCATCCTAAATAGGGTTGCAGTTATGTGATCGACGATCACAACCCCTCCCCCTACATCCCGCCTCCTCACTATCCCGACGGTCGGCATGTCAACCAACAGAGACTATTCCCACTCGTGGGTGTCCTCAACACTCATCGAGTGGGAATAGAACCCGACATGAGTGCTGCTCGCCCCCGCCGGCATTCAGTGGCTGGGATCCTGGCATCGGTATGCTGACAACCGGGATCCTACGCACCGGTAACGTGTTACACACCCCTTAAATAGATGAGCTTAAATTCAAAATACCATGGTGAGTGATATTGAAAAATAACACTTTGATAAGTAAAGGCAATTTAATTGTGGATTAGCAAAGACATGCCAAATGGCTTCCCTCAAACCCACTAGCTGTTCATACATGGCTTGAGCAGGGGTTAGGACTTTTGCTGCTTTTGTAACACCACTATGGGGGCCATGCAAAGAGAAATCACCTAACTCTGGCCTAACAATACAAACATCAAAACTCATCTGACTTGTGCAAAGACAATTTAAAGGACTCTATACAGCAGAGTTGCACCAATTCCCTCTGTGAGACACAGGAGACCAAAGTGGCAACCGCAGGACAGTGGATGATAGATTTAGGAAGAGTGTAAGCAGCAATGAATGCACCTGCAAAGAAAAAGGGTCAGATGGAGACTGGATAAGCATGAGCACCTTCGAAACCAGCAGAGATAAGGGACAGCCATAAATAGGTTAAAATGTTAAAAATGTTAGGGGCTGACACAGAAAGGGGAAAGACAGACATTGTCACAGATAGGAGACAGAGAGTGGCACAGAAGGGATGAAGTCAAAGAAACTGGCATAGAAGGGAACAAAGACAGAGACTAGCTCAGATAGGATAAAGACCTTGAGGAATGCGCTGAAAGAAGGTCAGAGAGACTAGCACAGATAAAAGAAAGTCAGGCTGGCACAGATATGAGAGAGGATAGGGGCTGACATACAGGAGACAGACAAACACCGGCACATATTGGTGAAAGACAGAGGCTAGCACAAAAAGGAGAAAGACAGAGTGACTAGCTCAGAAAGCAGAAAGACAGACACTGGCACAGATAAAAGAAAGACAGAGGTGGCCACAGATTGGAGAAAGGAAAGGGGCTGACATATAGGGGAAAGTCAGAAACTTGCTTAGAAAGGAGAAAGCCAGACCCTTGCACAGATAGGAGAAAGACATACCCTTGCACAGATAGGAGAAAGGTAGAGGGGGTACCAGAGATAGAAGACAAGAAAAAGCATGACACAGAGAGGAGAAAGACAAAGGCTGGCAGAGATCAGAAAACGTCAGAGGATGGCACAGAAAAAAAAGGTTAGGCATTGCATTCTTCAAACAGACCAAATAGATTCAAATAAATTACAAACCAACCAAAAACAATTCATCTTGCTAGTCGGTGTCAAGACATACTAATTGAAATCTCGAAAAAAGATGCAGTAGGCTTATTTATAAAAGATCTTTGGCAGCCAATCTGGTACATTACTGTCATTAAACACAGTAAAGTCTTAGAGGATCAAGTAACATAGTTAAAAACAAGCAACGGCATGGGACATATCAGCTAAGAGAGGCAAAATAACACCACCACCTAGTGACCAATGTATGAAGAAAGCCAAGTCCTGTTTAATAGAGGTGCAAAGTACACAGAAACACTTCTAGTTTCATTACCCAGAAAGAAAAAGATATATACGGACCAGTCGAGTTATTTTACAGGAGTACATGCCACCCATTTTAATGTACATACATTTTAAACAATTATAAAGAGGCCAATGGAATTATAGGAATACAAATAAAGTGAAAATAAACTGCACAAATTAAAGGTAATTAGCGACGACATGCCAGAGGCTTCACTCATCCCCACTAGCTGCACGTACATGGCATGAGCAGATGGATATGGATCTTGCAGCTTTTATAAAAAGACTATAATAAATCAAATACAGCATTGAGAGCATAGCCCGAAATAACCCCCCCCCTCAGATAAATAAATGCCCCCACAGCACCAGGTATGCCCCCACAGAGCAAGATACATAAATGCCCCCTCAGTGCCAGATACATAACTGCCCCGACAGAGCCAGATACATAAATGCCCTCTCAGAGGCAGATACATAAATGCCCCCACAGTGCCAGATACATAAATGCCCCCACAGTGCAAGATACATAAATGCCCCCTCAGTGCCAATTAAATAAATGCCCCCACAGTGCCAGATACATAAGTGCCACCCAGTGCCAGATACATAAATGCCCCCTCAGTGTCAGGTACATAAATGCCCCCACAGTGCCAGATACATAGATGCCCCCACAGTTCCAGATACATAAATGCTCCCTCAGTGTCAGATCCATGAATGCCCCCACAGTGCCAGATACATAAATGCCCCCTCAGTGCCAGATACATAAATGCCCCCTCAGTGCCAGATACATAAATACCCCCTCAGTGCCAGATACATAAATGCCCCCACAGTGCTAGATACATAAATGCCCCCACAGTGCCAGATACGTAAATGCGTGCTCAGTGCCAGATACATAAATACCTCCTCAGTTCCTGATACATAAATGCCCCCTCAGTGGCAGATCCATGAATGCCCCACAGTGCCAGATACATAAATGCGCCCTAAGTGCCAGATACATAAATGCCCCCTCAGTGCCAGATACATAAATACCCCCACAGTGCCAGATACATAAATGCCCCCAGAGTGCTAGATACATAAATGCCCCCTCGGTGCCAGATACATAAATGCCCCTCAGTGCCAGATACATAAATGCCCCCTCAGTGCCTGATACATAAATACCTCCTCAGTCCCAGATACATAAATGCCCCCTCAGTGCTAGATCCATGAATGCCCCCACAATGCCAGACACATAAATGCCCCCTAAGTCCCAGATACATAAATACCTGTTCAGTGCCAGATACATAAACGCCCCCTAAGTGACAGATACATAAATGTCCCCTCAGTGCCAGATACATAAATTCGCCCTCAGTGCACGATATGCCCCACAGTGCCAGGAATACCACCACAGCGCCAGGTATGCCTCCACAGAGCCAGATACATAAATGACCCCTCAGTGCCAGATACATAAATGCCCCCATTAGTTTATTATGCCCTCAGGGTATATACTTATACAGCCACTTATAATTGTTGGATTAGTTTGTTATACATACATCTTTTTACAATTAAAATATATATTATATATAAAAGACTATATAACAGCTCCTAGCGTGACATTTTTACATTTGATGCCATTTCACAAGCAAACACAGGATATCCATATAGTAACTCCTCACCCCCAGTCCACTAATAGTACCAGGCACAGATATGCCCACACAGTGCCACGTTCTGATATGCCCCGACAGTGCCACGTTCTGATATGCCCCCAAGCAGAGTCAAATGGCCTGCTATGCGGTGGGAGCATCGGGGCACCCAGGCGAAAAGAGCCCCTTTGCGAATGCAGACACCACGCACAGACACTTAAGGGCTTTGTAGGCAGCATCCGGGATACCTGCAGGGAGAAGAAAAAGATTTATACTTACCGGGATGGAGAAGATGTTTCTCACATCCAACCCACTCAGAGCAGGCCCGCAAAATGGCCGCAGCATCTGGAAACTATTACTGTGCATTTGCCGTGTATGGCCAAGGACATGCACAATAAGCTGGGCAGGGCAGCACTATTCTTCAATCATTAGCGCTGCTGGAAAGAAATCAGCAGAGCTGACAAGGCAAAATACATGAACGCTCACTGTGTATAAGCTCATCTCAAATAGATGAGTTCAAATGCAAAATACCACAGTGAGTGCTACAGATAAATAACACTTCACGGGGGACCAAATGATAAGCAAGGGCATAAAATTGAGATAAAAATCTGAAAGAACCCTTGTTACATCTGGCGATACTTTTTTTCTGTGAAAAACACATGGAAAACACCTATTGTGCTGCATTATCACAAAATTTGTGTTGATCCATCGGCCCCTAGGTGATATCACCTCCTTTAACTATTGAAAGATCGATTGTTAAAGTAATTGGTGAAATGTATTAGGTCCACATTTCAGTCACTTTAGAACTGGTCATGTTGAACATAGAAACCAATCAGATTATATTTATTATGTTTTAGAAGCAGCTAGATAAATGTTAAGTAGAATCTGATTGGTTGCTATGGGCAACATCACCAATTCTTAAAAAAACCCTCCCACATTAGTAAATTTATCCCATTGAGTGGAAACATTAAATTTCTGACCTCAACTATCCAGCAAAAGGAGCAAAAACTTTACGGGTATGTTGATGTCGTCACAAGCTGTTACCAATGGGTGTCATAACACTGGCACCTTTCAGAATTTATGGTGTTCTCGTCCATTATCTCACTGGCTTTGGGTAAAGATCATTATAATAATACAAGCTAATATCTGGAATTCAACTTTACAATATCAAATGTCACTGGTCAACTGCTTACTGGTCTTGGCTGGTCAGATGAACTGCAAACCACTTCATCGACTCCAAGTAGACAACAATCATGCAATCTTTACCTATAGTGGTAACGGGTGGTCTTCAGTATGCCGAATGTCGGGATCCCGGCGCAGAGTATACCGACGCCGGAATCCTGACACCCGGCATACCGACAGCTATTCTCTATCCACGACCCCACTGGAGGGAGAATAAAATAGTGTAGCGCACCACCGTGCCCGCAGCGTGGCGAGTGCAGCGAGCCCGCAAGGGGCTCCTTTGCGCTCGCCACGCTGTCGGTATGCCGGCGGTCGGGCTCCCGGAGCTGGTATGCTGGTCGCCGGGAGCCCGAGCGCCGGCATACCATACTACACCCGTGGTAACAAGAATTGTAAGACTATGCAGAGTGAAACATTTACCTCTGGCACAATTAAACTTAAAATTGAAATAAAATGATATGGTGTCTAATGTTATGGCACGTTAACCATACAGATACATAATATATTGCACTCAACCCTCACGGGGGGGGGGAGGGGGGCATTTCAAGTTTTTATATAGTCTTTTAATACATCAAGTATCAGAAACCCTGTACCTCTTATTCCCATGATGTGGCAGGAGAGGTAGTATACTCTGGATTTATGCAATCTGTAAATTAACCACTTAACTGACTATTTCTTCCCACAATAACCGCTCAGAAATTGTCGGGTTTTTGTTATGAGTGAATTAGGTGAAGGACATGAATTTAACCTTATCCAAAATGATTTTAGTTTAAAAAAAAAATAGAATTTTTCAATCAAACATTGGAACATTGGTCAGGAAGATCGCTAACATCAGAACATCGCCAATATCGCAACATTAATTTTTACACCCAAGACAGCCGCCAGGTACACAGTGGGGGGGGGGGGGGGGTTTACGCTTTCCCAGCGGCTGCCATTGTCTGCAGCCACTGGATGGGGGCTCCTGCCATGCTGACTGATCAGCAATGATCGGCAGAACGGCAACACTGAGGGGATGGTGCAGGGAGCAGCAGCGAAGGGAAGTTTCCCTTCCCTACAGCTGCTAACATTCTTATCTGACTGGTCGCATCCTGTGCGACCTGGTCAGATAAAACACTTGTCGCATCTGATGCGACCATGCCAGACAAGTGGTTAACACTGTGTAACATTAAGTATATAAAAAAATTAATTATTTGCATTGATTTGGTGAGCTGAGAGCAAGTATAAGATAAAGGTGGGTTTCCAGTTTACTTAAAAGTAACAATATAAGTATTTATTATAAAGTATTAAGAGCAAAAAAGAGTATTTAAAACCAATAAGACATACAGGAGGATGGATTTCCCAAATCTAAACAGATTGTCCACACTTCAGTAACTGCTATGCGTTTCACATAAATAAAAGCTGCTTCCTCAGGCTCAGTGAAAAACTTGTAGCCCTTGATTGAGAAACATTACTCAACTTTTATATTCCCTGTATTGCTTGAAATAAAACACACTACAATGTATGTTTTATTTCAAGCAATACAGAATATCATCTATTCATCTACTATATAATGGTTTTACTCCCGATTCCTTAAATCTTTTCCTCCTCTTTTATTCAGCATTTTTAATATATATCTCTGAAATATTTGTTTTGAAGTGCTAATTGTACCCATGCAGAAGTTTTACATCTTGAAACTTTATTCAGTCATTGTAAAGCGTCTAAAAATCATAGGCAAAAAAGGACAAATAACTGTCTTTGTGTCAGTCTATTTCAGTCTGCACATAAATAGCAGTAGCTCAATATGGAAAATAGTCGCTAAGAACTCAGGCAAAAGCATTAGCAAAGCCTGGAATATAAAAACTATTTTGTTAGAAAATGTACCCTTTATTCAAACACATATTTTGATATAACTAACAACAAAAATATAACTAGAAAAAGTCAAAGCGTCAAAGTAGAAGTGAAAAATGTATTATATGCCACATACTTAAAATTAACCAACAAAAAGCACCTTTGAATTGTCTCTAATATTTCCTATTTCCTTTCAACAGTACAAAATGTCTACATGTCTTCAAACCACTCAAGGAGGGCTTTTTATAGCTATATATAAAAGCTTTTATGTCTGGTAATATCTGTCTGACTTTACTTTTCTGTTCTTTTTTTATGTAATATACTTTGAAAATCTTTCATATACTGCTTTCTCTACTTTATACAGTATACTGTATGTGTTAAATGACAATTTCAAACTTCTAACATTAAAACCTAATATAACTCTCTTAAATTTTCATTATTTTGTTTCTCCACATATCTGGGTTGGGGCTGATATGCTGGCGGTTGGGATCCCGGAGGTCAGCATACCGACCCCGGAATCCCAGCCGCCAGAATGCCAACGGGGGGTGTGTGACTGCAATGGAGCCCCTAGCGGGCTTGCTGCGCTCAACATGCAGTGGGCTCGGTAGCTCACTGCGCTCGCACAGGTTCTATTCCCACTCACCCACGAGTGGCAATAGCCCGTTATCCGGCATTCCAGTTGACGGCATTGTCAGTGATCGGGATTCCAGTGGCAGTCTCCTGACCACCAGGATCCTGACCACCAGCGTAATCAACTGCATCCCATCTCACTATATGGAATTATTAACAAATTTCCTCTCTACACTATGACAACTTATAAGATACTGGGGTTTTAGTAGCAGCTAACTAATCATATAGTAATTTGTCCCCACAAGTAATGCCAACAGTAGAAGAACTTTAGGCTAATATAACCATGATGTGGATTAAACCCCAAGGCTAGGGTTTGGCTTATGTGCTAGTCATATGTTCTTGCTTAGACTATTGGTGGTGAGGCTTGATACTTTACAAAGGTACAGTAATTTATGTCTGTGGCTTCTAGGCCCAGACTTCTTTAACCAGTATAGCTTCCCCATCCTCCCTTCATTTGTTTTTGGGTTATAGTTTTAGATCTTTATTGTATATTTTTGGTTGGGAAGAATAGCATATCATCAACCCAGATTCAGGTTTCTGGGGTGCTCTCGTCTTCATCTACTGGATTTATAGGCTGCACCAACCTTACAGGGGCAGAAACATAGTCTTGTTTTATTAAAGGAGTTAGGTAAGCTAGTTTGTGTCAATAAAGTCACTCAAGATGCTCTATACTGTACCTCAAATGCACATTTGTTGTTTAGTGGTGCATTGGCTTTGCTAAATTATGACCATCCTTTCTTCACCACCATACAATTTTAAAAGCCACTGGCTTTGGCACACCCAGAAAACAAGGCCAACATCCTCCTATTTTCTGGAACACTCATTGTTCCTCTCTCAAATGCCAGCAACATATCAATCTGCGGCTTTTGGGGCAGTGCATGCAATGGCCCTCATTCCGAGTTGTTCGCTCGCAAGCTGCTTTTAGCAGCTTTGCACACGTTAAGCCGCTGCCTACTGGGAGTGAATCTTAGCTTATCAAAATTGCGAACGAAAGGTTCTCAAAATTGCGAAAAGACTTCTCTGTGCAGTTTCTGAGTAGCTCGAGACTTACTCTTCCAGTGCGATCAGTTCAGTGCTTGTCGTTCCTAGTTTGACGTCACAAACACACCCAGCGTTCGCCCAGACACTCCTCCGTTTCTCCAGCCACTCCCGCGTTTTTTCCAGAAACGGTAGCGTTTTTACACACACTCCCATAAAACGGCCTGTTTCCGCCCAGAAACACCCACTTCCTGTCAATCACATTACGATCACCAGAACAAAGAAAAAACCTTGTAATGCCGTGAGTAAAATACCTAACTGCATAGCAAATTTACTTGGCGCAGTCGCACTGCGGATATTGCGCATGCGCATTAGCGACTAATCGCTCCGTTGCGAGAAAAAAATAACGAGCGAACAACTCGGAATGACCCCCAATGTCACAGGACCAGATCTGTACATGCACAATGGGACTCCTGCGGATGCGCACATCATTAATTTCGGATTTACATAAATCTCTTAATCAGGCCTCATAGATGCACATATCTTCTTTAAATATTTTTTGGGGCATTTTTAATGGTCATAGAATGCCTTGATTATACTTACTTTTTACACAATAGGGTACATTAGACATATGTAGTCAATGTACTGTTATTCATGTTTCCTTCTTAGATTTCACATTATTGAATCTATTTCCTTTATACTATAGTGCACAATAAAAGCATTCTTGTAATTGCAAAAAATAATGTAAGTTAAAATGAATAACATTCTGGGGGCCCCATTTTCTTTGCCCAAAAATTTTCAATTTTTCAGTTGGAATCACAGACTTGAAAAGTCATGGACCTATATGTATTTTTGCTGCCATATTCAGGAAAAAACTGTCTGGTTATCTGGGATTTGGATTGGCCTGAGGAATGTGCAAGGGCTAATTGGATAGCCTCGGGGAGGTTGGGGTTTAATTAGCTACAGTAAACTACTGTGGCTAGTTGTATAACCTCCTAAATCACCTACAAATTACTTAATTAAAAATATAACATGAACTGTTAAAGATTTCAAACATTAACTTTATAATAAAAGTTGAATTTCAATTTAATAAACTCTGGTGGTAGTTGACAAATATGCAATTACTGTGGAAAACATTGTTTGCTGTTGGGGCAGCTAGTTTAGTTTCCCCCACAGCAATCTTAGAATCCCTCAGGGTGCAGCTGCTGTGATTCTTTCAAAAGGAAACTGAGGAAGGTGTTTGACAGTGTTAGTATTTAGTTGTTGCTGTCTGCATTTGCTTTATTTGATGCCTGGTTTATACTGTACATCAGGTCTTTCAGACACATTACATTATTCACACCATACAGGAACATATACGGCACCATTGCAGAAAATACTGTTTCACTGAGAAGATTGATTAAAGCGTTTTAAGATCTGAAGATATTTTGTTTGAATACAGCAAATATGGCATAAATTGAATTTTAACCAATTCACAAATCTCTCTTTCATGCAGAATCTGAGATCCTTGCATTGTGGTATATGCAGTTACTGGATACCATCCAGGACTGCCTGCTGTTATGAGGAGGCAGACAGAAGCAGGCAGTGCACAATTGATGTATCTCAGCTGCACTAGGTGAGGGAATACACTGTATGGAGAACATGAATGAGGTCTCTAATGTTAAAATACATTAAAAATAAATGACAAATAAAACAGCATCTTGGAACATTATCTACTATACACATACTCAGGAGTACATCAGTACTGAACATTTCTTTGGTCTAATATTTTTAAGACTTATATAGCTAGTTAGAGACAATAAATCTGGTATCAACTTATACTGTACTGACAACTTTCTTTTATAAAAAAAGCACTGTAAAAGTGTTAGACATGTCATTGATATTGCAACCACTGATCTATTCTGCCTTTATTATATTTATTTATCTACTTCCGTGTTAAGTTAGCAGCACGTGTTTGGTATTTTTTGTAGCTAAATTAAGAGCTCCTGATTATACTTGCCACTGCTCCTATATAGCGGATAAAATGGTCAACGAATTGACTTGGTTCACTTTGATTCTGAACTATCTATATATATATATATATATATATATATATATCATAAAATGTATGTTCGGCATTCCCAATCATCAAAGCATCTTGTCTCGGTGCCATACCTCGCTGGGGCAGTCACATAGAGTGGAATGGTTAGCAGGCACTCATGGGCATCAGGTAATAAAAACAATGGACTACAGTGTTAAAGTCAACGTTTCAGGGATTTTAACCCTTTTATCAAGACTTCCATATACAAAAACAACATTTATATATACTCACCTCCTGTGATTCCCCAGTCTCCCCGCCACGCTGCCCACCCAGAGCACCTTTGACGTCATCTCCTAGCTGCAGATTGAAGCGCTTGGCTCTCCGCAGGGGGTGTGGTTCCGGGGCCAGTGGCCATCACCTAGACAACACAAATAGACACAGTGTAAAGCAAAAGAGACATGCATTTTACATAGAATGGCGGCAGATGCAATTAAAGCGATGTGTGCTAGATACATTTGAATAAAGCTGACTATAATATTTGTTTTCATCATCAAATAAAACATGATGCAAATCATCTGTAACCGTATTTGCAAAATGCTAGCCTTACTAGCAATATCTACCTGTTAGTCAAAAATGGGTCTGCTGTATGGACAAATGTATATAGTGACTGCAATGGGGATACAAATTCTCTTATATGTTGAGCAAAGGTCAAACCTCCTTTCATATTTAGACTATAGTAGTGTGTTAGGAACCCGTATAAACACAGTGCCAACTGGTCATCGATCATAGTATGAGGATGAGAATAAGGATTAATTTAAACAGAATGAAGCATGTATATGTCCTCCAGAGCCGATCTCATGAGCTTGCTTCATGTAATGCATGCCTGGAGTGATGTGAAGAAAATAGGATTTTGGTACTTACCAGGTAAATCCTTTTCTTTGAATCCATAGGGGGCACTGGAGTTACTCCTGGGATATGGACGGCTTCCATAGGAACAAGGCACTGAATAGTTAAATTTAGAACTCTCCTCCCCTCCATATCCCAGAGTACCTCACTGTTTTTTACTGAGCCGAACAGGAGCTATAGATAGGTTGACAATGGAGAATTACATATAACATAACGGACAACAATAAAGTTGACACATAACGTGACTGACAACTAAACAGTTGGCACTATAACCGCTAGAACTTGAAACTTTGAACCAGTCGGTGAGAATGTGTTACCATAAGATCCTCCGAACTTACCACAAACCAGGTAAAACTGCTCTGGGTGGGCGTCCAGTGCCCCCTATGGATTCAAAGAAAAGGATTTACCTGGTAAGTACCAAAATACTATTTTCATTTTCATCCACTAGGGGTCACTGGAGTTACTCTTGGGACGTACCAAAGTTTGCGGGAGAGCTGTTTGGCACCTGTAACACTAGGCGGCCAAAGCTAGATGCTGATGCCGCAAACGTATCAAACTTATAAAAGCGCACAAACGTGTGCACTGATGACCATGTAGCCACCCGGCAAAGCTGCGTCGTAGAAGCCCCACGACCAGCTGCCCACGAAGTTCCCACAGAACATGTGGAATGAGCTGTTACTGATGTAGGCGGCATGAAGGTAAGCCTGACGAATGGTCAGTTTAATCCATCTGGATAAAGTCTGCTTAGAAGCTGGCCAACCCATCTTGGCAGCATCAGAGAACAAACAACGTATCCGTCTTCCGAACTGTAGACGTTCGGGATACATAAACGCGTAATGCGCGTACCACATCCAAGGTTCCAGAATTTCCTGTCAACACAGGAACTACTATTGGTTGATTGATGTGAAATGATGACACTACCTTTGGTAAGAAAGTGGAATTTGTCCGAAGTTCCGCTCTGTCATCATGAAACACCAAATACGGTGGCTTGCATGACAAGGCACCCAAATCTGAAACACGCCTTGCTGAAGCTAAGGCTAGTAGAAAAATTGTTTTCCAAGTGAGAAACATAATATCCACTTGTTGTAAGGGTTCAAAATATGAAGACTGTAAGAAATCTAAAACCAGATTCAAGTCCCATGGCGCTGTAGGTGGAATGAATGGAGGCTGTACTCTGAGGACTCCTTGCAGGAAAGTGTGTACCGACGGCAATAGAGCCAATCGTCTTTGAAAGTAAATTGACAACGCAGATATCTGCACCTTTAGTGTAGATAAACGCAGTCCTCCATCTAACCCTGTCTGAAGAAATAACAAAAAACGGGATAACTTGAAAGATGAAGTCGGAAACTTCCGATCTTCACACCAAGCTATATAGACACGCCAAATTCTGTAATAATGAGCTGCCGTAACCGGCTTCCTAGCTCGTAACATGGTTGGTATCACCGATTCTGGAATGCCCGTTCTTCTTAAGAGGACGGTCTCAACAGCCACCCCGTCATGCGCAGCCACGCTAAATCGGGGTAAAGGAACGGACCCTGTTGTAACAGGTCCATACGTAGTGGTAGTGGCCAAGGATCGTCTGCGAGTAGCCCGTGGAGATCCGAGAACCAAGCTCTCCGAGGCCAATGAGGCGCCACTAGTATTACTGTGACGGACTCTCTTTTGATCCGTTTTAGCAACAGAGGGAGCAGCGGAAATGGTGGAAACAGATACACGAGGCTGTACGGCCACGCGATGGTGAGAGCATCCACCGCCACTGCCTTTGGATCTCGCGTTCTGGACACATACTGGGGCGTTTGGTGATTGTGGCGAGATGCCATCAGATCCACTTGAGGGTAACCCCACCTTTGGACCAACATGTGAAACACTTCTGGATTTAATGCCCATTCTCCTGGATGAAAATCCCGACGGCTGAGATAATCCGCCTCCCAGTTGTCCACTCCCGGAATGAACACTGCCGACAATATCACTTGGTGTTGCTCGGCCCAATTGAGGATTCGAGCTACTTCCCGCATTGCCATGCGGCTTCTCATTCCTCCTTGTTTGTTGATGTATGTGACCGCCGTCGCATTGTCTGACTGCACCTGAACAGTCTGAGACCGAAGCATGTGCACTGCTTGTCGTAGCGCATTGTAAATTGCCCGGAGTTCCAGTACATTTATAGACAGCAATCTTTCATGATCCGTCCAGAGACCCTGGAGCTGACAATTTTGAACTACAGCTCCCCAACCTCTGAGGCTCGCGTCCGTCGTTAGAATTATCCAATTCCAGGCGCCGAACCGTTTCCCTGCAGTTAGATTGTGTACTTTGAGCCACCAGAGTAGAGACACTCTGGCCCGTGGTGACAACCTCACCCTGTGGTGAATCTGCAGATGTGAGCCCGACCACTGTGCGAGCACATCCAGTTGAAAAGGACGTGAGTGAAATCTCCCGAACTGAAGTGCTTCGAAAGCCGCCACCATTGTGCCTAAGAGGCGAATGCACAAATGTACCGAGACTGCGCGTGGCCTGAGCACTAATTGTACCAGATGACGAATGACCTGCACTTTCTGTTCTGGTAGGTAAATTCTTCGATTTACCGTATCGAAAATCATACCTAGGAATTGAAGTCGTTGAGACGGAATCAGATGTGATTTCTTGAAGTTGACAATCCAACCGTGCTGAACCAGTACATTGTACGTTAGCAACGCATGTTGGAGGAGCATCTGGTGAGACGGAGCTTTGATGAGCAGATCGTCCAAGTACGGAACTATTATAACTCCCAGGGATCTGAGATGAGCTATCATCACAGACATCACCTTGGTGAATACCCGAGGCGCTGACGAGAGGCCAAACGGTAAAGCCTGAAACTGATAATGGTTTTGCCGTATTGCAAACCGTAAAAACCTCTGATGAGGTGGCCAAATCGGAATGTGTAAGTACGCATCCTTGAGATCCAGTGCAATCATGAATTCCTGTGGCTCTAAACCTGCAATTACTGACCGCAGAGATTCCATCTTGAATCTGTAGTAAGTGACGTACCGATTGAGACCCTTTAAGTTCAATATTGGCCTGACCGAGCCATCCGGCTTTGGTACCACAAACAGACTGGAATAATAACCCTGACCTTGTTGGTGTACAGGGACCGGAATCAAAACCGCTGCATCCAGCAGAGACTGAATGGCAATTTGCAGAACCGCCCTCTTGTCGTCCGACAGAGGCAGTCCTGTCTTGAAAAACCGCAGTGGCGGAAGACATTTGAACTCTATTTTGTAACCTTTTAACACTAAATTGCGGATCTACCTATCTGTGGACGTCTGGAGCCACGCCAACTGGAACGTCTGAAGGCGTGCTCCCACAATTGGAGATCCGAGATGGGCTGGGAGCCCGTCATGCCACTGGCTTGTCAGTGACCTTAGCGTCCTGACGACTGGTGTTGGTTTGTTGGAAACCATGTCCACGACCTCGTCTACCAAGCGTGGCTGTTCCTCTGCCATGCCCGCGAAAGGACTGAGGTCTAAAGGATTTGAAGGCCGGTCCAGAGTATCTCCGTCTAGGTACTGTTGGAGGCACTGGTAAGAAAACAGATTTTCCTCCCGTGGCCTCAGAAATCCATTTGTCCAATTCAGGACCAAACAACTTCTCGCCACCGTAAGGTAACGCCTCTATACCTTTTTTGACCTCCGCCTGCCAAGACTGCAGCCAGAGTGCTCGTCGTGCTGTAACTAGCGAGAATGAAAGACGAGAAGTGAGCTGACAGACGTCAGTAGAAGCTGTACATAGATAATCAGCAGCTTCCCAGATTTGATCAGCGAGAAGTATAAGGTGATCGTCACGTAAGGCAGACTTGAGTTCTGTTATCCATACCATTAACGCCTTAGTTACCCAAATGCCAACCAACCCTGGTCTAAGCAACACTCCTGCTGCTGTATACATGGACTTTAGCATAGCTTCTATTTTACGGTCCGACGGGTCTTTAAGCGTAGTAGCAGTTGGTACTGGTATGGTTAATTTCTTTGTAAGTTTAGACACAGACGAATCCACCAATGGCAGATTCTCCCATGTAGCTGTCACAGACTCTGGAAACGGGTAACTAGACTTAAATCTGTGAGGTATAGAAAACCGTTTATCCGGATTCTTTCATGTTTCTAATAACATCTTATTAAGAGATTCCGAAACAGGAAAACACATTGGAGTTCTCTGTAGTTTAGTAAAGACGACCTCATCATTTGTCAGCGGCTCCTCAGTTTCTGTAAACTTCAGAGACTGACGCACCGCTCTGATGAGATTATCAATGCCCGGGCTGTCAAAATCGTCACTATCTGACTGCTGGTCTACTTCGCCCTCCTCACCGTCATCTTGCGCAAAGAGGTCTGGCATAGAATCGTCACAATGCAACATAGCAGAAACTGGTAAATCATAACATGAATGAAATTTATCCTTTCTCCCCAAAGTGGACTTGGACTTTTGGCAAGGCTGAGACCCCTCCGGTAGTTCTAGCGGTCTCACCCTAGACTCAGATCTTGCCGCTTCCCGCTCTTGTCGAGCGGCGGCCAATTCTGATTGCAATCCAGCCATAACCTGTGTTAGCATAGCCCATGGAGGGTCCGAGGATGAAACCGGCTTTTTAACCGGAGCCGAACTTGTATTCGTAGCTGAATCCACAAAACATACTGTACATGTGGTAGATCCATACGGTAACACATTCTTACAGACATGGCAGTGAAACTGCGTTTTTGTTTTTGCTGGTGCCTTACTCATTATGCAGACAGACAACACAAAATACAAAGACAGACAACTTGCACGACTCAGTAAAATTGTACTAAGGTGTCTCTATATATATATATATATATATTTTGCCAAGTGCAGTGCACGCCAGTCTATATGAAATCTGATCCCAAATTCCCACTAACACCCCTGCACCTTCTGTGGAGTAGAGATGTAGTACAGGAACGTCTGGAATCACAACAGGAAAAACAGCATGGTTAAAATGCCCCCCCCATGCTTACAGTATAAACAAAGTGCAGATTATAATTCCCAATCAGACATAATCAGTGCATTTCCTGTTAAAAAAACGTAATAGCCTCTTTATCTAAAAACCCATGCAGCGTTCTGCTGCTGCTATGGGTACACTCTCACCTCCTAATGTGTGTGCTTCCCTCCCCGTACTCCATGTACTCTATTACACGGAGCCGGGGATTACCTGCGGGGAGCTGCTGGAAGGAGCAGAGTAGCAGGAGCCGGGGAGCGCGCTGCCTAGAGCCGTCGGCGGCTCAGAACAGTGAATGCGGCCAGCGCGGCTCTATGAGCGAGAGGCAGCACAGCGGTGATCAGGTAGCGGCGGCGGGCCATCACGCGGCGGTGTCCTGGAAGCGGCGGAGCGCTCATCATTCAACACAGTGTCCCCACACAGCGGGGCGGCAGCGTGAGCTGACCGCCCCGTCCCCCAACATACCTGGACGCTTGTAGCGAGGGCTGCGACGGGGCTTCGACGGGGCTTCTTCTGCAAGCTCCATCCAGCTTCTCCTGCAGGTAGTCCTGCACGTGGCTGTGAGGGAGCTCTTTTTAGAGAGGCCCGACACGCCAGTAGCTGCTTGTAAGCAGCTTCCACTATCCCGGACCCACGCCTATTGGAAGGGGGGAAGGGATGTGGAAAATGTTCAAAATAAAAATATTCAAAAGAAGTGTGGATAATCCACACAAGCCTTGTTGCTACAATGAGCACAGAAAAAACACTGAGGTACTCTGGGATATGGAGGGGAGGAGAGTTCTAAATTTAACTATTCAGTGCCTTGTTCCTATGGAAGCCGTCCATATCCCAAGAGTAACTCCAGTGACCCCTAGTGGATGAAAAAGAAATAATTACTGTGATCTAACTGAAGTGATCACAAGTCAAACAAATCAAGGTTATAGAAAGCAATTTAGAGATAATGCTTCAGTCCATATGGATGGACCGTCTGTAGCGTATAAATCCATATTGCCTCTTTTTGAAGCAAAACTTTTCCTCTGTCGCCACCTGTGATGTTAGGGGGCACCCAATCTATGATTTTGCTCTTTGATGCTTTTAGATAATGCCACTTGTCTCGAAGTCTGTAGGACCTTCTCTTTTGTTTTGCAAAGCATCTGCCGATCACCGCCTCTCATCAAGATTTTTTTTAGCATAAGATCTATCTGCATCTCTGCATCAGCGGAATCACTGCAAATGTTGAGAATATGGAGAAATTGAGCATGCAGCAAACTCCATTTTGTCGATGCCAGATGAAAGCTATCTGCATGTAATGAGGTATTTCGATCTGTGCTTTTGTAATACATTTTTTATTTGCAGGTATATGTAAATTTGAGTGCATTATCTTTAGAATTCATTGTTGTCATAATCTGTGTGAATTCATCTTTGGTACCACTCCAAAGGATAAATATGTGATCAATGTAGCGAAGGAAACACTTAATATGTGTTTGAATGTCAGGATCAGCAAAAAAAATCCCTTTCTGTTTTGAACATTTTAGCGAAAGTCGGTGCTACGCATGAACCAATTGTGCACCCTGATCGCTGGGTATATACCTATTTGTCAAATGGAAAAAAAATCCTTGTGAGTGTCAGTTGAAGTAACTCAAGGAAGAAATTCATATCTGGGCCACAATATTCAGTCTGCTGGATCAGGAATCTGAACATAGTTTCAGCCCTCCGGGCCTGTGGTATGCTAGTGTACAAGCTGACAACTGGTTAAAAGTTAAAGACCTCTTATTTAGGTATAAATGAGGTGGTATCCTTAATGTAAGAAGATTCTTTTTGGATCAAGGAGGTAAATAATAACACTTTTATGTCTGATAACTGTCTATATACTTCATTTTTGTATGCGGTTAGATCCTGCATGATGATTTCCCCACCTTTATCTGCTGGGCAGATTACTATGTCTCTATAGTTGCCCAGAGACTTGAGGGCCTTTCCTTCATTGTAGGATAGATTGTGCTTAATATTCATATTGTTGTCAGGAACTTTGTCAATGATCCGTCCCATATAGTTGGAAAAACTTTTAATATTTAGATTGACAGTCTGGTTTATTCCGGACTGGATGATCTTTTATTGGTCCAGATGTGGTCCCAAAGAATTCTTTCAAGGTCAACCTGCGGTGGAATTTAAATAAATCTACTTTATTGTTGAAGGCGTCCGGTGGTTGTGTTGAAATGAAGGAAAGTCCTTTCTTCAAAATGGACATTTCATCTGATGTCAAGGATCTTGAAGACATTAAAAACTATGTCTTCTTTAGGGAGGCTTTTTTTTATTTCCAGCACCCACTAGCCTCCTCGCCTGGTGCGGGATCTCTTTTTTCGCTGGCTTTGGCATGGGTAACTGTCCCTAAAGGGGGCTTATGTGATGTTTGTGTATTGCCTGCACATTCTCCCTCACTTGAGGACTGTCCACCACTAGAGTGTTCTTACTCAATTCCAAACTTTCTGTACCTCCTTCTGAATTTAGGTTCATGTTCTTTAGGATTTCCTTTATTGTATGCCCAGCTGTAAACTTTATGCTCGTCGTAGTCCCTATTCAAAGTAATCAACTTTGATTTCTTGAATAGGATGAGATCAGCCTTATAATTCTCCACTTGTTGATTGAGTTGCGGAAGCCACTCTTGTGAGCTACAGTATCAGACTGTATTCTGGGAAGATGAGCTGTTTCTATCAATGACAATTTCTCCTTCCCTATGTTTAACTCGCTGAGTGATTCTTCTATCACCAGCAAAATGAGGTCTAGTGAACATTTATTGAGCACTACTGCCCACCTCTTGCAAAAGGCAGGATTATGTGTCCCAATTGTAGGGATGTTGCATACTCGGAACCCTCTGGGAATTTTTTTCACTCTATAGTAATCTGACAAAGAGACCCCGTGAAGGAAGAAATCAATTTCTCTTTTCTATAAGGAGTTGTGCTGTAAGTTGTTCTACAGACTCCTCACCAGCTATTTCATTTAAATTGTATGTGAAAAGGATCGCTTCTGCCTCAGTATCAGTCAAACTGAGTGTGTCCCCCACAGTCGAGGTAAAATTGCAAAAGCCACTCACATCATCTTGGCTCATCATGTCTCTATAAGAAAAAAGTGCAATGTGCAACAAACAAAGGGGGTCATTCCGAGTTGATCGCTAGCTGAAAATGTTCGCTGCGCTGCGATTAACTAAAAAAACGGCACTTCTGCGCAGGCGTATACGGCGCAGTGTGCACGCGCGACGTACTTTCACAACGACTGATGTAATTTTAAACAAGGTCTAGCGAAGCTTTTCAGTCGCAATAGCCGCCGCAGAGTGATTGACATGAAGTGGGCGTTTCTGGGTGTCAACTCACCGTATTCAGGGAGTGCTCGAAAAAACGCAGGCGTGCCAAGAAAAACGCAGACGTGGCTGGCTGAACGCATGGCGTGGCTGGCCGAATGCATGGCGTGTTTGTGACGAATCCAGAACTGAATGGTCTGAAGAGATCGCAAGCGCTGAGTAGGTCTGGGGCTACTCTCTAAAACTGCACAATTATTTTTTGTAGCCGCTCTGCGATCCTTTTGTTCGCACTTTTACTAAGCTAAAATACACTCCCAGAGGGTGGCGGCTTAGCATTTGCACGACTGCTAAAAACTGCTAGAAAGCGATCAACTCGGAATGACCCCCAAAAAACAAAAAGTGATGAGAAGATCGACAGAAGTACTGGAAATTGCTGGGTGCCACAACTTCTCTGGTCCTGGTCACTGCAGTATGAATCAGATCCGGCATATGTATCATAACAGGTATGTTTGGCACTCCCAATAATCAAAGCATCTTGTCCCGGCGCCATACCTCGCTGGGGCGTTCATATAGTTGAATTGTTAGCAGGCACTCATGGGCATCATGTAATAAAAACAACGGACTATGGTGTTAAAGACAACGTTTCAGGGATTTTATTTGATGATGTAAACAAATATTATAGTCAGCTTTATTCAAATGTATCTAGCACACATCGCTTTGATTGCATCTGCCGCCATTCTATGTAAAATGCATGTCTCTTTGGTTTTACACTGTGTTCATTTGTGTTGTCTAGGTGATGGCCTCTGGCTTCGGAACCACACCCCCTGGGGAGAGCCGAGCATTTCACTCTGCAGCTAGGAGATGACATCACTGGTGCTTTGGGATGGCGGAGTGGCAGGGAAACCGGAGAATCACAGGAGGTGAGTGTATATAAATGTTGTCATTGCACATGCAGTTTGTATATGGAAGTATTGATAAAAGAGTTAAAATCCCTGAAATGTCGACTTTAACACCGTAGTCTGATGTTTTTATTACCTGATGCCCATGAGTGCCTGCTAACCATTCCACTATATATATATATATATATATATATTCCATAGACAAAAAACCTTACGGTTTCACATGTCCCATTAAGGCTTCTTAGACATGATCGAAATTTCAGAAACCTGTTGTAACTCTTCCACTCAAACTCCAAAAAGCAATGAAATTCCGATCATTAAGGCTGACGCCTTAATGGACGTGTTCCTTGCGCAATACAGATATGGTATGCCATCACAGCCTGTGGGTAAGTGCAGATTCAGCACTCTCACAGAGTGAGATTGCTGTCACTCACACAATGGTGGAGCTGCTAATTCACAGATTTGTGTGCTCATTGGAATACACACATGCAGTCTATGCAACTGAAGGTCTGAGCAGTTTTGTGGTGCTCCCATCCCACACAGTGCCCACAACCATCCCATTCGGTCACAACCATCCCACCTTGTTACAACATCCTTCTGACTCCATACATCCATCTCACATAGTATACACATTTAGCTCCCTCAAACATCTTGGTTAATTGCTAAAACTATAATACCCTATCTACGGTCTATGCATCTACACTTACTTCCCCTATACACCCCCATGCTGCCCTGTCTTCCCCAATCCCTACTGCTGTGTTCTCCCATCTGTGCTAGTCTGTACTAACTTATCTGCACCATCTGTCTTTCCCCACCTGTGCCTTGTCTGTACCACCGTTCCCTTCTCTCTGTGCTGCTCAGTGTTTCCTTCTTCAACGTCACTCTGCCTCCTTCAGTACATGGCACACTATTTTCTCTCCCATCTGCACCAGTTTTCTACCCATCCATGCCAGTGTTTTCAACCCATATGCACCGCTCTGTCTCCCTTCCCATACTTGCTGCTTAATCTACCCCCTATCCACACCACTCTTACCCCATTCATGTAGCTGACATCCTGAAGGTAAATTTCGTGGATCATGTGCTCTTGGCAGGGGGATAACCGCTACAGCCCACCCCCCAGTGGTCTGGAAACGCCTCCGTTGTGCAGACCATGCCCTGCCAATGGCATGCTAACGCTGTTTGCACGCCCCCCTCCTTCCCCGCAACCACCTCTGCCTATCAATCAGGCAGGGTGATCGCAGCCAGTGAGATGCTGATAGCATCTCACTGGGCTCCTGGGGTACGCACGCGCAGTGCGGCCATTGCACGTGCGCACCTCACAAACTAATTCAGACTGCGATTGCTGCTGCTGCGGTCTGAATTACCCCCTGTGTTTCTTTGTCCCCCCCATCAGTGCTGCTTAGTGTTCAACTCTATCCACACACTTCTGTTCCCCCATCCACACCGCTCTCCTCCCTCCAATCAACAACACTCTTACCTCATCTGAGCAGCTTTGTCTTCCGCTCAGACCTTCAGTTGCATAGACTGCATGTGTGTATTCCAATGAGCACACAAATCTGTGAATTAGCAGCTCCACCATTGTGTGAGTGACAGCAATCTCACTCTGTGAGAGTGCTGAATCTGCACTTACCCACAGGCTGTGATGGCATACCATATCTGTATTGCGCAAGGAACACGTCCATTAAGGCGTCAGCCTTAATGATCGGAATTTCATTGCTTTTTGGAGTTTGAGTGGAAGAGTTACAACAGGTTTCTGAAATTTCGATCATGTCTAAGAAGCCTTAATGGGACATGTGAAACCGTAAGGTTTTTTGTCTATGGAATTTCATCGCTTTTTTTAAATTTATTCTTTTTATTCAGAAATGTAAAATTTCACTGTAAGAATAAACATTTGATTTTTTAAATGTTTAATGAAAATGTTCGTATAACATCACTGTTCTGTGCAAAATTATTTTATTAACCAAACCGAATTGTTTAAGGTCCATACACACTTAACGATTTAATGAGCAACGTCGCTCATTTTCCCCCTCCTTGAGCGATGTCGCTCGTTTTATCGTTAAGTGTGTATGCCGCCAGCGACGAACTATGCGCGGCCCCGCGGGTCGGCAACAATCGTCGCTGTCGGTAGGTCATGCATGAAGGATGTGGACTGTCGTCCACGACCTTCATGCAGGGCTGGCGGGGGCGTGACGTCACTGAGCGATATGAGCGGTCATATCGCTCAGCGTGTACAGTTGGCCGCCGGCCGGCCGGGGGAAACATTAGATGATGTCGCTCACAGAGCGACATCGTTTAATGTGTATGGGCCTTTAGACTTTGGTCAAAATATTTTGCTGCCTTTGCAGCTGATGCAGGGAGGGGGGTAGGCGGCAGCAGCCTGTGACTGAGGCTGGAGGTAGGCGTGAAATGCATTGCTTGTACGTGTGAGTGCGTGGTGTCAGGTGCTGCGCGTGTATATGTGTGTGTGTGTGTGTGTCAGGTGCTGCCTGTGTATCAGCTCCTGTGTGTGTGTGTATGTGTGTCAGGTGCTGCGTGTATATACGAGTGTGTCTGATGGTGCGTGTGTATGCGTCAGCTGCCGCACGTGTATGTATGTCAGGTGTTGCGGGTGTATATGTGTGTGAGTATCAGGTGCTCCGCGTGTGTACAAGGGTAGGTCTGGTGCCGTGCATGAATACGTATGTCTGTGTCAGGTGCTGCGCGTGTACATGTGTGCATCAGGTGCTGCGCGTGTACATGAGTGTGCATTAGGTGCTGCGCGTGTACATGAGTGTGCGTCGGGTGCTGCGTGTGTACATGAGTGTGCATTAGGTGCTGCGCGTGTACATGAGTGTGCGTCAGGTGCTGCGTGTGTACATGAGTGTGCGTCAGGTGCTGCGCGTGTACATGTGTGTGCGTCAGGTACTACACGTGTCTATGTGTGTGTGAGTAAGGTGCTGCATGTGTATGTGTGTGTCTGGTGGTGTGCGTGTATATGTATGTGTCAGGTGCTGCGTGTATATGCATGTGTCAGGTGCTGCATGTTTATTTAATTGTGTCTGATGCTACGTGTGTGTGTCAGGTGCCGCACGTGTATATGTGTGTGTGTCAGGTGTTGCGCGTGTATGTGTGGGTCAGGTGCTGCATGTTTATTTTATTGTGTCTGATGCTACGTGTGTGTGTGTCAGGTGCCGCACGTGTATGTGTGTGTCAGGTTGCGCGTGTATGTGTATGTCAAGTGCCGTTCCCCTTCTTCCCATCCCAGCTCTCTCTGTAGAATACAGCTCTGCACCCAGAGAGAGGGAAAGACTAGGGGGCTGATCACTGCACTGCTCACTTTTTGGTCATGAGTTCGGCCTCCTGTTTCTTCCAGTGCTGTGTTCCTGCAGCCCAGCCCTCCCTGTTGTGCCAGAGAATCAGCCCTTCCTTCCCCTGCCAGAGAGAGAGAGCCAGAGGCAGAGACACTCTTCCCGTAGCTGGCTTACCCCCAGTACTTCAGCACTGGCCATGCGGCAGTCAACAAAGGAGACCAGCAGGGGGTTCTGGCAGCATCAGCTGTGGCCGCAGCTGGATCGGGGAGGCCTGTAGTGTCTGAGGTGGGCAGCACTTCCTCCGCCGCTGTCACCTTCCCCTGCCGGAGAGAAAGCCAGAGACATACCCTTCCCGCAGCTGGGCTACCCCTAGTACCTCAGCGCTGGCCAGGCGGAAGTCTATGGAGGGGACCGGCAGGGGTTTCAGGCCACAGCAGCAGCGGCCGCAGCCAGATCAGGGAGGCCTGCAGGGTCAGAGCTGGGCAGCACTTCTACCAACACTGTCACCTCTGTGCTGGGCATGTACACCAGTCCGTACGGACGGAGGTGTCCACAACAGGCAGCAGTATAATGAGTCAGACAAACTCATTACACGCCGCCCACTGCTGCGCCGCATGCACTCGATGGAGGAAGCCTAGATGCGGTCCCCAGCTGCAGCAAGGGAGAAGGGTGATCACATCACCCTTCAACCCGGCACCTCACAATCAGCTGGGGATCTGCAGTAGCTTCATCTCTCTCTTCCTCTCTGACAGCACAGCAGCCCCTCTGGGTCCCATGTAGCTCTGCCCCCCTGCTCAGAGTTCACTCGGCCTCTCCTGATTAAAAAGAAAATAAGAGACTGACCTGCTGCTCAGATGCGAGGAGGGGACGGGCGGTAGGTCCTCTGTGAGTACACTACACAGTCAAAATTAACTCTGACTCCTCACAACAGTGTGGACTGCGGGCGACGTCAGACGCCAATTTGGGTGTGCTTGCCGCACTACCTGCCCATCAAGCCCAACGTGGTGCCATGGTGCAGCCCCGCCCACTATACGGATTCCATTTTGTATTAGGAACCCTATAACAGCATTCTGACATCCCTCCCCATGATGCTGCCATCCATACACTGCCGCTCTCACACAACTGTACACAGCTGCTCTCATACATCCATACACTGCCGCTCTCATACATCCGTACAACCCCGCTCTCATACATCCGCACACTGCCGCACTCTTACAGCCGCACACTGCCGCACTCTTACAGCCGCACACCATTGCACTCTTACAGCCGCACACCATTGCACTCTTACAGCCGCACACCATTGCACTCTTACAGCCGCACACCATTGCACTCTTACAGCCGCACACCATCGCACTCTTACAGCCGCACACCATCGCACTCTTACAGCCGCACACCATCGCACTCATACAGCCGTACATTGCCGCTCTCATACATCCGCACACTGCCGCTCACATCTATACAAACATAGCCTCCATACATCTACACATCCAATCCCCGCGCAAGGGAACACTGAAATCACTATCACTTTTGCCCGGGGTGTGACCACAGCCAGCCACTACTCCGGCCACCTTCTTGTGACACCAAAATGCATCTTACCTATCATCAGGGTGGTGCTGCTGCTGGGGGTGGGTTGCTGCCTCAGTCTCCAGGTTGGTGCTGCGATTGGAGGGGGTACTGCTTCCCTGTGCTGCCACTGTCTCCCGGATCATCGTGCCGCTGGCTGAATTGCAGCTTGACGCTACTGCTGCCGGGAGTAACAGCTTCCTGGCTGTTGTTGCTGGTGGCTGCCTACTGCTCATTGCCACCGGAACACTGACCGGCTCGGCAGTGATGCTGGCGGAGGAGTAGTGGCGGTGGGGTGGGGGTGGGGGGGTGCCTGCTCCCTTCCCTCGAGCATGCTGCAGTGTACAAAAATAAATAATAAATAGAGAGCTTACCAGGGTGAGAGTCTGTATGGATCACAGTGATTACATGGGGCACAGCAAAAGGACACCTTGCTGTGAGGGGCTCTGCCCACACAGATTGCTGCACCTTCTCTGATGTCAGCCGCTGCCCTCTCGTTCTCTGGGCGGCTAGTTCCAGTGTGAAGTAGGAGAGGAAGAGAACACACAGGAGAGCAGCCCTGATATATAACAGAGGTGGAAGTTCTATAGGCAGCAGAGACGGAGACCAGCCAGCCAGTCTCCCAGTGCCCTGATCACTACACGCCTCCAGCACAGCATTACAGGAGGGTCCTATAGTGCTGCCCTGAGCTAACAGGTGTGTGTACCAAGTGTACCCCGTACAGTGTGCTGCGCCCTGGTATCTCTGAGAGGGGTGAGGTCACCGTGCCGCTTTAGTATAAGGCTTTTCCTTAGTACTGTACGTTACAGCCCTGCACTAGTGGTGGCAACTCTGCCCTATGTGAACCTGTGAGGTTATTTTCCTATTTACAGAATAACCGGGGAGAAGGCGGCCATATTGCGGCTCTCAAGTGAAGGCACTCTAATACACCCCCTGCTGGCGGCCACTGTGCAGGCGCAACAAATTGAAATGCCCGATCTCTAATGGGGCATATTTCTCTTAATTAAAAAAAACCTGTAACTTTCTGAAAAACCACAACCCCAAAAGGCACTTCACTGGGACATGCTCTATCTAATAAAACAAACCCCAAGTCATATATATATATATATATATATATATATATACACACACACACACACACACACTCATGTATATACATGTATACACAAATACACGTATGTCCATGTTTATGTATGTATAATACATTGATAGAGTACATTATATTTATGAATTAATTGCTTCCCGATTCTGCAGCAGCATCATCAGCACCACCAGTGTTACTCACAGTCACTTCACACTGACTGCTGCACAACACATCACTTAATTTCCGGGCCGCCCGCCACCTGGTGAAGAGACATGGGAGATGAAGGACCAGCAGTGCCACGTTGAGCGGAAGTATTGTGAATTAGTTACCCACACACTCCTTGTGACACCTGCTCCCCGTCTGCCCTCCCACCCGCCGCCTGCCGTCCGGAACCCGCACTGACAAGTAAGTCTCAGCAGAATGTGTCTGCCGGCGGCTCCCAGTCCCCAGTGGTGTGGCGGCCGCGGCACACTAGGACTGAGAGACCGCAGCGGGAGGAAAGCACAGGTGGGCGGGAGGAGAGCATGGGCGGACATCACCAAGTCACATTGCAAGGTGACGCCAGTCCCCCCAGTGAGGCCGCCGACAAATGCACTCAGCATAGTATTAGCAGCAGGCAGAGGGGGGGCGGGCGCAGCGGTGGTGGGAGGTACGGAAATGAGCTGCAGGCTAGGCTCCACCGATCACACACTCAGTGATCACTGTGCTACAGCAAGCGTGGCGTGCAGCGGTGCTGGACATTAGGGAGTGCCTGTGCGCACCAGGCACCCCCTGTACGCACGCCTATGCGCTACCACCCCCCATATGCCACACTACATCACTATGCTATAGCCCTCCCATATGCTGCACTTCATAATTACACTATACCCCCCATACAACATACTACATCACCACACTACACTACTCACAATAAAATTAAAGCATCCCAGTTCCTCATTCTTAATGAGCTCACGTGAGTTCTCTTCCCAACGGAGCTCCAGACCAAGTAACAATGAAGACACCAGCAGCGTGTAGGGGCATGCCTGGTCCACTTGTCAGGAGAGAGCAGTCACTGGAGGGTAAGAAGGGGGCGGGGCCTAGTCCTACAGACGGGAGAGAACACAGACAGGAGAGAGCAAGGTACAGGGGTAGAAGGGGACGGCTGATGTGAAGGGGGCGGGGCCTATTCTTACAGGCTTTCAAAATTCGATTTTTTTAAAAATTCGACATTTGACAAATTCGACTTTTCTGCAATGGTACAAATGCGGCAATTCGACAAAAGTATATTCAATTGAAGTTTGTAAATTCGACAACAGTGCTTTTAAACAGTAAATTCGTCATTTTCAATCCGCCACACTTTGCTGGCGGAATCTAATAAAAAAATGTAAAAACATGTTTTTTTTGCAGTTTTCTTTTTTGGTAATATCATATCTATTTATATTAGAAGGGATTAGGTACTTGGTTTGTCTTTTTTGGAGGCACAAGTATTATTTATATATTTTTTAAAAGATTATTATTATTTTTTAAATGGAATGTGAAAAACCCGTAAAAAAAATTGCGTGGAGTCCCCCCTTAAAGCATAACCAGCCTCGGGCTCTTCGAGCCGGTCCTGGTTCTAAAAATCCGGGGGGAAAACGGACAGGGGATCCCACGTATTTTTAAAACCAGCACCAGGCTCTGCGCCTGGTGCAAAAAATACGGGGGACAAAAAGAGTAGGGGTCCTCCTTATTTTTTACACCAGCATCGGGCTCCACTAGCTGGACAGATAATGCCACAGCCGGGGGTCACTTTTATACAGTGCCCTGCGGCCGTGGCATTAAATATCCAACTAGTCACCCCTGGCCGGGGTACCCTGGGGGAGTGGGGACCCCTTCAATCAAGGGGTCCCCCCCCCCAGCCACCCAAGGGCCAGGGGTGAAGCCCGAGGCTGTCCCCCCCATAAAAGGGCTGCGGATGGGAGGCTGATAGCCTTTAGAAAATTGAAAGAATATTGTTTTTTCCAGTAGTACTACAAGTCCCAGCAAGCCTCCCCCGCAAGCTGGTACTTTGAGAACCACAAGTACCAGCATGCTGGAGAAAAACGGGCCCGCTGGTACCTGTAGTTCTACTGGGAAAAAAATACCCAAATAAAAACAGGACACAGACACCGTGAAAGTATAACTTTATTTCACACCTGCCGACACACACATACTTACCTATGTTGACACGAAGCAGTCGGTCCTCTTCTCCAAGTAGAATCCACGGGTAACTGAAAATAAAAGATAATTATACTCACCTGATCCAGGTTCCAGATTAAATCCACGTACTTGGCAAAACAAACCGAACACACGGACCAGACGGACTGAAAGGGGTCCCATGTCCACGAATGCAGACATCCGAATCTCGCGAGAATCCGACAGCGGGATGACAACGTTCGGGCGCGCTCGGGTTAGCCGAGCGAGGCGGGAAGGTTCGAACCTGCCTCGGACCCGTGTAAAATGGGTGAAGTTCGGGGGGTTCGGATTCCGACGAACCGAACCCACTCATCACTAGTATGTACGTGTGCGTCAGGTGCCGTGCGTGCACGTACGTGTGTGTCAGGTGCCGTGCGTGTACGTACGTGTGTGTCAGGTGTCGTGCGTGTACGTGTGTGTGTGTCAGGTGGCGCGTACCTACATGTGTATGTCAGGTGCTGTGCATGTGTGTACGTACACGCGTGTATGTGTCAGGTGCCGCACGTGTACGTGTGTGTGTGTGCCAGGAGCCGCGCATGTACATGTGTGTGGGTGTCAGGAACCGCGCGTGTACGTACATATATGTGTATGTGTGTGTGTCAGGAGCCGCGCGTGTACGTACATGTGTGTATGTGTGTCAGGAGCCACGCGTGTGCATACGTGTGTGTCAGGTGCCACACGTGTATGTACGTGTGTGTGTGTGTGTGTCAGGTGCCGCGCGTGTACGTACGTATGTGTGTGCCTGGAGCCGCGCGTGTACATACATGTGTGTGTGTGTGTGTGTGTCTCAGGTGCTGCACGTGTATATGTGTGTATCTCAGGGGCTTCATTTGTATGCGTCAGCTGCCACGTGGGTGTCAGGTGTTGAGAGTGTATGTGTTTGTGTCAGGTGTCGCATCTGCATGTGTGCGACTGTCAGGTGCTGCGCGTGTATGTGTGTGTCAGGTGCTGCATGTATATATGTGTGTGTTAGGTGCTGTTCATGTATGTGGGAGTGGCAGGTGCTGCATGTGTATATATGTGTGAGTAGCAGGTGCTGCGTGTGTATATGATTGTGTGTCAGGTGCTGTGCGTGCGAGCGTGCGTTAAATGCCACATGTATATATGTGTCAGGTGCTGCCTGTGTGTGTGTCAGGTGCTGCATGTCTGTATGTGTGTGGGTGTGTCAGGTGCTGCATGTCTGTGTGTGTGGGTGTGTCAGGTGCTGCATGTCTGTGTGTGTGTGTGTGTGTCTTTCAGGTGCTGCATGTGTGTGCCAGGTGCTGCATGTCTGCGTGTGTCAGGCGCTGCATGTCTGTGTGTCAGGTGCTGCGTGTCTGCGTGTGTGTGTCAAATGCTGCGTGTGTGTGTCAGGTGCTGCGTGTCTGTGTGTGCGTGTCTGTCAGGTGCTGCATGTGTGTGTCAGGCGCTGCATGTCTGCGTGTGTGTGTGTGTGTCAGGTGCTGCGTGTCTGGTGCTGCGTGTGTGTGTGTGTGTCAGGTGCTGCGTGTGTGTGTGTGTCAGGTGCTGCGTGTGTGTGTGTGTGTGTCAGGTGCTGCGTGTCTGCGTGTGTGTCAAGTGCTGCGTGTGTGTCAGGTGCTGCGTGTGTGCGTGTGTGTCAGGTGCTGCGTGTGTGCGTGTGTGTCAGGTGCACATCCCAGTTCCTCATTCTTAATGAGCTCACGTGAGTTCTCTCCCCAACGGAGCTCCAGACCAAGTAACAATGAAGACACCAGCAGCGTGTAGGGGGCAGGCCTGGTCCACTTGTCAGGAGAGAGCAGTCACTGGATGGTAAGAAGGGGGCGGGGCCTAGTCCTACAGACGGGAGAGAACACAGACAGGAGAGAGCAAGGTACAGGGGTAGAAGGGGACGGCTGATGTGAAGAAGGGGGCGGGGCCTATTCTTACAGGCTTTTAAAATTCGTCATTTGACAAATTCGACTTTTCTGCAATGGTACAAATGCAGCAATTCGACAAAAGTATATTCAATTGAAGTTTGTAAATTCGACAACAGTGCTTTTAAACAGTAAATTCGTCATTTTCAATCCGTCACACTTTGCAGGCGGAATCTAATAAATAAAAGTTGTTGTTTTTTTTTGTAATAGCATATCTATATTAGAAGGGATTAGGTACTTGGTTTCTCTTTTTTGGAGGCACAAGTATTATTTATATATTTTTTAAAAGATTATTATTATTTTTTAAATGGAATGTAAAAAACCCGGAAAAAAAAATTGCGTGGGGTCCCCCCTCCAAAGCATAACCAGCCTCGGGCTCTTCGAGCCGGTCCTGGTTCTAAAAATCCGGGGGAAAAACGGACAGGGGATCCCCCGTATTTTTAAAACCAGCACCGGGCTCTGCGCCTGGTGCTGGTGCAAAAAATACGGGGGACAAAAAGAGTAGGGGACCCCCGTATTTTTTACACCAGCATCGGGCTCCACTAGCTGGACAGATAATGCCACAGCCGGGGGTCACTTTTATACAGTGCCCTGCGGCCGTGGCATTAAATATCCAACTAGTCACCCCTGGCCGGGGTACCCTGGGGAGTGGGGACCCCTTCAATCAAGGGGTCCCCCCCCCCCCAGCCACCCAAGGGCCAAGGGTGAAGCCCGAGGCTGTCCCCCCCATCCAAGGGCTGCGGATGGGAGGCTGATAGCCTTGAGAAAATTGAAAGAATATTGTTTTTCCAGTAGTACTACAAGTCCCAGCAAGCCTCCCCCGCAAGCTGGTACTTTGAGAACCACAAGTACCAGCATGCGGGAGAAAAACGGGCCCGCTGGTACCTGTAGTTCTACTGGAAAAAAAATACCCAAATAAAAACAGGACACAGACACCGTGAAAGTATAACTTTATTTCACACCTGCCGACACACACATACTTACCTATGTTGACACGAAGCAGTCGGTCCTCTTCTCCAAGTAGAATCCACGGGTACCTGAAAATAAAAGATAATTATACTCACCTGATCCAGGTTCCAGATTAAATCCACGTACTTGGCAAAACAACAAACCGAACACCCGGACCAGACGGACTGAAAGGGGTCCCATGTTTACACATGGGACCCCTTTCCACGAATGCAGACATCCGAATCTCGTGAGAATCCGACAGCGGGATGATGACGTTCGGGCGCGCTTGGGTTAGCCGAGCAAGGCGGGAAGGTTCGAACCTGCCTCGTGTAAAAGGGGTGAAGTTCGGGGGGTCCGGATTCCGACGAACCGAACCCACTCATCACTAGTATGTGCGTGTCAGGCGCTGCGTGTGAGTGTGTTAGGCGCTGCGTGTGAGTGTGTGTGCGTGTCAGGCGCTGCCTGTGAGTGCGCGTGTGTGTCAGGCGCTGCGTGTGAGTGCGCGTGTCTGTCAGGCGCTGCGTGTGAGTGCGTGTGCGCATCTCTGTCAGGTGCTGCGTGTGAGTGCGTGTGTCTGTCAGGCGCTGCGTGTGAGTGCGCGTGTCTGTCAGGCGCTGCGTGTGTCAGGCGCTGCGTGTCTGTGTCTGTCAGGCGCTGCGCGTCTGTGTGTGTCAGGCGCTGCGCGTCTGTGTGTGTGTGTGTGTCAGGCGCTGCGCGTCTGTGTGTGTGTGTCAGGCGCTGCGCGTCTGTGTGTGTGTGTCAGGCGCTGCGCGTCTGTGTGTGTGTGTGTCAGGTGCTGCGCGTCTGTGTGTGTGTGTCAGGTGCTGCGTGCCTGTGTGTGTCAGGCGCTGCACGTCTGTGTGTGTGTGTCAGGTGCTGCGTGTGAGTGTGTGCGTGTGTCAGGTCCGTGTGAGTGTCATGTGCTGCGTCTGTGTGTGTGTGTCAGGTGCTGCCTGTGTGTGTGTGTGTCAGGTGCTGCATGTCTGTATGTGTGTGGGTGTGTCAAGTGCTGCATATTTGTGTGTGTGTGTGTGTGTGTGTGTGTGTCAGGTGCTGCATGTGTGTGGGTGTGTGTCTGTCAGGTGCTGCATGTCAGGCGCTGCATGTCTGCGTGTGTGTATGTGTCAGGCGCTGCATGTCTGAATGTCAGGTGCTGTGTGTGTGTGTGTCAGGTGCTGCGTGTGTGTGTGTCAGGTGCTGCATGTCAAGTGCTGCGTGTCTGCGTGTGTCAGGTGCTGCGTGTCTGCGTGTGTCAGGTGCTGCATGTCTGCGTGTGTCAGGTGCTGCGTGTGTGTGTCAGGTGCTGCATGTGTGTGTGTGTGTGTGTCAGGTGCTGCGTGTGAGTATGTCAGGTGCTGCGTGTGAGTGCATGTGTCAGGTGCGTGAGTGTGTGTGTCAGGTGCTGCGTGTGTGTGTGTCAGGTGCTGCGTGTGTGTGTCAGGTGCTGCGTGTGTGTGTCAGGTGCTGCTGTGTGTGTGTGTCAGGTGCTGCTGTGTGTGTGTCAGGCGCTGCGCATCTGTGTGTGTCAGGCGCTGCGCGTCTGTGTGTGTGTCAGGCGCTGCGCGTCTGTGTGTGTCAGGCGCTGCGCGTCTGTGTGTGTCAGGCGCTGCGCGTCTGTGTGTGTCAGGCGCTGCGCGTCTGTGTGTGTGTCAGGCGCTGCGCGTCTGTGTGTGTCAGGCGCTGCGCGTCTGTGTGTGTCAGGCGCTGCGCGTCTGTGTGTGTCAGGCGCTGCGCGTCTGTGTGTGTCAGGCGCTGCGCGTCTGTGTGTCAGGCGCTGCGCGTCTGTGTGTGTCAGGCGCTGCGCGACTGTGTGTGTCAGGCGCTGCGTGTGAATGTGTGCGTGTGTGTCAGGTCCGTGTGAGTGTCAGGTGCTGCGTCTGGGGACGGCGGGGAGGGATGGACGGACACAGCAGGGAGGGCGGGGGGGATGGACGGACACAGCAGGGAGGGCGGCGGGGGGGGATGGACGGACACAGCAGGGAGGGCGGGGGGGGGATGGACGGACACAGCAGGGAGAGCGGGGGGGATGGGAGGCCGGGGGGGGATGGACGGACACAGCAGGGAGGGCGGGGGGGATGGACGGACACAGCAGGGAGGGCAGGGGGGTGATGGACGGACACAGCAGGGAGGGCGGGGGGATGGACGGACACAGCAGGGTGGGCGGGGGGGGATGGGCGGACACAGCAGGGAGGGCGGGGGGGGATGGACGGACACAGCAGGGAGGGCGGGGGGGATGGACGGACACATCAGGGAGGGCGGGGGGGATGGACGGACACAGCAGGGAGGGCGGGGGAGGATGGACGGACACAGCAGGGAGAGCGGGGGGGGATGGACAGACACAGCAGGGAGGGCGGGGGGGGGATGGACGGACACAGCAGCGAGGGCGGGGGGGGATGGACGGACACAGCAGGGAGGGCGGGGGGGGGATGGACGGAAACAGCAGGGAGGGCGGGGGGGGGATGGACGGACACAGCAGGGAGGGCGGGGGGGGGATGGACGGACACAGCAGGGAGGGCGGGGGGGATGGACGGACACAGCAGGGAGGGCGGGGGGGATGGACGGACACAGCAGGGAAGGCGGGGGGGATGGACGGACACAGCAGGGAGGGCGGGGGGGGTGGACGGACACAGCAGGGATATGGACGGACACAGCAGGGAGGGCGGGGGGGATGGACGGACACAGCAGGGAGGGCGGGGGGGATGGACGGACACAGCAGGGAAGGCGGGGGGGGGGGGTGGACGGACACAGCAGGGAGGGGGGGGGATGGACGGACACAGCAGGAAGGGCGGGGGGGGGGGGATGGACAGACACAGCAGGGATATGGACGGACACAGCAGGGAGGGCGGGGGGGATGGACGGACAGAGCAGGGAGGGCGGGGGGGATGGACGGACACAGCAGGGAGGGCGGGGGGGGGGGGTGGACGGACACAGCAGGGAGGGCGGGGGGGATGGACGGACACAGCAGGGAGGGCGGGGGGGGATGGACGGACACAGCAGGGAGGGCGGGGGGGGGATGGATGGACACAGCAGGGAGGGCGGGGGGGGGATGGACAGACACAGCAGGGATATGGACGGACACAGCAGGGAGGGCGGGGGGGATGGACGGACACAGCAGGGAGGGCGGGGGGGATGGACGGACACAGCAGGGAGGGCGGGGGGGGGGTGGACGGACACAGCAGGGAGGGCGGGGGGGATGGACGGACACAGCAGGGAGGGCGGGGGGGGGATGGACGGACACAGCAGGGAGGGCGGGGGGGGGATGGACGGACACAGCAGGGAGGGCGGGGGGGGGTGGACGTACACAGCAGGGAGGGCGGGGGGGTGGGCGTACACAGCAGGGAGGGCGGGGGGGATGGGCGGACACAGCAGGGAGGGCAGGGGGGATGGGCGGACACAGCAGGGAGGGCGGGGGGGATGGGCGGACACAGCAGGGAGGGCGGGGGGGATGGGCGGACACAGCAGGGAGGGCGGGGGGGGATGGGCGGACACAGCAGGGAGGGCGGGGGGGGGTGGGCGTACACTGCAGGGAGGGCGGGGGGGGGCGTACACAGCAGGGAGGGCGGGGGGGTGGGCGTACACAGCAGGGAGGGCGGGGGGGATGGGCGGACACAGCAGGGAGGGCGGGGGGGGGATGGGCAGACACAGCAAGGAGGGCGGGGGGGGGGATGGGCGGACACAGCAGGGAGGGGGGGGGGATGGGCGGACACAGCAGGGAGGGCGGGGGGGGATGGGCGGACACAGCAGGGAGGGCGGGGGGGGTGGGCGTACACAGCAGGGAGGGCGGGGGGGGGGGCGTACACAGCAGGGAGGGCGGGGGGGATGGGCGTACACAGCAGGGAGGGCGGGGGGATGGGCGGACACAGCAGGGAGGGCGGGGGGGTGGGCGTACACAGCAGGGAGGGCGGGGGGGTTGGGCGTAGACAGCAGGGAGGGCGGGGGGATGGGCGTAGACAGCAGGGAGGGCGGGGGGGATGGGCGTAGACAGCAGGGAGGGCGGGGGGGATGGGCGTAGACAGCAGGGAGGTCGGGGGGGGGTTGGCGTACACAGCAGGGAGGGCGGGGGGGTGGGCGTACACAGCAGGGAGGGCGGGGGGGATGGGCGGACACAGCAGGGAGGGCGGGGGGGGGGATGGGCGGACACAGCAGGGAGGGCGGGGGGGGATGGGCGGACACAGCAGGGAGGGCGGGGGGGGGGGATGGGCGGACACAGCAGGGAGGGCGGGGGGGATGGGCGGACACAGCAGGGAGGGCGGGGGGGGGTGGGCGTACACAGCAGGGAGGGCGGGGGGGGGTGGGCGTACACAGCAGGGAGGGCGGGGGGGATGGGCGTACACAGCAGGGAGGGCGGGGGGGATGGGCGGACACAGCAGGGAGGGCGGGGGGGTGGGCGTACACAGCAGGGAGGGCGGGGGGGATGGGCGTAGACAGCAGGGAGGGCGGGGGGATGGGCGTAGACAGCAGGGAGGGCGGGGGGGATGGGCGTAGACAGCAGGGAGGGCGGGGGGGATGGGCGTAGACAGCAGGGAGGGCGGGGGGGATGGGCGTAGACAGCAGGGAGGGCGGGGGGGGATGGGCGTAGACAGCAGGGAGGGCGGGGGGGGGATGGGCGTAGACAGCAGGGAGGGCGGGGGGGGATGGGCGTAGACAGCAGGGAGGGCGGGGGGGGATGGGCGTAGACAGCAGGGAGGGCGGGGGGGGGATGGGCGTAGACAGCAGGGAGGGCGGGGGGGGATGGGCGTAGACAGCAGGGAGGGCGGGGGGGGATGGGCGGAGGACGGACACGGCAGGACGGACACAGCAGGGCGGGCGGCCGGACACAGCATCGGAGGACGGACACAGCAGGGCGGGCGGGCAGGCGGGGGACGGACACAGCAGGGCGGGCAGGCGGGGGACGGACACAGCAGGGCGGCCGGGCGGACACAGCAGGGCGGCCGGGCGGACACAGCAGGGCGGCCGGGCGGGCGGACACAGCAGGGCGGGCGGACACAGCCGGGCGGGCGGACACAGCAGGGCGGCCGGGCGGGCGGACACAACAGGGCGGGCGGGAGAAGTATAAGAAAAATAAGAAAGGATGGCATACATCCTGCCGGCTTCCTCCGAGCTGCGGCTATCTCCTCCCGCTGACACTCCTGAAGGGGACCCGGCTTCTGCTCCGTCGTTCTCCTTCCCCAGTAAGGCTCCCTCCGTCGATCACGTCCCGCGATCTCCTCCGGGTCTTGTAGACGCTCCCTCCTTCTCGTCCTCCCGCCGCCTGCAGCTGTCCTCGTCATGCACGAGACACTGCTTCCCGCGCTCTCCTCGTGCACAACTTGACAAGCTCATCTATGTTCACCCCCTGCTGGCGGCCACTGCGCAGGCGCAACAAATTGAAAAGCCCTATCTTTAAAATGGGGCATATTTTACTTAATTAAAAAAAAACTATAACTTTTTCAAAAACCACAACCCCAAAAGGCACTACACTGGGACATACTCTATCTAATAAAACAAACCCCAAGTCTTAATTTGTCCTCTATCCTGAGTTATGCCTTCCCAAAAAAATCCTCATTCACTCTATAGGAAAACCATGTCAAAAAGCCACAGAGGGAGTGGCAGAAAAAAACTGACAGTTGGAACTTTAGCTTACTCTCAATTCCTCATTTTTTATTATTTTGCCCTGAAATTTGGCATGCACCAGCGGGTGACGATTCTACACGTCCATGCCAAATTTCAGCTCGGTATGTCCAATCAGTTTTGAGGTGTAGCCCCTCAAACACCATGCCCCCATCTCAGAAGTTCCCTATGGGAGAATTCCGTTTGTTCGATTCAGCCTTAATATAAGGGCACGACCGTGCCCTTATAATATATATATACATATATATATATATACTTCCCGGTATGGCGGCACTCAGATATCAATCACGTCTCAAGGCAGAAGTTACAACGTTTCGGAGAACTTTATTCACACTCCATCATCAGGTAAGACAAACATACAATAAACATACCTTAAATAGAATCCCCACCACGAGTGACGCTAGGCGCGCGGCTCCGGAGGGCGGGCGCCCGCTGATGACGTCCGTGCTCGTCTCGATCACACTAAGGCCTCCATGTGACCCAGCGTGTACTGTCAGAGGACGGACGCTCGTTGATGACGTCCGCTCCGGTCCTAGCAACACCATAGCAACCACTATAAACAAAAAACGGGAAATACATTACATTTAAAAACAAAGGAACATAACGGAACCTGTGTCAAAGACACTTAGCAAAACACTCCCATGAATACAGTTGGGCTGAAAACATCTAAATAGCAGCAAAATACATCCTAAAACAAACCCCTTAATAAATAGAGAATCAAGTTGTAATCCACTGGAGTACATACAAACTAAACAAAGATGCAAAAAACATATTTAACAAACTACAAAAAACAGTGTAGACCAGGAGTTTCATTTAAGCCTCTAGGTGAAAGTGTTCCTAGCAAATGGATCCACCGCGCTTCCTTCTGTAAGAGGCGTAGAGATCGATCCCCACCTCTAAGCCTAGCTGGTTCATGATCTATGATAATGTACTTAAGAGATGCCAAACTGTGGCCAGCACTTAAAAAGTGACGTGCCACAGGTTGGTCACTGTTACCAGAACTAAGTGCATTGCGAATTGCCAATTTATGATTGGCCATGCGCTCTCTAAGAGTGCGATCAGTCTTTCCTATGTAATTTTTACCACAAGGACATACAATCATATATATTATAAATTTTGTGGTGCATGTAACTCGGTGTCTGATTTCATACTTCCTACCACTATGTGGATGTGAGAAAAATTTTCCCACCATCAACGCACTACATGTAACGCAGTTAAGACACCTATTGATCACAGCTCCACTTGCGGTACTATAGTGGTTAACCCAGGGCATCCTGCTGGATTCTTGTTTAGCATTCCTGGAATGCAGCAGAGACTCCCTACTGCATCCCAAGGCTCGTACTTTGGCCTTCAGTAATAAATCCATATCATATCCTCTACTGTTAAATTTGCGAACCATGTCGTCTATCTGAACTACTGCCTGCTCATAATCACTACAAATCCTAATAGCGCGCAAGAACTGTGAATAGGGTAACCCAAATTTCAGGGGTCTAGGATGAAAGCCGCAAGTGGAGCTGTGATCAATACAGCAAAGAAGTTATGGCCTATAGTCGCCACTGACCAGGATCTAAATTTGGGCAATACAACTATTATGCCATGTTATACACGCAGACGTAACATCAGGGATTGGGTGATGAAAACCGATATTACGGGTCTTCAATCCCATCAGAGTATGCAAAGCAGCTTCATGACTCTTAAAAAAGGATGCTTTAGGTGTCTTAACTGCGTTACATGTAGTGCGTTGATGGTGGGAAAATTTTTCTCACATCCACATAGTGGTAGGAAGTATGAAATCAGACACCGAGTTACATGCACCACAAAATTTATAATATATATGATTGTATGTCCTTGTGGTAAAAATTACATAGGAAAGACTGATCGCACTCTTAGAGAGCGCATGGCCAATCATAAATTGGCAATTCGCAATGCACTTAGTTCTGGTAACAGTGACCAACCTGTGGCACGTCACTTTTTAAGTGCTGGCCACAGTTTGGCATCACTCAAGTATATTATCATAGACCATGAACCGGCTAGGCTTAGTGGAGTTTGTATGTACTCCAATGGATTACAACTTGATTCTCTATTTATTAAGGGGTTTGTTTTAGGATGTATTTTGCTGCTATTTAGGTGTTTTCAGCCCAACTGTATTTATGGGAGTGTTTTGCTAAGTGTCTTTGACACAGGTTCCGTTATGTTCCTTTGTTTTTAAATGTAATGTATTTCCCGTTTTTTTGTTTATAGTGGTTGCTATGGTGTTGCTAAGACCGGAGCGGACGTCATCAACGAGCGTCCATCCTCTGACAGTACACGCTGGGTCACATGGAGGCCTTAGTGTGATTGAGACGAGCACGGACGTCATCAGCGGGCGCCCGCCCTCCGGAGCCGCGCGCCTAGCGTCACTCGTGGTGGGGATTCTATTTAAGGTATGTTTATTGTATGTTTGTCTTACCTGATGACGGAGTGTGAATAAAGTTCTCCGAAACGTTGTAACTTCTGCCTTGAGACGTGATTGATATCTGAGTGCCGCCATACCGGGAAGTATATTGTGGGCCCATTTGGGCTTCTAGGAGGGCACCGGAGCAGACGTATTTTTTAATGGGAGTGCTGCCCAAATTGTGGACGTATATATATATATATATATATATATAGTAAATGCTTTCTTGTACTGAGCCCCTGGCTCTATGTCGATACAATGAAAACAAGTGGCACTCACCGGACTTTAGAAACGATTGGTTATATTAGTGCATAAAGGGAAAAAAGGTTGCAGAATTGCTAGTTAGTCTTAGGGCTGATCAGTTCAGGACTGTGCTCTAACCAAAACCCAAATACAGGGGTTCAAATAAAAAACATGCATCACTACTTTTCATAGAGAAGTGATTTGGATTTTAGGAAATTCAAACACGCCCAAACTTCTGGGATCCGATTAAATTGGGGTTTCCCGCCAGACTTGGATTCCAAATTGAGGCAAAACATCATCCTCCTGGCATTGGATTCTCGTGGGTTTTGAATTCTATATAAGGACCCGGTGGCAGTGAATTTGCACTAATTCACTCCAGTCACGCTGCTGTATGCTTCAATCTGCTGTGTCCATCCACAAGTGGCTTTGTGGTGTCCATCTAAGTGGCTGTACTGTGTCCATCTGCTACAAGTGGCAGTGCAGTGTCCATCTTAGTGGCTGTGCTGTGTCCATCTACAAGCTGTGTCCAGTTCCCTTAGTCTAATTCCATCACACAGTGGTGCTGCACTGACTCCGCAGGCCCTACCCACTGTGTTCACATAAGCAGTGTGACCCCACATTGTTTAACAGTTGCAATAAAAGTTAAAAATAAATACGAAAAAGTTAAAGTAAAAACAGTTAAAAAATGTTAATGAATTGTATCATTTGTTTTTAATGTTCTGCACACTGTATCCCAGTATGCTGTACCCCAGTGTGCTTTGTTCACTTCACATACATATAAAAGTGGTCTGACTCCAGCAGTGTGAGCCGAACTGCCAGTTAAAAAAAAGAAAAATATATATATTGTTGTATAATTTGTCTGTGTACTCTACCTACTTCAGTATGCTATGACCCAGTACGCTATGTACCGCAGTGCACTTTTTTCGCTTCACGTAAGCCCTGTGACTCCACATAGTGAAAGCCAAGCTGCCAGGTAAAAACATAAAAAATATATATTGTTTAATTTGTTTGTACTGTTCTGTGCACTCTACCTACTCCAGTGTGCTTTGTTCACTTACGTAAGCCCTGTGACTCCACACAATGGGGTTTATTTACTAAGATTCGTATATTTCAGAATCATGTTCAAGTTCAATCGCGACTGACATCGACAGTGTAAACTTGCAACTTTTTGAATTGATTACGACTCATTTACTAAGCGTTTGTATTCGTATTTTTTCAATCTTCCGATGTCGATGTCATTCGTGCTTTTCTGCTGTTGATTGCGGCCGCGTTTGCTATTTCGCGGCCGCGTTGGGGTTTTTTTTTTACGACTGCGTCACAAGTCTGTTACGGCAGTGATTTGGAATTTGCTGCCGCGTTTTGACTTCTAAGTTTCGTTTACGTCACGCGGCCGTGATTGGTTGTATTCGTAAAGGAGGAGTGTCTGTGCATGTTACTATAAAAACGCCCCAAACACTCCGCACCTCGTGGGTTTAGCTAGTGGAGAGGAGAGAGGAAGGTGTATTTGGAGTTGGTGAGTTTGGTGGAGTTTTTGGTGGATTTGGAGAGGAGTTTGGTGATTGTTGAGTGCTGTACTGTGTGTGTTAGGAGTCTTGTGAACTTTGTAGTATTGTTTTTTCCCAGTTTGTAAGCTTTTTTGTCCTTGTTTTATTATTTCAGTCTTTTGTCATTGTTTGTGAGTGAGTGAGCGTGTGTTGGCTGTGTGGTGTGTAGTAGGAGTAGTGGAGGAGTGTGTTTTGTGTTTTCATTTTTCAGTGTTTTATGTTGTTTGTCATGTCCGACTCAGAGGTCAGTGTGGTGGCGGAGGTTAGTGAGGTGGAGGCTGGTAGTGAGGTGGAGGCTGGTAGTGAGGTGGAGGCTGGTAGTGAGGTGGAGGCTGGTAGTGAGGTGGAGGCTGGTAGTGAGGTGGAGGGGGGTAGTGAGAGGGAGGAGGTTAGTGAGGAGGAGGAGGAGGGGGTGCCTGTTGCTGGATTTTCCAGTGATAGTGATGGTGTTGTGGCTCCGCAGCCACGCACCACTACCAAGACTGGCAGGAATATAAAGTTCAGCTATGCTGAAAACATGGCGTTGGTACGTGAGCTGATGAAGCACCATCGCCAATTGTTTGGTCAGGATGCTGCCAGGGTGTCCTCCCGCAGGAAGTCTGCCCTGTGGGGGCAAGTTATACTTGCTGTAAATAGTGAGGGTGTGGTGAGGCGGACAGAGGACACGTGCCGCAAGCGATTTTACGATATTAAGCGGCGTGTCAAGGCCAAGATGGCCAAAGAGTCCAAATCTGCACGTAGAACCGGAGGTGGGCCACCTTTACGTGTAAGCTATCGGGACTGGGAGGAGCCTGTGCGGGCATTGATTCCTGGCGAGGTGGTGTCTGCTACTCATGTCCGGGATTCGGACCGACCCACGCAGGATGGTAAGTTTGTTTTGTATTATTGTTCTTAAAATGTGTGTTCAATTTCTTTAATGTAATTTTTAAAGTTTTAAGGATGTTTTTTTTTGCAAAAAACAGATTGCATGCCTATGCTCCCTTAAGGTGTGTTTGTTTTTTGAATGTGTTTTTTTGCTCCTTTTTTATTTTTTTATTTTTTTTTATAACAAAAACGTGCAGTTTTTTTAAATTTTTTTTTTTTTTTTTTGGTGCAATTTTTTGCGATAATGCTTGAACATGTGTGTTTGTTTTAAAACCTCAAAATGTATTTGTTTTAAGTAAAAACTTAAAAGCGGGGCAATTTTTAAAACATTACATTATTTTAAAATTGCCAAGTACTGAATCTCTGCAATATCTGAGTCCAAAATCTTTTAGGTATAAACTTTATTGTGTGCCACATCAAGTACATTTTGATATTCAACTAAAAATCATGAATATAGAAGCTCTTAAGCTTATTTTTTTTTTGGAAACCAAACCAAATAGATGCTTACAGTACATTAATGGTTTTCACTGGTTCATTTGACAAAAAACATGGTAATAATGTTGGGGTCACTTTTTCCACAGTCACACAGACCAGCCGCCCAGACAGGCCTCAGACCAGTCAGGATGATGGTGGTATTGCAGGTAAGTCTTCACTGTAGTCACATATTCTGAAAACACATAGAAGTACAAAATAATAATGCTAAATTTTGCACCTAGGTTCTGCTTCTGGAAGCCGACCTCCTGTAAGGCGCCCATCACAGGGCTTGGGACACTTACCCAGGAGGCCAACTAAGACACGGCGTCTTGGCTCTGATTCTGCACCTCCATCATCCCCACCCAGGCGAAGACTATCGGCAGTGTCACCCCAGCCACCACTGGCACTATTGGCGAGTTCGCAGAGTGATGAGCCCAGATCACCTCAGTTATCTGGTGAGTAAAAACATAAATTAAACACATAAGCAATAATATACACAGTACACTTAAGATGTTGTTAGTTGGTTTGGAGTTTACATGTTTTCCTCAACAAGCAATGTGATGTCACGTCTTCAATTGCTCAAGGTGCTTTATTAAAAATAGATAAGGTCTTAGTGGATGGTCTAGACAACCTATTTGTATGAAAAGAACAGATTTGAGTATACATTAAGCACACACACGTTCACATTTTTCAAAAATATGAAGACAAATAAATTTTGGGCCCAAAAAAAAAACCTATTACAGTGTTCACACATCGCCCCTGTCCAGTATGTAGATGGCTTACTTGCTCAGCTCCTCTGGACTATACAGGTAAGTAGTCTATATCGTGGTGAGGGGAGGGAATCTAACAGTGTAATGTTGTGGAGGGAAGTTAGTTAGGTGAGGAATATGCTAATTTGCCAATGTTTGCGCCTGTGTTGTTTTTTTTATCACAAAATGTTAACAATTTTTTAAGTTGCAAAAAACAAGAGCTACTAATGCAAAAATGTAGTTTTAGGAATGTAATAATGTGTTGCATTAGCCTTGACAAATTCTAAAAATTACAACATTGCATGTTGCCTACCCCATACAGAGCACAACCTGATGTCCGCCGAGGACCAGCAGGGACCAGAACAACAGCCATCCTTCACACTGCAATTAACAGCTGTGGATCCAAGCATGCCAATCCAGTTGCAGGATATACCCCAACCATCCAGCAGTCCACAACTGCCACAAGCTCCGCCCCCAAGCCAAATTCCGGACGATTTTTGGGCAAGTTGGACAAGCCAACAGGCCCAAAGCAATGCCACCCTGACCCAACATACACAACACCTTGCCAGTCTGCCCCATCATCTACCGCGTATTAGTCGCAACTCGGGCAGACTAATAGTACAAGTAGGGAGAATGGCTACCTCTATGGAGCAAATTAGGGCAGAAAACAGCCAAATGAATGCTAATTTATCCCGCATTATAGATGAACAACAGCGACATCAGCAGGCACTAGTTCAGATAATTCAACACAATCAAGTGGTGAATGAGGCCTTATCCAGGATTGTAGCCAGCCACACTGCTACAAACACTCAGCTGATTGCCAGTTTAAATAATCTGAGCAGCAATATTGCTATGATGGGTGCTCAGCAAGTTACCTCCAGCTCGGGAACCACGACCCCTGTTCAAACGCCAGTAACCTCCCCTGTCCGGCGTTCATCAAGAGCACGTGCCAGTGAGCCAGCACCCAGCACACACAAAAGAAAAAAATAACAAAACTTTTTGTGCAAATAAATAAAAGAATTTGTTAAAAAAACACATTCCTGTGTCCGTCTCCAAAATTTAAGAAGCTGGTCTGTATGTATGTAGTTATGTTTTTCAAGGGTAATGACTGTAAATGTTTTGTTAGCATCAACTAAGCACAATGGACACACCACTATAAACAACAAACAGTAAGTAACAGAACACACAATAGAAAGTAGAGCAAAGTGTTTAGTGAAGGATAATTACAGCATAATAAAACTTACCTGTAAAATATCGCAGGATCACTTCTTGACGTACCTGCCTCCCTACAATTGTACTCACACTGTCACCAGATGTATCTAACTCCTCTGCTTGCTGACTGCTTTCTCCCTCACCATGTGCCAGATGTTGACTTAAACACAGATTATGGAGAAAACAGCAGCAGAACACAATTCGAGTCACCTTTGAGGGACTATACAACAAAAGGCCACCAGATTTATCAAGACACCGAAAACGTGACTTCAGCACCCCAAAACATCTTTCTATCACATTCCGCGTAGCCTTATGTGCATGATTATAACTGTGTTCAGCAGGAGAATCAGGTAGGGACAATGGAGTAAGGAGCCAAGAGTAGCAGCCGTAACCCCCATCACCTGAAAAACATATATAGTCAACATTAGGACATATGTTAGATTATTCTCTCACCTCCTCCAAAATCTAGGCTGTGGTTAAAAGACATACACACATAACATTTTCAACATACCCAACAGCCAGCCATCAGGCATTTGTCCCTCCTCAAATTTATCGAAGAGCGATGACTGACTGAGGATGAAGGAGTCATGGCAGGCACCAGGGTAACCTGCAACAACACTCATAATTTTTAAGTTTGCATCACAGACCACCTGGACATTAGTTGATTGATCCATATGCCTATTAGTATATATATACTGGCGGCCCTTAGGTGATCTCAGCTGAACGTGTGTGCAATCTATGGCCCCCAGCACATTGGGCATGCCAGCAAGCTCATAGAAAGCTACCCTGACAGCACTCCACTCCGACTCCTCAGTAGGGAAGCAGATTGAGGCTTTAATGTGTGGCTCCAACACATCCAAAACCTGAGTGGACATTAAATAAGCTAAGGTGAGTGTCATGTTAGGTATTCTCTACAATACTGTGGTGTTTCAACTTACACAAGCAACACTTAGCCATAACCGCATATGTATTTTTAGACTCACCTGCATCAAAGATTTTGAAAAGGTGGGCTGTGAGATCCCAATGACGTCGCCTGCCACAGCCTGGAAGCTCCCAGTAGCCATAAAGTGTAACACAGCCAGGAGTTTGTGTAGGCCTGAGACAGAGCGAGAGCGTGCTGTCTCAGGGTCTATGCCCAGTTTGACAAGGTCATACAGGTGAAAAATGTTGTTTCTATTTAGGCGGAACATCTGTATGACCCTATCATCGGACAATGCATTTAGGTTTAAACGACCTCTAAAAAAACGAGGCTGGCGCAGCCTCCGCGGTACCTGGACAACCTGTTGGCCATGTTCACTTACCTGGTCCTGATTCCTGGAATTCTCATGGAGCAGTCTAACGTATCCCACAGCCAACAAAAATCCATTGCCACACACCACAGCCGCCATTTCAGAGTGAGAGAAGTTCAGAATGTGCCTGAAACACTTTTATAGGGCCAAAAAAACAGGTGTGAGTAATGGATAATTCAGTTCACATGTAAACGCGGTTTTCAAAGGCTGGCGCGTTTTTTTTTAGGAAAAAAATGCGAATCGTAATTTTTCGCGGCCGCGAAACCATTTTCGCGGCAGCAAATACAATTACGAATGGTTAGTAAATGACCGAGATTCATACTTAAACAGGCGTAATTTGACCGATGGTGTATTCATTCGTAATTTTTCACTTGGACAAGAAAAAAAATACGAATAGCCTCATCACTGCCGTGATTACTGTTTAGTAAATGACCGAGATGCCACTTAGAACAAAAAACGCCATCACGGTCAAAATCGGGAGCTTAGTAAATATACCCCAATGTGAGCCAATCTGTAAGTTTCAAATATAAATAAAATATATTGTTATATAATTTGTACTGTTCTGATGCACTGCATTACTTAAGCTGCTCACCCTCCAGTGTGTACTCAGAGTTTTCAGCACAGCCGGGAACCTTGTCAGTGATCATCTAAGGAGGCTACTTGCTAAAAATGTGGAAAAGATGATTTTCATCAAAATGAATTACAAATTACCTGCAATTAAATCAAATTACAGAGACTTCTGTATTGGTGGATTCCAGTGAGGATGAATTGATATTGTGTGAGGATGATGTACACACTGATGAGGGTGAGGATGGTAGTGACAATTACATCTTGCTACTGCAGAGCTGTTACCATAGCTACCTTAAGCCCATTGGTAACTTGCTTTGTGAGGACCCAAACAAAGCAAGCACTTCAGCCACAAGTGGCAGTCCCTGTCACTAAAGTGCTTAATTTGTTAAACTGTGCATATACTTTTTAATATGCAACACAAGGGTTAGTGGGAAGACCCAAGGGCATTTTCATCCTGCTCCACTTTTCTTTTTTGCCACAGCTGTGTGGCAATGTTTCATAGAAGTGCTATAAACTATCGTATGTTTGGGCCCCTGCTCTTTTTCTTAGTAACCAGCCAGATTGCTTCAGCCTTTGACATAAACTGGATGGAAACAATATTGTGAGCTGTGAGGTGGTCAAAATTGACTGGAAATTAATATTATTGAGTTTAATAATACTGTTGGAACACAAAAGTCCCAAATTATGAGTTTTTAGCTTTTTTTCATATTTAAAAAAAATACAAAACCAAAACCAGTCACTGCAACATCAAAATTTGATGTCAAATTAGAACCAAAACCAGCAAAAATGGTCTGGCGCACATATCTACTTTTTAGCAATTGCAAGAGAAACTTCGATTACTCATTTGTGTTTCTATCAATTGCATCAATTATTACACTTTCATATGGTCATTAAGAAGTGTTTAATACACTCCTGACAGCTGCTGCCCAGAGGCCAATGCTTCCATTGCCTCCAAGAGTTCAACCACTGGGTTTGGATCAATTTGGCAATGTTCTTTCCTTTGCTTAGTCAACTTATAACATAATTTTGCTCAATGGATGGCAGATTAGTATCAATAACATATTTAACATATTTAGCCAATTCTACTATCATCTACGAAAGCTTGTGATCTACTTTAGAGCTGTTCCCGTACCAAACTGCTATGCAATAGGTCAATACACTTTCAATAACAGTGATAAAAATGCACCTGGGTAATTGTTGATAGAATTATTGCCTAAGGAACTACAGTATATGCACTGTTGTCCCTTTTTACAGTATTTGAAGTCCATGATGTGTAGTCAGGTATGGGGGGTCATTCAGTTGCAATTTCATATCTGCCATTGATCGCAAGTAGCAAAAATACACTGTGCATACCCACAACAGTACAACCAACCCCTGCACTTACACCTTGCTATGGGGGGTGATTAAGAGCTTATCATAGATGAGCTAAAAATAGCACATCTATGATCACAATCTCTAACATTCAGGGGGACACCCAGCACAGGACTAGTCTGCCCCGCATGTCAAGCCCTACCCCTACCCCAACAGAGGTGCCATGTTTTCGCACCTTGTGAGTAGCTCCCTGCCTATGCAGCCTAGCCACCATAGCCTGCCGCAGCAACTGTCTGGACTTGCCTGTGTAGTCCAGACTGGCACCCACCCCCCCACAATGCCGCCGATGCGACACCCCCCTGTGACCGCCTCTGCCTGTCATTCATGTGTGCGCACGCGCAGTGCGGCCACTGCACATGCGCACAACACATAGGGCTTCAGCCTGTGAATTAGGCCCTATGACGGATGAAGTTGCAAGCACCCAATATTGTTCCTGCTACAAGAGGGCATGTTGTAGGCTTGTCATCGGCATGTCTAAGTTTAGTGTACACAACTTGAACAACTCAGGAGCATTTCTATAGCAAAACCTGCTTCCTCCTGCAGAACAATCGCACACATTTGTGTTCTTTCTGTCGAGTGCCTCTTTAGACACACAGAACAAGATATTAATGATGACTGCCCTGCAAATCTTTGCACCATTGGTCATGATTGCAAACACACAACACCTGTTTTAGGGGGTCATTCTGAGTTTATCGTAGCACAGCTACGATCAGGCACTCAGACATGCGGGGGAATGCCCAGCACAGGGCTAGTCTGCCTCGCAGGTCAGTGCGCCCCCCCCCCCCCCCCCCCACAGAAATGCAAAGGCATTGCACAGCGGCGATGCTTTTGCATTTCAGGAGTAACTCCCAGCCAGCGCAGCTCCTGTCGCTGGCCGGGAGAACCTCCACGCCGCCCGGGTTGCAGCGGCTGCGTGTGACGTCACGCAGCCGCCACAGCCCGCCCCCCAACGGTCCGGCCACGCCTGCGTTGGCCGGACCGCGCCCCCTATACGGCAGCTTAACGCTGCTGTCCAGCACCCTCCCGCCTCTGCCTGTCAATCAGCATTTGGCTGGCGTTTGACAGGCATGGACGGACCGTACAGGGTGCGGGCCGCAGTGGCTGCATGATGTCATATGCAGCCGCTGCGAGACGGGCAGCGGAGTAGCTCCCAGCCAGCACGCAAAAGCCGCGCTGGCCGGAAGCTACTCCTGAAGTAGAAAAGCATCACCGCTGTGCGATGCTTTTGTACTTCAGCGACTGGTCAGGGACTGACATGTGGGGTGGGCTAGCCCTGTGCTGGGCATCCCCCCGCATGTCTGTGTTCCTGATCGTAGCTGTGCTAAATTTAGCACAGCTACGATCAAGTCGGAATCAGCCCCAAAAACAATAGATTTATGTTGACCATGGGGGTAATTCTGAGTTGATCGCAGCAGCAAGTTTGTTAGCAAATGGGCAAAACCATGGGGGTAATTCCAAGTTGATCGCAGCAGGATTTTTGATAGCAATTGGGCAAAACCATGTGCACTGCAGGGGAGGCAGATATAACATGTGCAAAAAGAGTTAGATTTGGGTGGGTTATTTTATTTCTGTGCAGGGTAAATACTGGCTGCTTAATTTTTACACTGCAAATTAGATTGCAGATTGAACACACCCCACCCAAATCTAACTCTCTCTGCACATGTTATATCTGCCTCCCCTGCAGTGCACATGGTTTTGCCCAATTGCTAACAAAAATCCTGCTGCGATCAACTTGGAATTACCCCCCATGTTAGCAAATGGGCAGATATAACATTTGCAGAGAGAGTTAGATTTGGGTGGGTTATTTTGTTTCTGTGCAGGGTAAATAATGGCTTCTTTATTTTTACACTGCAATTTAGATTTCAGTTTGAACACACCCCACCCAAATTTAACTCTCTCTGCACATGCTATATCTGACCCCCTGCAGTGCAAATGGTTTTGCCCAATTGCTAACAAAATTGCTGCTGCGATCAACTCAGAATTAGGCCCAATGGGCCTAATTCAGCATTCGAATATATGAGATGCCGTCGCATCTCACAGTAGGGGTAATTCAGACTTGATCGTAGCAGCAAATTTGTTAGCAGTTGGGCAAAACTATGGGGGTCATTCCGAGTTGTTCGCTCGGTAAAAATCTTCGCATCGCAGCGATTTTCCGCTTAATGCGCATGCGCAATGTCCGCACTGCGCCAAGTAAATTTGCTGTGCAGTTAGGATTTTTACTCACGGCTTTTTCATCGTTCTGGCGATCGTAATGTGATTGACAGGAAATGGGTGTTACTGGGCGGAAACAGGACGTTTTATGGACGTGTGGGAAAAAACGCTACCGTTTCCGGAAAAAACGCAGGAGTGGCCGGAGAAACGGGGGAGTGTCTGGGCGAACGCTGGGTGTGTTTGTGACGTCAAACCAGGAACGACAAGCAGTGAAATGATCGCAGATGCCGAGTAAGTCTGGAGCTACTCAGAAACTGCTACGAGGTGTGTAATCGCAATATTGCGAATACATCGTTCGCAATTTTAAGATGCTAAGATTCATTCCCAGTAGGCGGCTGCTTAGCATGAGCAAATCTGCTAAAATCCGCTTGCGAGCGAACAACTCGGAATGACCCCCTATGTGCACTGCTGGGAAGGACAAATATAACATGTGCAGGGAGAGTTAGATTTCAGTTGAGGGTGTTCAAACTAAAATCTAAATTGTAGTAAAATAAAGCAGACAGTATTTACCCTGCACAGAACCAAAATTAACCCACCCAAATCTAACTCTCTCTGCACGTTACATCTGCCACACCTGCACTACAAGTGTGGCAGATATAACATTTGCAGAGGGAGTTAGATTTGGGTGGGTTATTTTGTTTCTGTGCAGAGTAAATACTGCCTGCTTTATTTTTACACTGCAGTTTAGATTTCAGTTTGAACACACCCCACCAAAATCTAACTCTCTCTGCACATGTTATATCTGCCCTCCCTGCCTTGCACATGGTTTTGCCCAACTGCTAACAAATTTGCTGCTATGATCAGGTCATAATTACCCCATGTGTGCACACAGTATTTCTGTGCATGCGCACACTGCAACGGGATTCAGCACGCGAACGCTATCATATGTTTCTTACTTATCTTTCAAGTAGTCATTTTAAATTGTAAAAAATAGGCACAATACAGATCTTATTTGTAATGTAAGGCATGTGCAAATCAGTGTGTTTCACAAATTCATATATACCCCAAAATTAATTATATCTTTAACACCATAACACATATACACTCTGGACCATTACAGTGCATCTGAGATGCCTGGCCCCAAATAACAAACAGCAATTCGCAACACACACATTTTAAAAACAAATAAGATTAAAAAAAATCATTGGTCAGGTTTCCATGAACAACATTACTGACATGTCCACAAATACGGGGTTGGTGTTGTGAAGTTGTTGCATCATCATCCACATACTTAGAGGATTCAGGGCCAAGATCATTATGGTGCACACCTGTAATGGAAATTTACATTTAATATTTTTTTAAGCAAAAACATGTTTCATACTGTATATTTAATACCAGAAACACTAATGTATCTTCTATGGAAGTGGCATTCCTGGGATGAAGAAATGTTCTTTCAGAATCCATAATGGCCACTTCTACAAACTCCTGCTCTTCAATACAGGACAAGGCTATTTCCTCCATAGGGGTATATTCTAATGTTTGAGGGAACCCACCACCTCCAGTTCCACTTGCGTGTTGATGACGATCTCTCTTTTTCTGCTTCAGCTTGCATCTAAAGTCTGTCCACCTGTTTACACAAAATTATGTTTGTGAATAATTAGAGCATTTTTTATACCTAATAGCCAAATAAACAAATGGCATGACAATTTGGTTTTTTTTTTAAATTAAAATATTACCGTCTCTGGACATCACTCATTGTTCGGCATATAGGTGCCTCCTGGTTCACAGCATCCATGATTTGTTGCCAAAGATGCTCCATTGTTGCTGCCCCCATAGGCTTGGGCCCATTAATAATTTTGTCCAAGCCCCCCTGAACCAAGATCTGCAGTTCCTTCCTGCTGAAACACGACTGTCTTGCTTTATTCTGAGCTGGTTACTGGTTTGGGTTGAGGACTGGCTGCCATCTCATCCTCCATGGTGTTTCTTTCATGATGAACCTTACAAAGTTGCTGTTCTTGTTCCTTATCTATTCATGGTTCATAACCTGCAGAGAAAATTTAAATTTGCTTTAAATCATTCTTATTTCCCCTTTAAGGTTACCCTTAAAGGGGACTACCCTTCCCATTCAGAATCCAATTCAAGCTTCTCACACTCACCTACAAAGCCAAACCCACTCTTTTCCATCTTACATCTCTGACCTTATCTCTCTTTACATTCCCACCTGTCCCCTTCGCTCTGCTACTGCACACCGTCTCTCCTGCTAACTGATTACCTCCTCCCACTCCTACCTGTACGATTTTGCATGTGTTGCTCTCTATCTCTGGAATTCTCTACCTCTCCCCCTCAGACTCTCCACCTCACTACAAAACTTAAACTGGCTCTCAAAACCCACTTCTTCACCAAACCCAGCCAACTCTCCTCCTAACCCTGTTGTCTATGCTCACTGTCTACCCCTTCTGTGTCACCCTGGTCTGTTAGCCCTTCACATTTTAGATTGTAAGCTTGCAAGAGCAGGGACTTCTTTCCTCATGTGCCTTTCCTTTTATTACTCTCTTATACTTCGTACTCCCTTTGAGGGCATCTAAACCCTGGTTTTTCTTTAACTGTCCAATATTGTCTTGAACTGTAAGTTCTGTTTTCCTGTTTGCTCATTTGATTATTTACAGTGTAATGGGTGCTGTGGATCCCTTGTGGCGCCATATAAATAAAGGATAATAATAATAAGGTGAATTATATGTATGAGGGGTGCTCACCTTGAAATCACTTCAGCATCATTGGTGTGCCGCAACATTTGTCTGTTTTTTTACACCTGGACTGCATTTTTTTATAGTCTGCATTAATGTATTGACATAATTTGTTCATTGTTAAATTATTTAACATTTTCTCACCCTCCTATATGACAGCTTCAACATTATGGAACTATTTATGCCGGTATTTTTTTTTTCATATGTTGTCCAGGATTCAGGTATCTGGCAGAAATCAGCGTTGAGGCAAGGTGAAGATGCATGGCTTTTGGGTAAATATTATTTTTAAATAACAACTTTAGAACATAAAACCTTTTTAAAAAAAACAACAGGAGATAGTGCATATCCCTGTCACCCATGGCTCCTAACACCATACTTGTCAACAACACTGGGCGCATACTGCCACCAGGCAGGTAATTGACATTGCTTCTGCCTACTACTAAAATTTCAGTTCTGTTGTCTAGACCAGTCTGTTGGTGCACTCATATGTGTGCAACAAATGGTTCCTGAAATTACTGCCCTGTGTTGTGTTTTCCACAACATAGCGATAAGTAGACGTACCATGGGACAGTCATTATGCTGCGCATGAGGAAGAGGACTTAGTGGATAGTCATAGGACTCTGACAGTGGGGGAGATTTCTGACAATATGTTGTGGACAGATACTCCCAGTAAGTATGATGTTTATTATAGTACATAACTGATATTTATTTACATTTGTCATTAAACCTACTTTTAATATAGTGTAAGTTTTTTAAATTATAACATAAATGTACATTTTAAAAGGTGTGTAGAAATGTGATTCTCTTTTACCCAAAACCTATTTTGTTAAAGTCATGACCACAACAATTTGCAGAGATCTAATGTGTAATGCAATAATTTTGTCCCATTTCCATATGCAAAAAAGATGTTTTGCCTTCAAGAGTATTTGTTGGTTTTGTGTTGATCAAATATGTTTGTAAACATTATCAAAACACTATAATTTTGTACATTTGTAAAAATAATTTATGTTACGCATTATCTGGGACTTTAAGTATTGAATATTAAAAAACAACTACACAAAAATAAAAATGTATATGCTATCAATAATCTAACATCATACTGGTGTCCAAATTTATGAAAATGAGTTGTTTGTCAGAAACATAATGAGAACTTTAACAAATCTCAAACTAAACACATACTAATGAATGCTGTTAATTTGAGCAATTGTATTTGCTATAGCAATCAGGCCCTAATGGGCATCCAAAAGGACCTTAGCAACTCGGTGCACCTCAGATTCACATTGGACAAGATGGGAGTTTGTTGATGTTTCTTTAGGGGTTAAATGTGAGATAAAGAAAAAATTATTATATGCTGTAAATATTCTATGTTTGGAAATGTTTTAAAACTTTATTAACAATTACCTAGCTTACTGATGAATGGAGGGTCATGTGATGGTGGTGGAGGCAAGCTGTCATCAGATGATGCAATATCTGACGATGGGGTCATTGCCTGTAATAGTGTTTCAAAAAGGGAGGGACTTGGTGGTGTGGGAAAATCACCAGGTGATGATGCAATGTTTGGGGATGTTAAGTGTTGGTGGGGGAGGGGGGTTGTCTAATGTTCACCATCCTCCTGGGAGGCCAAGCTTGGTTCCTCCTCATCAATATCATGGTGCTTCTCTGCCAGATCCTCCATCTTTTTCTCATGCTCAGGCAACTTTGTATCCTCTATTGCAGGTTGCAAGTGACTATGAGAGACATGACTACGTTGTGTCAGTCCTGCAACAAAATAATAAAAAACATTAGATTATATATTAACATTAAAAAAAAAACACTGAACAGATTTTTTGGATTGATAGACATTGTTAACCTATGAACAGATTTTGTGTCACCTGCATAATTAAATATGCCCAGAAACACCTCTAACAAGCTGGGGGAAAAAAATCCTGCACTCTATGATTGTAACAACCACCTTGTCCCAGCCCCATTCATTTTTTACTATAGGCATGTCACCTGCATATCTGCATGTCACCTGCATGTCACCTGCATATCTGTCCTTCTGATAGAATTAGCCCCAACACCACAAGATGTACACCACTTCATCACCGACCCATGTATTTTAAACCATTACACATCGATATTGCCTCTATAATGATTACAAACCCAAATAATTTGTAATTTGTTATATAATATCATTACTGTTACACATTGCAAACACAAAAAAGAAGGAATTTGCATGGTGTTCTGTGATCATATCACAAAGCTTGGATAATAGCTCAGACTGTCCCAGCGGAAGTCGCTCCAGTGCCTCTTCAAGTGAACGACACTCCGCTTTGTGCCTACCAACTGGCGGATTTGCAATCTCACACGCTGGTAGGCTGCTATTTTTACTCTGTTACTGATAAATGGAGTTTTACACAGTTTCATGGCCAAACGTCTGTAAGTACAATTAGTCAACTTAAAAATAAATGGAATTAATCATATGTATGCTTATAAAATGTTTCAAATAGATTAATATGTCTATTTCATGTTATTTATTAATTATTATTATTATTATTGTTATTATTATGTTACAAAAATATATATTATTGTCATGTTCTGTATGCAAATAAAAAACTTTATGAATCTTTTAATCCTCACTTGAACATAATGCAAACATTGGACCTTATTCAGCTAATTTAGCAAAACTGCAACTGCTAGCACTTGCATTCTGGGGGCCGTCCAGCACAGGGCAAGGCCACCCAGCATGCTAATGGCCTCCAGTGATGCGAGTGCAATGCAATTGCAATCTCATTGCAGACCCTGCCAAACAATGGAATACCCCTGCTTGCGCAGCCTTACTGTGAAGGCAGACTCAGTGTGGCCATCTTACCCATCACAGTGTCCGTGTGTGACGTCACGTGGCTGCCCAGTAAATGGCCCGGACCCACCCCCGTTTGCTGCTCTGAAAACAGCCCAGAGCAACCCCCATTTTTGATGGCATGCCCCGCAGCACCACATCACTGCCCCCAATAGCCCCGCATCTCCCATTCATACTGAATAAGGCCCTTTGTTCCTAATGGACATGGAACCAAATGAGGAGACAAAAATAAAACATTTACACTTTCAATTTGATTTAACAGGGTCATTATACTTGACTTTCATGTGTTAATTGATCAGTAATTGATTAACTGAATAGCTAATATGTATCCTAGGACAAAAATCCAAGTAACTGCAAAAATATGTCCATACATTCCTTGTGCACTTGCAACCATCAGCATAGTACTTTGCGAAAATAGGGGGTTGATCGCTCGCTAGCTATTTTTTGCAACGCTGCGATCAGATAGTCGCCGCCTATGGGGGAGTGTATTTTCGCTTTGCAAGTGTGCGAACGCTTGTGCAGCCGAGCGGTACAAAAAAAGTTTTGTGCAGTTTCTGAGTAGGTCTGAACTTACTCAGCCGCTGTGATCACTTCAGCCTGTCTGGTCCCGGAATTGATGTCAGACACCCGCCCTGCAAACGCTTGGACATGCCTGCGTTTTTCCAAATACTTCCTTGAAACGGTCAGTTGACACCCACAAACGCCTTCTCCCTGTCAATCTCCTTGCGATCAGCTTTGCGAATGGATTCTTCATTAAATCCATCGCCCAGCAACTATCCGCTGTGTACCTGTACGATGCGCCTGCGCATTGCGGTGCATATGCATGCGCAGTTTTGCAGTGTTCTGACCTGATCACAGCACTGCAAAAAATAGCTAGCTAGCGTGCGATCAGGTCGGAATCACCCCCATAATTGGTTGATTCTGCTAAGGCTACACATAGCTTCTACATTTGATGGGTATGACATCTTTTTTTTAGAGTTTTTTGGATTGTTTGCATCGGGTGGGCTGACTTTATGTGTTGTAAGTTAATGCATTTTCAGTCACAAGTATTATGCAAAAGATTGCAACATCAACTGCACCTAAAGGACCCACATGGTGACGCCTAAGATTTTGAAATTATTTACCCTCTCTACCTCTAAACTAAAGTATCTAGAGTAAAGAGTTGCAGAATTGGCCTCACTGATCTTATAAAATCAATAATTATTATTTTTTATTATTCAAAAGCAAATAATTATCTTCACTGCATTTAATCAAATGATCAACTTTGTCCCAATACGTCTTCTCATCCCCATTAGTAATGAGACCCACTACAGTTGTATCAGCAGTGAACTTGGCTATAGAATTAGATTTGAATAGTGGAACACAGTCATAAATAAAAAGTTGAAAATAAAATTTGACTTAAAACACACCCCTGTGGGGCACCAATACTAATACTAACTACATTGGAAATGGAGTTCTCAATATTACTTGCTGTTGCCTGTTAATAAAAAAAAAAATCTAATATCAAATTGCACATAGATACATTAAATTACAGCTGATGCAGTTTGTTTACCAATGTTGCTGGGACAATGGTATTAAATGATGAACTGTAGTCATAAAGAGTAGTCTTACATAGGTATTAGGCAGTACTAAGTGACTGAGGGCAGATTTAAACTAAACATCCTCTGTCAACCTATTCTCTCTGTAGGCAAGCTGAAAAAAACATTTCATGATCAGTGGAGTGAGTGCAATTGGTTGTTAGTCATTGTCATTGGAATTTTTTTGGGAATGGAACAATCAAAGTAGACTTAAAACATTGCACAATGGACAAATTAAAAATACAGCATACGTAAAATCACTCCAAGCTGGCCAGCACAATCCTTTGGTACTTTTACTGATATCCCATCAGAGCTGAGTACCTTCTAGCATTAAGTTTCAGTAAATATTTCCTAACATCTTCCTCTGAGAAAAACAATATAGAATCCTCACATGTAATAGAGTATTTAGCGGCTAATTCAGGTTGGATCGCAGTGTGCAATCCAACTGCAAAAATTACAAAAAAGATGTGGGTGCATGTGCAGCGCCCATCCTGTGCGCGGCGGGGGGGCGGCAACGCTCCGTTTCCTAAGCGGAGATGGAGGCCGGCAAATGGGGGCAGTTGGGCACGAATGGGGGCGTGGCGGGGGCATGATCGTGGCAGCTGTGTGACATCATACGCAGCCGCCGTGAATGGAAAAACGGCGGCAGGCCTCCTGCGGACGCAGCTAAGCTGTTCATCCACGGCTTCTCGTTATAAAACTGATTAAAGCACTTCTTTACTTTAATATTCTCAGTACATCAATTACCATAAGACATAGCAGTAGATGCCAAAGACTCCACATTAACACCTGAATTCTCCAATGATTGCAAGACAAACAATTCCCAGTCAGTGTTACCAAAGCAATCCAAGGCCAGATATAAACTATTCTACTAGCCAGTATTGACTATTAAACAGGGAGCCTATGGAGCGGTACAGCAATCAATGATTGACTGACCAACATGCGGATACGTTATAACTTTCTAGACATCTTTAATATTAGTATAAGTATCTAAAATATTATCCCCTCGAACTGGAACAGATACAGTACATTTTTTGTAGAATTTCAGAAGAACCAGTTATAAATTAGCGTGGTTACAATCCCCGACAAGAACAAAAACTTCTTCTGAGGATTTGCTGCCAAGGTTGCCTGTCACGGACATGACACTGGCAGGACCTACTCTGATGAGTGACAACTGATGATTGCTTCCTCTGCTACTAAACTCAGAGTGCACTGTAACAAATAATAAGGATGGTGGCCTGAGTGGTGGAAGAAGGACTACTCCCCATGCAATTAGATCACGGACTGCGGGTTGTGAATTTATGGTTTATATACTGTAGATTTATTTTTCCTTGCATTTTCATCAAGGTCATCCTCTATTTTCTGTGATTTTATTTATTACCAGTTATTTATATAGTGCACACATAATTCACATCACTCCCTGCCCCAGTGGAGCTTACAATCCATATTCCCTACCACATGTACACACAGACACATTCACACTAGGGTTCATTTTTGTCATGAGCCAATTAACCTGGGATTGTGGGATGAAACCGGAGTACTTGGAGGAAACCCTCACAAGCACGTGTATACTATACAAACTCCACATAGTTAGGGCCATGGTGGGAGTCAATCTCATGACCTCAGTGCTATAAGACAGTAATGCTATCCATTACACTATCCGTACATCCATATTTGGTACATATTGTACAAGTAATCTTCTGGGGGCTGGGGGAGCAGAAAGTGTATGGTGATGGAGAATAAAAAGGGTAAGGGGAACTCTATCTTATACAACGGGAATTCTTCAGGAAATGAATACCGACACGGGAGTGTACATTACAGTATTTACAGATGGGGGTGTTTCATGAGGAGCACAGAGTGCATTGAAGAAAATATAGATGTATTGAGCCCACTAATGTAGAACATGCAGGGGGAGGTGGAGACATACATATAGAGGGGCACTTATAGACATATGGATGGGCGTTTATATACTTATAGCAGTGATTGCAAATACATATATACAGTATAGTGCATATTTTACACAAAAATTAGGTCATGGGACTCACTTTTTCAGAATGGGTGGGTCACCAGAGACACATTCTGCTGGGATTGGCTACTGGTTAAATGATTGATTGTCTCATTGGCCCAGCTACAGAAAGTACTAAAAAAAAAGTGGAGGAGGAGCCAACCCTTCGGCGCCTTTGCTGGACATGGATGCAACGGCTGCGGGACCTAGCACTACAGGCACAGGCGGCTCCAAAATATTGGACAAAGAAAAGTGCCCCAGAACTTTAGAAGGCAGACCCCAGCACCCTTGCAGCGTAGAAGTCTGGAGGACCCAATACCCAGCATGAAAGCAGCACTAGCATACTACAGGCAGCTACAAGAGCTAAGGAGAATATGGTGTCACTTTGTAGGTGGCTGCATTCCCTGACCTGGAGGAAAACATGTGTTTAATAAGTGGGTAGCTGGGTCTTTCGGTGCAGTGGGAACTAATACAAACAGGTTGGGGCTGGGGGTGTCGTGGAGGCTAACACTGCTGTTATGTAAAATGAAAGTGCTACTAGTGAAAATATAGGAGTATGTTCTGAACTAAAAAAATAGCAAAGTCAATAACAAATGCTAAAAGACCTTTGGCAGAATAAGTGATATTGAGTCTTCAGTTACTTCAGGTAACATTGAAGGGACCTCTGTCTAGCTTACCCTACACTTTCCATCAAGCATGTATTGCCTCTTTCAAATGTTATCCACACTGCAAGGCTTGATCTGGATCCTTCTCTGTAGGTACAGATGCTGGTTGGATAGTGCAGCATTAATATTTTGTATATTTGAAGCTATGTGGCCAGTAGTCGGCAATCTCACGAAGCCACTACACCAACCCCAGCTGGTGTGATGTGTGTGAAGTGGTCTCTCAGACATACAGCACTTGCGACCAGCCGGCTACTGTATGCAGGGAAGTGCTACAGTCTATTGCTGGGTCTGGGCAGGCACGCTACTATAGCACTGCTGGTAGAGGCATGTGATTGCAATGCCTGGTAGTCAGAAAGTGACGTAACTACTCCCTCCTCTGCAATCAATCAATCTGGGTGGTGGGGGTCCAGGGGACAGCTGCTACTTTGAAAAATTGGTGTCAGTGGGTAGTAAAAGAGCGGATCCCACAGGACGTGCTATAATCTTGCTGTATGCGCCCGTACCACAGCCAATCGCTGCCTGCTCGATCTACCCAGCCAATCACCACCTGCAGGGTAACAATCTCCCCAGCCAATCACCTCCTGTAGTGTCTCCCTCCCTGCCTGTTCTCCAGCGCGCACCCCTACTATTTAATTCTAGCAGCACTTCAGCTGTGCTTCTGTACACACGCTTACCTTTAGCAGCAGCATCTTCATAACACACAAAAATGAACTTGGATTGCCTGAGGAAGAGAGTACGGCAATACATAGCGCAGGGGAGACCAATGTGCTGTGGTGCTGCATCACGTCACATGGCAGCAAACCTAGCACTGGGAGCTGCTACACTCCCCCATTTCCACTGTCACTGGGTATCCTATTATATTACAATATTACTATGCTGCCTTATTACTGCTATATCATAAAACAGCGCCTTACACCCTGCCTATCCCCAGCTGCCAGCCCCTAACCCCCTCCATGCCTCCAAGTACTGCCCACTGCTATATACCCATATCTTCTCCCTTCCTCAGTACTTCCTGCCCTTAACCCCTCCTTGCATTCAATACTGCCCCATCTGTTGTATATACTTATCCTTCCTTCCTTCTTTTGAAACCTGCCTTTACCACCCTCTACCCCATCCCTACTCCAACTGCTCCCTGACTTAACCCCCATCTCTATTCCAACTGCGGCCTGCCCTTAACCCCCTTTAACCCAACTGTTACCTGCCACCTCACCTGAACCCCACTACTGTACCAACTGCCTACCCCCAGCACAGCCTGCCTTTACCCCTAGCTCTACCCCAGCTGCTGTTTGCCATTAATCCTGTTTATGCCAACTGCTACCTGTCCATAGCACTGTCTCAGCTGCTGACTTCCCTCGCTCTCCTCTCTTCCCCCAGCACTGCAGCTGTTGGCTATGTGAGATCAAGGCAATGTAATCCGTACTGTAAAATATGACTGTGTCTTCCCAGTGTAGGGCATGTGGGGTGGTCTGATGCTATATGAGGAGCTCAAAAGCAGAATATGTGATGGAACTCAGTTGCAGGACCCCCATTTTTTAAGTGGTTGGTTCTTTGGACCCACAATAATTTTCACTGAGCGTGATCACTGTTAGAGATGTGCACTTACAGATATAAAAAGACAAGACAAAGAAAAAAATTTCAAGAATAATATAAAGATATAGAAATTATGATTGAGATGTTAATATAAAGGATATTTATATACATTTAAAAACATCTTGTAGAAAGGTAAATAATGAGGTCTGTAGTAAATATGCATACAATAAAATATACATTTCAATGGGTGAAGTGTAGTGGTATATTTAGGAAACTTAGAAATCTATTTACTAAGCCTTAGATGGAGATAAAGTGGACAGAGATAAAGTCCCAGCCAATCGGATCCTAACGACCATGTCACAGGCTGGGTTTGAAAAATGACAGTTAGGAGCCGATTGGCTGGTACTTTATCTCCGTCGGATTTATTTCAATCCAAGGCTTAGTAAAAAGACCCCTTATTGGCAGGTATGAACTCAATATTTAAATGTACTGTAGAAGACGGACTAATGGTGGCTGTTGTGATTAAGGGTTTTTGAGTTTTATGTTGCATTAGGTATGTAGAGCTTCAGAGTATGTGATATGCTGTAGCCATTATATTTTTCAATATGTTGTTCAGTGCGAATCTAGTAAGGGGAGAGGTGGGCAAAATGTCTAATTGGTAGGGTGTACAGCATATTTGGGGTTGTAGGAAGAATATAATATGTTGTAGGCATTTTATAATCAGGAGTAGTATGTACTACTGTATGTGTGGAGGTTATAAACACCAGTGGTGGGCAAGAATGGCACGTCTCTTGGATGGGTTTGTGGATGCTGGGCATGTCTGTGGACAAGTGCCTCAGCAACACCCAATGAGAATCAAGGTGATTCTTATTGGTTGTTGTACCGAATGCATTGCTGGCTGAAGCAGGTGTTAAGTCAGGTCAGTCTTCTGGGGTGGCTGGGGCAATCTGTGACGGACAGTGTCTGATTGTGGCAGGACAATCCCCACACCCCTTGCTGTGATGTACCTTCTTAATAGATCACAAAGGATTTACAGCTTTTAAAGCAGATCACCAACTCCAATAGTCATACTGCTCCCGATGTAAGTGCCAGGATGGGGGTATAGCTTGGGAGGCAGTATGTGGCTCCATATTGTAGTTTTCTGCCCTTCTAATCTTCTCTTTTGTTCCCTGCCTTGTGTTTCCAGTGTGTGTTTGTTGGGGTATGAATATAAGAATTCAGACAGAATATTATAGATCAGTTTTCATGGGGCGCAATCTTTTATAAGATCAAAATTAAAATGAACACTATGTGCTTTCTAAATATGTTTCCAAAAGTATTGAAATTATCTCAGTAGACAAATTGTGTGCATATTATCGCTTATTCCCCTTGTGGTCAAATTATATATTTACTTGAAATCATTGTCAATATCTTCATATGTGCTATAAGATGTTTCTGTGTTCTTTGTTCTTTTGTGATTTTTGGATAAATGTGTGGGCAGAACAGCTTTATTCTGAATGGCTATTTGAATTCTATGTGAGCAGCCACATGATCATACAACGGAGCTGCATATTAGTGATGCTGAAAGTGTTATATTTATGAAGAATCAGTGTGATATTCCAATATTCAAAATAATCAGCACGGTTTATGCACCCTCTCTATATTAATCTTCCTAGATATTCTTATGTCTCTCTCCGTATTATTGATGGGTATCCAATGTATATACTTCGTTACCTAGCAACAGCCGTATTTTGATTGCCTATTTGGATCACATGGGGGTAGACACATGACTGCTTTGACGGACCCACACACTGAGAACACTCTAAAAGCGTCTAACAGCGCTTAACAAATATAACCATTAATGAGGAGCTAATGCGGTCATGTGACATATCCAGTTCAGCCGGAAATGAATATGACCGATTGCGGTCATGTGACCACTCGGATCATAACAATGAATGGACTTTCTCTCTCCTTCTTTCCTTCTAATGATTTGGTGAGTTCTGAGGATTCATTTAACTTGTAACTAACAACATACCATTTAAGTCAGTACTGATCTTTAGTTTAAGATCATAGTAAGAATACCCCGTCGTTGTGTACAACATCTAAATGTGAGATGATTAGTTGTTTGTGTCACATGACCAATTTTCACAAAATTCAGGCACCTGCTGCTAATATTCAAAATACTGTGTATTTTATATATATATTTTAAGTATTTTTAATTTTGAGTATCTTTTATTATATAATTTCCTTCTACTTTACTTAATAGTACTTTCACACTTTGATTTAATTTATTATGAGCTATCCAGCTGTAGTTAATGACCCATTCTAGGGGGTACAAAAGGCAAGTCTGGGTCACATCCATTATATGGTCCTTATGAAGGTGTGGGAAGTTCCACACGAAAACGCGTTGAGCTGATAACTAAGATTCATTATCACCTTTGGACACCATCTGCATCTAGCATTTTATCTGGACCAGCTTTGAAGTTCTGAGAATAATACCTTGATCCCAAATTGCAGTACCAAGTTAATCTGGTGAATCATCTCGGATCCGCTGGGTAATATACCGAATTTTTAAATTTGCATTTTGCACAAATTTGCTTGTGTGTTCCAAAGGATTGAGAATATTAAAAATCTCAGGATTTAAATGAGATTACAGGACTGAGCTGTTTCTATAGGACTGGTCCTAAAACCATTAGAGACTGCCAGCAATAGGACCTCATATGTGGTTTATATAATATATATATATATATATATATATATATATATATACAGTATGTATATATACAGTATATATTTTATATATATATATATATATATATATAGCTTTGTCTTATTATTGCATGTGAATTTTTATAATAAATAGTCAATTGATTTTTTAACCTTAACCACTTATGTATTCATTCTGGTCCGATAACCCCAAGTGCCATCTCTCTTTGTTATTGATATTATATGTAGGAGATTTACACACTCCTTGGTGGCAGCTGGTAGCTGCACCGTGACAGCCATCTTTTTTTACTCCATATAGTCATACTGCTCCCGATGTATGTGCCAGGATGGGGGTATAGCTTGGGAGGCAGTATGTGGCTCCATACTGTAGTTGTCTACCCTTCTTACCTTGTCTTTTGTTCCCTGGCTTGTGTTTCCAGTGTGTATTTGTTGGGGTATGATTGAAAAAAATTCAGACAGAATATTATAGATCAGTTTTCATGGGGCACAATCTTTTATTCTTACTTTGCCCTGGATGCCATCAACCCAAGTTATGCCTCTGCTGCTAGGGAGAGATGAGATTCATGGCAGCTACAGTATGTTCTCAGCCTCCCCTTTGTAGTAGTCAGAAACTTTCTGGAGCTGGAGCCACACTGTGACCAATAATATTGCAAAAAAAGCACAAAGGGACGCAGCTATCAGATCTGCCTCATTGAAGGGGCGTGGCTTGCTACAGTGTCAGGTGACCTATTTTAGGAAGTTCCCCAGCACCCAACCAGGAGCTGCCAACATGAAGGAGAAGCTGATGATCAAAATGACTAAAATGTAGGGGAACGTCCTGGTGAGTGGCAGCTGGGGCTGAGCAAGGGGAGCACAGGCCTGCCCGAATCGCCTCCTTTGGGAAACATACCCCCTTGCCATGTGGACTAAGCAGATAGTGCCTTCAAGTATAAGATCGGTATTGATCTGTTTCTGTTTGTTAGCAGAGGGTCTAAGTTGACCCAGGGGCTGATATGCTTAAAATAGAGATTTGCACTATAGGGCAAGTGTGAGATTTCAGTGAATAATGAATTACCCAGAGGACAAAAGTGTTCTATAATACCCACATGAACCATCAGGTTTATATATGTGTGTGTAAACCTGTCTCTGATACTAGCCAGTGCCTCACCAGCCATTAATCTCACAGCATGTCACTGCTGTACAGTATTTACACTGTAGTGATGCCCTGATCCTAGATCTTCTCATGTTAATCTGTTGTAGTCTTAAATGACATGCCTAAAATACCTGATAATGGGCCTAATTCAAACCTGATCGCAAAAGCAAAATCTTTCTCTAATGGGCAAAACCATGTACACTGCAGGTGGGGCAGATGTAACATGTGCAGAGAGAGTTAGATTTCGGTGGGTTATTTTGTTTCTGTGCGGGGTAAATACTGGCTGCTTTATTTTTACACTGCAATTTAGATTTCAGTTTGAACACACCTCACCCAAATCTAAGTCTCAGTGTACACATGGTTTTGTCGATTAAAGAAAGATTTTGCTTTTGCGATCAACCCTGAACTAGGCCCTGTGGGGCAGATTTATTAAGCTTGGTAAAGTGATAAAGTGGAGGGTGATAAAGGATCAGCCAGTCAGCTCCTAACTGTCATTTTTCAAACCCAACCTGTGACATGGAAGTTAAAATCTGATCGGCTGGTCCTTTATCACCTTCCACTTTATCACTTCACCGAGCTTAATAAATCTGCCCCTCTGTCACTATAAATACCTTTGTACATACACACACACTTTTCTATGAATGAGACTTCTTGACATTAGAAAACAACATGTAATTCCTTACAAGCTAAAATGGGCAAGATCAATAGTTTGTGATGCAGGCGACATCAAAGTTTTAACTTTTGTCATGTCCAGCAGAGCATATTTTTTTCTCAAATAGGCCTTCAGAGAGCAATCCCTGATGAAGTCTATTTGCTGAATCATCACATAAAATAAATAAAACTTTGCTTATTGTATTTGATTTGCCTACATAACATACACTGGTCCAGAGATGTGAAGCCCCCACTTACTTCCTTTTCATGAGTGACTGCAGCCCCTGATGACCACCACTGAAAGAATCCCAAGAGGTAGCTGAAATCTAACTTGACTCAAGATTGATTAAATTTCACAGTAGTTTTGGAATCTGAATAATAGCATCATCATCATCATTTAAGTTTAATTTGCTTTCAGCAATTAAAATTCAATAAAGTATGTTTTAAAGGATCATTTGAACCAATAATGAGCTCTGCTTATCATATGAGAACGGTAATAGCCTTCCATCCCTGAATTTAACAAATCTTGAAAAGACATTTTAAGTAAAGTTTCTTTCCTATGCAAATAGTGCATGCAATCACAGCAAAATGTACATCAGTCAATTACACTTTTTAATCTATCTCTCTATATATTTTCCAAGAGCATAAAATACCTTGTTAAAATAGGTTGTATTTTACAACGAGAAACCATAAACCAAATGCCATGACTTAAAACTCCAGGTTTTATGCAATACCATGTTCTAAGTTATTCCATTTTTTTAATAACCAATTTTATGACATCGCCATCAAAATGATGAATTTAATAATCCTAAAATAAGACATAAAACTCCAGGTAAGCTTTTTCTGGATTGCAAACTTTAATTCTATTCTGGTCTGTAAACTTTAACTATTTTTTATTTATATATATTTTTTAATGATAAAATATATTTTCACTTGATCCTTTTCTGCAATCAAATAGCCAGGTGGTTTGAAACAATTTTTCATATACAGAAATCTACACAATTCATTATATTGAAATGTATTCCAGAGTTAGTACAGTATGTATCAAATTATTTACATTTTCAGAACTTAAGACTAGTCAATTATAATTAACTTGCAAAATATTACTGTAACTGAGCATACATTTTAGTACATTATTAATAGGATCACGCACAATATTTGAATAGGAAACAGAGGTTTCTTAGCCAGAACGGAGAGTGCAAGTTGCATTCGTAATTAGTGCATCCATTTCTCTTAAGGGTTGACTCAGAGCAGTATAACATGACTTAAATGATAAACCATATGACATCCAAAAATGTCTGCTTCCTTCTTTTGGTAAATTTGGGTAGAACAAAGTACTACAGTCAGGGCCGGCTCCAGGCATCCTAGCACCTCGAGCGAGAAATTTTGAAGTGCCCCTCCCCCACCCCCACCTAATAGTTTTGTTAACAGAAAATTAATTTAATTATAGAAAATGATCCACAAAAACTAAAAAGGAGTAAATTTTTGCAAAATATTCCATTTATTGATTACATAACCTGTCTCTCAATAAGCAATAGCATGAGTAAACAATATAAATACTGTTATGGGTATTGATGCATTAAATACTCCATTTCTCAATGATACAGCACCAGTAGACAAAAAGAAGATACTGTTCACTAATTTATTTATATTGTCAATTTGATTAAATCATTTGTTTTTACTTGTAAGCACTAATTTTGTTTTTTGGGTATGCGATTCAGCAGCGCCTACTGTACTGTTTAATATTAATCGATTAAAGACTCCATTTCTCAATGATACAGCACCACTAGACAAAAAAAAGAAGAGTCTGCTCTGGGCATAGATCCATTAAACACTCTCAACAATACAACAGCCTGAGAAGACAAAAAAGAAGAGACTGCTCTGGGCATAGATCCATTAAAGACTCTCAACAATACAACAGCCTGAGAAGACAAAAAAGAAGAGACTGCTCTGGGCATAGATCCATTAAAGACTCTCTCAACAATACAACAGCCTGAGTAGACAAAAAAGAAGAGGAGACTGCTCTGGGCATAGATCCATTAAAGACTCTCTCAACAATACAACAGCCTGAGTAGACAAAAAAGAAGAGACTGCTCTGGACATAGATCCATTAAAGACTCTCAACAATACAACAGCCTGAGAAGACAAAAAAGAAGAGACTGCTCTGGTCATAGATCCATTAAAGACTCTCAACAATACAACAGCCTGTGAAGACAAAAGAAGAGACTGCTCTGGGCATAGATCCATTAAAGACTCTCAACAATACAACATCCTGAGAAGACAAAAAAGAAGAGACTGCTCTGGGCATAGATCCATTAAAGACTCTCAACAATACAACAGCCTGAGTAGACAAAAAAGAAGAGACTGCTCTGGACATAGATCCATTAAAGACTCTCTCAACAATACAACAGCCTGAGAAGACAAAAAAGAAGAGGAGACTGCTCTGGGCATAGATCCATTAAAGATTCTCAACAATACAACAGCCTGAGAAGACAAAAAAGAATAGACTGCTCTGGGCATAGATCCATTAAAGACTCTCTCAACAATACAACAGCCTGAGAAGACAAAAAAGAAGAGACTGCTCTGGGCATAGATCCATTAAAGACTCTCAACAATACAACAGCCTGAGAAGACAAAAAAGAAGAGACTGCTCTGGGCATAGATCCATTAAAGACTCTCAACAATACAACAGCCTGAGAAGACAAAAAAGAAGAGACTGCTCTGGGCATAGATCCATTAAAGACTCTCAACAATACAACAGCCTGTGAAGACAAAAAAGAAGAGACTGCTCTGGGCATAGATCCATTAAAGACTCTCAACAATACAACAGCCTGAGTAGACAAAAAAGAAGAGACTGCTCTGGGCATAGATCCATTAAAGACTCAAACACTCAAGAATATCCAATATAGGAATATTGAGTTAAAAGAAAAATTATATAGAAAATATTCATCCTCAAGAAAAAACGACTTTTCTTGATTTTTTATTAGCAAAACTTTTGATCAGTTCTGAAAAATCTATGTTTTGAGATACATCATTTTCAATCGAAAGGGTTGCTAATGAACTCAACATTTCTTGAGACAGAGGATCGCAGATAAGTTTTTATTAATTTCAATTTTGAGAAGCTTCTCCACTAGCCACAGAAACTGGTGTTGTTAATAAGATTCTCAAAGAAACCCATGTATTTGGATATAGATCTTCTAGCTTTGATGTTTTGATAAAATTCAGTATGTTGAGTGGAGTTGGCATTGCCATGTTTTCTACAAACTTCTGGATACTGATCAGTTCATCACATAGAGGACCACCTTCAATATCTGCATCCTCACCAGTAGTCAGAGCAAGCTGGAGATCACTGCAGTGCTTTTCAAGCTGCTCTCTATTTGGTAATTCAGTTATCTTGTAAAGGAAACCCCATGTTTCAGCATGCTGATTAAGTTGCTGAAATCTCTCTCGAACGGACATAATAGCTACGTCAAGCAATGTAATAAAAAATTAAACTTCAAATTGTTTCTTACTGTAGGTGTTGTAGCAATTTGATCATCTCTACTCTCATAATCAAAATGTCATTTCACATAACGTATTCTTTTTGTTGCTTGAAATTCAGGGACACCTTCAAGAACTTTTGCAAGCTCTTTGGCACTTGATATAGCATTCTCAAAGCCATTTTTTTTATATTCTTCCAAAAACTTGATACAACCGTGTATTAATTCCACGGTTTTTATTACATCCATACTCTGACTCTGCATCGATTTACTGACTACATTTACTTGAAAAAGTATATCGTACCAAATCACCAACGAAACAAGAAAACTAAAATCTTTCAGCTGACAAGATAAAGTAATTGCTTCATGTGCAATTTCATGGTCATGTTTTTCCTCTTTTTCAGAAAGAGAAATAAGTGCATCATGAATATCTGCAACTTGGTATCGAACCGCTTTCACACTGGAAATTTTAGCCTCCCAACGTGTGTCGCTAGGTCTTTTTATAGTAAAAGAAATTACATGGTCATTCAACGACTAACGGAAGCAGCAAAAAGAGAGTATAATCGGCCAACAATTCCAAATAAAGACAAAGATTTGACAGAGGATTTTGCTGCATCGCACAGCACAAGGTTCAAGTTATGGCATCCACAAGGCATAAAAAATGCCAGTGGATTATGTTCTAAGATTCTCTTTTGGACTCCACTATTTTTCCCTTTCATGTTTGCCCCGTTGTCATATCCCTGACCTCTACAATGTTTCAAGTCGATTTTATTTTTTTCAAGCAATTTCAGGAGAACATCTGAAAGACCTTTACCAGTGGAGTCGACTATTGGGGTGAATCCCAAGAACCGTTCACAGATTTCAACATTGTTATTTGTTAGGTCAACATACCTTATAGTCAATGATAATTGTTCAACATGACTTATTTCTGGGGTACAGTCAGCAATTATTGAAAAATATTTAGCATTTTGTATGAAGGAGATTGTTTTAGAATTAACTTCTTCAGCCATTAGTTGAATAAGTTCATTTAAAATATTCTTTCCACAGTAATGAACTGACAGTTCATCTTTCAAATTACGACCAACATGTTCTTGCATAACAGGATCAAATTTTGCCAATAACTGAATAAGACCCAAGTATTTTCCATTGTTTTTGGTATACAATTTATTCGAAGAACCACGAAATGCTATATTATTTTCTGCAAGATACAGAATTATATTCATCAATCTATTCAAAACGTTTGACCAATGCTCTGATTCTTTCACAATTAACAGTTGTTCTACTCTATCAATTGTTTTTCCAGAATTAAGTCTTTTTTCAGTTTCTATCCATGACTGATAAGCCAACATGTGACTTGAAACATTTTCGTGTGCTTTGAGGATTGCAGACACATGACTCCAATCATTGACACCTACACTCCCTAAAAATGATCTTGAGCTACGATCAAAACATAAACAACAGAAACAGAATATGCAATCTTTCGTTTCTGAATACATTAACCATCTACGTTGTATACATTCACCATTGGGAAGTGTACGACTATAATGAACATTTGAGAAATGACGACCATTTGCATCACGCGGATATTGTTTAAGCTGAACTTGTTGTGGACCTTGAACAACCAACTGATCTATAATTTTAGTATTAAGACATTTAGGCCATACGTCAGGGTCTGATAGATTCAGAAGAGGTGTTGCATATGTTTCGACATCAACCACTTCAGAAACATCAGACTGCAAATCTGGTTCATCTTCCTCTGAAATATCTGCAATATTGTTATTTGAGCCACACATTGAAGATATCACAGAAGTTGCAGGCAATTCTTCATTAGACTTTTCATTCATAGCTATAGCATTAGACGATGTAAAATAGTCTTGCAGGTTCATAAATTTCTTTCTACTTTCCTGAAATTCAGCTTCCTTCTCTGCCCTTCTTCTTCTGTATTCTGCACCGGATGGTTTCTTTTTACCAGTATTTGCCATTTTTGAAGACTGTTTAAATCTGTAAATAAAAAATGTATTTAGCAAACCCTAAACTTAAAACATAGGCTAGCTATGGAAATATTACCTGAAAATCAAATAGCTCATAGCTCTGAGGGGAAAAGGACAAGGCAGTATATGGACTTGCAAACTGTTAAATTTTTTTTTTAACTAATAAATATGTTTCAACTAGAATACTCATTATGCTATTTTCCCTCATTTTTACATTCACTTTGAAACAAAAATGGCATGAGAGAGATTTGGTGGTTATATGTAAATACAGTCATACCAAAAAAAGTAAAAAAAAATATAATACATATTGTATGACAGGATTTTCAATTACCCAATTCTGCATGCTTATGTATTCTATTGTAACCAAAATCCATACATTCAGCTAAATTCATGGGGGGAATTCAATTGATTTTCATGCACTCTGCTGACCATCTACACAAAGGGGCATCTATCAGAGCAATTCCATTGTTGCTATGATCAGATGCCCATTGGTAATCAATGTGTCTGATGGTCTGTCAGCTTAGAGTTTAGCGACGCAAAGCAGCTAAACCCATGTAAAAATCATGATTGGGCATCTAAAGTCTGGATTTGTGTGCTTTGAGCGACATTAATATGGACTTTTCACACATTTTTTCTTGCTTTCCTGGAGGATGTGAAAACATTTGTCTGCTGCGGCTAATGTGCAGCAGATCAGAACATTGAATTGCTGCGATAATCTCCCGTTCCTATAGAAGACCATGCACAATGCCCAATTGAAATCCCCCCATGATATTACTCTATGTTTGTTAGTGGGTAAAATATACTTTAATCCAAAATTAAATAAACAGCCTAAAACCTCCAACGTTTCAGGACAGGGCAACAACCTATCAGGGTGTGATAATAATAAAAAATAAAAATAAAAAAGAGAGAAAAGCATATTACCTTAAATAGGCGAGTATGAAGATCTATCCTGGAGCTTTCAAATGGTCGAAATTTTCAATCTTCATCCCTCTGCATCTGTGCTGTAACAGCCAGCCACACAAAATTGACTATACTGCAGAAAAATGGTAGGCAAATGTTTTTAAAAAAAAAACATCATTTAAGACCACATTACAGCCCTATTCTACATATCCTAAGACAGGAATAGGCCACCTTGTCCCTATAAAAAAATTACAGTTAGAATGGCGCATACTGTACCTGAGAGACTTGGCTGAACTACTTCCAAAAGAATGGGATGCTGCTGTGTACACCTGGCAGACAAACTTCCTGTCTTCTTTGGTTCTGGGTCAGCCACAAAAAAACAACACTGCAATAAAAGAGGCAAAATAGATAGAAATACAAGGTAGCTCATGCCCACATTGCAACCACATTCTATAAAGTGGTGATTCAATTGTTTCTTAGGCACCGGCCAAGTAGGTGGCGCCCAACAGCAGCAAATTCAATTGTTCCGCTGTTTGGGAGTGATCACCACTGCCACAGACTTTTCTGCTGACTGTCTCCTGAGGTGGCAAGCAGAAATGTGCAAAAAATGTCCCATTTGTATGCCAATATGGGGCTTCTTGCATTGTGGGTCTACTTAAGATGGGATCAGCCAATATTCGTGGCTAAACCACATCTATTTGGGAGATGAAAAAGTAATGAGCACCTGATCAGAGCAACCACTGAATTGCTTTAATAGGTGCACATTACTTTAGGTGTCCAAAAAAAACCCAGTTGCATCACCCCCTACATGTCTGAAGCCAGAAAGAAGCCACCTTGTCCCTATTTTAAAAAAAAAGTTAGCATGGCGCATACTGTACCTGAGAGACTTGGCTGAACTGCTTCCAAAAGAATGGGATGAGGCTGTGTACACCTGGCGGACAAACTTCCTGTCTTCTTTGGTTCTGGGTCAGCCACAAAAAAACGACAACTCTGCAATAAATGGTTAGAATTTTTACAAGGTAGTTCATGCAATGCAAATACACTATATGGCAGTGGTTCTCAAACTGTGTGCCTAGGCACCCTGGGTTGATGCATTAGGAACAATTACAATTATGGTCAATGTAATAGGCAAAACCAGTGCTTGTGGCTGACAATCATAAAATATGTGGACAAATAGAAGCAAATATGGTCCCTCACCACACAATTTAACCTAAGGGTGCGACCCGCCTCAGGCACCTTTCACACCCCAGTTAGCAGCCCAGCATATTGTTGCTGACGCAGCGGCGGCGGGGGCGCAGCTTGGAGATCACAAATAGTGAACGGGAAATGGGTCGCATCGACCGAGCTCCCGTTCACACCGCACAGTAAGCCGGGTTGAACACGTGTTCAACCCTGCTCACGACCTGGGTTGAAATACCGGGTCACTCGACCCGGTATTTACACCCTGTCACCTTTCACACCGCACATGAACACGGGTTATGCGCATTCATGTGCCAATAACCCATGTTCAGGGGTGGCGCCGGCGGTGTGAAAGGGGTATAAGTGGAAGAGCTAATAGTAAATTAAATAAACATCCATCCACTATTAACAATGATGTCTTCTTAACTTATGACCAATATATATGCATTGTGAAAATATTAGAGGCCTGACTGCTTATAAACATGAAAATAATACCACCCAACACTTGACAACTGGGATAAAAATAACAAAAGGCTCATACACACTTGACAATAAAATGAGCGACGGCGCTCATTTTATCGTCAAGTGTGTATGTCGCCAGCGATGACCGATGCGCGGCCACGCAGGTCAGCAACAATTGTTGCTGTCGGTAGGGCATGCATGCAGGATCTGGACTGTCGTCCACGACCTTCATGCAGGGCTGGCGGAGGCGTGACATCACTGAGCGATATGAGCGGTCATATCACTCAGTGTGTACAGTCGGGAGGGAGAAACGTTAGACGATGTCGCTCACAGAGCGACATCGTCTAATGTGTATGGGACTTAAATAAGTCCCACTCATGATTCAACGAACGAAGCGCCACACAAAGCAGCACAGCCACATTCCTGTATGGCGTATTATCTGCTTTGTGAATCATGATAGGTCACATGACTCACTCTCTTTTGGGGCCATAAAGATGTTTGGGAAGTAATATATAGTATTGAGAATGGATAATTTAACAAGAAATGTTGCTATGCAAAAATGCACATGCGCTGTCATTTTTTTAATTGATTTATAAAGTGAGCTAATTCTTTAGGGAACATCAATCTTAGCTTCAAGCAATTATATTTCTGTAACCTAAAAATCTTCAGAATCATTCATTATGTAATGTTAATAGTGAAACAGCATTTGCCATCTGGCTCTGGCTGGCTGGCATTACCTGCTATGTTAATAGTGAAACAGCATCTGGCAGGCTCTGGCTGGCTGGCATTATTATCTATCCGCACCCTGCTGCTTTTTGCCACCTCCACCCGACCGCGCCCTGGCGTGTGACACAACAAAGCAGAACTGGTCTGGACTGGTCTCTGTGTGACTCACGTGTGTCATTGCATGTGATGTCACGTGTTAAGCAGCTGCAGGAGGAAGGGAAGGCGGCGGCCAGGCAGTCTGCAGCAGCGTCCCGCCTCCAGAGTCAGTGAGTCCGGCTCCCCTCCTGGCTATAAGTGGCTGCCTGTGCCGATGACTCATCTCATGAGGGGGAGTACTGTGGTCTGTGGGCGGTCCGCAGACTAACTTCTAAGCTAAGGTCTGATTGGCTCAGCGCGCTATGTGAGATGTGCGCTGTGCGGCGCCGCCGGCGTCTGACGTCAGACGCCGGAGCCGCTGCCGCCGTTCAGCGTCAGCGCGCACAGCCTGGGTAGTTTAGATTCAGTCCGCGGCCCGCCCACAGCACTCCCCCTCGATGACTCATCATCGGTACGGGGCAGCAGGCACACCACAAACAGTCATCCGCGGCCGTCCACTGCTGTTGTCGCTAGGCAGCGGCTACCTACTACCACTATTAGCAGGCGGACAGGCCGGGAATGGATTAATCATGGACGGATCGCTGTGTGCTGCAGCAGCCGGTCACAGGTGCTCTCCACTGGCTCCACTGCTCCAGCCAGGTTCCAATATGGCGGCGCAAGCATGCGGCGCCCATTAAGGGTGGCGCCCTGCGCGGCCGCTCTATTGGAACATGCCTGGAGCCGGCCCTGGCTATGTTAATAGTGAAACAGCATCTGGCAGGCTCTGGCTGGCTGGCATTATTATCTATCCGCACCCTGCTGTTTTTTGCCACCTCCACCCGACCGCGCCCTGGCGTGTGACACAACAAAGCAGAACTGGTCTGGACTGGTCTCTGTGTGACTCACGTGTGTCATTGCGTGTGATGTCACGTGTTAAGCAGCTGCAGGAGGAAGGGAAGGTGGCGGCCAGTTAGTCTGCAGCAGCGTCCCGCCTCCAGAGTCAGTGAGTCCGGCTCCCCTCCTGGCTATCAGTGGCTGCCTGTGCCGATGACTCATCTCATGAGGGGGAGTACTGTGGTCTGTGGGCGGTCCGCAGACTAACTTCTAAGCTAAGGTCTGATCGGCTCAGCGCGCTATGTGAGATGTGCGCTGTGCGGCGCCGCCGGCGTCTGACGTCAGACGCCGGAGCCGCTGCCGCCGTACAGCGTCAGCGCGCACAGCCTGGGTAGTTTAGATTCAGTCCGCGGCCCGCCCACAGCACTCCCCCTTGATGACTCATCATCGGTACGGGGCAGCAGGCACACCACAAACAGTCAGCCGCGGCCGTCCACTGCTGTTGTCGCTAGGCAGCGGCTACCTACTACCACTATTAGCAGGCGGGCGGGCCGGGAATGGATTAATCATGGACGGATCACTGTGTGCTGCAGCAGCCGGTCACAGGTGCTCTCCACTGGCTCCACTGCTCCAGCCAGGTTCCAATATGGCAGAGCAAGCATGCAGCACCCATTAAGGGTGGCGGCCTGCGCGGCCGCTCTATTGGAACATGCCTGGAGCCGACCCTGACTACAGTATATACACGAAACATGGTGGATATCAACAAGATGCTTAATAATATACATGAATATAATAAACATAATGAAAGAAACATGAATACCATTATGGATAAATGTCAGAATAATAACACATACATGGATAGTAAAGAGTCAGCAATTACAGCTATCATGGATCCAGGGGAAAATACGTGGGCTAAATGTAATAGCATGCAAGAAGCCAGAGGTGTGGCACTTTTTGTGAGAATGTCCATATTTTTAAAGTGGCAATTATTTACAAGGCAAAACAAACCTGGTTATGCATTGTTAATGATTGCCGTTTTAAAAATACAGGCATTTTTGCACAACGTAACACATCTCCGGCTTCTCTCATGCTTTTACATTTAGCCCTGTGTGTGAGAGAACAATCAGCAGAAGATCCTGCTAAAACCATGACATCAGGGTGATAAACTGGGACTTTAGAATGATTTAGGGGTCTATTCATGAAACAGAGAAAAGCCCCGTTTTGTGGTAAATGGGGCTTTTCTCTGCTTCCCACAATTCACAAACCGGATAACTGTGGAGAACCTTACTACTTCTCCTGCGGTTTCCCTGCTCTGTGCTGTAATTGCATTACCATACAGTTGTATGGTAACTGCAATTCATGTAGCCACGGAAAGTGCTGCTTTCCGCTTCTCTCTCGTGTACAGCTTCACCATCCCAGGATGGCATAGTCTGCACCAGCGTGACGAGACATCCACGGTAGTTTTTGTATTCACCCCTGCTTTGGCCACTGTCATCTGTTTACTCCACCCAGTTTTACCCAGCCTCCACTGCTCCTGGCTTCTTGCTCCTGGTCTCCTCAGCATAGAACTCACGGACAGACCTGTTTTTTTACTCATACCTACGCCTTTGATTCACATATTTTGGTGTGTGCAATATTATAAATTGCAGTGTGATTAATTATTGTTTGTAAAAGGTGCCATATTGTTTTCTAAACTTGTATATTGTAACCTTTACATGGTATTTTTATTTATTTTTTGGGCTGCTAATCCTATTTTTTTATTTCCTTAAAATCCCCTACAAATGTTTTTAACAGTGTATTTTGTGGGTAGTTAATGTATTAGGGGTGCTTTTGGTTTTTAAATAGTCCTTATAAAAAGAATGGGGTCTGATAATTTGAGGCATATTCACCATTTGAATAATATCAATGATGTTAATTATTATTTTATTTGTATAGTTCCCAGAGTGTCCTTTTTTTATATATTCCTTTCCAATGCAGTACCTGTTTTTTAGTGGTAAATATATCTTTCGCATTTCACTATTAGGAAGGTGTGAATGGGGTACTGCCTGACACCCCACCCGCCCACTCCCCCTACCCGCCTCCTCCTCTCAGTGACGTTGAGACATCCTTCCCAGTGGTTACCCAAACCTGGGATGTAATAAGCTGAATGTTACCCACTGTCACCAATATTTCTCGTCCCTTTCACACCCATCTTATCTTTAACCTACATTTGTTAAAAGCATGCGTTGGGTATGTGTGACCACTGGCTGCTCCCTCCACAGTTAGCATACCGATGCCGGGATCCCATTCGCCAGAATGCCAGCAGGGGTGCATTCGCAACAAAGCTTGCTGCACTCGCTGCCTTGCGGGCACGGAGGGTCGCTCTGCTTGCCACAAGTTCTATTCCCACTCTATGGATGTCGTGGACATCCACGAGTGGGAGTAGTCCTAGGCCCCCTGCTGGAATTTTGGCAGCCAGGATCATGGCGTCGGTATGCTGACAGCTGGGATGGTGACTATATCCCAAAAGCACATAGGGGTCCGTTTATCATTGACTGTTTTCTGAATGTGATTTTACTGCCTTTGCTTTATGCAAAGCGATGGAGTGTGCTGGGCTCCAGCGTTGCTCTCATCCTCGATGGGCCACCTCTGTGGACTTGAAGTCAGCTGATGGGTCCATCTGCATATACGCCACTTGGTGACCTCCCCAGAAGGCCGCAGTAGCTGAAGGGAGGTCAGGGGGTGGAGCTAGTGCTGGGTGCTGGGCAGAGAGCAGGGAAGCATTGAGCTTCCCTGCCGTCTCCACACCGCAGTTCGGGTTACGCAATTCTGAGATGGCGAACCTGAACTCCTCGGAGAAGCCGAAAGCTGACCTTTCCGCTTCTTCATGAATCCCTCTAGCCATACTAAAGTATATTGATGTGATTCAGCCGTGGAGCAGGTGTGCCGCTGGGAAAGTCATAGACTTCTCCATGGTAACTCACTCTCTGAATTGCGGTAAGCAGAGAAAAGCTCTGTTTAATGCAAAACAGGGCTTTTCTCTGCTACATGAATAGATCCCCAAGAATGCAATGGTGTAGTTTTACTTATCACCAAACATTGCATTCTTATGGGTGGGTTTCTTGTCACATTCCTCCAGCAATTTATTAACCTCTGCTGGATTCCTGAAGTTATGCGGTAAGTCATCCTCCCACGAAGCCTCCTTCACTGCTGGTATCACGGCTGATTTGCTGGAGTGTCTTGTGGGGCTAATATAGAGCCATGGTAGACTTCCGCCTCACTTGACTGTTTCTACAGTCCACAGTAATGGCAACTGTGTAGGGAATTGCAGTTCTCATGTGCTGGCCAAGCATAGCTCCTGCTCCGGTGCCCATCAGGGACAGCCTGCTGGACAAGGTCTGGAGTGTGTTGCTTGCTCTGTCTGCCCCAGATGCGGCCTCTGTGTGTTTACTGTGGTGACCTCCCGAGTTACAAGACACACTTGACATCCACAGTTGGCCTCTACAGCTGCCCTGTGGCTTCTCTACAGCTCTCTCTGTGAACTTCACGACCAGACCTCCCCCTTCATTTAATTTACTCTGGTTCCACTTTTGGGCCTACTGTTCCACTTTTGGTGAAGAAGGAAATTCTGACGGACTGGTCATAGTGGAACATTGGTGAACGCTTGTTCTGGTCTCAGACCAGCAGTGTTTTTTTTCCAGCCAGATAGTAGTTCTAGTGGGAGCTTCACACTCCCACTCCAGCCCAAACCGTACCCTTGACTTCAGATAATTTATAAATCTGTATGGTTTACTTATGTGTCTACTTTAATTTTATATTTCCTTTAACAAATCTATTAAATGCATTGTGTGTACTTTCTAACCATAGTCCTGTATCATGATCTCCATCTCCGTCTGCTCATTATATTCGTGGGTTTTTTGTTTGTAAAGTTGTTGCATCCACAGCTATATTCCTTACCTTTATACTGATTATTATGTTACTGTGTCCGCTCTTCTACATAGATTTTCTAACTGTAATCTGCAGCATGGTACACAGAATGGCAGATGGCTGTCCTGAATGGTCCATCCTTGTGCATGATTTACTAGACTTTGTTGTATTTTTTCCTGCTTATACCATACTGCTAGAATCATGTCAGTTTTCCCCAAACAGTATAATAATGTGGGTCTTTGTATGGCTTTTCGAACATTGTGTAACCTATGTAGTGCACCCTACATGGCCGCCATTCCTGGTTCACTTATGGTTTGGGTCGAAAAATTGGTGAATCTGACGGTCGTGGCTACATTGTAGCTTACTTCTACTGTATGGTTTTTGCATTTGCCCCTTTTATTGTTATCTCTTCAAGGTGTCAGAATTCATACCAAGGTAATCTTAAATTAATTCATGTAGCAGAGAAAAGCCCTGTCTTGTTTTAAACAGGGTTTTTCTCTGCCTAGTGCAAATCACAAAGCAGGGTACCGTGGAGAAGTCACTGACTTCTCCAGCGGCACCCCCGCTCGGTGCCTGAATCGCAGCACCATACTTTAGTATGGTCAGTGTGTTTCATAAAGAGTGGAAAGCTCTGTTTTCCGCTTCTCCATGGAGTTCAGGTTCACCATCTCAGTCTGGAGAAACCTGAACTGCGGTGCAGAGATGGCAGGCACCCGGCACTGGCTCCAACCTCCCAGTGGCCACTGCGGCCTGCCGGGGGAAACAACAGGCGGCAAATGCACAGAGGGTCCTGCTGGCTGTCTCCGTGCAACAGAGAGGGGTACCTCCAGAGAAGACCTCAATGCTGGACCCCTGGATTCTGCATCGCATCGTCCAAAGGGTGAGAATACATGAATTGCTACTTATTACAGCTATACATCACATCGAAGCGATGTACAGATAGAGCCATCTTTAACTTGGACTTTAATAGGATTTATTGAGCCAGGGCAGTCGGACTTAATCCCCTGCTGTATTGACTTAATCCCCTGGTGTATTGTTCTCTGTATTGTGTTGCAGCTGTGAACAATAGATGAAGTGTTTATGCTAATAATCCATGTTGTGCCTAGGCACAGCAGAGAAGCCAAGATAACAGTGGCTCTATCTGTATAGTGAAAAATAGCAATTCAGTTTTCATTTCCTTAATGAATAGACCCCTTAGTACGTCCAAGGCAGCCGCCTCACTGGCTACCTTTTGTTGCTTTAAATTGATAACTCGTGTTATATTTGTCCCAAAATGACTACTCTTTTTTTATTTTCAGTGTGGATATTTTTCATTTCTGGTATTATTAGAGGTCCTTTATCAATGAGCACTTGTGCAAAGTCATATGTGCAGGTTTTTAACTCCCTGGTTTGCTTTGAAGAATGTGATCATATCGGGCACGGCACTGGCAGGAAGAGGGGCCTTCCCTGCGATGAACTGAGTCGTCTATTCATAAAGAAATCTAAAACTGAATTATTACTTATCACTATACATCGCATTGGTTAGATGCAATGTTTAACTGTTATAACTAGCAATTCAATGTATACTCACCCTGACAGTGATGCGCAATGGAATCTGGGGTTCCAGTGATACTCTCTCCCCCAATGGTGCTACTCTGCCATCTACAGGGCTGTCCAGGGGTCCCTCTGCGCACGTACTGCCTATTGTCCCCCCGGCAGGCAGCAGTGGCTGCTGGGAGGTCAAGGGTGGAGCCAGCGCCAGGAGCGGACAGATCATCGAGCCTCTTTGCAGTTACTGCAGTACAGTTCTGGTTACGCCATCCTGAGATGGCGAACCTGAACTCAATGGAGAAGAAGAAAGCTGAGCTTTCCGCTCCTTCATGAATCACTGTCGCCTTACAAAGTATGTTGATGCAATTCAGCCGTGGAGCAGGGGTGCCACTTGAGAAGTCAGGGACTTCTCCATCGTAACCTACAGGACTTTTCTCTGCTACATGAATAATAAACTAAGGGGTGATAACGGGGCTTTTCACTGCTTCCTTCAATTCACAGGAGGGGTTACCATAGAGAAATCTCTGCTTTCTCCAGTGATGCCCCTGATCAGTGCCAAAATCACTTCCCATACACTAGTATGGGGAGAGCAAATCATAGCAGCACAGAAAAGCTCAGCTTTCCATTTTGCTTCTTTAAACAGACTCGCCATATCAGGATGGCGTAGGGAGGCTTGTTAGGGGAGAAGATCAGTGAAGACGTCTGTCTCCTGCCTTCTCCCCGCTCCCTCCTGTGTCAACAGCAAATCAGAAGATCCCAGGGCAAATGCATATGCCGGGTCTCCTCCTCCTGACTGCCTGGCCTGGCTGCCACAGTTTCCCCTCACTCAGCTCCAGCCTCCTGATTGCCCGCTTGAACTCAGCCATTCCGCCCCTGATGCATATGCCAGGTCACCTGCTCCTTAGTCCCCACTGCTCCCTCTCACTGCTCCAACCCCGCCGCTGAGATGACTGGGCGCATGTGCTGTCACACAGATGGAAGATGACGGTTCATGCGCAAGGGATTAACAGAATAGAAAGTTCATGATAAAGAGAAGATGGCATCGTGGAACCCGCCTGTATCGTGTTGCTTCATTAAAAAGTGAGGGTACATGAATAGCTACTTAACCAAGCTATAGATCGCATTGAACTGATGTGATCTATAGTGATAAGTAACTATTCTTTACCAACTTGACTAGACCTGAGTGTGGTTGCGGAGCTGCTGCACATGTGGCCATTGCCGGTGGTGAGTTTCCTGGAGCACCCTGCCAGAACTACAGGCTCTCCTTATGCACAAACTGTAAACTGAATGGTTACTTATTACTCTACATTCCATTGGATAAGTTTCACCACATGTATACTCACCTCCCTAACGTTGCGCTGCAGAATCCAAGGGTACAGCATTGCAGTTGTGTCCATGGCTCTCATCTTCAAAGCAGGTGCGTCCTGTCTGCATATGTGCTGGACTCTGCTCCTGGTAGGCCGCAGTGGCTGCAGGGAGGTCAGGGGACGGAGTTACCGTCGGGTGCCGAGCAGGTAAGGGTTGTGCTTCCCTGCAGTTTCTGCACTGCAGTTCCGGTTACGCCATCCTGAGATGGTGAACCTGAACTCCATGGAGATGCAGAAAGCCGAACTTTCCACTCCTTCATGAATCCCTCTCACCATCCTAAAGTATGGTGATGCGATTCAGCCGTGGAGCAGGAGGGCCGCTGGAGAAGTCAGGTGCGGCTGATATTGGCTGCAGGACCCTTGTCTCTTATTTCTACACTGACAATACAGATCTTCTCTTCTTCATATTGTTAATTGTATAACCTTCTGTAGTTGATTGGACCCCCGACATTGTTAAATATTTATTACATGAAATAATATAGGCATAGCATGATGGATTGAGTGTGTTTGGCTTCCATCACTCCTTCACTAATCAAAAATAAGTGTACAGATACCTAACTATGGGGGTAATTCCAAGTTGATCGCAGCAGGATTTTTTTTAGCAATTGGGCAAAACCATGTGCACTGCAGGGGAGGCAGAGATAACATGTGCAGAAAGAGTTAGATTTGGGTTAGTTATTTTGTTTCTGTGCAGGGTAAATACTGGCTGCTTTATTTTTACACTGCAAATTAGATTGCAGATTGAACACACCCCACCCAAATCTAACTCTCTCTGCACATGTTATATCTGCCTCCCCTGCAGTGCACATGGTTTTGCCCAATTGCTAACAAAAATCCTGCTGCGATCAACTTGGAATTACCCCCAATACTTGCTCTTCTCCACAGCAACCTGCTCCATGATTAGTAGGAAGCAGAGAATAGCCCTTACAGTATTTCCGCAAAGCAGGGCTTTTCTCTCCAGATCATGATTAGACCACTACATCTCCTTAAGGCTTGAATGGAGTGCATGATTGCAGTGCGTTGGCGAATACTGTTAACTTTGGTAAAAGTGGTAGCATTGCATCTTCCTTAGTACCCTATGAGGCTGTGGACAGCAGCGGAGGGATTGCAGCAATTATTTCAGTTACTGCGTTGCCTCTTTCTTACATGCCAATCTTACTTTATTTGTGCAGCTACAGTAATGCTCAAAAATGGGTGTTTTCAGGTGACAGAGTCTCAATAATTCCTTGATAATTGGGCCCGTAAATCCTTTGATCATTGTAAAAAAAAAATGTTTTAAACAATTGCAAAGGGCCTCAAGTTACTTGAGCGAAAGTGTGCTTTATTTTCTGGATACCTGATATCTTCATTAAACTTATTTAAAAATGTTCTCCTCTGTTACACATAAAAAAGTGTACTTTGATTGACAATTCCCTTAAAATGTAAAGCTGGGCCGCTGTCCTGCTGTAGGGAGTATTGTGTAGATTTCTCTGGACCCATAACCTGAACCAATTCAAGATACACCATTGTTTTCAAGTCCTAATCTCACGAACTGACAGACTCAGCCACCTTCATTAGGACCCCTCAGGGCTGTTGATTTGTGTTGGATTTATACCACCTCTTGCTTCAGGTGATGGCTGGGCAGGTTCAGGAGTGTTTGCTGGCGCACCAGTCTTCGGCACGTGATGGCTGAATGCCGAAAGTGGCCTGCAATTTTTCGGGCTACCGACAGCATCTCCTGCACGCCCCTGTCATTTTTCCAAAAATTATGCACCACCAAATTAATTGTATGTGCAAAACATGGGATGTGCTGGAATTTGCCCAGATGTAATGCACGCACAATAGTGGTGGCGTTGTCCAATATCACAAATCCCCAGGTGAGTCTAAGTGGGGTTAAGCCATTGTGCGATGATGTCCCTTAGTTTCCGTAAGAGGCTGTCAGCGGCGTGATTCTTACGGAAACCGGTGATACACAGTGTAGCCTGCCTAGGAATGAGCTGGTGTTTTGTGTGTTGCTGCTACTGGTGCCGCTGCTGCTGTTGCTGTGGGAGGCAATACATATACCCAGTGGGCTGTCACAGTCGTGTAGTCCTTAGTTTGCCCTGCTCCACTCGTCCACATGTCCCTGGTTAAGTGGACACTGGGTACAGCAGCATTTTTCAGGACACTGAGGACACTTTTCTTAATGTCCCTGTACAGTCCAGGAATCACATTCCTAGTGAAGTGGAATTTAGATAGGATTTGGTACCTCCATCAATTGTCTAAATCCCACTGCACCAATGGCGGATACCGGATGCATGTCTAACACCAACATAGCTGTCAAGGCCTCAGTTATCCGCTTTGCAACAGGATGACTGCTGTCATATTTCATCTTCCTCGCAAAGGACAGTTGGACAGGCAATTACTTAGTTGAAGTAGTACAAGCAGTCTTCTGACTTCCCCTTCTGGGATGGTGATCGACTCCCAGCAGCAACAACAGCAGCAGCAGTAGGTGTACCACTCAAGGATCCTCCGGAGGAATCCCGGTTAGGAGAGGACTTATCAGTCATACCAGTGACATGGCCTACAGGACTACTGACGTTCCTGACTGAGGAGGAAATTGACGTTGAGGGAGTTGATGGTGTTGCTTGCAGGAGCTTGGGTACAAGAGGAAGAAGGGAATCAAGTGTCAGTGGACTGCTTATGCTCTTACCCAAGTTTGTGAACTTGACAATGACTTCTGATGAATGCTCTGCAGGTGACGTATAAGGGAGGATGTTCCTAGGTGGTTAACATCCTTACTCCTACTTATTATGGATTGACAAAGGCAACACACGGCTTGATACCTTTTGTCCGGATTTGTAGAGAAATAATTCCATACTAAAGAGGTGGCTTTTTTGGTATTTTGCCCAGGCATGACAATGAGCTTATTCATCCCATGGACAACAACTGTCTCCTCCGGTTCCTGATTTAAACAAACCACATCACCATCAGAATCCTCTTTGTGAACTTCCTCCTCAGTGCCAGCAACACCCATATCCTCATCCTGGTGTACTACAACAGTGACATCTTCAATTTTAATATCAGAAACTGGACTGTGGGTGCTCCTTCTAGCACCTGCAGTGGGTGTGCAAATGGTGGAAGGAGCCACCTCTTCCCGTCCAGTGTTGGGAAGGTCAGGCATTGCAACCGCCGACACACTTGGACTCTCCTTGGGGATTTGTGATACCATCTTAGAACGCACAGTTCTTTGCTGTGCTTATGCCAGCTTAACTCTTATAATTTTTCTAGGGGAGGATGAGGTCTTCCATCGTCATGTGAAGCTGAACTACTAGTCATGACCATTGGCCAGGGCCTTAGCCGTTCCTTGCCACTCCGTGTCATAAATGGCATATTGGCAAGTTTACATTTCTCCTCAGACCATGTAAAATTATTTTTTTTGGGTAATTTTACTGAACTTTGGCTTTTTGAATTTTACATGCCCTCTACTATGACATTGGGCATCGGCCTTGGCAGACGACGTTGATGGGATTTCATTGCTTATGTCATGACTAGTGGCAGCAGCTTCAGCACTAGGAGGAAGTGTTTTTTGACCTTTCCCTATTGTATCCTCCAAATTTTTGTTCTCCATTATTTTTCTATAGTTATATAACACAATGGGGGTCATTCCGAGTTGATTGCTCGCTAGCAGTTTTTAGCAGCCGTGCAATCGCTATGCCGCCTCCCACTGGGAGTGTATTTTAGCTTAGCAAAAGTGCGAACGAAAGGATCGCAGAGTGGCTACGAAAAAAAATTGTGCAGTTTCAGAATAGCTCCAGACCTACTCAGCGCTTGCGATCACTTCAGACTGTTCAGTTCCGGATCTGACGTCACAAACACGCCCTGCGTTCTCCCTGCCATGCCTGCGTTTTTCTTGGCACACCTGCATTTTTCCGAACATTCCCTGAAAACGGTCAGTTGACACCCAGAAATGCCCCCTTCCTGTCAGTCACTCTGCGGCGCACATTGCGAATGAAAAGCCTCACTAGATCTTGTGTAAAACTACATCAGCTGTTGTGAAAGTACATCGCGCATACGCATTGCGCCGCATACGCAGAAGTACCGCTTTTTCACTTAATTGCTGCGCTGCGAACATTTTTATCTGGCGATCAACTCGAAATGACCCCCAATATGCGGCACAGGAGAGCGTACCCCTACACCACACAGGGCAAACCCTGTAAAAATTATTTGGATTAAATATTAATAACCCCTTTATTTGGAGTAAATAATATACAGCACAGGACAGCACCACTGGACTTATACAGCAGTGCCACTGGACATATACGGCAGTACCACTGGACTAGTACAGCAGTACCACTGGATTTATATGGCAGTATCACTGGACTTATACGGCAGTATCACTGGACTTATACAGCATTATCACTGGACTTATACGGCAGTACCAATGGACTTATACGGCAGTACCACTGGACTTATACAGCAGTATCACTGGATCTAAACGGCAGTACCACTGAACTTATACGGCACTATCACTGGACTTATACATCAGTATTACTGGACTTATACGGCAGTATCACTGGACCTATACGGCATTATCACTGGACTTATGCGGCAGTACCACTGGACTTATACGGCATTATCACTGGATCTAAACGGCAGTGTCACTGAACTTATACGGCACTATCACTGGACTTATACATCAGTATTACTGGACTTATACGGCAGTATCACTGGACCTATACGGCAGTATCACTGGACTTATACGGCAGTACCACTGGACTTATACGGCAGTACCACTGGACTTATACGGCAGTACCACTGGACTTATACGGCAGTATCACTGGACTTATACGGCTGTATCACTGGACTTATACGACAGTATCACTGGACTTATATGGCAGTACCACTGGACTTATATGGCAGTACCACTGGATTTATACGGCAGTACCACTAGACTTGATTTATACGGCAGTACCACTGGACTTGACTTATATGGCAGTACCACTGGACTTATATGGCAGTACCACTGGACTTATACGGCAGTATCACTGGACTTATACGGCAGTACCAATGGACTTATACAGCAGTACCACTTGACTTATACGGCAGTACCAATGGACTTATACGGCAGTACCACTGGACTTGATTTATACGGCAGTACCACTGGACTTGACTTATACGGCAGTATCACTGGACTTATATGGCAGTATCACTGGACTTATATGGCAGTATCACTGGTCTTATACGGCAGTACCACTGGACTTATACGACAGTACCACTTGACTTATACGGCAGTATCACTGGACTTGACTTATACGGCGGTATCACTGGACTTATACGACAGTACCACTTGACTTATACGGCAGTATCACTGGACTTTTACGGCAGTATCACTGGACTTATACTGCAGTATCACTGGACTTATACGGCAGTACAACTGGACTTATACGGCAGTACAACTGGACTTGACTTATACGGCAGTACCACTGGACTTATACGGCAGTATCACTGGAATTATACTGCAGTATCATTGGACTTATACAGCAGTACCAATGGACTTATACGGCAGTATCACTGCACTTATATGGCAGTATCACTGGACTTATACAGCAGTACCACTGGATTTATACAGCGGTATCACTGGACTTATACGGCAGTACCACTGGACTTGACTTATACTGCAGTATCACTGGATTTATACGGCAGTATCACTGGACTTAAACACCAGTATCACTGGATTTATACGGCAGTATCATTGGACTTATACAGCAGTACCAATGGACTTAAACGGCAGTATCACTGAACTTATATGGCAGTATCACTGGACTTGACTTATATGGCAGTACCACTGGACTTATACTGCAGTACCACTGGACTTATATGGCTGTATTACTGGACTTTTATGGCAGTACCAATGGATTTAAAGTATGCGGCAGTACCACTGGACTTATATGGCAGTACCACTAGACTTGACTTAGACAGCAGTACCACTGGACTTATACGGCAGTACCACTAGACTTATACGGCATTATCACTGGACTTAGATGGCAGTATCAATGGACTTAGACGGCAGTACCACTGGACTTATATGGCAGTACCACTGGACTTATGCAGCAATACCACTGGACTTATACAGCAGTACTACTAGACTTATACGGAAGTACCACTGGACTTATATGACAGTATCACTGTACTTATACGGCAGTATCACTGGACTTAAATTATACAGCAGTACTACTGGACTGATGCAGGACAATACAGCACCACTGAAATGGACTGGACTTATACAGCAGCACTGGACATATGGCAGCAGAGGACACCACCACAGTGACTGGACTGATGCAGCAAAACAGAACCACTGGACTGGACTTATACAGCAGCACTGGACATATGGCAGCAGAGCACACCACCACTGTGACTGGACTGATGCAGCACAAGACACCACCACTGGACTGATGCAGCACAAGACAGCACTGGAGTGACACATAAGACAGAGCAGGTCACCATACCACTTTCCCACATTTACACTGAGAAGAGAGACACGTCCTCTCGCTACACTCTCCAGGACTAGAGTGAAAATGGCGGTGACGTATGGCTCCGTATATGGAATCCAAAACCAGCTAGAATCTGACAGCGGGATGATGCCGTTTTACCTTATTCTGGTTTCCAAGTCTGGTGGAAAAAACCGAGCCGGACTCGGATCCGGGCTCGGAGCGTGAAGTTTGGGGAGGTTCGGTTCTCATCTCTAGTTTGAAGTGGAGGTTCTGATTACCATAAAATTTCCTGCACCCCACATAATTTGCTACTCTTGTTGTTTAACTCATCCCGTGTTGTCTTCAAAGGTCAATTTGGAAATATTGCACTCAAAGGAGCTATCAGCTATGCAGAGTTAATTCTCTTTTTGTAATGGCCATGGTCACTGCATTTTTTTAAAAGTTTTGGAATTGGTATTTGAAATTCTGATGCTTATGTAGGCATTATAACGAGAAGTTACTGAATTCATTAATATATTTGTAATAAATTAAGAATTTAATCTAATCCTGTTTATAGGGCATGATTCAGACCTGATTGCAGGCAGGCATTGTTTTGCAGTGCTGCGTTCAGGTAGTTGCGGCCTACAGGGGAAGAAGGTAATTGCTGTGCAGAGGTGCAAATGCATGTGCAGAGAGCTGTACAAACAAGTTTGTGCAGTCTCTGCATAGCTCCGGACTTACTCAGCTACTGCGACAATCCAGCCTGGAGCTGACGTCAGGAACCCTCCCTTAAAACTGCTGGACATGCCTGCGTTCTCCTGGACACGCCTTAAAAATGGTCAGTTGACACCCACAAATGGCCTCTTTTTGTCTATCTTCTTGCGATCGCCAGTGCGATCACTTTCTTAGTTAAATCTGTCGCTGTCCTGCGATCCCCATCGTCGGCGGCCGACACGCCAGCGCATTGCGGAGCATGCGCAGTCAAGACCCGATCGCACCGCTGCAAAAAAAGCTATCGTTCGATCGGGTCTGAATGATCCCCATTATCTTTTTTTTTATTTCCATAGCACAATGGACATTCTCCTAAATTATATAAGAACCCGAGCCAGGTTGCAGACAGCAGTAGCTGTGCTCGAACACAGGGAAGATAGGACATCACAGTCTGTGCGCAATAAAATAAGGCCATGGGTTTTCTGGTCTCTGAAAAGTTTAGAGTGTTATAGAGATGAAGAGGTAATTTCTTTGTTTCGTTTGTCTTCAGCAGCCATAAACTTATTATTACTTAATATGAACTTATTAAAACTGATATTGATCTAAAACCTAAAAGATGAATTTCAATCTTGGGGGTGACCCGATTTCTCAGCAATTTGCATTTCTTGGCTGCTGGTACTTTTCAGCCCACTGTTGCTGGGCTTGTTGGCTTTTCTCAACCAACTTTTAGCAGAGTTCTAGGCCAAGTTCTCAAAGCTATTCTCAAACATACAAAGAAATTATTTTTTTCCCCAAAAGTACCAACGATTGGATAGAGCTGAAGAAAGACTTTTATAAGTTTGGAAAAATACCAAATGTATTGGTTGCTATAGACTGTACCAGCTGAAAAAAAGGCTTTTATAAATTTGGGAAAATATCAAATGTATTGGGTGCTATAGACTGTACCCATGGCAAGAAATTGAGGAGATCAGTAGAAATCGGAAGAACTTCCCTTTACTAAACATGCAAGTCATTTGTGATGCTAATGTCCGTATTATTGATGTTTGTGATAAGTTTACTGGTTCTACTCACGACTCATTTATTCTAAGGAATTCTTCAGTTTTTGGTGATTTTGAAAAAAAAAAATTCCTACAGGATAGATTGTTCGGAAGTGTAGGAAGCATTATTCTACCTTTTTAAAAATGGAGTCTCTTCTTGAAATACACACTAGGCTTTTTAGAGAACTGGGCACTGAATCTATCGATATGAAGATTTTCTACATTGCACTTTATATTGCATTTGTTTGATGTAATATATAGCTGAAACTTGTAGCAAATCATATTGAGTCTGTTCGTCTTTACCATTTTTTTTAATTTAAATTCTTAGCACTGTACATCACATCACTTCATTGAGATGCATAGCATCATTATTTGTGCCTCACGTATACTCACTGCTCCAGCAATGCAAAACCAGTATACCTGGCTGGAGAAATGCTGTCTTCTCCAGGTAGTCCCCTCTGTGATGCACAGAGTCAGCAATTGCATTTGTCTTCATCTGTACTTCCAGCTGACCAACCGGAAGTGCGTAAACGCTGCTGGGTGGTAAGAGGCTGAAGTCAGCATAGGTGTGGGCAGAGAGCTTGGAATCATTGAGCCTCCCTGCAATTACAGCTCTGCAAATATGTTGGAGCTATACAAAGATGGTGATCCAGAACTCCATGGTGAATCGGAGTTCTGAGCTTCCATTCCACCTCAATTAGCAGTAAGAGTCTATTGTTTAAAAAAATTGAAAAAAATAATTGATACCATGATGCATCACATCAGTCCAATGCGATGCCTAGCTATTGAAATTAGCAAAACATGTATACTCAACCTTCAGGCGCAGTGATGTCCAGGGCTCCTGCGACGGGTACCCCTATGCTGAGCTTGGATTCAGTCTGCAGGTCTTTCTGTGCATATGCCACCGGCTGAACTTCCCAAAGGCTGCAGAGACTGATGGGAGGTCAGGGGGACAGAGGCAGCACAGGGTGTGCACAGTGAGCCGGGAAAGTTTGTGCTCCGCTGCAATTATCGCACCACCGCCCATGTTGCCCATCCTCAGCTGGCGAACCTGTATTCCTTGGAGAAGCGGAAGGCTGAGCTTTCTGCTCCTTCATGATTTGCACTCACCGTACTAAAGTAGGGTAATGTGTTTCATGCACAGAGCAGGGGTGCCGCTTGAGAAGTCAGAAGCATATCCAGGGTCACCTGCTCTTGGAATAGCTTGAAGCAGATAAAAGCCCTGTTTTTCAAAAAAACAGGGCTTTGCTATGCTTTCAGAATAGACTCACCCAAAAATTTGGCAAGGCTGCCGCTGGTGATGTCTAGAACCTTCTTTGTGTCCATGGCCGGATTTATTGAATTTTGGGCTTCTCTCTGCTATATGGATAGACCACAGACTTACCTTCCAGGATGGAGGGAGGCTGAAAGCAGGTCTCTTGTGATGATGACCTCAAGTTGTGGGCCTTTGGAGCATGCAAGCATCCCCTGTATGTGCATGCGCTGTGGTGCCTCCAATGGGTTTTGGGGGGAGGGTTAAGCAAGCCACGGGCAGCAGGGAGAAGTAATTTAGATGATGAGGGATGAAGCGAATAATTAGAAGCATTCCGTACTGAGCAACAGTTGCAATGCTAGTAGAGTCAGAATGTGCCAGGCTGCAAGGGTGCTTACTGCAGTAACCATACTACACATACAGTTATACACTGACACTACTCTGATTTCATTCATAGAAGTGCACAGTGTATGATTTGCCAAGGACTCCCAGAAGTGGTAAGTAGAACTGGAAGGGATAGGGAGAGAACCGTATTCCCTGCTCCTTTCCTTTGCGAATGCTGCTAAAGCCATTCTTTGATGATGAATTGGACAACTGCGGTGGAACGAATATTAAAGCTTTCAGTCCCCTCAATGTATTGCTCCCTCCATACTAATGGGGGAGTGAATATGGCTCAGAAGCGTCAGTTCTGCAAGAGTATACCGTGCACCTCAAATAAATTGCATTAAGCATAGTAAAGCCATGTTTACTACAAAACAGGCCTTTTACCTTAATTGTTTGTATTAAATCTATTTAGGATACTCTGGATATGCATGTCGGCCTTGGCTGCTTACACCGAACAACAAGCCTAAGACACCAGCAGAGACACTACAACCGTGCCCACATTACTACTACATGAAGGATAATTGAACAAACGTTTGGAATCCTAAAGAGTTGCTTTAGATGTTTGCATAAGTCAGATTGGACTCTGCAATATTCAGCACAACAAGTTTCTGAAATGTTCATTGTGTGCTGTATATTGCACAATGGGGGTAATTCAGAACTGAACGTAGCAGCAAATTTGTTGGCTAATGGGCAAAACCATGCTGCACTGCAGGTGTGGCAGACATAACATGTGCAGAGAGAGTTAGATTTGGGTGGGGTGTATTCAAACTGAAATCTAAATTGCAGTGTAAAAATAAAGCAGCCAGTATTTATCCTGCACAGAAACAATATAACCCACCCAAATCTAACTCTCTCTGCACATGTCATATCTGCCACACCTGCAGTGCACATGGTGGGTCATTCCGAGTTGATCGTTTACTAGCAACTTTTTGCAGCACTCCGACCATGTAAAATATCGGCAAAACTGCGCATGAGTAGAGTATGCACGACAATGCACAGATGCGTCGTATGGATACAAAGAGGATCGGTGCTGGGTGATGGATTTAATGAAGAAACCATTCGCACAGCTGATCGCAAGGTGATTGACAGAAAGAGAGCGTTTGTGGGTGTCAACTGACCATTTTCTGGGAGTGTTTGGAAAAATGCAGGCATGTCCAAGCGTTTGCAAGGCGGGTGTCTGACGTAAATTCCGGGACCAAAAAGACTGAAGTAATCGCAGTGGCTGAGTAAGTCCAGAGCTACTCAGAAACTACAAAAAACTTTTTTGTGCCGTCAGCTGCAAAAGCGTTTGCACACTTGCAAAGCGAAAATACACTCTTCCGTAGGCGGCGACTATCTGATTGCAGCACAGCAAAAAGTTATTAGCGAGTAATCAACTCAGAATGACCACCATGGTTTTGCCCAACTGCTAACAAATTTGCTGCTACGATCAGGTCTGGATTACCCCTAATGTCTGCATGGAATACAATCTCCATTGTACAGACGAACCACTATACTTTGAGGACCATGATAACAGCGAGGATTTAGTAGATCTTTCAACTGATGAAGACTATTCTGTTGGTTCAGAGATATGTGCTAATCTAATTAGATATTTTTTTACATGAGTTTTTAACAATAATCTACTGTTGTTAAAAAAAAACCCTTATAATTTGTAATGGTTTTTGTAATAGACTCCCTCTGGGAGTGTATCTTAGCTTAGCAGAATTGCGAACGAAAGATTAGCAGAATTGCTACTAAAAATTTTCAAGCAGTTTCTCAGTAGCTCCAGACCTACTCCTAGATTGCGATCACCTCCATCTGTTTAGTTCCTGGTTTAACGTCACAAACATGCCCTGCGTTCGGCCAGCCACTCCCCCGTTTCTCCAGCCACTCCTGCGTTTTTACCTGGCATGCCTGCGTTTTTTAGCACACTCCCTGAAAACGGCCAGTTTCGCCTAGAAACACCCACTTTCTGTCAATCACACTACGATCACTCGAGCTATGAAAAAACGGCGCTCGAGCTTGTGCAATTCTCCAAAGTTTTGTGTTAAATTAGTGAACGCATGCGCGCTGCGTACCATGGCCCTCATTCCGAGTCGTTCGCTCGGAAATAATCTTCGCATCGCAGCGTTTTTCTGCTTAGTACGCATGCGCAATGTTCGCACTGCGACTGCGCCAAGTAATTTTGCTATGAAGATAGTATTTTTACTCACGGCTTTTTCTTCGCTCCGGCGATCGTAGTGTGATTGACAGGAAATGGGTGTTACTGGGCGGAAACACGGCGTTTTATAGGCGTGTGGATAAAAACGCTACCGTTTCCGGAAAAAACGCGGGAGTGGCTGGAGAAACGGGGGAGTGTCTGTGCGAACGCTGGGTGTGTTTGTGACGTCAAACCAGGAACGACAAGCACTGAACTGATCGCAGATGCCGAGTAAGTCTGAAGCTACTCTGAAACTGCTAAGTAGTTTGTAATCGCAATATTGCGAATACATCGTTCGCAATTTTAAGAAGCTAAGATTCACTCCCAGTAGGCGGCGGCTTAGTGTGTGCAACTCTGCTAAAATCGCCTTGCGAGCGAACAACTCGGAATGAGGGCCCATGTGCATGCACATTTTCCACCTAATTGCTGCGTTGTGAAAAACGGCAACGAGCGAACAACTCTGAATGACCACCATAGTTTGCAAAATAGTCTCCTCAGAGTCATTACAAAGATCAGTAATTTGTGGAGTGGTGTCAATAATGCATACTCCATCTGTATCTTCTTGCGGGATATCCTCACAGTGAATTTCTTTCATGGTAGTTGCAATTTCAGATTTTACAGTTTTTGTAAATTCCGAAAACAGATGATATAACTCTGTTAAAGTTAAAAAAAGGTTAAAGCAATAAGTCAAAAATAAAGGTACTTAGGAGCAGAGTCTGAGTTGCTGGCCAGTGGAAATCAGTGACGTGCGGTGAGGTCAGGGCCTGGGGAGGCACTGCAGCTAAACACCCCCCCCCCCCAACCGAAAAAAAATAAAGTGCAGTCCCCCCACACCACTAAAACCAGCACCAGGCAGAACCAGCCAGGGGGATAATGCCATAGCAGGGGAGACACTCACTGTGGGGTCCCCCTGCCATGCCATTAAACACCCCCCAAACTGGTCAGCCCAGGGCTGGAATTCCTCGGAAAGTGGGGCCCCCAAAAAATCAAAATGGGGTCCCCCCTCCCGAGCAACAACCAGCACTGGGCTGATAGCCCAGTGCTATGCCCCGCACCCCTGGTGGCGGTGGGTGCGGGGTTCATTGTGTGCTAATACTGTTCTTTACAGGTGGCCTACAGATCACAGCAAGCCTGCCCCAGCATGCTGGCACTTGGAGAACCACAAGTGCCAGCATGCCCGAACATAAAGGGCCCGCTGGCACCTGTAGTCCACCTGCAAAGAATAGTAATATTGTTCTTTAGAGGTGGCCTACAGGTCCCAGCAAGCCTGCCCCAGCATGCTGGCACTTGGAGAACCACAAGTGCCTGCGCCCGCCCCCCCGCTCCCCATACCTTTCCCAATCACTACGGGAGGCACCACGATCAGTGCCTCCCAAACTGATTTGAACACATATAATGATAGGTAAAATAATAAAGAAGATACTTATGTGTCATAAGTATCTTCTTTGTATTATTTTACTCATTAATGACAGGGGAGGCACTGCCTCCCCTGACTGCACGTCCCTGGTGGAAATCAGCTACACTGTTTGCGGATGGAGGGCAAACTACACATACACTGTGCCCAAATGTTTGGCAGTATGACAATAGTTAGTGTAAACACTCAGCTAGGGAGTAACTCACATGGTCATTACGCAGAACCCCTGCACCCTCATTCTGACCTCATTGTCAATAACATAACATTTACTAAATTTTAAATTAGGAAATTGGAACACAAAACTTTCCCCCAAAACTTTTGAAAATTGTTCTCGCACCAGGGATTAAGGGGTATATGCAATTGCGGTCGAATTCCCGAAATTGGCGAAAAACGGGACTTTTTCGCCAAAAAAAAAAATCGTCAATGCAATTCAGTACTTTCCGTCAAAAAAACGGACTTTCAAAATTCGACTTTTTGAAATTCGACTTTTGTCAAATTCGACTTTTCTGCAATGATACAAGTGCTGCAATTCGACCAAAGTATATTCAATTGAAGTTTGGAAATTCGACAACAGTGCTTTTAGACAGTAAATTCGTCATTTTCAATCCGCCACACTTTGGTGGGTGAAACTAATAAAAAAAAATTAAAACATGGTTTTTTTGGTGTTTTTTTTTATTGGTAATAGCATATCTATTTATATTAGAAGGGATTAGGTACTTGGTTTGTCTTTTTTGGAGGCACAAGTATTTTTTATATATTTTTAAAAATAATATTTTTATTTTTTTTAGATGGAATGGTAAAATCCCGGTAAAAAATGGCGTGGGGTCCCCCCTCCAAAGCATAACCAGCCTCGGGCTCTTCGAGCCGGTCCTGGTTCTAAATATCCGGGGGGGGAAATGACAGGGGATCCCCCGTATTTTTAAAACCAGCACCGGGCTCAGCGCCTGGTGCTGGTGCAAAAAATACGGGGGACAAAAAGAGTAGGGGTCCCCCGTATTTTATACACCAGCATCGGGCTCCACTAGCTGGACAGATAATGCCACAGCCGGGGGTCACTTTTATACAGCGCCCTGTGGCCGTGGCATTAAATATCCAACTAGTCACCCCTGGCCGGGGTACCCTGGGGGAGTGGGGACCCCTTCAATCAAGGGGTCCCCCCCAGCCACCCAAGGGCCAAGGGCTGCGGATGGGAGGCTGATAGCCTTGAGAAAATGTAAAGAATATTGTTTTTTCCTGTAGTACTACAAGTCCCAGCAAGCCTTCCCCGCAAGCTGGTACTTGGAGAACCACAAGTACCAGCATGCGGAGGAAAACCGGGCCCGCTGGTACCTGTAGTACTACTGGAAAAAAATACCCAAATAAAAACAGGAGACACACACCTTGAGAGTAAAACTTTATTACACACCTGCCGACACACACATACTTACCTATGTTGACCCGCCGACTGCCACGTCTCCTGATCCGACGATCCGGGTTACCTGTGAATCAAATTATACTCACCTCAATCCAGTGTCCAGATATAAATCCACATACTTGGCAAAAAAACAAACCACATTTACCCGAACCACGGACTGAAAGGGGTCCCATGTTTACACATCAGATCCCTTTCCCCGAATGCCGGGACACCACGTGACTGCTGTCACCGAGGTCCCTTCAGCCAATCAGCGAGCACAACGTCCTGGCACTCTGCTGATTGGCTGGACGTCTGCGCCTCGCAAAGCCTCTCCATTATACTCAATGGTGGGAACTTTGCGTCAGCGGTGAGTTCACCCGCGGTCAGCGGCTGACCGCGGGTAACCCCACCGCTGACGGCAAAGTTCCCACCATTGAAAGTAATGGAGGGAGCTGTGCGATGCGCTGTCTGAGGTCACACGCGCACAGCCAGGTGAGCGCCACGGAAGTAGCGCTTCCTGATTGGCTGAAGGGACCTCAGTGACAGGAGTCACGTGTGGTCCCGGCATATTCGGGAAAAGGGGTCCCATGTGTCAACATGGGACCCCTTTCAGTCCGGCATGGTCGGGTATGCGTTTTCTTTTTTTTACCAAGTACGTGGATTATCTCCCGGACACTTGATGAGGTGAGTCTAATTTTTTTCACAGGTACCCCGGATCGTCGGAGACTGTGGCAGTCGGCGGGTCAACATAGGTAAGTATGTGTGTGTCGGCAGTTGTGTAATAAAGTTTTACTATCAAGGTGTGTGTCTCCTGTTTCTATTTGGATATTTTTTTTCCAGTAGAACTACAGGTACCAGTGGGCCCGTTTTTCTCCCGCATGCTGGTACTTGTGGGTCTCCAAGTACCAGCTTGCGGGGGAGGCTTGCTGGGACTTGTAGTACTACTAAAAAAAACAATATTCTTTCACATTTCTCAAGGCTATCAGCCTCCCATCCGCAGCCCTTGGATGGGGGGGACAGCCTCGGGCTTCACCCTTGGGTGGCTGGGGGGGGACCCCTTGATTGAAGGGGTCCCCACTCCCCCAGGGTACCCCGGCCAGGGGTGACTAGCTGAATATTTAATGCCACGGCCGCAGGGCACTGTATAAAAGTGACCCCCGGCAGTGGCATTATCTGTCCAGCTAGTGGAGCCCGATGCTGGTGTATAAAATACGGGGGACCCCTACTCTTTTTGTCCCCCGTATTTTTTGCACCAGCACCAGGCGCAGAGCCCGGTGCTGGTTTTAAAAATACGGGGGATCCCTGTCAATTTCCCCCCCCGGATTTTTAGAACCAGGACCAGCTCGAAGAGCCCGAGGCTGGTTATGCTTTGGAGGGGGGACCCCACGCCATTTTTTTTCGGGTTTTTCCCGTTTTTTCCCGTTTTTAAAAAACCGGATCAAAATCCGTCAAATCGGCCGTTATTCGGCCGCGGGACTGTCGAATCCGTTTTTTATTGCATATGGTCAATTTCGGCACCCACTTGCCGAAATTAGCCTGTTGAATTGTGTCGAGTTGAAAAACGGCCGATAATTTGCCGCGATTCGCCGCTAATTGCATATACCCCTCAGAGTTACTTTGCACCTTGGGCCATTATTATTAACGGAAAGTTAAAACCATAATATTAATTTATTTTGAAAATTTAAAAACTTACTAGTTGAATCCCTTTGATGATTCAAATTTGCTTGTTAGGGTGATTCATCTATAAAGAACAAAATTAAAACTATTGTGGTCAAAGCAGTCCCCAAAAACATTGTGATTTAATTTTAGTTACAATTTTGGAACGTTAAATCCTCAACCTATTTTGACAAAATCTTTCTGGGTTTTTTTTAAATAATATTTCTTCTTTGTTTTTGCTTGGTTGTCTGCACCTCCCGGTCATCAATTTCTCTTTCTTCGATGTCATCACACGAACCCTTGTCTGAAGATATTACTTTTGCACAAGAATGTGTCCCAGTGCACATTGTTTTTTCTTGAGATAGGCTCATCTTTTCAATATGGGTCTTGAAAATTTCCAGCTGCATTTTGGATGACTCTTGTAAAGTAAGAGAAATGGACTCAAAACTTGCACACATTTGTTTCTGTTTTTCCAATATATTCACTAATACTGTGTGATTTTCTCATAGTTGGAATTCTATCCTTGTCAAACCATCTTATAACAAATCTCTAAACAATGGTAAGTAATGTATAAAATATTGTCGATTTCCTGTAATGTTGGAATTTTATGTGAACTACTTAGAAAATGTGTGGAAGTCAAACTAGATGTTTCTGAGTATTCTGCCTCAGAGGGATTATCAACTTCTAATTCGCTTTCATTTCAAAAATCCTTTGCACTAGAGATGTGCGGCTGGCAATTTTCGTGTTTTGGTTTTGGTTCTAATTCCACTTTCATGTTTTGGTATTGGCTTAGTTTTGCCAAAACCACCCTTTTGTGTTTTGGTTTTGGATGAGGATGATTTAAAACAAAACAAAACATAAAAACAGCTAAAATCGCAGAATTTGGGGGTAATTTTGCTCCTACGGTATTAGTAACCTTAATAACAATCATTTCCACTCATTTCCAGTCTATTCTGAACACCTCACAATATTGTTTTTAGGCCAAAAGGTTGCACCGAGGTTGCTGGATGACTAAGCTAAGCGACACAAGTGGACAACACAAACACCTGGCCCATCTAGGAGTGGCACTGCAGTGTCAGACAGGAGGGCAGATTTAAAAAATAGGCCCCAAACAGCACATGATGCAAAGAAGAAAAAGAGGTGCAATGAGGTAGCTGGATGACTAAGCTAAGTGACACAAGTGTGCGGCACAAACACCTGACCCATCTAGGAGTGGCACTGCAGTTACAGACTGGATGCCACTTAAAAAAAATAGTACCCAAACAGCATATGATACAAAGAAGAAAAAGAGGTCTAAGATGGAATTGTCCTTGGGCCCTTCCACCCACCCTTATGTTGTATAAACAGGACATGCACACTTTAACAAATCAATCATTTCAGCGACAGGGTCTGCCACATGACTGTGGCTGAAATGACTGGTTTGTTTGGGCCCCCACCACAAAAGAAGCAATCAAATCTCCTTGCACAAACTGGCTCTAAAGAGGCAAGATGTTGACCTCATCCTCTGATTCCTCACCCTTTAACTGTGTACATCCTCCTCCTCACAGAGTATTAATTAATCCCCACTGGAATCCACCATCACAGGTCCCTGTGTACTTTCTGGAGGCAATTGCTGGTAAAGGTCTTCCCGGAGGAATTTATAATTAATTTGGATGAACATCATCTTCTCCACATTTTCTGGAAGTAACCTCCTATGCCTTATCAGCTGCACTAAACACTCTTTTGGAGTACACACTGGAGGGGGGACAACTTAGGGAAAATAAAGCCAGTTTGTGCAAGGGCATCCAAATTGCCTTTTTTCCTGCCAGTATACATACAGACTGTCTGACATGCCTACTTGGATGCTGTCACTCATATCCTCCACCATTCTTTCAATGGTGACAGAATCATATGCAGTGACAGTAGACATGTCAGTAATCGTTGGCAGGTCCTTCAGTCCGGACCAGATGTCAGCTTTCACTCCTGACTGCCCTGCATCATTGCCAGTGGGTGGGCTAGGAAATCTTATCCTATTCCTTGCAGCCCCAGTGGCGGGAGAAATTGAAGGACGAGCTGTTGACAGGTCACGTTCCGCTTGAGTTGACAATTTACTCACCAGCAGGTCATTGCACCTCTGCACACTTGTGTCTACCAGAAAGAGAAATACAACGTAGGCTTTAAACCTAGGATCGAGCACGGTGGCCAAAATGTAGTGCTCTGATTTCAACAGATTGACCACCCTTGATTCCTGGCAAAGGGAATGAAGGGCTCCATCCACAGGTCCCACATACTTTGCGTAATTGCTTCGTCTTAGCTCCTTCTTCAATTTCTCCAGCTGCTTCTGAAAAAGCCTAATGAGGGGATGACCTGACTCAAGCTGGCAGTGTCTAAACTGACTTCATGTGTGGCAAGTTCAAAGGGTTGGAGAACCTTGCACAAGATGGAAATCATTCTCCACTACGCTTGAGTCAGGTGCATTACCCCTCCTTTGCCTATATCATAGTTGGATGCATAGACTTTAATGGCCTTTTGCTGCTCCTCCATCCTCTGAAGCATATAGAGTGTTGAATTCCACCTCGTTACCACCTCTTGCTTCAGTTGATGGCAGGGCAGGTTCAGGCGTGTTTGCTGGTGCTCCAGTCTTCGGCACATGGTGGCTGAATGCCGAAAGTGGCCCGCAATATTTTTGGCCACCAACAGCATCTCCTGCACACCCCTGTCATTTTTCAAAAAATTCTGCACCACCAAATTAATTGTATGTGCAAAACCTTGGACGTGCTGGAATTTGCCCAGATTTAATGCACACACAATATTGGTGGCATTGTTCGATATCACAAATCCCCAGGAGAGTCCAACTGGAGTAAGCCATTCTGCAGTGATGTTCCTCAGTTTCCGTAAGAGGTTGTCAGCTGTGTACCTCTTATGGAAAGCGGTGATACATAGCGTAGCCTGCCTAGGAACGAGTTGGTGTTTGTGAGATGCTGCTACCGGTGCCGCTGCTGTTGTTGCTGCGGGGAGGCCATACATCTACCCAGTGGGCTGTTACAGTCATATAGTCCTTAGTTTGCCCTGTTCCACTTGTCCACATGTTCGTGGTTAAATGGACACTAGATACAACTGCATTTTGTAGGACACTGGTGACTCTTTTTCTGACGTCTGTGTACATTCTCGGTATCGCCTGCCTAGAGAAGTGAAACCTAGATGGGATTTGATACCAGGGACACAGTACCTCAAACAATTCTGTTAAGTCCCACTGAACTAATGGTGGATACCAGAAGCACGTATACCACCAACATAGCTATCAAGGCCTCAGTTATCCGCTTTGCAAAAGGATGACTGCTGTCATTTTTCATCTTCCTCACAAAGGACTGGTGGACAGTCAATTGCTTACTGGAAGTAGTACAAGTGGTCTTCCAACTTGCTCCCTGGGATGACAATTGACTCCCAGCAGCAACAACAGCAGTGGCAGAAACAGCAGGCGTACCACTCAAGGATCCTCCAGAGGAATCCCGGTTAGGATAGGAAGCCTCAGTCTTGACAGTGACATGGCCTGCAGGACTACTGACGTTCCTGACTGAGGAGGAAGTTGACGTTGAGGGAGTTGGTGGTGTGGCTTGCAGGAGCTTGGGTGCAGGAGGAAGAAGGGATTAAGGTGTCAGTGGACTGCTTACACTCTTACCCAAAGTTTCACAACTTGACACTGACTTATGATGAATGCACAGCAGGTGACGTATAAGGGAGGATGTTCCTAGGTGGTTAACATCTTTACCCCTACTTATTACAGATTGACAGAGGCAACAGATGGCTTGTTGTCCGGAATGTGGAGAAATAATTCCACACCGAAGAGGTGGCTTTTTTGGTAGTTTGCCCAGGCATCACAATGGGCTTCTTTATTCCACAGACAACAGGTGTCTCCCAAGTGCCTGACTTAAACCACATCACCATCAGAATCCTCATTGTCAACTTCCTCCTCAGCGCCAGCAACACCCATATCCTCATCCTGGTGTACTTCAACAGTGACATCTTCAATTTTAATATCAGGAACTGGACTGTGGGTGCTCCTTCCAGCACTTGCAGGAGGCGTGCAAATGGTGGAAGGAGCCACCTCTTCCCATCCAGTGTTGGGAAGGTCAGGCATCGCAACCGCCGACACACTAGGACTCTCCTTGGTAATTTGTGATACCATCTCAGTGTCGTAAATGGCATATTGGCAAGTTTACGTTTCTCCTCAAACCATTTAAATTTTTTTGGGGTCTTTTTACTGAACTTTGGCTTTTTGGATTTTACATGCCCTCTACTACCACAATGGGCATCGGCCTTGGCAGACGACGTTGATGGCATTTCATTGTATATGTCATGGCTAGTGGCAGAAGCTTCAGCACTAGGAGGAATTGGTTCTTGATCTTTACCTATTTTATCCTCCAAATGTTTGTTCTCCATTATTTTTCTGGAGTTATATAACACAATATGCGGCACAAGAGAGCGCACTCCTACACCTCACAGGGCACACCCTGTAAAAATTATTTGGATTAAATATTAATAACCCCTTTATTTGGAGTAAATAATATACAGCACAGGACAGCACCACTGAATTTATATGGCAGCACCACTGGACTGGATTTATACGGAATGATATGGATTTATATGGAATTATAGGGCAGGATAACTGGAATTATACAGCAGTATTCCGAGAATTATACAGCAATATCACAGGAATTATACGCCAGTATTCTGAGAATTCTATGGCAATATCACAGGAGTTATACGGCAATGTCACAGGAATTATACGCCAGTATCACGGGAATTATATGGCAGTATCACAGGAATTATATGCCAGTATTCCAAGAATTATACGGCAATGTCACAGGAATTATATGACATTATTCTGAGAATTATATGCCAGTATCACAGGAATTATATGGCAGTATCACAGGAATTATACGTCAGTATTCCAAGATTTTTTAAGGCAACGTCACAGGAATTATATGCCAGTATTCTGAGAATTATATTGCAATATTACAGGAATTATATGGCAATGTCACAGGAATTATACTCCAGTATCACCGAAATTATACGCCAATATTCCGGGAATTATATGGCAGTATCACAGACATTATATACCAGTATTCTGAGAATTATATGGCAATATCATAGGAATTATATGCTAGTATTCCGAGAAGTATATGGCAATATTACTGGAATTATACGGCAGAGATACAGAAATTATATGGCAGTATCACGGGAATTATATGGCAGTATCACAGGAATTATACGCCAATATTCTGGGAATTATATGGCAGTATCACAGGAATTATACGCCAGTATTCCGAGAATTATACAGCAATATCATAGGAATTATACGTCAGTATTCCAAAAATTATACAGCAATGTTACAGGAATTATATGCCAGTATTCCGAGAATTATATGGCAATATCACAAGAATTGTACGCCAGTATTCCGAGAATTATATGGCAATATCACAGGAATTATACGGCAATATCATAGGAATTATACGCCAGTTTTCCAAGAATTATACGGCAATGTCACAGGAATTATACGACAGTATCACGGAAATTATATGGCCGTACCACAGGAATTATACGCCAATATTCAGAGAATTATATGACAATATCACAGGAATTATACGGCAATGTCACAGGAATTATACGACAGTATTCCGAGAATTATATGGCATTATCACAGGAATTATACGGCAGTGTCACAGGAATTATACGCCAGTATTCCGAGAATTATATGGCAATATCACAGGAATTATACGGCAATGTCACAGGAATTATCTGCCAGTATTCAGAGAATTATATGGCAATATTACAGGAATTATACAGCAATGTCACAGGAATTATATGCCAGTATCATGTGAATTATATGGCAGTATCACAGGATTTATACACCAATATTCCGGGAATTATATGGCAGTATCACAGGAATTATACTCCAGTATTCCGAGAATTATACGGCAATGTCACAGGGATTATATGGCAGTATTCTGAGAATTATATGGCAATATCACAGGAATTATACGGCAATGTCACAGGAATTATACGCCAGTTTCACGGGAATTATATGGCAGTATAACAGGAATTATATGCCAGTATTCTGAGAATTATACGGCAATGTCACAGGAATTATATGCCAGTATTCCGAGAATTATATGGCAATATCACAGGAATTATACGACAATGTCACAGGAATTATACTCCAGCATCATGTAAATTATACAACAATATTCCGGGAATTACATAGCAGTATCACAGGAATTATACGCCAGTATTCCGAGAATTATATGGCAATATCATAAGAATTATACACCAGTATTCCGAGAATTAGATGGCAATGTCACTGGAATTATACACCAATATTCCGGGAATTATATGGCAGTATCACAGGATTTATACGCCAGTATTCTGAGAATTATACTGCCATATCATAGGAATTATACGTCAGTATTCCGAGAATTATACGGCAATGTCACAGGAATTATATGACAGTATTCCGAGAATTATACAGCAATGTCACAGGAATTATATGCCAGTATTCCGAGAATTATATGGCAATATCACAAGAATTATACGACAATGTCACAGGAATTATACTCCAGCATCATGTGAATTATACGACAATATTCTGGGAATTACATAGCAGTATCACATGAATTATACGCCAGTATTCCGAGAATTATATGGCAATATCATAAGAATTATACGCCAGTATTCCGAGAATTAGACAGCAATGTCACAGGAATTATACACCAATATTCCGGGAATTATATGGCAGTATCACAGGATTTATACGCCAGTATTCCGAGAATTATACTGCAATATCATAGGAATTATACGTCAGTATTCCGAGAATTATACGGCAATGTCACAGGAATTATATGACAGTATTCCGAGAATTATACAGCAGTGTCACAGGAATTATATGCCAGTATTCCAAGAATTATATGGCAATATCACACGAATTATACGGCGATATCATAGGAATTATACGCCAGTTTTCCGAGAATTATACGGCAATGTAACAGGAATTATACGCCAGTATCACGGGAATTATATGGCAGTATTCCGAGAATTATATGGCAATATTACAGGAATTATAACCCAGTATTCCGAGAATTATATGGCAATGTCACTGGAATTATACGCCAGTATTCCGAGAATTATATGGCAATATTACAGGAATTATACGGCAATTTCACAGGAATTATACGTCAGTATCACGGGAATTATATGGCAGTATCACAGGAATTATTGTATCTGGTCACTGGACTGATGCTGCACAAGGCACTACCCCTGGTCTGATGCAAGACAACACAGCAAAAATGCAAGGGACTTATACAGCAGCACTGGGGACATATAGCAGTAGAGGACACCAACATTGTGACTGGCTGGACTGATGCAGCATAAGACACTGACTACACTGGACAGCAGCACAACAAAGCACAAGACTCGCCACCCCACTTTCCCACTCCCACACAGACACTGAGGACGGAGACACATCCTCTCACTACACTGTCCGAGACTGGAAATGGCCGCAACGTGCGTCTCCTTATATGCAATCCAAATCCCACGAGAATCCAACAACGGGATGATGACGTTTTGCCTCATTTGGGTTTCCGAGTCAGGCAGGAAAATCCGAGCCTGACTCGGAACCGGGCTCAGAGCGTGAAGTCCGGTAGGGTTCTGTTCTCTGAGAACCAAACCCGCTCATCTCTACTTTGCACTTGAGCTTCTGTTTTTTTACCTTTCTATGCTGTCTTTGGATCTTGATAAATATGAATCTGAAAGTGTGCTGGCTTTTGAATAACTGTCTTTATCATAATCTGAAATTTCTAGTGATAAATCTTAAGTGTTAGAAAATCTGGAGGTTATTTCGGCTTCATAACATTGTCTCATATTTGACATAATACTGTAAGCTATTTTGACTAAAAATTGTAATTCATCCACAAAAGTCAACAGTTGCCGCACACATGTAGTCATTCTTTTTGACGATACTACATGTATGATATTGAAACAGGATACCTCCTGCCATGAGTTGGGCAAAAAAAGGGGGAACAGTTTCACCATTTTGCAAAGTATGGTAAAATTGGTACTGGTTGATGAATTAGTCACTAGACTGTTTTTAAACCTATTGATAGTTTCTGTATAAAGTTCAGTAATCGGAGACAGTCCTGTGTGCCTTGTACCATGTGTGCATAACCTGTGCTGATGTTCCTCAGTGCAGCTGTCTGCTGGAAAACTGGGGGACTGGTCAAGCTTGCAGTCTCCTGATAGTACCCCATATGAAGCAGAGTCCGATTGCCTGCCATGGCCCCCCCTCCTCCACTGCTGTCTGTAGCCCCCACCCTATCCCCTTCTAACCTTTACTCATCCAAGACTGGCCCACTCTGACCTTGAGGCATGGACACAGATGCATTAGAAATGTGAACCATTACTTTCCAGAGGTAGCTGACTTAACAGGACGGTTAGGGCTAAAACCAAGTTGGAGAAGGGGCCTCTGATGTCACCAGGGGGAGGAGCGATGTCACCAGGGGAGGAGCCATGCCTGAAAAGGGTACCTGAAATGTACGCTCGCAGGCTCACTTTGCTCGCCACGCTTCAGGCAAGGGGGCTTGCTTCGCTCGCCACCAGGTTACTAAAGGGAGTAGTTGGTGGTTGGGATAGTAGAAGAAATATCCCGCTGGCCTAGCTCCTCCCCCTGGAGTCGTGGCTCCTTCCTCTGATGTCAGAGGTCCTTTCTCCAACTTGATTCTAGCATATACCTTAACGGGACACCAACTTTTTTTAAGGTTTTTCAGAATCACCTGGGAAATTCATAAATTAAAGCATCGTTATGATGCAATTTGCCTTGTTAATTTTATATAACCTTTGCCCCGACTTTGTGACTTGACACTTGCGGACTTTCTAAAAATATCATTGGTTAGCATATTTAAGAATTTCAAAAAATCATTTATATTATTTACCATCTTTTGAACAATACAAAGTATGAAAATGTAAAAAATCAACAAGGAGCATCTTATGAGAATTGATTGTTACTAACCTGTGATTTTTTCACATTTATCCTCTTCCAAGATATTCTGTGTCCTTTGGTTAACCCCTGACTCTTTGTTGTTGATCTGCTGGGATGTCTATAGATTCTCTGTTTTGGTGATGATCCTCTAAAAACTAAAAAAAAAATTGTATTTACTATACTCTAAAATAACAAAACGTTTTGTAAAATATTAAAATTAACCTTTATTACTCTGGTAAGCCATGTAGTATCTATGCCTTTTCTTCTTCTTTTTATTGAAAAAAATAAATAAAAAATAACCCGATTCAGACTTCATCATCTTTACTCTTTCTCCCTACTACCATTAACTTTTTCAGAGTCCACTTTGAAGCAGCCCTAAAAATGTCAGAGTAAATCTAAAATACTGCAAAACAGCCCCGTTGATTTTTTCATTTTAACGTCGACAAGATTTGGTTTAAAGTAACCCCCCCAAGCGCCATACTCCAACACTAGCTTCACTTTGCCATTAATTACTTTAAAGTAGGTACAGTCCTAATTTTGAAATTTTTCAAACTGAATCTTAGGCACCAGCAGTAGACATGCCCTTTCCAGGCTGAAAAGCGGCATGCAGCCCCATGACAAGCCAGCTTGGGACTTTTTCCGCAGCCCACATTCACACCCTGTTTCCATAAAGGTAAGTATGAAGTGTTTGCCAGGCAGTGAAAGTTTGCAGCCTGACACACCATGCACCATGTCTTGATACAGTATGATCCATAGCAGTGATAATCAACTTGGAAACGTGTTGAGTAAAACACTACTGAAATTACCATGTTGGCAACATTGTTAAGACCTTTTTAAAGCCAATCCTGGCTCCACAACTTTACTTTACTCTAATTGACCCCTTAGTGGTAGAGTTGTGCAAATTTCCATAAGATGAATGCTTGCCTCATCTGTGTTCATCTATTGTACTCCTCTGTGCTGATTCTATTAACAAATCAAAAACTGTCAAACTCAGCAAAATATATATATATATATATATATATATATTAAGCCATTACCAGAATATTATAAAATTAACAGCAGGAATATGGCTATTTGAATTACCCTACCTCCCTTCAACAAAAAACAGGAAGTACATTTAGTAAGGAAATGATTATACCCTATATCTAATTTACAAAAATCAAAATTTTTAATTAATAAAAACCAGAACTTGCAGAATACAAATATGTGCACTACAAACAATGAGCTGCAAAATGTATTCAATTTGAGTTACAGTAAAAGTACCAATTGTTAATGTGTTCAAGGTACATATGATGCACAGGGATGACCTTGGCTATGATGGAGGAAAGATTGATCATGGCACCAAACAGTTTAGTTTTTAAACACGCAAGATGCACATGTTCATCTCCCTCATACCATGCCGCCAGCTAAAGGGCCTTCAGTTTAAGTTTACAGGCCAAATTAAGAAGCTAGAGAGGAGAGAAGGATGAAGGGTACACACCATAAAACACTCTTGCAAGCAGGAGTTGGGACATGGTGACCATGTGGAGAAACCCATTGAAGCTAGGAGTGACTGAGTAAGTGTCCTGTGCAGTGGCAGATCTAGACTGTACTTTTAGGGGGGGGCGGTTTAAGAATACTGGCTCCTCCCCTATACTCAGCTCCTCCCACTTAGTTTTGCTCCTCCCATTTTCAAGATTGAAGAATAAAAAAAACACAATATTCATTCACAAGAAATATATCAAAATAAATAAAAATGTGCAAACCTGTTATACAAACTCCAGTCTTCGTTTTCCATTGGTCGCAAAGCGGGCAATCACTTTGTCAATGTCAACTGCAATTTCACTATGGGTGTGTAGAAGAGCTAGACCAGTCAACCTTTCCTGACCCATTTGGTTTGTCAACCATGTCTTCAAACGCTGTAGTGAAGAGAAGCTCCTTTTGGCTGATGCAACACTGATGGGCAACGTTAAAAGAATTCTCAGAAGGGAGTTCACTAAGGAATAAACATCTTCATCACAATTGTGCAAAGCTTCTTCAACAGACTCTGGAAGAGGCATGGACTCAGCCAACTGTACCCATTTCTCCTTCCAGAGTTGAACCTCTGATTGTAGTTCACATTCCAGTCCAGGTTTGGCCCGTAAAAGATGATAATAGGTTTTACAAAATGTATTTACTTTCGATGTCAGTATTTCTTTGTTCAAATGCAAGATGTTTCTTGACAGCAAGCAGGTGAGTTCACAAGATGTAAAAGTTTCAACAGAAAATCTGGTTTGCAAATCACTTATTACAGAATCTAGCAAAGGAATGTATATTGACCTCCTGTAATACTCATCTGGTGTGAAAAATGGCACATTTGCTCTATGCACTTGATTTTTCTTCATTATTCTGGGTAACTCTATTGCAACATCTAACTTTGACAACACCTCAGATGCTTTTGCAAATATTGTTGAAAACTCTTGAATACAATTTAAACGCTGGTTGTTCAGAACTGACAGGAGATCAGTTACAAGGGTAGCAGCACCAGTAAAGTCTAGAGTTTTCTTTTGGAACAGCCGGCTAAGTGTTAGACTCATAGCAAAAATTTACAACTGACATTGGCAATGCCACTATATTATCAACACTTTTGATTGAAATTAACAAACTCTTGGCTGCAATGGATGTTGCTGTTTCATTCCATTGTGATATACATTCAAGTGCTTGTACAATTTTTTCTATTTGGTCAAGAAATTGAATCAGGCTTTCACTTTTTTTCCACACAATGTGTTTCGCACATGCCCTTTAATTGCGCATCAACAACATTCATAAGAATATGATTTTGCTTAGCTGAAGCTTTAAAAAAATATAGAACTTCCTTGATGATGCCAATACTGTTGCGTACACTCTGAACTGATGAAGTCTTGGACATTGACAAGTTTAATGCATGGTTGTAGCATATTTGGCCTCCTTTTGTATCTCTGCAACTGCACCCAGCTGCTCTGATATCATCAGGGAACATCCATCTGTGCCAATTCCAACGCAATTCAGCAGGTCTAAAATTAACTTTTTCATTTGACTAATAACAAGCTGGCCCAGCACTCTGCCACTCACTTTAGGCTCAAAATATGGGGACAAATCCTTGAAACAAGCCTTATGAACATTTTCAAATGCAATGAAGTCTTCATGTCTTTGGCCCTTGTACACATACGATAAACAAAGACTCAACTGAGAACAGTGGGAAATATCAGCAGTTTCATCAAACATTACACAGTAAAATTTAACATTTTTGACACGTTCAAGAATAACAGTCCTGATCTCTTCTGCACAACATTCAATCAGCTGATTTTGAGTAGTCTTGCTGATATAAGTTGCATTTGCTCGTGAGTTCTCAAGGTGTTTTGCAGCATCCCCACTGTTAACTTTAAATCCCTGAAGCTCTCTAAAATTTCCTTCATTAATCAGTGGTTCTGGGTCAGCTTCTGCAAATAATTCTCCATCATCTCGATGTCCTCGAAGAGGTATGTTCTATCTGCTGAGAAACAGGATGGTTTCTAATAAAGGCTTCAATATCTGTCTGTTCTCTTGGACCTGCTGTTAATAATATTCCTCTCTGGTGCATAAAAGGCATTCAGAAAGTCTTTTGCTGCTTGCACAGTTTCCCTGTGGTATTGTTGCTTCTTATGAGTGCATAGGTCTCCATCTTTGCCTAACAGCTTTGCAAAAACAGTCAGGGGCTTTTTTTACAAGTTTCTGAAGAGGAACATGTTTGTGGGAGCCTACCATTCCTGCTGTAACAAATAGAGCACAATATTTGCATAAGACTTCTTTTTTAGCATCAGAGTACACCAACCACAGAAACCTGCCCAGATGAGATTGATTTAGAAACCGTTTTTCCTCTTTCCCTTTTTTATTATGTGTCAAAAACAGTAGCTAGTATCCAAGTGAAGGCCTCCATGGTCTCTCTAGAAGCTCACGTTTCAAATTGTCATCAATATCTGTAACTGAGTCAATGTAGTTTTCAATATCATGCTTCTGCATGCTGCCGCAAGCTTGAATTGAAGAACAATCTTCAGTGCATTCATCTCTGTTCAATTCACTAGGTTTTTACTTTTGATTTAGGTCTTCATCTTCTACCCTTCTCTTCCTTTGCATGAAGAAATCCAAGTTTTTTTTTGGCTGCGTTTCATTTCTTGCCTCGTAATCTTAGGACCCAAAATAGATAAAAATGGACAGGAGGATTGCTACAATTGGACGTTCCAACTGCTGAAACCAACACACACCCTGTTGCAAATGAAAAAAAAACTACAATAGTGACAGCACATTTTAAATCAGGAGCCTTTTTTACCATCACCAATGCTATCTGAAATTCCAATGTGATACATATATGCACCGTTACATAATATGGGCACATCATGTTACACCTTGCATTATCATACACACATCAACCTTAATATCCCGAGCAGAAGCAGTCAAAGCCTATTTTTTTAGCTCATATATGGATCATATATGGATCACCAGGGTGACAAAGTTAATTCATGTATCAACTGTTAGAGAATAACTCATTATAAGTAGAGATGAGCGGGTTCGGTTCCTCGAGATCCGAACCCCTCCGAACTTCACCCATTTTACATGGTTCCGAGGCAGCCTCGGATCTTCCCGCCTTGCTCGGTTATCCCAAACGAGGCCGAACATCATCATCCCACTGTCGGATTCTCGCGAGATTCGTATTCTATATAAAGAGCCGCACGTCGCCGCCATTTTCACTCGTGCATTGGAGATTGAACGGAGAGGACATGGCTGCGTTCTCTCCCTGAAAAGCTCTGTAATCTGTGGTCAGTGTGCTGCAAATATCTGTGCTCAGTGTGCTTAAAATATCTACGTTCTCTGCCTGAAAACGCTCCATATCTGTGCTCAGTGTGCTGCAAATATCTGTGCTCAGTGTGCTTTATTGTGGGGACTGGGGACCACCAGTATATAATTCATTATACTTATAGTAGTACAGTACAGTAGGCCATTGCTGTATCTTGCAGCTCTGTGTCACTGCAAGTATCCATTCCATATCTGTGCTGCATTTTTGTGAGCAGTATATATAGTATTACAGTGCAGCATTTTGGTGACCCAAAAGTATATAGTTGTGTACAGTAGGCCATTGCTGTATCTTGCAGCTCTGTGTCACTGCAAGTATCCATTCCATATCTGTGCAGCATTTTTGTGAGCAGTATATATGGTATTACAGTGCAGCATTTTGGTGACCCAACAGTATATAGTTGTGTACTGTAGGCCATTGCTGTATCTTGCAGCTCTGTGTCACTGCAAGTATCCTTTCCATATCTGTGCTGCATTTTTGTGAGCAGTATATAGTATTACAGTGCAGCATTTTGGTGACCCAACAGTATATAGTTGTGTACAGTAGGCCATTGCTGTATCTTGCAGCTCTGTGTCACTGCAAGTATCCATTCCATATCTGTGCTGCATTTTTGTGAGCAGTATATACTGTAGTATTACAGTGCAGCATTTTGGTGACCCAACAGTATATAGTTGAGTACAGTAGGCCATTGCTGTATCTTGCAGCTCTGTGTCACTGCAAGTATCCATCCATTCTATTTTCTTCCAGTGATTTGGACCAATAATACCATTGATTAGAACGAATAATTCCAGTGATTTTGTCATTTTCTTCCAGTGATTTGGACCAATAATACCATTGATTAGAACGAATAATTCCTGTGATATTGAGGTGTTTGTGTCGCTTAGCTTAGCCGTCCAGCGACCACAGTGCACCTCTTTTTCTCTTTTTTTTGCATCATGTGCTGTTTAGGGCCAATTTTTTTAAGTGCCATCCTGTCTGACACTGCAGTGCCACTCCTAGATGGGCCAGGTGTTTGTGCCGCCCTCTTGAGTCGCTTTGCTTAGTCATCCAGCGACCTCGGTGCAAATTTTAGGACTAAAAATAGTATTGTGAGGTGTTCAGAATAGACTGGAAATGAGTGGAAATTGTGGTTATTGAGGTTAATAATACTATAGGATCAAAATTACCCCCAAATTCTATGATTTAAGCTGTTTTTGAAAAAAAAACACGCGAATCCAAAACACACCCGAATCCAACAAAAAAATTTCATGGAGGTTTTGCCAAAACGCGGCCAAATCCAAAACACTGCAGCGGAACCGAATCCAAAACCAAAACCCGAAAAATTTCCGGTGCACATCTCTAATTATAAGGGTACCAGCAATATAAATAAGACAATTAGCAATTAAAAACAAACCAAATGTGGACTACCGGAAGTGTTATGCGTTCCACAGCCATGAAACACATCATCACCACCCGAAATTGATACAAAATGTAATCCTGTGTTACAATATGTATTGTTTATATAAAGTTAATATAGATTAATTGCAGCATGAATAGATAACACAGGTCTGTGATGAAAAAGCTTTTTTAACAAATTTATGTGATACTTATATATTTTTGGATTTTGAACACAAAAACTACTCCCAATTTTGCATATCACATCAGGTTTTTCTGCAAAACGCGTATTTATGAATAAGCCATTTTTTTTCATATTCATTAAAGTAATAAATGTATTCTGCCTACATTTATCATAAAACGTTGGGGTAAATTTACTAAGATGGGAGTTCTATTTGAGATGGGATGTTGCCAATAGCAACCAATCAGATCCCAGGTATTATCTTCTAGAAGGTGCTAGATAAATGAGAAATAGAATCTGATTGGTTGCTATGGGCAACATCCCATCTTAAATAGAACTCCCATCTTAGTAAATGTCCCCCCTTGTCTTAAATGAATTCAGTTGGTAGTATAGAATGTTGCAGTTCAGTTCTCGTCATAAAACTTCCCCCCGTCCAGTGCCAGATTAAGGTTGACATAGGCCTGGAGCTGAAATTTACAAAGGGCCTAAACTCATACTGTCTAAAAGAACATTGCGCACACACACACAACTACAAGGTGAGCTTGCGAAGGTGGAACTAAATACAACAGATGCAACACAGTTTTGCCATGTGTCTTGTCATTTTAACTCCTTGCTACCACCACATATACACACACAGCATTTTTACAGACCCTGACATTAGAAAGTTAATAAAAGATGAACATTTTCGGCTTGTAATGAATATTGTTGAACTTTCGGCGTGGACGTTCAAACAAGTGATTTCAAAATTTTTAGGCAATGTCAAGGATCCAACCTACAAATTATCAGGGAAATGCTTAATAGTTACAGAAACCTTGGCTGCAATATGAGTTTAATGGTACATTTTTTTAATTCCCATATTGAGCATTTCCCAAATAATTTCGGAGACTACAGTGAAGAACAGGGTGAATGGTTCGACCTAGACGTTAAAGATGTAGAAAGAAGATACCAGGGTCGTTGGGACATCAGCATGATGGCTGACTACTGCTGGATGATACACAGAGATGACACAGAAAAACTTACAAGCGAAAAGTGACAAAACGAAGTTTGAAGACAAAAAAGAACAAGATATTAATGATTTTGTCCAATAATTATGGTTTTGTTTCTATTATTGTTATTTTATTATGTAATTAAAACAAAAACATAGTGATATCATCTACAATTCTTCGTATTTCACAATAAATATATCAAGAACAATTAACTTCTGTTGTATTAAAAAATGTATGTAACCCCCTTATAGGTAAATGTGATGTGGTATTTTTTTATATACTATTTCTTGATGTACACAGGAGTATAATTAAGACTATAAAAGTATTATTAAAAAAGCTTTCAATACCTTAAATTTTGCAGACCTGTGTAATCAAATCGATAATAGCTACAAATATATAGCAAAATCAATGAACCTGCAAGACTCCCCCCAATTTATTTTATTTCAACATATATATATATATATATATATATATATATATATATATATATATATATGTGATCCGCATGGTAAATAGGTCAGTCCAAAAACTAAGCTAACACATATGGCTCACAACAACAACATTAAATATTAGAAAGATTAAATTGTCATACCACCCAAAGACAAAATACATAAATATATCTCAATACATATGCCAGCATTAATACCTCAACTACGGAGATAGCCTAACCAAAATCTCACAAAAAAAAGAGAGAAACATTTTTATTTCTAAAAATGTCTTACCAATCAAAGGCATCCAATGCGATTCCTTCCACGACCTTCTTCCAGCTTTTTGTCTGTTTTAAGGCTAGTGGTTGCTGTTTTTCAACTCTGTTCTGGACACTGTCACAACAGTAGGCTGCTACAGAGATGATTTTTCTAAAAGAAAACAAAAAACATAAAATTTTATATTGATATAGATAGATAGATATTGCATAATGACCGGCGCTCAACTTTCATACAGAGGTACCTGGTTGCCCTCCTGGGAATTAGGGAATTCCAACACACACAGCATACACACACACACAAAGAGAAACACCAGTGTGAAACATTTTTATTTCTGATAATGTCTTACCAATCAAAGGCATCCAATGCGATTCCTTCCACGACCTTCTTCCAGCTTTATGTCTGCTTTAAGGCTAGTGATTGCTGTTTTTCAACTCTGTTGTGGACACTGTCACAGCAGTAGGCTGTTCCAGAGATGATTTTTCTAAACGAAAAAAAACAACATAATATTATATATTAATAGAGATAGATAGATAGATAGATAGATAGATAGATAGATAGATAGACAGATAGATATTGCATAATGGCGGGCACTCCACTTTCATACAGAGGTACCTGGTTGCCCTCCTGGGAATTAGGGAATTCCAACACATACAGCATACACACACAAACACACACAAAGAGAAACACCAGTGTGAAACACTTTTATTTCTAAAAATGTCTTACCAATCAAAAACATCCAATGCGATTCCTTCCACAACCTTCTTCCAGCTTTAGTCTACGTTAAGGCTTGCAGTTGCTGTTTTTCAACTCTGTTCTAGGACACTGTCACAACAGTAGGCTGTTCCAAAGATGATTTTTCTAAAAGGAAAAGAACATTTTATACAGTATATATATATATATATATATATATATATATATATATACTGTACACATATATATATATACTCAAAAATGGAACCCAGAGCAGCAAAATTATGAAAAGAAGCATGTATTGAAAAATCTCAACAGTTTCGGAGCATCCGCTCCTACCTAAGTATTGGTGCTTTAATTATCCTTCTCTGAAACTGTTGATATTTTTCAATACATGCTTCTTTTCATGATTTGTGTGCCGTTTTTGAATGGAATCTATGTGATACGATTTACGTGCACTGCCTGGAGCATGCTGTATTAATGTTGTTGGGGTGATGGCTGATTTTCATGATATATATATAATATATCTCAATGGTGAAAATATAAAAATACACACATGCTAACAGGATATATATTATGACTACTCAATATTGTTTTAATAAATACTTGATGCGCTTATACCAGGCATTCCCAACCTTGGTCCTCAAGGCACACTAAGGGGTAAATTTACTAAGATGGGAGTTCCATTTAAGATGGGATGTTGCCCATAGCAACCAACCAGATTCTACTTCTCATTTAAAGTAGAAAAATACTGGTGCCTGCTGTTATTTCAAATAATAATGGACAGTTAAACCAATATTTTTAAAAGAACAAATGATTTATAATTTATTGCACATTCATAAAAAAGAGGTTTGTTCCCCTCCTAATTGGATGAACCAAAGCAATTGCTAAAAGACTGAAATCATTAAAATATAGGATACCACTGGTTATCCCTTCTAAGTACAATGTCCACATGAAACTGACTAGGACTCTATTCCACAAAGCTCACAAGTTCAATTGAAGTCCCCTAGGTATCTCCTTCAAAACGAAGATCCAAATAGCAAACAGGGATATGTCGGGGTCTGTGAAGAAACTTGTGTTGGAATTTTATCTAATGGAAGCAAAAGAGTCCATAGATGACGCCTGAGGTGTGGATGAAGGGATGCCGCACTTGTGGTCCTGCAAGATGTAGCTCAACGCGTTTCACTGGTCTAATGGCTGCCAGTTTCCTCAGGAGTATGAGTCCAGTATTCAGCTAACAAGCTATATATACCCTTATAATTAGGGGTCAATAAGGAACATCTGTTGTTCCAGCTCTAACAAGTCATGTCACATTTCTCAAAACCACTGTCTAGTAACAACAGAACGCAATCTCTTTTAAGTACCACCTAGAAAGTATCTTTATTTACAAAAACGAGGCTTATAAATGATAAAGAATTATCTAAATATATTTAAACTCTTTGTCATGTGATCGTCTCCGATCACATGATGGTTATTACTGTAAAAGTTGATTAAGATACAGGACAGAAAAAGCAATACCTTTTACACTGAAATTCGAGCAGCTGTGGCTGCTGGATGTAATCTTTAACCTACGTACTTTTTACTCACTTTTTACTCACTGCTGGCTCATCCTGACCAAGTATTGTACAGTTATTTCGTTATTGCATTTCAAATCATCCTGGAGGTCTATCATTACATGGGGTTGTCGACCAAAAAGAACTTCGAAGGGTGATAAGTTGAGCGGTGACCTGGGAGTAGTTCTGATGCTGTACAACACTAGTGGCAATGCTTCTGGCCACAACAATCCAATTTCAGCCATTACTTTGCTCAGCTTATTCTTAATAGTGCTGTTCATTCTCTCCACCTTCACACTCGCCTGTGGTCGGTACGGAGTATGCAGCTTGCTATTAATACCCATCAGTTTGCACATGACCTGAAAGACTTTACCTGTAAAATGGGTACCCCTATCACTTTCAATCATTCTAGGGATACCATATCTGCACATAATTTCCTGCACGATTTTCTCTGCAGTGAACACAGCAGTATTTGTGGCAGCGGGGAATGCTTCTACCCAGTTGGAAAACACATCACTACATACTAGCATATATTTAAAATTCTTACAGGTTGGTAACTGTATGAAGTCGATTTGTATTACCTGAAAAGCACCGTCTGTAGGAGGGATATGGGATGGCTCCATTGTTATTGCCTTACCAATATTCTTCCTCAAGCATGTAAGACATGTCATTGCTTTCTTACCTGCATGAGAAGAGAGCCCTGGTGCACTCCAGTAGGCTCTTACCAGCTTGCACATACCCTCCTTGCCCAGATGAGTCAGACCATGTGCCGCCTCAGCTAGGCTTGGGAGATATGCTCTGGGGGCCACTGGCTTACCGTGTCCATCTGTCCAAAGTCCTGAAGACTCTGACCATATCCCTTCGCCTTCCAGACTGCCTTTTCCTGTGGGGAACACAAATTTTGAATTTCAATTTAATTATTTCATGTTATCAGTTGTGTGAAGTGAAAACATCTATGGATGAGAGAAGAGAGGGAAAATGAAAAATAAAATGTCAGGTTTGCCATTCACCAACAGGCCGTCGCACCATCATGCATATCAGTGACTGTACACAGTTTCCCTTTCACCAGTATTCTCATTCTCAACCCTTTGTGCATGACTAGGCACACTGCAGTAATATTGGTGTCATTGTGCTGGTGAGATATACTGGTTTTGGGCAGAACTCTGAAGGACCTATTAGGCATGTGGTGTTTGAACTGTAATCGGGTCCATGTATTGCACCCTCCTGTAGGTGAACGTAAGAGATGAAGAGGAAACTGTGAAGAAAAATCACATAGACGTTGGTGACAGGTAAGTTTGTAGAGGTAAAGAAGATTTTATAAAATTTGACAACTGGATTGGGCACTACGGGGAAGTGATTCTCTACTTGGTCTACTCCACTTAAAAAAAAATCTAGGTTTGTTGTATCTCTACTGGGACTATCCCAGCCATCAATCCAGTGTCCTGTCCATCCTAAATTCATAGGGAACCCGCTATCTGTGAGATAATTTCCTCTACTTGTGATGGACATTAATCTAGAACAGTGTAATGCAACATTAGTCTTCGTGGGTGTCTAACATACTTTGTACTTCCTGAGCGGGAGCACATTATATGTATATCATATTTAACAAAGTTTCTGTTACATTAGTCAGGGGCCATTTCTGATAGGGAAAAGTTTAGAATCATAGAGGCCCCATCTTAACCTCAGCAAGTTTTGTCAAAGGGTGACGTTGCATTTATTTTGTTCTTCCCATTAGCCAAATTTGTGTTTTCTCTATGGCTTGTGATTCCTTACTAAATGTCCCTTGGTCCCGTCTATGTGTTTAATAATGTGGCTCATGTTTTCTGTCTAGGGGGTCTATATTGACTATGTGTCCTACTACTCCTACAATCTCTGGCAAAATGCCCTTCCTTCCTACAAATGTACTATAGTCTTGATCTTTTCTAAACATCAAGGGCTGGGGTTTAGGCAGATGGGACTTTGCTGTAAGAGCCTGCATATTTACAGTCCTCAACCTCTCCTCCTGTTGTTCTCTGTGTATAGTGATATTCTTGTGATGTTCCATAACGCACTCTATGAGATTATCTACTGTGACCCCTCTCCAGTTAGGCAAAGATGTTTGCACCCTGACACTCAATGCCTTATTGAGCCCGTCCATTAGCACAGAGACAGCTACCTCCCTGTAATTTGCATCGTTCCCTATATCCGATACCCCAGTGTATCTAGCCATTATTTGAAGGCCCTATAAAAATATGCAGATGTCATTTCATTTTCTCTCTGTTGTATGGAGAAAATTTTGCTCCACTTAACAGCAGTGGGGAAATACAATCCTAGTTGTATGTTAATTCGTTCCACGTTCTCCTGATTGGATTCGTCAGTCAGAAGATTATCTGACTCTATTTTACACTCTGTTATAAATTTGTGGGTGTCAATATTAGGGGGTAGGCACGCTTTCAAAAGTATCCGCCAATCTTTGTTTGCAGGTTCATGGGCATTACCCAGATCCTTTATATACTTCTGACATCTGGCTAAATGCTTCCGGGGATCGAGGAACTCTGAAATGATTGACCGCAGTTCTGATCTGGTCCACGGGCAATACATTACAGTATTCCTGGTTCTCCCATTGGGAGTTACTATTTCCAAGACAGGATGTAACCCAACCATTCCATTCCTAATCTGCTCACTGTGAGGTGATTAGGCTGGATCCTTCATCTTCCTGTGACCTATAACTTGGGAGAGAATTCAAAACAGGATACAACTTGCAAGGGTTAGGGTTAACACGTTGATTCTGCATTTTCCTATCATTAACAGATGTACCATTGGTTGTAGCCAATTTCTCCCCTTCGACTTTTGTCGGTAATGGTGTGCTCATACTCACATTCCTGCCAGGTTTGGAACTTGCTGTGCGAGTTAGTTCCCTTTGCACCTCCCCCTCTTGCTGCCACAGATTTAAACAGTCATTATGTCTGATCCTTTGTTTTCTAGATTTGATCAGACATATTCTGATACCTACATTCTGCAGTACCTCTGGTTCAAAGCTACCCATCCCAGGGAGTGATGCCCTATCATCAGCAGTCATACATACCCATTCATTGCAATAAGCCTCCGCATGTGGACCATATTTCCCACACATAATACTTGGAACACACAGTTCATTTGGAACACACAGTTTACTTTGAACACACAGTACACTTAAACCTTGCTGACCCTCTGGGACGCACCTCTTCTGCCTGAACCCTGGCTACTGAACGTCTCTCACTTGAGCAACTGGCTCCCATCTCCAAAATACACAATGCAAGCAGACGGTGAAAGTTTCTCTGAGCGCCTTACACTGTCGATAGTGGATCGCTATGTACCCAATTTAGGGCCCCTATCAGACCTTACAGCACCGCAATTTCTTTCGGTGGAAGTGCTGTTGGAATATTTTCCTGAGAGAGGCAGCGAAAAATTCCTTTTCGGTATCTTTCCACTGAAATTTTTGTAGGGTGAAAAAATAAAAAAACTTCAATAACTACTGCTCACCCTTTCCAGTGGAAGCCCACCAAGGAGATTTCCTGACATAATCAGAGAAAAACCCCTTGTTTACACAATCACGTCTGCGTATGCTTTCCACAGCACTTATGACACAATAGTATCGCTTTGTGCTGTGTGGAACACACGGACGTGCGGTTCAATCGCACACCATATAGATACTTGTAATCTATCCGCCCTACGATCGCTGTCACCTGGAACACCTAGTTCACCTGGATCACCTAGTTCACTTTGAACACCTAGTTCACTTGTGACACACAGTTCACTTTGAACACCTAGTTCTTATCACGTAAGGTTGCGAACCCTATGCCACTGAGCCTCTACTAACCCAGTGTTTCCATGGGACCCGAATTTCCCCGGGGTTCAATACACTCACTCCTGCTTTCACTCACTCAAACACACAGTGTTTTTCTTTTCTGTACAGAAAATATCACTCCTTGTGACCGGCTACTTTACCCCAGAGGTAATACAGTTTAAACAAAATATCAAGGTAATCTGCTTTTGAAATCGGATAGTTATGTGCTATTGTATTAAATGTATACTATCCCGCCTTTAATTGAACAACTATCGTGTGATTTGTACTTAGTACGTACCACGTGTAAAAACGTGCGTCTGCAACTCCACAAACCACACAATCTCGATAAATGTGAGCAATAAAAGCTACTATCGCTCACAACACAACACACAGTTGTTTCCGTATAAACCTAAGTGACCAGGCCGACTCTGCGTTTTGTGTTTTATAATTACACCCTTAATACACTTATTCCAAATATATCTATATAGCAAACAAATGTATCCGATTTCACACAGATCTATAATGACTATAATAACCTATGGATCTATGGCAGCAGTATAAGAGAGAGAGAGTATGCAAAGTATCTGTGCGCTTTGTGTGCTCACTTTTGGCACCAAAAATTTTACACACAGATTTTAAATAGCTTTTTCCTGTTTAAACACAGATTTTAAATAGCTTTTTATTCTGTTTCCTCCGGGTTCTATCAGCACTTCTGTAGACTAGACAGAGCAGATGTGATCTAATTCAGCACAAAAGAAGGTTTTAAAACACCCAAGCAACCAGAAAAAAGGTTTCACTAAAAGATGCGTCTCCACCCTTTGCTGATAGATCAAAGTCTGCTCTGGTCTGTAAATCTATGAATGTGTGAAATCCCTGACTGAGCTCCCAATTGTAAAAGTTGATTAACATACAGGACAGAAAAATTAGAGCAGCTGTGGCTGCTGGATGTAATCTTTAACCTACATACTTTTTACTCACTTAGCGTACACACACACCGACACGCTGTAAGCACAATGCAGCTACACGTGTGGCTGAAATACACTTTAAACCTTAGCAGGAAAGAGTCACTACACTAATTGTATTTAAAATGCTGGGATCCGACCCACCATCATATAATTGCAAAAAGGGGGTTACAATAACAATACAATCATAATAAGAGAAAAAAGGCTACAATCAATGGTACATATGTTTGTTTCGCCAGTGCCACACGGACCCAGTGCTCAGTCAAACAAGCAAGATGACCTTCAGAGAGAGAGAGAGACCGGCCAGGCAGCTTGGCTTTTTATACATTTGGCTAAAACATAATACAATAGAAACTGTAATCTCTTCACCTATAGGTCAAAGGGCTGGTCATTTACAGTACAGGAGGGGACATAGGTTGGTTTGAATAGGTGGGCGATGCCTGGTCCAGGTGCACTTGCAGTTGGTCTCCACTGGGTTCACTCCGAATATCAGAGTACAGTAAATACAGTATAATAGTAATATTCTGTTCCTGCGCATATCTGCACAGGAGCGTGCTATCTTCTGCAAACTGCTACCGGAATGTTGCCCTTAAAATACCCTACAGCTAGATACCAAACACCACCTCCTAACCTAATGCTGTCCCCTCATATCCTGTAAAGGTGAATCCCTTTGTTATTGTACCTTTTAAACAAGTATAACTTGCTGGTGTGGTGCATGTGGGCTATGTGTACATTTTGCACTATGTGGATTAAATATGAGATATGTCTTTGTGGCTTTTCCATGCGAATACAAATGCTACCGTAATTACTCATACCACGCACTGATACGCAGGACAGCGTGAGCGGTCATACACAACTTGCGAATATGCGCACGCACGGCAGAACAAGTACGTGCACGGAGGCCATCTGTGTGGTGTTTGTACTTGGTGCGTGTGACAATAATATTTTCGACTTCGACATTACCCAATCAACATAGCGTCCCTTGGATTTGTATCCTCCCGCCCGCAGTCACGTGGCCGTCTCTGACCATGTGATCTTGCGGATGCGTCATCACGCATCTGCAACAAGTCTCATACCCGGAAGTAGTGTCGCGCTCCGTGGAGCGCAGCGCTTCATACCAGGAAACAGACGCCGTGCTCCACAAGTTGTGGAACGCCGCGCTAATAGCCTGCATTAGGAGAGGTGGATATCTAATTCATCATTTCTAGAATAAATATGGAAAGATAAAGGGGTATATGCAATTGCGGTCGAATTCCGGCTGGAATTCGACCGTTTTTTAATTCGACACAATTCGACAGTCAGACACCCTGCCGCCGGGACCCGAATTCGACATATTCAATAACAAAGGGATTCGACCGTCCCGCTGTCAAAAAACGGACCAATTGACGGGTAGTGTGCGTCCTGGATTTGACTTTTTGGACGGCACAAAAGTTTTTAAAAAACCCAGAGAAAAATTGCGTGGGGTCCCCCTCCTAAGCATAATCAGCCTTGGGCTCTTTGATCCGGTCCTGTTTGTAAAAATACGGGGGGAAAATTGACAAGGGTTCCCCCATATTTTAACAACCAGCATCGGGCTCTGCGCCTGGTCCTGGTGCAAAAAATACGGGGGTCAAAAAACGTAGGGGTCCCCCATATTTTTAACACCAGCACCAGGCTCCACTAGTCAGAGAGATAATGCCACAGCCGGGGGACACTTTTATATTGGTCCCTGCGGCCCTGGCATTAAATCACCAACTAGTCACCCCTGGCCAGGGTACACTGGAGGAGTGGGGACCCCTTAAATCAAGGGGTCCCCCCCTCCAGCCACCCAAGGGCCAGGGGTGAAGCCCAAGGCTGTCCCCCCATCCATGGGAGGCTGATAGCCTTTTGTGTAAAAAAAAATATTGTTTTTTGTAGCAGAACTACAAGTCCCAGCGAGCCTCCCCTGCAAGCTGGTACTTGGAGAACCACAAGTACCAGCATGCGGGGGGGAAATGGGTCCACTGGTACCTGTAGTTCTACTACAAAAAAAAACCAAATAAAAACAAAACACACCGTGATAGTACAATTTTATTAAACATACATGCACACTTACATACATACTTACCTATGTTGACACAAAGCAGTCGGTCCTCTTCTCCAGTAGAATCCCGGGGAACCTGTAAATAAAAATTATACTCACAAACAATCCTGTGTAGATCGGTCCTCTTCTTTAAGTTTGTAATCCAGGATAAAATAAAAAAGCGGAATACCCGAACCACGCACTGAAAGGGGATCCATGTTTACACATGGATCCCCTTTCCCCGACTGGTGGGACCCCCCGTGACTGCTGTCAAAGAGGGTCCCTTCAGCCAATCAGGAAGCGCCACATCATGGCACTCTCCTGATTGGCTGTGTGCTCCTGAACTGTCAGTCAGGCGGCGCACTGTAGAGATACAATATAGCGCATAGGCGCTACATTGTATCCAATGGTGGGAACTTTGCGGTCTGCGGTAGACGACAAGGTTAAGTGGGGTCACTCTTGTGGTTGGCCCCACTTGACATAGCGCTCCCTGATTGGCTGAAGGGACCCTCTTTGACAGCAGTCACGGGGGGTCCCGCCAGTCGGGGAAAGGGGATCCATGTGTAAACATGGATCCCCTTTCAGTGCGTGGTTCGGGTATTCCGTTTTTTAATTTTACCAAGTCCCTGCATTACAAACTTAAAGAAGAGGACCGATCTACACAGGATTGTTTGTGAGTATAATTTTTATTTACAGGTACCCCGGGATCCTACTGGAGAAGAGGACCGACTGCTTCGTGTCAACATAGGTAAGTGTGTATGAATGTAAGTGTGCATGTATATTTAATAAAATTGTACTATCACGGTGTGTGTTTTGTTTTTATTTGGGTATTTTTTGTAGTAGAACTACAGGTACTTGTTTCAGTGTTGAAAAGAAAGATTCACAAAGGAAAGTTAACCCTCTGCTCTGTCATTAAGACATCCCCGCACCCGCTGAATAGTTTCTGTGGGCTATTAGGCATAGGGTAGATACATATATACAAATAACAAGTGGCGCTTGACGATCAGAAAATTGAAAACATTTATTTGTGTAAAATGTATATAAAAAAGTTACAACAACCTCCCGGGGGTATGAAACAATATTAAAATATCACAATAATATAAATATGCACTGTATTGTAGCTCCGTATTCAAATTGTAATAGAAACATCAGTAGTGAATATTCTTATTTGCATACGATTAATTATTATTAACACTTGGAAGGTCATTAAACGTACTGGGTTCAATATGTGCACAAAGATATAAAAAAATTGATAAATAATTGTTCTAAACAAGGATCACTCACGGCTGTGTGTTAATTAGAGTTGCATATGTCACAGATTCATAGCAGTGAGCGGCTGATGTAGAAAATGGAATTTTTATGCACAATTGCCGCTGGGCAGGAGCTTCTTCGGTCCCTGCTCCCTGGTGTCGTCTCGTTATCTGGACAGAGACACACACCAGAGCCTCAGCGGGTGCAATTGATGCCGCACCGTGCGGGGAGTCCTGATGAGCCGTCCCCACCGATCCACACCACCTCCGGTACCTCCGTGCTTTCAAACGGAGGATGTTAGCTGGCAATTCCGGGGTTGCTGAGAAGATGGGCTCTGATGTACCCGGCCAGCAAACTGCCCGTCTTAGGTATATCAAAACTCTCGGTGTGAGCTTCGTGCGCCGGGCCAGGGGGGAACGGCACCTGTAGCTGCTACCGTCTCAACTTAAAAAAGACGGCTGGGGCTGTAGTGATAATGGTTGCAGTACCAATGTTCCTGACTGCAGTGGTTGAAACCGGGCTCCCATGCACGGTTGTATGTGGATAAAAAGCAAAACAGCGGTGTTGATCCTTGAGATGCAAAGCCTGTATCCTTAACGCGTTTCAACACCAGCAGGGTGTCTTTTTCGAAAGGCAGGTATACCTGGGAGTAGGAGTGGTCAGATCTTATACCTGCTCCACAGGTGGAGCTGGTTATCAATAATTAGATTCAGCCATTCTATATCATCAATTTAGATGTAGTGTTTTAAGCTCCTATTGTTTTGGAGCAGATATGCATATTCGTAAAAAACATCACTATAATAATACCACAATACGGTAAGCAGTAGCATAAAATATATCATATAAATAATACATATAAGAGAACCCATATAGAATATGAGACTGGGAATACTAATCTTTATCGTGACAAATATATTGTAGCAATCTATAATTATCATACTGATCTGCATATCTATAAGTGTGTATATCCAGACCAGTAAAATTTCATAAATGTTCATGAAATTTATTTATATATATTTTGCCATAGCAAAGAAAGATTTTCTTTTTGTGTGGATCCATACTTCCACTCACACTTAGAATCTTTGCTAGCAGCAATACAAGAATTAATACTTAAAGAGAGAAGACGCCCCAATAGCCCTCCTATAGTAATGTATTGGGCAACAGGGAAACAAGAGAGAGAGAAAAAAAGGGGGAGCAGAGAGAGAATGAAAGTAGAACAAAGGATATATACTTTCCTAAAAATAACTTAATTATAGTTCTAAAAGAACCAGATACTCATGTGTAATATGTAATATATAATATGATGTATAGTATATGATAGAGAGAGAGGAGATAATGAGAGATATTACACATGGCTAGTAGTTTCAGAAGATACCAATGTCTCAAACATCGAGCAGAGGAAGAAAAACCTTTCAAGGTGGAACGATGAGATTAGATCTGTGAGCACTCCTATAAGGATGTTTAAATTAAAAAAATGCATTTCAAATAGATTTGAAATTTTAAACTTTTAAATAAACTCCAGATCAATGGTTTCGTTAAGACCCTGAGGGTTCAATGTCTGTAATTTAAGAATCCAAGCTGCCTCCTGTCTACATAGAGTTCTAAAACGGTCACCACCCCTACTAGTTGCTGGGATATGTTCCAGCCCAACCAGTAGGAGCCCCGTCGGGTCGCCTCCATGAAAATCAGAAAAGTGTCGGGGAACACTATGGTTCATGATGTTATTCAGAATGTTCCTTCTGTGTTCCATAAATCTGAGTTTCAGGGGGCGTATTGTTCGACCAACATAATATAATTGGCAGGGACATATCAATAAATAGATCACATATTGGGTGCTACAATTAATAAAAGTATTGATTATATACTCTTTTTTAGAGACACTAGATACCACACTTTTGGTTTTATTTGAAGCAAACAAACACGTTGTACACTTCCTATGATTACATCGATAGAAACCTATGACCTCCGGTCCAATGAGAGTTCTTTGTGTGTTTTTTAAGGATCGATCTGAATATCCTTTAAAGAAACTTGGAGCTAGGATATTTCGCAAATTTTTAGCTTTCTTAAAAACAATCACTGGTGTTTCATCTAAGTGTTCCCTAAGAACAGGATCAGTGAATAATAGTTTATAGTTTTTATTAATTATGCCCTTGATCTTACTGGCTGCTACATTAAATTTTGATTTAAATACTAGACTATATTTGTCTTTGTTCTTCTTTATTGTTTTGCTTTTACTTTTATTTTTATTTTTATCTTTATCTCTATCCCCAGACCCATGTCTGACTCTGTTGTTAACCTCCAAATTTCCACCACTTAGATGGCTTGGTTCCTGTATGTCAACATGATTCTCATCATTAACGGCAAGCATATCTTTTCTCACAAGTTTAGAAGCATAAACCAAGGCCTCATCTAATACTACTTGTGGATAATCACAACCCTTAAATATATCCACCAGTTCCCTGATCTGTTCGTGATATTTCTCATCAGAAGTACAGTTTCTCCTAATCCTATGTACCTGACTTTTTGGTACATTCTTGAGCCAGTTTTTATTATGATTACTTGAATAAGGAATATAATTACATACATCCACTGATTTTTTAAAGGGTGATATTGTGACAATGTCCTCTACCACCTCCACCGTTACATCTAGAAAATTAATCTGTGAAGGATGGTGAGTGCATGTGAAGGATAAACTATAAGTGTTATTATTAATGTACCTAACAAACTCAGTGACTGAAACAGAATCCCCTTTCCAAATAAAAAACAGGTCGTCGATATAGCGACCATATAGGACCAGGTTCGCACTATAAGCCCCTCCCCAGATGTAAGTATTTTCAAAATCGCCCATGTAGATATTAGCGAAGCTGGGCGCGAACCTGGTCCCCATCGCTGTACCAAGGACCTGTAGGTAGTGACAGTGATCAAATAAAAAGTAATTGTGAGACAAAATGAAAGCAATGGAGGAAAGAATAAATTGGCGCACCCGCTGAATAGTTTCTGTGGGCTATTAGGCATAGGGTAGATACATACTTACCGTGGCATCCTAGAGTCCCGCAACAGCGTCTCTCCCCTCCTCGTGGCAGCGGCTCGGCCTCTCATTGCGCAATGTGACGTTATGATATCGCATGGCGCACAGAGCAGAGTGGTGCCGGCGCATCTCAAGCCACCTGTGAAGGAGGCTGGCTGAAAGTGGGAGGCTGGGACCAGTGCCAAGTGTGGGTGTGGGAGCAGGAGCCGCATCATATGAAGGAGAGAGCCGCATGTGGCTCAAGAGCCGTGGGATGGCCACCGCTGCTCTTTTGTATAGACTGTGACTTTTGAGTAATAACCCGTATTGTACTAGCATTTATAATTTATGACTATATTCTGTACAGGATGTCGGGATAATACTACCGCATTGTGCAACATTTATGATAATCTCTACAGTCTACAGCTCCGATTCTCTTATCAAAAACTCTGTCAGCCTAATCGTCCTTTCATTTGTTTGTTTATGCTGAAAAATTTTGACACAAAAAATGCAGGCACTTGAGGGTTATACTTTCCGCTTTTATCAGTAAAGCAGTTTCTTAACTACGGGCTGAATACCTAGTGTGTTGCAGGATAGTGTCAGATGGCAGTTTTTTGTTTACTATCACATTATCTGTGATTACAATGACTATAATCTATTGGATTGTGTACAGGGCTGGATTGGCCATAGAAGCCACCGGGAGTTTCCCCGGTGGGCCGATTGGCCCGTGGGGCCGCCTGTCCTACACGGCCCCGCCCACTTTGTGTCACCCAGCTGTGAACCATTTACTGAAATAACTTCAGGCAGTGGTCGCTATGGGGAGAGCTGGCCCTCCCTCCTCCCTTTCACAATACCTGCATAATGTAATGCTGCGGCCGCTGTCAGGAGAGCCGACCCCGCACATCACCATCTTATGCTGCCCCCCCTTCCCCTCAACAGCTTACGCCTGTGTGCGGCTATGCTTCCCCCGCACGTCACCAGTTCATGCTGCCACACTCCACCTCCCCCCCCCCCGTCAGCGGCTTATTCCTGTGTGCGGCTATCAGGAGAGCTGGCCCGGCAACTCCCACCCCCCACACGTCAGCAGTTTATGCTGCCCCCTCTCCCCCTCCTGTGTCAAGTGTGGGCACTGCAGCTGCCAGTATCTAGTGAGCAGCTCCACCCCCACCCAGCTGACTTGAAGAGGAGGTCCGCATGCCATCAGCGCGGACCGTGCGGGAAGGGAAGGTGCGGTTGCGGTGGGTACGCATTCTGCAGTAGGAGAGGTGAGGCTTCACGTACTGCAGAAGAGTGATTCCCCTAAATGCATGTTCCTCTCATGAGGTGCCTCATGACATGGGGGTGAGGTGCACTTTTATGTCTGGGGGGGTGTGAGGTGCGCTTTTATGTATGGGGGGGTGTGAGGTGCAATTTTATGTCTGGGGGAGGTGTGAGGTGCAATTTTATGTTTGGAGGGGTGCGAGGTGTAATTTTATGGTGCGGTGGGTGTGAGCTGCAATTTTATGTCTGGGGGAGGTGTAATTTTATGTCGGGTGGGGTGTGAGGTGCAACTTTACGTCTGGGGATGTGTAATTTACTGTCGGGGGTGAGAGGTGTAAGGTGAGAGGTGTAATTTTATGTCGGAGGGGTGAGGTATTATTTTATGTCGGGGGTGTGTGAGGTGTAGTTTTATATCTGGGGGTGAGGTGTACTTTTATGTCTGGGGAGGGGTGTGAGGTGTAATTTTATGTCTCGGGGGGGAGGCATCATTTTATGTCTGGGGAGGGGTGTGAGGTGTAATTTTATGTCTCGGGGGAGGCATCATTTTATGTCTGGGGGTGTGTGAGGTGTATTTTTATGTCAGGGTGTGAGGTGTAATTTTATGTCTGGGGTGGGGAGTGAGGTGTAATTTTATGGCTGGGGGGTGTGAGGTGTAATTTTATGGCTGGGGGGTGTGAGGTGGTGTGAGGTGTAATTTTATGGCTGGGGGGTGTGAGGTGTAATCTTATGGCTGGGGTGTGAGGTGTAATTTTATGGCTGGGGGGTGTGAGGTGGTGTGAGGTGTAATTTTATGGCTGGGGGGTGTGAGGTGTAATTTTATGGCTGGGGGGTGTGAGGTGGTGTGAGGTGTAATTTTATGGCTGGGGGGTGTGAGGTGTAATCTTATGGCTGGGGTGTGAGGTGTAATTTTATGTCGGGGGTGTGAGGTGTAATTTTATATCTGGGGTGGGTGTGAGATGTAATTTTATGTTGGGGGTGGGGGTGAGGTGTAATTTTATGTCTGGGGGGTAAGTTGTAATTTTATGGGTGTTTGGTGTATTTTTATGGAGGTGTAATTTTATGTCTGGGGGCGTGAGGTGTAATTTTGTGGGTGTGAGGTATAATTTTGTGGGCGTGAGGTGTAATTTTATGTCAGGGGGGATGAGATGTAATTTTGTAGGTGTGAGGTGTAATTTTGTGGGCGTGAGGTGTGATTTTATGTCGGGGGGATGAGGTGTAATTTTAATTTGGGGGGGGTGAGGTGTAATTTTATGTCTGGGGGGTTGAGGTGTAATTTTATGTCTGAGGTGTTTTATGTCTGCGGCTAACCGTGAGGTTAATTGAGGTCACCCACAAGAGTAACCTCAATTAACCTCGCGCTTAGCCGCAGACTGCAATTTTTCCACCATTGACTATAATGGAGGTCCGCGATCCTCCATTATAGCCGTAGTGCTCCGCTTGATTGACAGGCCAGGAGCACTCAGCCAATCAAGAGAGCGCTATGATGTGGTGCTCCCTGATTGGCTGCCGGGTCCTCTAGTGACAGGAGTCATGGGAGGGTCCCGGCATTTGAGGAAAGGGGATCTATGTGTAAACATGGATCCCCTTTAGTGTGTTGGACCGGGTTTCTCGCTTTTTATTTTTTAACCCCTGGGATACTTACATGGACAGAAGAGGACTGATCTACACAGGATTCTAAGTAAGTATATTGGATTTTTTATTTACAGGTACCCTAATGGATTCTACTTGGACAAGGGGACCAAGGTGCTGCGTGGGACACTAGGTAAGTATGTGTGAGTGTTAATAAACTTTTACTTTCAAGGTGTGTGTGTATTATCTTTCTTTGGGTATTTCTTTTGTTGTGGAACTACAGGTACCAGCGTGCCCGTTAATTCCAAGCTTGCTGGTACTTGAGGTTCTCCAAGTACCGTCATGCGTGGGAGGCTTTCTTGGCCTTGTAGTTCCACAGCAAAAGACAATATTCATTTTAACACTTTTATGGTTATCAGCCCGGCACCCACTGCCCAGGGGTGCTGGGGACAGCCCCGAGCTTCATCCCTGGGTGCCTGGAGGGGGGACCCCTTTATTTTAGGGGTCCCCACTCTCCCAGGGAACCCCGGCCAGGGGTGACTAGTTGGGGGGAATGATGCTTTGGCTGCAGGGACCTATATAAAAGTGTCCCCCGGCTGCGGCATCACCTCCCTGGCTAGTGGAGCCTGGTGCTGGTTTCAAAAATACGGGGAACCCCTACATCTTTTGTCCCCCGTATTTTTGGAACCAGAACTGGTCCAAGAGTCCGGTGCTTGTTGTTAAAATACGGGGGATCCCCAGTAATTCCCCCCCCCCGTATTTTTGCAACCAGGACAGGCTCAAAAAGCCCAGGGCTGGTTATGCTTTTGGGGGGGGGGGGGGGGGGGGTCTGCGCGTCGTTTTTTGTTTCTTTTTTTAACACTTTCTTTACTTTCACATAAAGAAGCATGCACGGATCTCACTGATTAGTGTATGCTTCTGACTAAGGGCGGGATGTACTAAAGGGAAAATGCAATAAAACCCCTGTTTTCAGGGTTTTTATCACATTTTCTGCAGCGGGGTACACTGTTACACAGGGAATACATCAGGGTGTAGAGATGGATCTTGATCCAGTGGCACCAACAGGCTAAAGCTTTAGACTGTCCCAGGATGCATTGCGGGGCCTCCTCTATAACCCCGCCTCCAGGCACTGTGAGCTAAGTTTTAGAGTTGGTGCCTGCATGAAGCAGGTCACTTAGGGGGACTGCGCTAGGCAACCTGAAATAAAGCTATTAGAAGACTTCAAGGGCTGCATCACTTAATATTTCAGTGTGACATACTGTGCTGCGGCTCCATCACCTCCCCAGTAGCGCTGCATACTCCCGCTGGCTCTGTTCCTGGGTACTTGCGGCAGAGACGCTCCGGTTCTTAGGCACATCACCACAGTTGATCTCCTGGATCGTGTGGCTGCTACCAAGGGAGGAGGTAAGAGGGTCCCCCAGGTGGGACACGCCATTAAAATGCATTCTGGTTGCGGTCTAAGGAGATGGACCGCGACGCTGGCGTGGACACTGTGGCCGAACAGGGACCCGAATATAACCACGAGGCAGAGGAGCACAGGTCGGATAAATAATTATCCAATTTAATAAGGCTCCATAGTACCCAGTGGTGAGGACCAGCATAGGGGATAAGGCGCTGGACCTGTAGCCCTTCCCCCTGCTCCGGGCGCCATCTACTGCTGGTGTTCCTGCCCTGGAGCTGCCTCACACTCCCCTACACTCCCTGACTGAGACTTTGGCACCATCTTACAACAGTAGCTGTGACTAGTCTCCGGGAATGCAGGGCAAGGTCTCCTCTGTAAATCTGCCTGATTTATCAGCACCGTGATTCTACAGACACTTAAGTATTCTACATATCATTCTTAGACTACCAGAATATATTGTACGAGTATTCTCATATATACATCCGGTCTCAGACCGTGCATTGTTATATATAATATATACACTAGTCCAGTGCAGTTTTATTGTCTGACTAAAATAATTATCTGCATTGTCACTGTGACTATGTGTGCCTGTATCTGCTGTTTGGCTGTCAATTTCGGTGTATCCCAGCTATAACTATCACTGTATTCTGTACCCTAAGGGACTAGGTGCGTCAAGGTCCATATAGTGCATCACAGTATTTACCAATTAATGAGTACTCTACTGTGTACTCAGTCACTTCATACTGGATTTATTTGCTATTGTTGTGTACTGTGTACTCAATCACTTACTACCTGACTTAGGGGGTAATTCAGAGTTGATCGCAGCAGCAAATCTGTTAACAGTTGGGCAAAACCATGTGCAGTGCAGGTGTGGAAGATATAAAATTTGCAGAGAGAGTTAGATTTGGGTGGGTTATTTTGTTTCTGTGCAGGGTAAATACTGGCTGCTTTATTTTTCCACTGCAATTAAGATTTCAGTTTGAGCACACCCCACCCAAATCTAACTCTCTCTGCACATGTTACATCTGCCCCACCTGCAGTGCACATAGTTTTGCCCAACTGTTAACAAATTTGCTGCTGTGATCAACTGTGAATTACCCCCTTAGTCGCTGGTGTTTGTGTACTGTGTGCGCAGTCGCACGTTATGGGATTTATTCACAGGTATTGTACTCTGGCTGTGTTGTACTAATACGCTCTGTGGTTGCATTCACTAATAATGTCTAACACAAAGGATTTGCCTGAGGGGGAAGTTTTAAATGATGGTCTATGTAATATGTGCCCTACATCTCCCAGTCAGCCCGCAGCTCCTGTAGCCAATCAGGAGCCACCTTGGTTGGCGTTCTCAAATATGCTTAATATGCTTGTGACACGTCTTACGCCCCCTATGGGACCTCCTGTGCCACTGCAACCACATATTGTCCCTATGGTAAATCCTCCCTAGGCAGATGCTCTGTCTACCCAGATACAATAATTGAATCAATCTTTGGTTAGACTGAAATCTACCCCACATCCCTCTGCGGCCAAGGGGTCAGCTAAGCGGGCCGCCTCCTCCTCTCAATCCACTAATATCTCAGATGATACTTCTGATGAGGATGGGGAGTATACTGATCCGTCAGACACTGATACAGTTGCTTCTGATGAGGAAACTACAACGCAAGTTGATGTCCCTGACCTGGTGGAGGCTATTAAGCTGATTCTACAGATTGATGATGATGACGTAGATCCCAGACACCTAAAAAATTCTAGTCTATGGTGTATGGTTGCGAGAACAATCATTCTCCAACATAAGTGCCAGGCACGATGCTGTTTCCGCTGCGCTAAGGGCAGAAATTGGCATAGTTCCAGCACTTTTGTCGGATTTCTGCTCTCATCCCTGGAGGGGTGCGAGAAAAAATCCAGTCATTGGCTGTCACTGGGCACTGATGATGCACTCCGTGAGTCACATCGCCTAGTCTGTCCCCTCCCGGGCTGGGGGCGCCCAGCGGAGGGTATACACACTGGGTTATCGCTAGCGATATTGTACAGTGACCAGTTGCGGCCGGCCCGTACGTGCAGCTGTTGGATGATAGTTAAAACTGAGCTGCATATACGGCTGACAGACAGGTTCATTAACGACCCGAAGGAATGTGCATCGGACATCATTTGCCTCATACATACTGGGCAATATTTTAATATCACTCAGAAGGGAGAAAATGAGGGATGTTGACTAAAATATTGTGCAGTGTGTATGCACCTTTACTACGATCTAAGGAATGGATTGTTATCTACATCACAATGAGCTACTGTAATTTGAGGAATTGTGGTTGGGATTTGGAAAGTTGTTATTTAAACAGGCTGCTTATAGTCCACCACAAATCGCTTTATCAACCAACTCAAAACAATACTTACCTTTAGATGATACTTATCAAAGTAGCTATTATTTTGATGATCTTTTTTTTTTAGATATACAGTATTCTACTTTCTAATCTATATTACACCTATATATCATTGGTATTTTTTAAAAAGTTTGGTATACCCCCTAGTTCTGCGCTGCTAACACTTTGGGCGGGATTCAAATGTATTTCCTGCCGGCAGCCACCAGATGGTGCCCAACTGGGCTATTTAATTGTAACTCCATTTCTGGCATGATCGCCTGCCGGCATCTGTATTCTAGTTTGCACCCCTCAGGGGTGGTGAGCTGACATGTAGAAAAATTAACCTGTTTTGACACCCAAACTGCACTTTTCTCGATTGTACCTATTAGTCCAATACTAATGGATGCGATCAGTGTGATAGGGTACAATTAAATTCCCCCTTTCATGGTGCACTTTAAATTACAGATAATAATAGTTAATATTATTAGTAGTAATGACTCCAAATCATTCATAGTTTGATGATGTTTTATTTCAATTCAATTTCAGCAAATTTGGAAAATCTTACCCCAACTTTCCAGGAACCAGGGAAACGGTAACAAAACTCAAGAAAAGGTAGAGGTAAAACAGCATAGTCTGTCAACATTGTGCAGTAATTTAATTAATACAATATTTTTAAATAAAATTTGTTGGACTTCTGTCTAACGTAAATCAATTGAATGCATTGTGTATGTATACGAGGGTGCATGCGTGTGACATTGTGTGTGTAAATGTATAACAGCTACTCTAGGACTTCTTCAATACCAACAATAAAAATATTCTGGTCTGCTCCAGTGTTATTATATACACGTGTGTGTGTGTGTGTGTGTGTGTGTGTGTGTGTGTGTGTGTGTGTGTGTGTGTGAATATTCTGGTCTGCTCCAGTGTTCTTACATATACACGTGTGTGTGTGTGTGTGTGTGTGTGTGTGTGTGTGTGCACGCGTGCGCACACAGAAGCGGGAACCTAATTATAAATGTTCCAATGCCAGATACTGAAAGTATGTTAATCAGTCACCTAACTGGCTTTGATAAAATATAGATACATTACCGAAAGGAGTGAGTATGTACCATACCACTGGAGTCCTGACCAAGCTTTTCTACTATCTGGAGGAGGATATGAATGAGGACATGGATTGCCACTTTCTTCTACCTGATAGGTCTCCTTACATTTATACGCTGGTAGGGACTGAGATTGGATGGATTTATGTATGCTGTCATAATCAGGTTTGCTACATGTTTTTCTTGATTTTTGGTATCTAAGAGGATTTTTCAAATATTATTTTAATGTACATATTTTTCACTATGTGTTATTATTTTTTATGTTTCTGGGGAACCAACACATTGCAAAGTTTCTCTAGCAATGTTTCTGGAATGAGGACAAGAGTTATTTCGAAATGTTTTGCAGTAACCAAGAAACTGGGATATACACAATAAAAAGTAAAGTATATTTGATCATCATTAAAAGATATGGAAAATGACTTCTGACTACATAAGAGTGGCCATGCTGGCAAGAAGCTACACGCACCACTACTGCCTCCACTGGACTGGACATGGACTGACTGATGTAACTTATTGTTGTGCTAGTTACATACTGTAGACAATCCTTCCAAGATAAGAGAGCCCCCCAGCTAATAACAGAACATTTGTATCAAACTTTACAGATGGACAGAAAAAGAAAATTGAAAGGTAGTGCACAGAAGCTACGTGAGAAAAAAAAGCAGCTGCTGGCCTCAGAAGCTGAAAAGTGTACTAAGTTGATTGACCTTTTTAAGGTTACTGCAACTAGTAGGCCTTCAGTGGCACAGCAAACAGCACCAACAGATGAAAGAGAAGAGGATTACAGCAGTTCACCTTCAGCGGCACAGCAAACAGCACCAACAGATGAAAGAGAAGAGGATTACAGCAGTTCACCTTCCGCGGCACAGCAAATGGCACCAACAGATGAAAGAGAACAGGATTACAGCAGTTCAGCTGGGCCTTCAGAACTAATACCATCATCAAAAGAAGTTAGAGAAGAAAAAACTGCCAGCACCAGTGCAGAATGGCTTACTGCAACCTATACATTACTTGAAGGAAGAACAGAGGAATCCGAGAGCTCTTCCTCAGATGTGGAACTCACAGCTCAGAGGACAGAAACAGAGTTATCCAGGGGAACATTGGATAGCCAGCATACAGAAGAAGATGCAAATATTTTTGCTAGGCCAAAGGAAAATGAGAGAGCTTTCTTCTTTCAATCACATCCAATACAACCAATTGATGATGACTGTCTCCCTTTTGCTGCCAAAAAGGTATTTTTAAGGAAAAATGGTTCTAAACATTCTTGAATATCCTACAGCAAGTCATCAAATGCACTATACTGCATAGTATGCTTGGCATATAGCAAATCTAAAGAAAATAGTGTGTTTATAGATGGAATGAAAGACTGGATGCATACTTACCAATGCATAAATGAACACGAGACCAGCAAGCACCACACTACTTGTGCAGAAGCGCATATGCAAACTCTGAAGCACAAAGACATTGGAGAATTACTGTTTTCAGAGCAACATCAGAAAAGAAGAGAGGAGATTAAAAACAACATACAGGTAATGGAAAGGGTTGTTGAAGTCATCAAACTGATTGGTAAACGAGGATTGAGCTATAGGGGAAACAAGTCTGAAGCTGCATATGCACTGGATGATTCACTATTAGACCATGGCAATTTTCTAGAATTGCTTATTCTCCTCAGCAAGTATGATCCAGTGTTGAAGAGACATTTAGACAAAGTAGTCAAGAAAAGTCAACAGGCGCACAGATCAGGAAGTAAAGGGCGTGGAAGTTTGTTAACATTTATCTCAAAAACAATGGCAAACAATGTAATCCAGGTAATTGCATGCTTAATAAAGAAGACTGTTGCAGATGAAGTAAGGGAAACTGGTATGTATTCAGTACAGCTGGACACAACATAAGATATTTCATCAAGGGACCAATGTTCCATTATAATTAGGTATGTTGACAAACTGAAAGTCATCCAGACATTGCTGTTGTCAATTGTACAGATTCCACAGGAAGAGGGTTCCTGGAACTTCTGAAGGGAGTACCTGAAGCAAATGGCTTGGCTATAGGTCACTGCATTGGTAATGCAACAGATGGAGCTGCAAATATGCAAGGCATATATATTGGCTATTCTACATGGCTTACCAATGAATCACCAGGACAAGTGCATGTGTGGTGTTATAGCCATATATTAAATCTTGTAATTAGTGATGCAACTCGATCACCAATTGCTGCAACATCATTCTTTTCTCTTTTAAATGGGATTGCTGTTTTTTTTAAGGAATCTTATAAAAGAATGGATGTATGGGATCAGACGAGTGGACAAAGCGACGCTGGACAACATCGAAGGCTGCAAACCATTGGAGAAACACGTTGGTGGTCAAAGGATGCTGCAGTGAGCAAAATATTTGGTTCATCTGAGAACCAAAGAAGTTCCATGTATGTCGGTGTCATTCTAGCACTCAGTGCAATTGAAGAATCTGAAAATAAGACAGATTTAAGAGCAAAAGCTAGAAGTTACAAAGAAGCACTTCTTCAGTATGAAACAATAATCACAGGATTTGTTTATCTACGCATCTTTAAATTGACAACCCCATTATCTAAATATCTGCAGACTGTTGGAATTGATTTGCTAAAAGAGCATCAGATGGTGATGGGCACTGTGGACCAGCTAGGAAAAATACAACGTGACATCGAAGAGATAAAATTTTGAGTCTCTGATTTTATCGACTGGGCAACAGGGGAACTTGAACAACGCAGACCAACACAAAATGTTGTCATCCATGCATCCTTTCCACCAAAGAGAATACGGAAGAGAAAAAGCATGCCTGGAGAAGCTGCATCTGAAGAACCAATTTCTGATTCATTTAAAGATTTTGAGGTAGGTGTGCATAACCGAAAAATGGACACAACAATTGAAAGCGTAAAAGCAAGATTTGAGAAAAATGCATCACTGTATAGGGATCTGACATGCTTGTCTCCTGTACAATTTGGAGAGATAAAGACCTCAATGCCTTGTGATGTGCTTCAAAAGCTGAGTGAAGTACTTTAGAAGTTTGATGTGCAAATAACGAAAGAACAGTTTCAGTCACAGTTGTTGAGTTTGGCAAATAACTGGGAAAGGCTGAAAAGATCTCTACCTGAGGAATATATTTTGAACAGCCTAGAAGAAAATGTAGATGATTCTGACATCATACTGATGGAGAATTGTGAAGTGGGTTACAATGAGAAGAAATCTGTCTGTAAACGATGCAACAACTGTGCAGTGTGTGTTTATATGACACCGGAGCGCTACAGCTTGTACTCTGGGGCATACCCAACCATTGGTCTAGCAAACAAATACCTCCTAACACTGTCAACAACTCAAGTAGCCTGTGAGAGAAGTTTTTCCACAGTGAAATATATCAAGAACAGGCTCAGGAGTACCCTTAGTGCTGAGCATTTGGAAGCATTTCTTCTGATGTCTGTAGAAAAAGACCTTCTACAACAAATAGATTCAGATACAATCATCAATAACCTATCACTGCAAAGTCCACTGCTATGCAAGGAGTTATATCTGCAGTAATATTAATACACAAAGCCTTCTCCTTACCACCGGACCACCCTGATCATCCATTACTGCCTTTCTGGGCGCTTGGTCAGTGCACACAGTCATCATCCCCATAAGGGTGTGAAGGAGCGGACCAGTTCCCACACCAAAACAATCCTTTTCATGCCAAAGGATCAGCCTGCATTTTCCTTCCAGTTTGGTATATTAGTGGTAACTTTACTGCAGTTAGACTGTGCCCATAGTTAGGAGTTTCTAACACTAAAGTATCCCGTGAGTGGCTTTGCGGCGCCACAAACACCTTCAGCCCAGTTTGTATGTGAGTGTGCATGTTTGTCCTGTCCGCCAATCCCAGATAGGAGGTGCCCTCTGTGTGCATACGCTGTTCACTAGCAGAAGAAATTATTAGTGTCCCAGGATCATACCCTTCTCATGTTGTCAATGGTTCTTCTACTGTCAGGCTACCATTACAAGGTTGTTTTTTTTAGTGTTTATAGTACCTATGTTGATGTAATTGTGTATACTATGTTTATTTTATGTGTTGTGTTTTGTATTGTTAGCATAGGGTGCTTAGTTAAAGATAGTAGTACACACACATAGCCTGTAGTTGTGTTACACACTAGTGGGTCAGTTTTAGGGCCTGTGTTGTTAGGCTAGTGTGGCTGGGAATACTATCCTGTAGATAAGGGTAGTGCAGGCTTGAGGGAGGGCTGTTGTGTTCTTTGCATCCAGTTGCTGAGATACCGTGACTCATCCATCAATGGGACAAGTGTGATCCTGGTGAGTGTCATCTGTGTATGTTGTGTTTGGTTTGTAGGCCTGGACTGTCTGACACACATGGGTGTTAGGACAGACCATCTGTGCGTTCTACTGTTTGTCTTTCCATAAGCAAATGGATTCTAGGACAGACTGAGGGCGTTTCCTGTAGGTCGGTTAGGTTGTCAGGTATGCGCTACTGGCAATGTTCACCTCAGCGTGTGAGCGCTTATAGGTGACTGCCGGGTGTCTGAGTCGCTAGTGCCCATGATGACGATAACCCGAACTACCTACTGATTTGGCAGACTCTTCCATGTTGTCTATGTCTAAACATCTTGCAGTTGCCTGGCCCTAACTTCTGTCTCTTTCCAGAGAGGGCAAGAGAGAAAGAGTTGTCGTATAGCACCATCTGTACAAATCACCAGACTGAAGGTGAGAGCATGTGGATCAAGGTAAGTGTCAGACTGCACCTCCACCCATGCAGGCTCCACTACATTTCTTACATCTCCACAAACAAAAAGGAAAGTTAATGTTGATTGGATCTGGCATTCTGACATGATTATTCCCTAAGTATATAATAACTGGTTTTGCTTGGACTAATTGCCTCTAAAGCAGGTAAGACTCAACACAGTTAAAATACATAGCAATGATCTTGTTAAATTTCTGATTGAAATTATGTTTATATTTAGTGTAGGGCTGGCCAGAAGGGAAAGATTTTGGTGTTAGTTGGTCCTCTCAACATGTATTGCAATATGTGGAACTAACATTCCCTGTTTCTCTGACGTCCTAAGTGGATGCTGGGACTCCGTAAGGACCATGGGGAATAGCGGCTCCGCAGGAGACAGGGCACAAAAGTAAAGCTTTAGGATCAGGTGGTGTGCACTGGCTCCTCCCCCTATGACCCTCCTCCAAGCCTCAGTTATATTTTTGTGCCTGAACGAGAAGGGTGCAGGCTAGGTGGCTCTCCTGAGCTGCTTAGAAGTAAAGTTTAAATAGGTTTTTTATTTTCAGTGAGACCTGCTGGCAACAGGCTCACTGCATCGAGGGACTAAGGGGAGAAGAAGCGAACTCACCTGCGTGCAGAGTGGATTGGCCTTCTTGGCTACTGGACATTAGCTCCAGAGGGACGATCACAGGTACAGCCTGGATGGGTCCTGGAGCCGCGCCGCCGGCCCCCTTACAGATGCTGAAGAGTGAAGAGGTCCAGAAATCGGCGGCAGAAGACGTTCCTGTCTTCATTAAGGTAGCGCACAGCACTGCAGCTGTGCGCCATTGCTCCCAGCACACTTCACACTGCGGTCACTGAGGGTGCAGGGCGCTGGGGGGGGGCGCCCTGGGCAGCAATGTAAATACCTTCTATGGCAAAAAATACATCACATATAGCCCCTGGGCTATATGGATGTATTTAACCCCTGCCAGTTTTCCCGATAAAAGCGGGAGAAGAGCCCGCCGAGAAGGAGGCGGGGCCTATCTCCTCAGCACATTTTCCCACACAGCTCCGCTGGTAGGAAGGCTCCCAGACTCTCCCCTGCACTGCACTACAGAAACAGGGTACAACAGAGAGGGGGGGCACTTATTTGGCTAAAAATATATATAAGCAGCTATAAGGGATAGACACTTATTATAAGGTTGTCCCTATACAGTTTATAGCGCTTTGGTGTGTGCTGGCAAACTCTCCCTCTGTCTCCCCAAAGGGCTAGTGGGGTCCTGTCCTCTATCAGAGCATTCCCTGTGTGTGTGCTGTGTGTCGGTACGTTTGTGTCGACATGTATGAGGAGAAAAATGATGTGGAGACGGAGCAGATTGTCTGTAATAGTGATGTCACCCCCTAGGGGGTCGACACCTGAGTGGATGTACTGTTGAAAATTACGTGACAGTGTCAGCTCTGTATAAAAGACAGTGGTTGACATGAGACAGCCGGCTACTCAGCTTGTGCCTGTCCAAACGTCTCATAGGCCGTCAGGGGCTCTAAAGCGCCCGTTACCTCAGATGGCAGATACAGACGCCGACACGGATACTGACTCCTGTGTCGACGGTGAAGAGACAACCGTGATTTCCAATAGGGCCACACGTTACATGATTGAGGCAAGGGAAAATGTTTACACATTTCTGATAATATGAGTACCACCAAAAAGGGGTATTATGTTTGGTGAGGAAAAACTACCTGTAGTTTTCCTGAATCTGAGAAATAAAATGATGATGCGTGGGTTTCCCCCCGATAACAATTGATAATTTCTAAAAAGTTATTGGCAGTATACCTTTTCCCGCCAGAGGTTAGGGTGCGTTGGGAAACACCCCCTAGGGGGGATAAGGCGCTCACACGCTTGTAAGAACAAGGGCTCTACCCTCTCCTGAGATGGCCGCCCTTAAGGATCCTGCTGATAGAAAGCAGGAGGGTATCCTAAAATGTATTTACACACATACTGGTGTTATACTGCGACCAGCAATCGCCTCAGCCTGGATGTGCAGTGCTGGGTTGGCGTGGTCGGATTCCCTGACTGGAAATATTGATATCCTAGATAAGGACAGTATATTATTGCCTATAGAGCATTTAAAATATATGCGAGATGCACAGCGGAATATTGCCGACTGGCATCAAGTATAAGTGCGTTGTCCAATTCTACCAGTAAAGTGGTCAGGTGAGGCGGATTCCAAACGGCATTTGGAAGTATTGCCTTAAAAAAGGGGACATTTGGGGTCGGTCTTTCAGACCTGGTGGCCACGGCAACAGCTGGGATATCCACGTTTGTACCCCAGGTCGCCTCTCAAAATAAGACGCAGTATTATCAGGCGCAGTCCTTTGTTGGCAAGCGGACAAAAGGTTCCTCTTTTCTGCTCGTGACAGAGGGAGAGGAAAAAGGCTACAGAGATGAGCCAGTTCCCAGGAACAGAAACCCTTTCCCGCCTCTGCCAAGCCCTCAGTATGATGCTAGGGCTTTACAAGCTCAGGCACGGTGGGGGCCCGTTCTCAATGAATTTCAGTGCGCAGTGGGCTCACTCGCAAGTAGACCCCTGGATCCTTCAGGTAATATTTCAGGGGTACAAATTGGAATTCGAGACGTCTCCCCCTCGCCGTTTCCAAAAGTCGGTTTTACCGACGTCTCCCTCTGACAGGGAGGCAGTTTTGGAAGCCATTCACAAGCTGTATTCCCAGCAGGTGATAATCAAGGTACCCCTCCTGCAAAAGGAAACGGGGTATTATTCCACACTATTGTGGTACCGAAGCCAGACGGCTCGGTGAGACCGATTCTAAATCTAAAATCTTTGAATACAGAGCTTCAAATTCAAGATTGAGTCACTCAGAGCAGTGATTGCGAACCTGGAAGAAGGGGACTACATGATGTCTCGGGACATCAAGGATGCTTACCTTCATGTCAAAAAATTTACCCTTCTCACCAAGGGTACCTCAGGTTATGGTACAGAACTGTCACTATCAGTTCAGACGCTGCCGTAGGGATGGTCCACGGCACCCCGGGTCTTTACTAAAGTACGGACCGAAATGATGATATTCCTTCGAAGGAAGGGAATTTTAGTTATTATTTACTTGGACGATTCCCTGATAAGGGTAAGATCCAGGGAACAGTTGGAGGTCAGTGTAGCACTATCTCAGGTAGTGTTACGGCAGCACGATTGGATTCTCAATATTCCAAAATCGCAGCTGGTTCCGACGACTTGTCTTCTGTTCCTAGGGATGATCCTGGACACAGTCCAGAAAGAAGGTGTTTCTCCCGGAGGAGAAAGCCAGGGAGTTATCCGAGCTAGTCAGGAACCTCCTAAAACCGAGCCAAGTCTCAGTGCATCAATGCACAAGGGTTCTGTGTAAAAATGGTGGCTTCCTACGAAGCAATCCCATTTGGCAGATTCCACGCAAGGACTTTCCAGTGGGACCTACTGGAAAAATGGTCCGGGTCGCATCTTCAGATGCATCAGCGGATAACCCTGTCACCAAGGACAGGGGTATCCCTCCTGTGGTGGTTGCAGAGTGCTCTTCTTCTAGAGGGCCGCAGATTCGGCATTCAGGACTGCGTCCTGGTGACCACGGATGCCAGCCTGCGAGGCTGGGGAGCAGTCACACAGGGAAGGAATATCCAGGGCTTATGGTCAAGCCTGGAGACATCACTTCACATAAATATCTGAAGCTAAGGGCCATTTACAATGCTCTAAGCTTAGCAAGACCTCTGCTTCAAGGTCAGCCGGTGTTGATCCAGTCGGACAACATTACGGCAGTCACCCACGTAAACAGACAGGGTGCCACAAGAAGCAGGAGGGCAATGGCAGAACCTGCAAGGATTCTTCGCTGGGCGGAAAACCATGTGATAGCACTGTCAGCAGTATTCATTCCGGGAGTGGACAACTGGGAAGCAGATTTCCTCAGCACGACCTCCACCCGGGAGAGTGGGAACTTCACCCAGAAGTCCTCCACATGATTATAAACCGTTGGGAAAAACTCGACAGGTATTGCGCCAGGTCAAGGGACCCTCAGTCAATAGCTGTAAAGGCTCTGGTAACACCGTGGGTGTACCAATCAGTGTATGGGTTCCCTCCTCTGCCTCTCATACCCAAGGTACTGAGATTGATAAGATGGAGAGGAGTAAGCACTATATTCGTGGCTCCGGATTGGCCAATAAGGACTTGGTAACCGGAACTTCAAGAGATGCTCACGGAGGATCCGTAGCCTCTACCTCTAAGAAGGGACCTGCTCCAGCAAGGACCCTGTCTGTTCCAAGACTTACCGCGGCTGCGTTTGACGGCATGGCGGTTGAACGCCGGATCCTGAAGGAAAAAGGCATTCCGGATGAAGTCATCCCTATCCTGATCAAAGCCAGGAAGGATGTAACCGCAAAACATTATCACCGCATTTGGCGAAAATATGTTGCGTGGTGCGAGGCCAGTAAGGCCCGACGGAGGAAATTCGACGATTCCTACATTTCCTGCAAACAGGAGTGTCTATGGGCCTGAAATTGGGGTCCATTAAGGTTCAAATTTCGGCTCTGTCAATTTTCTTCCAAAAAGAACTAGCTTCAGTCCCTGAAGTTCAGACGTTTGTAAAAGGGGTACTGCATATACAGTCTCCTTTGGTGCCTTCAGTGGCACCTTGGGATCTCAATGTAGTTTTTGGGTCCCAAAAGTCACATTGGTTTGACCCACTTAAATCTATGGAGTTAAAATATCTCACAGGAAAAGTGGTCATGCTGTTGGCTCTGGCCTGGGCCAGGCGCGTGTCAGAATTGGCGGCTTTATCCTGTAAAAGCCCTTATCTGATTTTCCATTCGGACAGGACGGAATTGAGGACTCGTCCTCAGTTTCTCCCTAAGGTGGTTTCAGCGTCCACCTGAACCAACCTATTGTGGTGCCTGCGGCTACTAGGGACTTGGAGGACTCCAAGTTGCTAGACGTTGTCAAGGCCGGAAAATATATGTTTCCAGGATGGCTGGAGTCAGAAAATCTGACTCGCTGTTCATCCTGTATGCACCCAACAAGCTGGGTGCTCCTGCTTCTAAGCAGACGATTGCTCGTTGGATTTGTAGTACAATTCAGCTTGCACACTCTGTGGCAGGCCTGCCACAGCCAAAATCTGTTAAAGCCCATTCCACAAGGAAAGTGGGCTCATCTTGGGCGGCTGCCCGAGGGGTCTCGGCTTTACAACTTTGCCGAGCAGCTACTTGGTCAGGGGCAAACACGTTTGCTAAATTCTACAAATTTGATACCCTGGCTGAGGAGGACCTGGAGTTCTCTCATTCGGTGCTGCAGAGTCATCCGCACTCTCCCGCCCGTTTGGGAGCTTTGGTATAATCCCCATGGTCCTTACGGAGTCCCAGCATCCACTTAGGACGTCAGAGAAAATAAGAATTTACTTACCGATAATTCTATTTCTCGTAGTCCGTAGTGGATGCTGGGCGCCCATCCCAAGTGCGGATTGTCTGCAATACTTGTATATAGTTATTGTTACAATAACATCGGGTTGTTTATTGTTGTGAGCCATCTTTCAGAGGCTCCTACGTTTTATCATACTGTTAACTGGGTTCAGATCACAAGTTGTACGGTGTGATTGGTGTGGCTGGTATGAGTCTTACCCGGGATTCAAAATCCTTCCTTATTGTGTACGCTCGTCCGGGCACAGTATCCTAACTGAGGCTTGGAGGAGGGTCATAGGGGGAGGAGCCAGTGCACACCACCTGATCCTAAAGCTTTACTTTTGTGCCCTGTCTCCTGCGGAGCCGCTATTCCCCATGGTCCTTACGGAGTCCCAGCATCCACTACGGACTACGAGAAATAGAATTATCGGTAAGTAAATTCTTATTTTTTTAATAAAGTGCAGATTAAATTAGAATGCATTAATAATGTATAGGAGTGTTGATGATCCCATGTCTTTTTGTTTCCATCTTGTGGTCACAGCCCACTTTCACCTCAGGTAACACTCTTTAAAATCATTAAATACATGGACTACAGAGTAATACTTTCTAGACTTCTTTTATTTATATTAGCTTTGTGGACAAGACCTTATTGTAGCTTCACTCCAACTGGTGTTAAGTATTCACCTATAGTCTAATAGCTGCTATTGCTTGGTGAGTACTTGCCTTTAAAAGCTGTGTGCAACTAACGCTGTGTCAAAATTGTAAGGAAAGTTAAAGCAAGTAGCACCATGTGTAGACAGCTTGCGATGCCGATGCAGGGTCCCGCGGGATCGGCATCGCAAGCAAAAATAGACTGTGCAGGCAAGTCAATTTTGACTCTCGTGTAAAAGATAGTCAAAATTGTCACTTAGCCAAAATCGTTATCACAAGCACAGTCATCTTTGCTTGCAATACCGACCACAGTCCATGTTGCATAGTGAGAATCGGGCATTGCCCGAATTTCACCATGTGTGTATGGACGTAAAGAACCAAACAAGTTAAATATTTATATGTAGTATAGGACTAACCAGATGAAGAAGACTTTGGCGTGAGTTGGTCAGCTTAACATGTATTGCAATATATGGAACTAACATTCCTTGTTTTTAATAGAGCACTGGTTCTCAAATTTGGTCCAGGACTCCAAACATTGCATATTTTCCTGGTCTCCACAGAATCACAAGAGAAATAATTATCTCAACATGTGCATCTTTTAAAATGTGTTAGTGAGTAATGAATACACCTGTGCATCTGCTAGGTGACCTAAATAATGTGAGCTGTGTGGGGTCTTGAGGACCGAGCTTGAGAACCACTGTAATAGAATATAGCATGAAGTAGCTATAATTGCTTTACAATTTATTTAGTGAGCGTGCAGAGGATTATATGTCGCCTCAGTTTTAATTTCTTAACTACTTATGCTACAGCACTATACTTTCTAAAGTTTTTAATGTGTTATATCCGGCTAATATAACATGCTCTGCCTTTTGTTGGTGTAACTCCATGTACATTACATTTTGAAGTATTAATCCCACCTACTTTGGTATTGGCTCCACCCACAGTTCATTTGGTGCCGCCCACATGAGGCCACTTTTAGAAATTTTTCCAGGGCCACTTCTGTTTCCCAATCTGCCCCTGATTGTGTACTTAATGGAGACAGCCATAAATGTTACTGTAGATTAGTTTCAAAACGTATCTACAATGATTCATTTTGTAATGTTTTTCTGAAAATGTTTTTATTTCAAATCGATTTTCTAAAGTGTAAAAAATATGTGGGCTTAAGAAAGGACCTTTCTCCTGTTACAAGAAATAGTTATGGGGCAGGATGATGATGATGATGATGATGATGATGATGATGATGATGATGATGATGGTAATTATTTATTATATGTTATATGTTACTTAAACAAGAAGCAGTGGAAACATGCAAAAATAAAAAATGCAAATGATTTATAGTATAAAACATTACATGGTATATAACGATTGCTGCATCAGCAGTCATAATACCCCAAAAAAGCAGATAAGATATACTGCTAAAAAGATATATAACAGGCGCTACTTTGGTTGTGTTAATCAGCTGTAAAATGGAGATAGTCAAGCGCCACAAAACATAAACCTAACAAATGGAGTAAACAGCGCTCAATTGTAACAATACATGAAATCAATTATTCATATAATAGCCACACAGTGTTTTTTTGTTTTTTTTCCCCTCATCTGAACATGTACAGATGAGGGAGGTCCTCGTTAACGACAGCCATGCTGCAGATGCAGCATGGGCGTCATTTCCCCTGCCGTCGCTCCCTTCCCCGTCGGCATCGGCAAGTGTGTATTGAAACACCATTTTAGAAATCAATTATACTAAATATTTGCAGTAAGTTAAGCTATTTATAGATACATTCTGATATTGATGTGGTCATATACAGTATTAGCAACTAGAGATGCTTGAAATTGCCTATATAAATTCTCGAACTGTAGATGGATTAAAAACTCTAGCTAAATTTGAGCAAGACAAAAAGGTTTTGCTCCTATTCACAGATGCGGATGCCTCGGCTTATTTCTGATTCAGCAGCGAGATGATGGCATGCTGCGCCTACAACAAAAAACTATTGTGCTGGTCACATGCCGCGCTCCTGTGGCTGCCTGTGTGCCATGCTGTATACAGCAGCAAAGCAAAACCATTTTACAGGCTAGGAGACACATGATTATCTGGATTTTTGAGATTCCTAAGAGTCTGGGGCCCCTTGTGGAATCTCAGAGTTTAGTACAAGTGTCCCTTTGGTACCCCTTGTCCCTGGGGCAGATACTGTAACTCTTTGCTAGAAAGGGGAGTTGGAGTAGTTATATATGCTTCACATACAGGTTGCAGCCTTTCAACCACACTTTGAATCAATCCCTCTGATCCTAACAAAATCATGTATGTGGGTGTGTAATGTGGGAGCTGACGCGACCTAAAAAGTCATCATATTAAGTACAAAAACATTTAAATATGGATATATTCCAAAGATACTTACCAAAAGTGCTTCTTTTTTTTCTTTCACAAATATTTTTTAAAGGATTTTATCCTCTTTGTTGTTGGTCATCATCATAAAGCGTATCTGTACATGAAAGAAAAAAGGATTTTTTGCAATGTGTAGTATATATGCAGAGGACAAGATGGAAACAGATTAGTATACACTTTTTAGACATGCAAAGATGTAGTAGCATACCAAAAACTCACTCTTAAGGGGTGAGCACGACTCATATAAAAGTATCTTTAATTAATAGACAATATATAAACAGTGCCGCAACTAGGGGGGGGGCTAAGGAATCACATGCCTTGGGAACCGTATTTGAGGGGGCACCGAGAACTCTGCCCTGCTCTTTTGGCCAGCTGCTACTCCTCCCCAGCTGTGATCACCTCCCATTGCCCCCGTAAACACAGCTCCTGCGCCTGGCACTTGGACTCGCTAGTGATTGGAATTGACAGTGCAGCCGCAGTGCCAGCGATGACTCACTGCTGATGCTGGGCTGAGTAATGTCTTCTGCAGCCCCTGTCCTCCTGTTAGGCGCCGGGGTCCGCTCGTCGGTGCGGCCCGGCGCCTAGCAACCAGGGACGCCGTGCGCGTACAGCCGCCGGCTCCCTGGCAACGCTAGACGCCGGGCGCACGGAGCCGCACGGACCCTAGCAACGGGGACGCCACTGGCGGACCGCGTTCCCCGTTGCTGGGTCCATTTAAATTAGTAAGGGCACCTGTTTCCTGGCCGTGCAGCAAGGCAGCTGCACGGCATTCATGCAATCAGCACTGGCAGCAGTTGATTGGAGGGCTTCGGTTTATATGCTCTTGCAGTGCCTCACACAGACGCCGGTAATAGCTTCCTGCATGCTGTATCTGTTTGCTGAGAGTGTTTCCAGTCCTGATGTATCTGGTCGTTCCTGTCCTCAGTTGTCCTGCACCCGGAAGTCGTCATCTGTTCCTAGAGTCCTGACTGAGCACCGTTAAACATCCAGTGGTGTTCGTGAGTCGCGGCGTAGCCGTGTGTTGCGGCTTGGCCGCTTTATTACTTATTATTTATTATTTGTGTTTCGGAGCTTTTGCGGAGGATTCCGCTCCCACAGATCCACTCTGGTATCCAGCGGTGCTGGGTAGGAGTAATGGACTAGTGGATTTTGGTTGTCCTTTTATCTGGCGGTTTTTCCGGTCATACTTCAAGTTTGGTTAGTTAGCTTGTTGCCCTTGGCCTGTTGTAGTCAGAGGTCCTCTTGTCATCATCCTGCCTCGGATTTCGCTTTGTCTCTCACTAAGACCGGGGGGCACCGGAGTTGGGCAGACATAATCCGCCTTTCAAACGTGGCTGCCAGGGGCTCAAGAAACCATAGTCTCGCAAGGGATTTCCGATAGCACGGGTGAGACAATAGAGTTAGGGCGCCAGGGGCAACTAGTCTTTCCTGCTCCCGTAACCAGCATTCCCTTCCAGTACTCTGGCCATTGTCATAAGATCTCCTCCGGTCAGGAGTACTGGAATCATAACATTATTACCGGCCGAACCAAAACTTAAAATTAAACAGGGTTTGATTTTTTCCTTATTCAGTTTTGTAAGAGTTATCGGCCTCATGAATCCCACAGGTTTAGGGCCAAATCCTGGTCAGCTCCTAGTCAGCCAGATTCAAGAACTTACTCAGATGGTTCAGGATCTTTCCCTGCGGGTGAAGTCGCAGGAAGATCTTTTACGAACTTCCCCGAGGCTAGTCCCTGAACCAAAAATGCACTTGCCTGACCGTTTTTCTGGTGATAGGAAGGAGTTTTTTAATTTTAAAGAATCATGTAAACTTTATTTTCGTTTAAGACCGATCTCCTCAGGTACTGAATCTCAGCGGGTTGGAATCATTATTTCTTTGCTCCAGGGGGATCCTCAGACCTGGGCATTTGGTTTAAAAGCAGAGGATCCGGCATTGTTGTCAGTCGACGCTTTTTTGGGGTCTTTAGGGCTTTTGTATGATGACCCTGATAGAGAGGCATCCGCTGAGAGTCAGTTACGCGCTCTCAGACAGGGTAGAAATCCTGCAGAGGTTTATTGTACAGAGTTTCGCCGTTGGTCGAACGACTGTGGCTGGAATGACCAGTTTCGCCTCGGCTTATCTGAGTCTATAAAAGACAGTCTCCTTCAGTATCCCGCTCCTGAGACTCTCGATAAACTCATGGAGCTTTCTATTAAGATTGATCGACGTCTCAGAGAGCGGAGGGCTGAAAAAGGAGCACCAGTCAGGACTACTCCATGTGTATTTTCCATTCCTGAGGACGTAGAGGAGCCCATGCAGATGCGTCTCTCCCGACTGTCTCCAGAAGAAAGAGCCAGAAGGCAAAACTCTGGTCTTTGTTTGTACTGTGGGGGTAAGGGACATTTTGCCCGTAATTGTCCGAACAAGTCGGGAAACGCCTCGACCAAGTGAATTGTGAGGGGGTTCACTTTGGTCTGCAGCTTCTCTCCTCGAATAACTCCCTTTTAGTCCCAGCTAAAGTTTCCTTTGGCAGCCTCAGTTCTTCGGTGTCGGCTTTTGTCGACAGTGGAGCTGCAGGGAACTTTATGGACTTAACTTGGGCCAAGGCCTTAGGTATTCCTCAGTTAGCCTTGGGTAGGTGTATCACCATGCATGGTTTAGATGGGAGTCCCTTGTCCAATGGGGTTATTTCCCTCTGTACACCTCCTGTACTACTTATGGTAGGAGCTCTTCATTCCGAAAAGATCGAGTTCTTCCTTACCCATTGCCCAGTGGTTCTGGGTCACCCTTGGCTGGCCTTTCATAATCCCACCATTGATTGGCAGTCGGGGGAGATTTCACAATGGGGTACCATCTGTAATAAGGAATGTATTACGTTTCCCGTTAGAATAGCTGCTGCCATTCCCGAACTCATTCCCGTGGAATACCAGGACTTTGTTGATGTGTTTTCCAAGGGCAATGCGGACATTCTGCCTCCCCATCGGCCTTATGATTGTGCTATTGAGCTAATTCCCGGTGCCACATTGCCAAAGGGAAGGTTATATGCTTTATCCGGGCCAGAAACTGCGGCCATGAATGAGTATGTTAAGGAGAGTCTAGGGAAAGGATTTATGAGGCCATCTAAATCCCCTTTAAGTGCAGGCTTCTTCTTTGTGGAGAAAAAAGATGGATCACTCAGACCTTGCATTGACTTTAGAGCCCTGAATAAGATCTCAGTTAAAAATACTTATCCTCTGCCGCTGATTTCTGTCCTCTTTGATCAGCTGCGTTCGGCTGTGATTTTTTCTAAAATTGACCTGAGGGGAGCATATAACCTCATCCGAATCAAGTCTGGAGATGAGTGGAAGACGGCTTTCAGTACTCAGTCGGGTCACTACGAGTATCTGGTAATGCCGTTCGGCTTGTCTAACGCTCCGGCAGTTTTCCAGGATCTCATTAACGATGTGCTCCGTGACTTTCTAGGAAGATTCGTGGTCGTTTACTTAGACGACATCCTGATCTATTCTGACTCAATTGAACAACATGTTACCCAGGTGCGTCAGGTTCTTCAAAAATTACGTGAAAATCATCTATATGCCAAGCTGGAGAAGTGTGAGTTTCATGTCACGGAGGTATCCTTTTTAGGGTACATTATTTCCCCTCGGGGATTCTGCATGGAACCTAAGAAGCTCCAAGCCATCCTTAGTTGGGCGCAACCCACCAACTTAAAAGCAATTCAGCGCTTTTTAGGGTTTGCGAATTATTATAGAAGATTTATTCATTCTTTTTCCGACCTGGTTGCTCCCATGGTGGCACTGACTAAGAAGGGAGCGGATCCTACCAACTGGTCACGCGAAGCTGAGTTATCCTTTCAGGCCTTGAAACAAGCTTTTGTCTCAGCTCCAGTCCTCAGACATCCCAACCCAGAAATGCCCTTCATTGTTGAGGTTGATGCCTCGGAGGTTGGAGTGGGGGCTATCCTATCTCAAAAGGATCCGGAGTCTCTGGAACTACATCCTTGTGCCTTCATGTCCAGGAAATTCTCATCCGCTGAATCCAACTACGATGTTGGTAACCGGGAGTTACTGGCTATTAAATGGGCTTTCGAGGAGTGGAGACATTGGCTTGAGGGAGCAACACATACCATTTCAGTATTGACTGACCACAAAAATCTTCAGTACATCGAATCAGCTAAGCGGCTGAATGCCCGGCAGGCTCGTTTGGCTTTATTTTTTACTCATTTCAAGTTTATTATCACCTTTAGGCCAGGTTCCAAGAATACCAAGGCGGATGCCCTGTCACGCAGTTTTCTTCCAGTTCATAATAACAGTCCTGTTACTCCCATACTTCCGTCTTCAGTCATTTGGGCAGGCCTCACACAAGATTTATTTACCCAGTTAAAGCAGCTTCAACATCAAGCTCCTGGAAATACTCCTGCTGGTCGTCTTTACGTCCCTGAGTTTTTGAGAGCTACTGTTTTGACTGAATTTCATGATAGCAAAGTTGCCGGGCATCCGGGGATCTCTAAGACTTTGGAATTAGTCTCCCGCTCAGTATGGTGGCCTAGTCTTTCTAAAGACATTAAGGAGTTTGTTTTTTCTTGTCAGGTCTGTGCACAGCATAAGGTTCCCCGTTCCTTGCCTATCGGGCAACTTATGCCCTTAAATGTTCCTCTCAGGCCATGGTCTCATATTTCCATGGATTTTGTGGTAGACCTCCCTCTGTCAGCCGGATTCCGAGTCATATGGGTGGTAGTGGGCCGTTTTAGCAAGATGGCTCATTTCATTGCTCTTCCCCGACTGCCATCTGCCCAGGGATTGGTTGTTTTGTTTCTCCGCCATGTTTTCAGACTTCATGGGTTGCCCACTGATATTGTTTCTGATCGGGGTCCACAATTCATTGCACAATTCTGGAAGTCCTTTTGTGCCTCATTAAAGATGAAATTGTCTTTAACATCCGGTTACCATCCCCAATCCAACGGGCAGACCGAGCGAGTTAATCAATCATTAAAACAGTATTTGCATTTGTACTCAGCCAAACTCCAGAATGATTGGTCCGAGTTTCTTCCTTTGGCGGAGTTTGCTTACAATAATTCTTGTCATTCCTCCACTAATGTGTCTCCATTCTTTTCAGTTTTTGGTTTTCACCCCAGAGCTAATTCTTTTTTTCAACATTCTTCTGTTTCCTCGCTAACCTTAACCTCTCATCTCAGAGTCATTTGGAAAAAAGTGCACCTTGCCCTCAGAAAAGCGGCATTTCGAGAGAAAATTTTTTCGGACAGGCTCCGACGTCCTTGCACTTTTAAGGTGGGAGACAGGGTATGGTTGTCGACTCGTAACATTAGACTTCGACAAACCTCAGCTAGATTGGGCCCCAAATTTATTGGACCATTTCATATTATTAAAAAAATCAACCCAGTTGCTTTCCGGTTACGTTTACCAAGAGCTCTCCGGATCGGAAATACGTTCCATTGCTCTCTGTTAAAACCATACGTTTCTTCCAGTAGATTTCCTCGGAAGATCTCTCAGGGGAAATCACCAGTAGATGTACAGGGACAACAGGAGTTCTTGGTGGAGAAGGTTCTCGATTCCAAATTGTCCCGGGGTCGGCTTTATTTTCTGGTGCACTGGAGAGGCTATGGTCCAGAGGAAAGGTCTTGGGTCCTGGATAAGGATCTCCATGCCCCGAGGCTCAAGAGGGCATTTTTTCGGGAATTTCCTCGGAAACCTGGCTTTAGGGGTTCCTTGACCCCTCCTCAAGGGGGGGGGTACTGTTAGGCGCCGGGGTCCGCTCGTCGGTGCGGCCCGGCGCCTAGCAACCAGGGACGCCGTGCGCGTACAGCCGCCAGCTCCCTGGCAACGCTAGACGCCGGGCGCACGGAGCCGCACGGACCCTAGCAACGGGGACGCCACTGGCGGACCGCGTTCCCCGTTGCAGGGTCCATTTAAATTAGTAAGGGCACCTGTTTCCTGGCCGTGCAGCAAGGCAGCTGCACGGCATTCATGCAATCAGCACTGGCAGCAGTTGATTGGAGGGCTTCGGTTTATATGCTCTTGTAGTGCCTCACACAGACGCCGGTAATAGCTTCCTGCATGCTGTATCTGTTTGCTGAGAGTGTTTCCAGTCCTGCTGTATCCGGTCGTTCCTGTCCTCAGTTGTCCTGCACTCGGAAGTCGTCATCTGTTCCTAGAGTCCTGACTGAGCACCGTTAAACATCCAGTGGTGTTCGTGAGTCGCGGCGTAGCCGTGTGTTGCGGCTTGGCCGCTTTATTACTTATTATTTATTATTTGTGTTTCGGAGCTTTTGCGGAGGATTCCGCTCCCACAGATCCACTCTGGTATCCAGCGGTGCTGGTTAGGAGTAATGGACTAGTGGATTTTGGTTGTCCTTTTATCTGGCGGTTTTTCCGGTCATACTTCAAGTTTGGTTAGTTAGCTTGTTGCCCTTGGCCTGTTGTAGTCAGAGGTCCTCTTGTCATCATCCTGCCTCGGATTTCCCTTTGTCTCTCACTAAGACCGGGGGGCACCGGAGTTGGGCAGACATAATCCGCCTTTCAAACGTGGCTGCCAGGGGCTCAAGAAACCATAGTCTCGCAAGGGATTTCCGATAGCACGGGTGAGACAATAGAGTTAGGGCGCCAGGGGCAACTAGTCTTTCCTGCTCCCGTAACCAGCATTCCCTTCCAGTACTCTGGCCATTGTCATAAGATCTCCTCCGGTCAGGAGTACTGGAATCATAACACCTCCTTTATGCACCTGCACGATGTCAGAGATTTCTGACATCCACCTAGTCGCCATCTTCAGCACCAGAGCAGTGCTGGTGCACTGGGTGCAGTGGCCAGTTTGCAAAGCCACGGGCCTGTCCTGCCTGTCTCTTTGCAATAGTAGCCTATTTAGGTACCTTGCTCTTTATTTTTTATACTATTATTTTTTAAATTTAGCATCCCTCTCTCTACCTTACCAGCCTTCAGCATCAAGTGTCTCATTCTCTCAGTGTATGAGTGAGTGGAGCATATTATTATGGGGGCGAGGGGGCTGGAGTATATTATTACTGGGGACTGTCTCTAGTGCATAATATTATGGGGGAGCCAGGGAGGAGGATCTGGGATCTTATTATCATCTGAGGGATGTCTGGAGCACATTATCACTATCTCTCTCCCTCACTGCCCTCTCTTTCTGTCTCTCTCACCCCTCTCTCTCTCTTCTCTTTCTCCCCCTCTCTCCCCTGTGGGTCAGCAAAATGATGGGGTACTACTGTGCAGTGTAATGAGTATAAGGTTGCACTACTGTGTGGCGTAGTTTTGAATATTTTTTAATTTATTTTTTTGGAGGGGGCTAAATTACTGTCTTGTCCTGGGTGCTGAAAATGCTAGTTTGGCCCTGATATGGAGATGGCATACCTCACTTACAATGTGAAATGAGGATGTCAAACATATAAAATGTATCTATATACTGTACTTGTATTGTGGTGGTTGTTGGTGTATCTGCATACCAACTCACGGTGGGATGTGTGTTGCCATACATATAATGGTTTCTTTAGTAGACAATGAAGAGTTCATTTTGGTTTCAAACAAGATATTTATTTAAACAAATGAGACATATAATTAAAACATATAATTAAATGGTACTAAACCTTATACATGTCCAATGGATATCCAGGGTTTAGGATGCCTTTTAGGTGGTATTAGCTTAAACAAAGTCAAATTCGCTCACTGGTAACCTGAACAAAAAAAAAAAAACAGGTTCAAAATGAAAAGTTTCTAACTAGTCCCTTAGGTGCCAGAATGGAGGTTCCACTCGATAATTTTTCCTCGGTTAGAGATGAAATGAGAAATCTTTTTCTAGGCATGGAGATTGGGAGCGGACTCTCTGGCTTTATATAGCAAAAAATATTGTTTTCAAGATGGCGGTACTTCCGGCTCCGGTCCTTTGAAAAGCTATTTGTGAAAGAAATGAAAGAAACCCTTTGGATAAGTATGCTTTGGCTAACTTTTGAATATATCCGTATTTAAATGTTTTTGTACCTAAGGTGATGACTTTTTAGGTAGCGCCATTTCTCACATTACACACTCACATGCATGTAGCCATTTACTGTATGTGAAAAGCAACATGTTATAGTTTATTATAATGGTTTAAAACTGCAATTAGTAAATGCCAATTTTGAGCTTTGATTTTAAACTCAAATTCAGGATGAAAGTTACAATTTACAAAATTCTTATTGTGGTGGTTAAACAAAAAATTAATTTCAACCTATTTAGGATCGGTTTGACCAAATTCACGTCAATCCAAGATGGTTCAACTGAATTTTGAATTGTATTAAATGGTAAATTCATCTCTATGAGCAACTACTACAGTATCTGCCATGTGTCAAAAGGGCTCTTACACATGGCACCTTTCTTCCTTACTAGTCATTTGAGTTGTGTTGAGGTACAACTGTGCCTATTATAAAGATCATACTAGCTATATTTCAGTGTTCTATAAACCACTTCAGAGCAAAAGAACACTTGTGCAGAAAAAGCACCAATATATAAGAAAAGTGCTGTAATAGCTCTGCCCTGTCCCAAACATCTGATGTCACATCAAGATGGATAGGGCTGCTGGGACCAGGAAGATCATGGCCTAGAGTTGTCATAAGGCTAATCCGCATAACCCAGGGCAGGGGTGGCCAACCAGTCAGAGGCAAAGAGCCAGAAAAGATCTGTAGTCAAGAGCAAGAGCCACTATCATGCACGCACCGAAGGTGCGTGTGCAAATAGGTGGTGTGGCCTAGTTGTCACAAAGCTACACCCCATTTTGTGTGCACACCTTTCGGTATGACGTTTGTAGAAGTATGACCTCATAGCATAACCCCGTTTTTCATCATGTTGTACAGTGCCAGATACATATAATGCCCCAGTACAGTGCCACATACATATAAAAATGCCCAAAAATGGGTGCCTCCACAGTGCCAGATACATATATGCCCCCAGTGCCAGATGCACATGTCCCCACAGTGCGAAATACATATGTCCCCACAGTGCCAGCTATGCCCCCAGTGCCAGATACACATGTCCCCACAGTGCCAGATATACCCCCAGTGCCTGCTAAGCCCCCAGTGCCCTCTATGCTCCCAGTGCCAGATATGCCCCCAGTGGCAGATACACATGTCCCCACAGTGCCTGCTATGCCCCCAGTGCCAGATACACATGTCCCCACAGTGCCTGCTATGCCCCCGGTGCCTGCTATGCCCCCAGTGCCTGCTATGCTACCAGTGACAGATCAGCCCCCAGTGCCAGGTACACATGTCCCCACAGTGCCAGATATACCGCCAGTGCCTGCTAAGCCCCCAGTGCCCTCTATGCTCCCAGTGCCAGATATGCCCCCAGTGCCAGATACACATGTCCCCACAGTGCCTGCTGTACCCCCAGTGCCAGATACACATGTCCCCACAGTGCCTGCTATGCCCCCGGTGCCAGATATTCCCCACAGTGCCTGCTATGCCCCCAGTTCCAGATATTCCCCCAGTGCCTGCTATGCCCCCAGTGCCAGATACACATGTCCCCACAGTGCCTGCTATGTACCCAGTGCCAGCTATGCCCCCAGTGCCTGCTATTCTCCCAGTGCCAGATATGCCCCCAGTGCTTGCTATGCCCCCAGTGCCAGATATGCCCCCCAGTGCAGATACACATGTCCCCACAGTGCCTGCTATGCCCCCAGTGCCAGATACACATGTCCCCACAGTGCTCACCAGCCACCCCCCCTCCCCGCGCCACACTTACCGCGCTGCTGCTGCTTACTCTCCGGCGGCGGTGTCTCTCTTCAATTAGGTGCCCGTCCGTGAGCCAATCAAAGCTCGCGGTCTGGCAGCCAATCAGGAGCCTTAGCTGCCGGTCTGCGAGCTCTGATTGGCTCATGGGCTGGCGCAGAATTGAAGCAAGACACCGCCGCCAGAGAGGCATGCATGTGTCTGGGGGCAGCGGTGGCCAGAAGCCGACCAAGCCACATGCGGCGGATGAAAGAGCCACATGCCGCTCGAGAGCCGCAGGTTGGCCACCGCTGACCTAGGTGGTGATTCAGAGTTGATCGCAACAGCAAATTTGTTAGCAGTTGGGCAAAACCATGTGCACTGCAGGGGGGCAGATATAACATGTGCAGAGAGAATTAGATTTGGGTGGGGTGTGTTCAATCTGCAATCTAAATTGCAGTGTAAAAATAAAGCAGCCAGTATTTACCCTGCACAGAAACAAAATAACCCACCCAAATCTAACACTCTGCAATTGTTATATCTGCCACACCTGCAGTGCACATGGTTTTGCCCAACTGCTAACAAATTTGCTGCTGCGATCAACTCTGAATTAGTCCTCTAGTCTCAAGTCTACTCTCCCAAGACTTATGCCTTGGCCATCTCTGCCACACTTACTTCCTGCCATCAGGCCACCTTCCGCTTGCTCTCACCATATGTCACCTGTCTGTCTCCCCCTAAATTGTAAGCTCCTTGGAGCAGGGCCCTCTTGCCTCCTGTTCTCACAGCTCTCTTCTATCGCATTTCAATTACAGCTCTCTCCTACTCGGCCACAGTCTATACCCGCATCTCTTCTTACTCGTAACCATTCATCTCATCCAACGGCTGCTCACCCTTAGTTACACCTAATACTACCACTGATTACTCCTTTGCTTCCGTACGTCTCAGCTGTATTGTGTACAGAGAATTGTGGTGCTAATTGTTACTTGTGATCTGTTTTAGTTTTTTAGTTACTGTAATGTTAAGATCTGTGTACCCTGTATTGTTCTAATGTGTGCTGTATGTTTGGTCTGTTTAATAACTATACAGATAGTACACAGCACAAGGAATATTTTATTGATGTTATCCAAAGAGTAAATTTGTTGCTCTTCAGATGGTATTTTTTTGCACAATGCACGATGCAGATTCATAACTCTGTGGAATTCCCTCCCATGCACAATAAGACTCACCTCTAGTCTCCAAACCTTTAAACGTTCCATGAAAACTCACCTCTTCAGTCAAGCTTATCAAATTCCAGACCCACCCACATAACCTTCAATGCTTCCCTATCTAATTACATACTCTCTGTACAGTCCACATAACCTCACATATTTTGTCTTCCAACATTGCTGGGTAATCATATCATACAACCCATTTAGAATATGCAATCTGGTGGACCATTACGCAATAGGTAGCATCTATACTTGTGTATCAATGTCTATTCCGCTATAGATTGTAAGCTTGCGAGCAGGGCCTTCCTACCTCTATGTCTGTCTGTTTTTGCCCAGTTTTGTTCTATAACTGTTGTTCTAATTGTAAAGTGCAATGGATTTTGCTGCACTGTAAAAGAAACTGCTAATAAATAAATAAATAAAATAATAAATATGCATCTCGATCACATCTGACCAAAGAGATAAAACTGGTTTACAACAGGGTGCATCGCGGGCCAAGATGTAAAAGGACACATCTGTACATAAGGCCACATTAGAAATAAATTGTAAACAACAAAATTTCCAATAACAAAATCATCGAATTACAATATAAAAGACGACGAATGTGCACATGAACAAGAAGAGCCAGAAGTGTTATTGGTAGTGCATGTGGGTAACAGTCACACTCAAAAATTAACTCCTTTTGCTGTTTTAAAACTCATTGTGTGTGCTAATGGTGCTCCAGCCAATTAGCTCCTGTCATTTTGCAAACACATGACAGTTAGGATCTGATTGGCTGGAGCACCGTTTATCATATGCAATGATTTTTAAATAGCTAAAACTCATTTATAAATGGGCCCCTAAGTTTTTAAAAAGTTTCAACAATAATGATTGGCCTTAAACTGTGTTTATGCAGTGATACCACGCTGCACACGGCCGGCAAAACTTTGCAAACTGAGACAATCGAGTTTGAACTGTGCTGTTTAACTAGTAGCCTCCAATAAGAGGAACTAAAAGCAGCTGGATCTGAAGAGGCTGGATGATAACTTGGGGTTGACAAGCTGCCTATACTGTATACGGGTCCACATTCTATAGAAGTGAGTTGTACCGAGTCAGCAGTGACTCACTAAAGTGGTTATATCCTCCATTCAGTATTTAACAAACAGAAGTAAGTTTAGCTTACTGCTGTGTATCACTGTACTGCTTATGACATCTATGTATGGTGATAGCGATATAGTCACTATTGCCAGCAATGGTGACCCACCAACAGCCTTTTCTGCCTCAGTAAAACCTCAGCTGCCAGTAAAAACACAGAGGATGCCGTTGAAGATGGGGGTGTGTCGGGACCACTATAAGCATGCAAATGAGTTGTGGTAAATGTGACTCCTTTGCCGTGAATAACGTGCCTGCGAATATCCATGGACACGTGCTTACGCATCTGCTTCCAAGTTAACAGTGGACATGTCTGTAAGTAATGTTAAATACCAAACGGCATATTTGTTAGTATCACTGCTATATTAAACGTAACACAGATGCCTGGCGCAAGGTCCTGTAAAACTCTGCTAGCATCGGGCCTCTTTTTTGCTGAAAATGTGTCTTTGCGTCAATTGTTTATTATAGGGTCTATTCAATTCCAGTCGGAGTTGCCGTCAAGTCAGAAAGACGTCAGTTTCTGACTTTTTCTTGGTTGAATCAGGATTCGACCTATTCAACAGAGTTGCCATTTTTCCGGCTTGTCAGAAAACGCGTGGATCGGCGGATTAGCTGTGGATCCACGTATTTTGTCGGATTTTCGGGCATTTCCAACAGGTTTTTGGCCCGTTTTCGACAATGCTGTCGGAAATGCCCGCAAATTGAATACTGAACTGTCGGATCCTGTCCATCAGAGAGGATCTGGCAGGCATTGAATAGACCCCTATGTGTGACTAAGTTTATACAGTATACAGAGCATAACAGAACTTGTATTAAAAAAAGGGAAGCTGCTACATTGTAGCACTTCATGTTCAGATTCAGTCAAACACTGATATATAAGTATTGTATATCAATTGAATCAGCACAGTCTCCTGGTGCATCCTAGCCACATTGGAACTCAGATGCATTTTCAGAAAACAAGATGCAAAATAAATGCCCGATATTAGCAGAGTCTCACGGGACTTGGCGCACCGAAAGAGGCTATTTGATACCCTGCAGCAATGATATAAGAGGCGATAAGAATCATTATTAAATGGTTCTCTAAATGTATTAAACCTACAGGGATCCATCTGGGCACTCAAAACTGCTATAAAATGCCATGTCAAGCTTGCTTTTCCCTAAAATCTTCTCCTACTCAATGATTTACGGAGATAACAACAAGACAGACAATTTCAGCAAGATACCCGGGCAGGTACAATAACTTTTTCACATTAGATCGTGGTTGGAAATTAAAAGTACTACAAAATGTACACAGTTATTTCTGGACTCTGTGAACTAGCAGCACATATTCTTTGTGCTAAGAGCTCGAAAGATTTACAATCACATTTGGATTCGCTGGAATGCAATTTAGAAGATGAAGTGAGAAAGTGGTTGGACAGAGCCAGATTAAAGCAATTTTTCAAGGCCATAAAGATTCTTAAAAGATTGAGAAATTTGTTGAAGTTTTTGTCATTACATACTTTAAAATGTCTTAAAAAGAGATATTAAGGAATCTTTGGCTAAACATAGTTACTGTACAGTACATCCAAGTGAGCTTATGTAGATTGAACAAACATCCATATACCGTACTTATTTCTAAGCTACTAATTGTAAAATTATTTCTTACATTGTAATAACAAAATGACAACAACTGTAGTGATCTTGCAGAGGAGTGTAGTTTAATCTTGGCACAAAGTGTCATAAATAGCAATTCAACATATTTCAGAGGTGTTTGGCAGAGTTTTGGCATATTGCGTTTCAGTCATCATTACTCATGTATATGGAGCATTATTCGTTAAGTTGCAATTTATTATACTTGGTGCCAAGACTGCACTACTCACCTCTGCACCCACCATGCAACGCATCTGGAGTGAAAGTATGGAGTGGTAGAAGTTCATATGGGCTGAATTTATGCAACCATTTACCTAATTATATTGTACTTCATTTGTATGCTCACAATGACCATTACATTCTTTTACACACAACTAACAATGTTTACCAAAGTTGCAAAGGTGTAAAGTATGGTGAGTGTTGAGCCATATTACAGTAGCCCAGTAACCGCTGCCAAAAGCAGGCTGCACTCCTGACTCACTCATTGACATGCAGATATCTAGAGGAGACACATAGATGGCAGCAAGGGTGCTCCTGGGTCCTGGGGCTTCTAAGACATAGGAAACTTACAGATGAAGCAGGCAACCCGCAGCGGATTCAGACTCAGATAAGACAGCTCTCAGCGAGCAGGACTATGGGTTATATTTACTAAAGGTCAATTTTGTCGATGTTGGTTAATTTCAGACCAATTTTTTAAGATCGATCTTAATTGATGTTGGACTTCCAGGGCTAAACCCACTTTTACTAACATTTAAAAATGAATATAAAAAATCATCTGCTAGTAAATGTGTGTTTTAACCCTGGAAGCCCAGCATTGATTAAGATCGATCTTAAACCGACCAAAATCAACCTTTAGTAAATATACCTCAATGAATCTGTGAAGAACCTCTTGTAAGTAGGTGCACCATGGAAGGGTCATCCATGGGCACAAGGGGGGGAGGGGGGTTCTGGGAAGCAGCAGGAGGGGAGCCCTGAGCACAGATTTTATGGGATGTGTCTGTGTATAGGGGGAACAGGTAACACACAATGTATAATTAAACGCCCACTGCCTCTCCCTAGTCAGCCTGTCACCCACTATCTCCCTTTTCCATCCCCCTGTTACCATCTGCCATCCCCATTACCCACTGCCTCTCCCTAGTCTCCCTCTGCATCTCCCTTGTCAACCTCTGCATCCCCTGTCACCAACTGCCATACCTGTCACCCACTGCCTCCCCCTGCCAACCTGTGCCTCCCTCTGTCACACTCTGTCTCTCCCTAGTCATCTTCTGTTATGCCTTGTCATTCTCTGCCGTTCCCCTGTCTCTCACTGCCATCCTTGTCTCTTTCTGCCTCCTCGTTACCCTATGCTTCCCCTGCTTCTCCCTAGTCGTCACTGCCTCCCTCTGCCATCCTCCCTATCGCCCTCTTCCACCCCATCACCAATGTAATTTTCCTATTCACCATCTGCCTCTCCCTAGTCATCCTGTCTCACGCTACCATCCCCCTGCACATGGACTAACTGAATACCATCTGGGTTTGTATACCATACACTCCTCTCAGTCTGGGTGAGAAAGAGAAGTGGTGTTATTATTTTTTCCTTGTGATTTTTGGAAAGTTTTTCAGTATTTTTTAGCTGTTATATATGTATACTGTGGGAAATAAAATGTTTTATCTTTTGGATCAACCTTCATCATATCTTCAATAAACTTAGGGGTGCCCTCAACTCAAAAAAGGGGGGGCCAACCCTATCAGATAATGTGGCCCCTTAATAATTATTGTCCACAATGCAATGCAATGTCCTTGTTTGCCTTCTACGTCTTTGATTGCTCCTTCATTATTTGTACTTTTTACACTTTCTCCCCTCCATATCCCTCTGCTATCAGGGTTCACTGTCCCATCCACATTCAGGGTCTTTCAATATTGTGTTCTAGGTCCTCTGTTCCTCTCTCTAACACCCAAATCTATTACTTTTCTCACATCTTTTTTTTTCTTCTACTACATCTCTGACTGCTACTCTGGAATCTCCATCTGGATGCACCAATGCTACCTTGACATTATTATAATTAAATGTGGACTCATTAACATTTCCATTTTTACTGTTCCCTCACAATATATTGTAACACAAATGTGCCCTTTATTCATTGGAAATTTTTGGCTCATCTCCTGTTTGTACTAATGCAACTTCCTCTATGCTAGCCTTCACCTCTTCCCTCTTCAATCCTCACCCAATTTTCTTTATTTGCAACACAACTCTGTAAATCCCTTCACTGGCTCCCTACTGCAACACCTCTGATCTATGTTTCAACTTGCCCTTTACCTCCTCTCATACCAGCCTCCAAGACTTCTGCCTGACTGATCTCGACCTGTGGAGATCTTTGTCTTAAGGCCCCATACATCATGAACCTAATTCCACAATCTGACGGCACCACTAATCTTTGCCATTGATGATCGGCAATACATCAGGGAAATTCTGCATTCCATTTTCGGTTGAAATCATGGAATTGTGATTTTTAAACATGTTTAATATACCCATTTCCCAGCCGTCTGGGGATTTGAAAATTGCAGCAATCCGGTGCTGCTGTATGGGGGCCATTACCCTACTAAATTCTCTCCAATTTACAATTTTTCAATAACTCCATCCAAATACAACTTTTCATATACTATCCTAGACTATTTCTTATACTCCCTCTGCATTGTACACCTGTCATGTTCATTTGTGTCTTATTGATACTACTGTGTCTACCTGCCCAGTCCCTATCAATTGTAAGCCCTAATGATCAGGGTCCTTGCTACCTTACATCTCATGTCTGCACCCTTTCTGTCTGAGTCACTGTCTTTAGTTTGTGCTACTATACTTGTTATTAAACCAGGAAGAATCATACCTGTAGTTGTATCTTGTTATTATGCTTAATGATAGTCATATGTGTGTACAGTATGTCGTATACCCAATCCAGATGATATTTGCTGAACATTTTTGCCTTGCAAAACATGGTTTAATTTGTATGGGTCCTGTATAACTAATGATATTGATGTTGGCATTTCATTGTGCTTAGCAAAGCGGTGAGAAAAGCCTTGGCAGTAAAGGAGATAAAAAGGGACAATTTATGGTCACATATTTGGACTCATTTATAGTTCGATTTATGTCAATATTTATTTGTTTGTTTGTTGTTACATAAGATATACATTTACTCTTGGGGTGTGCAGTAAAAATGTGTATGCATACTGTATGGCCATAAATAGGGCCTGATTCAGAGAAGTATAAAAAAAGCTGATGTTCCATGGAACTGAGCGATTATCAGCAGACTGCACATGTGCTGCAGTCGCATTGCACATGCATCAAGGTTCCTCTGCAAACCATAATGCAATGAGGAATCCACTGCAAAGTGATTGACAGGAAGTGACTGTTTAGGGGTGTTGACATTGGGGAGTGGTTGGGATGTTAACAGTGGGAAGTGGTTGTAAAGACGCAGGCGTATCATGGCCATTTGCGGGACATGTATTTGACATCAGCTGCAAGCTCTAATGTACGAAAACATGGCGCCTGCGTGACTACTGCCGGGTCCAATCTGTGTAGACATAGGGCTACCCTTAAGCCCAATGTTCCTTGTTCTTGCGTATAGACTGCATATATGTATACAGTTGCGAATGAGTAGCTCTGGTGGGAGTCTCTTTTCAGTTCTGGGCAGCAGCTTCACTTGCTGATATCTGCAGATGTTTTGCGGAGAACATCACTGCAGATATCAGCAAGTAGCATTCTCTGAATCAGACCCATTGTTTTTTGAGTATCACTGACTTCCTACTGTATGCCTTTAGAATTGGAACGAGGAGGAAAGGGCCAGGCAAGTGTATAAGAGTACAGAAATGTCATGTGCACATACTGGAGCTGACGTCAGGAACCCTCCCTTAAAACGGCTTGACACGCCTGTGTTTCTTTGGACACTCCCTGGAAGCGGTCAGTTGACACCCACAAATGGCCTCTTCCTGTCAATCTTCTTGCGATTGGCGCCGGTGCAATCGCTTTCTTCAGTAAGTCCATCGCTCTCCGGTGATGCCGGGGGGTGACACGCCTGCGCATTATAGAACATACGCATGTGCAGTTCTGACCTGATTGCAGCGCTGCAGAAAAATGTAGCGTGCGATCAGGTCTGAATGACCCCCATTGTTTCAAGTAACGACCATCTATTTGAATTACTTAATTGACATAACCATTGGGATTACTGCAGGAAAGAATATTCTCATTTGAATTTCTAAGGAAAAACAACAGCTGTTTGTTTTTCATTTATATTTGTATTTTGTGGTTAGGTTTCTATTTAATTACATTCTACATTGAAAATGTAACAGTCACATTTAATAATAACTGTCAAGACATTGTTCTCTCTTTCATTACATTATAATGTGTATAATTAAGTTCATGTGATTTTAGTATTTAATATTATCACTCAATCCATATGTTTCTTTCTCTACATTATCGCAGGGAGAAAGCAAACACACTTGTTACAGCAGACATATGTCTTATGCAAATACTGTTTTTGAACTTGTTTTAACTTGAGATGCATTTGTCTTAAATTATGCACGTACTGTACTGTAAATAAACTTCTTCCTACTGTGCGTCTTCCTCTGTATGTTTGGTGAGCAAATTCCTGACCTCCAAATGAACCCCATTGTTGTTATATGTTCAAGTTAAAGTGCAATGTACATTTGCATACATATTGAACTGTATATTTGTGATTGGTTGCCATTAGCCATTTGTATTTCCTAAAGAAATGTGTGTTTACAAAGTAATGGCAATTTGTTCAAAATGCATTGATATTATAATTATAAAATATTACCAATAGTAATTTTCATGGTCGAAGCTAGGCAGATCCAGTTATGTTAGTTATTCATTGAACGTATTTAGCACAGAAACTGGTCAGAATGATGGCATGTCGATGGGATAAAGACAATTTTATACAGGAGGTGAGGAGGTCAAACATGTTTTAGATTGAACTGGTTGCCTGATTTCATTAAGAAGTCAAATTCATAGAAATATGGGACTGTTAAAAACAGAAATTTCAAGAGTTTAAGAGCCATTTATATTGCACTATATGATTGCTAAGAAGAATGATTGATTTCTGCACGAATTATCACAGGTTTCTTTTTCATTGTTTTTTTTCCATTTTTTTCTCTTTTATGTCCTCCCAATTTCCTAACCTGTTTTTACTGTACATACGTTTTTAATACTCCCCACTATTGGAGGCTAAATAATATACTAACTGAAATAATGTATATCTCAACCAATGATTTGTAATGTTCTCTATTTTACAATTTTTCTCATCATGTACAATCGATTAATGAAATGTGTTCCTGAATAATTATTCAATGAACAGTCTTACAATTACAATAGCAAGCGAATATGAGTTGAAATGATGGCCCACTTTTCCCATATGTTTTTCAATAAAGGGTTATAAATAAAATAACGTTTTAGAACAATGGTGCTTTGCAAGTTTTTAATGTGGCGCATCCGGTCACCAAGGAGACCGGCAACGTGTATACATGATGACAGGTGTATCCTGTTAAGGAACTATCTTGCGATTGGCCCCAGGAACGTTTAAAAATCCGGATGATATGTGCAGCTACTATACAGCCTTGTAAAAGACTCCAGGAATAGGAGTTGAAATGCGTTGGCGTACTCCATCTGTGGCCGGTTTCCACGGTGGTCTGCATCTTCAAGAACCAGAGGACTTTCCCAGCTCCTGCCCGGGTGGACTTTGGAAATTAAAGAACTAGTTTGAGGACTCTTTGAGTTCTCAGACTCTCTGGTAATTGTTTTGCACATCTCTTGTGGATGTCACATGTGGACAAAAATATCCTGCACATTCCATTTTACCCTGTATTGTGATTGTCTATGTTTCGTGTATGTGTGTATATTAAAATTACTGTACTGCACATATGGATTCCCTCTCCCCTCTATTTTACATGCTATCAAACTAAGAGGAGGAAGTGTGAGGAACGAGAATTGGACTCTCACGTCGATTTTAAGGGTTGTATACTTACTTTCTGATTGCATACAGTTTATGTCAAGTACTCTGATTTTTGCTGTTTATAGGCGCCTATTGATACCCGGAGCCAAAATTTTCTTTGTCAAGTTTTTAATGTTACACAACTTTATGAATTCCTGGTGATTTTTCCCCATAAAGTTTTGTTACGCTCCTGTTATTTGTTGTATAGACATTTCCTTTAGAACGCAATAAAATTGGGCAAATCCTCATGTTACTTTGGAAAACACAATACTCACTATAGTATATACAGTACCATGGCACGAGAACATGAAATTATTATCTTTTTTTATTATGTTTTAGATGCAGTTTTTACCATAAATAAACTTCAACAGTACACAGTGTAATAAAGAACATTAAGTAATTCATCCAGGGTACAAAGACAAAGTAGTTATATTGTAAGTTAAGGTTAGTAACTGTGCCCAGTCAGAATAAATACTGTAAATTTATGGTGGCTGATGAATGGTATTATTATTTATATTATTATTCATTTATATATCATAATGATTATGCCAGAGTTAACCTGTAAAACGGACTGATTACATTTAACAATTATTGGTACATAAATGAAACTAACTTTAACTAAGATAATAACCTTAAATTCTTAAATTTGGCGTGGATGTGAACCACTTTTCAGCAGCAAAAGGAGACTCTGATTTAAAAACCTTCAGGGCTGGATTATGGTCTGTGTGGGCCCCTGGGCAACAAACTTCTATAACACAGAACTGCTGCAGGGGGTCAAATTTGTCTTGCTTCCCCCAATTGTTCCATCTGTGGAGGAGCCACAGAAGAAAGTTTATAAAAATGTAACTCACTGGCTGTTGGAGTCCTGAGGGGATTGTTGGAACTGCGCTGGCTGGGTCTTTTGTCAGAGGGAAGGCTGCCTATGTGGGTGATGGAATGGAACTGTGCTGTGTAAAGGTGCACGCACTGTAGAGAATGGAGGAGGCCCAGGCAGTGTGTGGCCTGGCGACTGATGAGAGAGGGTGCCGCACATCCGGAGTCCTGCTGGTGGTGCCCGAGTGTGTGAGCCTCCAGGTAAGTATACCCCGCCTAAGCCGCCTCACTCTCGGATACCGGAAGACATGGAGGCTCCACGCCTTCTGGGAAACTCTGAGAGGAAACGGAAAGGTGGCGCCTGGGTTCCAGAGGCAGAGAGTGAGGTGGCCAAGGTGGGGTATAATTACCTGGGTGCCACAATAGCAGTGCCAGTGGCCAATTCTGGGGGACAGCGTGTAGGGGCCCTTAATATGTGGGTGCCCTAGCTTACATCATGGTAACTACTGCCCCACATACACCCCACGTGCTTAATGCACACAGCAGTAGGAGGTTAAAGGAATAGCATTTGCCACTCTGTTCTTTCTCTCTATGTACACACATATTTAGAGCAGAGATGTCTGTTTTCTCTACAATTTAGGATTACATACAATAGTTATATGTTGTCCTTTTTAACTAATTGTGTACTATTGGCAGCTGTACAAGCTCATTGCAAAAGCATCTGATATAGAGTATACGCTAACCTGAGTGTATCTATGCTACTGAAGGTGTGTTTTTGATAAATAATTGGAGAAGAGTATTTTCTTTGCACTCTAGCAACATAACTGCCCCAGTATACAAATATGCAGTGTAACCTCCAGAGATAAGAAACACATGATTTTTATGAGGGACTTCACTTTTGCCTGCCACTGAAATAATTATATTTTTATATTCTATTAGAATTTTTTACCCATCATGTGCCGAGTTGCTAACTAGTGTGGCTGTCACATAGACTCATCCCCCCTGTGTTTCACCAGCCCCATCCATTAATGTTCTTTCCAGCATCAAGACCCTCCACCCGGTGTGTTTCTCCAGCTTCATGACTCTCCTGTGCTTCACCTGACCCCTTGTTTCTATTTAGTCTTATGACCCAGGCATACACCCATGTATCTTCAGCTCCATGGCCCCCTGTGTCTCTGTTTCTATATCATTTGTGTCCCTCCTACAATTTTCATCTAATTTCTAATAATGTCTATCCCCCATTAGATGGGGTGTCTTCCCTGACTTTCCCATTTCTGCCCTTGCCACCCCCTACTCCATCTGTCTGTATTGTCTATATCTTTCCTTCCCCCCTTACCTAGTGTGTCTGTCTCTCTCTTATCTCTGCCTCCCACTCTCTGTCATTTCTGTCCCCTCCACCCCTCTCTTTTATTAACTGTATGTCTCCCTCATCCCCCCATCTCTCATCTCTGTTACTCTCCCAAGTGGGCCTGTAAGGGGGTGGGGGGAGGTGTGTGGGATTTGGTCCAGACACTGACAGCATTGGCTGCGGAAGAAATAAGACTGTGGCTGTGTCTAGCAGGCATCCAGTGAGAGGAGGCGGCGGGGTTTCCCTGCAGCTCTATACTGAGTCTTCTTTAAACAGACAATAGCAGACATTGTATAACAGATGTTCAAGAAATTTACATGTGTGTATGTATATATATATATATATATATATATATACTGTATATTATAAGGGCATGGTTATATTAAGGCTGAATCGAACAAACGGAATTCTCCCATAGGGACTTCTGAAATGGGGGCATGGTGTTTGAGGGGCTACACCTCAAAAGTGATTGGACGTACTGAGCTGAAATTTGGCATGGACACGTAGAATCGTCACCCGATGCTGCATGCCAAATTTCAGGGCAAAATAATAAAAAATTAGGAATTGGGAGTAACCTAAAGTTTCAACTGTCAGTTTTTTTCTGCGACTTCCTGTATGGCTTTTTAGTACCGTTTTCCCATGTAGTGTATGAGAAGATTTTTGGGAAGGCATAACTCAGGATAGAGGACAAATAAAGACTTGGGGTTTGTTTTATTAGATAGAGCATGTTCCAGTGTAGTGCCTTTTGGGGTAAAGGTTTTTCAGAAAGTTTCAGGGTTTTTTTAATTTAGTAAAATATGCCCCATTTTAAAGATAGGGCTTTTCAATTTGTTGCGCCTGCACAGTGGCCGCCAGCAGGGGGTGTACAGAGAATAGCTTCACTTAAGTGGAGCAATGGGGGTCATTCCGAGTTGATCGCTAGCTGCCGTTGTTCACAGCACAGCGTTCAGGCTAAAAATTGGCACTTCTGCGCATGCGTATGGCGCGCAGTGCGCACGCGCAACGTACTTTCACAAAAGCCAATACAGTTTCACACAAGGTCTAGCGACGCTTTTCAGTCGCACTGCTGATCGGTGAGCGATTGACAGGAATGGGGCATTTCTGGGAGGTAACTGACCGTTTCCCGGGAGTGTGCTGAAAAACGTAGGCGTGTCAGATACAAATGCAGGCGTGCCTGGGAAAATGGGAGAGTGGCAGGCCGAAGGCAGGGCGTGTTTGAGACATCAAAACAGCAACTAAACATTCTGAAGTGATCGCTAGCTAGGAGTAAGTCTCGAGCTACTCTGAAACTGCACAATCTTTTTTGTAGCAGATCTGCGATCCTTTCGTTTGCACTTCTGCTAAGCTAAGATACACTCCCAGAGGGCGGCGGCTCAGCGTTTGCACTGCTGCTAAAAGCAGCTAGCGAGCGAACAACTCGGAATGAGGGCTAATTTGGTTGATCACGCCTCACATAGCCAATTTGTTTTGTGATTATAAAAATAATTAGCTCTATGTGTATTATACAAAATGATTGGGGGGTGTTTTGGGACTGAGTGGGTGCTCTCTGAGTGTTTTTTTAGTTCTGGTGTCAGTTCAGTAAAAATATATTACATTCGTATATGCTGTCAGCGGGGCCAGGCAGTTTAGATGACGTCACTTAATTTATTCATGTGTGTGCCGCAATGCCAGATGGGGCGGCAAATTCAAAAGTGCTCTACTCTATGTGACTGTGTCAACCCATTGCTGTAGAGCAGGCATGGGAACGTTGCTGCCCTGTTACTGCTGAAACTGAAGCTGCCACAGAGGAGCAGCCAGCACAGGACATGACAGGAAGAAAGAGCGGGCAGGTAGTCACCCCTGCCCCCATCACGACTGCCCCTCAGCAGTGACAACCTCGGCAGAGTGTTCCCGGACCGGGCTCCCAGCAGCTGTGTACTAGTGGTTCATGCGCTCACTGGGCCCGGTGCAAAGACTGCAGTTCGCCAGCGGGTAGCCTGATCTGTGTAACCCACTGGAGCTGCAGTGACTGGCTGCCTGGTCTTCTGCCACAAGGACTTCCCCTACCTGCGGGAGCATGAGAACCGGAGGCCAGCCCGCAGCAGCTACTGGGGGTCCTCTGTGACCCTATCTCCCTCTCAATGCTCATCCTCTACCTGGCACTATGTGCTCCAAGAGCCGGGAGGTCAACGGCCACCTGTACCACCCCCTGCTTCTGACAGTATTTTGGGTGTGGGTGGGTTACTTTGGTGCGAGTGCCAGGCAGGAGGCACAAGACACATGCCCACTGTCAGCGTCCGTCATATGCTCCTGAGACCCGGCCCTAGCTATAGGCAACTGCCTAGGACATCGGAAATCCTAGGGGCATCTGGGCAGGAAGAACACAGCATACTACAGTCAGTGTCAGGACAGCTGTGAAAGTGAAACTACAGAGAGGAGTCCGATCAGGGGGCGGGGCTACACGGGTCACTACTGCCTTCCGTGCAATGGGGGTAATTCCAAGTTGATCGCAGCAGGATTTTTGATAGCAATTGGGCAAAACCATGTGCACTGCAGGGGAGGCAGATATAACATGTGCAGAAAGAGTTAGATTTGGGTGGGTTATTTTATTTCTGTGCTGGGTAAATACTGGCTGCTTTATTTTTACATTGCAAATTAGATTGCAGATTGAACACACCCCACCCAAATCTAACTCTCTATGCACATGTTATATCTGCTTCCCCTGCAGTGCACATGGTTTTTCCCAATTGCTATCAAAAATCATGCTGAGATCAAATTGGGATTACCCCCAATGTGGGAAACTGAGGGGAGGAATGGATCTGAGCTGCTGTGCCTGTAGTGAATACTGTACATTGCGATATGCTGCCATGTGATTGTGATGTGTTAAGGTAAGGGGGGCACCATCTATAAGTGTACATGTATGTATAAGTGTGTGGCTGTGAGTATATATGTATAAGTGTGTGGATGTGAGTATTTATGTGTATAAGTGTGTTGCTGTGTGTATACATGGGTATAGGTGTGTTGCTATGTGTATAAGTGTGTGTAAAGGTGTGTGGCTGTGTGCATATATTGGTATAGGTGTGTGGCTGTGTGTAAGTATGTGTATAAGTGTGTGACTATATTTGTACAGCTGTGTATATATATATAAGTGTACGGCTGTGTGCATATATGGGTATAGGTATGTGCGGACGTATGAGAGCTTCAGTGTGCGGACGCATGGATGTATGAGTGCGTCAGTGTATGGCTGTATAAGTGCGTCAGTGTACAGATGTATGAGTGCATCAGTGTGCGGATGTATGAGTGCGTCAGTGTGTACGGATGTATGAGAGCGTCAGTGTGCATATGTATGAGAGCAGCAGTGTACGGATGTATGAGAGCGTCAGTGTACGGATGTATGAGCGGCAGCGTGCGGATGTATGAGTGCGTCAATGTGTGCACGTATGAGTGCGTCAGAGTGCGGACGTATGAGTGCATCAGTGTGCGGATGTATGAGTGCGTCAGCGTGCGGACGTATGAGAGCGTCAGCGTGCGGACTAAGGAGAGCGTCAGCGTGCAGACATATGAGAGCGTCAGCGTGCAGACGTATGAGAGCATCAGCGTGCGATTGTATCAGAGCGTCAGCGTGCGGACGTATGAGAGCGTCAGCGTGTGGACGTATGAATGTAAGAGCGTCAGTGTGCGGATGTATGAGTGTGCGGACGTATGAGTGCGTCAGCATGCGGACGTATGAGTGCGTCAGCATGCGGACGTATGAAAGCGTTAGCGTGCGGACGTATGAGAGCGTCAGCGTGCGGACGTATGAGAGCATGCAAACGCATGAGAGCATCAGCGTGCGGACGCATGAGCGTCAGCGTGCGGACGTGTGAATGTAAGAGCCTCAGCGTGCGGACGTATGAGAGCATCAGCATGCGGACGTATGAGAGCATCAGTGTGCGGACACATGAGTGCGTCAGTGTGCGGACGTATGAGTGCGGCAGTGTATGGATGTAAGAGCGTCAGTGTGCGGATGTATGAGAACATCAGTGTGCGGATATATGAGAGCGGCAGTGTGCGGATGTATGAGTGCGGCAGTGTACGGATGTATGGATGTATGAGAGCGGCAGTGTGCGGATGTATGAGTGTGGCAGTGTATGGATGTATGAGAGCGGCAGTGTACGGACGTATGAGTGCGTCAGCGTGTTCGGACGTATGAGTGCGGCAGTGTATGGATGTGAGCGTCAGTGTGCGGATGTATGAGAGCGTCAGTGTGCGGATGTATGAGAGCGGCAGTGTGCGGATGTATGAGTGCGGCAGTGTATGGATGTATGAGAGCGGCAGTGTGCAGATGTATGAGTGCGGCAGTGTATGGATGTATGAGAGCGGCAGTGTGCGGAAGTATGAGTGCGGCAGTGTATGGATGTATGAGTGCAACAGTGTGCTGACGTATAAGTGCGTCAGTGTGCGGACGTATGAGTGCGTCAGTATGCGAACGTATGAGAGCATCAGTGTGCAAACGTATGAGAGCGTCAGTGTGTGGATGTATGAGAATGTCAGTGTGCAGATGTATGAGAGTGTCAGTGTGCGGATGTATGAGAGCGGCAGTGTGCTGATGTATGAGAGCGACAGTGTGCGGATGTATGAGAGATGCAGTATACGGATGTATGAAAGCGGCACCGTACGGACATATGGATGTATGAGAGCGGCAGTGTACGGATATATGGATGTATGAGAGCGGCAGTGTAGGGATGTACAGCAGCGCCGTAACTACGTGTGTGCCTGGCACACAGCGCAGTTACCCTGAGGGCGCACGGCCAGCGGCTTGTAATGAGTCAAATTGACTCATTACAAGCCGCCTGCTCTGTGCTGTGTGTGCCCGTGCGCCGCGCTGGAAGAGAGCAGCAGCTTCGGAGGCAGGGAAGGAGGAGGAGGGAGTGGGACTGGAGCCGCAGCAGCGCAAGGTAACTGGTAGTAGCGCCACTGCAGCAGTCCCCTCTCCTTACGCATTGGCTGCCCGGCGCTGCTGGGATGCGCTTCCCTCATCCCAGCATTCACAGCGGTGGCCAGCCAATGCGGAAGGAGAGGGGACTGCTGCAGCGGCGCCACCACCTATTACATAGTGCTGCTGCGGCTCCAGTCCCCCTCCCTCCTCCTCCTTCTGCCCTGCGGCTGCCCAGGATCTGCCAGCACAAGGAGCCTGACTGCCAGCGGGGAGAGATGGTAAGTATTTCTCTCTCTCTCTATTCTGTCTGCCACAATGTGTAAAAATGGGGACTGGCTGCCGTAATGTGTAAAAGGGACACTGTCTGCCGTAATGTGTAAAAAGGGGCGACGCTGTCTGCCGTAATGTGTAAAAAGGGGACGCTGTCTGCCTTAATGTGTTAAAAAGGGGACGCTGCCTGCCGTAATGTGTAAAAAGGGGGACGCTGTCTGCCATAATGTGTAAAAAGGGGGACGCTGTCTGCCGTAATGTGTAAAAAGGGGACGCTGTCTGCCGTAATGTGTAAAAAGGCACGCTGTCTGTCGTAATGTGTAAAAAGAGGGACGCTGTCTGCTGTAATGTGTATAAAGGGGACGCTGTCTCCCGTAATGTGTTAAAGGGGCTCTACCTGGTGTAGTGGTGCTACTGTGCAGCGTAATTTGAATAATGGAGACTACTGTGCACCGTAGTATGAATTGGTATTATTTTGTGGCCACGCCCCTTCCCCATGAAGCCATGTATCATTTTTTGCGCGCCGTAGGCGCGCACTGCCCCTGTCTTGCATGGGGCGGGGGGGCAACAATGCCATTTCTTGCACACAGCGCTAAAATGCTTAGTTACGGCACTGATGTACAGTATGAGAGACAGAATGAAACAGAATGAGATAGCATGTGTGTGGCAGAAATAAAACGAGATAGTATGTGTGTAAAAGAGAGCAAGAATTAGAGAGAAAAAGGAGAGATGTGAAGTAATATGGGGTAAATTTACTAAGAATCGTATTTTCCTGTTTGAGGTCAAAGTTCAATCACGAATGACATCGAAAGTGTAAATATGCAACTTTTTGAATTGATTACGACTAATTTACTAAGCTGCCGTATTCTGCATTTTCGGTTTTTCCGATGTCGATGTCATTCGTTTTTTTAGGCAGTGTCTTACGTGAGTGACTTGTAAAACACTGCCGAATTTAATACAATGAATCTCGGCCGGATCTGAGAGATCCGTGCAGGGCTTCATTGTGCACCTTGTAAAAAAAAAAAATGTTTAAACTTAAAAAAAAAATAGCGTGGGGTCCCCCCTCCTAAGCCAAACCAGCCTCGGGCTCTTTGAGCCGGTCCTGGTTGCAAAAATATGGGAAAAAATTTGACAGGGGTTCCCCCATATTTAAACAACCAGCACCGGGCTCTGTGCCTGGTCCTGGTTCCAAAAATACGGGGGACAAAAAGCGTAGGGGTCCCCCGTATTTTTGAAACCAGCACCGGGCTCCACTAGCTGGACAGATAATGCCACAGCCGGGGGGCACTTTTATACAGTGCCTTGCGGCCGTGGCATCAAATATCCAACTAGTCACCCCTGGCCGGGGTACCCTGGGGGAGTGGGAACTTTGTGGTCAGCGGTGAGGTTACTTTCGGTCAACCGCTGACCACAAAGTTCCCACCATTGGTTACAATGGAGCGCATAGGCGCTACATTGTAACACTGCCGTGTGCCGCCTGTCAGACAGTACAGGAGCACACAGCCGATCAGGAGGGTGCCACAACGTGGCGCTCCCTGATTGGCTGAAGAAACCCACTTAGACATCAATCAGAGGGTGTTTCTGGCATTCGGGGAAAGGGGTCCCATGTGAAAACATGGGGCCCCTTTCAGTTTGTGGTCGGGTGTCCCGTTTTTTTATTTTTACAAGTACGTGGATTACAAATGGATTATCCGAGGAGCCCTCTACACTGGATTTGGTGAGTAGAATTTTTTCAACAGGTACACCATGGATTCTACATGGAGAAGAGGACCGACCCGCGTGTGAACATAAGGTAAGTATGTGTATATGGTGGTGTGTAAGTATGCATTAAAGTTATACTTTCAAGGTGTGTGTAATGTCTTTATTGGGGTATTTTTTTAGTAGTAGTACTACAGGTACCAGCGGGCCCGGTTTTCCGCCGCATGCTGGTACTTGTGGTTCTCCAAGTACCAGCTTGCGGGGGAGGCTTGCTGGGACTTGTAGTACTGCTACTAAAAACAATATTCATAACTTTCAACAAAGGCTATCAGCCCCCCATCCGCAGCCCATTAGATGGGGGGACAGCCTAGGGCTTCACCCCTGGCCCTTGGGTGGCTGGGGGGGGACGACCCCTTGATTGAAGGGGTCCCCACTCCCCCAGGGTACCCCGGCCAGGGATGGCTAGTTGGATATTTGATGCCACGGCTGCAAGGCACTGTATAAAAGTGACCCCCGGCTGTGGCATTATCTGTCCAGCTAGTGGAGCCCGGTGCTGGTTTAAAAAATACGGGGGACCCCTACGCTTTTTGTCCCCCGTATTTTTGGAACCAGGACCAGGCGCAGAGCCCGGTGCTGGTTGTTTAAATATGGGGGAACCCCTGTCAATTTTTTCCCCATATTTTTGCAACCAGGGCCGGCTCAAATAGCCCGAGGCTGGTTTGGTTTAGGAGGGGGGACCCCACGCAATTTTTTTTTTAAAAATTAAAACATTTCCCTCCCCTTCCCACTGAAAAACATGCACGGATCTCATGGATCCGTGCATGCCTATACAAACACGGCATAAAAAAGCAGGTCTGTTTTTTTTAGCACTTTTTCACGATTTGTATTTCTGCACGGCAGTGTTTGGCTATTGTCGGCAGTGTTTGTGTTTTGCACTTTTTAGTAAATTCCCGATTTCTAGCAAATTGCAGGCGTATTTGACCGATGGTGTATTGATTCGTAATTTTTTCCGAGGACTTCCAAAATATTACGAATGCCCTCATCACTGCCGTGATTTTTGCTTAGTAAATTACCGAGATGACACTTTGATGAAAAAACGGCATCTCGGTCAAAATCGGGACCTTAGTAAATATACCCCTATGAGAGAGACCAGAGAGTGTATGAGTGAGAGGTGGTAGTCGGGATGAAAAGGCAGCGGTAGCACCCTTCAACTCGGCACCACACTGCTGCTGCTGTCAGTCGTGAAGAGCCTTCCCGAAACCAGAGAGCCAGCCAGGAGGGGTAAAGTATGTAAGTACTAGAATGTGTGTGTTTATCTGTGTGCGTATTTTGCTATATGTGTGTGTGTGTGTGTGTGTGTGTATACAATTGTTTTGCCATGTGTGCTTAGATGTTTGTGTGTTTTGTCATGTGTGTGTATGTGTGTTTTGCTATACTGTATGTGTGTCTTTTACTTTGTGTGTGTATATACAGGGCCAGCCCGACCGTTACATCGCGGAGAGTATCATATGTGGAGGGTGCTGCCGCTGCCTTCTCACCTCCTCCCGAGGTGTGCTCGCACCCCTGCTGCACTGCCCCAAGAGAGAGCCTGGATCACAGGGTGAGGTGAGTGTGGAGCCAGGGAGGGAAACCAATGGCACAGGGTCGCACACTGCGGTCGCCATCTTTCCGCACCTCTGCCTCAGTCACTCACTCTATACCTGTCACTCACTATCACCCTGTAACCCCTGTTTCAGTCACCCCCTGTCACCCCTGTCTCAGTCACCCACTGTCTCCATGTCACCCCTGTCTCAGTCACCCACTGTCACCCCTGCCTCACCAGTCACCCACTATCACCCTGTCACCCCTGTCTCAGTCACCCACTATCTCCGTCACCCCTGCCTCAGTCACCCACTATCTCCCCGTCACCCCTGCCTCAGTCACCCACTATCTCCCTGTCACCCCTGCCTCAGTCACCCACTATCTCCCTGTCACCCCAGTCTCAGTCAGCCACTATCTCCCTGTCACCCCTGACTCAGTCATCTACTCTCTACTAGTCACCCCTGCCTCAGTCATCCACTATCTCCCTGTAGCTCCTGCCTCAGTCACCCACTCTCTGTCACCCTGCCTCAGTCACCAACTCTACCTGTCACCCATGCCTCAGTCACCCACTATCTCCCTGTCCGCCCGGCCTCAGTCACCCACTCTCTGTCACCCGGCCTCAGTCACCTACTATCTCCCTGTCACCCCTGCCTCAGTCACCCACTATCTCCCTGTCACCCCTGCCTGTCACCTACTATCTCCGTCACCCCTGCCTCAGTCATCTACTCTCTACTTGTCACCCTGCCTCAGTCACCCACTATGTCCATGTTACCCCTGCCTCAGTCACCCACTATCTAACTGTCAACCCTGCCTCAGTCACCCACTATCGCCTTGTCTCCCTTGCCTCAGTTACCCACTATCTTCCTTTCACCCCTGCCTCAGTCACCCACTATCTCCCTGTCACCCCTGCCTCAGTCATCTACTCTCTACTTGTCACCCCTGCCTCAGTCACCCACTCTCTATCACCCTGCCTCAGTCACCAACTCTACCTGTCACCCACTATCTCCCTGTCACCCCTGCTTCTGTCGCCCACTATCTCCTTGTCTCCCCTGCCTTAGTTACTCACTATCTCCCTGTCACCCCTGCCTCAGTCACCCACTATTTCCCTGTCACCCCTGCCTCAGTCACCAACTCTGTCATCCCAGCCTCAGTCACCCACTATCTACTTGTCTCTCTTGCCTCAGTCACCCACTATTTCCCTGTCACCCACTCTCTGTCACCCTGCCTCGGTCACCCACTCTGTCACATTGCCTCAGTCACCGACTATCTCCCAGTCACCCCTGCCTCAGTCACCCACTATCTCCCTGTCACCCCCTGCCTCAGTCACTCACTATCTCCCTGTCACCCCTGCCACAGTCATCTACTCTCTACCGGTCACCCCTGCCACAGTCACCCACTATCTCCCTGTCACCACTGCCTCAGTCACCAACTCTACCTGTCACCCCTGCCTCAGTCACCCACTATCTCCCTGTCACCCCGGTCTCAGTCACCCACTCTCTGTCACCCTGCCTCAGTCACCCACTCTCTGTCACCTTGCCTCAGTCACCCACTATCTCCCTGTCACCCCTGCCTCAGTCACCCACTATCTCCCTGTCACCCCTGCCTCAGTCACCTACTATCTCCCTGCCACCCCTGCCTCAGTCATCTACTCTCTACTTGTCACCCCTGACTCAGTCACCCACTATGTCCATGTCACCCCTGCCTCATTCACCCACTATCTCCCTATCACCCCTGCCTCAGTCACCCACTATCTCCTTGTCTCCCATGCCTCAGTCACCCACTATCTCCCTTTTACCCCTGCGTCAGTCACCCACTATCTCCCTGTCACCCCTGCCTCAGTCGCCCACTCTCTACTTGTCACCCCTGCCTCAGTCACCAACTCTACCTGTCACCCCTGCCACAGTCACCCACTATCTCCCTGTCACCCCTGCCTTAGTCACCCACTATATCCCTGTCACCCCTGCCTCAGTCACCAACTCTGTCATCCCAGCCTCAGTCACCCACTATCTACTTGTCTCTCTTGCCTCAGTCACCCACTATTTCCCTGTCACCCACTCTCTGTCACCCTGCCTCGGTCACCCACTCTGTCACATTGCCTCAGTCACCGACTATCTCCCAGTCACCCCTGCCTCAGTCACCCACTATCTCCCTGTCACCCCCTGCCTCAGTCACTCACTATCTCCCTGTCACCACTGCCTCAGTCACCAACTCTACCTGTCACCCCTGCCTCAGTCACCCACTATCTCCCTGTCACCCCGGTCTCAGTCACCCACTCTCTGTCACCCTGCCTCAGTCACCCACTCTCTGTCACCTTGCCTCAGTCACCCACTATCTCCCTGTCACCCCTGCCTCAGTCACCCACTATCTCCCTGTCACCCCTGCCTCAGTCACCTACTATCTCCCTGCCACCCCTGCCTCAGTCATCTACTCTCTACTTGTCACCCCTGCCTCAGTCACCCACTATGTCCATGTCACCCCTGCCTCATTCACCCACTATCTCCCTATCACCCCTGCCTCAGTCACCCACTATCTCCTTGTCTCCCATGCCTCAGTCACCCACTATCTCCCTTTTACCCCTGTGTCAGTCACCCACTATCTCCCTGTCACCCCTGCCTCAGTCGCCCACTCTCTACTTGTCACCCCTGCCTCAGTCACCCACTATGTCCATGTCACCCCTGCCTCATTTACCCACTATCTCCCTATCACCCCTGCCTCAGTCACCCACTATCTCCTTGTCTCCCATGCCTCAGTCACCCACTATCTCCCTTTTACCCCTGCGTCAGTCACCCACTATCTCCCTGTCACCCCTGCCTCAGTCGCCCACTCTCTACTTGTCACCCCTGCCTCAGTCAGCAACTCTACCTGTCACCCCTGCCACAGTCACCCACTATCTCCCTATCACCCCTGCCTTAGTCACCCACTATCTCCCTGTCTCCCTTGCCTCAGTCACCAACTCTGTCATCCCAGCCTCAGTCACCCACTATCTACTTGTCTCTCTTGCCTCAGTCACCCACTATTTCCCTGTCACCCACTCTCTGTCACCCTGCCTCGGTCACCGACTCTGTCACATTGCCTCAGTCACCGACTATCTCCCAGTCACCCCTGCCTCAGTCACCAACTATCTCCCTGTCACCCCCTGCCTCAGTCACTCACTATCTCCCTGTCACCCCTGCCTCAGTCATCTACTCTCTACCTGTCACCCCTGCCACAGTCACCCACTATCTCCCTGTCATCACTGCCTCAGTCACCAACTCTACCTGTCACCCCTGCCTCAGTCACCCACTATCTCCGTGTCACCCCGGTCTCAGTCACCCACTCTCTGTCACCCTACCTCAGTCACCCACTCTCTGTCACCTTGCCTCAGTCACCCACTATCTCCCTGTCACCCCTGCCTCAGTCACCCACTATCTCCCTGTCACCCCTGCCTCAGTCACCTACTATCTCCCTGCCACCCCTGCCTCAGTCATCTACTCTCTACTTGTCACCCCTGCCTCAGTCACCCACTATGTCCATGTCACCCCTGCCTCATTCACCCACTATCTCCCTATCACCCCTGCCTCAGTCACCCACTATCTCCTTGTCTCCCATGCCTCAGTCACCCACTATCTCCCTTTTACCCCTGCGTCAGTCACCCACTATCTCCCTGTCACCCCTGCCTCAGTCGCCCACTCTCTACTTGTCACCCCTGCCTCAGTCACCAACTCTACCTGTCACCCCTGCCACAGTCACCCACTATCTCCCTGTCACCCCTGCCTCAGTCACCCACTATCTCCCTGTCACCTCTGCCTCAGTCACCCACTAACCCACTATCTCCCTGTCACCCCTGCCTCAGTCATCTACTCTCTACTTGTCACCCTGCCTCAGTCACCCACTATGTCCATGTCACCCCTGCCTCAGTCACCCACTATCTCCCTGTCACCCCTGCCTCAGTCACCCACTATCTCCCTGTCACCTCTGCCTCAGTCACCCACTATCTCCATGTCACCCCTGCCTCTGTCACCCACTATGTCCATGTTTTTTTGTGGCGCATGCTATCCCTATTTTTAATAAGGGAGAGGGGCCCAATGCATATTGTTACACCAGGGCCCACCATTCTCTAGTTCTACCACTGCCCTTGTCTGTCTCTCACTCTCTCACTGCCCCTGGTTTCTCTGTCTCTCTCGCTGCCCCTGGTCTATCTGTCTGTCTCTCTCTCGCTGACCCTGGTCTTTCTCTCACTGCTTCTGGTCTGTCTCTCTCTCTCTGCCCCTGGTCTGTCATTCTGTCTCTCTCTCACTGCCCCTCATCTGTCTCTCTCTCTTACTGCACCTGGTCTCTCTGTCCCTGGTCTTTCTGTCTCTCCATCTCTCTGTCTCCTAGGTCTCCCAGTCTCTCTTTGGCCCTAGTCTGTCTCCCTCTCTCTTTCTCTAGTCTGTCTGTCTCCTCCACCTTTCTCTCTCCCATGTCTTCGAGTGGTCTTCTCTATGGCCCTGGTCTCTGTCTCTCTGTCCCATGTCTCCCTCTCTTTCTACCCATCATCTCTCCCTGTCTCTGCCCCTGGTCTCTCTGTCTCCCTCCCCTCTCTCTCCCCCATGTCTCCCTCTTGCTGTCTGGTCCAGAGCTCTGTCTCCCTTTCTCATGTCTCCTCTCACTGTCCCTGGTCTCTCTCTCTCTCTCTGCTCCTGATCTCTCTCTCTTATGTCTCCATCTCTCTCAGACCCTGGTCTGTCTCTTGCTGCCCCTGGTCTCTGTCTCTCTCTCTATCCCTGGTCTCTCTCGCTGTAATGGCCCCTGGTCTCTCACTGTTTCCCCGTCTATCTGGTCTCTTTCTCTGCCCCTGGCCTCCGTCTCTCTGTCTCTCTGCCCCTGGTCTCTATCTGTTTTCCCCTCCCCCATATCTTCCAGTCTCTTTGCCCTGGTCTCCCTTTGTCCCTGGTCCCTCTCGGTCTCTCTTTCTCCCCCATATCTCCCTCTTTCTGTCTGGCCCTGGTCTCTGTCTACCTCTCTCCCATGTGTCCCTCTCACTGCCCCTGATCTCTATCTCTGCTCCTGATCCCCTCTCTCTCTCTCTCTCTCATGTCTCCATCTCTCTCTGCACCTGGTTTCTCATTATCTATCCAGTGTCTCCCTCTATCTCTCTGCCCCATGTGTCTCTTTCAGTTACTCACCAAAACAGTGATAATGCCCCTCCCCAGCTGACCATGTCCCTTTTTTGGAAGTGCGTGATTTATTTATTTATTTTTTGTGGGGGGAGGGGGGCATTCTTCAACTAACCCTTGGCACCAAAGACCCTAGTTACACCCTAGTCTTGGTGTATATATATAATGGATGCACAGGTCTGATTTCAGAAAACTAATATCACTTAAACCAGAAAACTGTACTGCTGCTGGAAGTCAATCTTCCAGCATCCACCAATCTTAGAGGAACCTCCTTGTCCCTCTGCACTCATGGCTTCTCTCCCAGTGTTTCCCTGATCTCAGTGATCAGGCAGCCCAGTGGAGCTGTAGGCGCCCCCCTCCACCCAGCACTCTGCTACTGTTGAAAAGAGAAGCAGCCACCTGGGAAATGTAAATACACAATGAGCTGCCCCCAGTGTATTCCCGTCGGCTGTTCCTTTCAGCAGCCATTGGGGAAATGTAAAAGCTGCAGAATGATCTGCCCCAGGCAAGGGGCATGGTCTCTTTAAAATTGAAAAGACTACCTTACACCCCAGTTTTTGACCGTGCACCAACAGATCTCGGCACCACAGGGGAAAAAAATATCACCATCTTAAGCCCCACTCAGTAATGCACCATATGCCCATGATACATTATGCCCTACAGTAAAGCTTCTACATGCTGGGTGTCATGGTCGTTGACAGGGGTTTCATGAGCTGGGTGTCTTGCTTTTTGCCAGGGGTTTCATGCTCTGAAACGGGTGTCATACTCGTTGCCAGGGGTTTGTAATGCTTGTGGCCAGGGGTGTGTGACAAACATTTTCGTTAAACATTTAAAAAATCAAATATTTATTCTTACAGTGAAATTTTACATTTCTGAATATAAAAAAATAAATTTTAAAAAAGCTATGAAATTTCCATAGATAAAAAACCTTACGGTTTCACATGTCGCATTAAGGCTTACACATGAACTGGCATTTCAGAAACCTGTTGTAACACTTCCACTCAAACTCCAAAAAGCAATGAAATTCCGATTATTAAGGCTGACGCCTTAATGGACGTGTTCCTTGCACAATACAGATATGGTATGTCATCACAGCCTGTGGGTAAGTGCAGATTCAGCACTCTCACAGAGTGAGATTGCTGTCAATCACACAATGGTAGATTTGCTAAATCACACATGCAGTCTATGCAAGTGAAGGTCTGAGCAGTTATGTGGTGCACCCATGCCACTCAGTACCCACAACCATCCCATTTGGTCACCACAACAATCCCACCTTGTTCCAACATCCTTCTCACTCCATACATCCCATCTCATTTAGTCTACACATTTAGCTTCCTCAAACATCTTGGTTAATTGCTAAAACTATAATACCCCATCTACGGTCTATGCATCTACACTTACTTCCACTATACACTTCCATGCTGCTCTGTTTTCCCCAATCCCTACTGCTGTGTTCTCCCATCTATGCTAGTCTGTATTCACTTATCTGCACCATCTGTCTTTCCCCATCTGTGCCTTGTTCGTACCACCATTTCTTTCTCTCTGCGCTGCTCAGTGTTTCCCTCAACGTCATTCTGCCTCCTCCCATACACGCCACAATGTCTTCTCTCCCATCTGCACCAGTTTTCTACCCATCCGTGCCAGTGTTTTCAACCCATATGCATCATTGCCCCTCATCCGCACCACTCTGTCTCCCTTACCATACATGCTGCATAATCCCCCCCCTATTCTCACCACTCTTACCCCATTCATGTAGCTGACATTGCCAACATCCTGAAGGTAAGTATCAGGGTCACTGTTAGGGTTATGGTCCAGGGAGGGGGAAGTGTTAGCACTACCCCCCCTCTGAGGATTAGGCCTAGCTGCCACCCCCCAAGGGTAGGTAAAATACTTACCCCCTCCTATATTGGGACTTCCTTCCCCTCATCCATGCCACTGTTTCTTTCCATCTGTACTGCTCTCACCCCTTTACATCTGTGCTGCTCTGTCCCCCTCATCCACACGGCACTGCCCATCCATCCACATCGTTCTGTCTTCCCACCATCTGTGCCACTGTCTTTTCCCCCATCTGCACCATTTTTTCTCCAATCTGTGCCACTCTTTCCGCATCTGTTGCACTCTGTCTTACTTCCCCCATCTGCACCACTGTTTTCTGTGTTTCTTTGTCCCCACATCAGTGCTGCTTAGTCTTCCCCCTATCCACACATTTCTGTTCCCCCATCCACACTGCTCTGTCTCCTCCCCCCATCCACGCCACTCTTACCTCATCTGTGCAGCTTTGTCTTCTGCTCAGACCTACAGTTGCTTAGACTGCATGTGTGTATTCCATTGAGCACACAAATCAGCTCCACCATTGTGTGAGTCACAGCAATCACACTCTGTAAGAGTGCTGAATCTGCACTTACCCACAGGCTGTGATGGCATACCATATCTGTATTGTGCAAGGAACATGTCCATTAAGGCGTCAACCTTAATGATCGGAATTTCATTGCTTTTTGGAGTGTGAGTGGAAGTGTTACAACAGGTTTCTGAAATGCCAGATCATGTGTAAGAAGCCTTAATGCGACTTGTGAAACCGTAAGGTTTTTTGTCTATGGAATATTAAGGCTGAATCGAGCAAACAGAATTCTCCCATAGGGAACTTCTGAGATGGGGGCATGGTGTTTGAGGAGCTACACCTCAAAAATGAATGGACGTACTGAGCTGAAATTTGGCATGGACACGTAGAATCGTCACCCGGTGCTGCATGAAAAATTTGAGGGCAAAATAATAAAAAAATGTGGAATTGGGAGTAACCTAAAATTTCAACTGTCAGTTTTTTTCTGTGACTTCCTGTTTGGCTTTTGAGCACCGTTTTCCCATGTAGTGTATGAGAAGATTTTTGGGAAGGCATAACTCAGGATAGAGGACAAATAAAGACTTGAGCTTTGTTTTATTAGATAGATCTTGTCCCAGTGTAGTGCCTTTTGGGGTTAAGGTTTTTCAGAAAGTTACAGGTTTCTTTTAATTTAGTAAAATATGCCCCATTATAGTGATAGGGAATTTCAATTTGTTGTGCCTGCGCAGTGGCCGCCAGCAGGGGGTGTACAGTGGCTTCACTTGGGTGCACTAACATGAATGACATTTTCACTGCCTCCTGTTTTTGTTGGTAAACTGGAGAGGAACTGCCTACACTTGGGCGATACAGTGGGGCAGGGTGGTGTTTTGGGGTTACTGGGGGCACAGTGTGACAATAATTAGCTCTGGCATGGCTCACATTAGTTTTATTGTTCGGTTTGAGCAGTGGCAGGACCGGCTCCTACACCATGTGATCACTGCGCAGTCAGCCAGGTGCGGGAAGATCAAAAGTGCTTAGCACTGTGCAGTATTTACCCCGTTGGTTTACATATACGGCTGTCATCATAGACGCAGCCTCGTACTGCAGCCAGACTCTGGGTCCCCATCCTCCTCCTCTACATGTTCACAAGCAGCAAGAGCACTCTGATCCCCCCTCCAACCCGCCTCTCTGCTCTCCCAATTCTCTGCCTCTCCTCTATGCTTCAAGCCAGTGCGGAAAAATCAGCGGTGCATTGCACCAAGGCCGTGGCAGCGAGAGGGCTCACAGCTGGCGATATTGGCTGTACTAATAATGAGTATATGTGACTCATTATAGTACACTGAGCAGTCACGCTGCAGTCCCGTAACCACAGAGGTGGCCGTCCACTTGGAGTAGGGGGAAGGGTGGGGGTGCCTGGGACACACATTACAGTACCAATAAACATGCCCCACCCCCTTCCCCCCTTCTCCTGTACCTTGCTCTCTCTGAAGTGTGCTCTCCGTCTCTCCCGTCTGTAGGAATAGGCACCACCCCTTCATTCAGCCCGCCCCCTTCCTCCCCTGTACCTTGCTTTCTGCCTTTCGTGATCTCTCCCATCTGTAGGAATAGGCCCCTTCTGCACTCAGCCCGCCCCTTCTTCCCCTGTACCTTGCTCTCTCCCGAGTGTACTCTCTCCCTTCTGTAGGAATAAGCCCAACTCCCTTCTTCACTCAGCCCGCCCCCTCCCTGTGCCTTGCTCTCTCCTGTCTGTAAGAATAGACCCCGCCCCCTTCTTCACATCAGCCCGGCCCCTTCTTCCCCTGTAACTTGCTCTCTCCTGTCTGTGCTCTCTCCCATCTGTAGGACTAGGCCCTGCCCCCTTACCCTACACTGACTCTCTCCTGACAAGTGGACCAAGCCTGCCCCCTACACGCTGCTGGTGTCTTCATTGTTTCTTGGTCTGGAGCTCCGTTGGGGAGAGAACTCATGGTGAGCTCATTTGGAATGAGGAACTGGGATGTTTTAATTTTGTGAGTAGTGTATTGTGGTGATATAGTATGTTGTATGGGGGGGTATAGTGTAGTTATGAAGTGCAGCATATGGGGGGGCTATAGCATAGTGATGTAGTGTGGCATATGGGGGGTGGTAGCGTAAAGATGCTCTGCGGCGTAAATTGGGTTATGATGTAGTGCGTCGTGTAGGGGGGCTGTAGTCTAGTTAAAAAGACCAGGATCTCAGCACTTACACTGTCAGAAATCATTAATCACAAAATATATATTACTGCTGTGTGTGTGATGTGGTATGCATGCTGTGTGTATGTGATGGTGGTATACACGCTGTTTGTGTGATGGTGGTATGCATGCTGTGTGTGTGATGGTGGTATGCATGTTGCATGTGTGATGGTGGTATGCACGCTGTGTGTGTGTGATGGTGGTATGCACGCTGCATGTGTAATGATGGTATGCACGCTGTGTGTGTGATGTGGTATGCACGCTGTGTGTGTGATGGTGGTATGCACGCTGTGTGTGTGTAATGGTGGTATGCACACTGTGTGTGTGTGTAATGGTGGTATGCACACTGTGTGTGTGTGATGGTGGTTTGCACGCTGTGTATGTTATGGTGGTATGCAAACTGTGTGTGTGTGATGGTGGTTTGCATGCTGTGTGTGTGATGGTGTTATGCACGCTGTGTGTGTGATGGTGGTATGGACGCTGTGTGTGTGATGGTGGTATGCACGCTGTGTGTGTGATGGTGGTATGCTCGCTGTGTGTGTGTGATGGTTGTATGCATGCTGTGTATGTGTGAAGGTGGTATGCATGCTGCTTGTGTGTGTGATGTTGGTATGTACGCTGTGTGTGTGATGGTGGTATGCACGCTGTGTGTGTGTGATGGTGGTATGCACGCTGTGTGTGTAATGGTGGTATGCATGCTGTGTGTGTGATGGTGGTATGCATGCTGTGTGTGATGGCGGTATGCACGCTGTGTGTGTGATGGCGGTATGCACGCTGTGTGTGTGATGGTGGAATGCATGCTGCGTGTGTGATTGTGGTATGCACGCTGTCTTTGTGTGTAATGATGATATGCACGCTGTGTGTGTGATGTGGTATGCACGCTGTGTGTGTGTAATGGTGGTATGCACGCTGTGTGTGTGTAATGGTGGTATGCACGCTGTGTGTGTGTAATCTGGTATGCACGCTGTGTGTGTGATGGTGGTATGCACGCTGTGTGTGTGTGATAGTGGTTTGCGCGCTGTGTGTGTGATGGTGGTATGCACGCTGTGTGTGTGTGTGATGGTGGTTTGCATGCTGTGTGTGTGTGATGGTGGTATGCACGCTGTGTGTGTGATGTGGTATGCACGCTGCGTGTGATGGTGGTATGCATGCTGCATGTGTAATGGTGGTATGCACGCTGTGTGTGTGTGATGGTAGTATGCACGCTGTGTGTGTGATGGTGGTATGGACGCTGTGTTTGTGTGTGTGATGGTGGTTTGCATGCTGTGTGTGTGTAATGCTGGTATGCATGCTGTGTGATGGTGTTATGCACACTGTGTGTGATGGTGGTATTCACGCTGTGTGTGTGTGATGGTGGTATGCACGCCGTGTGTGTGTGATGGTGGTATGCACGCTGTGTGTGTGATGGTGGTATGCACGCTGTGTGTGTAATGGTGGTATGCATGCTGCGTGTGTAATGGTGGTATGGACGCTGTGTTTGTGTGTAATGGTGGTTTGCATGCTACGTGTGTGATGGTGGTATGCATGCTGTCTTTGTGTGTAATGGTGATATGCACGCTGTGTGTGTGATGGTGGTATGCATGCTGCATGTGTAATGATGGTATGCATGCTGTGTTTGTGTGTAATGGTGGTATGCATGCTGTGTGTGTGTGTGTAATGGTGGTATGCACAATGCACACTGTGTGTGTGATGGTGGTATGCACGCTGTGTGTGATGGTGGTATGCACGCTGCATGTGTAATGATGGTATGCACGCTGTGTGTGTGTGATGGTGGTATGCACGCTGTGTGTGTGATGGTGGTATGCACACTGTGTGTGTAATGGTGGTATGCACGCTGTGTGTGTGTAATGGTGGTATGCATGCTGTGTGTGTGATGTGGTATGCACGCTGTGTGTGATGGTGGTATGCACGCTGTGTGTGTGATGGTGGTATGCATGCTGCGTGTGTGTGATGGTGGTATACATGTTGCGTGTGTGATGGTGGTATGCACGCTGTGTGTGTGATGGTGGTATGCACGCTGTGTGTGTGATGGTGGTATGCACACTGTGGGGTAAATTTACTAAGATTCGTGTTTTCCCGTTTGAGGTCAAAGTTCAATCACGAATGACATCGAAAGTGTAAATATGCAACTTTTTGAATTGATTACGACTAATTTACTAAGCTGCCGTATTCTGCATTTTCGGGTTTTCCGATGTCGATGTCATTCGTTTTTTTTGGCAGTGTTTTACGTGAGTGACTTGTAAAACACTGCCGACTTTAATACAATGAATCTCAGCCGGATCTGAGAGATCCGTGCTGGGCTTCATTGTGCACTTTGTTAAAAAAAAATTAAAGTTTAAATTTTAAAAAAAAATTTGCGTGGGGTCCCCCCTCCTAAGGCAAACCAGCCTCGGGCTCTTTGAGCCGATCCTGGTTGCAGAAATATGGGGGGAAAATGGACAGGGGTTCCCCCATATTTAAGCAACCAGCATCGGGCTCTGCGCCTGGTCCTGGTTCCAAAAATACGGGGGACAAAAAGAGTAGGGGTCCCCCGTATTTTTGAAACCAGCACCGGGCTCCACTAGCTGGACAGATAATGCCACAGCCGGGGGTCACTTTTATACAGTGCCTTGCGGCCGTGGCATCAAATATCCAACTAGTCACCCCTGGCCGGGGTACCCTGGGGGAGTGGGGACCCCTTCAATCAAGGGGTGTCCCCCCCAGCCACCCAAGGGCCAGGGGTGAAGCCCGAGGCTGTCCCCCCCATCCAATGGGCTGCGGATGGGGGGCTGATAGCCTTTGTGATAATTGTTTGATATTGTTTTTAGTAGCAGTACTACAAGGCCCAGCAAGCCTCCCCCGCAAGCTGGTACTTGGAGAAACACAAGTACCAGCATGCGGCGGAAAAATGGGCCCGCTGGTACCTGTAGTACTACTACTAAAAAAATTCCACAATAAAGACATTACACACACACCTTGACAGTATAACTTTAATACATTCATCCACACCTCCATATACACTTATGTTCCCACGCAGGTCGGTCCTCTTCTCCAGTAGAATCCATGGTGTACCTGTTGAAAAAATTATACTTACATAATCCATGGTTGAAGGCTCCTCGGTAACTCCTTTTGTAATCCACGTACTTGAAAAAATAAAAAAACGGATACCCGACCACGAACTGAAAGGGGACCCATGTTTTCACATGGGCCCCCTTTCCCCGAATGCCAGAAACCCACTCTGACTGATGTCTAAGTGGGTTTCTTCAGCCAATCAGGGAGCGCCACGTTGTGGCACCCTCCTGATCGGCTGTGTGCTCCTGTACTGTCTGATAGGCGGCACACGGCAGTGTTACAATGTAGCGCCTATGCGCACCATTGTAACCAATGGTGGGAACTTTCAGGTCAGCGGAGAGGTCACTTTCGGTCAACCGCTGACCTGAAAGTTCCCACCATTGGTTACAATGGAGCGCATAGGCGCTACATTGTAACACTGCCGTGTGCCGCCTGTCATACAGTACAGGAGCACACAGCCGATCAGGAGGGTGCCACAACGTGGCGCTCCCTGATTGGCTGAAGAAACCCACTTAGACATCAGTCAGAGTGGGTTTCTGGCATTCGGGGAAAGGGGGCCCATGTGAAAACATGGGTCCCCTTTCAGTTCGTGGTCGGGTATCCGTTTTTTTATTTTTTCAAGTACGTGGATTACAAAAGGAGTTACCGAGGAGCCTTCAACCATGGATTATGTGAGTATAATTTTTTCCACAGGTACACCATGGATTCTACTGGAGAAGAGGACCGACCTGCGTGGGAACATAAGGTAAGTATGTGTATATGGAGGTGTGGATGGATGTATTAAAGTTATACTGTCAAGGTGTGTGTGTGTAATGTCTTTATTGTGGTATTTTTTTAGTAGTAGTACTACAGGTACCAGCGGGCCCATTTTTCCGCCGCATGCTGGTACTTGTGGTTCTCCAAGTACCAGCTTGCGGGGGAGGCTTGCTGGGCCTTGTAGTACTGCTACTAAAAACAATATCAAACACTTATCACAAAGGCTATCAGCCCCCCATCCGCAGCCCATTGGATGGAGGGGACAGCCTCGGGCTTCACCCCTGGCTCTTGGGTGGCTGGGGGGGGACCCCTTGATTGAAGGGGTCCCCACTCCCCCAGGGTACCCCGGCCAGGGGTGACTAGTTGGATATTTGATGCCACGGCCGCAAGGCACTGTATAAAAGTGACCCCCGGCTGTGGCATTATCTGTCCAGCTAGTGGAGCCCGGTGCTGGTTTCAAAAATACGGGGGACCCCTACTCTTTTTGTCCCCCGTATTTTTGGAACCAGGACCAGGCGCAGAGCCCGATGCTGGTTGCTTAAATATGGGGGAACCCCTGTCCATTTTTTCCCCATATTTCTGCAACCAGGATCGGCTCAAAGAGCCCGAGGCTGGTTTGCCTTAGGAGGGGGGACCCCACGCAATTTTTTTCCAGAAAATTTAGAACATTTCCCCCCCCTTCCCACTGAAAAACATGCACGGATCTCATGGATCCCTGCATGCCTATACAAACACGGCATAAAAAAGCAGGTCTGTTTTTTTTTAGCACTTTTTCACGATTTGTATTTTATCACGGCAGTGTTTGGCTATTGTCGGCAGTGTTTGTGTTTTGCACTTTTTAGTAAATTCCCGATTTCTAGCAAATTGCAGGCGTATTTGACCGATGGTGTATTGATTCGTGATTTTTTCATAGGACTTCCAAAATATTACGAATGCCCTCATCACTGCCGTGATTTTTGCTTAGTAAATTACCGAGATGACACTTTGATGAAAAAACGGCATCTCGGTCAAAATCGGGACCTTAGTAAATATACCCCTGTGTGTGTGATGGTGGTATGCACGCTGTGTGTGTAATGGTGGTATGCATGCTGTATGTGTGTAATGGTGGTATGCACACTGTGTGTGTGTGATGGTGGTTTGCACGCTGTGTATGTGATGGTGGTATGCACACTGTGTGTGTGATGGTGGTATGCACGCTGTGTGTGTAATGGTGGTATGCACGCTGTGTGTGTGTAATGGTGGTATGCACACTGTGTGTGTGATGGTGGTTTGCACGCTGTGTATGTGATGGTGGTATGCACACTGTGTGTGTGATGGTGGTTTGCATGCTGTGTGTGTGTGATGGTGTTATGCACGCTGTGTGTATGTGTGTGATGGCGGTATGGACGCTGTGTGTGATGGTGGTATGCACGCTGTGTGTGTGATGGTGGTATGCTCGCTGTGTGTGTGTGATGGTTGTATGCATGCTGTGTATGTGTGAAGGTGGTATGCATGCTGCATGTGTGTGTGATGTTGGTATGCACGCTGTGTGTGTGTGATGGTGGTATGCACGCTGTGTGTGTGATGGTGGTATGCATGCTGTGTGTGTGTGTGATGGTGGTATGCACACTGTGTGTGTGTGTGTGTGTGTGTGATGGCGGTATGCATGCTGCGTGTGTGATTGTGGTATGCACGCTGTCTTTGTGTGTAATGATGATATGCACGCTGTGTGTGTGATGTGGTATGCACGCTGTGTGTGTGTAATGGTGGTATGCACGCTGTGTGTGTGTAATGGTGGTATGCACGCTGTGTGTGTGTAATCTAGTATGCACGCTGTGTGTGTGTGATGGTGGTTTGCACGCTGTGTGTTTGTGTGTAATGGTGGTATGCATGCTGTGTGTGTGTGTGTGTGTGTGTGTAATGCTGGTATGCATGCTGTGTGTGTGTGTGTGATGGTGTTATGCACACTGTGTGTGTGTGATGGTGGTATTCACGCTGTGTGTGTGATGGTGGTATGCACGCTGTGTGTGTGTGATGGTGGTATACACGCTGTGTGTGTAATGGTGGTATGCATGCTGCGTGTGTAATGGTGGTATGGATGCTGTGTTTGTGTGTAATGGTGGTATGCATGCTATGTGTGTGATGGTGGTATGCATGCTGTCTTTGTGTGTAATGGTGATATGCACGCTGTGTGTGTGATGGTGGTAAGCATGCTGCATGTGTAATGATGGTATGCACGCTGTGTGTGTGTGATGGTGGTTTGCACGCTGTGTTTATGTGTAATGGTGGTATGCACACTCCATGTATGTGATGATGGTTTGCACGCTGCATGTGTGTGATGGTGGTTTGCACGCTATCTGTGTGTGATGGTGGTTTGCACGCTGTGTGTGTCACTCATTATAGAGAGAGGGAATTTCAATTTGTTGCACCAGTCACAGTGTAGTGGCCCGCCAGCAGGGGGTGCACCGTGGCTTTACTTGGAATTTAGCTGTTTGCTGTCTTTGCCCCCCGCTCTGCTTTTTGCCCTTCTCCCCTCGCTATGCTCTCTTTGCCCCCCCCTCTCTCTGTCCCCCCATATTCTCTTACTCAATCTTTTATATTTATTTATAATAATTTATATTATTAGCATTTAACCCATCAGCTTGCCGGGCTGTCATCCTCTTCCTTCCAAGCAGCAGCAGTTGCCACCGGATGCACTAGATGTCCAGCAGCGAGATGCAGTACATTGCGCACAGCAGCACAGGGTACAGAATAGCTTGAGGGCTCAGCGTCTCACTGAGCAGCCAGGTGAGTACCCACACCTCCAACCCCTCCCTCCGCTCTATTCTCTGCTATCTTTATCTTCCCTTGACCCTCGCTTTGCTCTTCTTTCCCTCCTCCCCTTGTTCTGCTCTTCGCCCCCCTCCCCCCATTCCCAAGCTCTATTATTTTTATTTATATATAATATAAATAGCCCATTGGCTTGCCTGGCTCTCATCCTCCTCCTCTTTCTGCTGGTTGGCACCACCAGTAGCAGTCACCACTGGATGCACTAGATGTCCAGCAGCACATGATGTTCAGCAGCACCAGCACAGAACAGTTCCAGGGCTCTGAGCAGCCATGTGAGTACCCGCAGGTCCATCCTTTCCTGCTCCAATTCCTCCCTCCGCTCCCCCCTCCCCCCCCACTCTGCTCTCCCCTCTCCTTCCCCACACTGTGCTTTCCCCATCTGTGCCCCCACCCCCACACTGTGCTCCCTTTTCTGCCCCCCACTCTTGCTCTGCACCCCCTGTTCTTGCTTTACCCCTGTTCCCGATTTGTGTCCTGCTCCCCCACCGCCTGTTCTGCTCTCTCCCAGCCCACTCTGCTGTCCTCTTTCTGCCCCATGCCCTTGCTCTATGCTCCCTGTTTCCGCTCTGCCATTCCTGTTCTGTTCCCCCTGCTCTGCCCCCCCTTCTTCCTGTTCTGCTTTACTCTCTCACTGACTCTCTTCCCTGTTCTACTACCCCACCCTGCTCTGCTCTCCCACTTCTGGCCTTCACCCCAATCTTGCTGTTTCTGTTTCCTGAATTGTCCTCCCTCCCTACCTTGTTCTACTCTCTCGTTGTCTCTCATACCTGATCTCCTACCCCACACTGCTTTACTCTCCTGCTTCTGCACCCCTGCCCTGTGCTCCCTGTCCTGCCCATTCAACCCCTGCTGTGTGCTCCCTGTTGCCGCTCTGTGCTCCGTGTCATGTGTCCCCACCGCCCGCTTTGTACTCCCCCTCTCTGTGTGTGTATCAGGCTGCTGTGTGTATATGTGTGGGTCATGTCACTGTATGTCAGGCTGCTATGTGTATGTGTCAGGCCGCTATGCATGTGTGTGTGTTAGGCTGCTGTGCGTATACGTGTGTGTGTGTGTGTGTGTGTGTGTGTGTGTGTCAGGCCGCTGTGCATATATATATGATTGTGTGTGTGTGTCAGGCCACTGATCGTATAATTGATAGTGTGTTGTCAGGCCACTGTGTGTATACAGTATGTGATAGTGTGTGTGTCAGGCCATGTGTATACAGTATGTGAGAGTGTGTCAGGCTGATGTGCGTATATGTGAGAGTGTGTATGTCAGGCTGCTGTGTGTGTATGTGTGTCACGCCACTGTGCATATATGTGTGTGTGTGTCAGGCTGCTGTGCGTATATGTGTGTGTGTCAGGCTGCTGTGCGTATATGTGTGTGTCAGTCCATTGTGTGTGTGTGTCTTCAGGCCACTGTGTATATGTGTGTGTGTGTGTGTGTGTGTGTGTGTGTGTGTGTCAGGCGTATATGTGTATGTGTGTGTCAGGCTGCTGTGCATGTATGTTTATGCTGCTATGTGTGTGTTTCAGGTCACTGTGTGTGTGTTCAGATCGTTGTGTATATGTGTGTGCGTCAGGCCGCTGTGTATGTGGGTGTAGTATGGTATGCCGGTGGCCGGGCTCCCGGTGACCAGCATACCGGCGCTGGGAGCCCGACCACCGGTATACCAACCCCCACGAGGGAGAAAAAGTGTCGGTATGTCGGCTGTTGGGATTCCGGTGCTGGTATACTGTGCGTCGGGATCCCGACAGTCGGCATACTGAAGACCACCCGTGTATGTGTGTGTGCGTCAGGCTACTGTGTAAATCTGTATGTGTGTGTGTGTGTGTCAGGGTGCTGTTCGTATGTGTGTGTATGTGTCAGACCGCTGTGCCTATATGTGTGTGTGCCAGGCCACTGTGCTGTTAGACCAGCCAGTTTTGCTGCAGAGCATCACCTACATCAGCACCAGTGTCTTGCCCCTGTGTTTGGCCCAGTAGACAGCCAAGTTCACGGCTTGAGCAGCCGCACCTGCTCCCAGTCAATGCTGCACTAGGCCAGGCAGAGCGCAGATCTATCAGTCGCAAGTGGCTGCTGCAGACATGTGTAAAGACATTACAGTAATTACAGTACCTCCACTTTCTTACTCTGATAATAGTTCTGGGCTAGCCTGCCAGTCAGAAGGACCAGCTTGCCTGCATGCCAGAGACTTGCCAGCAATCTGCAACCCAAGTAAGTGGAGTGGGTAGCCCCTGACAGCTTTGCCCATTTAGTTTAGTATCTCTTGGGCTGTTTGTCACACACTGCACCTCACCTTGCACCCCCACCCCGCACACACTTCCCTCCTACACTACCCCTCACCCTGTACCTCCTCCTCACACACACTGCTCTCCTACACTACCCCTCACCCTGCACCAAATCCCACCACACTGCTCTCCTACACTACCCCTCACCCTGCACCAAATCCCACCACACTGCTCTCCTACACTACACCTCATTCTGCACCCCTTACCTGCACACACTTCCCTCCTACTCTACCCCTCACCCTGCACCTCCTTCCCACACACGCTGCTCTCCTACACTACCCTTCACCCTGTACCTCCTCCCCACACACACTGCTCTCCTACACTACCCCTCACCCTGCACCAAATCCCACCACACTGCTCTCCTACACTACACCTCATTCTGCACCCCTTACCTGCACACACTTCCCTCCTACTCTACCCCTCACCCTGCACCTCCTTCCCACACACGCTGCTCTCCTACACTACCCTTCACCCTGCACCCCCTCCCTGCAAACACTTCCACTCTACTGTAGACCTCACCCTGCACCTCCTCCCCACACACACTGCTATCCTACACTACCTCTCACCCTGTACCTCCACCCCACACACACTGCTCTCCTACATTACCCCTCACCCTGTACCCCCTCCCTGCACACATTTCCCTCCTACTCTAGCTCTACCCTGTACCTTCTACCCACACATACTGCTTTCAGACACTACAACTCACCCTGCACCCACTTCTCTCCTACTTTACCCCTTACCCTGCACCTCCTTCCCACACACACTGCTCTCCTACACTACCCTTCACCCTGCACCCCCTCCCTGCAAACACTTCCACTCTACTGTAGACCTCACCCTGCACCTCCTCCCCACACACACTGCTATCCTACACTACCCCTCACCCTGCACCTCCTCCCCACACACACTTCCCTCCTACTCTAGCCCTCACCCTGCACCCCCTCACTGCACACACTGCTCTACTCTACCCCTCACCCTACACCCCCTCCCCACACACACTGCTCTCCTACACTACCTCTTACCCTTCCCCACCTCCCCACACACACTGCTTCCTACCCTACCCCTCACCATGTACCTTCTCCCTGCACACACTGCTCTCCTACACTACCCCTCAACCTGCACCTTTTCTATGCACACACATCCCTCCTACTCTAGCCCTCACCCTGTACCTTCTACCCACACATATTGCTCTCCTACACTACCCCTCACCCTGCACCTCCTCACCACACACACTGCTCTCCTACACTACCCCTCACCCTGCACCCCCTCCCTGCACACACTTCCCTCCTACTCTACCCCTCACCATGCACATTCTCCCTGCACGCACTGCTCTCCTACACTACCCCTCAACCTGCAGCCCCTCCATGCACACACATCCCTCCTACTCTAGCCCTCACCCTGTACCTCCTCCTTACACAGACTGCTCTCCTACACTACACCTCACCCTGTACCCCCTCCATGCACACACTTCTCTCACACACTACCCCTCACCCTGCACCTCCTCCCCACACACACTACTCTCCTACACTACCCCTCACCCTGCACCCCCTCCATGCACACACTTCTCTCCTACACTACCTCTCACCCTACACCTCCTCCCCATGCACACTGCACTCCTACACTACCCCTTACCCTTGCACCCCTCCTTGCACACACTTCCCTCCTACTATACTACCCCTTACCCTGCACCTCCTCCCCACACACTGCTCTCCTACTCTACCCCTCACCCTGCACCCCCTCCCTGAACACACTTCCCTTCTGCACTACCCCTCCTCCTGCACACACTGCTCTACTCTACCCCTCACCCTGCACCCCCTTCCCACATACACTGCCCTCCTACACAACCCCTCACCTTGTACCTCCTCCCTGCACACACTGCTTTCCTACACTACCCCTCAACCTGCACCCCCTCCATGCACACACATCCCTCCTACTCTAGCCCTCACCCTGTACCTTCTACCCACACATACTGCTCTCCTACACTACACCTCACCCTGCACCCCCTACCCACACACACTGCTCTCCTACTCTACCCCTCACCCTGCACCTACTCCCCACATACACTGCTCTCATGCACTACTCCTCACCCTGTACCCCCTCCCTGCACACACTTCCCTTCTACTATTGCCCTCACCCTGCACCTCCTCCCCCCACACACTACTCTCCTACACTACCCCTCACCCTGCACCCCCTCCATGCACACACTTCCCTCCTACTCTATCCATTACCCCGTACCTCCTCCCCACACACACTGCTCTCCTACACAACCCCTCACCCTGCACCCCCTCCCTGCACACTTGCCTCCTACTCTTGCCCTCACCCTGCACCTTTTCCCCACAAACACTTCCCTCCTACACTACCTCTCACCCTGCACCCCCTCCCCACACACACTGTTTCCTACTCTACCACTCACCCTTTACCTCCTCCCTACACACACTTCCCTCCTACACTAGCCCTCACCCTGCACCTCCTCCCCAAACACACTTCCCTCCTGCACTACCCCTCACCCTGCACCTCCTCCCCACACACACTGCTCTCCTACACTACCTCTCACCCTGCACCTCCTCCCTGCACACACTTCCCTCCTACTTTACCCCTCACTGTGCATCTCATCCCCGCACACACTTCCCTCCTACTCTACCCCTCACCCTGCACCCCCTCCCCCCACACACTGCTCTCCTACTCTACCCCTCACCCTGCACCCCCTCCCCCCACACACTGCTCTCCTACACTACCCCTCACCCTTCACCCCCTCCCTGCACACACTTCCCTCCTACTCTAGCCCTCATCCTGCACCTTTTCCCCGGAAACACTTCCATTCTACACTACCTCTCACCCTGCACCCCCTCCCCACACACACTGTTTCCTACTCTACCACTCACCCTTTACCTCCTCCCTACACACACTTCCCTCCTACACTAGCCCTCACCCTGCACGTCCTCCCCAAACACACTTCCCTCCTACACTACCCCTCACCCTGCACCTCCTCCCCACACACACTGCTCTCCTACACTACCCCTCACCCTACACCCCATCCATGCACACACTTCCCTCCTACTCTACTTCTTACCCTGCACCTCCTCCACACACACACTTCCCTCCTACTCTTGCCCTCACCCTGCACCTTTTCCCCACAAACACTTCCCTCCTACACTACCTCTCACCCTGCACCCCCTCCCCACACATACTGTTTCCTACTGTACCACTCACCCTTTACCTCCTCCCTACACACACTTCCCTCCTACATTAGCCCTCACCCTGCACCTCCTCTCCAAACACACTTCCCTCCTACACTACCCCTCACCCTGCACCCCCTCCATGCACACACTTCCCTCCTACTCTAGCCCTAACCCTGCACCCCCACCATGCACACACTTCCCTCCTACACTACACCTGACTCTGCACCCCCTCACTGCACACACTGCTCTACTCTACTCTACCCCTCACCCTGCACCCCCTCCCCACATACACTGCTCTCCTAATATACCCCTCACCCTGTACCTCCTCCCTGCACACACTGCTCTCCTACATCACTCTCCCCCTCCCTCCGTAGTCTGCTTCTATGCTTTAAGCAGCCTTGGACAGCCCCTTCTCTCTCCCTCCCATCATCAGCCGCAGCGGCTTCCTCTCCCTCCTCCCTGCATCAGCCGTCATTAGCTTTCTATCCACAGCTCTCAGCACCAGGAACACAAGCTGTCTTTCCCCCACCTCCGGATAGTGGTCACAGGCTGCTGCCGACTCCCCTCTCCCTACATCAGCTGCTGGCTTTCTCTCTTCCGCTCCAGCCTCAGTCACAGGCTGCTGCCGCCTCCCCCCTTCCTGTATCAGCCGGCACTGGATTTCTCACCTCCGCTTCCAGCACCATGCACACTCTCGGTCTTTCTGCTCCTCCGGCATCAGTCAGAGGCTGCTGCCACCTACTCCCTCTCTCCATCTGCCGCAAAGGCAGTTAAAAGTATAAACAATTCTGTTTGGTAATTAAAATTATTTTTGCATTTTGCACAGAACAGTTATGTTATACAAACTTTTTCATTAAACATTTAAAAAAATTTAATATTTATTCTTACAGTGAAATTTTACATTTCAGAATTTAAAAAAAAATGAATTTAAAAAAAGCTATGAAATTCCATAGACAAAAAACCTTACGGTTTCACATGTCCCATTAAGGCTTCTTACACATGATCTGGCATTTCAGAAACCTGTTGTAACTCTTCCACTCAAACTACAAAAAGCAATGAAATTTCCGATCATTAATGATCGGAAATTTGGATGTGTTCCTTGGACGTGTTCCTTGCGCAATACAGATATTGTATGCCATCACAGCCTGTGGGTAAGTGCAGATTCAGCACTCTCACAGAGTGAGATTGCTGTCACTCACACAATAATGGAGCTGCTCATTCACAGATTTGTGTGCTCATTGGAATATACACATGCAGTCTATGCACCTGAAGGTCTGAGCAGTTATGTAGTGCACCCATCCCACACAGGCCCTCATTCCGAGTTGTTCGCTCGCTAGCTGCTTTTAGCAGCCGTGCAAACGCTAAGCCGCCGCCCTCTGGGAGTGTATCTTAGCTTATCAGAAGTGCGAACGAAAGGATCCCAGCGCTGCTACTAAAAAAAAATTGTGCAGTTTCAGAGTAGCTGCAGACCTACTCCTACCTTGGGATGACTTCAGACTATTTAGTTCCTGTTTTGACGTCACAAACACACCCTGCGTTCAGCCAGCCACTCCCTCATTTCCCCAGCCACTCCTGCATTTTTATCTGGCACACCTGCGTTTTTACACACCCCGAAAATGGTCAGTTACCACCCAGAAACACCCACTTCCTGTCAATCACTCAACGATCAGCAGTGCAACAGAAAAGCGTCGCTAAAGCTTGTGTAAAACTGCATCGGCTTTTGTGAAAGTACGACGTGCATGTGCAGTGCACCCCTTACGCATGCGCAGAATTGCCATTTTTTTGCCTGATCGCTGCGCTGTGAACAAAAGCAGCTAGCGATCAAATCGGAATGACCCCCACAGTGCCCACAACCATTCCATTCGGTCACCACCACAATCCCACCTTGTTCCAACATCCTTCTCACTCCATACATCCATCTCATTTAGTCTACTCATTTAGCTCCCTCAAACATCTTGGTTAATTGCCAAAACTGTAATACCTCATCTATGGTCTATTCATCTACACTTACTTACATATACGCCTCCATGGTGTTTTGTCTTCCCCAATCCCTACTGCTGTGATCTCCCATCTGTGCTAGTCTGTATTCACTTATCTGCACCATCTCTTTCCCCATCTGTGCCTTGTCCGTACCATCATTTCCTTCTCTCTGCGCTTCTCAATGTTTCCCTCTTTAACATCACTCTGCCTCCTCCCACACATGCCACACTGTCTTCTCTCCCATCTGCACCAGTTTTCTACCCATCCGTGCCAGGGTTTTCAACCCATCTGCATCATTGCCCCACCATCCGTACCACTCCTCCTCTCTTCCATACGTGCTGCTTAATCTCCCCCTATCCAGACCACTTTTACTCCATTCATTTGGCAGACATCGCCGACAAATATCAGGAAAGTATCGGGGTAATTGTTAAGGTTATGGCCAGGGCGGGGGGTGGTTAGCCCTAGCCACCACCCTCAAGTATTAGGCCTGGCTGCCACCCCCCAAGAGTAGGTAAAAATACTTACTCCCTCCAGTGTCAGGACTGTCTTCCCCTCATCTATACTGCTCTGCCCCCTCATCCGTGCCACTGTTTCTTTCCATCTGTACTGCTCTCACCCCTCTCCTTCTGTGCTGCTCTGTTCCCCTCAGCCACACGTACTGCTCGTCCACCCATCCACACCGCTCTGTCTCCACACCATCTATGCCACTGTCTTTCCCCTATCTGCACCATTCTCTTTCACCCGTCTGTGCCACTCTCTTTCTGTTGCACTCTGTCTCTCATCCACCCCTCTGTGTTGCTTTGTCCCCCCCATCAGTCCACATTAATCTTCCCCTATCCACACACTGCTGTCCCTCCATCCACACTGCTCTGTCACTTCATCTGAGCAGCTCTCTTTTGCTAAGACCTTCAGTTGCATAGACTGCATCTGTGAATGAGCAGCTCCACCATTGTGTGAGTGACAGCAATCTCACTCTGTGAGAGTGCTGAATCTGCACTTACCCACAGGCTGTGATGGCATACCATGTCTGTATTGCGCAAGAAACACATCCATTAAGGCATCTGCCTTAATGATCGGAAATTTCATTGCTTTTTGTAGTTTGAGTGGAAGAGTTACAACAGGTTTCTGAAATGCCAGATCATGTGTAAGAAGCCTTAATGTGACATGTGATGCCGTAAGGTTTTTTGTCTATGGAATATATAGTCAGACATATGGGAAGCACTTCCAGCATCAGTTAATAATTTACTCGGTGCCCACCTAGGTACCCCATCTTAGAACTCCATATGCAGCACAGCGGAAGGCGGCAATCAGGATTTAAAGCACAGACTCAGACATCAGCAGATAATATCAACGTTTCAATACTTTAATGTTTTGTCATCAGGGTACAAACTTACAAAGTGAGAGCTAACCTTATAGCCACCATCACCCCCATGTGTAATGCCAGACGCCAAGTCATGTGACGTCATCGCACTGCTCCATTGGCAAAGCTGCAGAGAAACCTAAACAAAAAATAATAATATCACTGGAATAGTGGTGGAACACAGGTATACAGTATTTGCCCCAGGTTTCTTAATGAATGTGCTTTAATACCCCAGGAATATTGTGTTGGATCTGCTGATAACTTTTGCCTTTTAGCCTCACAGAAGACTAATTAGGGATTTTAGCTGTACGTGTATGTTAAAAGGCAGTCAGCCCGATCATCTGTCTCTCAAACTGCTTGGGGAAAAGGAGAGATTATGGAGTCTCTCTGAGAGAAACCTGCTTTGAAATATGGTGAACTGTGCCTGGAAAAATCTTCTTGTATTATTTTTTTAGTGAGTTAAGATTAGTGCCGGACGTTAAGGAATTTATTTTGATGTTTATTTTTATTTTATGCACAATAAAACTGGTTGAGGCCAGTTGCACCAAACCAACGGACTTGTGTGATCTCTCATCTGCTGCATCCTGCCATCTACCCCAGAAGATGGTACCTGTCTGCTGACCCTGTTTAAACCTGACGACAGTGTTTGCCATTGAAACGTTGTTATGCACTAAGACTGTCTGCTGCCTTTATTGCCATGAGTGACACGGCATTATGAGGGCTTGGGGTTGAGAATGGGGGTGGGCCTGGGCCATTTTCAGGGCATCCGCTGTGATGGGGAAAATGGCAGTGGCCTGACCATCTTCACAGCCAGACTGCACAGGCAGTGGGCTACCCTTCATCAGCAATGCGATCACATCGCTGGCCGCCATTAGTATGCTGGACGGCCTTGCTCTGTCCCGGGAGGCAACCCAGCATGCGAGTGATAGTAGCTGCAGTTTTGCTATTTTAGCAAAATTACAACTGCTGCTGAATCTGTATTCCTACTGCACAATCTGGAGTACAATCCTCTATTTCTGACATTATGCTGCCTGTGTGCATTCCTGTTACACAATCTGGAGTACAATCCTCTATTTCTGACACTATGCTGCCTGTGTGCATTCCTGTTACACAATCTGGAGTACAATCCTCTATTTCTGACACTATGCTGCCTGTGTGCATTCCTGTTACACAATCTGGAGTACAATCCTCTATTTCTTACACTATGCTGCCTGTGTGCATTCCTGTTACACAATCTGGAGTACAATCCTCTATTTCTTACACTATGCTGCCTGTGTGCATTCCTGTTACACAATCTGGAGTACAATCCTCTATTTCTGACACTATGCTGCCTGTGTGCATTCCTGTTACACAATCTGGAGTACAATCCTCTATTTCTTACACTATGCTGCCTGTGTGCATTCCTGTTACACAATCTGGAGTACAATCCTCTATTTCTGACACTATGCTACCTGTGTGCATCCCTGTTATACAATCTGGAGTACAATCCTCTATTTCTGACACTATAATAGCTGTGTACATTCCTGTTACTAGCACTCTGCTACTTGAGTTGATCGCTCGCTTGCAATTTTTTGCAGCATTGCGATCAGGTTAATTCTCGGCAAAACTGCGCATGCGTATGCACTGCATTGCGCAGGCGCGTCGTACAGGTACAAAGAGGATCGGTGCTGGGCGATGGATTTAACGAATCCATTTGCACAGCCGATCGCAAGATGATTGACAGAAAGAGGGCGTTTGTGGGTGTCAACTGACCATTTTCTCGGAGTGTTTGCAAAAACGCAGGCATGTCCAAGCTTTTGCAGGGTGGGTGTCTGACTGACGTCAATTGTGGGACCAAAAAGACTGAAGTGTTCGCAGCGGCTGAGTAAGTCCAGAGCTACTCAGAAACTTCAAAAAACTTTTTTGTGCCGTCGGCTGCAAAAGCATTCGCACACTTGCAAAGCTAAAATGCACTCCCCTGAGATGACGATCTGGTTGGAGCGCTACAAAAGTTGCTATCAAGCGATCAACGCGGAATGACCCCCCATGTGCACTCCGGAGACCCTAACATTTTGCTATATGTGTGCAGTTCTAAATTCTTGAAAATCTGCAACTTCTCTACAGTGCTGGTTCATGACACTCTGCTGTGTGCTTTCCTGCTATATTTGATAGCCTAAACACACCCAAACCATTATCAATTCTTGTATAGTTTCAAGAGTAATAAATATATCTGCACTTTCAGATCTCTGACTGCACTTGTGACATAATTCCTGACATCCCTGACAGGTACATTATGTTTTGTCTAGAAATGCATTAGTAATGACTGATATTCTCATTATCTGGATAACTGAAATTTATACTGTATTGATTTGTCTTTTGTTGCAGATTTTGGAGAGCTTATGATTTGGATAAAGTCATTACAGAGGCAAATACTATCCTTACATCAGTCTAAACTAACCCACCATTTTGGTAATTCATTGTTACATTATGATAGTGCACATCATGCTCTTGTAATTAGGGTTTTCCTGTAATTGGGCACAGTTCCTTCAAAGAACATGCAAAAAAAAAAAAAAAAACTGGAAAAGAAACATTCATTAGTAGATATATATAGAACTTGTAATAGAACATGCACTTATTGTAGCAAAGCTTGTTACACTAATAGAAAGTAATTAATTTGGAGCTCCAGAACAACAAAGGAAAAACAAGAAGTGACACATTTTTCTTTGATTATTACCTACATGAAGATAACATAGGATTATGTTAGTTAATTAGGGTATCATAATAAATGATTTAGGGCTAACTGTAACAGAATTGGCAAGAATTGTTTTCAGAAAAAAATAACACCTTTCTTATATGATTGTACATAACGAGTCTAGAGAAACAAGACATGATTTCTAAAATCTGAATAAAATAAACCAATTTTTTACATATAAGTTCAAATATGTGGTATATTTAGTGGGAGGAACTATAAAGGGAGGAACTTATAAGGGTGGTGCAATTAAAAATGATGCCACTAATGTAAGTATGGTATATGCATTGTGCTGAGCATCAAATTAATAAAAATTGTTCACATTGTGTAAGGTTGTATGCTCCATTTACTGACTGCCCAGTGCATTATCTCTGTTGTTAAGTGTCACTATTAAAATCTGTCTTAGCAATATGAGTTAAATGCTTAGTAAAGTTGCCCACAGGCTGAGAAGGCGTAATACTTATCCGATGTGAAGCCCCGCCATTGTGGAAAAGATATCACAGATTTCAAGCATTCTGTTCTCGGATCTTGGCCTTTTTAGCACTATAAAACAAGGTAAGACCCAGTACCCAGTGCTAGGTGATTGCTAGTTTTTGCATGGTTACTGAATACCATGTTACAGCATTGCTCTCCTGCGTACTGATTTTGGCTGTGACTTTTTATCTCTTGGATCTCCTTCCCTTACCATGCTTATTTAAGGTTGTGTCACAAATACTTGATCTTGTTATTGCCTGACCCTTGCTTCTGCAGTTTACCAGACCATTCAATGCAAATTCATTAACCTTTTCTCCCATTTTGTCTTAAACCTCGTATATAGAACATCTGTATGCCAGACCTAGGAAATAGATTTGACTATGATATTATCTTAGTCCTTGTCTGCCATTATCTCAGCTGGAAGGTCTACTGAATCTAGGGCTGTTCAGAGATGAGACACCTGTCTCTCCTGCTTGTACCAACAAATCAGCTGATTGCCCTGTAAAAAAAACATACTAGTGCTACTCACCACACATACATATTTAACAATCTAAGTGCACCTTTAGTTGCTACCCTTTCACCGCCATACCTCCTGAAAGCTACTTCTACTGGGGTCTTCTCCTGGACTCCCTAGGTAGTATTTCATCCCTGATAACAGAACAAATGTATGGGTAGATACTTCTCTACAAAAAATTTAACAATTAGTGATAATGACAGAAAGTTGTGGGGCATGTTGGATAAGTAAGGTGCCACCCTGATCACCGTTGCTTTGTTGCTGAACCAGTGCCCGGACCATACTGGATGCCCAGAGTTTGCTATTTGGTGGATTTTAACAGGCGTACTTAGGACCATCCCGCAAGTCAAGCTCCGCATACTGGTGAGGATTGAGAATATGCTATCAACTCCCAATTGAAGGATCATCTATGGGATATTTCTCCCTCCAGCGGCCTAAGAAGCGGTAATAACCCTTTTCGGGACTGTGCAATCAGCTCCTAAGCCTGTATATTCTGCCTAAACTGGTGTCCAGTTATTTAAAAGGAACGGACATTTCTGGTTCACTTATTCTGCCGGTGGTCACATTGACTTTTAATTGGTTATTAATCAGAGTTATTAATACATTTTTTTATCTGTTTTCATTCAATCCATCTCATTTTTTAATTTTTAGTATTAATTGAATTCAGCGCTGCTATTATTGGTTTTCTTTTTGTGCATGCTTAGGTATCAGGATTGACTAATCCTGTTATATAGCAGCAGCATTAGAACAACAGCCCATATTGCGCCCGAGCACCGTTCTTGGTATTTTCCCATGTTGGATAAGTAAATCAATCAATCCAGCATCTGTTTATCAACAGATTATTTCTCTAACGTCCTAAGTGGATGCTGGGGACTCCGTAAGGACCATGGGGAATAGCGGCTCCGCAGGAGACTGGGCACAACTATAAAGAAAGCTTTTAGACTACTGGTGTGCACTGGCTCCTCCCACTAAGACCCTCCTCCAGACTTCAGTTAGATTCTTGTGCCCGGCTGAGCTGGATGCACACTAGGGGCTCTCCTGAGCACCTAGAAAGAAAGTATATTTAGGTTTTTTATTTTACAGTGAGATCTGCTGGCAACAGACTCACTGCAGCGAGGGACTAAGGGGAGAAGAAGCGAACCTACCTAACAGGTGGTAGTTTGGGCTTCTTAGGCTACTGGACACCATTAGCTCCAGAGGGATTGACCGCAGGACCCGACCTTGGTGTTCGTTCCCGGAGCCGCGCCGACGTCCCCCTTACAGAGCCAGAAGCAACGAAGAGGTCCGGAAAATCGGCGGCAGAAGACTTCGGTCTTCACCAAGGTAGCGCACAGCACTGCAGCTGTGCGCCATTGCTCCTCATGTACACCTCACACTCCGGTCACTGATGGGTGCAGGGCGCTGGGGGGGGGGGGGGCGCCCTGAGGGCAATATATGACACCTTGGCTGGCAAATATACATCATATATAGTCCTAGAGGCTATATAGATGTAAAATTACCCCTGCCAGTATTCCAGAAAAAGCAGGAGAAAGTCCGCCAAAAAGGGGGCGGGGCTTCTCCCTCAGCACACTGGCGCCATTTTTCCCTCACAGTTCCGTTGGAAGGAAGCTCCCTGGCTCTCCCCTGCAGTCTGAACACTACAGAAGGGTAAAAAAGAGAGGGGGGACACTAAATTTAGGCACAGTATAGATAATATATATATGATATATATAAAAAAGCAGCTATAAGGGAAAACACTCATTGATAGTGGGATCCCTGTGTTATATAGCGCTCTGGTGTGTGCTGGCATACTCTCTCTCTGTCTCCCCAAAGGGCTTTGTGGGGTCCTGTCCTCTGTCAGAGCATTCCCTGTGTGTTTGCGGTGTGTCGGTACGGCTGTGTGGACATGTTTGATGAGGAGGCTTATGTGGAGGCGGAGCAAATGCCTGTAAACGTGATGTCACCCCCTGTGGGGTCGACACCTGAGTGGATGGTGCTGTGGAAGGACTTACGCGACAGTGTGGACTCCTTGCATAAAAGGTTTGACGACATACCTATTGTGGGATAGCCGGCTTCTCAGCCTGTGCCTGCCCAGGCGTCTCAAAAGCCATCAGGGGCTCTAAAACGCCCGCTACCTCAGATGGCTGACACAGATGTCGACACGGATACTGACTCCAGTGTCGACGACGATGAGACTAATGTAACTTCCAGTAGGGCCACACGTTACATGATTGAGGCAATGAAAAATGTGTTGCACATTTCTGATGTTACCCCCGGTACCACAAAAAAGGGTATAATGTTTGGAGAGAAAAAACTACCAGTAGCTTTTCCTCCATCTGAAGAGTTAAATGAAGTGTGTGAAGAAGCGTGGGCTTCCCATGATAAAAAGCTGGAAATTTCTAAGAGGTTACTAATGGCGTACCCTTTCCCACCAGAGGATAGGTCACGCTGGGAAATATCCCCTAGGGTGGATAAAGCGCTCACACGCTTGTCAAAGAAGGTGGCACTACCGTCTCCGGATACGGCCGCCCTGAAGGAATCTGCTGATAGAAAGCAGGAGGCTATCCTGAAATCTATATATACACACACAGGTGTTATACTGAGACCGGCTATTGCTTCAGCCTGGATGTGCAGTGCTGCTGCTGCGTGGTCAGATTCCCTGTCAGAAAATATAGATACCCTAGACAGGGACACTATATTGCTAAACGTAGAGCATATAAAAGATGCACTTTTATACATGAGGGATGCACAGAGGGATATTTGCCGGCTGGCATTCAAAATTAGTGCAATGTCCATTTCTGCCAGGAGAGGGTTATGGACTCGGCAGTGGACAGGAGATGCAGATTCCAAACGACACATGGAAGTTCTGCCTTATAAGGGTGAGGAGTTGTTCGGGGATGGTCTCTCGGACCTCGTTTCCACAGCAACAGCTGGGAAGTCTACATTTTTACCCCATGTTCCCTCACAACCAAAGAAAGCACCGTATTATCAGGTACAGTCCTTTCGGCCCAATAGGGGCAAGCGGGTTAAAGGCGCGTCCTTTCTGCCCAGAGGCAGAGGTAGGGGAAAGAAGCTGCAGCATACAGCCAGTTCCCAGGAGCAAAAGTCCTCCCCCGCTTCCTCTAAGTCCACAGCATGACGCTGGGGCTTCACAGGCGGAGCCAGGTACGGTGGGGGCCCGTCTCAAAAACTTCAGCAATCAGTGGGCTCACTCACGGGTGGATCCCTGGATCTTTCAAGTAGTATCTCAGGGGTACAAGCTGGAATTCGAGACGTCTCCCCCTCGCCGTTTCCTCAAATCTGCCTTGCCAACCACTCCCTCAGGCAGGGAGGCAGTGTTACAGGCAATTCACAAGCTGTATTCACAACAAGTGATAGTAAAGGTGCCCCTACTTCAACAAGGAAGGGGTTACTATTCCACAATGTTTGTGGTACCGAAACCGGACGGTTCGGTGAGACCCATTTTAAATTTGAAATCCTTGAACACATATATAAAAAAATTCAAGTTCAAGATGGAATCGCTCAGGGCGGTTATTGCAAGCCTGGACGAGGGGGATTACATGGTATCACTGGACATCAAGGATGCTTACCTACATGTCCCCATTTACCATCCTCACCAGGAGTACCTCAGATTTGTGGTACAAGATTGTCATTACCAATTCCAGACGTTGCCGTTCGGTCTATCCACGGCTCCGAGGGTCTTTACCAAGGTAATGGCCGAAATGATGATACTCCTTCGAAAGAAGGGAGTTTTAATTATCCCGTACTTGGACGATCTCCTGATAAAGGCGAGGTCCAGAGAGCAGTTGTTGGTAGGGGTAGCACTATCTCGGGAAGTGCTACAACAGCACGGCTGGATTCTAAACATTCCAAAGTCACAGCTGGTCCCTACGACACGTCTGCTGTTCCTAGGGATGGTTCTGGACACAGAACAGAGAAAAGTGTTTCTCCCGGAGGAGAAGGCCAAGGAGCTGTCATCTCTAGTCAGAGGCCTCCTAAAGCCAAAACAGGTGTCGGTGCATCACTGCACGCGGATCCTGGGAAAAATGGTAGCTTCCTACGAAGCGATTCCATTCGGCAGGTTTCATGCAAGAACCTTTCAGTGGGACCTGTTGGACAAGTGGTCCGGATCGCATCTTCAGATGCATCGTCTGATAACCCTGTCTCCGAGGACAAGGGTGTCTCTGCTGTGGTGGCTGCAGAGTGCTCATCTTCAAGAGGGCCGCAGATTCGGCATACAGGACTGGGTCCTGGTGACCACGGATGCCAGCCTTCGAGGCTGGGGAGCAGTCACACAGGGAAGAAACTTCCAAGGACTATGGTCAAGTCAGGAGACTTCCCTGCACATAAATATTCTGGAACTGAGGGCCATTTACAATGCCCTAAGTCAGGCAAAACCCCTGCTTCAAAACCAGCCGGTACTGATCCAGTCAGACAACATCACGGCGGTCGCCCATGTAAATCGACAGGGCGGCACGAGAAGCAGGACGGCAATGGCAGTAGCCACAAGGTTTCTCCGATGGGCGGAAAATCACGTGTTAGCACTGTCAGCAGTGTTCATTCCGGGAGTGGACGACTGGGAAGCAGACTTCCTCAGCAGGCACGACCTCCATCCGGGAGAGTGGGGACTTCATCCAGAAGTCTTTCAAATGATTGTAAACTGGTGGAAAAAGCCACAGGTGGACATGATGGCGTCCCGCCTAAACAAAAAGCTAGAAAAATATTGCGCCAGGTCGAGAGACCCGCAGGCGATAGCTGTGGACGCTCTAGTAACACCGTGGGTGTACCGATCGGTTTATGTGTTCCCTCCTCTTCCTCTCATACCAAAGGTACTGAGGATAATAAGGAGAAGAGGAGTAAGAACTATACTCATTGTTCCGGATTGGCCAAGAAGAGCTTGGTACCCGGAACTTCAAGAAATGATGTCAGAGGACCCATGGCCTCTACCGCTCAGACAAGACCTGCTGCAGCAGGGGCCCTGTCTGTTCCAAGACTTACCGCGGTTGCGTTTGACGGCATGGCGGTTGAACACCGGATCCTGAAGGAAAAGGGCATTCCAGAGGAAGTAATTCCTACGCTGATTAAAGCTAGGAAAGAAGTAACCGCAAACCATTATCACCGCATATGGCGAAAATATGTTGCGTGGTGTGAGGCCAGGAAGGCCCCAACGGAAGAATTTCAGCTGGGCCGTTTCCTGCACTTCCTACAGTCAGGGGTGACTATGGGCCTTAAATTGGGTTCCATTAAGGTCCAGATTTCGGCTCTATCGATTTTCTTCCAGAGAGAACTGGCTTCACTACCTGAAGTTCAGACTTTTGTTAAGGGAGTGCTGCATATTCAGCCCCCTTTTGTGCCTCCAGTGGCACCTTGGGATCTCAACGTGGTGTTGGATTTCCTAAAGTCACATTGGTTTGAGCCACTGAAAACCGTGGATTTGAAATATCTCACGTGGAAAGTTGTCATGTTGTTGGCCTTGGCTTCGGCCAGGCGTGTATCAGAATAGGCGGCTTTGTCATGTAAAAGCCCTTATCTGATTTTCCATATGGATAGGGCAGAATTGAGGACTCGTCCCCAGTTTCTCCCCAAAGTGGTATCAGCTTTTCATCTGAACCAACCTATCATGGTGCCTGCGGCTACAAATGACTTGGAGGCTTCCAAGTTGTTGGATGTAGTCAGGGCCCTAAAAATCTATGTTTCCAGGACAGCTGGAGTCAGAAAGACTGACTCGCTCTTTATCCTGTATGCGCCCAACAAGTTGGGTGCACCTGCTTCAAAGCAGACTATTGCTCGCTGGATCTGTAGTACGATTCAGCTTGCACATTCTGCGGCTGGACTGCCGCATCCTAAATCAGTAAAAGCCCATTCCACGAGGAAGGTGGGCTCTTCTTGGGCGGCTGCCCGAGGGGTCTCGGCTCTTCAACTTTGCCGAGCAGCTACTTGGTCTGGGTCAAACACGTTTGCTAAATTCTACAAGTTTGACACCCTGGCTGAGGAGGACCTTGAGTTTGCTCATTCGGTGCTGCAGAGTCATCCGCACTCTCCCGCCCGTTTGGGAGCTTTGGTATAATCCCCATGGTCCTTACGGAGTCCCCAGCATTCACTTAGGACGTTAGAGAAAATAAGAATTTACTCACCGGTAATTCTATTTCTCATAGTCCGTAGTGGATGCTGGGCGCCCATCCCAAGTGCGGATTGTCTGCAATACTTGTATATAGTTATTGCTTAACTAAAGGGTTATTGTTGAGCCATCTGTTGAGAGGCTCAGTTGTTATCATACTGTTAACTGGGTATTGTATCACGAGTTATACGGTGTGATTGGTGTGGCTGGTATGAGTCTTACCCGGGATTCAAAATCCTTCCTTATTGTGTCAGCTCTTCAGGGCACAGTATCCTAACTGAAGTCTGGAGGAGGGTCTTAGTGGGAGGAGCCAGTGCACACCAGTAGTCTAAAAGCTTTCTTTATAGTTGTGCCCAGTCTCCTGCGGAGCCGCTAATCCCCATGGTCCTTACGGAGTCCCCAGCATCCACTACGGACTATGAGAAATAGAATTACCGGTGAGTAAATTCTTATTTTTTGCAGTGTGCAATAACATTTTATATAAATCTGATCTGACCAGTGTCGTGGCACACCTCTTCCACAAACATTATCAATGCAGACTTGTACATGCTGCTCCTCCAGCACTGTTTAGCTATCTCACCTGAAGGATGCTACCAGTGACTAGGGCCAGTTCTAGACAGAGTAAAGCCAAGGATGAGAATTTCCATTGGTGCCCCCCCCCCACACTGCCCCCATAGCCTCACACACATTGCCCCCTCACAGATTTCACTGTACCTGAAGCCTCATAGACACTGACCCCCACAGATCTCACTTCCCCTATAGCCTCATACACAGTGTCCCTCACAGATCACACTGCCCCCACACACAGGCCTTCTCCCAGATCACACTACCTCTACACAGCCCCCTCCTCACAGATCACACTGCATGTACAAAGCCCACACCTCACTGATGTCACTGCCTTCACACAGCCCCCCTACTCAGATCAGGGACGTGCAGGCAGGGGAGACAGTGCCTCCCCTGTCATTAATGATTAAATTAAAACAAAGAAGATACTTATGACACATTCTGTGTCATAAGTATCTTCTTTATATTAATGTAATGATTTTTTCAGTTTAAACCTTGTTTAATTTGATTTAGGAGGCACCACGAACGGTGCCTCTCACTGCCAATTATAAATGGCCGGAAACACGGGTCGGATAGGGGCCTGGGCCAAGCAGAGGGCTGTAAAAGCCCATTAACAAAAACAGTGTAGAGGTGCATACACACGGAGAGATTTTAACTATGAGAGATTTTGACTGAGCATTTTCCCTTGAACTGGCAGTAGGAGATTTTGACTAATACCGCTTTCACATTGCTAACCCGGTGAACCAGCTTTTGAACACGCTTCTAACCCGATTCTGAACATGCTATACCCCTTTCACATCGCATTTTGGAGGCGTATTACCGAGTTATTCCTTGGTTGGTGCCTTTCACACTGAACCCGGTTCACCCATTGAAAGCAATGTGATGTCATTTTAAATGGACTTTTCTGTCTCACATTGATGAGGTTTGAAAGGTATTACAAGGAGGGGCTGGGGAGTGCTCAGTAGTGCAGCAATCATGGCCGACACAGCACATCTCTATAGACTCTGTGATAGTCTCAGCTGTACTGCTCTTGGATTCAGCCTGTGAGAGGATATTTGAGCTTCTCACATTCTGTAGCTTGTTCAGTAGCTATGTTATGAGGAGGAGGAAGCTGCAGTATTTGAGAGACACCGCCATTCATTGCCGACAATACATGCGCAGGAGGAGATCATTTATATCAGCCTCTGTGACCACCATACTCAACCTTAACCTCTCTACACAACGAAGATTGTGTGCTAGAGAATGGCAGCATTTGCATGTTTTTATGCAAATTGTGCTTAACTTTCAGGATGTTCAATGGAATTGTCACTTCAGAATGTTGCATCAGACATCCACTACCTTTTGGATTTAATGTCCCCAGCACTCTCTAGACAGTCCACAAACTTCAGGTCACCAATAGAGCCAAGCAGGAGGCTAGCTATAGCATTGTGGTGGTACGCCACTCCAGGTGAATATCGCACAATTGCTTGCCTCTTTGTTGTGGGGATATCTAATGTTTGCACCATTCTACGGCCCTCATTCCGAGTTGATCGGTCGGTATTTTTCATCGCATCGCAATGAAAATCCGCTTAGTACGCATGCGCAATATTCGCACTGCGACTGCGCCAAGTAATTTAACAATGAAGATAGTATTTTTACTCACGGCTTTTTCATCGCTCCGGCGATCGTAATGTGATTGACAGGAAATGGGTGTTACTGGGCGGAAACACGGCGTTTTAGGGGCGTGTGGATGAAAACGCTACCGTTTCCAGAAAAAACGCAGGAGTGGCTGGAGAAACGGAGGAGTGTCTGGGCGAACGCTGGGTGTGTTTGTGACGTCAAACCAGGAACGACAAGCACTGAACTGATCGCACAGGCAGAGTAAGTCTGAAGCTACTCTGAAACTGCTAAGTAGTTTGTAATCGCAATATTGCGAATACATCGGTCGCAATTTTAAGAAGCTAAGATACACTCCCAGTAGGCGTAGGCTTAGCGTGTGTAACTCTGCTAAATTCGCCTTGCGACCGATCAACTCGGAATGAGGGCCTACATGAGGTGACCAGAGCAGTGGTGGACAACCTATACCACAGATTTATTTCTCTGCTGCATGGCCAGCATTTGGCTTAAACTATTAAGGGATTTGTGAAGTCTGGATATCCGCAGTGTGCAGGTGCAATCGATGGTACCCACATCCCTATAATCACACCTCATGATAATCCTGCCGACTACTACAACAGAAAGGGATGGCATTCCATTGTTTTGCAAGCTGTGGTGGATCATAAGTATTGGTAAGAATGTTCTTGCCAGTGTGTTTTCTTAATGCTTATTGTTTATAACCCCTTTTAAAACTTAATATATATTTTTATATTAGCTTCACAGATGTATCCATTGGTTGGCCGGGATGGTCACATGACGCTCGAGTGCTTGCTAACTCGGATCTGTACCACCTAGCAGAGGACAAGCAAGGGGGCTACCTTTTTCCAAGAGAGGTGATTTTGTTTAATAATTATTTTAATATTTTTGAAAACATGCCCAGGAAAAGATGTGTTATTAATTCTAAACTCATGCAATGTTCATGAATCAAGCAGGTAGTAGATGAATGCAATTTAATTTATATTGGGACCAAATAGTTGTCGTTATCTTCAAACATGTTTCCTATTTGCCCACCAGCCTGCCCATCACGGAGGAGTCTGCTCATATGTGTATACATATTTCTTGTTGCAAATGTACATTTTTTTCTCTATATTCCTACTAGAAATCTAAATTTGTGGAGTGGAAATCCCGGTACACATAATTGGTGATGCCGCCTACCCGTTATGACGATGGCTCATGAAGGGGTTCACCCAACATGTGCAGCTAAGCCCCAATCAAATTACATATACGCACACCCTGAGCTCGGCAAGAATGGTGGTAGAAAATGCCTTCGGACGATTAAAAGGACGTTGAAGCGCAATGATGTAGACATTACTATCATGCCCAACATTGTTGCAGCATGTTGCATTCTGCATAACCTATGTGAATTTCAGAGGGAGGAATTCCTACCAGAGTGTACAGTGCAGGACTCAGTTGCGTACCCAGCACTTGATTGTGAGGCCTGTTTGGGCGACCATTCTGGAAGTGCAGAACAGATGAGATCTGCTATAATGACCAACCTTCCCTCATTACTGCGTTAAGTTTTTTTCAGTTTGCTTATTCTGTTAATTGTTGTTGCAACAAAAAATAAACCTGTCTAGTTGACATTCTGCTACTGTGCCGATAACAGATGTACAACATCAATACCCAATTTATAAAGGATGTATCAAGCATTTTGGTTGTAAGTAAAAATAGGAAAATTCCAAAGATTAACAAAAGGTCAGAGACCTTATAATTTTAATTTGTATAAAACTTTGGTAAATAAAGCAGTGAAATCTTTACAGTAATAAATATAAACCGGTAATAGTGTAGGAAAAAAACTCCCATTCATTTAAAACCAACTTTTTTTTAAAAACAATAACCATTTAAAATAAATTATGGTAAACAGGAGACTCTGTAGTTGTCTCCGTTTCAGGAGGTGATTGGGTGTGTTGAGGTTGGGTATGTCTAGGAAGGGTATAGTGAGTTTGAGTTAGTGAAGGTGAGGTTTGTTGAGGTTGGTTATGTCGAGGATGGGTATATTGGTGTGGCGTTTGTTGAGGTGGGGTATGTTCGTAGTAGGGGGGGCCAGGGTTATACTGGGGATACGGTTGAGGGTAGTTTGGAGGCGGGTGCGAGGTGGCACTATGTGCAGCCCTTCAATGCATTGGAACATTCTGTCAAATATTGACTTTTGAAATTCCTGCATTTCCCTCTGATGTTCTCTTGCATCCCTATTATAGGTTTCCTGCATAGAGATCAGCTGGGTCATAAATATGTTGTTCATGTCTTGCTCTGCCTGCAAAAATCTCTCGAGACGTGCATCTTCTCGATCAGCCAAGGCAGCGTCCATCTGCTATAATTTCTCCACCAGGACATAATTCTTGCAGCTTGCTCCATTTTGTTTGGGCGGCGCCTCCTTGGCGGAACAGTATATACTGTGGACACAAGTCAAATAATTTTGTTAGTGGAATTTACAATGAGCTTATATAAAATAGCAGTGTTGTTCGCAAACGTGTTTGTGTCCTCCTCCCACCTACACACAGCGTATACTCTGCAACATATATCATTTTTAATTGTATGCATTTATTTAGTAATGTATGAGTAAATATTTTAAATAATTTATTAAGTTAATGTTATTGTTAATATTTAATGACTTTAATGTTTAGAGTTGCTAGTTTGTGTTTAGTTTACGCTAATTGTTAATGTTAGTTAATATGTTTTTAGGATTGTTGGACTTACTGTTTCCACGTAAAAGTTGCGTTTGTGCAGTTGGGGCCATTTGACTTGTCCCAGCCTGTGTGTCTTCCGGCGCATCAGTGGTTGCAGTTCTGCTGGGTTCGTGTCCAATTGGCATAGTGGTTTGCATCGGTTTCGTATCATCATCCAGTATGAGTGGTGGAGATGGTGGTGGTGGTGATCGGGTGTCTGGGTCCTGTACGCTGCAGGTGGAATTAGCAGCACAGGCCTGTTTTGTTTCTGCTGCTGCTAGGCTGGAGGATAAGCTAACAGGTGTCGTAAGTGCTGTGTGGCCAAATATGGTGGCACACTGCTCGTAATATTGCCACTCCATATGGGTAGCACCACTTATATTTCGGTTGTGGTCGGGGACCTTATTAAAATTCCTTTTAAGGGCCTTTAATTTATTTATTATCTGCTGTGAGGTACGCTGGAAACCAGAGGCTGCAAGCATCTTTGTGATTTTTTTTTAGGTTATTGCATCCTTTACAGTCCCTGTAATTTGGTTGTCGATTTCAGCCTCCCCCTCTTATCCTCAACAACTCCCTAACTTCATCCTCCCTCCAGGTTGCCATATTGTCCAAGCACTGTAGCACTGTGAATGCAGTATTAATAAAGACTCACTGTTTAAAGAGTGCTGCCTGTTATTTCCGGGTTCAGACTGGTGACATCATGCAGGGAGACAACCTATCACCTCCTTTTTAAGATTCCCGGGTTGAATATACCGGGTCTGAGGCTTTCACACTGCCAAATGAACTGGTTCCGAACCGTGTAGGATCCTTCTTTTTACACAGGTTGAAATACCGGGTTGTTTGACCCGGTAAATTCATAATGGTGCTGTCACACTGTAGCTCAAACCGGGTTGACACGGCAAAAACTCAGCAATATACCGGGTTTTTTATGTGGTCTGAAAGTGGTATAACTTTTCCAGCGATTTTGACTAAGTGTGCAAATGATTTTGGCTATGGCCGATTTTGGCTAACTCAGCGACCTAGCCAAAATTTACTTGCCTGCACAGTCTATTTTTAGCAGTGATAGCGACCTGGCGGGGACACGCATCACTATTGCTGTCTCTGTACACACAGAGCGATATGCACTAACTTTCTGAGTGATTTTGCCTATATAGTCAAAATCGCTCAGCTATATTGCTCTGTGTGTATGGACCTTAAGCGGAACCTCTACAAGTGCCTCAGTGCTGGAACGTGCTTTCAGCTCATATGAAAGCATGCCCCTGTCACTGAAGCCTATGTGATTGGGCAGCAGATTCACACTGACAGTGACTGTATCCGGCTGTCACTGTCAGTGCTGTACAGACAGGGGAAAAGTCAGTGTCAGTCATCACATAGTCACATATGCGGCCCCGTGCCCCTCCCATCATCACAGTCACATACCCAGCCCCGTGCGCCCCCCCCCCATCATCACATAGGCGGCCCTGTGTACCCCCCCGTCATCACATACGCGGCCCCATGCACTTCCCCCCATCAACACATACGAAGAAGCCAGCGGCGGCGCAGTTCACCAGCGCCCGCAACGACAAAGGGGCTAGTAGCAGCAGCAGCAGTACTAATGAGTCAGACTGACTCATTACAGTACGTTACAGTCGGCTGTAGTACAGCAGGAAGAGGAGAGGCTTTTCCCTTCCCTCTACTCCACAGTCCAGCATCCACCTGTGCAGCCACAAGCAACATGCAAGCTGCTGAGGGGGCCCCTGACCGGCAGCGACTCACCAGCACCTGGCAGCAGTAGCCCTCAAGGGCAAACGGTCAGTGAGTGGGTTTCGGAAGAGGGATTTTAAATAAATATATATATATATATATATATATATTTTTTTTTTACCCTGCCACTCAGTTACAGCGCCAGGACGCACTTTATTAATAGGATATATTAGGCTGCTTGATGGGATTAGGAGTCCCTGCCTTTCTCACTTTCTCTATCTCTCACGCTCTCTCTCTCACACACCCTCTCTCTCTCTCTCCCTTTCTCTCTCTCCCTTGCTACTCTCAGCTATTGTGTTAAACCCCATGTTTTCTTCTGTCTGTTAACTTAGTAGCGCGGCACCCACGGCAACCTCTACACATTTTGTACACACACTAGCCAGTGCCTCACCAGCCACTGACTCAGATCACACTGCCTCACCCTCATATCACATCGGCCCCAAACAGAGCCCCTCCTCCCTTAAGATTACACTGCCTCCACACAGCACCATCCCCCCAGATCAGCCTTACCCTCTCACAGCTCACACTGCCTGCACACTGCCCCCCCTTCACAGAAAATGCTGCTTTCACTCCTCTAGCTCTGCAGTGCACCACTCTCTTTTCATGTGAGGCACCACTTGAATTCTGGTACTGGGATGGGGACGGGACTAGGTGACTACTGTTTGTTCAGATTCAGGGGCTCACGATGCAAACTCTCTCCTACTGCTGCTGCTGCTGTTCAATCACACTGACCCCCTCCCACTTCTCTTAACAGATACTCCAGGCTGCCAATCGCAGGCAGGGAAGCATGGACTCAAGGCCCCCCCTCTGTGAGGCACATATGAGAGCTGCCTCACTGGGTCCTTTTTCCTTGGAGTATTATTGTCCACAGCATGGTCCTGCTCCATGCTCCAGGCATAGCGTATCGGAGAAAAGGCAGAGTTGGTGGCTGCCCCTCTTCTCTCCCTTGAGCGCCGCAAATTTGGCAAGCTTTTGCAGAAAATGTTTAGTTTAATACAAAGAAGATATTTATAAGTTATTAATATCTTTGTATTATTCTAATAATTTTTACAGTCAAAACTTTGGAGTATGACAGGTGAGGCTCTGCCTTCCCTGATTGTACATGACTGCTGGTTGGCACCACTTAAAAAAAGGTGATCTTCTTAGAACATCAGTTTACACTGATTGATGTGCCCTTTTTTGCCCATAAGTAGTTAGATTTGCAGTGTACTCCACTTGTGTATCATAATCAGCCACAAAGCTAATGAGATAGTTTAACAGACAAATATTGTAAATACCTAGCTATTATTTATAGGCACATATATTATTTAAGACTTTCCTTTGAAATGAAATTAAAATATTATTATGGATGAATGCTCCTTATAACATATTTATTACATTTTTATAAATAATTTCTCATAATCGTTTCTCCTTTCTAAGAAATCCCTTGTTATAATTGTTTTTTCAGTACTACCGGGGCTTGATTTATAATTATGATAACTAATGTGATAATATTTTCCTAATTTGTTTTACATTTCTGCTCCTATTAAGAACATAATAGGCATATTTTAATACTGTATGTCATCTTTAAATATGACTCATACTATCCAATTATCTGCATTTGATTAATAGGTACAACTATCTCTAAGTAAGTAATAAACAGAAGCCCAGTTTTCAGTTATTCTTTAAACATAGTAATATTACAATTGTTCATTATATTTTATGTTCAAGTCACTATAGCATGATGAGATGACTACTGTATTTACAATACAGTATGTGTATTTCACAAGTGTTCATATTAGCCTAATATTGCAGGAAGAGATTAAGCAGCCCTACTATAAAGTAGTAATGAGTGGGTTCAGTTCTCTGAGAACCGAGCCATACCGAACTTCGCTACCCGAGTCCGGATCCGAGTCAGGCACAGGTTTTCCCGCCTGACTCGGAAACCAGAACGAGGCAAAACGTAATCATCCCACTGTCGGATTCTCACAGGATTTGGATTAAATATCAGGAGCCGCGCATCCCGCCATTTTCACTCCGGAATTGGAGAGTGTAGAGAGAGGACGTGTCTCCGTTCTCTCAATATCCATGTCTTGTGCTGCATTTGTCCAGTCACAGTGGTTGTGTCTTCTTGCTGCCATATGTCCAGTGCTGCTGTATAAGTCCGGTCTAGTGTTGCTGTGTTGTGCTGCATCAGTTCAGTGGTGGTGTATTGTGCTGCATCAGACCAGTGGTAGTGTCCTGTGCATCAGCCATCAGTCATTCCAGTGACCAGGCAGTCACAGTGGTATACTCTGCTGCCATATGTCCGGTGCTGCTATATAATAATAACAAGTCCCTTACAGTGTTTCTGTGTTGTCCTGCATCAGATCAGTGGTAGTGTCCTGTGCATCAGCCATCAGTCATTCCAGTGACCAGTCACAGTGGTATACTGTGCTGCCATATGTCCAGTGCTGCTGTATAATAATAACAAGTCCCTTACAGTGTTGCTGTGTTGTCCTGCATCAGACCAGTGGTAGTGTCCTGTGCATCAGCCATCAGTCATTCCAGTGACCAGGCAGTCACAGTGGTATACTCTGCTGCCATATGTCCAGTGCTCCTGTGCTGCATATTGTGTTATATAACTCCATAAAAATAATGGAGAACAAAAATGTTTAGGATAAAATAGGGAAAAATCAAGAACCACTTCCTCCTAGTGCTAAAGCTGCTGCCACAAAGCCATGACATAGACCAGAGGTTCCCAAACGCAGTCCTCAAGGCACCCCAACAGTCCAGGTTTTAGGTTTATCCATGCTTGGCCACAGGTGACTTAATTAGCACCCCAGTCTATTAAATGTAACCATCTGTGCTGAGCCATGGATATACCTAAAACCTGGACTGTTGGGGTGCCTTGAGGACCGCGTTTGGAAACCTATGGCATAGACAATGAAATGCTATCAACGTCATCTGCCAAGGCTGATGCCCAATGCTATAGTAGAGGGCATGTAAAATCCCAAAAGCTAAAGTTCAGTAAAAAGACCCAAAAAAATAAATTTGAATGGTCTGAGGAGAAACATAAACTTGACAATATGCCATTTACAACACGGAGTGGCAAGGAACGGCTAAGGCCCTGGCCTATATTCATGACTAGTGGTTCAGCTTCACATGATGATGGAAGCCCTCATCCTCCCGCTAGAAAAATTAAAAGAATTAAGCTGGAAAAAGCACAGAAAAGAACTGTGCGTTCTGAGATGGTATCACAAGTCCCCAAGGAGAGTCCAAGTGTGTCGGTGGTTGCGATGCCTGACCTTCCCAACACTGGATGGGAAGAGGTAGCTCCTTCCACCATTTGCACGCCCCCTGCAAGTGCTGGAAAGAGCACCCACAGTCCAGTTTCTGATATTCAAACTGAAGATGTCACTGTTGAAGTACACCAGGATGAGGATATGGGTGTTGCTGGCGCTGAGGAGGAAGTTGATGATGAGGATTCTGATGGTGATGTGGTTTGTTTAAATGAGGCACCAGGGGAGACACCTGTTGTCTGTGATATGAAGAAGCCCATTGTGATGCCTGGGCAAAATATCAAAAAAGCAACCTCTTTGGTGTGGAATTATTTCTCCACAAATCCGGACAACAGGTATCAAGCCATGTGTTGCCTCTGTCAATCTGTAATAAGTAGGGGTAAGGATGTTAACCACCTAGGAACATCCTCCCTTATACGTCACCTGCAGCGCATTCATCAGAAGTCAGTGTCAAGTTTTGAAACTTTGGGTAAGAGCGTAAGCAGTCCACTGACACCTAAATCCCTTCTTCCTCTTGTACCCAAGCTCCTACAAGCCACACCACCAACTACCTCAACATCAACTTCCTCCTCAGCCATGAACATCAGTAGTCCTGCAGGCCATGTACCTGGCAAGTCTGATGAGTCCTCTCCTAACCGGGATTCCACCGGAGGATCCTTGAGTGGTACGCCTGCTGTTGCTGCCACTGCTGTTGTTGCTGCTGGGAGTTGATCATCATCCCAGAGAGGAAGTCGGAAGACCACTTGTACTACTTCAATTAAGCAATTGACTGTTCAACAGTCCTTTGTGAGGAAGATGAAATATGACAGCAGTCATCATGTTGCAAAGCGGATAACTGAGGCCTTGACACTTATTTTGGTGTTAGATGTGCGTCCAGTATCCACCATTAGTACAGTGAGATTTAGACAATTGATGGAGGTATTGTGTCCCTGTTACCAAATAACATCTAGGTTCAACTTCACTAGGCAGGCAATACAGAGAATGTATAGAGACGTCAGAAAAAGCGGCACCAGTGTCCTAAAAAATGCGGTTGTATCCAGTGTCCACATAACCACAGACATGTGGACAAGCAGAATAGGCCAGACTAAGGACTATAAGACTGTGACAGCCCACTGGGTAGATGTATTGCCTCCAGCAGCAACAACATCAGCACCAGTAGCAGCATCTCGCAAATCCAAACTCGTTTCTAGGCAGGCTACGCTGTGTATAGCCGCATTCTGTAAGAGGCACACCGCTGACAACCTCTTACGGAAACTAAGGGACATCATCGCACATTAGCTAACCCCACTTAGACTGCGGAGGATTTGTGATATTGGACAACGCCACCAATATTGTGCGTGCATTACAACTGGGCAAATTCCAGCACGTCCCATGTTTTGCACATACAATTAATTTGGTGGTGCAGAATTTTTTGAAAAATGACAGGGGTGTACAGGAGATGCTGTCGGTGTCCCAAAAATTGTAGGGTATTTTCGACATTCTGCCACTGCATGCCGAAGACTGGAGCACTAGCAAACACTCCTGAACCTGCCCTGCCATCAACTGAAGCAAGAGGTGGTAACGAGGTGGAATTCAACACTATATATGCTTCAGAGGATGGAGGAGCAGCAAAAGGCCATTAAATTCTATACATCCACCTATGATATAGACAAAGGAGGGGGAATGCACCTGACTCAAGCGCAGTGGAGAATGATTTCCATATTGTGCAAGGTTCCCCAACCCTTTGAACTTGCCACACGTGAAGTTAGTTTAGACACTGCCAGCTTGAGTCAGGTCATTACCCTCATCAGGCTTTTGCAGAAGCAGCTGGAGAAATTAAAGGAAGAGCTAAGACAGAGTGATTCCGCTAAGTATGTGGGACTTGTGGATGGAGCCCTTTATTCACTTTGCCAGGATTCAAGGGTGGTCAATCTGTTGAAATCAGAGAATTACATTTTGACCACTGTGCTACGTTTTATCTCTCTTTCTGGTAGACAAAAGTGTGCAGCGGTGCAAAGACATGTTGGTGAGTAAATTGTCAACTCAAGTGGAATGTGACCCATCAACAGCTCCTCCTTCAATTTCTCCCACCACTGGGGCTGCAAGAAAAAGGATAAGATTTCCTATCCCACCCGCTGGCGGTGATGCAGGGCAGTCAGAAGCGAAAGCTGACATCTGGTCTGGACTGAAGGACCTGTCAACGATTGCTGACATGTCTACTGTCACTGCATATGATTCTGTCACCATTGAAAGAATGGTGGAGGATTATATGAGTGACAGCATGCAAGTAGGCATGTCAGACAGTCCGTATGTATACTGGCAGGAAAAATAGGCAATTTGGATGCCCTTGCACATACTGGCTTTATTTTACCTAAGTTGCCCCCCCTCCAGTGTGTACTCCGAAGGAGTGTTTAGTGCAGCCGGTAACCTTGTCAGCAATCAGCGTAGGAGGTTACTTCCACAAAATGTGGAGAAGATGATGTTCATTAAAATGAATTATATATTCCTCCAGGAAGACCTTGACCAGCAATTGTCTCCGTAAAGTACACAGGGACCTTGATGGTGGATTCCAGTGGGGACAAATTAATACTCTGTGAGGAGGGGGATGTACGCAGTGAAAGGGGTGAGGAATTGGAGGATGAGGTCGACATCTTACCTCTGTAGAGACCGTTTATGCAAGGAGAGATTGATTTCTTCTTTTTTGGTGGGGGCCCAAACAAACCACTTTTCTCAGCCACAGTTGTGTGGCAGTCCCTGTCGCTGAAATTATTGGTTTGTTAAAGTATGCATGTCCTGTTTATACAACATAAGGGTGGGTGGGAGGGAGGACAATTCCATCTTGCACCTCTTTTTCTTATTTTGCATTGTGCTGTTTGGGGACTATTTTTTTTAAAGTGCCATCCTGTCTGACACTTCCGTATATATGTCCAGTGGTACAGCCATTTAATTCCAGTGATTTTGCCGTATAATTCCTTTGATTTGGACGTATAATTCCATTGATTTTGCCATTTAATTCCAGTGATATTGCCATTTAATTCCAATGATTTGGACGTATCATTCCAGTGATTTTGCAGTATAATTCCAGTAATTTTTGCAGTATAATTCCAGTGATTTGGATGTATAATTCCAGTGATTTTGCCATTAAATTCCAGTGATTTTGCCGTATAATTCCAGTGATTTGAACGTATAATTCCAGTGATTTTGCCGTATAATTCCAGTGATTTTGCAGTATAATTCCAATGATTTGGACATATAATTATTAATTACAGTGATTTTGCCATTTAATTCCAGTGATTTTGATGTAAAATTCCATTGATTTGGACATATAATTCCAGTGATTTGGACGTATAATTCTAGTGGGAATTGTTTGTTTCGCTTGGCTTAGTCATACAGCTACCTCATTGCACCTCTTCGACATCTTTGCATGAGCTGCTGTTTGGGGCCTACTTTTTGAAAAGTGCCATCCTGTCTGACACTGCCGTATGAGTCCAAGGGTACTGCTGTATAAGTCCACCAATTGCAGAATTTTTGAAAAATGACAGGGGCGTGCAGAAGATGCTGTCAGTGGACCGAACAATTGCGGCCACTTTCGACATTCAGCCACTGCATGACACTACTAGATAGGCCAGGTGGTTGTATTGCTTATCTTAGTCATACAGCAACCTCGATGCACCTCTTTTTCTTCTTTGCATCATGCATCATGTGCTGTTTGGGGCCTTTTTTTGGATATCGGCCCTCCTGTCTGCCACTGCAGTGCCACTTCTAGATGGGCCAATTGTTTGTGTTTCGCTTGGCTTAGTCTTACAGCTACCTCATTGCACCTCTTCTACATCTTTGCATGAGGTGCTGTTTGGGGCTTAGTTTTTGAAAAGTGCCATCCTGTCTGACACTGCAGTGCCACTCCTAAATGGGCCAGGTGTTTGTGCCGCACACTTGTGTCGTTTAGCTTAGTCATACAGCAGCCGCGGTGCACCTCTTTTTCTTCTTTGCATCATGTGCTGTTTAGTTCCTTTTTTTAATATCTGCCATCCTTTCTGACAGTGCAGTGCCACTCCTAGATGGGCTGGTGTTTGTGCCGCACACTTGTGTCGTTTAGCTTAGTCATACAGCCACCTTGGTGCAACCTTTTGGCCTAAAAACAATATTGTGAGGTGTTCAAAATAGACTGGAAATGAGTGGAAATGAATGTTATTGAGGTTAATAATATCGTAGGATCAAAATTACCCCCAAATTCTGTGATTTTAGCCATTTTTATGTTGTTGTTTTTTTTAAATCATCCAGATCCAAAACCAAAACATGAAAGGGTGGTTTTGTCAAAACCAAGCCAAAACCAAAACACGAAAGTGGAATTAGAACCAAAACACAACACACGAAAAGTGCCCGCCGCACCTCTCTACTATAAAGTAATATTGTCTAAAATTAAGCATCATTTATTTCTTGAAAAGTTACAATACATTACATGGAAATCTGGTTTGTGGCTATTGTTATATTATTAGTGATGTGCACAGACCCCTGTGTTTTGGTTTAGGTTCTGAGGGGTCTATTCATAAAGCAGTGAAAAGGGTGGAGAAGTGAGCCAGTGGAGAAGTTGCCCATGGCAACCAATCAGCATCAAAATCACATTTATAATTTGCATACTATACAATTCTACGGAGCAGCTGATTGGTTCCATGGGCAACTTCTCCACTTTCTCCCTTCTCCACTCTTTTCACTACTTCATGAATAGACCCCTATTTTTTTGTGTGTGTGTTTTCATTTTGGGAAAAACACCCTAAGTGTTTTGTATTTGATTTTGGTTCTGGACCAGTATTTCTTAAAAATGTATAAAAACAGCTAAGATCATGCAATTTGGACCTGTTTTTGTTCCTCCAGTATTAGTAACATTAATACCATTCATTCCTAGTCATTTCCAGTGTGCAATGGTATCTGAAATCACAATGGAGGGACATACAATATAAATGTTTGAAAATGCAAAATGTAAAATTATACACAATCTAAATAACAAGGGGCATAGAAAATTGAAATTAGGGTTTATGCTGATACCATTGGAATAATGCTTGTTTTATATTTGGAACACCAGGCTGTCATGTTTGTATTGATTAATGTACATTTTGCAGATTTTATTTACTTAAGATCTATTTGCTGACAGTAGGCAAATATACTTCGTTTTTATAAACAAAATGTGATCTGCACCTCCCGTCACCCCTTGCAGCCCTACTTTGCTAAAATGCTCATTCAATGCCAATTACATATTGTCAGGGCCAACAAGGTGTAATGGGGTTGTAGTGTATGGAGTTCATTCTGTAAGCGGCATGCCAATGTCACCCACATAGATGGATATGCCCCTTTTTACTAGATCCAGGATCGGTATGAGATCCCGACGTCCAGGATGCTGAATGCCAGGAACCCAACATCCATATATAGTGGCAGGTGCTCAATAAGCTAAGTGATATCAGGTGCTTGAAAGTCAGGGGTCTTTCTAAGCAAGATAAAAAGGCATTTTGTTTCCCCCAGCACCCTGCATGATAACAGTAACCAGATTTAAATCCCTCACAATATTAGAATTCATAGATCTTGTTTACATATATTTGCGCAAATGTATGAATAAGCCCCAAAGCCGCGTCAAGGCCTCTCTGTATATTTGGGGTCCCTAGCGCTATATCTAGGTGCAGGGTGTGGCACCCCAAAAAAACAGCATAAGTCAGAAAGCCCAGGGCAGCATACCGGTGAAAAAACTATAGTGTTAATAAATTAGTATTAGGAAGCCGAAGCTATAAAGAAAGTGATACAAAAATGAGATGTAATTAAAATGGAGACATAGGGGTAAATTTACTAAGAATCGTATTTTCCCGTTTGAGGTCAAAGTTCAATCACGAATGACATCGAAAGTGTAAATATGCAACTTTTTGAATTGATTACGACTAATTTACTAAGCTGCCGTATTCTGCATTTTCGGTTTTCCGATGTCGATGTCATTCGTTTTTTTAGGCAGTGTTTTACATGAGTGACTTGTAAAACACTGCCGACTTTAATACAATCAATCTCGGCCGGATCTGAGAGATCCGTGCTGGGCTTCATTGTGCACCTTGTAAAAAAAAAAAAAAATGTTTAAACTTAAAAAAAAAATTGCGTGGGGTTCCCCCTCCTAAGCCAAACCAGCCTCGGGCTCTTTGAGCCGGCCCTGGTTGCAAAAATATGGGAAAAAAATTGACAGGGGTTCCCCCATATTTAAGCAACCAGCATCGGGCTCTGCGCCTGGTCCTGGTTCCAAAAATACGGGGGACAAAAAGCGTAGGGGTCCCCCGTATTTTTGAAACCAGCACCGGGCTCCACTAGCTGGACAGATAATGCCACAGCCGGGGGTCACTTTTATACAGCGCCCTGCGGCCGTGGCATTAAATACCCAACTAGTCACCCCTGGCCGGGGTACCCTGGAGGAGTGGGAACCCCTTCAATCAAGGCCCCCCCCTCCAGCCACCCAAGGGCCAGGGGTGAAGCCCGAGGCTGTCCTCCCCATCCAATGGGCTGCGGATGGGGGGCTGATAGCCTTTGTTGTAAGTTATGAATATTGTTTTTAGTAGCAGTACTACAAGTCCCAGCAAACCTCCCCCGCAAGCTGGTACTTGGAGAACCACAAGTACCAGCATGCGGCGGAAAACCGGGCCCGCTGGTACCTGTAGTACTACTACTAAAAAAATACCCCAATAAAGACATAACACACACTCCTTGAAAGTATAACTTTAATGCATACATACACACCACCATAAACACATACTTACCTTATGTTCACACGAGGGTCGGTCCTCTTCTCCATGTAGAATCCATGGTGTACCTGTTGTAAAAATTCTACTCACCAAATCCAGTGTAGAGGGCTCCTCGGGTAATCCAATTGTAATCCACGTACTTGTAAAAATAAAAAAACGGACACCCGACCACGAACTGAAAGGGGCCCCATGTTTTCACATGGGACCCCTTTCCCCGAATGCCAGAAACCCCCTCTGACTTAAGTCTAAGAGGGTTCCATCAGCCAATCAGGGAGCGCCACGTTGTGGCACCCTCCTGATCGGCTGTGTGCTCCTGTACTGTCTGACAGGCGGCACACGGCAGTGTTACAATGTAGCGCCTATGCGCTCCATTGTAACCAATGGTGGGAACTTTGTGGTCAGCGGGTGACCGAAAGTAACCTCACCGCTGACCACAAAGTTCCCACCATTGGTTACAATGGAGCGCATAGGCGCTACATTGTAACACTGCCGGGTGCCGCCTGTCAGACAGTACAGGAGCACACAGCCGATCAGGAGGGTGCCACAACGTGGCACTCCCTGATTGGCTGAAGAAACCCTCTTAGACATAAGTCAGAGGGGGTTTCTGGCATTCGGGGAAAGGGGTCCCATGTGAAAACATGGAGCCCCTTTCAGTTCGTGGTCGGGTGTCCGTTTTTTTATTTTTACAAGTACGTGGATTACAAATGGATTACCCGAGGAGCCCTCTACACTGGATATGGTGAGTAGAATTTTTTTCAACAGGTACACCATGGATTCTACATGGAGAAGAGGACCGACCCTCGTGTGAACATAAGGTAAGTATGTGTATATGGTGGTGTGTATGTATGCATTAAAGTTATACTTTCAAGGTGTGTGTGTTATGTCTTTATTGGGGTATTTTTTTAGTAGTAGTACTACAGGTACCAGCGGGCCCGGTTTTCCGCCGCATGCTGGTACTTGTGGTTCTCCAAGTACCAGCTTGCGAGGGAGGCTTGCTGGTACTTGTAGTACTGCTACTAAAAACAATATTCATAACTTACAACAAAGGCTATCAGCCTCCCATCCGCAGCCCATTGGATGGGGGGGACAGCCTCGGGCTTCACCCCTGGCCCTTGGGTGGCTGGAGGGGGGGGACCCCTTGATTGAAGGGGTTCCCACTCCTCCAGGGTACCCCAGCCAGGGGTGACTAGTTGGGTATTTAATGCCACGGCCGCAGGGCGCTGTATAAAAGTGACCCCCGGCTGTGGCATTATCTGTCCAGCTAGTGGAGCCCGTTGCTGGTTTCAAAAATACGGGGGACCCCTACTCTTTTTCCCCCCCGTATTTTTGGAACCAGGACCAGGCGCAGAGCCCGGTGCTGGTTGTTTAAATATGGGGGAACCCCTGTCAATTTTTTCCCCATATTTTTGCAACCAGGACCGGCTCAAAGAGCCCGAGGCTGGTTTGGCTTAGGAGGGGGGACCCCACGCAATTTTTTTCCAAAAAATTAACACTTTCCCATCCCCTTCCCACTGATAAACATGCACGGATCTCATGGATCCCTGCATGCCTATCCAAACACGGGATAAAAAAGCAGGTCTGTTTTTTTTTTAGCACTTTTTTACGATTTGTATTTCTGCACGGCAGTGTTTGGCTATTGTCGGCAGTGTTTGTGATTTGCACTTTTTAGTAAATTCCCGATTTCTACCAAATTGCAGGCGTATTTGACCGATGGTGTATTGATTCGTGATTTTTTCCTAGGACTTCCAAAATATTACGAATGCCCTCATCACTGCCGTGATTTTTGCTTAGTAAATTACCGAGATGACACTTTGAAGAAAAAACGGCATCTCGGTCAAAATCGGGACCTTAGTAAATATACCCCATAGTGTTAAAGAAATTAGTAAATGATAAATATTAATAGAATGTAAAGGTATGCCACACTAAAGCCATCCAGCTCAGTCAGTCCAGGGGCACCACACCCCACACCTCCATTACCCCAATCTGGGTCTATGATTAAACAGCAAGGAGCCACATGATAATGGCTCCTTACTTAAATATATCTAAGCTAAGAGCTACCTACCTTGGAGCAACCCCATAATGCTCCATATGGCATGTCAGGGCCTGCACCTCCTCCTAATGCAGGAACCTCTCTGCCTCTCACAACAGACATATATAGTAGCAGGTGCTCAATAACAGTAGCTTAGTGATATCATTCAGGTGCTTGAAAGGGAGGGTTATTTGCGCAAATGTATGAATAAGCCCTAAAGCTGTGTCAAGGCCTCTCTGTATATTTGGGGTCCCTATCGCTATATCTAGGTGCAGGGAGTGGCACCCCAAAAGACCAGCATAAGCCCATAAGGATTTTAATCTGGTTACTGTTATCAATCAGGGTGCTGGGGGAAACAAAAATGATCCCAACATTGGCATCCTGAGCAGTGGAATGCCGGCAGGGGGCGAGCGCAAAAAAGCCCCTTGCGAGCTCGCTGTGCTCGGTAGCTCGCCACAGGATCTATTCGCCTTCTATGGGTGTCGTGGACAACCATAGAAGGGAATTACCTACCTTGCCGGCATAGCGGCGGCGATATGGTGGCCCTGTCAAGATCCCAGCATCGGTACTGTGACAGCTGGTATCCCGAGTATTGGTATGCAGACAGATCTCCTGGGCCAAATAAATGTATTCTGCTTCAGGAATGGACACTGTTAATAATGACTTAAAAGTCCACATTTGGAATATGAAAGATTTTACAAATGATTATTTTTAAAAGAACTTGATAACTTGTCCTTCTAACATTCAACGTGAAGGATGAAATTCGTCAAGCATCCTGCACATAGAATATTTTTTTCCTCCTCATTAATATTGATCACAGCATCACTGGCTTCTCTATTTCTGCATGGTAAAGTATAATTTATTATTGTTTTATGAACTTGTTCCTAGAAAGGTCTGCATGCTACAGTGTTTTAGGACACACTCCTAGGATTAGTCCAATAACGCAATGATCCAAAAATACATGTACTGTATATAAGATCACTGGACATTAAAGTGATTTATAGTTTATTAAAAAAAACACAGCTAGTATAGAGTTCCAGCTTTTTAGTGCTAGCTATTGCATCTTTGGAATTATCTGTTTAAGCAGTCTGTGAGTGTCACAGTGATGAAATGAAGTCATATTTTATAATACATCCTCAATTATGCTAAACCATGATCTTGGAAATGCAATAGTTTCCTACAAATCTATTATGAATGTGACTTTGAGACAAGTTTTATGTGTAATGAAAAAGTATAGGAATTCCTTTGCATTTCTGATTATTTAACACATGCAAATTTCCATCCCATAGTAATGTAAACTGATTTAAGCTGCAATTTTGTTGTGAAGATGTTAAAGTTATACTTGCCTTCCTTTGAACAAGCATTTCAGGGAGATTGTGAAAGCAACACCTATGAGCGCAGAGTTAAAGTGGGCGTGTACTGCTGGGTCTGAGAAGCATGTCATAAAATTGACTTACATCCAGCTGTTACATAATTATTTGCCATGAGAAACCTTATTTGAAACTGCAAGTTTGGGGTCATTGGCCCTCATTCAGCATGGATTGCAATTGCAAAACTGCTCGCAGCACTTTGCAAATGCAATCCATAGCAATGCACATGCAGTAGAAGGTGTTTACACACCTTCTTGCTGCATTTGCAATTGCATCGCTGTAACTGCATAGCAGGCTGGGATCAAACATTGCAACCATCGGTCATGATGTCCATCCAGGGCCAGATTAAGCCTGGAGCACTTAAGACAGGGGAGCCCCAATGGAAGGTGTGGGATGTATATTAAATTGTGCTTTAAGATTGTGAATACCTCCCAACATGCCCCATTCCAGGAGGGTCAAAATGCTCTCTACCTGGACTTCCCACTTAATATATGATTGGCGTCATCTGCGTTGAACTATTTAACTGATAAGACAGGTATTTCAACACAGGTGATTGCAATCATAAATTAAGAAGGAAGTCCAGGTAGAGAGCATTTTGTCCCTCCTGGAATGGGTTATGTTGGGAGATATGAATTGTGTATATTAAATGTAAACCAATGAGGTTTATTTGTTTTAACTAATAGTTTAATAATGCCTGGGTACTGTTTATAGATCCACCTAATTGAAAGTCAACTATTTTATAAACTTTTCTTGTAGTGGAACAAAGACAACTTAGCCTTAAAATACACATAGAAAAATAAAATCATTATCTTGTCACATGCAAGAATAGCAGCAACCTCTGTACTACTTACACACTGGGACAGGACTCAGCAGGTCTCTTTCCACCTTTCTATCTCTTCTCTTCTCTGGTCAGAAAGCTCTGTCGGTAGATCATGAAACATGATATTCCTGTGTCTCTGCATTGCATACTGTCCTGCTTGCACTCTGGCTGCTGGTTCTGCCTCTGCCTAAGAGGGAAAGCTAGTGATGTCAGTGTGCTCTGGCTGGGGACCTGGTTTACACAATGACCTGCATCCCCCCCCCCCCTTAATCTGGCTGTTTTTTGATCTGGAATGGCAAGCTCGGCTTAGTCACTCCTGCCATCACAGGGCAGCTTGCGAGGCACAGTAAATTGCATATTACGACGCAGTCCTTTGCCTCGTCACTCCGGGAAAATTGGGGGCGACACGCCACCATTTTCTCCAATGCCTACCATCCCAATCCCTCCCGCCGAACGCCATTACATGTCAGTCTGGCAGAGGCATTTGCAATCCTGTGATGCAATCGCATGACCCATTCTGCACATGCACCAAATGGGTCTTTCACCTGTGCAGTTTCCCAATAAGCTTTAAAAGTGGCACCATTTTTGAAATGGGATATGACATCATTGTGCCCATAGGGAATTGGTGGAAACCCACCACTGCTGCCCTATGCCCATTACCAAACTCTGCACTAATGGCTGGCAGGGCCTGGATCCTAAATGATCGAGGCCTGCCACCATGCCCACAGCCCTCGCCGAGTCCTGCCGCATCAGTGGACAGTGCTGGGGTCCCTCGGGATTTGGCACAATCACCACGCATGCCTGCATCAGCTGTTAAACCTTCAGCTGCTGGGACCAGAGATCAGTCGCAGCCTACACACTGCGCGTTTGGTTGGCTGGTCAGGTCTCCTGGTTTTTAAGCATGTTTAAATACTAGGAGACCTAACAGGCAACCAGAATTAAGTAAATGTATTGGTTGTGGAAGGGTACACACTAGTCCAATGTCGGACCAGCTGGTCAGGTAAGAGTCAGAAAAATGAGTACCCAGCTTTAGTTATGCGAGTAAATCTATTTTGCTGGGTCAGTTATTACCCCAGCTGCTTTCACAGACAGACATTCTCAAAACATGGCCTATTGTGGATACTTGAGGGTTAAGGTTGAAACCCACTACAGTCAAATACAGGAAACCAGTCAGTCAGACAAGTTGGTTAAATCCATTTGATGTATCTAATTAATTGGATTGTCCTTTTGTGTCTGTTTGCCCTATCGGTCATCTGGAATTCTGTTGCCTCTGTTGGAACACAGCAAGTAAAAGAAAGGGAGGATGTGACTTAAAATAAACAATACCAGCAAGGTATTTGTCATATACATTTGCACATGTCAACTATTCCCAAAATGAAGAAATAATTTAGAAATCATTTTTGCTAGGTACTGTATATAGTGTATTTAGGGAGACTGTTCTAGGCAGCATCCTGCAGTACTTTTCCCCTTTGTCTAACAGTGATACTTGGGTGCCATTGCTATGGCTGGGATGGAATTTTCCTACTGTATTAAATTATTGTAACCATTAAGTGGCTGAAATCTGGTGTCATCTGGTGCCCAGTAATGCCATCAGGCTGTGTCCTGCTGTACGTTTTTACTCTGTCCAACAGTTAAACAGTAGCTGTGGTTGATATGGATTTTTCCAATGAATTCCAGCCATTAAGTCATGGATATGTTATAGTTTGCACTGCTGCTTCAGTCCCAAAATTATAACTACAGACGGAGCCAAGCTCATCTAGTGCTGCTCCATCGGAAACGTGCACTCCTGGCAGGACTAGGCGATCTGGCGCTACGGGAGTGCACAGAGCCACTCCCATTGTAGCGAATGGGGCGCGTGGCTCCATCTGTATGTACATTATCACCATACTCGTTACCATCACTAAAGATAACAGGGGTAGAGGTGTGTCCTCACTTACTGGTTGTCTGTACATCATATGGTGCAAAACACCTGGCATGACTGACAAGTGCAGAGAGAAGTAGCGTATCAGATTTTTCTTTCAATTTTGCATCTTAGTCGCATTTTAAATGCAGTAAATAGCCGCTCACAGCGAACCAGAGGCGCTAGGCTGTGTCTTTAACCACTTGCCTGTCTTGGTCGCATGTGATTCGACCACAGCCAGGAGGCTGTTAACTGGCTTGATCGCATCAAATGCGACCTGTTGCTCCTGGTATCCGCAGTTCTCGGTGTCCACAGCTGTTGGTCACTGACTGCTGATATCACTGCCGGAATCACGCCCCAGAATGCTGTGTGGCTGGCACAGCATTGGGTGGGGGACTTCAACCAGTGGGGATAGGGGATTAATATAAATATTTCAATTATGTTGGAGGGATTAAAAAAAAAAAAAAACCTGGTCACAGGGCAGGGATAGGAGGGGTGTCTCTGGGGCTGCGAGCAGAAATCTAACAAAAGTACTGGTACAATGCTGTTTTCTGCACCTTAGCATGGCAGAAAGTGCATCGCACCTGAAACTTAAGTCAGAGAATGCCGGTTCTTGCGACTAAATACCCTGTTTAGTCCGTGAGTACCGGCCTTCTCTGATATAACAGCGTGCTGAATTGAACAGAGCAGGGATCTCCTTCTTGGCGCTTTTCAATCCGCGCTGAATTTAATTGACCCATACAGTTCAATTCCTAATCCATATTTACTAATAGTCATTCTGAAATCGACCCAAAATCACCATTTTCAATAGAACCATCAGAAGTAGTTCTATTTGATTTTATGTCATATAGAATTGTCTGAAACCTCAATATAATGGAAAATATATGGGAGAGACACATGTGGGGCACTCTGGCTGCATAAATTATGACATTGAAAGGCACAGCAATGATTTAAAAAAAATCCTGGATATGCAAATTAGCCCAGGAATCAAGGTGTTTGTGGGTAATACAGTGCATGTGACCTGTTTGGCCAATGGAAATGCTTTTGTATAATTATAATTATGTCGATTTTGGGTCGATTTTTGAAGAATACAATACTTTTAGAACTTCAAGTAGAACTCACATCACACAGCAATTTTTTAAAGGAACTCAAAATTGACTTTTAGTAAATTAGCTATTTGGATTAGAAACACTGTAATCAATTTTATGGGGAGGTTGGTTCTATTCAAATTTAAATAAATAGACCCAAAATCGACTTTTAGTAACCATACCCCAGAGAGAGAAAGTGGACATCCTTGCCTGGTACCATTGGAAATTCTGAAAGAAAAGGAGGAGAGACAGTTGACAGAGACCTTTGCCATGGGATATCGATATGGGCAGTACATATGGAGTAATGGTTAGTATTACTGACTCACAGCACTAAGGTCATGGTTTTGATTTCCACATGGCTGTGTGGAGTTCGTATACTCTCCCTGTGTTTGCATGGGTTTCCTCCGGGTACTCTGGTTTCCTCCCACATTCCAAAAATATACTGATAGGTTAATTGACTCCAAACAAAAAATTAACCTACAGTAGCATAAATGTGTGTGCACGTACATGTGGTAGGGAATATGGGGCAGATGTATTAACCTGGAGAAGGGATAAAGAAGTAATAAAGCAGTGATAAGTGCAAGGTGATAATGCACCAGCCAATCATTACAGACTTGAAAAATGATAGTTAGGAGCTGACTGGATGGTGCGTTATCACCTTGCACGTATCACTTATTTATCCCTTCTCCAGGCTTAATACATCTGCCCCATAGTCCCAAATGTATTAAGACTTAAAGGCAGATATTCAAATGTTTGAAAAGTCAGTTGGGTGTCTGTTTTTTCTATCTAATAGACAGGAAAACACATGATAAAGGTTATTCACTGAAACGCGTTGACACAGGAGTGTGAGTAGCTTCATACTATCCAGCTGATTTATTTTTTTAATTTTTAAACTTGCATGTTTTTTGATGTTGGTCCATTTTTATACTTACCTTACATGTGGATTTTGTAATGTGACTTTTTTAATGGAATTTTATGGATTTTTAATCCAATAAAAACTGTTAATTCTTTAGGTATCACTACGGATCTGAGTGCTTCAGTCCTTTGTGTAAAGAACTCCATCAGGTGTGTAAAGATACCTTTATGGGAGCAGAATCACATTACAAACTGTGAGTTCGGGTACGCTGTGCACTTAGCAGAATAACCCTCTACAAAAAAGATACCTTGATGTGTTTATTTCCCCTCCTCTTGCTGTGAGTGTTGGGGTATGCTTTTCAAACATTGTAAGCTGTTTATTCTTTGGCAACACCACTAAACCGGTCTGCACCCCAGAGAATGAAAGACACCAGATTGGACTTTTAAAAGGATCAGGGCACTATTCGGTTAAAGATACCTTTATGTGTATACTTCCTCTATCCTTTGTGTGAGTGGGGTACGCCTCTGAATAGCTCCTAAAGTCCATATTTCTATCCTAATTATTCTTAAGGCTTTAGAACATACTACACATTGTATTGTTTGTTGTTCTATTTTTTTATATCGGGGTACACATTCCGGACATTCATCATCGGAAGAAGGACCCGGAACATGAAAAGTTCTCTGCATTTCCTCTGAAAAGGGATGTATTAGTACTATTACTTCTCTTTTTAAGCGCACGGTGTGTTATACAGGTCCAAAATTTGTGTTGTAGGAAAAAACAGACACCTAGCCGACTTTTCAAACATTTGAATTCCCCCCAATATGTGATAAAGTGGAGACAGATAAAGAGTGATAAAGTACCAGCCAATCAGCTTCCTAACTGCTATGTAAAAGGCTGTGTTTGAAAAATGACAGTTAGGAGCTGGTTGACTGGTACTTTATTACTTTTTATCTGTCTCCAACTTATCACTTTTTGGGGGAAATTCAATAGTTTGAAAGTCAGTTGGGTATCCGTTTTTTCCTATCTCATAGACAGGAAAAAACATACACCCAACCAACTTTTCAAACATTTGAATTTCCCCCTTTAAGGCTTAATGCATTTAGGCCATAGATTGTAAGCTCCACTGGGGCAGGGACTGATGTCAATGGCCAAATATTCTCTGTAAAGCGCTGTGTAATATGTGTGTGCTATATTAATAATTGGTAATAATAATAATAATAATGCTAAGATGCCATCTAGAAACTTACCAGAAAATCCCATCCTCCAAAGTACTTTACAAGCACAAGGACCAAGACATACGATTAAATGATTTCTTAGCATCCAATGCCAGAATCAGTGAGGGTAGTTTCTGCCTATGGATAGAACGGATAAAATGCAAATTTATGATAAGCCAGCATGCCTTGACCGGTGTGGTATGTTAGGTAGATTAGACTTAGGTCGACAGTGTTTAGGTTGACCACTATTGGTCGACAGTAAGTAGGTCGACATGTACTAGGTCGACATGACAAAAGGTATACATGAGTTTCTTTACTTTTTTTGGTGTCGTTTTCTCCGTACAGTGACCGGGAACCACAATTAGTGCACCGTGTCCCTCGCATGTCTCGCTTTGCTCGCCATGCTTCAGGCAAGGTGCCTCGCTGTGCTTGACACAGGTTACCATTCCCAATTGTAGTGCACGTGGATCGTAAAGTATGAAAAACTCATGTCGACCTTTTGTCATGTCGACTCAGAACATGTCGACCTAGAGTCCCTGTCGACCTACTTACTGTCATTAATTGCAGACACACAGCATAGGTATCATTGTTACACTTATGCTGTGTGTCTGCAAATAATGTGCCCTGTGTGCCGCACCATTGAACTAGTTGTGAATAAAAATGTTGAGACACCGTATCTAGTTCTCTGTAAAATTAGAGTGCCGGACCTTGGAACTACTATATCTATCTATCTATCTATCTATCTATCTATCTATCTATCTATCTATCTATCTATCTATCTATCTACTGTGCCACAGCTCTGAATCTCTTTATTACAGCTCTGCATCTCTTTATTTACAACAGCTCTGAATCTCTTTATTACAGCACTGCATCTTTTTATTACAGATCTGCATTTCTTTATTACAGCACTACATCTCTTTATTACAGATCTGCATCTCTTTATTTATCACAGCTCTTTATCTATTTATTACAGCCCTTCATCACTTTATTACAGCTCTGCCAGCTCTGCATCTCTGTATTTACCACAGGTCTGAATCTCTTTATTAGAGTTCTGCATCTCTTTATTTATCACTACTCTCACTCAGACTTCACACCTTTGCAGCACTTCTTAGATTTTGGGGATCTTATGCTGCTTCTGCAGTAGCACCTCCCCTTACCCTTACTGGATACGTGAGGCTTTTGTATGTGGGAATTCTCACCATATTCAGTCATAATGTTGGGCTCTTAATCATTCTCTCCATAACTGGTCTCATACCCTCTTTTTTCATGAGGGACTGCTCATTCATATATGGGAGCTATGACTCTGCTCACAATATAATTGGGGTTGACACACCTTTTTGTCAACATTTTAGGTCACTGGGGTGTGGTCCTCCTTAGGGTCCAGCTGAGATGTTCCTCTTGTACTCACTGAGAGGAATAACAAAATATCTAATTCTATTTCTCTTTCTGTTACAGGTCAAATCACACAGAGCTGTATCACACCACCAATCAATTGTGAGCAGCAAAAAGCTATGTTTTTTTGTAGGTATAAAATAACAATAATTATTTTGTTGCATTTTAATAATGTTTTTAAAATAAATGTTTCATTCTGGCTCATGTACAGCCTACATTGTTATTCTTTAATAACACGAACAATCTAGTCCCATCTGTAAAAAGCCTTATTTTTTGTGTTCAGAAATTCAGTTTTACAAATACTTCCCTCCCACTGTTTCTGGCATGATACATCTCTCATTTTAGCATGTTAGCTTAGGTGGCAGTTCTGATTATATATATATATATATATATATATAATTTGTTTTAAGGGATTTTCTTACAAAACACAAAGTCTGACAGATGTTGTTTGTCTACTGACAGTTGTTATTTCAAGAAAAAATAAAACTGTGTGTAAGACACTATAATTTAAAATTATTCAGATAACATTTAGCACTTGACATAAAACTAGACTTTGAAGTGGTTCGTAATTGCAGTAAACTGTAAGACTTAAATAATTATGTTTATTTTAACATTTAAAAACTTTTAGTGTATACTTAATTAGGAATTGTTGAGCACAGTCAACTCTAAAGGGTCATATAAAGACATAAAAACAGAGGGAATGCTGTAAGGCCTAGTATCATGTTCTTTTTTACTGGGGTTCTTAATGGCAGTGAAAACATTAAATAGGTTTTGCAATGGAACCATATACCCACTACCACTTGACAGGGGTAGGTGACTACCAAGGTCTACCAGGGAAGTGGCAGTCTGCAACCTATTCAGATGGCCACAGTAATCACAGACTGGTTGGTATCAATATCGTGGCGGTGGAGATCCCGACGATCATAATGCCAACAGTGCCATCCCAACGTTCACAATCCCGACAGAGCCCAGTGAGTACTTTAACCCTAACCCAGCCCTACTGCAGTCTTACCCTACCTGTCCTCCCCCGCAGCCTAACCCACCACCTAGTGCCCAAACCTACACCTAACTCCAGTACTTATATCAGCATTCTGACCATCGGGATATTAACTACAACCCATCACAACTTTGTGTCGTCAAGCCCCCATATTTGGCCCTGCCCTCTATAGTAATGGTTCTTGACCAATCTTTTGTCGGTTTTGATGATTTAAATGTGCATATGATTTTGTGGGCATATATTTGAATTGTGTTTTTGTAGCTTTCATTCATAAATTAGAGGAAGATTATATATGCTGCATTACATCTAACCTGGTGGTATAGTATTTGTACAAACATATTTCTAGACATTTTATTGGGACACATACAGTATGTGCCCAACTCAGCATGAGCCTTAAGTCTTTTCGAAGCTCTCATTTGCAAACATACGAGACTATGATAATTGTGGAGGATTCTTCCATCTTTTTACTGGACTTAATGTCTTTTTTGTATTTAACACTATACTCTTTTCCACCCTTCCTTGCCTTATCCCAGTGCACAGCCAGACACCTTTTGTAGACGACACAAAAAGAAGAAAACACTGCGCTTCTTTGAGGAAAGAATCAGGAAGTTAAATTGGATTAATTAGCATTTATTTAAAATATGCAATAAAAATATTAAGTTGGTTTGATGTATAACATGTATTAAAAAATGACTGGTATACATTAATAGAAAAATACATATAGCAACCAACGCAAAAAGAAAAATAATAAAAAGAGCATTGAGCATGAAACAATGGCAATGTATTGTCATCCCTTCTATGAGTATTCCATGTCCACAATGTTGTGGTGAAACGGGATGTGTCCTGTTCATTATTATGACCATGGTGAGTAGATTTAAGTAGCAGGTCGTGAATGGTGGGTCTTGACAGTAGAATACTGCCCCAACTTTGGGCCTGTGGTCCTGTAACCAGCAGATGGCAAAGCAGTAATTGAAGGAATCCCCTGAAGCAAAAAGAGCTGCAGCTGTATCAAAGGTGACCCTGAAATTCACCATCCGTTTTTGGGGTGCCGCTAGCTTGATGTGTTTCGCTGGGGGGGAGGGGGGTGGGGGTACCAGCTTTTTCAAAGGTGTCATGCTCATGATAGTGGTGGGGTATTTATATCTAAAACAATATGGCTGCTGATTGCTGCACCTGAAATTCAATTTCACTTCAGCGTGTGTTTTTACACATTAATATACATAAACATTACATGGTGGCAAACGTACAAATACATCAGTAGTTTATGTTTATAGAGGATTATTCTCTGTATTGCATCTTTATTATATTTGTCACAGCGGTCATGTGACCTAGAACTCCGGTCACATGACATTTTATAAAATGTTACTTTGGTAATACCTGTATATATCCTGTTAATAACATCAAATGAACAAGAAGGATAGTTTGGTAATTAATAATGGGATAATTAAAGCTCGCATATCGGAATGTTTTACAAGATTATAATATTGCAATACACCTAATACAGCTTGTATGTATATATCCTCCAGCCATGTTGGTCACATTATCGGATAACACCAGAAAGATGAGATCTATTTGCAGCAGTATAGAGAAGATAATTTGGGATGTGCACCTGATGAACAGCATTAATGGATAGCCCACCCAGGTGGATGACTACCCTCCAAACTTGTGAGAGCCATCGTCAACCTTAAATTACAGATAGGTATGTGGAGAGATAGAAATTTCTGCTTTGTCTAAAAGTGTAAACCCATTTTTTATTATACTGTTTTCTTATTTATTAATGAGTGTATTATATGTTTCTGTACTGCCCTGCAAATGAGGCAAATTGGTACACTTTCTACTTCAGTAGGAATTAGTGCCAGATTAACAAGAGAGCAGTCAGGGGGTTGCCCAGGGACCCACACTCATGGGGGAGGCCCCACACATAGCTATATCACCAGCATGAGGGGCATACTGACCCATGTGACTTGGGGTTCCTGTGTGGCATATACAGTAATGTGAACATTACAGTATGTTCAACACCTGTTTGGTGCTCAAAGTATTCATGCAATTTATTTTTGAATAACATTGTCAGCATATCATATTAACAGTTTTACTGGTAGGGGCCACCACAATCCTTAGCTGCCCAGTGGTTCCCTCAACCATTAGTTGCCCAGTGGCCCCCACAAACATTAATCTAGCCCTGGAAGTAAGGCACAATGGCCAGCACTGCTTGTGTACAGTTCTGGGGCCATAGGTTCAGTTGCAATGAGTATTAAAAAGAAAATATAGAATAGTTACCTAGACACATATCCCAATTAACTAATATGTATGATCTTGCTAAGAGAAGTCTAATGATAAATATCTTTGATTGATGGTCTATCAATTTCCCCAAGTTAAGTCATCGTAACCATTTAAAATAGTGCCATTTTTTGACCATCGATAAATTTGGAACAATAATAAATTCATCTTTGGACTTCTCTATGAACTGAGTTCATACTGTGTATGTGTATATGTATGTGTATATATATATATATATATATATATATATATATATATATGTATACACACTATATGGACAAAAGTATTTGGCTACACCTGTTAATTATTGAATTCAAGTGTTTAAATCAGACCTGTTACCACAGATGTATTAAATCGAGCACCTAGCCATGCAGTCACCATTTGTAAACATTTGTGATACAAAATGTGTCATTCTGAAGAGCTTAGTGACTTCAAGCGTGGTACGGTTATAGGATGACACCTTTGCAATAAGACTGTTCATGAAATTAGATGCCTGCTGAATATACCACGGTAACTGTAAGTGATGATGTTAGAAAGTGGAAGCGTTTAGGAGCAACAGCAACTCAGCCACGGAGCGGAAGACCACGTGAGTGGGGTCAACGACTGCTAAGGTGTATGGTGTGTAAAAGCTGCCAACACTCTGCTGATTCCATAGCTGAAGAGTTCCAAACTTTTGCTGGCAATACTGTAAGCACAAAAAGTGTGCGGCGGGAGCTTATGGAATGGGTGTCCATGGCCGAGCAGCTGCATGCAAGCCTCACATCACAAAGTCCAATGCCAAGCATTGTAGGGAGTGGTGTAAAGCACACTGACACTGGACTGTAGAGCAGTGAAAACATTTTCTGTGTTGTGACAAATTACACTTCCTGTTTAGCAGTCAGATGGATGAGTCTGAGTTTGGTGGATGCCGGAAGAATGATATCTGCCTGGCTGCATTATGCCAACTGTGAAGATTGGTGGTGCAGGAATAATGGTATGGGGCTGTTTTTCAGGGTTTGGGCTAGGCCCCTTATCTCCAGTGAAGGGCAATATTAATGTTTCAGCATACCAATACATTTTGAACAATGCTATGCTTCCAACTTTGTGGCAACAGTTTTGGGAAGGCCCTTTTCTATTCCAACATGACTGTGTCCCAGTGCACAAAGCAAGGACTATAAAAACATGGTTTGATGAGTTCGGTGTGGAAGTACTTGACTGGCCCGCACAGAGCCCAGACCTCACCCCACCTTTGAGATGAACTGGAACAGAGATTGTGAGCCAGGCCTACTTAACATTAGTGCCTGACCTCATAAATGCTCTACAAAATGAATGGACACAAATTCCCATAGAAACACTCCAAAATCTTGAGGAAAGCCTTCCAAGAAGTGTGGAAGCTGTTATAGCTGAAAAATGGTTGCCAACACCATATTAAAGTATATGTATTTGAATACAATGTCATTACAGTCCCTGTTGGTGTTATGGTCAGGTGTCCGAATACTTTTTGGATTTTGGAGCAGCACCTCTCAAAGAGACTTCTGTTAGCTAGGTCAAAGGTTAAGATGGGTGAAATGTCTAAGAGAGGGTGCTATTCTAAATTAAAGATGGTCAAAAGTGAAAGAAAAATCTATCAAATAAACCTTTATGGTTACAATCATATGTGAAATAGTCCTTTTGCTAACAAAATACAGAATATGACACTCATATAAAAACAAAACAGTGTTTATAATAAACCACTTGCTTTTAACTTAATAAGTACAGTTTACAATAAATAAATGAGACTTCTTCAGGAATTAATCCCAATTTGGTTACACATTTTAGAATTTTTTTGTCTGTCAAAGTTCAACTTGTGCAGTAATATTTAGGAATGGGAACGTCAGTGACTTCCTTGCTTATTTCAAAAAATCGTAATGGTTTAGGAAGAATATCACACCTTTAACATCTAGGACCAAACATGAGATAATTAAAGGCTGCAAATTTCCAGCTGTGGAAGTATGATGTCCTAAAACTTGTGTATATCAGCAGAGAAACTTCCTACTATGTGGAGACAAAGTGAGAGCACAGTATTACAAATTTGTAGTTGTAATATCTACCAGTTCCTTTTGTGCTTCAACATTTTATGTAAATTTGCATGTCACAGAAGTTATACAGTAGTTTAAGAAGAGAACTGAGATGATGACTCGGATGGTGTAGTTTTGGTATGACAGAGCCCACTTATTTGCTAAATTTCATAGCCAAATACAGAAAGATGTCTTTGGGGTGCATTCAATAGACATTGGATTCACTTCGAAGGAGAGGATCCGACAAGTCACTATTCAATGCCTGCCTTTTCCGGTCAGCATTCCATCAATGCAGATTCAACTTGATAACAAGTCGAATCTGCATCAGCGGTAAACTGTGGAAAACAGCTGCATTTTCTACAAAAACACATGGATCGGCGAGTATCTTGCCAATCCACGTGTTTTCCGACAAGTGACATTTTTTTCGACAGCCGAAAAAAACTGCACTTTCATTGAATAGGTTGAATGCATATTCGATCTAAAAACTATCGAAATTGAATACCCCCCTTTGTTTGTTTAATGCATAACTTTGTTTTATGAATACAATGGGTTACTTTAATATTAACAGCAAATTTGTGAAAATATATGTCCTTAATTTTAAACAATGTATTTGTATGGGGTATCTGGGCAGAATGTCAACCTCAGAATGTTGACAGGTTTTTAATGTTGACAGAATGTCAACATGGGTAAAATGTTGACATGCTGTTTTTTGCTTATTTTTAGAGTTTATTTTAAGGTTAGGTTTAACATTAGGCTAAAATAAGCAAAAACCTGCTCGTCGACATTCTGCTGTTGACATGTTAAATATCGACCTTATGAACATGTCACTTTTTTTGTAACATGTTGACATATTGGTTATCATTCTAATGGAATGTCATCCATTCCAACTATCGACATTCAGAATCTGACTGTCTACCTTCTGAATGTCAACTTTTCATACCACACCTATTTTGTTAATATATTACATGTAAGTTTTATTCCATTTATCTCCTTATTGCCTTTCATTTGTCCTATTCATGACAGTCGCTAGTCCTTCATAGAGAAAACAGAGAGACTTGCATAAAGATGTTTATGTTAGTACTAGGGACAAGACATGATTGACAGTTTACCTTATTTTACAGACTTTGTTATAGATACAATCTACAGTAAGAAACTATTATATAGCCTACAAACAAAATCTTAGGTATAAAATGTGACTTATTTCAGTTGCAAATTAATGGTTTTAAGACACAAACTTAAACATTAGCATAACATATAGTGTAGTGAGGAGTGGTTTATGATAACTATCTTATATTGAACACAATTTCTATAGTTGCATATATTTTTGAAGGTCATTTGGATTTAATGTTTAGAGCAAGCAGACCCACTGCCCTGTTTTACATATTATCTGCAAACAAATGGGACTCTCTATACTTTCTTCTGTTAAACTTTTATCGCTGTCTTCAAAGTACTTGAAATGCCACTTTTTTATCATTCGGGCACTCTGGCTCCATCTGCCACACTATTGTTTTACTTAAATGAATGGGAAATATAGTTACTGTCATTCCTTATTTAACAATTCAAGACGCTGCAGCATCCTTGTGCATAATACATACACAAAGATGATATAAATCATTAAAATTCAGCTTGATTAAAACAAGCTTACGTTTTGAATTAAACAACTTAAATGCAATCATTGCATAGAGCAAAATCTGATATTTCTATACTGTAACTGCCAAACAAAATTTAGTTCCAGTTCCATGAGTACAGTTATAGCAATCCAGTAGCTCTTATCAGTGTTTTCACCTTTAAATGCATACTTGAATTGCTAAGTTAAATAAGTGACCATAATAATACTAATATGCAAGAGAAAGTACTTCAATATAAATGGTAATTTACTATACTATTTATATCACAATGTTCTTATACATGGTGTCTTGCTTGGCACAGATTAATACTGTATGCATAATAATGATTGTAGTTCAGCAGGAGTAAATTATCATCCCACAAAGTTTACCCAAAACCCAAACTACAAAATTAATTACTATAATCATTAAAACTTTGATCATCAGTAATTTCATACATTTTTTTGGTGCATGTAGAATATTTCTTGATTAATAAATTGTAACTATTTTATCTGTTGTTTAACTTACTGTACATGGATGGATCCAGTATGATATATCGGCAGTATACTGACAGCGGCATCTTGACTACGGGAATACTGGCAGCGAGTCCCTTCGTGGGCTCGCTGCACTGACAACGCTTCGGGCCTGGTGGAGAGCTTTCGCCCGACACAGGTTCTATTCCCACTCAGTTGGTGGCATGGACCCACCAGCAGAGTGGGAATTAGGGGGCGAGTGTCGGTATGCCGTCCGTCTGTAAAATGCCAGCTGTCGGGATTTTGGCGTCAGTCTTCTGAACGTTTCAATCCCGTCCACAGGCATGTTGCCTGCATCCCATATGTGTATATATATATATATATATATTTGAGACACTCAGCTATCTGGGCAGAGGAGACAACAGAATTATGGGGGTTATTCAGAGATGGATGCAGGCTGCGCGGTCGCTCGCAGCGGCCCCATCCATCTGGTTTGCACATGCACACTGACCGCAGTATGCGTGAGTGACCTTACACAGTGTGATTGACAGCGGTGGCCTTCGGGGGGGCATCATCATGGTGTTGAGGGTGCTGGGCATACCGAACTGGGGCATGTTGGGACCATTTTCGGGATAGCTGCTCCAAAAAGAATGGCCACTGACCGTCTGCCAGCGCAGCCTGGGGTCAACCTTAGATCCGATGCGTTTGCAATTAGATTGCAGATGCATCGGGAAGGGGGCCCCACACATGCTGGGCCGCCTTGCCCTGTGATGGGCGGCCCTCAGCATGTGCAGAGATGAACGCATATCTGGATGCATATGCAGCCATCTGTGTTAATTTCTGAATAACCCCTTTTATTCAGTATTTTGTTGGTTTGTCTGTGCCAAAGGTCAGTTTTTACAGCCTTGGTGCAGTGAATGATAAACAGTATGATACAGTGGCAGTTGCTGCGCTTAGGCTGCAGCAGTGACCAAAGTCTTCAGGGGGTAGCTGACTAAAGTCTACAGGGGGGAGCGGGCCAGCACATATCAACATTCATGTGAAGTTGTATGTAATGTATGTGCCGGCTTCCTTCCACAGGGATCAGCAGCCACTGCACGCACGGAAGCCAAGCACACACTGCTATGTTGAAGATAGACAGGCTGAGCCAGCTCCCTCCTGCAGACTTTGGTCAGTGCTGCAGGCCAGGGGGCAGTATGGTCTACGCAAACTGAGCACAAAATGACTAATACAGTATGGTGCCTGATTCAGAGTTGCATGCAATTTCATCTGTATATGGATCTTGGGATTTTTTTTATCAAACTGCACGTGTGTTGGGACCTTTATATGCAATTTAGAGCAATTACATGCCACTGAGCATTAGGTATCCCAGCCACATCCCATTTATGAGGGATATCCAATTATCCCCGGTAAAACATTGGGTCAGAAAAACAGATGTTTTTCTGACTTTTTTCTGATGGTTCACCAATTTTTTTTTACAGCTTATTCAGATTGATCGCCTGAAAAATAAAAACCCTTTCTCCCAAAAACACACAGGTTCAGTGAAACCTGTGTGTTTTCATGTGAAACAGCCCCTTTTCGGACAAAACGCGGCTGTTTCCGGGGATTCTGCGTCTACTGCCGGAGGCCGGTAAAACAAAATCCCAGATAAATTGCGGCACACGCGAGCTTATCATGGCTAATTAGATAGCCCCCGGCAGGACAATTAACCCCGGTAAATTACCGGGGCTAATTGGATATCCCCCTATGTCTGAGTGGATGTACAGTAACTGACCAGCACGTCATGCATGTCTTTATGGAGTTGCAGCCTATTCAGAAATGAGCATATGCAGAGATCCATCCAACTTTTTAGGCAGATCTCCTGCACCAAGGTTACGACTGGGTTTATGGTGTCAGTGCATTCCACTTTCAATAAAGGCAAAAATGTATTTCCAAATGCGTAAAGTGGCCTCAATTGCCGCTGCTCTATGTGAATCAGACCCATTAAGTTTATTTATTCACAATGAACTATGGCAAATTGAAAAAGTCTGCACTAAAACTCATCACTGGGTTAATTTCAATATTTGTTTCAACAAAATTAATATTTTCTGAATGTTATGTGTAATTCCTATTTCGATATGAATTGTCTATGCTTTAGAAACTAACATTTATTGAAATGAAAAATGTAAAATGCCACAACACTCTTACCACACGCCATCATTATAATAAAATGGGGATTCAGGTAGCCCAAATTATTTTTATTTATTTATTACCAGTCATTTATATAGCACACACATATTCCGCAGCACTTTACAGAGAATATTTGGCCATTCACAACAGTCCCTGTCCCAGTGGAGCTTACAATCTATGGGGGTGACCCCGAGTTGTTCGCTCGCTAACTGCTTTTAGCAGCATTGCACATGCTAAGCCGCCGCCCTCTGGGAGTGTATCTTAGCTTAGCAGAAGTGCGAACAAAAGATTAACAGAATTGCAAATAGAAATTTCTTAGCAGTTTCTGAGTAGCTCCAGACTTACTCAGCCATTGCGATCAGCTCAGTCCTTTTTGTTCCTGGTTTGACGTCACAAACACACCCAGCGTTTGCCCAACCACTCCCCAGTTCTCCAGCCACTCCTGCGTTTTGCAACTCGAACGCCTGCGTTTTTCCGCACACCCATAAAACGGCCAGTTTCCGCCCAGAAACACCCACTTCCTGTCAATCACACTACGATCAAAAAAGCGATGAAAAAGCTTTGTTATGCTGTGAGTAAAATACCTAACTTTTGTGTAAAATAACTAAGCGCATGCGCTCTGCAAACCTTGCGCATGCGCAGTAAGCGACTAATCGCAGTATAGCGAAAATCGTCAATGAGCGAACAACTCGGAATGACCCCCTATATTCCCTACCACATGTACATGCATACACATTCATGCTAAGGTTAATTTTGTAGGGAGCCAATTAACCTACCAGCATATTTTTGGATTGTGGGAGGAAACCGGAGTACCCGGAGGAAACCCACGCAAGCATGTGCTGACTATACAAACTCCACACAGTTAGGGACATGGTGGGAATTGATTCCATGACCTCAGTGCTGTGAGGCAGTAATGCTAACCATTACACCATCTGTGCTGTACACCTGTGTGGATGCCCTGGTTAAAAGCAAAGTATCCATGAAAAAGATTAAAATGTTAGTAACCATGATATTCAATGGACTACTTTCTAAGTATTAAGCTTACTGAAACTAAAAGAAGAACTTTGGTTGAAAAGGTGAATGTAAGTGCATTTGCCAATGGTATCTTGTGTGCTCCAAAACCAAGTACATGCAGTTATGAGCAATACAGAGCACGTTGAGCAAATTAGACATATCTTCATTTGACACTAAAGTTGCACAACTACAGTAGGCTTTTGTGACTGGAGGATGAGCACTGGACCAAGCAGAAGAGACTGAATGTTCATGGTCAAAGAGGATATAAGAGCTTCCCATCACCAGAGTGGCAGTTGGAGAGGGACCTGATTCAGAGTAGTCTTCAAGATCTGCTACAAAATGTTATCTATTTCATGGTAGATGATTTATCTTTAAATAGGACCAGAAAAGAGTGAGAGAGAGAAAGAAACATTCACAGGAGTTTCCTCCTCCCTGAGTACTGCTGCCAGCTGGGCCAATCGTTGAATAGAGACCCAGACAAATTTTAATGGACTGACTGGAACTAGGGGTAGCTAGGCAGAAGCTGAACTGTATATTAGATATCCATAAGGACCTCAGACAACAAAGAAATAATAAATAAAGGAGACATACAGTACAGTTTTTAAAAGTGAGTTTATGCACATTACAAGCTGTGACTTCATTGCAGCTTCATCAATTATAAATCCCAAATAGTTCAGAGATGATAACTTCTCTCCATCCTTTCAAATTAATAACTAACAATTGAATGGATTTCAGGAAATATGTTGGGATAGTAAATCTTACATCTAATTTCTCTCATATCATTCATAAAAAATAGCATGTACAGATGTAGCCACGGTCGGTGTTGGCACGCCTAATTAAGCATCTAATGGGCGCATGTCTAATGGGCACTCTCAGCGCAGATAGGCGCGCCTGCACCTAGCTGTGTCGAAAGTGTGTTTAGCCATCCCATTCATTGCGAATGGGGCAGCTAAATACACAGCTCAGCACGGTAGGGCGCGGGTACACCTAGTCATACCGAGAATGCCCACCCACCGCCATGAAGAGCATGGCTACATCCGTACATTCAATTATCCAATCTCATAATATGGACAAAAGAGCTATTCCCTTCAGGGGCAGTATATTATTTAGGTTATCCCAACCCAGGTTTGGAATGGTATATTATGTTCAACAAATACATAGTGGCCATCAGCAGCAAGCAAATTCTAATTTTCTAAAATATTAAAATAATAGTTATACATTTAATGATAAATAAATGGCACCTGTAGATTATGAAGTGTGTGATAGTATGGATAAGAGTAATATGAGTGATTGTGGGATCTAATGGTTTAAAAGTAAAATGTTGAAATTGAATGAATGCATTGGGAACATGAAGAGTAATAGCTTTAGACTTCAGTTGGCATTCTCTTTAATATTTCCCTAAAGGTTAAGGGCTGGAGTCAGAGGAGAGAAAAGAAAACACTATCAACCCACCATAGCATAGAACGGCTGAGTAGGATGAGGGGTTGTTTCAAATTAAGTAGTATTTCTATCCAATTGGAAGCAAAAAGGATGGGCATGCTGGTGGAGACCAGGAATGGCACAAAACAACTAAGCTTGTGAGTATCCCAGGATGCACTGGGCTCCTCTCCCCTCATACCCTGCTTCCTTGCTCAGACACTTCAGTTTTTTTCAGTGCCAGCAGGAGCTGGTCACCACTGAACAGGGACTGCAGCCTGCAGCCCAAGCTTTTTGATTTTTAACTTTCTTTTCTTAATAAGCATTCAGTGCCTGGCAGTCCTAGGGATGCCAGCGCCACCCCCTCCAGAGCCCGTGACACAAGTGAGTTGGTGATTTTGGTGGGACCCTTGGCTCAATTCTACTAGGGGACACATAAGAGACTGAACTGGACAAAGGGGGACAGGTAAGGCGAGTTTCCACTTGCATGACCTGCAGACTGCGCAGTCCTAATGCCACCGGTACTGATGTGCTCCTGGACTATTAAGAGCCCCTGCTGCCACACTTGATGACCAGGTCTTAATGTAAACTGGTGCCGGGGACCTATTACAGGAGAACCGGTATTGCAAGTCAGCATAGGGGAGGTCAATGCTTCCACAGTGGTCCTTCCCCCAGCCCAGGGCGCCATTCCACTGTGGCCTTCCTGCCCTGGGCTGCTCCTTCCTCATCCTCCTTCACAGAGTTGCTGGCCAGCCATAGCTGAAATCTCTGCAGGTCTCCAGGAGTGTTGCGCGGTGTCTCCCTGAATACCTCACCTCATGGCAGGTTGTATACAGGGCTGCATCCTACCAGCCTTCTCCACGTGGCTGTGTAGTTGATATCAGTGCCCATTGCAGTTAAAATTGTATTTCTGCATTGTATGTGACTTATGCTAGTGCTGCTGTTTACATTTTTCTGTTTTCTACTTTGTATAGTATATTGCAGTCCCTGTACTTTACCTTTTTTCAGTGACCCTTGAATACTGGTGTGTTTGGGTTTACTTTGCACTAGTGATGAGCGAGGTTCGGTTTTACTCGGTTTTACTCGGTTTTACTCGGTTCTCAAAACGGCATCTTATTGGCTATCCAAAACACGTGACATCCGTGAGCCAATAAGATGCCGTTTTGAGAACCGAGTAAAACCGAGTAAAACCGAGTAAAACCGAATCCGCTCATCACTACTTTGCACACATTAAATTTTTTTGTGAGGGCTAATTGTCACATACTGCTCCAGTTACGCTCTATACATTATCATATTATGTGTACATACTTCTCACAGTCATGTCTAGCAAAGCTAAGCAGACTGGGGCTCCTACTTTGGTAGCTTGTGGTACCTGTAACATGGAGGTTTTACCTAGGGATTTATCACAAGATGGTCAGTGCACTGCTTGTCTCGTGCTTCCGAGCACCTCAACCCCCCAAGTGCCAGCATAAGAGCCACCATGGGCTTGTAACCTACTGGCAAAGATAGCTGAAAATATTGCTACCACACCTGTGGCTCCCCAAATGGGTATAGCACAGCCACAACAGCCCCCCATGGTTCCCTTATGGGATTCCAGCGGCCAATACAGCCTGTTCATCAGGCAATGGCAGACCAACCTGTCCCTCCTCCATGGATGGACTCATTCTCTAGCTCAGTGCAGAGTTTGGCTGCCTTCTCTGCTGCATTTCAGCATTAGGTACAGGGCCAAGTGGCACTGCCAGCACCTACTGCAACTAAACGTGTTGTGCCTTCCTCACAGTCTACGCCACTATCTGATTCAGAAAAATCATTTGCTCCTGCAGATCAGGCAGAGATTTCTGATGCAAAATCCCCCTAGGGATGAGGAGGTAAATCCCAAACTTCATGTGGCAGCATTGATTAGGGAGGTTACATTTTCACTTCAATAAGAAGATGCTGAACCAGTCCCTCTGTCTAAGGAACCTCTACACAAGTGGCAGAAGGTAGTGCTAGCGGAGTTTCCACACTCGGATGACTTCTCAGAAACTAGGAATGAGGCTTGGAAAATTCCTATTAAGAAATTTACAGTTTTTAAAAGGCTCAGCTCCTTTTACCCATTACCTGAAACTGATTGCGCAAAATGGGAAACCCCACCTCCATTGGATGCTCATGTGACACATTTAATTAAAAGTTCCATCCTCCCTATCTGAACTACCGTATAGAGAAACTGGATATTGTACATGTCTTAAATCTTTGTACTCCCTTACAGGAGCCACAGCCAGACTGATTATGGCTACAGTCTGGGTGGCTAAAGCCATAGAAACTTGGGCGGTTTCACATCTGAGCCTACCACTGAACTATTGTCCCTTATTGCCAAATTCAGAGATGTGGCCTATTACATAGGTGAAGCCCCAAAGCTTCCATTGTTTCCATTGTGGCATGCGGCATAGCGTGGCTCTGTTCACGGAAGGTTAATTTGGGTGCCAAGAAAGCTTTGGAAGTTGAGCCACACATGGGCAATTTCCTATTTGGACTGGAACTGGACAAAATTGTTGAAAAACTGGCAACCTCCAAAACAGCTTGCTTACCTTTGGCTTCTTCAGTGCAGCCTAAGACTTTGTCATTTCAGTACTTTCATCCACAGGGCAAGGCCAAGTGTCAGACCTTTCCACATCTATCACAGATAGCTAAGATTACCAAACCCAAATCTAAACAAGCCTGTGCAATTAGACATCTAACTACCAAGCCAGATGATAAACCCTCCACCTAATGGGATGGGTCTCCCCCTGGGGGGCCCCAGTGTGGGAGGCTGGCTTTTTCAGTTCACTCATGCATGGCATCAGATCACGACAGATGCCTGAATCAAAGAAGTGGTCTCACAAGGGCACGTTCTCTCCTTCCTGAAGCGCCCCCAGACAATACTTTACTACCACTCCACCGACAGATCCTGCCAAAGATCTGGCGCTCAAGGGTGTAGTTAACTCCTTTCAGCAGCCAGGTGTCATTATACCTGTCCCATTGTCTCAACAGGGCCAGGGGTTCTAGTCTATACTCTTCTTGGTTCAGAAACCAAACAAATTCTATCGTCCCATTCTAAGTTTAAAGTTGCTTGACAAATACCTCAAGGTTCCCAAGTATTGCATGGAAATCCTATGCTCCATTGTCCTGGCTATGCAACCTGGGGATTATATGGTCTTTCTGGATATCCAGGATGTGTACCTACATGTACCTATAGCAACCTGTCATCAGCAATATCTCTATGTTGCTGTCCTGAATCAGCATTTCCAGTTCCAAGCCCTTCCCTTTGGACTGTCCACAGCTCCCAGGGTGTTTAACAAGCTCATGGCAGTGATGGCGGCCCACCTTTGGTGACATAGAATTCGAGTACGCCCTTACCTAGACAACATCCTTCTTCTGACGTAATCCCAGGATATACTGTATTGTCACTAACAAGTGACAATGTCATTCTTGCAGAATCATGGAATGCTAATCACTTGGGCCAAATCCTTGTTTATCCCAACTCATAGGATACTCCACCTCAGTGCACTACTGGACACCCACGTACAATGTATTTTCCTTCCTCTGGACAAGGTGGCAGCAGTACAGTTGCATATCCACAATCTACTTCACCAGCAATGGGTTTCAAACCATTCAGCAATACAGACCCTAAACTCCATGGTATCCACCTTTGAGTTGGTGGAATGTGCACAGTTTCACTCCAGGCCTCTACAGCGCCTGATACTCTCCAGGTGGTATGATCTAACACAACAGATCAAATCTCAAACATTGATACTGCTGGACAATTATGCAAGGCTGCTACGTGGTTTTCTGCCCACATGTTTGTTTGGTTCTATGCCTTTGATACGTTTGCCTCTCAAGATTCAGCCTTTGGATGCAATTTCCTCCTTTCGGCATAGGAGCATTCCCTCCCTCTTACAACTGTTTTGGGACATCCCAAGGTTAACCCTGTAGAGCCCATGGACCCCAAAGAAGAAAAGAATGACTTTTGGGAAAACTTACCTTCATTAACTCTTTTCCACGAGGTCCATGGAGTAGACAGGGCACCCACCCTGACACACCTAGCTTCAATGGGTTGTCTTTTTCGGTCAACAGTTCCTTTCGCTTCTTCCTTCCTTTCTCCCTTTCACTAGCTCCTGCTTTGGGCTTGTTAACCTACACTGAAGAGCCTGAGAATGGGGGCAGGGTATGAGGGAAGAGGAGCCCAGTGCATCCTGTGAGGCTCACAAGCTTAGCTGTTCGGTGCCAGTCCTGTTCTCTGCCAGCATACCCAAGGTTAACCCTGTGGATCCCATGGACCTCAAAGAAAAAGAGTTAGCAAAGGTAAGTTTTACCATAACTCTTTCTTATTTCATCTGTTATTTGAAGCGAAAGAAATTGTTGAGGTATAGTGTCTGGTTTTTTAACCCTTATTCTATTTATAGATACCCTAAAGATTAAGTTCAATAAAGATACAGTATATCTATATTTTGGCCATCTGGTGTAATAGTGTCAACTTCAGGATATTCAGGAGGTGGTAATTTATCAACCTATTTCTAAACTTCCTAGGAGTTACCCACGCCAACCCATTTTGGATTATTAGAACCTTATGTGGTTTGAGTTGAGGCACCAAACATTAACTCAAAGTTTGATGAAAAAAACACCTTAACTTGTCCTCTTTAGTAGGTTTGATAAATCTCCCCCAAGCAATACAAAAGCATTAATGGTTTCCTAGTAACTAGTTACTAAACCATCTCGTCATCATACCACATGTCTTTTAAAGTAGTAATTATGCAGAAGGGTGTGCACTTATAACTTTGCTATTTTGCTCAATTTGAAAAAACATGCAAAACATGGCTAAGCTGTTTTTCACGAGTAGCGAGTGGATGGATTTAAAAATGTTTTTTGCCATAATAGAATATGTATAAAGTAACATATTAAAGAAGCAAATGAAGAAAAATCACAAGGCATGGCTAAATCTCTGAGTCTATGGTATGCATAACCGTGCCATACATGGCAGGATATAGCAAAGATGTATGTAGACACATCTACTCTCGAAGGAATCCATGTGGATTCCACAAAATTTGTGGTTCTCCTATAAGTTCCGGGAGGGTAAGCAAGTATGATAATAATTCTACATATCAATAAAGGATAACAAATTGTTATACTGTTATACTCTGTAATCCAGTGTCTGCACTCATAAAATTGAATTTTACTCTACCTGCCACACAGCAGTCTATCTCAATCTTTACAACTTTCTAAACTTCATGTATAGGAAAATGTGATGTAAACTAGGCTTCAAGTACTCCGTATTCTTTCACCATGTGTATTTAGGAGTCTATTTAACCAAAGTCAGTGATTTACTTTACTATCCCCTTACTGTTTTCCCAGGCCAGCATGGAGGCAGACGTACATGAATAACACAGGTTGCGAGGTCATGCATGTACAGTAAAATGAAAGCTAGGATTTGGGCTCCCAGTGCTACTTTCATCAAAATGCAAAAATAGATAAAAGAAAAACTTAAAGCTTAAAAAAAAGAAAAAATTTCATATAAACTAAACAAAAGTGGAAAAAACACCTTATTTCGTTAAGGCTTCTTAGTCTATATTTCACCCATCCATAACCCCATCCAAGATGTATTTCATTCTTATTAAAACTCAGAAGACACGATTGCAAAATGTGTATTTGTATTTTGAACTGTGATTTCACGCATGAGTAAATAGGAAAATGTAAAGCAATTATGGAAAGATTGCATATTTATACTACCAGTTTCATAAATTTTCTTTGCAAATAAAATTGATGAAATGCAGCTAGAAATACATTTTCATTAATGTGGCTTCAAACGAAAATACAGGATTTAATTAAGAAATGTAAACTAAATGGCTGATCTTGTCAATAGGCAATAAAAATACATATAGAAAGTTGTTTTAAACTCTTAACGAACTAAAAATGCATAATTCTTCTGTACTCTTAATTAGAAGTCTACAAAACGACTACTGTAATTTACTAAAAGCATATCAAATGATTTAATTAAATTAGCGGTTCTTTATGAAAACACAACTGTCATGATAAATGCATACACTTATGCCTTTACAAGTGATAAATACTGTACATATTTGAGATACAGTACTGTAATTCAGTAACATGGTGCACATCTGCAGAGCCCATTGCAACCAATAAGGAACATGCTTGGTTTTATACAGTTCAAAACAAAAAGCAAATGTCGGAATGTTTTCTATGGGTTAAAGGTATTTTAATGAATTTTAATGAAGTCTGGTTTGCATATTTGCATTATAACATTAAGGAAGTATTAATTAGAGCTCGGAGAGAGATAAAATTGTGAGAGATAAATTACTAGCCAATCAGTTTCTTCCTTACAGTTTACAGGCTGTGTTTAAAAATTACCTAGGATCTGATTGGTTGCTACTTTATCTCTCACAATTTTAACTCTCTTCAAGCTTTGATAAATGCCACCTATACCTTCTGAGGAAACCAAATAACGGAGAAACCAGTCAAGGACTGTGGATACCGCTCTCACTATTACCGGAGGTCTGCAACCACTCCATGTTCGGAACCATACAAGCTGTCAATGAACTTTTGCATCGGCTGAGCTCTCCCTCCCAGTGTAGCTCTGAGCTTCGGCGGTACGGATGAAAAGCCGGCTCCCCGTGGTGAATGTCAACACACACTGTGGCTGTGGACTATACCATACTATACTCATAAAGCGCCAAAGTCCGGCGGTGATTGCTTCTCTCACCGGCAAGTATGAAAAGTGTTCTATAACTTAACTGGTGAGCCACTGCACAGAGATCTAATAAGGGGAGGTTGGAGCATAGTGCTGGCTGAGTGTCCTGCATGGAATGTAATGCACTCCAGTAATTGGTTTCTAAATGTGCATTCAGTTACATCTACAGTATATGGCCATTGGAATAATTCCCACCAGAGGAATGGACTTTATACAATATGGTTGCAGGCTGGGTGGGTTATACCCAACTTCTGCTTACTTGTACCTCATGTCACCTGTCTGTCTCCCTCTCCCCCCAGATTGTGAGCTTCTTAGAGGAGGGCTCTCTTCCCTCCTGTTCTCACAGCCCTCTTCTCTTGCACTTCAGTTACAGCTCTGTCCTACTCAGTGATTGTCTATATCCACATTTCCTCTTGCTTGTGACTGTTCATCTCTTCCAACGGCTGCCCGCCCCTAGGAGTATGCCAATTACTCTTTTGCTTCCTTACATCTCAGCTGTATTGTGTACTGAGAACTGTGGTGCTAATTGTTCCCTGTGCTCTGTTTTAGTTTTCTGTGATGTTAAGTTCTGTATACCCTGTATTGTTCTAATGTGTGTTCATGTACGGCGCTGTGAAACACTAGTGGCGCCTTATAAACAAATTCTGATAATAATACAGGTTGAGTCTCCCTTATCCAAAATGCTTGGGACCAGAGGTATTTTGGATATTGGATTTTTCCATATTTTGGAATAATTGAATACCATAATGAGATATCATGGCGATGGGACCTAAGTCTAAGCACAGAATGCATTTATGTTTCATATACACTTTATACACGCAGTCTGAAGGTCATTTTATACAATATTTAAAAAAAAAATTGTGCATTAAACAAAGTGTGTGCACATTCACACAATTCATTTATGTTTTATATACACCTTATACACACAGCCTGAAGTTCATTTAATACAATATTTTTAATAACTTTGTGGGTTAACTCTTTACGGCAGTTGGGATCATTGAAGCTGTGGACTCTTTGCTTGATTCCTGCCAGGTCAAACTACTATGGTATGGAGGCACTGGTGAGGAGGAGGCACTGATGCTGGTGAGGAGGAGGCGCTGGTGACATGCAGGGAGACGTGCAGGGAGTGAGTGGAGGAGGCGGAAGTGAGCGGAGGAGGTGGAAGTCGGGGCCAGAGCAGGGCTGAGCGGGCAGAGCAGTGATGCGTGCAGCAAGAGGATCGCTGCTGCTGCCGCCGCCCATGAGCTGCTGCCTCCGGTGTGAGTGAGAGTGTGGGTGAGTGTCGGGCTGCTGCTGTGAGTGCATAAGTGTGAGTGTGTAGAAGTGTGTGAAGAGACTGTGCTGCCGCAGACTCAGTGTGTGAGGGGGAGAGTAAGTGCTGGGGTAGAGTAAGTGTGCGAGGCTGCTGCTGAGTGAGTGAGTGAGTGTGTGCTGCTACAGACACAGGGGGTGAGAGTATGCTGCTGCTGCTGGGGGAAGTGAGAGGGGGAGAGTAAGTGTGTGAGGGCTGCTATTGGGGGAGTGAGAGTGTGCTGCTGCTGCAGACACAGCCTCCGTGTGAAGAGACTGAGAGCTGAGGATGCTGTTGGTGACGGAAGTCGGATGCAGCAAGTGAGAAGGAGGTGCGAAACAACTGCAAGGAGGTATAGCGTAGTCGCAGGAGAGGACCCACTCAGATAAGTATTGATTACATACTTCATCGTGTATGTGATTGAATTGGCTGTTTCTGCTGTGTTGTGAATATTGATTCTCTCCACAGCTAGGTCATAGTCAATATCATATTGCATTGTTTGTATTCATTGCTTGCATATTTTGTTGTATTATTTTGTATTGTTCTTCGGAAGGTAATAGGGAGTTGAGTTGTCAAGCAAATGGGAGGGGCCGAGTTTGAGAGTCTCACTCAGTGCATGTCATGCAAGATGTATGCACACCTGGAGAAGCCGTCCCAGGTTCAATACATCTGTGCGAGATGTGTGCGAACGGTTGCCCTGGAAGCCCAGGTAACTGATCTAGAGCAAACCGTTACGCAGCTGAGGAAGATTCACATTCTCGAGCAAAGTTTAGATAGAACAGTTAAGGAGTTGCAGGGGGGGACACCGGTAGATGAGAATAATCAGGTAGCTACCTGGGTCACTGTTAGAAGGGGAAAAAAGAGGGGGAGGCACGACATCTCTGAACTATCAAACCCTAACAAATTTGCCCAATTGGACGAAGATTCGGGGGATGATAGCGAGGAAATGACGGAGCTGGAGGAGACTGTTCCCTCTAGCAACCAGAGAAGTGGTCCCTCTTGCTCGGATGGGATGAAAGAGAGAGAGCTACCCAGGCAGATAGTGGTGGTAGGGGACTCTATCATCAGGAAGACAGATAGGGCAATCTGCTACCGGGATCACGATCGCCATACGGTCTGTTGTCTCTCGGGTGCTCAGGTGTGGCACATCACGGACCGGGTAGATAGATTGTTGGGAGGGGCTGCGAAGGACCCAGTGGTCTTGGTGCACAATGGCACCTATGACAAAGTTAGCGGAAGATGGGATGTCCTTAAGAAAGACTATAGGGACTTAGGCAAGAAACTTAAGGCAAGGACATCTAAGGTAATATTCTCTGAAATATTACCTGTGCCACGCGCTAGTCCAGGGTTGCAGAGGGAGATTAGGGAGGTAAATGTGTGGCTTAGGGATTGGTGCAGGAAAGAGGGGTTTGTGTTCCTGGAACACAAGGCGGACTTCTCAGTCAGGCACCATCTTTTTTGTTGTGATGGATTGCACCTGAATGACTGAATGAGGAGGGGGCGGCAGTGCTGGGGGGAAGGATGGTTAGAAGGTTGGAGATTTTAAACTAGGAGCCTGGGGGGGAGGGTTTAGCATGCAGTGAGAATAGTGGGGATGGCGGCAGTAAACAAAATGCGGGAGAAGTTGGGGGGAGGGTAAGAGCAGCCTGTAAGGGTACTAACATGGGTACTGAAAGAGGTTTTACCAAAGCACTAACTAATATCGATTATGGGTCATTGTTGCTACATAAGGTGAAAGCTGTCCCTAAAGCAAGGGGAAATACTTATCTTAGTTGTATGTGTGTGAATGCTAGAAGCCTTACTGGTAAAAAGGGTGAACTAGAAATACTTGCAGCAAGCAAACAGTATGATATTATAGGCATTACTGAAACTTGGTGGGACGAATCTCATGATTGGACAGTCAATCTAGAGGGATATATGCTGTTTAGGAGAGACAGACTAAATAAAAGGGGTGGAGGGGTGTGTCTTTACGTAAAGCCATTTTTAAAACCTGGAATATGGGAAGATATTCCGGAGGGGACTGTAGACATAAAGGAACAAAAAAGTTAGTATTGGGTGTGTGCTACAGGCCGCCTGGTATTAATGTATCTTATGAGGAATTGTTACTGAAGCAAATTGAAAGAGCAGCAGGAGTAGGTGCCATAGTAGTGATGGGAGATTTTAACTATCCAGAGATAAACTGGAAAAACGATTCATGTGATACTGCTAGGGGTAATATGTTTTTAAACATACTAAATGATAACTACTTAGTTCAACTAATTGAGGAACCTACTAGGTACAATGCAATCTTCGACCTGGTATTAACAAACAATGGGGAATTGGTATCAGGTATTAGAGTCGGGGAACCCATAGGAAACAGCGAACACAATATGGTCACATTCAATATCAGTTTTCATAAACAGTCCTATACTGGTTCAACTAAGACTCTAAACTTTAGCAAAGCCAACTTTGAAATGATGAGGGTATTTTTCAGGGATATTGAATGGGAAGGTTTGTTTCTAGGAAAAAATACTACGGAGAAATGGGATGTACTAAAATCCCTGCTAGCTAAAAATACTCTAAAATTTATTCCTACGAGCAGCAAAAAAAGGAATAAAAATCATAAACCGATGTGGCTTAACAAAAAGTTAAAGGAACTTATGGGCAAGAAAAGGCGAGCATTTCAAAAATAGAAATCTGATGGGAAAGCGGAGTCATTTCAGCACTATAAGGACTGTAACAAAATATGCAAAAAAGAATTAAGAGCGGCTAAAGTAGAAACTGAAAAACTAGTAGCAAAGGAAAGCAAAGCGAATCCCAAAAAATTATTTAAATACATTAATAGCAAGAGATTAAAGAAGGAGAGTATAGGCCCTTTAAAAGACAAGTTGGGAGTCTTAAGCAAAAATGATAATGACATAGCAGACACATGAGTTTTTTTCAACAGTATTTACTAGAGAGGACCCAATTCAGGGACTAACACACAATCTCAATAATTAGAATATCCCACTGATAGGTACTTCTTTAAGCGAGGAGGTAGTCTGTGACTGATTAAAACATTTAAAGATTAACAAGTCACCAGGTCCCGATGGAATTCACCCAAGGGTTCTAATAGAGCTTCACTCTGAACTTGCAAAACCGCTATTTTTGATCTTTAAGGATTCAGTTATATCAGGTATGGTTCCCAAAGACTGGCGTATAGTGGAAGTAGTGCCTATATTCAAAAAGGGAAGTAAAGCTGAACCAGGTAATTATAGACCAGTTAGTCTTACATCTATAGTGGGGAAAGTATTGGAAGGTATTCTAAGGGACAGTATTCAGAAGTTCCTTGAAGCCAATAAGGTCATTAAAAGGAATCAACATGGATTTGTGAAGGACAGATCCTGTCAAACCAACTTACTTGGCTTTTATGAAACAGTAAATGCAAACCTCGATCAGGGTAAAGAGGTGGATGTAATATTTTTAGACTTTGCCAAAGCTTTCGACACTGTACCACACATGCAACTTATCTACAAGCTACAAGAAATAGGGCTAGGAAGCACAATATGCACTTGGGTCAGAAATTGGTTTGATAATAGGGAGCAGCGCATTGTGGTTAATGGATCTTTTTCAAATTGGACTAAAGTGCTAAGTGGTGTGCCACAAGGCTTGGTATTAGGACCACTATTGTTCAACATTTTCATTAATGACCAGAAGGTCTAGAGAGTATGGTGTCAATTTTTGCAGATGATACCAAATTGTGTAAGGCTATAAATACAGAGGAGGATGCTGAGTCACTTCAGAACGACTTAGTTAAATTAGAAGCATGGGCAGCCAAATGGAGAATGTGCTTCAATACAGACAAGTGTAAGGTAATGCACTGTGGTAACAAGAACACAAATAACACCTACATACTAAATGGGGTAAAATTAGGGGATTCTGTACTGGAAAAGGACTTAGGTGTTCTCATAGATAGCAAACTAAGCAGCAGTACCCAAAGTAGGATTGCAGCAAAGAAGGCTAATAAGATATTAGCATGCATAAAACGGGGAATTGATGCAAGGGACGAGAGTGTTATACTCCCATTATATAAATCACTAATGAGGTCACACCTTGAATACTGTGTACAATTCTGGGCACCATAAAACAAAAAGGATATCCTGGAGCTAGAAAAGGTTCAGAGGTGGGCAACCAAAATAATTAAGGACATTGAGACGCTGGTAAAATATGAGGAAATGCTTGCAAGACTAGGCATGTTTACACTGGAAAAGAGGAGACTAAGAGGGGACATGATCAACATCTACAAATATATAAGGGGACCATACACAGAGCTTGCGCGAGACATGTTTTTGTTTAGATCAACACAGAGGACTCGTGGACACTCGCTCAGGTTAGAGGAGAGGAGATTCCGCACAATACAGCGTAATGGCTTTTTCACGGTAAGGACAATACGTGTTTGGAATTCCCTGCCTGAGGGAGTTGTAATGGCGGACTCAGTAAACACCTTTAAGAATGGTTTAGATAAATTCCTAATGGATAAGGATATCCAGTGTTATGGTGCATAGTCATGCAGTATAGTTACTATAAAAAGGGTATCCGGACTCCAGGTCGACAACAAAAAGGTCGACACACCTTAGGTCGACGCCAATTGGTCAACGCACCTTAGGTCGACATGGACAAAAGGTCGACAGGAACAAGGTCGACATAGAAAAAGGTCGACATGAGTTTTTTTAAAAAAAAATTCTTTTTTGGAACCTTTTCATACTTAACGATCCACGTGGACTACGATTGGAACGGTAATCTGTGCCAAGCGAAGCGGAGCAGAGCGAAGGCACCATGCCCGAAGCATGGCGAGCGAAGCGAGCCATGCGAGGGGACGCGGTGCACTAATTGGGGTTCTTGGTCACTCTACGAAGAAAATGACACCAAAAAAACATTCAAAACTCATGTCGACCTTTTTCCATGTCGACCTTGTTCCTGTCGACCTTTTGTACAGGTCGACCTAAGGTGTGTCAACCAATTGGTGTCAACCTAAGGTGTGTCGACCTTTTTGTTGTCGACCTGGAGTCCCAGACCCATAAAAAGAGGGATAAAACACAACGGCTGACATCAGCATCAGTCAAAATTTTAGACCAAAATAATCCTGCATAGGAGACCACAAATAGGTTGAACTCGATGGACAATTGTCTTTTTTCAACCTTAGATACTATGTTACTATGTTTGTGTACATTGAGCCATCAGAAAACAAAGGTTTCACTATCTCACTCTCACTCAAACAAATTCTGTATTTCGGAATATTCCGTATTTTGGAATATTTAGATATGGGATACTCAACCTGTAATAACAATCTGTGAGAGGTTGTGTCTAATTTTTTTATAGATTTTTTTTTATGTCTAATTAATTTCAGATATTAAAAAAAAACTGTTATACTAATAATTTGTGCTCTCATGAGTATAATCATTTGTGTTTAATGTTTAAGTAATCCAGCTTACTTATTGGGTGCAGCATTTACATACTTATATTGGTATATTTTAATAAGAGTGATCAGCACATATATTTGAATTTTTATATACTTAATTGCACCAATATTTTACAATGTATAAATCTGCCGCCCCCCCCACCCCCCACCCCACCACCCCAAATCAACCACACTAACATCAAGCTTGCAATCCCAGCCTTTTCTTCATGGAAGTGATAATAACTATTTGCTCTGATTATATGTATGGTTGACATGTAAACTGGTAAAAGTCTATATACAGGTAACCACACATTGCTTTTAAAAGTGCAGTTTGCTTGTTCATGCAAGTAAATAGACACCTATATTAGAAAGGAACGGCTACATGAGCTTACTCAGACTGTTGTCCTGAGCTTGTGAAAGATGTCCTCAGTAAGGTATTACAAAAGTTGCAAGCTTATATGTGGATCACTCTGGAACACCTGAAATGAGCAGGTAGTAGTCTGATGTACAGAATAAATGTAGTGAAACCAGTGTGCAAATGTCAGTGTGTATCATAAGGGGTGAGAAATCTTAGATGAAGGCCTGCTAAAGTCTGCAAGACAGCTACAATATGCTTTGGCATGAGATTTATATTCCAACAGGACAATGATCCAAATCAGAGGTCAAACAACCCATTTAAATGACTTGTTCTTGTCAGCAATCCTTAAATAACCTACTCATGACTATGGGGGGGGGGGGTATCCAATTAGGTGGGATCCTTTTTTGCCCCATAAATACAGCCTGTGCAATTACTGACCTATGGTTATTATCATGTGATCCAATTATAGGTCCTTTTTAATGGCCGAAAAAAGGACACGCGATCATTTGATAACATATGGGATCTGGGATAAGTCCCTGATGCCATGTGTTATAGCAGCTCCAACAGCTGCTTATCGCAGATTGTGCTTTGTGTGTCTGAGGCACCCAAAGCATAATCCCCGATAAGTGCTGCGTACCAGGTCTAATTGGATAGCCCTGGCAGAATCCATTAGCTGCAGTATATTACCGCAGCTACTGTAATTGGATACCGGCCAATGCGTAAATTACAGTTTTAAGATATACAGAGCTGGTAGAGACTTACCAAAATATACTTACATCAGTAATTGTAGCTAAACTTGCTTTCTTTTTCATCCACTATGGGTCACTGGAGTACTCCTAGGATATGGACGGGGCATTAGCAGGGATAGGCACAGTTAAATATTTACATTAGTAACCCTCCTCCCCCTCCATATTCCCAAGATGACTCAGTGTTTTTTTGTGCCTCCAGGGAAGGCACATTCTGGACTTGGCTCCAGACTTTCTTTTCTTAAAACGTTTTAATTTTGATCATAGTCCCTATCCAGCTTACTAAGAAGCTTGGGTCCTGGACTGTGTGTGAGTGTGTGTGATACTAGCACCACCGAACGGCTTGTCGGCAATTAATTAAGAAGCACTGCCATAGACCTGTTTCACAGCCTTGGCTGCAAGGAGAGAACAGAGCTTGCAGAGAAGCCCCGTCAGCCTCTAGACTCCAGCAGCGGTGCAGAAGGTAAGGAGCGGCCGGTCAGCTCATGCTGCCGCCACTCTGTCTGTTGGGTGTATGTAATGATGGGGGGAGTTAATGCCGGGCTGTGCGCTCTAGTTCTCCTTACATCCCGTCACTATGTCACATGCTGTCGCTGCTTAGGGGTCTCTGCCACCGGCTATCGCCAGTCTTACTTCTCCACAGTCTCGCTAACTGTGCCCGCCGCTGCACTATGTAAGATGCGGTGGGGGTATGTGCCACCGGCCAGTGCCTGGTCTCTTTCTCTCCATTCTCAGTAAGGACTGTTTCAATGTATTACTGTCTGTGTGCATAATGACTGGGAAAGCTAATGCAAAATCCAAGAAGCAGCTTGTCTGCGATAACTGTGATTATGTGTTACGTGATGGAACTTCCACTTGCACAGTGTGTCTTGCAAATATGGTTCCAAATAAAGACCTCTGCCCTGATCCTCCTTGGGCGATGATGGCAGGGGTGATGGCTGATTTGAAGTCAGAGTTGTCTACTGCACGAAAAAAATGTGAGGCAGCTAAGTCTAATTCACCTAGAATGTAAGAAATAGAAAATATCAATAAATAAAGCTTGTGCTTTAGCGTTGATCCGCACATGTATACTGGCGGTTTCATCAGAGGTTCCACTGACAAAACTGCCAGTATACATGTGTGGATAAACATGTAAGGAATAAAGAATATTACGCAGTGGATACACTGTCTCACCAGCATTGTTCCTCTGACAAGCCTAGCCAGCAACCTGCCAGCCTACTTACGCTGCTACTGAGAAAGGAGTGCTATCTAAATGGCCGCTGAGGAACTTACATATCCGGTAAGAGAGACCCATAGATGCTCATCCATACACGGCCATCTGGACATTAATTTGATTACCATGGGCACAGGTGGAGCATAGCGCTGTAGCGCTACAGAAGAACTTCAGCAACCTCCCTCTGACCCTGCAATATGCAGTATTTATACAGTTACTAAACAGAGGAGATTGATAGAACGATTTGCACTGCTAATACAAGCATTTCACACCATACCTCTGCAATTGTCATTACACTGCACAAAAGAGTTTAAAGGAGGTGAGCACTGCATTGGGTCTACTATTTCTCTGGATATAACTTTAACAACAGACTTACACTATATGTGCCATATATACCTTTTTGAATCTAGTATAAAAGACACTATAAGACATCGACCATTACTAACTAAAGTGTATTTCAATACGGTGTATCCAGAGACAGCTGTGTCAGTGATTTTTAATTAATTTTTAGATATTTAATGATATTGTTGTATGTTATGTGTGTTAACCATATGATATATTGTGTTTCAGGTGTAACTAATAAACTATTTTTATATTTATTGTACAAGCGCTCCCTTGAAATTTTCAATATCTTACATTCTAGCTAAACTACTTTCGGCACTCCAGTGGTGCCATTTGGGAGCTGCTTAATAATTGGAGTAATTAAAAAATTAGCAGAATAGGTGGTTGTACAAGCGCTAGGGAATTTGGTTGTTTTTGTAAGTTTGATTCAAGGTTAATGCCGTCTGAGAAACCAGAGTGGGCTCAGGATATTTCTAGAACTTTGCAGGGTTTACAAAACTCCATGTATAGTTCAATTCCTAAAAGTAGTCATCATTTGTCTCATCATTTACTGGTTTCCTCGGTGTTATATTCTGACGATTCAATGCCAGACCTGATATCTCAGGTAGAAGATGAGTAAGGTGAATTGGGCCAGGAGTCAGATAGTGAGGTCTCTGATAGCCTGGGCATTGATAATCTCATCAGGGCAGTATGCCAGGTGCTAGATTTTACTGAGACAGAGGAGTCTCTGTCAAAAGGTGAGAAGAGACAAAGGGAAACTGTGTGTTTTCCTTACTCAGATTCTCTTAATAAGCAGATGACGGAAGCATGGTAAAATCCAGATAAATGCTTTTGTGTGCGAAAGCGATTTCTGTCTAACTATCCTTTCCCACAAGCTATGACAACTAAGTGGGAAAATTCACCACCAGTGGATTCTTCAGTTTCAAAACTTTCAAAGAAGTTACCGGCTGCAACGATGCTTGAAGACCCGTCGGGATTGTAAGCTGGAGGCCATGCTAAAGTCCATTTATACAGTGCCAGGAGTGTCGCTTAGACCTGCTTTAGTTGGAATTTGTGTTAACAAGCCTGTAGTTGCATAACAGCTCAAGTTAGGCCTACAAGAAGATCTTTCCTCAGACCAGCTTCTACTGTACTTCTAACCGATAATTTTTCAAAATAGGCTGGGTATTTGGCTACGGCATCTATGGATGTTGGACAAGTAAGTTCTCAGATTTCAGCCTTTATTATTGAGGCCCGTCGAGCGCTTTGTTTATGGTCTTGGCAGGCCGAGGCAGAGTTGAAACGAGGAATAGAGGCGTTGCCCTATACTGGCGATGTTATTTGGTCCTGAATTGAACAAATGGAATTCTCAGGCTACAGGGGAAAATATGTGTTCCTATCGTTGCCCACACCAGTACCTAAAAGGAAGTACACTGGACCAGCGTACAGATCTTTTAGACCTCAGTCCTTTCGAGGCCGTGCTCGAGGAACAACCATGGTAGATGACGTGATTTTCAACAAACCACTAACCGTCACAAAGAAACAAAGCCATCTGACATATCAATGGCATGATGGGCTTACAGCCCATCTCCGATCTTCAGTTGTGGCAGCACACCTTCAAACGTTTCCTTGGCGTGATTTCAGACATCCACAGATGGGTGGATCTGCAATTTAGTGTGCAAAGGTTACAAAATAGAGTTCAATTGTCCACCACCAATGCGGTTTTTCACGACAGGCCTGCCTGTGTCAGGAGACAAGAAGGCGGTTCTGCAGACTGCTATTCAGTCTCTCGTAGATTCAGCTGTTTTGATTTAGGTTCCAGTTCACCAACAGGGTCAAGGTCATTATTCCAATCTTTTTGTAGTACCAAAGCTGGACATCTCGGTCAGACCAATATTGAACCAACAGATGAAGCCTCCGTTATCTTTGCTGGCTGAGGTGTTAGTCGCGATCAGGCATACGCAGCGTGCCTGGGCACAAGGAGGCTTGCCTAGTCATAGGGAGGCGCACAGAGTGTTTGGCGTTGCCTTTGAGTGTAATACCTGCTATTATCCACCAGATGTCGCTTTTTAAAATCATCATTGCGCATGTGTGTGGTCTCCATTAAAATACAATACTGAACTACAGCGTAAGAACTACTTTACTGGTGCATCTCATTACGCTGCAGTATGCTACAGTATGTCATACAGTATATTACAGTATATACAGTACAGATACAAATAGTACATTATATACAGACAAAAACATATGTGATAAAGCCACAGTATAGTCCATTGATGTTAGGAATATGTGAGCGTCCAGGTCCCACAGACAAATCAACAAATAAAAATAGTAGTGTATACAGATGCAAACGAATGTGTTACAGGTATGGTCTGTTGATGTTAGGGATATGTGAGCATCCAAATCCCGGCATAATCAAAACAAATGGGCTTATGCATCTGTCACGTGGCGACGTGTCCGAGTGGTGAAGTGTGCCGCTTCCCATGCTTAGAGTCCCGGGTTCGATTCCCAAAGTTTTTTCCTGACACTGTATTATTTTTTAATTTTTGTATCTATTGTACTATACCATCACATTCAATAGAAGTGTGCACACAAGTTTTACATAAAGCAGGGCAAAGCATGGCTACCACCTGTGACCCTGCACCACTTGGAAGCCCTCAGCTATGGACTGAGCAATGGCATATATTTTGCATGAGTCAGGGCAATGCTGAAAGAGCGTCTCAATACCCTACCTAAAATACATAGGGGTGATAGGGATAAGCAAGCGAGCTCTATGCACATTACGATACACCAGACTCAATGACATACAGTAGCAAGTTGACAATATGACTGCCGCCCATGACCATGCACCTCTTATGAGCCTTCAGCTATGGAGTGAGCGATGGTATAGGTTTTGCTGGCTACAGGGCAATTTTGAAGGAGCGTCTGAATCCCCTAGCTAAAATACATAGAGGCTATAGGGATAAGCGAGCTCTATGCACTGTACAATACACCGGACTCGACCGCATAGCAAACTGACAAAATGGCCTCCTCTGGAGTGACCTCACCATCCTACGATGGTTAAAATCATTCAGGATTGCCCTGATGGCCCTCCTGTATGCCCTCAGCTTCTCCTTATTGCTGGCAAGAGCTCGGTCCCTCCAGCAAACAATGCTGCAGGGCCTATCATGGCATGCTGACATTATCCCCACAGCATGGAGCATACAGCATCCGAGACGTGCGTCCCACATTGTTCATCTTGTGACCGTGATGCAGGATGTCAGTACAAGGGAACTGGTTTATACTGTACAGTATTGTGTTCAATGGCAGACAGTTTGAGTAGTTATGGAAACTGTTGTTTTCCTGTGCGCATAATCATATTCAAACTTCCCATTGGTTTTGATTATGCCATAACGGCTATGGGGTTTGGACGCTCATACTCTACAATACAGTACAGTGTATCCCTAATGTCAGTGGACCATAGTTCGTAACACATTCTATAACTGTGGCTGTAACATGATTTGCGTCTGTTTACACTAACTGTATACACTGTCTGTGAAATGAGCAAGTCTCCCAGGGGAGGGGAAAGGGGGGAGGTGGTTTAAAGACACTGCAAATACTGTATTGTGTTTGAACACAGTATTTAGCAATGTAGATCAATCCGCCGCTATTCGCTCTAAAGTACTGGATTAGTGGAGCATTAGCCACCCAGTGGTGGAGATGTGTATTGCATGCTGAATATGTAGTCGGGCCTCAACGCGCCTGTCCATGGGTAAACTCAGCAACCTAAGCTATCACCTATGTGCAACTAAACCTCCGTTTAGGCAGAGAAATGGCAAAGATGAGGGAGGCTTCATCTGTAAAGGGGCTCAATCAATACATCACTTACTACAGATTCAAGATGGAATCACTGCGATCAGTGACTGCAGGTTTAGTACCAAAGGAATTCATGATTTTGCTGGATCTCAGGGATGCGTACTTACACATCCCAATTTGGCCACCGCATCAAGCGTACTTAAGGTTTGCAGTACAGCAAAACCATTATCAATTTCAAGCACTACCGTTTGGCCTCTCATCAGCGCCTCGGGTATTCACAAAGGTGATGTCTGTGATGACTGCTCAACTCAGATCCCTGAGAGTGATAATAGTTCCGTACTTAGATGTCCTACTCATCAAGGCATCATCTCAACAAATACTCCTTCAAAATGCCTTACTAACATACAATGTCCTAGTTCAGCACGGTGGGATTGTCAACTTAAAAAAATCAAGCCTTCTCCCATCTCAAATTCAATTCCTGGGAATGATTCTGAATACAGTAGATCAACAAATTTACCTTCCAGAGGTGAAAGCACAAAGTATTCATTATCTGGTACAGTTAGTGCTCAAACCACGGACAATCTAGGTGCACTTGTGCATTCGACTGTTAGGAAAAATGGTAGTGCCTTTCAAAGCACCTCAGTTCAGAAGATTTCACTCACGTCCTTTTCAGCTAGATCTTCTCGTGCAGTGGTGAGGGTGTCATCTACAAATTCACTGCTCTGGTGGCTCCAAAACAAAAATCTCACAGCGGAAAAAAGGTTCGGAGCCTGGAATTGGATAATTCTGCCGACGGATTCAAGTCTCAGAGGTTGGGGAGCAGTGGTTCTGCATTGTCAGTTTCAGGGTCTATGGTCAGACCGAGAAAGATTACTGTCAATAAATATCCTGGAACTCAGAACAATTTACAACGCTCTGCAACAGGCAGTTCACATGCTACAGTCTCAGACTGTTCAGGTTTAGTCAGACAACGCGACGGCAGTCGAATACATCATCAAACAAGGAGGGACTCGAAGTCGCATGGCCATGCGATAAGTTGTTCGAATCCTCAATTGGGCCGAGCATCACCAAGTGATATTATCAACAGTGTTTATTCCAGGAGTGGACAAATGGGAAGCAGATTATCTCAGTCATCAGGATTTTCACCCAGGAGAATGGGCTTTACATCCAGGAGTGTTCCAGATGTTTGTCCACCGGTGGAGTTACCCACAGGTGGATCTAATGGCATCTCACCAAAATCATCAGACACCCAAGTATGTGTCCAGAACAAGAGATCTAAGGGCAGTGGCCGTGGATGCTCTCATGATAGCGTTGCCGTACAGCCTAGTCTATCTATTTCCACCATTTCTGCTGCTTCCTCGGTTGCTAAATTGGATCAAAAGAGAGTACACGACCGTCATACTAGTGGCACCTTATTGGCCTTGGAGAGCTTGGTTCTCTGATCTCCACGGTCTACTCGCAGACGTTCTGTGGCCGCCTCTGCTACGTCCAGACCTTCTGCACCAAGGTCCATTTCTTTACCTCGATTTAGTGTGACTGCGTTTGATGGGGTGGCTGTTGAAACCGCTCTCTTAAGATGAGAGGGCATTCCAGAGTCCATTATACCAACCATGTTACGTGCTAGGAAGCCAGTTACAGCAGCTCATTATCACAGGATTTGGTGAGCAAATATTGGTTGGTGTGAATCTCAGAAGTGTATCTGGTAAGTACCAAATCATATTTTTACCAACATTAAAACACATACATCATACCTCCCAATTTTCGCGGGACAGTTCCGTTTTTTTGGGACTGTCCTGCTGTCCCATCCGTGTCCCACGGTGGGGGGGGGCTGTTGGGAAGCTCCTGTCACTCTGCATCGGTGAATAGACGCTGTGTACATGTCTATTCACTGAACAGAGAAGAACTGGGGACATGTCAGTAGCAAACAGAGCGCTGGGCATGCCCCCCTAGTGATGAAAATAGGGGTGTGGTTCGTGATCACGGCACTCCGCGAAGCCATGCCCCTTCTCTATAGGCCACACTCTTTTATAGGCAGTGCGCATCTTTGCCGTGCGATAAGGTCCTGCTTCCCCTCATAAAGATGTTGGGAGGTATGCATGCGTGAATAGTTATGCAATCAACAATTGTCAATTTTAATATGTAATTAACTAGCTGTTCTACCCGTTCTTCACACAAGAGTTTCTGATTTTCATGGTTGTAAATATAAATGAGTGTTAAAAATTTGTAAATCTATAGAGATGTAAATTTGAGACGTCTTAATGTACGTAAATATTAATCAATGGTTCTTCCCAAGGAGCACCCATAGCAGATACGGTAAAATACATATAGAAAAAGATAATTTTAATTTATCAAAGGTGCACAATAAATTGGATAGTTTTATTCCAAATCACTTTTAAAAACACATCATATACATATACATATACATGAAACAATACATAAAAGAAAATATATGCAAATTTGCTTATAAGCCCTTGCCCTTTACTCCAAATAATTAGATGTTCAAAACGTCCATATGAGCTGCCACTCTTTTTAAAACCACTGTGTTATTTTTATGTTAATTTAATACACTGTATCATCATAGTTCCTTTAATGGAAACATCAGCAATTGCTTTGAACCGGAGTCGTTCTATTGTAACAAAATTTATGTGATCACATGCTTTTTGTTTGAAACAAACTAGCAGGGGGAGAGAGCTGTGTTCGATGAGTGTTCACAGCGGTATGCTATGACCCCCGCTGATTGTAACCGCACTGTGCAGTGCTGTATGCTCACGGCCGCAAATGTCTTTTAGCCAACCGGGGTATGGACCTCCTTAGCTAGGTCTTGCTTGTGCTTGATCCCCAATTTGAAGTAGCTCACCAGCGGGTTTTGGAGTGGCTCACCAGCGGATTTGTAATCCTAATGGATAGAGTGGAGTTTCTCTGGGCAGCAAGGTCCTAACAGTGACACCTTCCTTACACGTTTCTCCACTACTGTCCACACGCAGTTTCATCAGAGGAATAATAAGATACGGTAAAAATGACCATTTTTGTAGTTTATGAAATTCTACACACTGGAAGTGCAATCCAAATTTTGATCTGATTGTCCGTTTTGGTGTTATCATTCACACAATGCAAGCCACACATTGGTAATGATGTCATTATGTCAACCCCCTTTTCATCCCCTTAAGTGAGGTTTATTAAAATTCTAAGGGGGTAATTCAGAGTTTATTGAAGCAGCAAGGTTGTTAGCAGTTGGGAAAAACCATGGCCCTCATTCCGAGTTGTTCGCTCGCAAGCTGCTTTTAGCAGCATTGCACACACTAAGCCGCCGCCTACTGGGAGTGAATCTTAGCTTAGCAAAATTGCGAACGAAAGATTCTCAAAATTGCGAATAGAAATTTCTAAGCAGTTTCTGAGTAGCTCGAGACTTACTCTGCCACTGCGATCAGTTCAGTCAGTTTCGTTCCTGGTTTGACGTCACAAACACACCCATCGTTCGCCCAGACACTCCCCCGTTTCTCCAGCCAACCCGTGTTTTTCCCAGAAACGGCAGCGTTTTTTCACACACTCCCATAAAACGGCCAGTTTCCGCCCAGAAACACCCACTTCCTGTTAATCACACAACGATCACCAGAACGAAGAAAAAACCTCGTAATGCCGTGAGTAAAATACCAATCTCCATAGCAAATTTACTTGGCGCAGTCGCAGTGCGAACATTGCACATGCGCAATTAGTGGAAAATCGCTGCGATGCGAAGAAAATTACCGAGCGAACAACTCGGAATGAGGGCCCATGTGCACTGCAGGTGTGGCAGATATAACATTTGCAGAGAGAGTTAGATTTGGGTGGGTTATTTTGTTTCTGTGCAGGGTAAATACTGGCTGCTTTATTTTTACACTGCAATTTAGTTTTCAGTTTGAACACACACCACCCAAATCTAACTCTCTCTGCACATGTTATATCTGCCCCCCTGCAGCGCACATAGGGAGTAATTCCAAGTTGATCGCAGCAGGAATTTTTTTAGCAGTTGGGCAAAACCATGTGCACTGCAGGGGGGGGGGCAGATTTAACATTTGCAGAGAGAGTTAGATTTGTGTGTGTTATTTTGTTTCTGTGCAGGGTAAATACTGGCTGCTTTATTTTTACACTGCAATTTAGATTGCAGATTGAACTCACCACACCCAAATCTATCTCTCTCTGCACATGTTATATCTGACTCCCCTGCAGAGCACATGGGGGGTAATTCCAAGTTGATCGCAGCAGGAAATTTTTTAGCAGTTGGTCAAAACCATGTGCACTGCAGGGGGGGGGGGGGGGGGGGGCAGATATAACATTTGCAGAGAGAGTTAGATTTGGGTGGGTTATTTTGTTTCTGTGCAGGGTAAATACTGGCTGCTTTATTTTTACACTGCAATTTAGAATGCAGATTGAACTCACCACACCCAAATCTAACTCTCTCTGCAAATGTTATATCTGCCCCCCTGCAGTGCACATGGTTTTGCCCAACTGCTAACAAACTTCCTGCTGCGATCAACTTGGAATTACCCCCATGGTTTTGCCCAACTGCTAACAAATTTGCTGCTGCGATCAACTCTGAATTAGGCCCTAAGTACGTAGCTTTCCTATTTCCCACCTGAAGAATACCTATGTTAAAATTCAGCTTCTTAACATATCGGAACGTAAGAGAATTAGTGATGAGTCAGTCAGTGAATGAGTGAGGGCTTTCGCATTTACATTTATATAAATAGATGTTGAATAAGGTACAGTAACATATTGCTATGTTAATTTACAGATTCATCTATTGTGATCCCATAATGTAACATAAAATGTAAAGAAGCCAAAGGGGGTAAGTCTTTTTATTTCAACTGTGTTCCCAAGTAGCATTGCCAGACACTGCAAATTGTCATTTATAAATAATATTATTTAGTTTAGTCTAACTTTAAATTAGAAGAAAAAATATATCTATATACAGTACACTGGAATGGTGTGAGCTATATGGCTATAATTGTAGAGATTAGAAAACTATCTAGCCTGTCTATAAAATCCATAGCCATTTCAGCTGTAGTAATGACTTTCATGTGTGATAAGATTATCATCCATACAATATCAATAAAATGCAGCCATACAGATACTTTTAAAATTTTGGGATTAAAACGTAATGTCTTTTGAAGCTCCAATCTTTAACCATTCTCAATGCCTATCTACAGTCAAGTGCTATTTGTGATACCAAAAAACTTGAAGGAAATTATATGAAAGAGCACTATATATTGGTCAAAGTCAAAGTGTTTGCAATTGATAAGGGATTCTAAATGTAATTGCAGTTAGGTAATGGAGTACATGGAAGCCAGTGATTTATTATAAACCATTCAAAGTAATATACTTCACTATGCTTTACTTTTTCTATCTAATAGTGTTCATGTGATAAATAATTGTAATTTAGTGTAAGGTATATTTTTAGTCCAGAGTAGGAAATGCCCCAGATGGAAATATACTGTGAATACTTATATACTTCTGCTTATTCAATAAATTATATAAGTAATTATTCATTACTTATTATGCTATCTGTGAGAAAATATGTTGTGTAGCAATCACTTATGTGGACTCATCATATAATATGTACTTGTTAGCAGCTGGATTATTCTTCAGCATCCACAGTTTATTTAATAGTGTTGAGCCAGGAACAACGATGGCTGTAACCCATAGTAACCAGTCCAGTGTAATAAGATGAAACCAATATGTGTTTGGTTACAATACACATATCAATTTGCTCTTTTTTATTACAAAAACCATCCAATGTGACTTAAACCAGCTATTTTGAGATTGTAGTTTTATATATATATATATATATATATATATATATATATATATATACAGTTGTGCTCATAAGTTTACATACCCTAGCAGAATTTGTGATTTTCTGGCCATTTGTCAGAGAATATGAATGATAACTCACAAACTTTTCTTTCACTCATGGTTAGAAACAACTGTGTTTGCTCTTTTTAAATCATAATGACAACAGAAACTACCCAAATGACCCTGATCAAAAGTTTACATACCCCAGTTCTCAATACCGTGTATTGGCCCCTTTAACATCAATGACAGCTTGAAGTCTTTTGTGGTAGTTGTGGATAAGGCCCTTTATTTTCTCAGATGGTATAGCTGCCCATTCTTTTTGGCAAAAAGCCTCCAGTTCCTGTAAATTCTTGGGCTGTCTTGCATGAACTGCACGTTTGAGATCTCCCCAGAGTGGCTCAATGATATTGAGGTCAGGAGACTGAGATGGCCACTCCAGAACCTTCACTTTATTCTGCTGTAGCCAATGACAGGTCGACTTGGCCTTGTGTTTTGGATCATTGTCATGTTGGAACGTCCAAGTTTCCAGTGCCTTTGTAGCTCACACATCCCCAAAACATCAGCGATCCACCTCCGTGTTTCACAGTAGGTATGGTGTACCTATCATCATAGGCCTTGTTGACTCCTCTCCAAATGTAACGTATATGAATGTGGCCAAAAAGTTCAATTTTGGTCTCATCACTCCAAATTACTTTGTTCCAGAAGTTTTGAGGCTTGCCTCTGTGCTGTTTGGAGTATTGTATGCGGAATTCTTTGTGGCATTTGCGTAGTAATGGCTTTCTTCTGGTGACTCGACCATGCAGCCCATTTTTCTTCCAATGCCTCCTTATTGTGCATCTTTAAACAACCACACCACTTTTTTTCAGAGTCCTGTATTTCAGCTGAAGTTATTTGTGGATTTTTCTTTGCATCCCAAACAATTTTACAGGCAGCTGTGGCTGAAATTTTTGTTGGTCTACTTGACCGTGATTTGGTTTCCACAGAATCTCTCATTTTCCACTTCTTAATTAGAGTTTGAACACTGCTGATTGGCATTCTCAATTGCTTGGATATCTTTTTATATCCCTTTCCTGTTTTATACAGTTCAATTACCTTTTTCCGCAGATCCTTTGACAATTCTTTTGCTTTCCCCATGACTCAGAATCCAGACACGTCAGTGAAGCACTGGATGAAAGATGCAAGGGTCTTTCAGGAGTCCAGAAACTCACTGACCTTTTATACACACACACTGATTACAAGCAAACAGATCACAGGTGAGGATGGTTAGCTTTAGTAGCCATTCAAACCCGTTTGTGTCAACTTGTGTGTATGTTAACAGGCCAAAATATCCAGGGTATGTAAACTTTTGATCAGGGTCATTTGGGTAGTTTCTGTTGTCATTATGATTTAAAAAGAGTAAACACAGTTGTTTGACAATAAATGGCTTCACCCAACCACTAACCATGAGTGAAAGAAAAGTTTGTGAGTTATCATTCATATTCTCTGACAAATGGCCAGAAAATCACTAAATTCTGCTAGGGTATGTAAATTTATGAGCACAACTGTATATACAATTTATATATATATATATATATACACAATACAGTCCCTTGGTTCAGATCAACCAGTTATTTCCCCAATTAGGGACCAGGCGGCACTCCACGGATTTTTGATAAAGCAGCTTTTATAAATCAAAGTGCAATCAGTGCATCAAAATGAGCATAGTGCACCATGACACCCATAAAGGGAGAATATAACCTGTGGCGAGTACAGCAAGGCAGCAAGCATGCAAGGGAAGCATGCAAGGGGAATTTGATCGCTCACCCTGCTGCCGGCATACTACTGACCAAGATACCACAGTCGGTATACCGACAGCCGGCATCCCGGATACCGGTAATTCATACTGAACCCTACAGCCGCTGCATAGAACCCGGGACTTGGCATTAGACTTACCTCTCCTAGGCCTGCCCTGAGTCTCTCATTTGCTAGTTCACAAGAGTCTGGGGTGGGGGGGGCTTAGGAGAGGGAAGCCTAATGCCAAGTCCTGGGTTCTGCAATGCGGCTGTGGTATATAGCGCTGCTACCAATTCTGGACACATGCCAGCACCTATATTACATACATCTACACTTGTATGTTTATATGTGCTTAGTGTTTTCCCCTGCACAAAGTAGTCAGTGCTGCAGCCCAGGCGCTGCAGCCCGACTACTGTTGCTAAGACACCCATGCATTCAACTTTTCACAAAGCAGTCCCTGTCTTGTTTTTTAAACCAAGGTCATTACAGTACAGTATCTCGCAATTTGAAATAGGCTCACTTTTGCCTTTATTGTAACATCATACGTTTTAATTCTAATTAAGGATAATTGAAATTATCTAATGACAAAAGGTATCTGCATTTACAGATGGGAGTTAGCATTACATGGTTATTAACAGAGAAGGACATTAACTCACTACAGGACTTGGACAAAATGGCATGATATTCCGATAAATAGCCTGTGACATTCATGCGTCCGTTTTTTTTATAGGTAGAAAAGAACTACATCCCACAGAAAATACATGTTTTCATGGGAGATAGGCATCTCTCTCTAGTTAAAAAGCTCCCCTATGGCAAAGCTTTGTGAAGCCAATTACGGTGATAATATATATCACCGTAATCCTCTTATTGGTAGCAAGGGACGGGAATGTAAAAAATGCTTTATTTACATAAATAAAGCATTTTCTTTTAAAACTGATGAAAGAATGCCAGGTGACACATGCACATTTGCATCCACACTGACCTGGCAAAGTGTTAATGTCATCCTTTATCGGTGCCAGGCCAACATTGTTCAGCTGCCACCGGTAAAGTTTTAATGGCAGATTGTGAAGATAGGCAGCACTTGGAAGTCTGATTTACTAGTTCCACATTTTATTTAGATCCCTTAATGTTTAAAATGTAAGGTAGTACATTTAGGCTATGGAAAGAATTGAGCTACCTAAACATTAAATTAAATATTATTGGGGAGATCCAAGATGGAAAAGGACTAGGAATACTAATCCTGATAAGCATAAGACAGGGGATAGAAACACAAATGCTACCTGTGTATAGATAAGAGAATTTGGGATGTCCAAGAGATGGGTTATTTATCAATAACAGGGATTGGTGGATTAAATTCTTATTAGATAATTTACCAATTGTTTTTTTCCCCCTCAAAGGAAAACTTTAGAGGATACTTAATATCTATGGGGCCTAAGAATCCAACTCACGGGGGATATTTATCACTGGGGGATACTTATCACCTTGCTCCAGTGCAGGGACAGCTACAGTACTCTGAAAAATATGATTTTTACGCACTGTAAAATTTCTTCCTTGAAGTCCATTTGTGGAATGCCATTACTTCTAGGTTATGTGTAGTGAACTGTGGAGGCGGGCTGAAACAGGCTCCCACTCACTATATAACCACTCCCCATCCATCAGACCATGTAAGAGAACTCACAAAAACTGAAAAACACCAGCACTGATAGGTAACTTGGTATGAAACCGAACAAGGGAGGGATCCCAGCATCCCCTAGATGGACTTCATGGAAGAGATTTTACGATGAGTAAAAATTGTATTTCCTTTATCATCCATCAGGGGGATGCCATTACTTCTGGGATATACCAAAGCAAGCTAAATTAAAGGGGTGGCACATCAGACCCAGCTGCTCGAAGAATCTTTCGCCCTAAGCTGGTGTCCCGCACTCCATAGATATGGAAATGATAAAACTTTATAAAAGTGTGCACTGAAGACCAAGTAGCTGCTCAGCACAGCTGCTCTACTGAGGCACCATGCTTCACTGCCCAGGAAGCTCTGACCACATGAGTCAAGTGAGCCCGAATGGAAGCTTGCACAGCCACATTGGTAGACCAATAAACCTGTCGAATGCCAGCAGTGACCCATCTAGCAATTTAACCCTTAGAGGCTGGTGCATTATTAAACACTAAAAAGGAATATGTACGCCCAAAAGATGCAGTATGCTCTAAGTAAATGCGTAGTGCCCTTACCACATCCAGCAGTGTAAGAGAAATAACCTCACTTCCTGAATCTTGTCGAAAAGCTGGAAGGACAATGTCCTGATTTATGTGGCAGGCTGATACAGTACCACTTTAGGTATAAAAGATGGTTTAGTGTGTAACACTACCCTATCTTCGTGAAAAATGAGCAGCAGGGATGTACAAGAAGAACTGCTAACTCAGACACTATTCTGGCTGATGCAATAGCCAAAAGAAAGATAACCTTTAAAAATTCAATATCTCAATTCCACAGGTTCTACTGGCTCAAATGGAGACTTCTGAAGAGCTTCCAGAAATTTAAGTCCCAAGGATGGACTGGTGGCTCATACGGAGGCTGAATATGAAGCACTCCCTGCAGAAATGTCTGAACCTCAGGAATGTTAGCTAATTTCCTTTGAAAGAGAATGGACAGAGTTGAAATCTGTAATGGAATGTAACTTTAATGGAAGATAACCTGAGCCCTTTTGCCAAACCATCCTGGAGAAAGGATAAAAGGCGAGCTACTTGGAAACTTTCTGGCTTGAACTTCTGTCATTCACACCAGGCAATAAATATCTTCCAAACTCGATTATATATTTGGGAATTGACAGGCTTTCTAGCTTGTGTCATGGTTTTCACAACAGATTGTGAAAACCCTTTGGCTCTCAAGATCTTGGATTCAAGAACCATGCTGTTAAAACCAAGCAAGGCAAATCAGGGTGATGGCAAGGACCCCAAAGTAACAGGTCTGGGCGCAGTAGCAAACAATAAGGAACATCTGCCAGCATGTTCTGAAGAATTACATACCAGTGACGATGTGGCCAGTCTGGTGCTACCAGAATGACTGGCCATGCTACTGATTGAATCCTCTGAAGTACCCTAGGAGTCAAAACCAAAGGAGGAAAGATGTAACCCAACTGGCATAACCAAGGTGATACATATAGATTGGTAAATGCTCAATTAGCTTAGTGATATCATTCAGGTGCTCGAAAGGAAGGGGTATTTCTGAGCAAGAAAAAAAGCAATTGTTTCCCCAGCACACTGAATGGATAACAGTAACCAGATATAAATCCCACATGATAATAGAATTCAGAGATCTTCGTTACACATATTTGCGCAAATGTGTGGTTAAGCCCCAAAGCCGCATCAAGGCCTCTCTGTATATTTGGGGTCCCTAGCGCTATATCTAGGTGCAGGGTGTGGCACCCCAAAACACCAGAATGAGCCAGAAAGCACAGCGTGACATACCAGTGTAAAAAACTATAGTGTTAATAAATTAGTATTTAGGAAGCCGAAGCTATAGAGGGGGTGATACAAACATGAAATGTAATTAAAATAGAGAAATAGTGTTAGAAAATTAATAAGTGAAAAGTGTTAATAGAATGTAAAGGTATGCCACACTAAAGCCATCCAGCTCAGCCAGTCCAGAGGCACCACACCTCACACCTCCATTACCACAATCTGGGTCTAATATTAACCAGCAAGGAGTCACATGATAATGGCTCCTTACTAAAATATGTCTAAGCTAAGAGCTACTTACCTTGGAGCAACCCCATAATGCTCCATGTGGCATGTCAGGGCCTGCACCTCCTCCTAATGCAGAAACCTCTCTGCCTCACACAACATACATATAGATTGGTAAATGCTCAATTAGCTTAGTGATATCATTCAGGTGCTCGAAAGGAAGGGGTATTTCTGAGCAAGAAAAAAAGCAATTGTTTCCCCAGCACACTGAATGGATAACAGTAACCAGATATAAATCCCACATGATAATAGAATTCAGAGATCTTCGTTACACATATTTGCGCAAATGTGTGGTTAAGCCCCAAAGCCGCATCAAGGCCTCTCTGTATATTTGGGGTCCCTAGCGCTATATCTAGGTGCAGGGTGTGGCACCCCAAAACACCAGAATGAGCCAGAAAGCACAGCGTGACATACCAGTGTAAAAAACTATAGTGTTAATAAATTAGTATTTAGGAAGCCGAAGCTATAGAGGGGGTGATACAAACATGAAATGTAATTAAAATAGAGAAATAGTGTTAGAAAATTAATAAGTGAAAAGTGTTAATAGAATGTAAAGGTATGCCACACTAAAGCCATCCAGCTCAGCCAGTCCAGAGGCACCACACCTCACACCTCCATTACCCCAATCTGGGTCTAATATTAACCAGCAACGAGTCACATGATAATGGCTCCTTACTAAAATATGTCTAAGCTAAGAGCTACTTACCTTGGAGCAACCCCATAATGCTCCATGTGGCATGTCAGGGCCTGCACCTCCTCCTAATGCAGAAACCTCTCTGCCTCACACAACATACATATAGATTGGTAAATGCTCAATTAGCTTAGTGATATCATTCAGGTGCTCGAAAGGAAGGGGTATTTCTGAGCAAGAAAAAAAGCAATTGTTTCCCCAGCACACTGAATGGATAACAGTAACCAGATATAAATCCCACATGATAATAGAATTCAGAGATCTTCGTTACACATATTTGCGCAAATGTGTGGTTAAGCCCCAAAGCCGCATCAAGGCCTCTCTGTATATTTGGGGTCCCTAGCGCTATATCTAGGTACAGGGTGTGGCACCCCAAAACACCAGAATGAGCCAGAAAGCACAGCGTGACATACCAGTGTAAAAAACTATAGTGTTAATAAATTAGTATTTAGGAAGCCGAAGCTATAGAGGGGGTGATACAAACATGAAATGTAATTAAAATAGAGAAATAGTGTTAGAAAATTAATAAGTGAAAAGTGTTAATAGAATGTAAAGGTATGCCACACTAAAGCCATCCAGCTCAGCCTGTCCAGAGGCACCACACCTCACACCTCCATTACCCCAATCTGGGTCTAATATTAACCAGCAAGGAGTCACATGATAATGGCTCCTTACTAAAATATGTCTAAGCTAAGAGCTACTTACCTTGGAGCAACCCCATAATGCTCCATGTGGCATGTCAGGGCCTGCACCTCCTCCTAATGCAGAAACCTCTCTGCCTCTGACAACATACATATAGATTGGTAAATGCTCAATTAGCTTAGTGATATCATTCAGGTGCTCGAAAGGAAGGGGTATTTCTGAGCAAGAAAAAAAGCAATTGTTTCCCCAGCACACTGAATGGATAACAGTAACCAGATATAAATCCCACATGATAATAGAATTCAGAGATCTTCGTTACACATATTTGCGCAAATGTGTGGTTAAGCCCCAAAGCCGCATCAAGGCCTCTCTGTATATTTGGGGTCCCTAGCGCTATATCTAGGTGCAGGGTGTGGCACCCCAAAACACCAGAATGAGCCAGAAAGCACAGCGTGACATACCAGTGTAAAAAACTATAGTGTTAATAAATTAGTATTTAGGAAGCCGAAGCTATAGAGGGGGTGATACAAACATGAAATGTAATTAAAATAGAGAAATAGTGTTAGAAAATTAATAAGTGAAAAGTGTTAATAGAATGTAAAGGTATGCCACACTAAAGCCATCCAGCTCAGCCAGTCCAGAGGCACCACACCTCACACCTCCATTACCCCAATCTGGGTCTAATATTAACCAGCAAGGAGTCACATGATAATGGCTCCTTACTAAAATATGTCTAAGCTAAGAGCTACTTACCTTGGAGCAACCCCATAATGCTCCATGTGGCATGTCAGGGCCTGCACCTCCTCCTAATGCAGAAACCTCTCTGCCTCACACAACATACATATAGATTGGTAAATGCTCAATTTGCTTAGTGATATCATTCAGGTGCTCGAAAGGAAGGGGTATTTCTGAGCAAGAAAAAAAGCAATTGTTTCCCCAGCACACTGAATGGATAACAGTAACCAGATATAAATCCCACATGATAATAGAATTCAGAGATCTTCGTTACACATATTTGCGCAAATGTGTGGTTGAGCCCCAAAGCCGCATCAAGGCCTCTCTGTATATTTGGGGTCCCTAGCGCTATATCTAGGTGCAGGGTGTGGCACCCCAAAACACCAGAATGAGCCAGAAAGCACAGCGTGACATACCAGTGTAAAAAACTATAGTGTTAATAAATTAGTATTTAGGAAGCCGAAGCTATAGAGGTGGTGATACAAACATGAAATGTAATTAAAATAGAGAAATAGTGTTAGAAAATTAATAAGTGAAAAGTGTTAATAGAATGTAAAGGTATGCCACACTAAAGCCATCCAGCTCAGCCAGTCCAGAGGCACCACACCTCACACCTCCATTACCCCAATCTGGGTCTAATATTAACCAGCAAGGAGTCACATGATAATGGCTCCTTACTAAAATATGTCTAAGCTAAGAGCTACTTACCTTGGAGCAACCCCATAATGCTCCATGTGGCATGTCAGGGCCTGCACCTCCTCCTAATGCAGAAACCTCTCTGCCTCACACAACATACATATAGATTGGTAAATGCTCAATTAGCTTAGTGATATCATTCAGGTGCTCGAAAGGAACCAAGGTGATGTCAGGACATCCACCAAGAATGCCTGAGGAGACTGGGACCGAGAGCCATATCTTGTGAGTTTCTTGTTGAGATCGGAGGCCATCAGATCTATATCTGGAAGCCCCTATCTTGACACCATCTCTGCAAAAACCTCCTGGTGTAGCTCCCATTCCCTTGGGTCCATCTTGTGGCAGCTTAAAAAGTCAACTTCCCAGTTGTCTACTCCCAGAATGTAGACTGCTGAAATTGCTGGCAACAACATTTCTGCCCAACTCAGGATATGAAAGACCTCTCTCATTGCTCTCCAGCTGCATTTGCCACCCTGCTTGTTTATGTATGCAACAGCCGTGGCATTGTCTGATTGAATCCGCACTGGTAAATTCTTTAAATGGATTGAGCCTGCACCAGTGCCAATCTAATTGCTCTCAATTCCAGTATGTTGCTGGGAAGGAAAGTTTCCTTGCTGGACCAAACCCCCCTGTAAAGCGGGCATATGTGGTAATAATGATCCAATTCCTTACTGTCAACTGGCAACTTCTGTTCCTCTGTTTATCTCCTGTAACCACTACCGGAGTGACTGACGAGTCTATTGAGATAATCTGGGGTGGTGTATTTTAACTTACAAGAGCTTGTTCATCATTTCCTGGTGGTGTATCATGCTGAGTTCACTCAGCTGCATCTGCTTACCAGTCCAGCCCCTATCCCTGCTCTCTCCATCGTGTCAGGCCCACTCCCAGAAGTGACATCATCAGTGGGCGCCTGCATGTGCAGTGACAGCGCACCCCCAGGGAGGGCCCACAAGCCTGCCTATGAATAGGGCCTCTGCAGCAACCACTCTGTAACTATACAGAGTGACCTGGCTCCTCAAGGGGTGAAACACCACAAGAACACTGGTGATTACCGGCTGCCTTTTTGTGCAGGAAACAGAGGCTGTACTGGGAGTGACACCCTGCCCTGGCTGCTCTGCTTATATGTACAGTTCTTTTAAGCAATAAGGCTCTGTAAACTTACCTACCCTTTTCTTGCCTGCAGCTTCCTCAGATATGTGTCTGTAGCGTAGAGCTCCAAGGACCTCTGTGGTTTAGTGACTCTCCCAGAAGCCGTCTTTTAAGGTGGCCATACACTTATGTGACTTCTCCGAGGGAGAAGTCGCATAAGATTTCCCTGGAACCACCCAGCAGCTTCCCAGCCTTGAGCTGAAAATGCAATTCATGGGGTTTCAGATTTTCCAACAGATTTGCCAACAGTCTAACAAGATCTTAAATAGCCTAAAGTCCAGTGAATGGATGACTCCTGTCTCTTCCACCAATGCATTTCAATGTTCAGTCTTTTTCAAGGTGTGTAAGTGGGGGCCATGGGCTGTCTTCTATATACCTCCTGTCTTATTCCTCATCCCATTTAGGAGTTACAGGGTAGGCCAGTACCAGTTTTATACATGTAATAAAGCTGGTACTGCTGTAAAGCTGTTATTAGATTCAATCTACTGATATTCATGATGTTGATTATCTGTTATAGTAATATAACATACAGATCCCATTGTTATTACATTTTAATCTACTGTTAGTCATCATTTTAATTTTCCAGAAAAACAATATAAGATATAGATCACATTACATACAGTATATGTGTAATTGTTAAATCTCATTCTAAAAGCTTATATAAAATTATATATTTGTACATTATGTACAGTAGTTCGGAAATATTTTTTTAATGTCTTGGAGATATAATTTTATTGTATATATACTTTCAATGGTGACTGATCACTGGGAACTTGGGCCTGTCTGTTTGTCCTAGTTCTGTTCCCTGGAAACCAAAATTCTGTTAAAATTTTGTCGGTAACAATAACGTATTTTGAAAAAGGGTCACAAATAGGGCATGTGGTCTTACATACATTATGTGGCTTTTCCACCCTACCTAATGTACTCCTGTCCCTATCATTGTAAACTTGAGTCCAGGAGTCTTCTTTCGTGTATGCTTATCAGTGTATATATGGAGTATGAGCCTCCTATATAATAAAAGGCTAACACTGCTCCTCACCTCTATGGGGGGAATTCAAGTGTTTTGCGTGCCCGCACTTACATTACAGTTATGTTGTTTCATCATTTTGATGGGCTGGTAACTAATAGATTTAGAATACAGTATCTTATCTTATATCACATTTTAGAAAATGAATTAGGTTGAGTTGCAAAAGAATCTATAGAAGTCAATTCTTAGAGGCAACTTTGTAAATAGCTTTTTGTAGATTGTCTTATATAAGTCTGACTGGCAAAAGTTAAATGGTGATCAATATTTCTAGTCTCCAACAACAACCACTTTACCTTTAGCCTTGTGAGTGCATTGCACTTAATTGTTTTTAAATAATAAATATATTGTTCATTTGTCACTGTTTCATTTAAGAGCTTGGTAGCTCAACATAGTCTGTTACATTGTAATAGATTGTGCTTGCTGCAAATTAAACTAGTTGTGTGCAGGGCCGGCGACAGGGGGGGTCAAAGGGGACACCTGTACCGGGCCCCAAGGATCAGAGGGGCCCCAAGTATATGCTACTTAGTGTCCAACAGGGAATCATCATGGAGTTATTGGGGAGAGACAGACCGTGGTGTGTGTGGGGGAGGAAGGAGAGATATACATATTTATATCTCTGTATACTGTAGATAAATAAAAATAGATATACTTATTTAATAACAGTTTATTATATAGCGCAGCAAATTCCGTCGCTCTGAGGGGGCCCCAGAGATATCACTGTACCGGGCCCCAAGATGTCTGTTGCCAGCCCTGTGTGTTATGTTATGATGACCTTTTACTTCTATACAGTATCTGTCTGACAGTACCAATTATTAGTGTTCAAGAAAATTAAAATCCTAAGCCAATGTTATGGTATTTTGCACAGTTCTCACATCTTAGAAAGCTGTGCTAAATACCTAAAAAAGGACAGGATACTGTATGATTTTTTTAGATAGAAGCCATTTAGAGATACAAGATAAAAGATTGCAGCTTCTTGTGAGATCTCCTTTCAAAATCTGAAATAAAAAAGGACGCTTTGAAAGATATATTCTAAAGGGTAATTATTACAATGTCACTATTGAACTTAAGATTTCAATAAATTGATATTATTCATGTTTTGTGGAAAAAATCCTATTGGAACATTTTTTGACTGTTCAGATGATTTCAATATGATATAATTTAATATACAGTGAAGATAAAAAGTATACACAACCTTATTGAAATTGTAGATGTTATTTTGTAAAGCCTGATATCTAGATAATTATAATTATCACAAAAGGAACATTTTTTGACTGTTCAGATGATTTCAATATGATATAATTTAATATACAGTGAAGATAAAAAGTATACACAACCTTATTGAAATTGTAGATGTTATTTTGTAAAGCCTGATATCTAGATAATTATAATTATCACAAAAGGGACAAAAAGAAGTATAATGTATCCAGTGGAGTCACAAGGGGGGTTCGGCCTGCACCTAGGTGTCACCAGCTTAGGGGTGACACCAAAGTGCCGGCTCATGCCATGGGCGGATTTGCTGCTAGGCAACCGAGGTATGTTCTTAGGGCCCCTTGAGTCTCGGGGCCCGGCCAGGGGCGGATTTGCTGCTAGGCTCAGTGGCTCAGACGACAGGCCCCAGCAGGATGTCACCACACGCTGATTTGACAGCTGCCGCTTGGACCAGTACCAGCTCACGCCCACAGTCAGTGTAGCCCCCTCCTCCTCCTCTCCTGCTGCATGGGACTGATTTGACCAGCAGCGCACAGAGACCGGGAGACGTAATGGGCTGCTGGAGAGCGTAGAGGAGATCCCACTTCCAGCTGCCTTTAAAATCTGTGCGGCTGCAGCGGGGGGAGGGGACTAAGGGGGGGGGGGGGGGCAATCCAGCTTGTTTATGGGGTATGTGCCTGCCAGTGGGGGGGTACAATTGGCACTTGGTGAAGGCAGGGGGTGAGTCAGTAAGAATGAGAGTTTGTCTGCCACTGCTGGCCAACAATCAGCATGTGTGGGGGGATGGGTGCCTACCAGAGAGTGCTGCTGGTGGTGAGGCCAACAATCAGTGTGTGGGGGTGAAGGAGGGTATATACATATTTATTAAAGGATGAGATACAGATATGGATATACTGTATATATAAAACACTGGTGCCCGGCACTCACTGCAGTCAATAGAAGTACCTGGGTGCCCTCAGCATAAATAAGCCATGTATATAATCCAAGAAAGGCAGCGGCACTCCAGGATTTGTAAGGTGCATAAATGTATTATGAAAAAGGTCACAAAAGGCTAACATTTGGGCTACGGGCCCCGAAACATTGGCAAGGGGCTACGGGCCCCAAAATGTTGGCCTTCTGTGACTTTTTTATAAATACATTTGTGCACCTTACAAATCCTGGAGTGCCGCTGCCTTTCTTGGATTATATATATATATATATACAGGTTGAGTATCCCTTATCCAAAATTCAAAATCCCACATTTTTGGGTCCGCTACTGAGATAATGACATATATATTATATATTATGTGTATATATAGATATATTATATAGATATATATATATATATACATATATATGTGTCTTATCTCAATACGGGAACCAAAAATGTGAGGCTTTAAATTTTGGATAAGGGATATTCAACCTGTATATATATATATATATATATATATAATATGCAATAGATATACCAATCTTGGATGCGTGGTCGCTCTCTAATATACACACTCCAAGTCATGAGTATATTAGAGGGCAAGCACACACCAAGAGTGGTATATCCATATTATAAAATGGCCCCCATTGTGCCAAAAAAAGGTGAAGCAGACACAGAGTAAAGTAGTTCAGAATAGGCTGTTAAATTTGAATTGTTTTAAATTAATATACATTTAACTGTAAAACAGTGTAAGTGACTACAATAGTTGACATTTTTTCTTTCAGAAATGTATATTTGAGTTAGGCGGGGATGTGCCGCTGTCAGTGAGGCAGGGATGTGCCGCTGCCAGTGATGTTCCACTGTCAGTGAGTAGTCTCTCTGTGAGTGATGCTGTTGTTTATAGTTGGGTTTATTTACAAATGGTCATGTGAGTGTTGGAAGTGTGCGGTAATGGCCATACGATGAATGACTAAAGGTCCGTACACATGGAGCGATTGTGACTATGAGCGATTTTGTCTGAGCGATTTACCATGAACTGGCAGTAGGCGATTGTGACTATCTGTACCAGCGATTTTGCGCAAGCGATTTTGGCTATGGGCGATTTTGCTATGGGTGATTTTGACTGTGTCATACTTTTCCGGCGACATAGTTAAAATTGACTTGCCTGCACAGTCTGTCCTAGTGATACGCTTGCTTGAGCTGCTGAACCTAGTGCCACCTATTTATGAAATCTTTTTTATAGACCAATGACTACTTAATCACAATGCTGATTTTTTTTTTTAAGATCCATATGTTGATTCTGTGTCTGCACTGTATGTGCTTCAGTTTGATATTTGCATACTATTGTGTATTGTCACAGGATGGAGCCACACTCATCTAGTGTGGCTCCATCGCAGACGTGCACTCCCGGCGGGACTAGGCGATCCAGCACCTAGCCCCGCTACGGGGGTGCACAGAGATGCTGGCAATAAAGTAAATGGAGCACATGCGCATCACGGATGCGCGCACTGCCCAGACACTGCGATAGGCACGCCTAGGCAGGTGCGCCCGGGCACAGATGGAGCCATGATTAGTGTGGCTCTATCTGTAGCAATTTTTTTGTGTTTGTAACCATTATAGTTGATACAGTATGCACATCTTTTTATTGATTACCCATGCAGTTGCTTTGCAACCTTGATTAAAACTGCGTTGATTGTATAGTTTACTAGCTTAAACAACATTGGATATTGTGCAGGTATGCAGCGGTGCCTGTGCTGCTTAGTGTATTTTTTTAGATATTTACGATATATTTAGGGAGTCTTTTCTTTCACTATTTCCCATAAAGGGGGAAAATGACATTTATTCCCTGTTTCCCATTGTTTGATATTTGAGTTCCTGACAGATGTCTACTGTGTCCCACAACATCACTTCCGGTACTGCGAAACTGGCTTTCAGTCCCTATGTCGAGTCAAGAAGGTACGGGTTCCACAAGCTGGATGTTGATGAGTGGAGACTGGAGGGACTGGCAGGCACAGACGATTGGGATTTGTGAATTTTTTTTGTTATTTATAGCTGATATCCTTGTTATTAGTAGTAAATTGTCTGCCCTGACCCACATTGAAAAATGTATAGACGCATTACAATATGTTTTATATAGGTATAGTCTTGTGTGAGCTGCAGCTTAACAACAGAGAAAAGAACTAGAGAAAAGTCCAGGTAAATATTTTTCATTTTTTTTCATACTACTTAACTATAACTACGTGGGTATTTCAATGATTTCCTGCCAGGCCAGAGCAGGTAGACCACTGCTTCCCTTCAAGGCCATTAGACTGCACTTCATATCAGTCATACATTTTACAACTGATGTTAAGACAGTTTCTAGTGTGATCAGATTTCTGCATCTAAAGGGCACATCAGCAGCTGAAATTCATTGTCAACTTGTTAAGGTGATAACATATCACGGAAACAGGTTTGTGTTTGGTGCACTGCCTTTGGTAACAGCAGGACAGACGTTTAAGTTACAGCGCTACCATTGGGAGGTACCTGACCACCCCCCTGCAGCCCTGACCAGGCCCCAAGTGATTTCCATCTCTTTGGACCATTGAAGAAGCGCCTGGGTGGAAGGCTATTTGCAACCAACAGTGAAGTTCAGCTAGTCATCATATCCTAGCTTCAGGCACTTGACACTGATTCTTCTATGCTAGGATATATGCCTTGGTGTACCATTGAAACAAATGCTTTGAAAAGTATGGGGACTATATGGAAAAATAATCTGAGCCAAGGCCATGCTATTGATTATATATATATATATATGCTTGGTCTGGCACTCCTCGTTCCCGCAGGGTATCGGCTCCAGTGCCCTCCCTGAGCAAAGTAGCTCTATATATATGGTTGGTAGAAGGCGGCACTCAGGAGACTTTCACAAGTATAGAAACGTGCTTTTATGTGCGTCAACGTTTCGGGAGTCGCACTCCCTTCCTCAGGACACAGCAAAAGCACGTTACTATACTTGTGAAAGTCTCCTGAGTGCCGCCTTCTACCAACCATATATATATATATATATATATATATATATATATTTATATATATATATATATATATACACATATACACACACAAGTTGAATAGATGTAACCATATTTAATGAACCACCCTTGTGTGCGTGTGTGTGTGTACAGAACACCTCCCCGGTAAGTCCTGCATTTGCCTGCGTAAAACAATATATTCAATATATTGTACACTTACTTATGACTTTGCTGTTTTGTTTTGATGCTATTTTCAGTAGGAAAATATAGTGCATGGTATACTTATGATAATATAATTACTATTGTCCTTTCTTATAGTGTAGGAAAACTACAACATACTGTCATAATAGAGATTGCTTTGTATTCTCCATTAACCAGGATGTATAAGCACACATCTGGGTCTGCTAAACGAAAGAAAAAGAGAGAGATGGAAAAGGAAGCACTTAAACAACAAAAGCTGATGCAGTCTTTCATAACTCTGAAGATTTCTACAGTGTCTTCTAAGGATCCTGAATTTGATGCACCAGGAACTTCTCAGAGCAGTATTGATGTAGACATCAATACATGTGTACAGCAGGATGCTTGCCCTTCCAGCTCAGAAGAAACCTCCACAAGCCTGCTGTCTGGAACATCCCATGAGATAGACACAGCAAATGTACAACAGACCTTTTCTGCTCTTGTTAAAGAAATTGCAGATCTGCAGACCGAGAACATTTAGCAATCATCTAGTGCCTTCTCAAGATCACAAGATACAGCCAGAAAATCTATAGAGAATTATATAATTGTAAGTTATTCTCATGATCACGCTGACTAGGGACTGGGTAATAATATTACAGAATCCATGAGAGAATATTTTTCCCACAATCCATTAAAAAAAATACTTGGTCAGATTTTTCAGCATCCAGGAGAATCTATTCTGATGGCACACTACTTCTGACTCCAGATCTATTTTGGAGAAAAAAAATTCATGGTGAAAGTGTTCATCGTGATTGGCTTATATACTCTGAATCAAAAGGCACAGTATTTTGCATCCCTTGCAAACTGTACAGCAGTACATCACATGCCCTTGCAGCAGAAGGATTTAATGATTGGAAAGATGCTAGAACAAGGTTTAAAGAACATGAAACATCAATTGATCATCGCAGCTGTGTAATGAAATTAACATAACGAGCCAAACATAGTTGCCGGATAGACCATGCCCTTGTTTTACAAATTGATAATGAACAAAAATACTGGAGAGAAGTCTTAAAGAGAGTTGTTTCCATTATCAAGTTCCTAGGGGAACATGGTTTACCCTTTCGGGCCATGATGAGCTATTTGGTTCTCCGCAGAATTAATGTTTCCTTGGATGTCTAGAACTTATTGCCCAACTTGATCAATTTCTAGAAAATCATATCAAGCAATACAGAGGAGCAAGAAGTGGAGTAAGTAATTACATGTCCTCAACCACAGTTGTCAATTATTGCCCTTTAGGGAGCTAAAGTGTTAGAAACAATAGTTAATGAACTGAAACTAGCCAAATATTATTCTGTTATTGTGGACTCCACTCTGGATCTCAGTCATGTTGATCAACTAGCAATAGTTGTGAGTTATGTAAACAAAGATGGATCAGTTGAACGATTTTTAAGATTTGTGCCAATACATTCCCATACTGGAGAGCACCTTGAAAACACTTTACTATCCGTGCTTTCAGAAGAAAATATTGACATTTGCAACTGTCAAGGACAAATCTATGACAATGCCAGCAATATGTCTGGAAAATACAATGGAAGGCAAGCAAGAATTTGTGCAATCAATCCTTTAGCCATGTATGTAGCTTGTTCTGCTCACTCACTCAATTTAGTTGATTCTTGTGTGACAGCTGTATCATTCTTTAATTTTTTTGGAGTGCCTTTACACCTTTTTTTCTTCATCAACTCATCGATGGGAAATACTTACTAAACATCTTAGCCAATCATCTGGACACCTTTCCCTAAAAAGATTGTCAAACTCAAGATGGTCAGCTCATGCTGATGCCACAAAAGCATTAAGAAGAGGCTACAAGAAAGTTGGTAATGCACTTAATGAACTGAAGAAGAACAACAACCTGTGAATGCTCGAGGAGAAGCAAAAGCTCTGGAAGAGCAACTTAATGCTTTTGAAATTGCTATCTTGCTTGTTGTATGCGGCAAAATTCTTGAGAGATTGGATGCAACAAGTAAGACTTTGCAAAAAACAAATGTTTGCATTGATGAAGTTGTGAAGCTCTACAGTTCACTGTGGGAATATGTCCAAAAAATTAGAGATTGTTTTGACAAATTTGAAACTGAAGCCAAACTAATGACATCCAAACATCTTTATCCAGGTGAAGACAGGCGCTCAAGAATAAGGAAATGTTTCCATGATGAGGAAGAGACCAATGATAAACCGCATTTTTCAGCGAGAGAACAACTCTTTTTCAATACCATCACTTGCATAATAGATCATCTTCTTGTGGAGCTGAAGAAACGAAACAAGTCTTATAAAAACATCAATAGGCGGTTTGCAATTCTTAAACCATCAGCTGGAATACCCGTAAATAAGGTGCGCAGTTTGGCAGATAATCTGCAAAACAGTTATCCAGACGATCTTGATCAGAGCTTTACTGAAGAATTTATCCAATTTTCTTCAATGTTACCTCAGGAGGATAACCCAGTGGCAATGAGGCAGTAGTATTGACCATGATCTCATGGATACATTCCCCAATACAGAAAACATGCTACGTATTTTTTTATGTATGCCTATTGCTAATGCAAGTGGAGAGAGGTCATTTTCCTATTTAAAACGAATACAAAATGAAAGAAGAACCACCATGGGTCTAGATCATCTGTCAGCGCTATATTTGCTGGCTGCGGAATCAGGTCTTGTTAGACAACTGGACTTCAAGGACTTAGTGGATGCTTTTCAAAAAAAAAAAAAAAAAAAAAGCACACAGAATAACACTGTAACAATACTTCTAAAGATAAAGGGATGCTCTATCTGTGAAAAGAAAAATTGATTGTAACGGTGTATAGTGATGAGGGATTTTTTTGTATGACAATGTTTACAGTTTGTCATACCAGGCGTTATAGGTTAATATAACTTTGTCGAGGATTGTTTGAAGTATGTTTTATGTCAAACGTACAATATTACAAAAAAGTGTTGCTTAACATTGTTTGCACTTTGATTTAAAGCATTATTTGCACTGTTTTATGTTTACAACATTGTTTGCACTATATTTTGTAGTAGGCGTTAAAGTTCATATATATTGTTTATATATTTCAAACATTGCAGTTTATCGATATCAGGTGTTAAAAGTTAATATACTATAAATTATTTTGTACTACATTGTTTGCACTTTCTATGATATCAGGCGTTAAAAGTTTTAATAAATTATTTTTTATTATGTTTGCGCTGTGTTTTTATGTACCTTTTTAATGTTTGTGATGCCAGTAATGTTTAACGTTTTAAAAAGTAGAATATAAGAAGGAAAAATGCCAAATAATGTACGGGGAATAAATCAGGAATAAAAATATAGTGTTATGGATTGTTTGAGGAAGGGGGGCCCCAAAACTGTATCTTGCTTAGGGCCACTTAAGATCTAACTCCGCCTATGGCTCCTGCTCAGTGACAGGAGCCAGGTGCTGCACTGTAACATTACAGTGCAGCACCCTGGTTCCTGTCACCGTGTAGGAGCATTTACTGCAGCTGGAGCATTCCCCGGGGGCAGAACCTCTCCTTCCGGACTCCTGGCATGATGAAAACGGGGGACGGGATGCCCCATCTCGCGAGAACATGCCCCCATCTCGTGAAGCCACACCCCTATCCCACAAAACCACATCCTTTTTTGTGTCCACCACACCGGGTGTCAAGAGGCTTAGTGATGCCTCTGAATGTATCTTTTTGTGTGTATTGCACCGATACTATTGAGGAATTCATGCATCATTTACGGTTTGGGACTTCCTTTGGCCTCCCTGCTATTGTGGACAAATTTCTGACCCTGATATAGAACTTTCTATCTTTCCTTTTGGACAACTAATTACGATTTAGTGTTATGGGAATCTTCCTTTGAATCATTTGCGTCACACGTGGACTGGATAAACGGTAGTCCTCCGGCACTAACTGCAGTTAATGCATATCAATATAAAAATCCCTCTACTCATTGGAGAATTTATCTCTTTATATTTTAGTAGATAACATACAGACAATCAAACAGTGTAACAATTGACAGTAAAAATCTTACACAGTTACTAAGAGATCATGTATCTAGAGGTACACTCGCATGAAATTCAAGATTTTACATTTTGTTAATTTGTAATAATCTTTAACATTTCACTAACACAGTTTTTTTAATGAATGTCTTTAAGTGTCTGTCTTATACACTATATTCATGCATTACAGTATTTAATTGCAATAAGGATCTTTTTTTATACTAAATTACCTTTAGTCACTTTTATATATCCTCACAACAGTAGCCTGCACTCCAGCTGCACCTCTTTAAAATTAATTTAAAATTAACTATAAATTACAAAAGCTCTTTATTCTCCAGTTATTTTCAGGGCTCAAGTCTTTCAGACCCCAATGGGGATGATTTAATTAGGATCCTCCTCTGTATACTTGTTCCGAACTAGTCCAACTAACGGTGGTTATCCTTACTACTGTTTTTTCTTATGATACATATTTCGATTCTGGTATGTATTATGTTCAAGATCACCTGTTCAGGTCTTTCACTTGGAATTATTGGGTAAGGGACTTTATTCCTCAATCAGTAGTACCAATAAAAATAATGGTTTAAAACACCTTGTTATCATGGAGAATGTATAATTTGGCATTCTTAATATGTATTGTTTATTAGTAAATGTTATGTTTACCATCTTAGATTTACCCCTGATGAAGTCATTTTGATGAAACCCTTGGGTGTTATATCTGTACCTACTGTACCCTCCTACCTTGGAGGCTTAAAGTCGTTTAGTAGTGGTCAAGTCCTTGAAGTTTTACTCTAAAGTGGAGCCAATTTGTTGACTTGAGGTATACATTGATCTTTTATGTGAATTTGTATACTTTTTTATGACACTGTAATAGGTCTAAAACATTTTATTAAAAACAAATGTTTTTATTTGTTTTGTGTAATACTGTCATGTATATGAGGTGGTATTTCATAACACTAAGGTAAACGCCCTCTGATCCTATTTTACTTTACTATTTTTTGAACCCATTCTAACAGAGGGTTCTTCATGAGGTGCTGCTTGGTTTAAATCTAGCGCAAGACTAGGCATTACTCTTAATATATATATATATATATATATATATATACCGCAAAGTATATTATAAACCTATGAGCTATGTGCATTTATTAACATGGTGCAATAACAGTCTTGATAAAGGTTCATCATCGAACTGAAACATCGACTATAAGGCTACTGATGACAACAATAAACTATCAATTGAACCTTCTGGACTAATATTTACTGTCAGTGAGAGTGCACTCTCCATCTTGTGGAACTTTGCAGTATACTAGTGGACCAGAAGATGGTCTATTGGGAGCACCCACCAAATTGACTTTGATGTGATGAGAGTACAAGATTCTTCTGGATATATATATATATATATATATATATATATATATATATCTATATCATACATGATAAATAGTTTACCAGTGTAGGGGATTACTGGGCCACAATTCTCTTCTTTTAAATCACTTTCCGATTGTAATTTTTCTAAAACATGACAGTTAGAAGCTGATTGGTTGGAGCACCATTTATCATACACAATTAGTTTTAAATAGCTAAAACTCATTGGTAAATGGGTCACTCAGTACCAATACCAGTCCCCAAAGAATTTCTACTTATGCTCAAATTAAGGGGCCCATTAAATCTATGAATTCTAGCTATTTAAAATGCTTTACGTTTTAATTTCACCTGTCTTGTGTTTGACAAATGACAATTAGGAGCTGATTGGTTGGAGCACCATTTATTATATGTAATGAGTTTTAAATAGCTAAAATTTGTTGATAATTGGGCCCCCAAAGATTGAGAATCTATACTTTCTGAGAGAAAGGGCTCCAATAATATTGATCCTATGGTATAATTGAAATACTGTAGGGCTTATTGTGATAGTTTGGATGCTGAGGGAAGGGTTGATATTTCTACAGAGTGGTATGGGGTGCGGCTTTTATTTAACAGAAATTATTATTATTTTTCCGGTATGGAGAGGGCTGGGAAGACTGGCGGCTATGGTGCAGGCGAAAGGTAACTTACAGTTTCATGTCTGTGGCACTGTGCTGTCTCACTATCTTGCTTTGCGCTGAGACATAGGCAACTGGACAAGACACAACTGGCTACATTGCATGAGGGGAGGCAGAGTCCAGTCCTACATTTGCTCTTAAAGGCTTCCACACCATGGATTACAATGGCGCCACCATCTTGAGGATGTGATAGTCAGGTTCCCAGCTCTGGAGTAAGAGCTGGGTGATGTCAGAGGGGCTGGTCCTGGTGTCAGACGTGATAGTGAGTATTGCATTCTGCTTTCCTTCTCTGTCTCTTTCTCATAGGATCAGTTTTATTAGTTGATTTAGTCAAGGTTAGGGTTGATGGACAGGTTTAAAAGCTGGTTTATTCAATCAGTCTATGCAGGCATCTTTGCATCTCACAGTGCAGCTTGCTTACCTCCCTTCTAGCCATTGCTCCCAACTGCTTTTGCTCCCAGGTCCCTTAATTATAGGTTCAGATGTCAGCACATTGTACTCGCGGTTAGCACGAGCTGGGTGTTACGTGAAATACAGTGTGCTGTGGGCTACCTGGTGGTTCTTGGTGATGCTCACGCAATTACCCTTGCCCAGTAGTCTTTTAGCCTCCTGCAATGCTAGGCTTCATCTATAGCAGTTGCCTTTCCAGGGTGAATTAGGTCCACCCCGTACTAAGATGCCCCCAGGTTTTATGTATGGACAAGGCAACTATTGGAGGCTGGGCAAGAGTAAATTGCAGTACAGTGAAACATTCACTGAACACCACCTAGATACCACTGCACTACACACAGGCAGGGAGAAATAACCAAAAGCATGTAAGTGCAACAAATCACAGGTTGGAATATAATCTTAACACAATCAATGGGGTAAATTTACTAAGGTCCCGATTTTGACCGAGATGCCGTTTTTTCATCAAAGTGTCATCTCGGTAATTTACTAAGCAATAATCACGGCAGTGATGAGGGCATTCGTAATTTTTTGGAAGTCCAACAAAAAAAAAAACGAATGAATACACCATCGGTCAAAACGCGGCTGTTTAAGTATGAATCTCGGTAATTTACTAAGAAGTGCAAAGCAAAAAAAAAAACAAACACTGCCGTGAAAAATTACAACTCGTAAAAAAGTGCTAAAAAAAAAAAGACCTGCTTTTTTAATCCGTGATTGTATAGGCATGCAGGGATCCATGAGATTCGTGCATGTATATCAGTGGGAAGGGGTGGGAAAGTGGTTATTTTCTTAAAAAAAATTGCGTGGGGTCCCCCCTCCTAAGCATAACCAGCCTCGGGCTCTTTGAGCCGATCCTGGTTGCAGAAATATGGGGAAAAAATTGACAGGGGTTCCCCCATATTTAAGCAACCAGCATCGGGCTCTGCGCCTGGTCCTGGTTCCAAAAATACGGGGGACAAAAAGAGTAGGGGTCCCCCGTATTTTTAAAACCAGCACCGGGCTCCACTAGCTGGACAGATAATGCCACAGCCGGGGGTCACTTTTATATAGTGCCCTGCGGCCGTGGCATCAAAAATCCAACTAGTCACCCCTGGCCGGGGTACCCTGGGGGAGTGGGGACCCCTTCAATCAAGGGGTCCCCCCCCAGCCACCCAAGGGCCAGGGGTGAAGCCCGAGGCTGTCCCCCCCATCCAATTGGCTGCGGATGGGGGGCTGATAGCCTTTTGTGAAAATGAAAATATATTGTTTTTAGTAGCAGTACTACAAGGCCCAGCAAGCCTCCCCCGCATGCTGGTACTTGGAGAACCACAAGTACCAGCATGCGGCAGAAGAACGGGCCCGCTGGTACCTGTAGTACTACTACTAAAAAAATACCCAAAAAAAGACAATACACACACACCTTGAAAGTAAAGTTTTATTACATACATCCACACAAACATACATACATACTTACCTTATGTTCACACGAGGATCGGTCCTCTTCTCCAGTAGAATCCAAGGGGTACCTGTTGAATAAATTCTACTCACCAGATCCAGGGTCCCAGGCTCCTCGTAGCATCCATTTGTAATCCACGTACTTGAATAAAATAAAAAAACGGAAAGCCGAGCCACGCACTGAAATGGGACCCATGTTTGCACATGGGCCCCCTTTCCCCGAATGCCAGAAACCCACTCTGACTGATGTCTAAGTGGGTTTCTTCAGCCAATCAGGGAGCGCCACGTTGTAGCACCCTCCTGATCGGCTGTGTGCTCCGGTACCGAGTGACAGGCGGCACACGGCAGTGTTACAATGTAGCGCCTATGCGCTCCATTGTAACCAATGGTGGGAACTTTGTGGTCAGCGGTGAGGTCACTTTCGGTCAACCGCTGACTACAAAGTTCCCACCATTGGTTACAATGGAGCGCATAGGCGCTACATTGTAACACTGCCGTGTGCCGCCTGTCAGACAGTACAGGAGCACACAGCCGATCAGGAGGGTGCTACAACGTGGCGCTCCCTGATTGGCTGAAGAAACCCACTTAGACATCAGTCAGAGTGGGTTTCTGGCATTCGGGGAAAGGGGGCCCATGTGCAAACATGGGTCCCCTTTCAGTGCGTGGCTCGGCTCTCCGTTTTTTTATTTTAATCAAGTACGTGGATTACAAATGGATTCTACGAGGAGCCTGGGACCCTGGATCTGGTGAGTAGAATTTATTCAACAGGTACCCCTTGGATTCTACTGGAGAAGAGGACCAATCCTCGTGTGAACATAAGGTAAGTATGTATGTATGTTTGTGTGGATGTATGTAATAAAACTTTACTTTCAAGGTGTGTGTGTATTGTCTTTTTTTGGGTATTTTTTTAGTAGTAGTACTACAGGTACCAGCGGGCCCGTTTTTCCGCCGCATGCTGGTACTTGTGGTTCTCCAAGTACCAGCATGCGGGGGAGGCTTGCTGGGCCTTGTAGTACTGCTACTAAAAACAATATCTTTTCATTTTCACAAAAGGCTATCAGCCCCCCATCTGCAGCCAATTGGATGGGGGGGACAGCCTCGGGCTTCACCCCTGGCCCTTGGGTGGCTGGGGGGGGGGACCCCTTGATTGAAGGGGTCCCCACTCCCCCAGGGTACCCCGGCCAGGGGTGACTAGTTGGATTTTTGATGCCACGGCCGCAGGGTACTATATAAAAGTGACCCCCGGCTGTGGCATTATCTGTCCAGCTAGTGGAGCCCGGTGCTGGTTTTAAAAATACGGGGGACCCCTACTCTTTTTGTCCCCCGTATTTTTGGAACCAGGACCAGGTGCAGAGCCCGATGCTGGTTGCTTAAATATGGGGGAACCCATGTCATTCCCCCCCCCATATTTCTGCAACCAGGATCGGCTCAAAGAGCCCGAGGCTGGTTATGCTTAGGAGGGGGGACCCCACGCAATTTTTTTAAAAGTTTTACAGTGTTTATTTAAAAAAAAAAAAAAAAAATGAACCCCAGCACGGATCACACAGATCCGGCCGAGATTCATTGTGATAAAGTCGGCAGTGTTTTGCTAATCACTGCTGTAAAAAACGGGAAAAAAACCCGAATGACATCGACATCGGAACAAATGAAAAATCCGAATACGACAGCTTAGTAAATTAGGCGTAATAAATTCAAAAAGTTGCAGTTTTACACTTTCGATGTCATTCGTGATTGAACTTTGACCTCAAACGGGAAAACACGAATCTTAGTAAATTTACCCCAATATGTACATTCAACAATGCACTGGGTGTAATTAGCAACAAGACTGTATATACATGCAACAATGTACAGGATGATATTAATAATGAATACAATGCAAAGGCAAGAATCTTTGTGAAGTTCCACACAAAACCTAAACTCTAGGAGAGCTGGTTCCAATAAGGAAAGTGAACAAGGCAAGGTATTTGAATTTCAGGAGTTCTCAGAGCTGACAGGTTCACCATGTAGCAGGAAACAGGAATTATCACCAGTGTTTTGGGAGTGCACTGGGAGGGAATATAAAAAGGCTATGCCCAATCACAAACCTGATTGACAACTAAGTGCAGCTGCCCTGCATGTACTATAGAAACTAAGCAACGGGGTATGCCTTCTGCTTCTGGCATCCCCTTTGCCTGGGAGTGCGGTGGCTCCCAGCGCCAGTGTCAGTTTGTTGCTAGGCCATGGGTGGGGATCAGGAGACCTTGCGCCCGGCCGGAGTCAGCGGGAGGCACGGCATCCTGGTTCTTAGGCAACGGCCAGCAGGCCCGCTACCTGGCGCTAACATTGGGGTGCCCAAAGGTAATTTTTTTGAGTCTCTTACACTTTACAGTGTACCCTCCCACCTTTAGTTGTGAGTTCCAGTTTACAGTCATAACGAAATGTCCCATTGTAATAAAATACTTTTCCCCGGGAGCTCAGATTACTGGGTATTTTGCAATTATATTTTATTAAAACTATATGATATAGCTTAAGATCAGTGAGCTATTAAACAAAGTGTGAGTAGGAAGAAATATATAATACTAGGATCCTTTATTCTCTAAGGATCCTATAACTAATAACCTAATAATGATACTGCAACAATAGTAATGACCATAAATAGTTAAAGGAAACCGAGCGACAAATAGGCGTGAGGTTGAACAATTAGGATGGGCCCCCAAGAATCGTACCAAGCTCGGGGAAGCTACAGTTGCAGGGAGAGGGAAGGGGAGGGGGGGGAGGGGCCAGGAGAGAGTTAACAAACAAAGGACTGGTTGGGATCAGAGGGAGATAGGAAGTGGAGGAAGTGCTACCCCTCCCTGCTCGGAAAGGCATATTTAAAGGAGGAAGGGGTCACAGGTGATCACTAGACAATAATGGTTAAAGAGGCATACAATTTGGAAAAGGGGCTTCTTCTCTTTCAAACAGCAGGCTTCCATGTGTGTACAGTATGTGGTCATATTGAGGGAGAACAGGCACCTATTTGGTTTGGTGCCCTTACCCATCTATTGAAACCTGACATGTTCTGTAGAGCAGGGATATTTGAAGAAAAATACATTATAGGAGCTTGTTAAACAATATAATAAAATTGCGTAAACATAACACAATGTTACTGATCTATCCTCTGTCTTACATGGAGTTTTTACATAACATAGCAAATCTACTACTATGTTACCTAATTAACATGGGACATCATAGAGGCTGTAATGATGTTCTACTAGCCTGCAAAAAGTGGGCTTGGGAGTCTATATTAACTTTACTATTATCCTTCTTGATTTAATCTAATTTGTGGAATTCCCTGCCTCAGTGATCTCTTTGAAGCAATGGATGAGGCAAGTTAAAAGACTATGAAAAGTCTGATGCTATAGTTGATTGCACTCAGATGTTAATACAAATTAGAGCTTATTATGAGACACAGACTAATGTGATGGATAACCAGTGACAATGGAGTTTCAAAGACTTATTAAAGTCATACATCATATTTAAAAGATGTTACATTTTAGTATTGTTTTAAAAATAAAATGTAATTCATAAAAGATATAGAGAAGGCTGCAAAGCAGTTTCTTTGCTTCATTTTTATTACCTTCTGCAGAAATTATTTTTTTATATTTTTCTATGGATTTGTTGGCATATGACGTATTAATATTGATCACTATGTTCTTATTAATGCACTATATTCTGGGATATGTTTCATAATTAGGATATTTAATAGAAATATAATTATTGTGGATCTGCAGGTTTTAATAACAAGAATTGAGCATTTCTGTTTTGTTTAAAATGTCCTTAATGTTCTTGCTCACTGAAATAAAAGAATATTAAATATATATGTATATATATATATATATATGTATATAAATAAAGAATATTGAATATATATATATATATATATATATATATATAATATATACATGTATATATATATATATATAGTTGTTGATGTTGCAAAAAGGCAAATGTCCATCGAGTTAAACTCTATTATACATTTTTATTTAATTAAGTGCTATATCCTTGGATAATTCTTTCAGCTAGGAATTGATCTAATCTATTTTTAAACTTATTGATTAAGTCCACCATTACTACCTTCTCTGGCAGAGAATTCCAAATCCTTACTGCTCTTACTGTGAAGAACACTTTTCTCCATTGTGTATGAAAAAAAATTTCTTCTAAATTCAGGGGGTGTCCTCAGTCCTATGTTGCATTTTTTTATAAACAAATAATTTGATAAATGCTTGTATTGTCCCTTTATGCATTTATAAATATTAATAATGTCCCCTCTCAATCTCCTCTTTTCCAGTGTAAACAAATCTAAACTTTTGAGTCTTTCCTCATAATTCAGTGCCTCTAACCCCTTAATCAGTTAGGTGGCTCACCACTGAACCCTTTCGAGTACCAATATATCTTTTTTATAATGAGGTGCCCAGAACTTTATACAATATTCCAGGTGTGGCCGCACCAAAGATTTACACAGTGGCAGGATTACATTCTGATCCCTTGTCTCCATTCCCCGTTTTATGCATGCTAACATTGCATTGTGTACTGATACTAAGTTTATTATCGATGAGCACCCCCAAATCTTTTTAAACTACCGTTAGCCCTACATTTTTCCCATTTAGTTTATATGCTACCCGATTGTTCTTAGTCCCAAAGTGCATAACTTTACATTTGTCTATATTGAACCTCATTCTCTATTTATCTGCCCAAATGTCAAGTCTAGATAAGTCATTCTGTAGAGACTCAACATTTTTGTCTAAATTAATTACCCTACATAGTTTAGTATCGTCTGCGAAAATTGCCACTGTGCTTTCTAGGCCCACTCCTATGTCATTAATGAATATGTTACACAGCAATGGCCCGAGTACTGAACCCTGCTGTATTCCACTGAGCACTGAGGTCCATTCAGAGAACATCCCATTAATCCCCACTCGCTGTTCCCTGTTGTACAGCCAATTACTCATCCAAGTACAAATAGTGGGGGTAATTCCAAGTTGATCGCAGCAGGAAATTTTTAGCAGTTGGGCAAAACCATGTGCACTGCAGGGGAGGCAGATATAACATGTGCAGAAAGAGTTAGATTTGGGTGTGGTGAGTTCAATCTGCAATCTACATTGCAGTGTAAAAATAAAGCAGCCAGTATTTACCCTGCACAGAAACAAAATAACCCACCCAAATCTAACTCTCTCTGCACATGTTATATCTGCCTCCCCTGCAGTGCACATGGTTTTGTCCAACTGCTAAAAAATTTCCTGCTGCGATCAACTTGGAATTACCCCCAGTGTTTCCTACCCCAAGCTCTCTTAGTTTGAAAGTTAGTGTCTTATGTGGGACCTTGTCAAAGGCCTTAGCGAAGTCCAAAAAACCCACATCCACTGCTTTACTCTGTTCAATATTATTGCTCACTTTCTCGTAGAAGCTTATTAAGTTAGTTTGACATGACCTGTCCTTCACAAAACCTTGTTGATTCTTAGTAATAACCTTGGAGATATCCAAGTATAGTATGCTATCCCTTAATATACCTTCCAATATTTCCCCACTATAGATGTCAAAATTACTGGTCTATAGTTGCCGGGATGCATTTTAATACCCTTTTTAAATATTGGGACTACCTCTGCTATACGCCAGTCCTTCGGTATCATTCCTGATGCAATTGACTTGCTCAGAGCCGGCCCTAACCAATATGATGCCCTAGGCAAGATTTTGGCTGGTGCCCCCTAGCACCACCGCTGGTTCCGCCTCTGACCTTGCACCTCTTTCCCAGCACCATCACCCCTCACCCATAGCAGTCCTTATTTTGGTGTTTGTACCCCCTATATTTTAAATAGGAACAGTTTGCACATTTGGTGCACAGCCCAAAAGGGGTGTGTTTTTGCTGGCAAGGGGCATGGCCACACAATAGTAACCACATTTCCAATTACGCCACACAGTACTGCAACTTCATTCACATTTGATCATGCGATAGTGTTCATAATTCACATTACATCCCACAGTAGTATCACTTTATCTTATAAACGTTGCTACTCACAGTAGAGCCCCTTATTCACATTACATCACACCCTATTGCTCTTTATTCACATTAGATGACACAGCAGTGCCCTTTCTATACGCAATGCCACATAGTAGAGCACCTTATATACATAATGCCACACATTAGTAATGTATTTATACACATAATTCCACACAGTAATGCCCCTACACATATGAGACACATTATTAATGTCCTTATAAACATAATGCGCCTTACACATTATGACAACCTTTATTAATGCCCTTTTACACATAATGTCCCTTACACGTAAGCTGCACATTATTAATGCCCTTATACACATAATGACACACATAGTGCCCCCTACACATTTGCTGCACATTATTAGTGCAACTATACACATAATGACACACATACAGTAGTACCTTTTTACACATATGTCGCACATTATTAATGCCCTTATACACATAATGACACGCATAGTGCCCCTTACACATATGTTGCACATTATTAATGCATTTTTACATGACACACATAATGCTCCTTACACATATTCCAAACACTACTGCACAACCAACCCACTCACATGCACACAGCAATCACACTGCCACTAACACTGTGACCTCTGCTTCTGCTTGGATACAGATGTGTCCTCATAAATATTGCCTCAATGCTAACATCTGGCACCTTTTTTTAATGAAAATGCATCTTATTTGCATTGCTATGTGGCTAGGATGCACAAGCAGCTTCTACTGATTAAACTGATATGCAGCATGCCTATATACTGTGTGAGACTGTGGCTGTATCTGCATATGAAATGCTACACACAGAATACAGGCATGCCACATATAATTTTAATCAGCAGAAGCTGATGATGCCCCTAGGCATATCAAATGCCCTAGGCAATTGCCTAGTTTGCCTATGCCTATGGCCGGCTCTGGACTTGCTGAAGATCAAATATAGTGGTCTAGATATCTCTGCATTAAGTTCCATAAGAACCCTAGGGTGAAGTCCAGCCTGCCCAGGAGATTTATTTATCCTAATTTTACTTGGTCTCTCCTGGACTACTTCCTCATTTAATAAATTACTTGGCAACAGGTCGTTATTATAGTTTATGTTGTGCACTACTCTCGTCAACCTGTCCTTTCTAGTGAATACTGCTGAAAAATATTTATTCAATAAATCTGCTTTTTCCCTATCATCATTAATCAAGACATGCAACTCTCCCTTTAATGGCCCAATATTCTCCTTTTTTAACCTTTTTGCATTTATATACTTAAAAAACTTTTTGGGTTTTGTTTTACTCTCCCTTGAGATTTGTTTTTCATTTTCTATTTTAGCTGCTCTGATTTCTTTTTTGCATTTTTTGTTACATTCCTTGTAGTACTGGAATGATTCCGCCTTCCCATCAGACTTAAATGCTTTGAAAGCACGCCTCTTTTTATCCATTTGTTCCTTTACCTTCTTATTAAGCCACATTGGTTTGAATTTACTACTCCTGTTCTTGTTGACCTTAGGAATAAACAAATGAGTGTACTTATTGAGCGCAGTTGGAAAAACATCCCACATTTCAGTCATAGTCTTACCATGAAATACAATTTCCCAATTTATGTCCTTCATTGCTTGTTTGAGAAAGTTGAAATTAGCTTTTCGAAAGTTAAAGTCTTAGTTAGACCCTTATAGTGTTGTTTTTGGAGCTGATATCGAATGTGATCATATTATGATCACTACTTCCTAAGGTCTCCCCTACTTTAGTATTTGATATTATTTCCTCATGATTAGTTAGTACTAGGTCCAGTATAGTCTTATGCCTAGTTGGTTCCTCAATTACCTGGGAGAAGTAATGATCTTTAAACATGTTTAAGAACTTGTTACCCCTAGTTGTATTTACTGTTTCAGTGTTCCAATTTATGTCTGGGTAATTAAAGTCCCCAACGATAATCACATCCCCCATTCCTGCAGATTTTTTTATTTGCTGCAATAGTTGTAATTCGTCAGACACACTAATATCTGCTGGTTTATAGCATGTCCTTATTAAGAGCTTTTTTGTATCTTTACCCCCACTCGAAATCTCAACCCATAATGACTCCACGTTATTTCCAGTCCCCTCGTAAATTAAATTTTTTAAAAATGGTTTTAAGAATGTCTTAACATAAAGACAAACACACCCTTTCTATTAGTCCTATCTCTCCTGAAGAGGGTGTACCCCTCCATTTTTGCTGCCCAGTCATGAGAATCGTCCCACCATGTCTTTGTAATGCCTATTATATCATATTTGTCATTATGTGCAATTGTTTCTAATTACCCCATTTGACTTGTTAGGCTTCTTGCATTTGCAATCATACATTTAAGTTTAGTAGTTCCCTGTTCCACAAGTTTTATTGTAGCTAACGTTTCCTTAGGAACTTCAGTTTTCATAAAATTACCATAGCTGACTATTTTTCTCCTTCCCCCCATCTCACCCCCATTAAACGTTATACATTCCTCTTTTCTCCGCTCTCTAGATGTCCCACTAACTCTTACTAATACCTACCCCCATCTCCTCCAATGTTCTAACCATCCTTCCCCCAAGCACTGCTGCCCCCTCCTCATTCAGTGCAATCCATTGCAACAAAAAGATGGCACCTGACTTAGAAGTCCGCCCAGTCTTCCAAAAACACAAACCCCTCTTTCCTACACCAATCTCTAAGCCACACATTTACCTCCTTAATCTCCCTCTGCCTCCCTGGGCTAGCACGTGGCACAGGTAATATTTCAGAGAATATTACCTTAGATGTACTTTCCTTTAGTTTCTGGCCTAGCTCCCTATAATCTTTATTAAGGACATCACTTTGTCATTGGTGCCAATGTGCACCAAGACTGCAGGGTCTTTCCCAGCCCCTCCCAACAATCTTTCTACTAGGTCCGCATTGTGCCGTACCTGAGCACCCGGGAGACAACAGACTGTACCGGTAGCAGATTGCCCTGTCTTTCTTCCTCATGATAGAATCCCCTACCACCACAATCTGACTATGTACCTCGCTTTCTCTTATTCCCTTTGTCCTGGAGGGACCACTCCTCCGGTGGCAAGAGGGAACATTATCCTCCAGCTCTGTCATATCCTCACTGCCATCCCCAGAATCTTCGTCCAATCGGGCAAATTTATTGGGGTTTGGCAGATCAGAGATTTCCTGTCTTCCCCCTCTTCTTCTTCCTTCTAACCATGACCCAGCTAGCTACCTGATTGTCCTCATCCTCTTCTACCAGTGTTCCCCCTGCAACTCCTCGACCGTTCTATCAAAGCTCTGCTCGAGATTGTAAATATCCCTCAGTCACGAAACGATTTGCTCTATATCAGTTACCTGGGCTTCCAGGGCAACTGTTTGCAGATGTACTCACACTGGGACGGTTGCTCCAGGTGCGCATATATAATGCACGACATGCACTGAGAGAGATTCTCAATCACGGCCCCACCCATTTTTGTTCAGAAAAAAAAACTAACTCCCTGTTACCTTTGGGAAATGATGCAATACAATACAAACAATACAGACTATGCAATACAATACCATACTATAGCCTAGCTGTGGAAGAAACAATTTTCAATACAGTAAAGTAATTGATAATACAATGTATAATAATGTATCAATGGAAAACAGTCAATAAAACAGTCAATTCAATAAAAAAATTATACTTGCGTGTCCGGGGGGAGTCATGACCACCTGCAGCAGCACCTACTCCCCCTGTGTTGGCACTTTCCTGCAGCCCTGTTCCTGGCTCCAGCTTCAGTCAGAAATTACGTGTACAGGCCACCTCTGGACTGCCCCCAGCAATGTTCTTCTACTTTGATGTCTTCCTTCCCTGCAGCAGCACTGTCCAATGTTCCAGCTGCCCTGTCTTTGCAGTCCACTCCTTGCAGTACTGTCCTTGCAGCATGCTCCTGCCGCTTAGCATTTTCCCAGTACACACTCACTCATACTTGCCTTTGGCACAGTGATCCCCGGCTCACACTCGGGTTCACACACACACTCCGGCTCACTTGCTCACACACACTCTCCAGCTGCCCTGCTCACACACACATGGAGCAGAAGCACTTTCTCCTGCTGCATGCTCTGCTCAGTCCCTGGCTCAAACTCACACCATCACCTTCGGCTCAGTGTCCTGCAGAAGCACGTCCAATCCACCTTGTGCTCACCTTTGGCACAGTGGTCCCCGGCTCCCACACACACTCCGGCTCCCCTGCTCACACACACTCTCCAGCTCCCCTGCTCACACACACATGGAGCACAAGCACTTTCTCTCGCTGCATGCTCCACTCAGTCCCTGGCTCAAACTCACACCAGCACCTTCGGCTCAGTATCCTGCAGAAGCACGTCCGATCCCCCTTGTGTGCTCCATACGCTGGTATATATATATATATATATATATATATGCAGCCCAGTATCAGCTGGCACTCAATTAAAGAGTCAGTGTACCTTTGTGCCCCTGCTATAATAACAAGGCATCCAATATAGGCCCTCATTCCGAGTTGATCGGTCGCAAGGCGAATTTAGCAGAGTTACACACGCTAAGCCGCCGCCTACTGGGAGTGAATCTTAGCTTCTTAAAATTGCGACCGATGTATTCGCAATATTGCGATTACTAACTACTTAGCAGTTTCAGAGTAGCTTCAGACTTACTCTGCCTGTGCGATCATTTCAGTGCTTGTCGTTCCTGGTTGACATCACAAACACACCCAGCGTTCGCCCAGGCACTCCCACCGTTTCCCCGGCCACTCCTGCGTTTTTTCCGGAAACGGTAGCGTTTTCAGCCACACGCCCCTGAAACGCCGTGTTTCCGCCCAGTAACACCCATTTCCTGTCAATCACATTACGATCGCCGGAGCGAAGAAAAAGCCGTGAGTAAAAATACTTTCATCATAGTAAAGTTACTTGGCGCAGTCGCAGTGCGAACATTGCGCATGCGTACTAAGCGGATTTTCACTGCGATGCGATGAAAAATACCGAGCGAACAACTCGGAATGAGGGCCATAGTTGTAACAACTAAACACGGCACTACAGGATTTGTTTGAAGTATTTATATGAAAAAACAGACAGGAAAATTCATCACACTGTGAAAGTTAATGCGGCATTTCAGAGCCGCGCTGGGCTCCTTTGTCAGGACCTCAGTGTAAGATACAACAACATTAAAAGAATGCATGTGGCAGCTTACTTTAGCATCCACAAGACAATGAATCAGTACAATGTCAAGAGCTGCTGGTAGATCTGTGTGATTGCTCGTAATTCGTGCAACCCGTAACATTTGAGAATAAGGGAGGCCCTTCTTCAGGGAGGCTGGGTGATGACTGCTGGCCTCGAGTAAAGTATTCCGGTCAGTTGGCTTATAGAATACAGTTGACATGAGACATCCTTCCATTTGATGTACCATTACATTCAAAAAGTTCATCTTCTGAAGATCATATGCATATGTAAACTTAATCGGTGATAGTAAATGCATTAATCGAATTCATCATGAAACAAAATGAGTCCGCTCTACCCTTCCATAACATGAACAGGTCATCAATAAATCTTGTTAACCAGGTGATATGTTGTTTATACATGGGTTCATTGAAGAAGAACCGGGCTTCTTGTTCCAGCATGAAAACATTTGCGTAAGATGGTGCCACGTTGCTGCCCATGGCGCAACCGGTTAATTGAAGATAATATAATCGTCAAGTAAGAAATAATTCCTTGTTAACAAGGCGTAATAACTGCAAAAAAAGAGCTTTGTCAAAAGTGAAATTATCTCCTAAGTTGTTAATAAGCTTCTCCATGGCATGTAAACCTTCAGAATGTGGAATAGAAGTGTAAAGTGATGTCACATTAATGGTGCAAAGAAGCACTGTCTCGTCCAGATCTTCAAATTGTTCTATTTTCTGTAAAAATGTCGTCATATCCTTTAAGTATGTTTCACACTGTCACATGTGGCTTCAGCAGACTGTCAAGTAACTCAGCTGTCAGTTGATACAGTGAACCCCTTGCTGAGACTATAGGCCTACGAGGGGGATTGGTCAAAGACTTGTGGATCTTTGGTAGTGTGTAAAAACATGGCGTAATTGGAAACTTCGGTATCAGTGCCTTCAATGTCTTCTCAGAAATAATACGATTTGAAGCAACTTGGGTAAGGATACTTTTAAGTTCTTTTTGATATCATGATGTAGGATCGTTATCCAACTTTTTATAAGTCTGAGGACAGGATAATTGTCGCATGACCTCATGACAGATCTTGCAATACTTCGCCCCGTCTTTATCTGTGGGGGCAAATTACTGTACTGGAACCTTGGCTGAGATCCTTAATAGCTTTTCTCTGTGGAACAGTAAGATTAGAATGAATCCGATGTTTTGTGGTTGTATAAAAAGATACTGAGTCATTTACCAGGTGGCCAAACGTTTTCAAAGAGGAGTTGTATGAAACAGGATCGAATGAGGATTTGTTGTACTTGCGTAATGTTTCATTTAATGGTTCCTGATAACTCATGGGTGCTTGATTTTGAAAAAAATCTTTCAGCCTTAATTTGCATCCCAGGGGGTGTAGATCATATTGCCATTCAAATTAATTAAGCAAATTAGTGGGCACGAAAGATTCCCCCTTATTGAGAACCGATTTTTCGATTGGTGTGAGCAATTTAGAGGACAAGTTGAAAATCAATTTGTGGCCTTCTTCGTTGACACTGCTCTTGAAGATCCTTTTCATTTTGTCCAGACCGCCTTGGCTTGGGTGCAGCCTCTGCTCTGACCCTGGTGGTGGCCCCTAAAGGGGGACATTGTGATACAGTTTGATCATCGGAATCAACAATACTGAAATCACTGTCACTGTTTGAGACGTTTTGTGACGTTCTTTGCGTGTTAAATATAGTAGGTGCACGGAAATTATGTTTGGATGTGTCCGTGCCAGTGAGCCAACTATACACCTGGTGCTCCTCATAGTCATTTTGGACTATTTATAATTTCGATTTCTTGAATCTCACCAAATCACGCTTATATTCAATTTCAACCACCAAGCGGCATGATAAGGATCTTCAAAAGATGTTATGTGAGTAGTACGGAAGGCATCCATTTTTGCTCTCACATTGTGCAGCTCTCGACCTGATTCCTCAATAACGAGGAGCATCAGGTGGAAACTGCACTTATTGAGAATGGCCACCCAGCATTTGCAAAATTCTGGATTTGTGCGCCCGATGGTAGGAGAGTTGCGCATGCGGAAGCCATGCGGCATTTGCTTCTGGCGATAGTAGTCCGACAATGTTGAGCCATGTAGCAAGTAGTCAGTCTCACGTTTTCGCATTCTTAATAGTTGTTGGTATAATTCCTCAGTTGTGTCATCCATGGCTTCTGGTATCAGATTCTCAGCAAACAAAATACATTCTGCTTGTGCCTTACTGAAACTTAGAGTCTCACCCAATTGCAAGTTCAGGTCAACAAATGCAGACATGTTGTCCAGTGCTTGCTCTGATTGTTCCATTATTGTAAATAAATCACAAAATCACTGTATTTAAGGAAAACACTGTGCTTGAAAAAATGCTGATAAAGCAAAAAAGGTGCTAAGCATCTCATGTAAAGAAATAATATTTGAAAAAAAAAAATTAGGTGCCACGCTACTATGGGAAAGACAACCCAAAGCATAATCTGTCCAGTATCAGCTGGCACTCAATTAAAGAGTCAGTGTACCTGTGTGCCCCTGCTATAATAACAAGGCATCCAATATAGTTGTAACAACTAAACACGGCACTACAGGATTTGTTTGAAGTATTTATATGAAAAAACAGACAGGAAAATCCATCACACTGTGAAAGTCAATGCGGCATTTCGGAGCCGTGCTGGGCTCCTTCGTCAAGACCTCCGTGTAAGATACAGCAACATTAAAAGAATGCATGTGGCAGCTTACCTTATGTAGCTTCTACAAGACAATGAAGCAGCCCGTTCTGGAGACTAGGAGACGTAGCGGATGCAGCCAAAGGACGCGCGCTGATGACATCATCACCGGGTGTCGGTTGCCTAGGTAACGCGGCAAACAGTCTCCGGCTCCAGCAGCGGGCTGCAATAAAACAAACAAATGCACAATAACAAAACATAATACAACCAACGCCTGCTGTTAATGTAATGCTAAATATACATTACATGTGTATGTTTAAGATAAAGAAAATATGCAATTACAATAAATTGTACTGCGGCGTGGTAATGTTGCTGACGAAGGAGCCCAGCACGGCTCTGAAATGCCGCATTGACTTTCACAGTGTGATGGATTTTCCTCTCTGTTTTTTCATATAAATACTTCAAACAAATCCTGTAGTGCCATGCCCATTTGTTACAACTATATTGGATGCCATATGTATATATATATATATATATATATATATATATATATATATATATATATTAGAGATGTGCACCGGAAATTTTTCGGGTTTTGTGTTTTGGTTTTGGATTCGGTTCCGCGGCCGTGTTTTGGATTCAGACGCGTTTTGGCAAAACCTCCCTAAAAATTTTTTGTCGGAATCGGGTGTGTTTTGGATTCGGGTGGTTTTTTTCAAAAAACCCTCAAAAACAGCTTAAATCATAGAATTTGGGGGTAATTTTGATCCCATAGTATTATTAACCTCAATAACCATAATTTCCACTCATTTCCAGTCTATTCTGAACACCTCACAATAATATTTTTAGTCCTAAAATTTGCACCGAGGTCGCAGGATGACTAAACTAAGCGACCCAAGTGGGCGGCACAAACACCTGGCATATCTAGGAGTGGTACTGCAGTGTCAGACAGGATGGCACTTAAAATAATTAGCCCCAAACATCACATGATGCAAAGATAAATAAAAAAAAAGAGGTGCAAGATGGAATTGTTCTTGGGCCCTTCCACCCACCCTTATGTTGTATAAACAGGACATGCACACTTTAACAAACCCATCATTTCAGCGACAGGGTCTGCCATACGACTTTGGCTGAAATGACTGGTTGGTTTGGGACCCCACCAAAAAAGAAGCAATCAATCTCTCCTTGCACAAACTGGCTCTACAGAGTCAAGATGTCCACCTTCTCCTCATCGTCCGATTCATCACCCCTTTCACTGTGTACATCCCCCTCCTCACAGAGTATGAATTCGTCCCCACTGGAATCCACCATCTCAGGTCCCTGTGTACTTTCTGGAGGCAATTGCTGGTGAATTTCTCCACGGAGGAATTGATTATAATTCATTTTGATGAACATCATCTTCTCCACATTTTCTGGAAGTACCTCATACGCCGATCGCTAACAAGGTGACCGGCTGCACTAAACACTCTTTCGTAGTACACACTGGAGGGGGGGCAACTTAGGTAGAATAAAGCCAGTTTGTGCAAGGGCCTCCAAATTGCCTCTTTTTCCTGCCAGTATACGTACAGACTGTCTGACGTGCCTACTTGGATGTTGTCACTCATAATCCTCCACCATTCTTTCAATGGTGACAGAATCATATGCAGTGACAGTAGACGACATGTCAGTAATCGTTGGCAGGTCCTTCAGTCCGGACCAGATGTCAGCACTCGTTCCAGACTGCACTGCATCACCACTAGTGGGTGGGCTCGTAATTCTTAGCCCTTTCCTCGCAGCACCAGTTGCGGGAGAATGTGAAGGAGGAGCTGTTGACGGGTCACGTTCCGCTTGACTTGACAATTTTCTCACCAGCAGGTCTTTGAACCTCTGCAGAGTTGTGTCTTCCGGAAAGAGAGATACAACGTAGGCTTTAAACCTAGGATCGAGCACGGTGGCCAAAATGTAGTGCTCTGATTTCAACAGATTGACCACCCATGAATCCTGGTTAAGCGACTGAAGGGCTCCATCCACAAGTCCCACATTCCTAGCGGAATCGCTCCGTATTAGCTCCTCCTTCAATCTCTCCAGCTGCTTCTGCAAAAGCCTGATGAGGGGAATGACCTGACTCAGGCTGGCAGTGTCTGAACTGACTTCACGTGTGGCAAGTTCAAAGGGTTGCAGAGCCTTGCACAACGTTGAAATCATTCTCCACTGCGATTGAGTCAGGTGCATTCCCCCTCCTTTGCCTATATCATAGGCAAATGTATAGGCTTGAATGGCCTTTTGCTGCTCCTCCATCCTCTGAAGCATATAGAGGGTTGAATTCCACCTCGTTACCACCTCTTGCTTCAGATGATGGCGGGGCAGGTTCAGGAGTGTTTGCTGGTGCTCCAGTCTTCGGCACGCGGTGGCTGAATGCCGAAAGTGGACCGCAATTCTTCGGGCCACCGACAGCATCTCTTGCGCGCCCCTGTCATTTTTTAAATAATTCTGCACCACCAAATTCAATGTATGTGCAAAACATGGAACGTGCTGGAATTTGCCTACATGTAATGCACGCACAATATTGGTGGCATTGTCCGATGTCACAAATCCCCAGGAGAGTCCAATTGGGGTAAGCCATTCTGCGATGATGTTCCTCAGTTTTCGTAAGAGGTTGTCAGCTGTGTGCCTCTTATGGAAAGCTGTGATACAAAGCGTAGCCTGCCTAGGAACGAGTTGGCGTTTGTGAGATGCTGCTACTGGTGCCGCCACTGCTGTACTTGCTGCGGGAGGCAATACATCTACCCAGTGGGCTGTCACAGTCATATAGTCCTGAGTCTGCCCTGCTCCACTTGTCCACATGTCCGTGGTTAAGTGGACATTGGGTACAACTGCATTTTTTAGGACACTGGTGACTCTTTTTCTGACGTCTGTGTACATTCTCTGTATCGCCTGCCTAGAGAAATGGAACCTAGATGGTGTTTGGTACCGGGGACACACTACCTCAAGAAATTCTCTAATTGCCTGTGAACTAACGGCGGATAATGGACGCACGTCTAAAACCAACACAGCTGCCAAGGCCTGAGTTACCGCTTTGCAACAAGATGACTGCTGTGATATTTCATCTTCCTCGCAAAGGACTGTTGGACAGTCAATTGCTTACTGGAGGTAGTACAAGTGGTCTTCTGACTTCCCCTTTGGGTTGATGATCGACTCCCAGCAGCAACAACAGCAGAGCCAGGAGCAGTAGGCGTTACACTCAAGGATCCATCGGAGGAATCCCAGGCAGGAGAGGACTCGTCAGACTTGCCAGTGACATGGCCTGCAGGACTATTGGCTTTCCTGTCTAAGACACTGAGGGAGTTGGTGGTGTGGTTTGCAGGAGCTTGGGTACAAGAGGAAGGGATTTAGTTGTCAGTGGACTGCTTCCGCTGTCGCCCAAAGTTTTTGAACTTGTCAATGACTTCTGATGAGTGCGCTCCAGGTGACGTATAAGGGAGGATGTTCCTAGGTGGTTAACGTCCTTACCCCTACTTATTACAGCTTGACAAAGGCAACACACGGCTTGACACCTGTTGTCTGCATTTCTGTTAAAATAATTCCACACCAAAGAGGTGATTTTTTTGTCATTTGACCAGGCATGTCAATGGACATATTCATCCCACGGACAACAGGTGTCTCCCCGGGTACCTGACTTAAACAAACCACCTCACCATCAGAATCCTCCTTGTCAATTTCCTCCTCAGCGACAGCAACACCAATATCCTCACCCTGGTGTACTTCAACAGTGACAGCTTCAATTTTACTATCAGGAACTGGACTGTTGGTGCTCCTTCCAGCACTTGCAGGGGACGTGCAAATGGTGGAAGGTGCCACCTCTTCCCATCCAGTGTTGGGAAGGTCAGGCATCGCAACCGATACAATTGGACTCTCCTTGGGAATTTGTAATTTAGAAGAACGCACAGTTCTTTGCTGTGATTTTGCCAGCTTAAGTCTTTTCAGTTTTCTAGCGGGAGGATGAGTGCTTCCATCCTCATGTGAAGCTGACCCACTAGTCATGAGGAACATAGGAGAGGGCCTTAGCCGTTCCTTGCCACTGCGTGTCGTAAATGGTATATTGGCAAGTTTACGCTTCTCCTCAGACGCTTTAAATTTAAATTTTTGATCATTTTAATGAACTTTTTTTGGGGGGGATTTTACATGCTCTCTACTATGACATTGGGCATCGGCCTTGGCAGACGACGTTGATGGCATTTCATCGTCTCGGCCATGACTAGTGGCAGCAGCTTCAGCACAAGATGGAAGTGGATCTTGATCTTTCCCTATTTTACCCTCCACATTTTTGTTCTCCATTTTTTAATGTGTGGAATTATATGCCAGTAATATATCAATAGAAATGGCCTACTGTACTGTCTGTACTACGACTGCTGGTCACCAAAATGCTGCACTGTCCTACTATATACTGCAGCACAGATATGGATAGTACACTTGACACAGAGCTGCAAGATACAGCAATGGCCTACTGTACTGTACTATATGTATACTGCTGGTCACCAAAATGCTGCACTGTCCTACTATATACTGCTCACAATAATGCAGCACATGTTACGTTCACTGTACTCGGTACTCTGGGAACAGGGTGGACAAGCTCCGAGTACAGGAACGTAATGCTGCAATAGATACGGAGCTTGGCAGCACCCCCAAGTATCCCTAACTCCGTTGTCTCACCCTCGTTGTCAGCCTACGCCTGCATGACTATGGTTTCTTGGGCCCACGGCAGCCACGTTTCAAGGCAGATTATGTCTGCCCAACTCCGATGCCCTTCGGTCTTAGTTGGAGACAAGGCGTAGACTGAGACGGGGTGATGACAAGGGAACCTCTAACTAGAGAAGAAAGTACCCAGTTAGGGGTGCTACAGAACTTAAATAAAGTATGTGCGGCACAGCCGCCAAGACAAAAACTACAACAAATACAGTGATGTCCACATGCCGACACAACACCGCTGTGTTCCGGTGAGGACAGCACACGCAGAACCCTCTGCAGAAAATCCAAAGCAAAAGGCAGGATACAGCTAGACAGAAGCTATCACCGGCGTCTGTGTCAGGCAGTGAGGGAGAATATAGCAAGGAATTCCTCCAATCACAGCAGGGAATTAATTAAGTTGTACAGCTGCCCTGCTGCACGACTCCAAACTGACAGGTGCAATTAACAGACAGGTGAGGCTAAACACATGGAAACAGGCTGCAATTACACAGACTCACCACCGGCGGCCAACAAGAGTCTTCTAAACCAGAGCAAAGGAAATCCTGGCCTGCAAGAGAACTATAACATAAAATACATGAACAGAAAGTGAACAGGAATGAACCACTGATTGTGGTTCATAACAGTACCCTCTCCTTAAGGGTGGACACCGGACACCCCACAAAAGCCAAGGGAACAGAAACAGAAGTAAAACATAAAACACATAACCAAAATGCAAAACAAAATTCAGATTTTTCAAAACAAGGGATACTCTAAAAAACCTGACACTGGAACAAACAGACAATGACAAGAAACAGAAACAAGCTGTGGCAACAGCTTGTAACAGTGCTCCCCCTCCCCCCCCCCTTGACGGTGGCCACCGGACACAAGACAAGAAAAAAACTAAATATTTTTATATATATATATATATATATATATATATACAACAAGGCAAGAGTCAGCAATATTTCTTTTTCTTCTTCTTTTTTCCCTGTGCCTGCTTGAAGACACCAGGAAAGGAAGACATCTCTGGCTCAAAAAAATCTTCAAAATATATAGGTCGAGCAGTCAGATGATTCTTCCCTTTCCTACTAGAATGCCCAGGCACATAAGAAATCTCATCAGTTTCAGAATCTGAGAACAGACCATAGATTGGTTCCATTCCCCTAGACACTGAAACTTTAAGAGAATTCCTGTGGGGAGAAGACAGGAAAGCACATCCAGCAGCAATGGTAATAGGCTGTGATTCTTGTGCTGACTGGCTGGAGTGCTTCACTGTGACCAAGTCATTACAGACCTTCCTCGAGGCTGTGACTTTCTGAACCCCACCAGTGGCCCTCGGAACCCCTGCTGGGGCAGTGGCCCTCGGAACCCCCCTGGGGCAGTGGCCCTCGGTACCCCCTCTGGGGCAGTGGCCTTCAGGAACCCCGCTGGGGCAGTGGCCTTCGGGAACCCCGCTGGGGCAGTGGCCTTCGGGAACCCCGCTGGGGCAGTGGCCTTCGGGAACCCCGCTGGGGCAGTGGCCTTCGGGATCCCCGCTGGGGCAGTGGCCTTTGGGACCCCCGCTGGGGCAGTGGCCTCCCTCTCTGGGACCGGACCATCAGCCTCCCTCTCTGGGACCGGACCGTCGGCCTCCCTCTTTGGGACCAGACCATCGGCCTCCCTCTCTGAGTCGATAATTATCGAGACTTCTCCTGGGATTATAACCTCCGGGACTTTTGCTGAAGCTACAACCTTCAGAACCTCCACTAAAGCTATGCCTCTTGAGTCCTTTCCTGGGGAAGTGACCTCTAGACCCTTCTCTGGGGCTGTGCCTCTCGAGACCCCACCTGGGGACATAGCTTCAAATATCTCTTCTGGGGTTGTACTTCTTGAGTTCCCTTCTGGAGCTATAGCTCTAAATACCCTTTCTGGGGTTATGCCTTTAAATTCCCTACCTGGGGTAACAGCTTCTGAGATGGACACCTGAGCTATTATATCCAATGTCCCTCTTCAACCAGGAGCATCGGGCACCGCTCCTAGACCCAGAGCATCGGGCACCACTCCAGGACCCCAAGCATCAGGCACCACTCCAGGACCCCAAGCATCAGGCACCACTCCAGGACCCCAAGCATCAGGCACCGCTTCAGGACCCTGGGCATCGGGCACCGCTTCAGGACCCTGAGATTCCACTACCGGGGTTTGCAACTCTGATTCAACAGGAGAGTCAAGAGATGAGAGAAATATTCTCCTTTGGTTTGGTTCCTGAATCTATAATGGGGTTCCCTAGCCCAAGGACCCCAATTATAGGACAGAGTGCTTTTTAGTGTGGGTTTTTTGACAAGTACCTCTGCCACAGTAGAGACAGGAGTAGGTCTTGAATCCTGACTCAAATTGGCCAGAGGGCAGGACTTGTCGCCACACTTTGGCTTGCGCAACTCACAGGTCTGCAGATAGTGGCCTAAAGCCCCAACAATATAGGCATAAATTTAAGTTTCGGCGACGCAGGCGCTCCTCTTCTGAGAGCCTGGGCCGCAGAAAACTTTTAAACCTTTTCTCTCCAAACGAACCTGAGGATTCTCTTGTCACCATATTGTGAGCAAAAGTCTCTTTAGAGATAGATGTACTCTCAACAACTTCTGGCAAGATAAGCAAAATTTTGGTCAGAAGGTTTTGCAGTTGCTTTAAGGATTGCTGCAAAACTTCCAGCCGCTCAGGTTTCAAAGCACTGAAAGCAGAGTTCAGGGCAGAGAGAGACGCCTGTAGGGCTTGCATAGTAGGCATAGGAGGATTTCAAACTAGACAAGACAAGACAAGACTGGGCTGGATTCTGAACTAGACAAGACTAGGCTGGATTCTGAACTAGACAAGACTAGGCTGGATTCTGATCTAGACAAGACTAGGCTGGATTCTGAACTAGACAAGACAAGACAAGACTGAGCTGGATTCTGAACTAGACAAGACTAGGCTGGATTCTGAACTAGACAAGACAAGACTGGACTGGACTGGATTTTGAACACTGGACTGGGTTCTGAACACTGGACTAGGTTCTGAACACTCGACTGGGTTCTGAACACTGGACTCTGGACTGGATTCTAGACAGGACTGGATTCTAGACCGGACTGGATTCTGGACTGGGCCAAAAAAGAAAAAACTACTATTTAGCTTTGTTTCTTTTTTGTTGTATGGCCGGTGATAATGTTACGTTCACTGTACTCGGTACTCTGGGAACAGGGTGGACAAGCTCCGAGTACAGGAACGTAATGCTGCAATAGATACGGAGCTTGGCAGCACCCCCAAGTATCCCTAACTCCGTTGTCTCACCCTCGTTGTCAGCCTACGCCTGCATGACTATGGTTTTTGGGCCCACGGCAGCCGCGTTTGAAGGGCGGATTATGTCTGCCCAACTCTGATGCCCCCCAGTCTTAGTTGGAGACAAGGCGTAGACTGAGATGGGGCGATGACAAGGGGAACCTCTAACTAGAGAAGGAAGTACCCAGCTAGGGGTGCTACAGAATTTAAATAAAGTATGTGCGGCACAGCCGCCAAGACAAAAACTACAACAAAGGCAGTGCTGTCCACATGCCTACACAACACCGTTGTGTTTTGGTGAGGACAGCACACGCAGAACCCTCTACAAAAAATCCAAAGCAAAAGCAACAATTAGCTACGGCCTAGGCTAAGGGAAACCGGTACGAATACTGGCAAAAGGACAGGAACCCCTAAAGTAGCTGATACAGGCTGTCTGGACCAGAGGACAGGCAGAATCCCAAACGACAGACCAGTGGACACCAAGAAGCAGGATACTGGATCAGGCACAGGCAAAGCCACAGGACTCCTGGACAGGAATGCTTCAAGGCCGGATACTGGGTCAGACACAGGCAAAGCCACAGGACTCCTGGACAGGAATGCTTCAAGGCAGGATACAGCTAGACAGAAGCTATCACCGGCGTCTGTGTCAGGCAGTGAGGGAGAATATAACAAGGAATTCCTCCAATCACAGCAGGGAATTAATTAAGTTGTGCAGCTGCCCTGATGCACAACTCCAAACTGACAGGTGCAATTACAAGACAGACAGGTGAGGCTAAACACATGGAAACAGGCTGCAATTACACAGACTCACCACCGGCGGCCAACAAGAGTCTTCTAAACCAGAGCAAAGGAAATCCTGGCCTGCAAGAGAACTATAACATAAAATACATGAACAGAAAGTGAACAGGAATGAACCACTGCTTGTGGTTCATAACAGCACAGATATGGATAGTATACTTGACACAGAGCTGCAAGATACAGCAATGACCTACTGTACTTACTATATGTATACTGCTGGCCACCAAAATGCTGCACTGTCCTACTATATATTGCTCACAATAATGCAGCAAAGATATGGATAGTATACTTGACACAGAGCTGCAAGATACAGCAATGGCCTACTGTACTGTACTATATGTATACTGCTGGTCACCAAAATTCTGCACTGTCCTACTATATACTGCTCACAATAATGCAGCACAGATATGGATAGTATACTTGACACAGAGCTGCAAGATACAGCAATGGCCTACTGTACTGTACTACTATAATTATATACTGGTGGTCCCCGCAATGCAGCACACTGAGCACAGATATTTGCAGCACACTGAGCACAGATATGGAGCGTTTTCAAGCAGAGAATGTAGATATTTGCAGCACACTGAGCACAGATATTTGCAGCACACTGAGCACAGATATTTTCAGCACACTGAGCACAGATATTTGCAGCACACTGAGCACAGAAACGGAGCTTTTCAGGGAGAGAACGCAGCCACGTCCTCTTCGTTCAATCACCAATGCACGAATGAAAATGGCGGTGATGCGCGGCTCTTTATATAGAATACGAATCTCGCGAGAATCCGACAGCGGGATGATGACATTCGGGTTAACCGAGCAAGGCGGGAAGATCCGAGGCTGCCTCAAAACCGTGTAAAATAGGTGAAGTTCGGAGGGGTTCGGATCTCGACGAACCGAACCCGCTCATCTCTAATGTATATATATATATATATATATATATACACTAGGTGATTCATTGCGCCCTACGGGCCCTCTTCACACTGTCGTAAGGGGCTACGCCCCCTTAACACTTGCACACCCTTGTGACGTGCAATATTTTTATTATATGGAGTAGCAAATCATAATTGTAGGTGCTTTGGTTGGGGGAGTGGCGGGTGTGGTGAAGACACGGATGGGATCCTGGGGCGCCGCGGGAGGGGCGGTTGCGGCGGTGCAACAGGTGGGGGAGGGGCTGGTGCGGTGTTGCCACAGGTGGGGGAGGGTCCGTGGGTGCCGCGGGTGGTGGTCTGGAGCCACTGCGGGTGGGGGAGGAGTTGTTGCGGGGGTGCCCCGGGTGGGGGAGGAGTTGTTGCGGGGGTGCCCCGGGTGGGGGAGGGGCAGATGCGGTGGTGTGGCGGGAGGGGCAGGTGCAGGGTTGCTGCAGGTGGTGGAGGGGGTCCAGAGCTACCGCGGGTGCTGGAGGGGGTATGTGGGGGTGCCGCGGATGGTGCCCGGAGGTACTTTGAGTGGGGGAGGGGTGAGTAATGCTTATCCTGATTCTCCTCCTGTCAGCAGCTAAGCTGCGGTCCTCCCTTTGGCAGTGGCTCTCCCGGAGCCTCGCACAGCAGCCAGTCACTATTGTGAGCGCCGGTGTCCCAACGCGCCAAATTACAGGGAAGAAGATGCACTAAATAAACTACAGCTCCCAGCAGCCCTAAGGGCTGGAATGCTTCGGGGCTAAGGGCTGCTGGGAGCTGTAGTTTATTTAGTGCGTCTACTTCCCTGTAATGCGGTGCGTTGGGACACTGGTGCTAACAATAGTGACTGGCTGGCAGAACTGAGTGACTGGCTGAATCAGTATAAAAGGTGAGAGTGCTGTGCAGTGTCAGTGTCAGTGACACTGCACACAGGTCCGGCGCTAGCCGCTCAGCAAAGGGATGCAGTGCAGGGAGGGGCCAGGAAGGAGATGCGTTCTCCCTGTTCTGCATCCCTGTGCTGAGCTGCTGCTGCTATCCCTGCTGCTGCTGCCGACTGCTGTCACACATGCAGCGGCACCGGCAGCACAAAGCCTCCTCTCCCCCTCAGCGCCGGCAGCACAAAACCTCCTCTCCCCGCTCCCCTCCCCTGTGTGACATTCAGTGGCCGGGCGGGAGCCAAAGGGGGCAGGGCTAGATGGGAATAAGGGGCAGAGCTACACGGGACCATGCTGCAGCAGGAGGATGAGCTGCTACAGCTTCGGCCAGCCAGACTTCATTAGATAAGTGTCTGGAAAGAGAGTGAGTGTGTGTGTGTGTGTGTGTGTGTGTGTGTGTGTGTGTATATACAGTGTCTGTGTATACTGTATATATGTGTGACTGTGTATGTGTGTAATGTATGTACAGTATGTATGTGTGTGTGTTTGTATATATATGTGTCTGTTGTGTGTGTATGTGTGACTGCGGGATAATGTGTGTAAGCGTCACTGGTACAGGGGGCGTTACATGTGTAAGCATCACTGGTACAGGAGGCGTTACATGTGTAAGCGGCACTGGTACAGGGGGCCGTTACGTGTGTAAGTGGCACTGGTACAGAGGGCGTTACGTGTGTAAGCGTCACTGCTACAGGGAGCATTACGTGTGTAAGCATCACTGCTACAGGGGGCGTTACGTATGTAAGCGTCGCCGGTAGAGGAGGTGTTACTTGTGTTAGCGGCACTGGTCCAGAGGGCGTTACATGTGTAAGCATCACTGCTACAGGGGGCATAACGTGTGTAAGCGTCACTGCTACAGGGGGCATTACGTGTGTAAGCGTCACTGCTACAGGGGGTATTACGTGTGTAAGCATCACTGCTACAGGGGGTGTTACTTGTGTAAGCGTCACTGGTACAGGAGGGCGTAACATGTGTAAGCGTCACTGGTTCAGGGGGCATTACATGTGTAAGTGTCTCTACTACAGGGGGTAAAGTATGCGAGGGTGCAAATTTATAGTTTGCAGGGGGGCGCCGAACACACTAGCACCGGCCCTGACTGCACACCCACTGCACTGCACAGCACTGTCACCTTTTACATTGATTCAGCGTCCATACATTACCCTCCGCGATATCACCCACTCTATCCTTTACATTAGCCATCTCGGGGCTTCCAGTCCGGCAGGCCAGGTGCTGTGTTGCGGAGTCAGGGCCTCTAGTGATCTGGGTGCGGCTGTGGTGAGGAGGCACTTCTGTGACATCACACGCAGAGGAGGCTCCGGGGCTCAGAGAGTATGCGGTGCAGGAAGGGCTATGAAAGTCTTCCGCTGCGCCGCTTTCATACACATCTATGCCGGTGGCTGCTGCAGCTTTTGTTCCACCTGCTGTGCGGCTAGGGAGTGGGGATTGTTGATGCCGGAGGGAGCAGGTGGACTGGCAGAAAGACATTGGTGGTCATTCCGAGTTGATCGCTTGCTAGCAGTTTTTAGCAGCCGTGCAAACGCTATGCCGCTGCCCACTTGGAGTGTATTTTAGCTTAGCAGAATTGCGAATGAAGGGATGGCAGAGCGGCTACAAATTTTTTTTGTGTAGTTTCAGAGTAGCTTCAGACCTACTCAGCGCTTGCAATCACTTCAGAGCATTCAGTTCCTGATTTGACATCACGAACACGCCCTGCGTTTGCCCAGCCACGCCTGCGTTTTCCGAACACTCCCTGAAAACGGTCAGTTGACATCCAGAAACGCCCTCTTCCTGTCAATCACTCTGCGGCTGCCTGTGCGACTGAAAAGCATCGCTAGACCCTGTGTAAAACTACATCGTTTATTGTAATAGTACGCCGTGCATGCGCATTGCTCTGCATGCGCAGAAGTGGCAAGTTTTTGCCTGATCGCTGCACAGCGAACGAATGCATTTAGCGAACAACTCGGAATGACCCCAATAGGACTCTGCAGTAAAAGGATTGTTTTTTCCCCTATGTACAGCGCAGAGACTTGCTGCAGATGCAGTCGCATACCCTCCAGCTGCACCTTTTTGGCAGGTACAGTCCCTTTTTTTATGGTCTGTACCGATTTTTAACTCTCCAAGCTTCCATTGAAAGTATAGGAAAAGGGGCGTGGCCATGCCGCTGTACCCGTGGCCACGTCCCCTTTTCGATTGTGTATCAATGTTTATGTGTAAATTGTTGGAGGGTATGTTGCTGCAGATGCAGTGGGCAGTGTCGGACTGGGGCATGTAGGGCCCACCGGGGGAATGCAGTGGTAGGGCCCCATGTTTAGGGGTGTGGCCAGTCTCTAGAGGGGGTGTGCCCAGCCACCACATTAGCTTGCCTAACCATTTTGCAAGTGTTGGATCCCCAGATAAATATATACAGTAAATACTGCAGTGTATGCATGATAATGTACTAGATTGGTAACAGCACAGTCTGGAACCTGATCCCTAGAGGAGGGGGTGGGCGCCCAGGCAGTAGGGCCCACCGGTGGTTTCCCCTGTACCCCTGTGGGCCAGTCCAACCCTGGCAGTGGGCCTATTTTGGGGTGTGGGGCTGGAGCTGCAGCTCCATCAGTCCCATTGCTAATCCTGCTCTGTGAAAACACAGCAGGCAAAGGGCAGAGCCTCCCATTGGAAGTAACCTGTGTGGGAGGGCATTTCTCGCCCAATCAGCTGTGGACTGTGTGTGATAGACCTGCTGCTAACCCAATGAGAGCTCCTAGTCACAGGGCTATTATACAGGAGATATATAGGGACAAGGATCACACACGGGGACTTAGATGAACACTTTCGGTGTTTATTTTGCACAGCAGGTCACCACATAGCAAGTTGATTCCATACTGTCACTATTACAGGCAGTAGCATACAGGTACTCACAGCATAGTAGACTCTTGATAGGCTCCAGTGGTCCCTAGTCTAACCCGCACAACCTGGCCTATCACTCGGTTAGCTATTCCACCGTCGAGAGCAAGGTGACTCTGCCCTGGAAACCCTTATATGAGAAAATCCCAGGTGCTGCTGATCACACACTTGGGAGTCTGCTACTGCTTCTAAAACCTGGTCTGGATCCTCCACATTACTTTCTCATGGAAAACTGCTGTCTCTGCCAAACTCCTCCACCCTTAGCTTCAACCACCCTGGTGAAGCTACACTATTTTCAGGCGAGCTTTCTGCCTCGCCCACCCCTACCTGTGTCATCTGCCCAGGTACACAGCCTTCCACTACCTTCCAGAGGTCACCCACCTCGCCATCTTCCTCCTCCCCTAGCTTCACCATAGGGTTTCTTGGGTAAACAGGACCTAGAAACCTCCTGGAGAGGGCATTGGCATTGAGGTGTTGTTTTCCCGGATGATACCTCACCTCAAACTTAAATGGCTGCAAAGCCAAAAACCAACGGGTCACATGAGCATTCACCTCTTTGTTTGTATGCATCCACTATAAGGGTGCATGGTCTGTGACCAACAAAAACTCTCGTCCCAATGAATAATATCCTAATGACTCAACTGCCCATTTAATGGCCAAGCACTCCTGCTCCACAGTTGAGTACCTGCGCTCCCTGGGCAATAATTTACGGCTATAGATAGAGGATGGGGCTTCTCTTCTCCATCTACCTCTTGGGATAGGACTGCTACTAATCCTGTCCCTGAGGCATACGTTATTGTACCACAAATTGCTTTTTAAAGTGAGGAGCTTGTAAGACAGTCTCAGTACACAAAGCTCATCTTAAATCTTGCCAAGCAGTTTCCACTGGTCCAGACCACGTTATCTTGTCTGTGAATTGTTTTTTTAGACATTCGGTTAGTGGAGCCGCTCTAGCGGCAAAATCTCGAATGAACCTGCGATAATATCCGACCAAACCGAGAAATGTTCTAAGTTGTGATTTACATTTAGGTCTGGACCAGGTGAGGACTGCTTCTACCTTACTAGTCTGAGGTTTAACCTGTCCTCTGCCCACAATGTACCCCAAATACTTGGCCTCAATCATACCAATGGCACATTTCTCGGGGTTTGTGGTAAACCCGGGTGCCTGTAGAGACTGTAAAACGGCTTCTACTTTGGTAGGTGTGACTCCCAATCAGAGCTGAAAATAACGAGCCGCAGCAACTTATTCATAGCTCGCTGGAAGGTTGGTGGGGCACCATATAAACCAAATGGGAGCATTTTATATTGGAATAAGCCTTCTGGGGTAGAGAAGGCTGTTTTTGCCTTAGCAGCGTCTGTTAACGGAATCTGCCAATAACCTTTTGTCAAATCAAGTGTAGTGAGATACTGACTATTGGCTAAATTTTCTACTAACTCATACACCCGGGGCATACGGTAGGAATCAAACCGGGACACTTGATTTAATTTACGGAAGTCATTGCAGAACCGTAAGGCACCTGAAGGCTTCGGTACTAGGACAATTGGATTATTCCACTTACTGGTGCATTTCTCTATAACCCTTAGGCGTAACATCTCTTCCACCTCCTGCTTTACTGCTGCCCGCTTAGCTTCCTGTATGCGATATGGCCTCTGTTTAACGACCACCCCGGGTGGAGTCACCACATCATGTTGGACGATCTGTGTCTTTCCCGGAATGGCAGAAAACACATCTTGGTAGCGTTTCACCAAGTTCACCACTTCTCGTTTCTGTTCAGGAGTAAGCGTGACTTCAATGGGTACCTGGCATTCTGAAATCTTTTTAGCTACCAACGTGGGCCAATTGGCAGTTTCCTTCCAGGGTTTTAACAGGTTTACATGGTAGACTTGTACCTCCCTCCTTCTACCCTCCTGTCGGACCCTGTAATTGACCGGTCCCACTGCCTCGATCATCTCATAGGGGCCCCGCCATTGTGCATACATCTTGCTTTCTCTGGTGGGCACCAGCACTAACACTTTATCTCCCGGAATAAAAGACTGGTTAACTGAGGTAACGTCATACCTCTGTTTCTGACGTTGTTGGGCCCTTTCCATGTGTTCATTCAGTAGTGGCGCAATCTGCCTTAAGCGGCCGTATAACTGGGCCACAAACTGAACGACGTTAGGGTCCTGGCAGGGTTGTTCTTCCCACCCTTCTTTTAAGAGATCTATAATTCCTCTGGGCTGACTGCCATAGAGGAGCTCGAAGGGCCTAAACCCTGTAGAGGACTGGGGTACCTCTCTAACCGCAAACATCAAATAAGGTAGGAGCAGATCCCAATCTCGTTTTTCTTGTGACACTGCCCTCTTTATCATTTGCTTAAGGGTTTTATTAAATCTTTTTACCAGGCCATCTGTCTGCGGGTGGTACACCGAGGTGGTAATCCTGCCTACGTTTAGCAACTGACATAAATCTTCCATTAGTTTAGACACGAAAGGTGTACCCTGGTCCATTAAGACCTCTTTTGGTATTCCTAAATGGGTATACATGGTTAGAAGCTCTCTGGCAATAGTGCCAGATTTCATGTTGCGCAGGGGTATAGCTTCTGGGTATCTGGTGGCATAATCAACTACCACCAATACAGTATGTATTGGTGCCCTCGAGCAGATTTTTCCACTGGCCCTATCAGATCTATACCCATCCGCTCAAAAGGTACGGAAATGAAAGGGAGAGGTACCAGTGGAACTCTAAACTCCGGCCGAGGGGCTGTCCTCTGGCCTACTGGGCATTCCTGACAATACCTCTTAATGGAAGCATAGATGCCAGGCCAAAAGAACCTTAACTGGATGCATTGGAGTGTTTTCTCCTCCCCTAGATGGCCACCCCACAAATGCATATGGGCAGCTTCTAACACCAACCGCTCCAGTTTTCGGGGAACCAAGAGCTGATCTTCCTGTTTCCCTTGTAAAGTAGCAACACGATACAGTAAATCATTTTTCAACACAAAATATGGTACACCCTCTGATGGTAAAGCATCAACTACCCTGCCGTTAACTACTTTAACAGTCTCAAAGGCATGTGCCAAATTGCTGTCATCGCGTTGATCTCTCCCAAAGTCCTGCAGTGATATCTTCTCACCAACTGGGTTCCAATGGGCCTCGGACTCAGTCTCTTGGGGTGATCTGAGACCGGCAGCCTCTCTCCTGGATGCTAAACTTTGGTAGTCTCTGGCTTCTGAGTTGTTTCGGTGGTTGACGGTTTGTGGGTAGTATGCCAGGTAACCGGCTCCTGCAGCAATTGAAAGTCCCGGCCCAGGATCAGCGAATCTAGAGGTCACTGCCACCACCACCTTTAACGACCGACCTTGAACGACCAGGGGTAAGTAGACCTGTGGGCACTCCTCCACATTGCCATGGACGCACAACACCTTGACAGGATGCTGGACCTTGTCAGCTCCCAGGGGAACCATGTTGGCTGTGACAATGGTGAGCTCACTGCTGGTATCCACCAGGGCCCAAATATCCCGGTTTCCCACCTGTACCAGCACCCAGAACAGGGAGGACTCTGCTTGGGATACCCCCGCCGCCGCCATGCTGACCAACGGCTGAGCCGTTTTCCCCGCACTGTAATCCATCGGCTCACTCTGTTTCGGGCAGTCCTGCCGTACATGACCAGGCTTGCTGCACTCAAAGCACACCAAGGGAGGCGGAGCCTTTGGTTTAACTACTGGGACCTGAGTCCTGGGTTTAGGTGTTGGCCCGTATCCTCACCTGGCTTTATTCAGCTTTACCAGCATAAGGTGCCACTCAATCACCACCGCCAACTCCTCAAATGTCTGGGGGTCAGTCTGAAGGGCCCACTGCTGCACAGAGCGGTCTAACACTCGCATAGCCTGGTCCAGTGTGACTACTTCCACAATCTGTACTGCAGAGTTTTTATCCAGCTGCAACCAGGCCCTTCTTAGTCGAGCTAGTCTGGCCAGCTGAATCCTGGGAGTCTCAGAGCCCTCCAGAAGCCAGTCATGGAATTTTTGGGCTTTGCTGGGCCCCATCACTCCAATCCTATCCAGTATAGCCTTTTTCAGGCCAGGATAGGAGCGTGCCTCAGCCACAGTCATGTCCACATATGCCCGCTGCGCCTCCCCTGTTAAACAGGGAGCCAGCCTGTCAGACCATTCCTCTGCATGCCATCCCAAGCGCGTGGCCGTGCGATCAAACGTGCAAAGGAATGCCTCTATATCATCTGCTGGGGTGAGCTTTGGTAGCCTTTCCCGCTCTGGCTCAGATTTTTTAAGCTCTTTTAACTTATCGCACAACATTTGTATTTGAATTTGCTGTCTTCCAGCCTGGGTTCGTTGCCCCTTATGTAACATCTGAATCTGGGCTTGTTGCCCCTCATGTACATTTGAATCTGGGTTTGTTGCTCAGCTGCAAGTTCAGCAAATTGTTTTAGTAACTCCTCCATATTGCCCTGCGTGGCCCTTTTAAGGACAAACCTTGGAGGTTTAATATAATGTGCCAGGCTTATCAAACAGTCCAAGCCGACACCCGCATGTTTTGCTGGCTATTTAACACATAACAGCAAACAGTCTGCCTATAATGCTATGGCCCTTTAAGGCTGCTACTTGCACTGCATAACCAGAGAGGAAGAAAAGAAAAAGGAAAAACTTGCCGTTTAAACACCGGTATGCTTACCGACAGTTTCTGCTGTACATCGTGTCCTTGCTCGCATTCTCTACCACTTTTGACAAGGATCACACACACGGGGACTTAGATGAACACTTTCAGTGTTTATTTTGCACAGCATGTCACCACATAGCAAGTTGATTCCATACAGCCGGTATTACAGGCAGTAGCATACAGGTACTCACAGCATAGTAGACTCTTGATAGACTCCAGTGGTCCCTAGTTTAACCCACACAACCCAGCCTATCACTCAGGTAGCTATTTCACCATCAAGAGCAAGGTGACTCTGCCCTGGAAACCCTTATATGAGAAAATCCCAAGTGCTGCTGATCACACACCTGGGAATCTGCTATTGCTTCTAAAACCTGATCTGGATCCTCCACATTACTTTCCCATGGAAAACTGCTGTCTCTGCCACAGTATATACACTGCTCAAAAAAATGAAGGGAACACTAAAATAACACATCCTAGATCTGAATGAATGAAATATTCTTATTAAATACTTTGTTCTTTACATAGTTGAATGTGCTGACAACAAAATCACACAAAAACTATCAATGGAAATCAAATTTATTAACCCATGGAGGTCTTGATTTGGAGTCACACTCAAAATTAAAGTGGAAAAACACACTACAGGCTGATCCAACTTTGATGTAATGTCCTTAAAACAAGTCAAAATGAGACTCAGTAGTGTGTGTGGCCTCCACGTGCCTGTATGACCTCCCTACTACGCCTGAGCATGCTCCTGATAAGGTGGCAGATGGTCTCCTGAGGGATCTCCTCCCAGACCTGAACTAAAGCATCCGCCAACTCCTGGACAGTCTGTGGTGTCCCAGATGTGCTCAATTGGATTCAGGTCTGGGGAATGGGCGGGCCAGTCCATAGCATCAATGCCTTCATCTTGCAGAAACTGCTGACACACTCCAGCCACATGAGGTCTAGCATTGTCTTGCATTAGGAGGAACCCAGGGCCAACCGCACCAGCATATGGTCTCACAAGGGGTCTAAGGATCTCATCTCGGTACCTAATGGCAGTCAGGCTATCTCTGGCGAGCACATGGAGGGCTGTGTCGCCCCCCAAAGAAATGCCACCCCACACCCTTACTGACCCACTGCCAAACCGGTCATGCTGGAGGATGTTGCAGGCAGCAGAATGTTCTCCTTGGCGTCTCCAGACTCTGTCACGTCTGTCACATGTGCTCAGTGAGAACCTGCTTTCATCTTTGAAGAGCACAGGGCGCCAGTGGCGAATTTGCCAATCTTGGTGTTCTCTGGCAAATGCCAAACAACCTGCACGGTGTTGGGCTGTAAGCACAACCCCCACCTGTGGACGTCGGGCCCTAATACCACCGTCATGGAGTCTGTTTATGATCGTTTGAGTAGACACATGCACATTTGTGGCTTGCTGGAGGTCATTTTGCAGAGCTCTGGCAGTGCTCCTCCTGTTCCTCCTTGCACAAAGGCGGAGGTAGCGGTCCTGCTGCTGGGTTGTTGCCCTCCTACGGCCTCCTCTATGTCTTCTGATGTACTTGCCTGTCTCCATGCTCTGGACACTATGCTGACAGACACAGCAAACCTTTTTGCCACAGCACGCATTGATGTGCCATCCTGGATGAGCTGCACTACCTGAGCCACTTGTGTGGGTTGTAGACTCCGTCTCATGCAACCACTAGAGTGAAAGCACCGCCAGCTTCCAAAAGTGACCAAAACATCAGCCAGAAAGCATAGGAGCTGAGAAGTGGTCTGTGAGGTCACCACCTGCAGAACAACTCCTTTATTGGGGGTGTCTTGCTAATTGCCTATAATTCCCACCTGTTGTCTATTCCATTTGCACAACAGCATCTAAAATTGATTGTCAATCAGTGTTGCTTCCAAAGTGGACAGTTTGATTTCACAGAAGTGTGATTGATTTGGAGTTACATTGTGTTGTTTAAGTGTTCCCTTTATTTTTTTTGAGCAGTGTATATATATGTATATATATATATATATATAAAAGAAATCTGAGTGCGCTATAAATGATTGCACTGTTAATCACATCAGTCTAATTAGCATACACAACATTAGAGAGACTCAGTTTTTGGTATTTATTACATAAAAATAATTTTTACACCATGGAAAAAAAGCACAGTATAGTTTTTCAGGTTTTTAGACAATACAATTCACACCATTATGCAGTATACATCCAACATGGACTCGGTGTTATTGACTGACTTATATTCACAACAAATGACAACAGATGGATACAGTACGTTTCGTCCCTTTCAGGGACTTCCTCAGGGGTATATATCTAAACAATAAAATATACAGTATATTAACTTAATAAGACTCTAGGACAACTGGCTAAAGTTTCTATCTAATAAACATATACGTACCAAATGCCAAATGTTTTGAAAATATCCTGAAAGGACATGGACTTCACTGTGTATATTGTTAAAAATAGGTATCAAACCTAATAAATAAAACAATGTGTTAGAAAATGTCTTTTTATAGAAGGTCTTTCAAGCTTATGATGAGGAGTATGCGAGAGGAGAGGAATGGTACATACCAAAATAGTAATATCAAATGGCATACTGACAGGATTCTGCATTTAGAAAGGAACCTTGTTTTTAGGGGTATGGTCTAGTGACCTGAATGTATAAAAGGAAAATTTATTGGACTTAATAAATAATTGAACTACAGTAAAGAGAAATGTCTTTAGACCTTGATTGATTAGAAGGGGTCCAGATATATATATATATATATATATATATATATATATATATATACTTTTTGTGGAGTGAATGGTGTGGATTGAATTTTCTATACAGTATATTGCTAATTTTGTAATGTTTTCATACACATTGACATGTTATAATCATAAAATAATGGTTAGAAATTAGCGACAGTATGTCAATTGTTATTTATTTATTTACAGTATCACCTTTTAATTATTTTCATTACTTATATTATTTATAAAGTATCACAAGGTCTATGCAGCTCTGTACAGGGTAAACACAGTAAACATTTTCAAAATCATAGTGTATCATATTATAAGTACAGTATAATACACAAAGACTTACCATAGTATAGATACCCACACAATTAATACCAAACATTAATATCACACCATAGACTGGCCAGGGCAGGAAACTGTGGCATGGGTAAGGCAACTCTCTTCAGTTTGCAGGACTAGACGGTGGGAATTGTTTCAGTATTCAGTGATCCTGTACCCAAAGTATGGATGAGCAGACAGAGTCAGAGCTGCTGAAGGGAGCCAGGAGATGAGAGCAGAGCACTGGTGACATGGAGTGTGCTGGGGAAGAGGGAGAGGGAAGAGGGTCATGTCTGTTAGAGCTTACATACAAAAGGGAAGGAATGAACAGTTCATGGTTTACAGTAGCTTCAAAAGATACATAGTGGTGTGTTGGAGCCGAGGAGAAAATATAAGCTTATGAAGAAGGCTCTTTCACTTTAATACAAGGGTACATCTTAAGTACACACATTTTATTCAGGTGAAGTCTGGTAGAGAGTCTTACTGAGTGAGGCAGTGTGTTCCCTATGATGGAGCGGGTTCACTACGATATGCCGGCGGTCGGGCTCCCAGCGACCAGCATACCGGCGCCGGGAGCTCGACCGCCGGCTTACCGACAGTGTGGCGAGCGCAAATGAGCCCCTTGCGGGCTCGCTGCGCTCGGCACGCTACGGGCACGGTGGCGCGCTACGCGCGCCACACTATTTTATTCTCCCTCCAGGGGGGTCGTGGACCCCCCACGAGGGAGAATAAGTGTCGGTATGCCGGCTGTCGGGATCCCGGCGCCGGTATACTGTGCGCCCGGATCCCCTCAGTCGGCATACTGAAGACCACCCGATGGAGCACCTCTAGTGAAATCTTGGAGGTGAGCAATAGTCAGAGGAGGAGCGGAGAAGAAGGGAGTGAGTACAGAGATGAGGTTAAATATGTAGCAAGACTGGAGAGGAGGAGTTTAAGGCTTTGATGGTGAGTTTTAATTAGAGATGAGCGGGTTCGGTTCCTCTGAATCCGAACCCGCCCGAACTTCAGGTTTTTTACACGGGTCCGAGCAGGCTCGGATCTTCCCGCCTTGCTCGGCTAACCCGAGCGCGCCCGAACGTCATCATCACGCTGTCGGATTCTCGCGAGGCTCGGATTCTATCGCGAGACTCGGATTCTATATAAGGAGCCGCGCGTCGCCGCCATTTTCACACGTGCATTGAGAGTCATAGGGAGAGGACGTGGCTGGCGTCCTCTCCGTTTAGAGAAGAGAGAGACACAGTATTTTCGGGGAGCATTATTAGGAGGAGTACTACTGTATACTACTATACTACTTGCTGAAGTGATATTTATAGATTAGATAGTGTGACTGTAAGTGTATTATCTGACTTGTGGGGGAGACACTGACAGTGGGGAGCAGTTAGAGTCTGAGAGCAGGACTCAGGAGTACATATAACGTACAGTGCACACTTTTGCTGCCAGAGTCAGTGCCACACTGCCATTGTTGTGACCACACTGACCACCAGTATAATAATATATTTTGTGATTGTCTGCTTAGGCCTCGGAGTACTAGTTGCAAGTTGCAACGTGACCTGTCCTGAAGTGACCACCAGTTTAATAATCAATCACCACCAGTTTAATATATATATATATATATATATATATAATTGTATATAATATATATATATATATAATATTGTATACCACCTACCCGTGGTTTTTTTTTTTTCATTCTTCTTTATACATACTACTATAGTAGCTTACTGTAGCAGTCTGCGGTGCTGTGCTGACCTGACAGTGTCCAGCAGGTCCGTCATCAGTCATTACATAATAAATATATATAGTACCTGTCCGGCTGCAGTACTAGTGATATTATATTGATTTCATCTCATTATCAATAATTTATCATCCAGTCTAGACTCTATATTAGCAGCAGACACAGTACGTTAGTCCACGGCTGTAGCTACCTCTGTGTCGGCACTCGGCAGTCCATCCATAATTGTATACCACCTACCCGTGGTTTTTTTTTTCTTTCTTCTTTGTACATACTACTATAGAGTATAGTAGCTTACTGTAGCAGTCTGCGGTGCTGCTGAGCTGACAGTGTCCAGCAGGTCCGTCATCAGTCATCATTACCTAATAAATATATTATCTACCTGTCCGGCTGCAGTACTAGTGATATTATATATACATACATATATATATTGATTTCATCTCATTATCAATCATCCAGTCTATATTAGCAGCAGACACAGTACGTTAGTCCACGGCTGTAGCTACCTCTGTGTCGGCACTCAGCAGTCCATCCATAATTGTATACCACCTACCCGTGGTTTTTCTTTTTTCTTTCTTCTTTGTACATACTACTATAGTATAGTAGCTTACTGTAGCAGTCTGCGCTGCGGTGCTGCTGAGCTGACAGTGTCCAGCAGGTCCGTCATCAGTCATCATTACCTAATAAATATATTATCTACCTGTCCGGCTGCAGTACTAGTGATATTATATATACATACATATATATATTGATTTCATCTCATTATCAATCATCCAGTCTATATTAGCAGCAGACACAGTACGTTAGTCCACGGCTGTAGCTACCTCTGTGTCGGCACTCGGCAGCCCATCCATAATTGTATACCACCTACCCGTGGTTTTTTTCTTTTCTTTCTTCTTTGTACATACTACTATAGAGTATAGTAGCTTACTGTAGCAGTCTGCGGTGCTGCTGAGCTGACAGTGTCCAGCAGGTCCGTCATCAGTCATCATTACCTAATAAATATATTATCTACCTGTCCGGCTGCAGTACTAGTGATATTATATATACATACATATATATATTGATTTCATCTCATTATCAATCATCCAGTCTATATTAGCAGCAGACACAGTACATTAGTCCACGGCTGTAGCTACCTCTGTGTCGGCACTCGGCAGTCCATCCATAATTGTATACCACCTACCCGTGGTTTTTTTTTTTTCTTTCTTCTTTGTACATACTACTATAGAGTATAGTAGCTTACTGTAGCAGTCTGCGGTGCTGCGGAGCTGACAGTGTCCAGCAGGTCCGTCATCAGTCATCATTACCTAATAAATATATTATCTACCTGTCCGGCTGCAGTACTAGTGATATTATATATACATACATATATATATTGATTTCATCTCATTATCAATCATCCAGTCTATATTAGCAGCAGACACAGTACGTTAGTCCACGGCTGTAGCTACCTCTGTGTCGGCACTCGGCAGTCCATCCATAATTGTATACCACCTACCCGTGGTTTTTTTTCTTCTTCTTTGTACATACTACTATAGTATAGTAGCTTACTGTAGCAGTCTGCGGTGCTGCTGAGCTGACAGTGTCCAGCAGGTCCGTCATCAGTCATCATTACCTAATAAATATATTATCTACCTGTCCGGCTGCAGTACTAGTGATATTATATATACATACATATATATATTGATTTCATCTCATTATCAATCATCCAGTCTATATTAGCAGCAGACACAGTACGTTAGTCCACGGCTGTAGCTACCTCTGTGTCGGCACTCGGCAGTCCATCCATAAGTATACTAGTATCCATCCATCTCCATTGTTTACCTGAGGTGCCTTTTAGTTGTGCCTATTAAAATATGGAGAACAAAAATGTTGAGGTTCCAAAATTAGGGAAAGATCAAGATCTTACTCACACAGCTACCTCATTGCGCCTCTTTTTTTCTTTGCGTCATGTGCTGTTTGGGGAGGGTTTTTTGGAAGGGACATCCTGCGTGACACTGCAGTGACACTCCTAGATGGGCCCGGTGTTTGTGTCGGCCACTAGGGTCGCTTATCTTACTCACACAGCTACCTCATTGCGCCTCTTTTTTCTTTGCGTCATGTGCTGTTTGGGGAGGGTTTTTTGGAAGGGACATCCTGCGTGACACTGCAGTGACACTCCTAGATGGGCCCGGTGTTTGTGTCGGCCACTAGGGTCGCTTATCTTACTCACACAGCTACCTCATTGCGCCTCTTTTTTTCTTTGCGTCATGTGCTGTTTGGGGAGGGTTTTTTGGAAGGGACATCCTGCGTGACACTGCAGTGACACTCCTAGATGGGCCAGGTGTTTGTGTCGGCCACTAGGGTCGCTTATCTTACTCACACAGCTACCTCATTGCGCCTCTTTTTTTCTTTGCGTCATGTGCTGTTTGGGGAGGGTTTTTTGGAAGGGACATCCTGCGTGACACTGCAGTGACACTCCTAGATGGGCCCGGTGTTTGTGTCGGCCACTAGGGTCGCTTATCTTACTCACACAGCTACCTCATTGCGCCTCTTTTTTTCTTTGCGTCATGTGCTGTTTGGGGAGGGTTTTTTGGAAGGGACATCCTGCGTGACACTGCAGTGACACTCCTAGATGGGCCCGGTGTTTGTGTCGGCCACTAGGGTCGCTTATCTTACTCACACAGCTACCTCATTGCGCCTCTTTTTTCTTTGCGTCATGTGCTGTTTGGGGAGGGTTTTTTGGAAGGGACATCCTGCGTGACACTGCAGTGACACTCCTAGATGGGCCCGGTGTTTGTGTCGGCCACTAGGGTCGCTTATCTTACTCACACAGCTACCTCATTGCGCCTCTTTTTTTCTTTGCGTCATGTGCTGTTTGGGGAGGGTTTTTTGGAAGGGACATCCTGCGTGACACTGCAGTGACACTCCTAGATGGGCCCGGTGTTTGTGTCGGCCACTAGGGTCGCTTATCTTACTCACACAGCTACCTCATTGCGCCTCTTTTTTTCTTTGCGTCATGTGCTGTTTGGGGAGGGTTTTTTGGAAGGGACATCCTGCGTGACACTGCAGTGCCACTCCTAGATGGGCCCGGTGTTTGTGTCGGCCACTAGGGTCGCTTATCTTACTCACACAGCTACCTCATTGCGCCTCTTTTTTTCTTTGCGTCATGTGCTGTTTGGGGAGGGTTTTTTGGAAGGGACATCCTGCGTGACACTGCAGTGACACTCCTAGATGGGCCCGGTGTTTGTGTCGGCCACTAGGGTCGCTTAGCTTAGTCATCCAGCGACCTAGGTGCAAATTTTAGGACTAAAAATAATATTGTGAGGTGTGAGGTATTCAGAATAGACTGAAAATGAGTGTAAATTATGGTTTTTGAGGTTAATAATACTTTGGGATCAAAATGACCCCCAAATTCTATGATTTAAGCTGTTTTTTAGTGTTTTTTGAAAAAAACACCCGAATCCAAAACACACCCGAATCCGACAAAAAAAATTCGGTGAGGTTTTGCCAAAACGCGGTCGAACCCAAAACACAGCCGCGGAACCGAACCCAAAACCAGAACACAAAACCCGAAAAATTTCCGGCGCTCATCTCTAGTTTTAATTGGCTTAGAAATGGAAGGGTATAATGCTAACAGAGTATTGCTGGTCTGTTCCAAGATATGCTCCACATGGGAAATACAAATACGTAGCAGGAGAAAAAGCATAAACTGTACGTCAAGAGGGACAATGCAACATTTCTTGAAAAATGTGAAATAAATAGTAATTGTCTTAATAAAAAGTAGCAACTATTGTTAAGATATGTTATTTGGATTTTTTCACAATTTAGCATTTAATAATGATAATAATAATAATAATAATAATAATAATCATACTTTTACATACTGTACACTTTATTTGCCCCTTTTTAGGTTCATGTACCTTAATTTATACTATACAAAATGATGCAGGTCAGTTAAATTGGGTATTTTCAAACTCCCTATGAGTAATTCATTAAAGAAAAAAAAGGAATCAAGGAAATAAAAAAAAGTATTTTTTTGAAAAAGTGATAAAGTGGAGTGTGATAAACTAGTTACCAATATATACAACTATTTTTTGTATTAATTCAACATATTTACACTTTATTGCAGACATCATGGCAAATGGAGTGCAATTCAAAACCTTCAAGATACGACGCTGGATGAAAACAATATTGTGATGGTGTCAAAATAGACTGGAAATGAGTGGAAATGAATGTTATTGAGGTTAATAATTCTGTAGGAACAAAAAAAGGCCCCAATTCTTTGATTTTACCTGTTTTTATGATTTAAAAAAAAATACAGATACAGATGCACAACAAATACAGATCCAAAACTTGCAAGGGAGGTTTTGCCGAAACAACTACAGAACCGAAACACGAAGGAGATACAGATTCAAAACTAAAAACCCCAAACCCGAGATTTTCCCTACATCAAATAGCATTTCAAGGTGTGCTAATCTTATTGGAAGCAAAGGTCTGTGTAATGGCATATCTATAATGGGCGCAGGCTGTGTGTACACTCTCCACAGCCAGAGGGAAGATGGTGCCGATCACCGGGGACAGAGCCGGCCCTAACCAATATGATGCCCTAGGCAAGATTTTGGCTGGTGCCCCCTAGCACCGCCACTAGTTCTGCAGGAGATGCCTGGCATGAGTCAGCTGGCAGCTCTGCTAACGTCGGGTGTCTTTTGTTTATGAAAATGCATCATATTATTTGCATTACTATGTGGCTAGGATGCATAAGCAGCTTCTGCTGATTAAAATGATATGTTGCATGCCTATATTCTGTGTGCGACTGTGGCTGTATCTGCATACGAAATGCTACATTACAGTGATTTCCAGGAATACACTGCAACGTAGCATTTCGTATGCAGATACAGCCGCAGTCACACACAGAATATAGGCATGCCGCATATCATTTTAATCAGCAGTAGCTGCTGGTGCCCCTAAGCATACCATTTGCCTAGTTTGCCTATGCCTAAGGCCGGCTCTGACCGGGGACTTTTATAGAATTCAAAATCTGCAAGAATCTGACAGCGGGACGATTAAATTTTGCCTCATTTTGGGATCTGAGTCTGGATGGAAACCCAGAGCCGAACTCGGATAGTGAAGTTTCGGTGGGCCCGCTCATCTTTAATTTGAGGATAAGGATATTCTACTGTACAGTATCTCCAAGACAACCTTGAGACGCAGACTAAAAATAAAACATTCCTCACATGCTAATCAAGCAAATAAAAATGTATATTGTTATTAATAGCTATACAGTATACTTACCTATGAAAAAGGAATGCTGAACATATTAGTGATACAAAATTGGAGCTAAGCAGAATATACTCCTTCATAATATATAAGATACACACATAAAACAGTAGCTGTCAATGAATTCTCCACTTTCCAGACGTTGCCTAAGCAACCTCATTCACTTTGCTCTAATAGCTGTCTCCTTTAAAGTAATTAGGAGACACTGCTAATACAATTGCATCTTGTAAACATTTACAGTATAATGTTTTTAGTAAAAGTACAAACTAAATTACAAAACTAAATTAGCAATCTGTTCCATTTTTTAAATCGATGCCACTTTCTCCAGTCTATCTGTGCTGCGCTCTGTGAGGCCAATATTTTACCTTCTATTGCTTCTACGCAATATACTCTAGGCATTACAGCTAATATTGCACTTTCTGGGGCTGATCCTGAGTTGGATGCAAATCAGTCGCATGTGCAAGCGCACTGCATGCCCAGCAAGAAAAGTGCATATTCCCCAGTATGCAGAACTGAATACATCTTATAGCGTCCGTATGCTTAATCAGTCATTATAATTAGTATGCACTTACACCAGCCCATAACTGGGCAAAAGATACATCTGAAATCATACCTACAGGAGAATGCTGCGTTACCACTGAGTTACGCCTCTTCAGTCCGAAGGGAAGATACAATTGAACTTGCGATTTTCCATACAGCTCTTGTATAAGCCGATACCTTCAACTGAATATAAGCCCTCTTTGAGGTTCTACTGTACTTGTAATACTAAATGATCCCATTTGTTTAGAAATTTTAAAGTGTATACTATACTATCAGTTGGTTATGGTCTCTAACTGAATTAGGTTCAATTATTTATTGTACTTGTCTATTTTGTCGCCACAAAATATATACAAGAACATACCTATTTACTCTGCAGCAGTGTTAAGAGTATCCCTCAACCTCCCCACTGCGACCCACGGGTGGGACAATGGGACAGTCCCAGAAAAATGGGAATGTCCCACTAAAATTGGGATAGTTGGGAGGTATGTACGTACTGTATGTATATATATATATTTTTTTTTTCTGTTCACCTTGACAAAGGGGCGTGTGAGCCCTGAAACGTTGGTTGGGATGTTTGTGTAAATACACGCTTTTTGCAGCAAAGACTCAGAGTGCCGCAGAATTCTTTCTCATTGGTAAACACCTTATGTCACTGGAGGTGCCGGAGCAGCATTGCTTGTGAGAGAGGAGTGCCGGTCCAGACACCAGGATATATATATATATATATATAAAATACCACTGACTAATCACAAAATCTCCTGAACCATAAGGACTAAGAACTTGAAATTTGGACAGTAGCTTGCTTTTGTGATGTAGAAGGCATTTTTAAAAATTCCATCCGCAAAGGGGTTGAAAGGGATGAGATGATTATTGGGAATTTCCACCTCACAGAGGTGAGTTAAAACAGCCCACCCTTCTGGGGTTATAAAGAATGCATGGTGCCGGCGATACCAAGTTGCAGAGGGGAGAGGACACAATGCTCTGTTCCTGGACTTCCTTACCAGTGGCAGTTGCACAGCAGTACATAATTCAAATACAGGAGCCACATCAACTGCCACCCCTAAACACTCTCAAACATTGCTGAGTGTGGCTCCTCTATTTGAATAATGGACTGCTCTGCAACTGCCACTGGCAAGGCAGTCCAGACTTCGGGTTTAGGAAATTTAGTGATGAGTCAGTGGTATTAGCCTTTTATGTGTGTATATTTCTGCAGCGGGGTACACTGGTATTCCACAGGAAATAACATTGGGGTGTAGAGTTGGATCTTGATCCAAGGCACCAACAGTCTAAAGCTTTGACTGTTCTCAGGATGCATTGCACTGCCTCCTCTATAGCCCCACCTCCAGGCACTGGAGCTCAGTTTGTAAGGCAGCTAACAGGTGGGGCTGCGCTAGGCTGCCCTGAAAAGAGCTTTTTTAGAAGACTTCAAGGGCCGCAGCACTTTATATGTCATTCTGACATACTGTGCTACGGCTCCATCACCTCCCACAGCAGCGCTGCATACTCCCGAGGCCTGGTCTCGTGTATTTGCAGCAGAGGCGCACCAGACTTCAGGCACACACCGCTGATGCTCTCCTGGATCGCGTGGCTGCACATCAGGGAGGAGGTAAGAGGGTCCCCCAGGTGGGACCTGCCGGGTTAATTGCGATTCGGTCACGGTCCCAGCAGACGGGTCGCGCCGCTGGCATGGACACTGTACTGCACAGGGACCCCACTATATCCACCAGGGCAAGGGAGCACTGGTCGGATTTACTAAAATCCGTTTATTATAGGCTCCACAGTACCCCGTGGTGAAGTCCAGCATAGGGGATAAGGGCATGACCTGTAGCCCCTCCCCCAGCTCCGGGCACCATCTACTGCTGGTGTTCCCACCCTGGAGCTGCATTTCACTCTCCCTCACTACTTGACCGAGATTTTGGCGACATCATCACTACTAGCTGGGCTGATCTCCGGGACTGCATGGTTCTGTCTCCTCTTTAAGGCCACCTGCTTTGCCAGTGCTGTGCTTTTACAGACACTTAAGTATTCTACATGTCATTTTAGACAGTGTTAGTTAAGAACAAGTGTACTGCTATCTGAATATTTAGTACAAGTATTCTGTGATATACATCCAGTATCTACTGTGCATTGTTATATCTATATACATACATATTTATATGTAGTTTACTAGTCCAGTGCAGTTTTATTGTTTATCTGTAATAACTTCTGCATTGTACCTGTGACTGAGTATGCCTGTAGCTGCTGTGTGGATTCCATTCTTGTGTATCACACTACTTGATATCACTATATTCTGTACCCTGGGAGGCTAGGTGCGTCAGGGTCTCATATATATATATATATATATATATATATATAGTACTACACAGGATATACTGTTTTTTTATTTTTCTCTGTGTATTTCAGTCACCTCATACCTCTTAAATCCTGTGTTTGTGCTTGGTATTTACTGTCACATAACACAGGGGGTTATTTGAGGGATTGTATTTGTCTGGCTATATTGTACTGTCACGCTTTAAGGCTACATTCCCTATAATGTCTGCCACACAGGGCGGGAAATCCGCGGACGCTCCTGCATCATGCAGTTCTGGCACCACGGATTTACCTGAGGGGGAAGTTTTAGCTACCGGTTCAGGTACATCTCCCAGCCAACCCGCAGAGCCTGTGTTCAGAAACCACCCTGGGAAGCATTTTTAAATATGCTATCTACGCTGGTATCGCGTCTCATGCCCCTGTGGGCCACATATTGTCCCTGTGGTGAACATGCCATTTGCGGATTCACTATCTACCCAGGTGCAAAAATTATATCAATCTTTGATTGCTCAACCTACACCTCGCCCATCGAAAGGGGCCCTGGGGTCCTCTAAATGGGCAATTTCTTCCTCCCAATCAACTAATATTTTGGATAATTCTTCTGATGAAGATGAGGAATATACTGATCCATCAGACACTGATACAGTTGCTTCTGATGAGGAATCTACATCACAGGTTGATGTTCCTGACCTATTGGAGGCTATTAAGCTGATTCTCCAAATGGAGGATGACGCTGAGCCCACTCCTAAATCTAAGAAACCAGATAAATTCAAACGTCAGAAGGTTGCTAAGATAGTCTTACCACACTCTAACCATCTAATTGACATATGTCAGGAATACTAGGCATCCCCAGGAAATAAATTTTCCCTGTCTAAAAAGATGCTAGCTCGTTATCCTATCCCTGCAGAGTTGAGTAACAAGTAGGAAACTCCACCGCTGGTGGACTCTCATGTCGCCCGTCTTGTGGTGTCCTTGACTCTTCCTGTCACCATCGTCACCTTGCTGAAGGAACCAACGGATAAGCGTGTGGAGGGTTGCCTATAGTCTATTTACACTCTTACCAATGCTTTGCATAGACCCACTATGGCAGCCTTTTGGACTGCTAAAGGAATTGAAGCTTGGGTTAAGGCAATTGAGGAGGACCTACCTAAAAATTTCTCTGACACTGCCAGACAGTATTTGTCTTATATTACCACAGCCTCCCACTATATTCAGGAGGCGGCCTCTGACGCGGGTGTAATGGCGGCCAACGCATCTTCTACTGTACGTCTATCCCGGCTCGTCGAATTATGTGGTTGAGGTCCTGGAAGGTGGACCTGGACTACAAAAAGACCTTGGAGGTGCTTCCTTTTAAAGGTAGATATCCTATTTGGGGAGGATCTGAACAAGATCGTAACTGACTTGGCTACAGCCAAGACTGCATGTCTCCCAAATACTAATCCTTCTGCTCCGAAGGCTAAGACTATCACCTTTCATTCCTTTCGACCTACAGGGAAAGCAAAGGGTCTAATGTATCAGCAACAGGCTCGTGCTTCCAAAGCAACTAAGCCTAAATCTAAACAATCCTGGGCCGCCCGTCAGCTTGCTTCCCAACAGGACAAGCCTGCTGCATGACGGGACGGGCCTCCCTCTGGGAGACCCCAGGGTGGGAGGCCGACTTCTGCAGTTCGCCCAGGTCTGGTTAAAGATCACTTCTGATGCCTGGGTGCGGGAAGTTGTCTCTCACGAGTATGCAGTCTCTTTCAAGAAAAGTACCCCTCGCCAGTTTTGCACATCGGTTATCCTTGCAGATCCGTTAAAAGCGCAAGCTCTACGCTCTGTTGTACAATCCCTCCTGGATACAGGAGTGGTAATGCCGGTACCTCTGTCTCAGAGAGTCAGGGGATACTATTCGACCTTGTTTCTAGTCCCGAAGCTGAATGGGTCCTTCTGGCCTATACTCAACCTCAAATCATTGAACAAGTTTGTGAGATTGTCCAAATTCCATATTGAAACTCTGCGCTCTATAGTACTGGCCATGGAACCGAGGATTATATGGTTTCCCAGGATGCTTACCTTCACATACCTATTTCCATATTGCATCAGCTAAATTTGTGGTTTGCTGTTGGCCACCTACATTATCGATTCCAGGCACTGCCTTTTGGATTGGCCACGGCCCCTCGGATATTCACCAAGGTCATGGCCGTGGTGACAGCACCTTCTCCGCCACCAGGGAATCAGGATCCTGCCGTATCTGGATGACTTGCTGATCCTGGTGAACTCCCAAGATGTTCTCCTCAGTCATCTGGAACTGACGGTCCAATTCCTACGGGTGGCTGGTCCCTGCTCGGAGCATGGTGCACCTGGGGGCACTACTGGACACACACAACCAAAGATTGTTTCTGTCTCCAGAGAAAGTCCTGAAAATTCAGAACAGGATCAGATATTTCCTCTCTCGCCCAAGAGTGTCGATACACTCAGCAATGCAAGTACTAGGCCTCATGGTCTCGGCTTTTGACGTGGTGGAGTACGCTAAGTTTCGCTCCCGCCCTCTGCAGCAGTTAATACTTTCTGATTGGGATGGCCTGCCTCACTGGATCAGGTCTCAAATGAGAACCTTGACTCCGGAGGTCCAGCTGTCACTATACAGGACTAACAGCTGAGCAGGGGCCGTTCCTTCTGGATCTCCTGACGACGGACGCCAGTCTGCGGGGTTGGGGTGCGGTGTTGGAGTAATACTCTCTCCAGGGTCGTGGACCAGGGAGGAATCTCTCCTCCCGATAAACATTCTGGAATTGCGGGCAGTGTTCAGTGCGTTGTCAATAGCCCTGCCTTTGGTACGGGACAGGACTGTTCAAGTACAATCAGACAGCGCCACCATGGTGGCGTATATAAATCATCAAAGTGGCACTCAAAGCCGCATGGTGATGCTGGAAGTATCAAAAATCTTCCGTTGGGCGGAACGCCATCTGCCAGCGATATCGGCAGTGTTCGTCCCCGGAGTCCTTAACAGGGAAGCGGATTTCCTCAGTCGTCAGGACATTCACGCCGGAGAGTGGAGTAACTCCTAGTGGACAAGTGGGGCCTACCAGATGTGGACCTGATGGCGTCAAGACACAATCACAAGGTTCCGTCTTTGGATCAAGCACAAGGGATCCTCAAGCAGAATTCTTGGATGCACTGGTAATTCCATGGAACTTTCGGCTGCGATATGTGTTTCCTCCAGTGTCACTCCTGCCCAGGGTTCTATAGAAGTTCAAGCAAGAAAGAGGAATACTACTTCTAGTCACTCCAGCGTGGCCCAGACGGCATTGGTTCTCAGACCTGCAGGGTCTATCGATAGAGCGTCCTCTTCTACTTCCTCAACGTCCAGACCTCCTCGTTCAGGGCCCTTGTGTCTACCTGGACCTGGCCAGACTGGCTTTGACGACATGGCTCTTGAATCATCACCCCTTAGAGCCAAAGGATTTTCTGATGTGGTCATCCAAACTATGTTAAAAGCCCGTAAACCGGCTTCGGCTCGGATTTATTACAGGGTCTGGAATTCTTACTTCACCTGGTGTGCTGCTAAGAATTATGATGCATACAAATTCAGTATATTTTACTTTCCTGCAACAAGGTCTGGACTTGGGCTTTCGTCTGGCCTCCCTCAAGGTTCATGTATCTGCCTTGCATCTATTCCTGATGTTCATACTTTCACTCAAGGTGTTTTAAGGATTCAGCCTTCCTATGTCCCTCCTGTGGCTCCAAGGGATTTGTCTGTTGTTTTGAATGCCCTTCAAGAGTCTCCATTTGAACTTCTTGAGTCTGTGGATCTTAAATGTCTAACACTTAAGGTCATGTTTTTGCTGGCTATTACCTCTGCTAGGAGGGTGTCGGACTTAGGCGCTTTGTCCTGTCGTCCACCCTTTATGATTTTTCCCCGGGAGCGGGCAGTTCTTCGAACTCGCCCTGGTTACCTGCCTAAGGTGGTATCATCTTTTCATCTTAACCAAGAGATTGTGGTTCCGGTCTTTATCTCTGCTGGTTTGTCCTCCAAGGAGTGGTCTTTGGATGTGGTACGGGCTCTCCGTATTTACGTGGAGAGGACTGCCTCCCTCAGGAGGTAAGATACCCTCTTTGTACTGTCTGGTTTTCACAAACGTGGCTGGCCTGCGAATAAGCAAACCTTGGCCAGATGGATTAGAATGGTGATTGCACAAGCCTATGCACATGCTGGTCTTCCAGCTTCTGCTGCTATCAAAGTTTATTCTACTCAGTCTGTTGGACCTTCTTGGGTGGCCTGCCGTGGCGCGTCCGCTGAACAATTGTGCAAGGCGGCTACGTGGTCCTCGGTGAACACGTTCATTAGGTTCTATGCCTTTGATACTTCTGCCTCCCAGGATGCTTCCTTTGGATGCCGGTTTCTTGTACCCGCTACAGTGCGTCCCCTACCATAAGGGACTGCTTTAGGACATCCCCGATGTTATTCCCTGTGGAATACCGGTGTACGCTGTAGAAAATGATATTTATGTTAGACTTACCATGGTTAAATCTCTTTCTGCGAGGTACACTGGAATACACAGGGCGCCCACCCTGATGCACTTAGCTTCTTTGTGTTTGTATGGCATTAGCCGCTAGTCCCTTCTTCTGTTGTGAGAACGTGGTTCTATGTGACTAACATCTGCCGTCTCTCTTACCTGCTACTGCATTGGACTAGTTAACGAAACTGAGCTCCAGTGCCAGGAGGCTGGGCTATAGAGGAGGCAGTGCAATGCATCCTGGGAAGAGTCAAAGCCTTAGCCTGTTGGTGCCTCGGATCAAGATCCAACTCTACACCCTGATGTTATTCCCTGTGGAATCCACTGTACCTCGCAGAAAGAGATTTAACCATGGCAAGTCTACCATAATTCTCCTATTATATATATATATATATATATATATATATATATATATATATATTAGAGATGAGCGGGTTCGGTTCTCCGAGATCCGAACCCCCCCGAACTTCACCTATTTTACACTGGTCCGAGGCAGCCTCGGATCTTCCCACCTTGCTCGGTTAACCCGAACGCACCCGAACGTCATCATCCCGCTGTCGGATTCTCGCGAGATTCGTATTCTATATAAAGAGCCGCGCATCGCCGCCATTTTCACTCGTGCATTGGAGACTGAACGAAGAGGACGTGGCTGCGTTCTCTCCCTGAAAAGCTCCGTAATCTGTGCTCAGTGTGCTGCAAATATCTGTGCTCAGTGTGCTGCAAATATCTGTGCTCAGTGTGCTGCAAATATCTACGTTCTCTGCCTGAAAACGCTCCATATCTGTGCTCAGTGTGCTGCAAATATCTGTGCTCAGTGTGCTTTATTGTGGGGACTGGGGACCACCAGTATATAATTATACTTATAGTAGTACAGTACAGTAGGCCATTGCTGTATCTTGCAGCTCTGTGTCACTGCAAGTATCCATTCCATATCTGTGCAGCATTTTTGTGAGCAGTATATATAGTATTACAGTGCAGCATTTTGGTGACCCCACAGTATATAGTTGTGTACAGTAGGCCATTGCTGTATCTTGCAGCTCTGTGTCACTGCAAGTATCCATTCCATATCTGTACTGCATTTTTGTGAGCAGTATATATAGTATTACAGTGCAGCATTTTGGTGACCCAACAGTATCTAGTTGTGTACAGTAGGCCATTGCTGTATCTTGCAGCTCTGTGTCACTGCAAGTATCCATTCCATATCTGTGCAGCATTTTTGTGAGCGGTATATATAGTATTACAGTGCAGCATTTTGGTGACCCAACAGTATATAGTTGTGTACAGTAGGCCATTGCTGTATCTTGCAGCTCTGTGTCACTGCAAGTATCCATTCCATATCTGTGCTGCATTTTTGTGAGCAGTATATATAGTATTACAGTGCAGCATTTTGGTGACCAACATGATAATGTCAAATATTAACTTTAAACATAAGCTATATACTATTTACGGACTAAGTACGCTATTGGCGCACAGAGTACCGTAAGGGTACGCACTTAGCGTAGCAGACGCTAGGCCGTGGGCGCGACGCACGAGCGACACGTACGCTCACAGACTCACGCTTAGTATTGAACACGCTATAGGCGTACCGAGTACCGTATTGCTACGCTATTGGCGTAGCGGATGCTGCGCCGTGAGAGTGAGACACGAGCGGCGCAGACGCTCACAGAATGACACACAGTAAACCTTGTTAACAACACACAGTAAGGGTATGCTTATACTCAAAACCTTAGCAATGTAATACTACAATGATGTAACGCTTATTAACCTTGATAATATGAAAGCTGTTTGAGCGATTGAGACGCTAAGAAAACCCTTTACAGTAACTAGTGAAAACACAAGACCTGGTTTGGATTTAAAAACCACTCAGGCTCTAACACCTTCGTGGGTGATTCATTTAGAGTAAAAAGGGGAAAACAGTACAGCTTATACACTACAAAACTAACATCAAAATCTAAACAGAATAACAAGGAATAATATGAACAATAGCGAAACAATCGCAAACACAAGCAAACAGAATGAGTACACAATGAGAACAAATGGCAAACACAGAGGATAACAAAATGGCTACAGAGAACTTACACACGTGGGAATGATTCGCAAGCGCATCCTGGATCCAGCCCTCAGCCTTCAATGTGAAAACCTTGCAGAGAGAGTGAGTGACTGGACAGGCAATGGTGGTCTTTATATACACAACATACAGTAACAATACAATGGTCCCTATAATCTCATGGTTCATTGGACACAGGAATGTGTCTCTGCATTATAACAAAAGGTCATAGGTGGGTTCGAACAGGTGGGCTGTGCCTTTCTCCAACTGCTCAGGTGGGAGGTATCCTCAGGATTCCCGCCGCATGGATAATGAACAGCAAATACAGTAAATGTCTATAAACTACTTTTGTACATAACTATACGCAGGAGCGAGCAATCTCTTCCTAACCAACACCGAAATGTTACTATTAAAATACTCTACAGCTGGATACTAGACACCACCGTTCAACCTTTATCTGACCCTTCCTATCATGCAAAGAGGAATTTCTCTGTCCACGAACCGTTTAAACTAAACATACTTGCTGACATTGTTAAGGGGAATATTATCTATAAAACACACTATATGGGTTAAATATGTTATGATCGAGTCGCACGCTAGACGCTCACAAACTCCGCCGTAAATACACATCTTATGCGCACGAGACGCTGGTGCGTCCCTTACGCAACCTGCGGGGATGTGTACGCACGGGGGAGTGGGTTCACGAGCAGCGCGCGTGTGCATGAGGGGTTAGTACAAGGCATATATATCAGGATATTTTTTGACTTTGACAAACAGTATACATATATAGTACAGTACAGTAGGCCATTTCTATTGATATATTACTGGCATATAATTCCACACATTAAAAAATGGAGAACAAAAATGTGGAGGGTAAATTAGGGAAAGATCAAGATCCACTTCCACCTTGTGCTGAAGCTGCTGCCACTAGTCATGGTGAAACGATGAAATGCCATCAACGTCGTCTGCCAAGGCCGATGCCCAATGTCATAGTAGAGAGCATGTAATATCCAAAAAACTAAAGTCCAGTAAAATGACCCAAAAATCTAAATTAAAAGCGTCTGAGGAGAAGCGTAAACTTGCCAATATGCCATTTACGACACGGAGTGGCAAGGAACGGCTGAGGCCCTGGCCTATGTTCATGGCTAGTGGTTCAGCTTCACATGAGGATGGAAGCACTCATCCTCTTGCTAGAAAACTGAAAAGAGTTAAAATGGCAAAAGCACAGCAAAGAACTGTGTGTTCTTCTAAATCACAAATCCCCAAGGAGAGTCCAATTGTGTCGGTTGCGATGCCTGACCTTCCCAACACTGGACGGGAAGAGGTGGCGCCTTCCACCATTTGTACGCCCCCTGCAAGTGCTGGAAGGAGCACCCACAGTCCCGATCCTGATAGTCAAATTGAAGATGTCACTGTTGAAGTACACCAGGATGAGGATATGGGTGTTGCTGGCGCTGAGGAGGAAATTGACAAGGAGGATTCTGATGGTGAGGTGGTTTGTTTAAGTCAGGCACCCGGGGAGACACCTGTTGTCCGTGGGATAAATATTGCCATTGACATGCCTGGTCAAATTACAAAAAAAATCACCTCTTCGGTGTGGAATTATTTTAACAAAAATGCGGACAACAGGTGTCAAGCTGTGTGTTGCCTTTTTTCAAGCTATAATAAGTAGGGGTAAGAACGTCAACCACCTAGGAACATCCTCCCTTATACATCACCTGGAGCGCATTCATCAGAAGTCATTGACAAGCTCAAAAACTTTGGGTGACAGCGGAAGCAGTCCACTGACAACTAAATCCCTTCCTCTTGTACCCAAGCTCCTGCAAACCACACCACCAACTCCCTCAGTGTCAATTTCCTCCTTAGACAGGAAAGCCAATAGTCCTGCAGGCCATGTCACTGGCAAGTCTGACGAGTCCTCTCCTAACTGGGATTCCTCCGATGGATCCTTGAGTGTAACGCCTATTGCTGCTGGCGCTGCTGTTGTTGCTGCTGGGAGTCGATCATCATTCCAGAGGGGAAGTCAGAAGACCACTTGTACTACTTCCAGTAAGCAATTGACTGTCCAACAGTCCTTTGCGAGGAAGATGAAATATCACAGCAGTCATCCTGCTGCAAAGCGGATTACTCAGGTCTTGGCAGCTGCGTTGGTGTTAAACGTGTGTCCGGTATCCACCGTTACTTCACAGGGAATTAGAGAATTGCTTGAGGTACTGTGTCCCCGGTACCAAATACTATCTAGGTTCCACTTCTCTAGGCAGGCGATACCGAGAATGTACACAGACGTCAGAAAAAGAGTCACCAGTGTCCTAAAAAATGCAGTTGTACCCAATGTCCACTTAACCACGAACATGTGGACAAGTGGAGCAGGGCAGACTCAGGACTATATGACTGTGACAGCCCACTGGATAGATGTATTGCCTCCCGCAGCAAGGAGAGCAGCGGCTGCACCAGTAGCAGCATCTCGCAAACGCCAACTTGTTCCTAGGCAGGCTACGCTTTGTATCACCGCTTTCCATGAGAGGCACACAGCTGACAACCTCTTACGGAAACTGAGGAACATCATCGCAGAATGGCTTACCCCAATTGGACTCTCCTGGGGATTTGTGACATTGGACAACGCCACCAATATTGTGCGTGCATTACATGTGGGTAAATTCCAGCATGTCCCATGTTTTGCACATACATTGAATTTGGTGGTGCAGAATTTTTAAAAAACGACAGGGGCGTGCAAGAGATGCTGTCGGTGGCCAGAAGAATTGCGGGCCACTTTCGGCATTTAGCCACCACGTGCCGAATACTGGAGCACCAGCAAACACTCCTGAACCTGCCCTGCCATCATCTGAAGCAAGAGGTGGTAACGAGGTGGAATTCAACCCTCTATTTGCTTCAGAGGATGGAGGAGCAGCAAAAGGCCATACAAGCCTATACATCTGCCTACGATATAGGCAAAGGAGGGGGAATGCACCTGACTCAAGTGCAGTGGAGAATGATTTCAACATTGTGCAAGGTTCTGCAACCCTTTGAACTTGCCACACGTGAAGTCAGTTCAGACACTGCCAGCTTGAGTCAGGTCATTCCCCTCATCAGGCTTTTGCAGAAGCAGCTGGAGAGATTGAAGGAGGAGCTAAAACGGAGTGATTCCGCTAGGCATGTGGGACTTGTGGATGGAGCCCTTAATTAGCTTAACCAGGATTCACGGGTGGTCAATCTGTTGAAATCAGAGCACTACATTTTGGCCACCGTGCTCGATCCTAGGTTTAAAGCCTACGTTGTATCTCTCTTTCCAGCAGACACAAGTCTGCACATGTTCAAAGACCTGCAGGTGAGACACTTGTCAAGTCAAGCGGAACGTGACCCGTCAACAGCTCCTCCTTCACATTCTCCCGCAACTGGGGCTGCGTAGAAAAGGCTAAGAATTCCGAGCCCACCCGCTGGCGGTGATGCAGGGCAGTTTGGAGCGAGTGCTGACATCTGGTCCGGACTGAAGGACCTGCCAACGATTAGTGACATGTCGTCTACTGTCACTGCATATGATTCTGTCACCATTGAAAGAATGGTGGAGGATTATATGAGTGACCGCATCCAATTAGGCACGTCAGACAGTCCGTACGTATACTGGCAGGAAAAAGAGGCAATTTGGAGGCCCTTGCACAAACTTGCTTTATTTTACCTAAGTTGCCCCCCCTCCAGTGTGTACTGCGAAAGAGTGTTTAGTGCAGCCGGTCACCTTGTCAGCAATCGGCGTACAAGGTTACTTCCAGAAAATGTGGAGAAGATGATGTTCATCAAAATGAATTATAATCAATTCCTCCGTGGAGACATTCACCAGCAATTGCCTCCAGAAAGTACACAGGGACCTGAGATGGTGGATTCCAGTGGGGACGAATTAATAATACTCTGTGAGGATGGGGATGTACACAGTGAAAGGGGTGATGAATTGGACGATGAGGAGGAGGTGGACATCTTGCCTCTGTAGAGCCAGTTTGTGCAAGGAGAGATTGCTTGCTTCTTTTTTGGTGGGGGCCCAAACCAACTAGTCATTTCAGCCACAGTCGTGTGGCAGACCCTGTGGCTGAAATGATGGTTTTTTTTAAAGTGTGCATGTCCTGTTTATACACCATAAGGGTGGGTGGGAGGGCCCAAGGACAATTCCATCTTTCACCTCTTTTTTTTATTTATTTATCTCTGCATCATGTGATGTTTGGGGCTAATTTTTTTAAGTGCCATCCTGTCTGACACTGCAGTGCCACTCCTAGATGGGCCAGGTGTTTGTGCCGCCCACTTGGGTCGCTTAGCTTAGTCATCCAGCGACCTCGGTGCAAATGTTAGGACTAAAAATAATATTGTGAGGTGTTCAGAATAGACTGGAAATGAGTGGAAATTATGGTTATTGAGGTTAATAATACTATGGGATCAAAATGACCCCCAAATTCTATGATTAAAGCTGGTTTTGAGGGTTTTTTTTAAAAAAAAAACACCCGAATCCAAAACACACCCGAATCCGACAAAAAAATTTCAGGGAAGTTTTGCCAAAATGCGTCCAAATCCAAAACCAAAACACAAAACCCGAAAAATTTCCGGTGCACATAGGGGGTAATTCCAAGTTGATTGCAGCAGGAATTTTGTTAGCAGTTGGGCAAAACCATGTGCACTGCAGGGGAGGCCGATATAACGTGTGCAGAGAGAGTTAGATTTGGGTGTGGTGTGCTAAATCTGCAATCTAATTTGCAGTGTAAAAATAAAGCAGCCAGTATTTGCCCTACACAGAAACAAAATAACCCACCCAAATCTAACTCTTTCTGCACATGTTATATCTGCCTCCCCTGCAGTGCACATGGTTTTGCCCAACTGCTAACAAAATTCCTGCCGCGATCAACTTGGAATTACCCCCATATTACCTTAGTCAGTTATTGAACTCATGACCTCAGAAATGTGAGGCAGCAATGCTAACCACTACACCACCATGAAATATTTAGCTGAATTTATTTGTAAGATATAGTGCATATGTTCTTTGTTGTCTGTAAGGCAGAAATAATAATAATGGTTTCTAAAATGTATTTAATGCTCCACATCTCCTGTCTGCCTGCTAGCTTATGTTGTTGTACTGAATGCATTAAGAGAGGAAGATGAAAGCTCTGTCCAACATTTTATCAAGCTCACATAATTCTTGATTATCCAGTGAAAAAAATAGCTGTTAATATTAACTGTAATGGATGCTTTATTTTCACTGAAACACAGCACAAATATTTATAAGAATCTTTGATTGGTTTATCAGTTGATGATATGACTGTATTAACTAAATAGTATAATAATAGTATCTTGCACAGAAATCTCATATTGTGCCACCGGTCATCTAATAAGCCATTACATGATAATTTATGTAAGATAATACATGCTGGCAACAAACCGCGAATGATGTCATCTAACTGTAAGAATGTCTTGCTGTTAATACTCTATTCTATTCTAGTACTATTTAATATTGTTTTTTTTATATCTTGTGTTTAATATAGCTAAGATTGATTGATACACATGACTAATAGCAAACAGTTAATATCTTGTCATCTAGTACCACTATCAAAATGTAGCTATTATGTATTTTTGATAAAAAAATTTCAGAAAATGCAGATATTTTGCTACAGAAAGCACAAAACACAGAACTATAAATACAGTATAATACTAAAATCAATAAAATTAACCATAGGGAAAAAATTATATACAGTATGTATGTATATATATATATATATATATATATATCATATAAAAGACTGTCCCAGCTACATAGAAACATAGGGGTAAATTTACTAGGGTGGGAGTTTTTTTTAGAACTGGTGATGTTGCCCATAACAACCAATCAGAATCTACTTAACATTTATCTAGCTGCTTCTAGAAGATAATAGATAGAATCTGATTGGTTGCTATGGGTAACATTACCAGTTCTAAAAAAACTCCCACCTTAATAAATTTACCCCATAGAATTTGACGGCAGATAAGAACCACTTGGCCCATCCAGGGCCCCCATCAGGAGGGTGATGGGGGCACAGCTGTCCCGGGCCCGGCCTTTCTGAAGAGAAAGGAGGGCCCGGGCTGCTCACGCAGCGGCCTGCCTTCCCGCCTCCATCCCCACCATTCCGCTGTCATCCCCGCTGTCCTGCCGCTGTCCTCCGATCCTCCAGCAGCTCTGTATTGAAAAATGTGTCTCCCAAAATGGCCACTGCCACAGAGGAGACAGTTATTCAAGATACTAGAAGAGCCCTCTAGTATCTTTAATAAGGGTTCACTATGGTATGCCAGCCTGATCACCGGCTTCCCAACAGTGTGGCGAGCACAAATGAGCCCCTTGCGGGCTTGCTGCGCTCGTCACGCTACGGGCACGGAGGCGCGCTACGCGTGCCACGCTATTTTATTCTCCCTCCAGGGGGGTCGTGGACCCCCACGAGGGAGAATAAGTGTCGGTATGCCGGCTGTCGGGATCCCGGCGCCAGTATACTGTGCGCCGGGATCCCATCAGTAGGCATACTGAAGACCACCACTTTAATAACTGTCTCCTTTGATGCAGCGGCCATTTTGAGAGGGACATTTTCAATATAGAGCTGCAAGAGGATGAAGGACAGCAGCAGAACAGCGGGGACAGAGGCGGGCAGGCAGCAGCATGAGCATCTTTGGCCCTCCAGACAGCAGCACATGTATGTATGCACGTGTATATTATATATATATATATATATATATATATATCTATCTATAAAAAGAAAAATGAGGTGAGATCTTAAGGTGTCTGATGGCGAATTAAAATATTTCAACTAAAATAAATAAATAAATATTCCTACCTTAAATACACAGACTTGAGGGGGTGGCTTCTTGGCTGCATAGAATTTTTTTATCATTATTTTTTGGAAAATATATTTATTTTTATTTAACTTTTTTTTTTTTTTTGGTGGGGGCTTCCTATTTTGTCAGTCCCGTGCCCCACAATGTCTGGTGGCAGCCCTGGGCCCATCTTGTATGTCCTTAACACTTGTTAGTTGTTTTTTTTTCTGGGAGCCAATTAACCTACCAGTATATGTTTGAATTGTGGAAGGAAACTGGAGTACCGGAGGAAGTCCATGCAAGTATGGGGAGAACATACAAACTTCACATAGTGCCATGGTGGGAATTTAACCCACTACCTCAGTTGTGAGACAGTAATGCGTAATTCCCTTAACATGAATGTGGAACAAATTGATGCCATTGTCTTCTCATTGACAGATGGCAATGACGTGGTCATGCTCCCAGGAGAGGTCACCTGATCTATTGGTAGCTCCTCCATCTGTCTCCTTAGTGCTATCTCCTCAGTGCTGTACTAGTTTATACCACAGCTTCTGTCATGTCTGCCGGCAACTCCTCCATACATCTGTGCACCACATCTGTGGACAGTGGGCCTAATTAAAGGTTAATTGCAAAACAACATTTTCATCTAATGGGCAAAACCATGTGCAGTGCAGATGGGGCAGATATAACATGTGCAGAGAGAGTTAGATTTGGGTGGGGTGTGTTCAAACTGAAATCTAAATTCCAGTGTAAAAATAAAGCATCCAATATTTACCCTGCACAGACACAAAATAACCCACCCACAACTCACTCTCTCTGCACGTTATATCTGCCCCACCTGCAGTGCACATGGTTTTGCCCATTAGAGGAAAATCTTGTTTTACAATCAACCTTGAATATGTCCTGTGTATGTTGGGATACAGGGGGTTGGGCCACCGTGCCTGCCGAGCACCCCAGGCTTTCACCTACTGTATATGGCTTATGCCCACAGCCAGCTTTGGTTAAGAGGTGAGGGGCCTCTTTTTATGTTCAGTGATGTCAGAATGCAATGTGCCTGTAAACTACATGGGAATGTTCAACTTAGAAATTAACTGTATGTGATAAAGTTGATAAAAAAAGCAGATGATTGTTCGTTACCATGGTAATATGGTACGCTATGCAGAGTAAGGCAGTTTTAAGCTGCAGAGATGACAGAAATGAAAAGAGCAAGAAACAGTTACTGACACCAAATCAGAGAAAGAAGAGACATTGGGGGTCATTCCGACCCGATCGCTCACTGCAGTTTGTCGAAGCGCAGCGATCGGGTCGGAACTGCGCATGCGCCGGCGCCTTAGTGCGCCGGCGTATGGCAGCCGTCGTTACCTAGCGATTGCCTCTGAGACAGAGGCGGTCGATAGGTTGGAGGGGGCTGAACGGTCGGGCCAACGCAGGCGTGGCCAGACCGTTTGGGGGGCGGACCGCGGCGGCTGCGTGATGTCTCACGCAGCCACTGTGGCCAGCGGGAGCGACGAGTAACTCCCGGCCAGCCGCAGGAGCTGCGCTGGCCGGGAGTTACTCCTCAAATACAAAGGCATCGCCTCTGTGCGATGCTTTTGTATTTGTGCGGGGGGGGGGGGGGCGGCACTGACATGCGGGGCGGACTAGCTCTGTGCTGGGCGTCCCCCCGCATGTCAGAGTTTACGATCGTAGCTGTGCTAAATTTAGCACAGCTACGATCAACTCGGAATGACCTCCATAGTGTATAATGATTGCAGAAATAGATACAGATAACAAATACCATAGGCTAGATGTAATAGGGTGCAATTTTTTAGGTGTCTAAAAAAAATTGCATCAAATCGCATGTTTGTAATTTGTGATTTTTTTTTACTAAAAATCGCAAATGTAATAGGGTTTGAATTTTAAGGATAAAACGGGATTCAAATGCGATTTTTTTGTGGTTTTTAGTAAATGAAACATGCCTGTTTTAGTAATAAAAGATGCAGATTTTAGGTCATGTTTTTATTACTTAGGGGGTCATTCCTACCCGATCGCTTGCTGCAGTTTGTCGCAGCGCAGCGATCGGGTCAGAACTGTGCATGCACTGGCGCATGGCAGTCGTTGGTGCCCTGCGATCACCTCTGAGACAGAGGCGGTCGCTGGACGAAAGGGTGCTGAACGGCGGCATTTAGGGGGAGTGGTCCGGCCAATGCAGGCGTGGCTGGACCGTTGGGGGGACGGGCCATGGTGGCCGCAGGAGCTGGCTGGGGGGGTTACTCCTCAAATACAAAGGCATCGCCGCTGTGCGATGCTTTTGTATTTGTGCGGGGGGGGGGCGGAACTGACATGCGGGGCGGACTAGCCCTGTGCTGGGCGTCCCCCCACATGTCTATGTTTACGATCGTAGCTGTGCTAAATTTAGCACAGCTACGATCAACTCGGAATGACCCCCTTAGTCAGAAGCATGCACAGATCAGTGAGATCTGTGCCACAGATCAGTGAGATCTGTGCATACTTCTGTCTGTAAAGAAAGTGGTAAAAATTTTTTTTTTAAAAGACATGCAGGTCCCCCCCAAAAGCATAACCAGCGCTCAGGCTCTTTGAGCCGGTCCTGGTTGCAAAAATATAGGAAAAAAATTGATTATGGGTTCCCCGTATTTAAACAACCAGCACCAGACTCTTGGACCGGTCCTGGTTCCAAAAAATATGGGGGACAAAAGAAGTAGGGGTTCCCCGTATTTTTTAAACCAGCACTGGGCTCCATTAGCCAGGGAGGTGATGCCGCAGCTGGGGGACACTTTTATATAGGTCCCTGTGGCCAAAGCATTACTCCCCCCAACTAGTCACCCCTATCCGGGGTTCCATGGGGGAGTGGGGACCCCTTAAATCAAAGTGTCCCCCCCCCTCTAGACACCCAAGGGCCAGGGGTGAAGCCCGAAGCTGTCCCCCCTATCCCTGGGCGGTGAATGGGGGCTGATAGCCAAAATTGTGTAAAAATAAAGAATATTGTCCTTTGTTGTGGAACTACAAGTCCCAGCAAGCCTACTCCATTTGCTGGTACTTGGAGACCCACAAGTACCAGCATGCGGGGAAATAACGGGCCTGCTGGTACCTGTATACATGCACACTTACACACTCACAAATACTTACCTAGGGTCCCACGGAGCACATCAGTCCCCTTGTCAAGTAGTATCCATTGGTGTACCTGTAAAAAAGTAAACCATATACTCACCTGTTATCCAGTGAAGATCGGTACTCTTCTGTCCATGTAGGCATTCATGGGTTAAAAAAAACCTCAAAAATCCTGGTCCACGCCACTAAAGGAGATCCATGTTTACACATGGATCCCCTTTCCCCGAATGCCGGGACCCCCTGTGACTCCTGTCACTAGAGGACCCGACAGCCAATCAGGGAGCACCAATTCATAGCACGTTCCTGATTGGCTGTGCGCTCCTGGCCTGTCAATCAGGTGTAGCGCACTGGCTATAATGGAGGATCGCGGTCCGCCATTATAGTCATTGGTGGGAAAATTGTGGTCTGTGGCTAACAGCGAGGTTAATTGAGGTCACCCACATGAGTGCCCTCAATTAACCTTGCGGTTAGCCGCAAACCGCAATTTTCCCACCATTGACTATAATGGCGGACCGCGATCGTCTATTATAGCACTGGCTATAATGGAGGATCGCGGTCCCCCATTATAGTCAATTGACAGGCCAGGAGCGCACATCCAATCAGGGGAGCGCTATGACGTGGCGCTCCCTGATTGGCTTCCGGGTCCTCTAGTGACAGGGGGGTCCCGGCATTCGGGGAAAGGGGATCCATGCGTTAACATGGATTCCCTTTAGTGGCGTGGACCGGGATTTTGGCATTTTTTTGTTTTTTTTTAACCCATGGATGCCTACATGGACAGAAGAGGACCGATCTACACTGGATAATAGGTGAGTATATTGTTGTTTTTTTTACAGGTACACCAGGGACACTAGGTAAGTATGTGTGTGTAAGTGTGCATGTATGTGTAAATAAACTTATACTTTCACAGTGTGTTTGTTGTGTTTTTATTTGGGTATTTCTTTTGTTGTGGAACTACAGATACCAGCGGGCCCGTTATTTCCCTGCATGCTGGTACTTGTGGTTCTCCAAGTACCAGCAAGCGGGGGATGTTTGCTGGGACTTGTAGTTCCACAACAAAGGACAATGGTGGTCATACCAAGTAGTTCGCTTGCTGACGATTTTCGCAGTGCAGCGATTAAGAAAAAAACGGCTAAAATGTGCATGCGCATGGTACACAGGGCGCATGCGCTAAGTAATTTCACACAAAACTTTGTAGATTTACACAAGGTCGAGCAACGTTTTTTCATCGCTCGAGTGATCGTAGTGTGATTGACAGGAAGTGGGTGTTTCTGGGCGAAAACTGGCCGTTTTCAGGGAGTGTGCTAAAAAACGCAGGCGTGCCAGGTAAAAACGCAGGAGTGGCTGGAGAAACGGGGGAGTGGCTGGCCAAACACAGGGCGTGTTTGTGACATCAAACCAGGAACTAAACGGACTGAGGTGATTGCAGTCTAGGAGTAGGTTTGGAGTTACTTAGAAACTGCAGCAAATTATTTAGTAGCAGTTCTGCTAATCTTTCGTTCACTATTTTGCTAAGCTAAGACACACTCCCAGAGGGCGGTGGCCTAGCGTTTGCAATGCTGCTAAAAGCAGCTAGTGAGCGAACAACTCGGCCACACCTGCAGTGCACATGGTTTTGCCCAACTGCTAAAAAATTTGCTGCTACGATCAGGTCTGAATTACCCCCAATATTCTTTATTTTTACACAATTTTGGCTATCAGCCCCCCATCCACTGCCCAGGGATGGGGGGAAAGCCTCGGGCTTCACCCCTGGTGCTTGAGTTCCTGGAGGGGGGGACCCCTTGATTTAAGGGGTCCCCACTCCTCCAAGGTTCCCCCAGCCAGGGGTGACTAGTTGGGGGGAGTGATGCTTTGGCCGCAGGGACCTATATAAAAGTGTCCCCCAACTGCAGCATCACTTCCCTGGCTAGTGGAGCCCAGTGCTGCTTTCAGAAATATGGGGGGCCCCCTACTTCTTTTGTCCCCTATATTTTTGGAACCAGGACCAGTCTTAGAGTCCGGTGCTGGTTGTTTAAATACGGGAAACCCTCACTCAAGTTTCCCCCTGTATTTTTGCAACCAGGACCGGCTCAAAGAGCCCAAAGCTGGTTATGCTTTTGGGGGAAACCTACACGTCATTTTGTAAAAAATATTTTAACACTTTCTTTACTTTTATAGACAGAAGCATGCACGTACAGATGGGTCCTCCGTTATCCTGGCTGGCTGATGCATTAGTCACGATCAGGCACACGCCACTTGCTCCAAAGCTGAGTGCTGCCATGAGGCAGGGGTTCATGGGCCTCAGACATTTTGTCACTTTGCTATGCGATCGAGTCCGGTGTATCGTTATGTGCATAGATCTCGCTTATCCCTATCGCCTCTGTGTATTTTAGCTAGGGAATTGTGACGTTTCTTTAGCATCGGCCCATAGCCTGTAAAACCTCTGCTGTTACTTGCTCCGTAGCCGAGTGCCTCCATTGGGCAAGGAGTCACAGGGGGTAGCCATTTCAATTGAGTCTGCCCTGCTGCACAATTGTATGTATACCATGGAACCTTAACAGTAGAAACGCTCCTGCAGCTTTGCCCTGCTTTATGTAAAACTTGTGTGCACACTTGTATTGAAAGTGAAAGTATTCTACAGTACGATAGATATAAAAAAATAATAATAATTAAGTGTCTGGAAGAAACTAAAATGCATTCATACTTTAGGAATCGAACCCGGGACTCTAAGCATGGGAAGCGGAACACTTCACCATTCGGACACTTCGCCACCGACAGATGAATAAGTCCATTGGTTTTGATTATGCCGTAATGGCTACGGGATTAGGACGCTTACATACAATATCCCTAACATCAATAAGCAACAATGTGCATGTAACACATCTGTTGCCACGCTCCTAAAGTACTGTAAATGGAACATACTGTGGCTTTATCACGTTTATTTGCATCTGCATATGCTGTACTATTTGAGTCTATACTGTACTGTTAGGGTCTCCTGCTCTGTGCTGCCACATCGTCATGGCAACCGGGAGACAAGTGCTAGCGGAGTAACCTGAGCGTAGCTGATACTCCGGTTCGGGTCTTTTGCTGTGCAGTGGTTACAGGCTCTGTGCACGGCAGGGGATCTGGTGCTGGTTTTTGTGCTCACAGTCTGTGAGGTCTGAGTGGGGCGTGGACAGCACCTGCTATATAAACCCTCTTCTCAGGTTAGGCAGATGCTGCTGAATCTTTGTTGGTTAGTCAGTTCCTGAAAGCTAGCTAGTACTGTGTAAACTTTGTATTTGTTTGTTGCTTACTGCAAATAGGCCTTGGGATTTGGTATTACACTCTGCCAATCCAGACCTAGCAGTAAGACTGGAGTCAGTCGTTTAACCTGCTGGGGTTCTTTTGCTACTCTGTGAACCTAGCAAGTTTGCGGCTGTATTCTCAGACTTGCCTGCCAAAATCCTTTCTCACTGTGCAAGGTGTTCAGGTGCCAGTTTAGTGGCAGTAAGCTGAATCAGTGCACTGCAAGTGAGGACAAAGATTGTGGAGACTCTCCTTGTGTCTATTATTCCATCTCTGACCAAGGAGTTTACTGCCACACCCGTTGGTAACCCTTTAGGGTTTTGCTGTTGCCCTTAGCAACAGCATTTCGGGTTCTCTACGTATTAAATCACTACATCTTGCTTCTTTCCATCTGAGCATTCCTAATATTAGGGAGACACCCAGTTTCTTAGCCTTTGGGCTTCTCTGTTCACTTTGTGTTTATTTTGTTACCCTATCACCTTCTGTGTATGTAATGTCATATTCCCCAGTCTGTCTGTGAGTTCATTTGTTTTGCATCCCTCACCGTTCAGACACCAGTACATTCCTGCTGGCACTGGTGTACATAACATATTCAGCAGCCTAATACTCCTGTTGAAATTTTGTGGGAATATGGAGCATACCCCTCAAAATACTTTGCAACAGGTGGTCGATCAGGTGCAGGTCCTGACTCAACAATTTAATGATTTGTCCATTAAAATGCACACCTCGCAGGCCGCTGGCGGAGCTCCCGCAGCAGCAGTACCTTCAGGGGTTAAGGAGCCGAAAGTAAATCTCCCGGATCCTTTTTCTGGAGATCGCTCGCAGTTCTTTTGTTTCAAGGAGAGCTGCAAGCTATATTTCCAGCTTAGGCCTCAGTCTTCTGGGTCGGAGATTCAGCGGGTGGGCATAGTGATTTCCTTGCTACAAGGAGACCCACAGGTCTGGGCATATGGGTTGCAGCCTGACTGTCCGTCGCTTAAAAGTGTTGATGTTTTTTTTACGGCACTGGGCATGTTGTATGATGACCCTGACAAGACGGCCTCAGCCGAGGCTCAGATTTCGATCCTTAAGCAAGGGCGAAGGCCAGTTGAGGTTTATTGTACGGAGTTTCGGAGGTTGGCCCATGATACCCAGTGGAATGACCCAGCCCTGAGACACCAGTACCAAAGAGGTCTTTCTAAACAGTTAAAAGACCAACTGGTACAATATCCCTTGCCTGATAGCTTGGATCAGCTCATGCAGTTATCCATTCGGGTGGATAGACGGCTGAGAGAGCGCAGGCTTTAAAGGGAGACCGAGGTTTCCTTCTTTCCCAAGGGAACCTCAGACTCTGAGGAATTTTCCGAGGAGCCTATGCAGATTGGGGCTACCCGCCTCTCCTCGCGTGAGAAGACGCGGAGGAGACAGCAGGGGTTATGTTTGTACTGTGGGAATAAAGGTCATGTGGTAGTATCATGCCCAGAAAAGCCGGAAAACTTCAGGGCCTGAGGGTGATGGGAAATATCCTGTCAGGCCAGAAGTCAGAATTTCCCAAGAAGACTTGTATCATTCCGGTGACCTTGAAGATCCTCGGTCAAACTGTCAAGACTGAGGCCTTTGTGGACAGTGGGGCCGACGGGGTTTTTATGGACCGCCAATTCGCCCTGAAACACTCTGTTCCCTTAGTACCCTTGGCATCGGAAATTGAGATTTGTGGGTTAAACGGGGAACCATTATCCCAGGGTAAAATTACCTCTTGCACTAGCCAGATTTCTTTGTCTATTGGAGCCACACACTCTGAAAAATTGTCCTTTTATGTGACTGTCTGTACTTTTGCCCCATTGGTGTTGGGGTTACCCTGGTTAAGGGCCCACAATCCTCAATTTGACTGGGTCTCTGGGGAGATTCTTAGTTGGGGTACTGATTGTTTCAGGAGTTGCTTGAGCCTTCCAGTCAGGCTTTCGCAGCTAAGTTTGCCAGGATTGCCAGGATGTTATGCAGATTTTGCGGACATGTTTTCCAAAAGAGTTGCAGAGGTACTACCTCCCCATCGCCCCTATGACTGTGCCATTGATTTGTTGCCGAATGCTAAGCTTCCCAAGAGCAGGTTGTAATCCCTGTCACGTCCTGAGACTCAGGCTATGGCAGAGTACATTCAGGAGAACTTGGCTAAGGGATTTATCAGACCTTCACAGTCTCCAGTTGGGTCGGGGTTCTTCTTCGTGGGTAAAAAGGACGGTTCGATGCGACCCTGCATCGACTTCAGGGAATTGAACCGTATCACGATTAAAAACTCATACCCACTGCCTTTCATTTCGGTCTTGTTTGACCAGCTTCGTACTGCCACCATTTTTTCTAAGATTAACCTACGCGGTGCGTACAATCTAATCGGAATAAGAGAGGGGGATGAATGGAAGACTGCCTTTAATACCCACTCAGGGCATTATGAATATTTGGTGATGCCTTTTGGGCTCTGTAATGCCCCGGCAGTCTTCCAGGACTTCATGAACGATGTGCTCAGGGAATATTTGGATAGATTCTTAGTTGTATACTTAGATGACATCCTAATCTTCTCCCATTCCCTGGAGGAACATCGGAAGCATGTACGCTTAGTCCTCCAGAAACTCAGAGACCACCGGCTTGGGGCGAAGCTGGAGAAGTGCGAATTTGAAGTTCAGCAAATCGCATTTCTAGGATATATTATCTCCCCAGAAGGTTTCCAAATGGAGGGTTCCAAGGTACAGGCAGTCCTGGATTGGGTGCAGCCCACTAGTTTGAAGGCGCTTCAGCGTTTTCTGGGCTTTGCGAATTTTTATAGACGATTTATCGCTGGATTTTCGTCTATAGTGGCGCCCTTGGTGGCACTCACTAAGAAAGGGGCGGATGTTGCTCACTGGTCTTGTGAGGCCAAAGCGGCTTTTGCCCGTCTCAAAAGGGCATTTGTCTCGGCCAAGGTGCTGCGACACCCAGATCCAGAGCGTCCTTTTGTGGTGGAGGTGGATGCCTCTGAGATGGGTATTGGGGCAGTGCTCTCTCAGATGGGGGTGTCTGATAATCGCCTTCATCCCTGTGCTTACTTTTCCCGTAAATTTTCGCCTGCCGAGATGAATTATGACGTGGGTAACCGGGAATTGTTGGCTATTAAGGATGTACTCGAGGAGTGGAGACACTTGCTTGAGGGGGCTAAGTTTGTGGTCTCAATTCTCACTGACCATAAGAATTTGGCATATTTAGAGTCAGCGAAGCGCCTCAATGCCAGGCAGGCACGATGGGCTTTGTTTTTTGCTCGCTTTATTTTTTTGATAACATATCGCCCTGGGTCAACAAACAGCAAGGCTGATGCGCTCTCGCGGAGTTTTGCTCCAATCCAGGAGACCACCGAGGAGCCATTGCCCATTGTGTCCCCATCATGTATTAAAGTGGGCATTACCCAGGACCTCTTGTCATTAGTCCTTAGAGCACAGGAGCAGGCTCCTCCAGACCTTCCGGTAGGTCTTTTGTTTGTGCCTCCTAGGTTAAGACAGCGAGTGTTCCTGGAATTCCATGCCAAGAAGTCGACAGGTCACCCGGGTATTGCCAGAACTCGGGAGTTGCTATCTAGGGCAGTGTGGTGGCCCTCGGTGGCTAGGGATGTGGATCAGTGGGTTCGGCATGTGACATCTGTGCCCGAAATAAGACTCCTAGAGGGGTTCCTGTTGGCCCATTACATCCACTCTCTATTCCATCTAAGCCATGGACCCACATTTCAATGGATTTTGTGGTGGACTTGCCCAAATCCTCGGGGATGACAGCCATCTGGGTTGTCGTTGACAGGTTTTGGAAGATGGCGCACTTCGTTCCATTGGTTGGGCTGCCATCGGCCAGACGCCTGTCTGAATTATTTATGCTGCATGTTGTGCGCCTCCACGGGTTGCCACTTGATGTGGTCTTTGACCGCGGATCCCAGTTTGTGGCCAAATTCTGGAGGGCATTTTGTTCCGATCTCCAGATTTCTGTCAGCTTGTCGTCAGGCTACCATTTGCAGTCTAATGGGCAGACTGAAAGGGTGAACCAGTCCTTGGAGCAGTTCCTCAGGTGTTATGTCTCCAAGTGTCAGACTGACTGGGTGGCTCATCTGTCCATGGCGGAATTTGCCTATAACAACGCGGCTCACTCTGCTACAGGGATCTCTCCCTTCCTTTGTGTGTATGGGCATCATTCTAAGGCCAATTCTTTTGACCCCCTGGACTCCACGCCTGGTGGTTCCTCTGTGGTTTCGGTCCTTAGAGGTATTTGGAGGAAAGTGAAGAAAGCCCTTGTGTCTGTGTCATTAGTGACCAAAAGGGTTTTTGATAAGCGGAAAAGACCCTGCAGCTTCAAATTATGGGACTTCGTCTGGTTGTCTACCAAGAATTTGAAGTTGAGACAGCCATCTCATAAGTTAGGCCCCCAGTTCATCGGTCCTTATAAGATCACTAGGGTTATCAATCCGGTGGCATTTCAGTTAGATCTACCCCGTTCTTTGGGTATCAATAAAACATTTCATTGTTCCCTTTTAAAACGGGCGATTAGTAATCCTTCTTCCAGTGGAAGACCTTCCCCTCTTCTGATACGTGGCCAGAGGGAGTTTGTTGTTGAAAGGATTCTTGACTCCAAGATGGTTCGGGGTCGGCTGTCATTTTTGGTGCACTGGAAGGGGTATGGCCCGGAGGAGCGGTCGTGGGTGCGCAGTTGTGATCTTCATGCCCTCAGACTGTTACGCTCTTTCTTCTCGCAGTTCCCCGATAAACCCGGTGGTAGGGGTTCTTTGACCCCTCGTCAGAGGGGGGGTACTGTTAGGGTCTCCTGCTCTGTGCTGCCACGTCATCATGGCAACCGGGAGACAAGTGCTAGCGGAGTAACCTGAGCGTAGCTGATACTCCGGTTCGGGTCTTTTGCTGTGCAGTGGTTACAGGCTCTGTGCACGGCAGGGGATCTGGTGCTGGTTTTTGTGCTCACAGTCTGTGAGGTCTGAGTGGGGCGTGGACAGCACCTGCTATATAAACCCTCTTCTCAGGTTAGGCAGATGCTGCTGAATCTTTGTTGGTTAGTCAGTTCCTGAAAGCTAGCTAGTACTGTGTAAACTTTGTATTTGTTTGTTGCTTACTGCAAATAGGCCTTGGGATTTGGTATTACACTCTGCCAATCCAGACCTAGCAGTAAGACTGGAGTCAGTCGTTTAACCTGCTGGGGTTCTTTTGCTACTCTGTGAACCTAGCAAGTTTCCAGCTGTATTCTCAGATTTGCCTGCCAAAATCCTTTCTCACTGTGCAAGGTGTTCAGGTGTCAGTTTAGTGGCAGTAAGCTGAACCAGTGCACTGCAAGTGAGGACAAGGATTGTGGAGACTCTCCTTGTGTCTATTATTCCATCTCTGACCAAGGAGTTTACTGCCACACCCGTTGGTAACCCTTTAGGGTTTTGCTGTTGCCCTTAGCAACAGCATTTCGGGTTCTCTACGTATTAAATCACTACATCTTGCTTCTTTCCATCTGAGCATTCCTAATATTAGGGAGACACCCAGTTTCTTAGCCTTTGGGCTTCTCTGTTCACTTTGTGTTTATTTTGTTACCCTATCACCTTCTGTGTATGTAATGTCATATTCCCCAGTCTGTCTGTGAGTTCATTTGTTTTGCATCCCTCACCGTTCAGACACCAGTACATTCCTGCTGGCACTGGTGTACATAACATGTACAAACTGTTATATACTGTATGAAATAATGTAGTGTAATGAGACACACTAGTAAAGTAGTTCTTACTATGTATTTCAGTATCGTATTTTACGGGAGACCACACGCATGTGCAGTGGTGATTGTAAAAAGCAACATCTGGTGGATGATCGCAGGTATTACACTTAAAAGTAATGACAAACGCTCTGTCACAGGGAGTGACTAGGCGCGCCTCTCTGCGACTAGATGCGCCTACCTGCACCCCGGTACACTGGCTATGGGCCAATGCTGAGGGAGTGTCACAATCCCCTAGCTAAAATACACAGGGGCGATAGGGATAAGTGAGGTCTATTCACATAACGATACACCGGACTCGATCGCATAGCAAAGTGACAAAATGTCCGAGGGGACTCGGACGCTCATACATGTATTTCAAAGGAACTGTATTTTCCACCTCCTGAGTCACTCCTGCAGATTTACTCTGATTTATGTGAAACCTGTGTGCACCCTTTCATTGAATGTATTACACAGAAAAAGAATAATAATAAAGTGAATGTCACGGGAACACAAAATAAAGGGGAGGCGGGAGCCTTCATCGCTAGCCCATGACACTTCATGAAAGATTCACAAGTTCATGTGTAAGAGTACTGCAAAGAGCGATTATTTCCCATTGGTGTTGGTTTATGCCTTAGGGGACTCGGACGCTCATATTTCAAAAGCATGGTATTTAGTGCACTGTACATACTTTAAAGTCAATGAGCTACATTGTTCCTTTCACACATTGGTTGCGTCTGCATACACAATCTTTAGTTGCGTCTGCATACACAAGTGTTTTAACATGTTCATTTGTGTCTGTATTAATTTTTTATTTTTTTAACTCTCTCCATCTGACCATTGGTCACCATCTATTAACATTACAGTCGTCACTGACCATTTGCCAGAGCTTGTAGATCAATCCACCACTATTCAATCTAAAGTACTGGATTAGTGGAGCATTAGCCACCCAGTGGTGGAGATGTGTATTGCATGCTCAGTATCTAGTCACGCCTCAACGCGCCTGTCTGTGATTAAACTCAGCAACCGAAGCTATCGCCTAGAGTGACTAAACCTCCATCTAGGCGCAGAAAGAGCTAAGATAACGGAAGACCCATCTGTATCTCACTGATCTGTGTATGCTTCTCCAAAAATCGCAAGTCTAAACCTGGTCTATTATTCTGGCGATATTTGGTAAGGTTTTGTGTGCAAGCTATTAGATTTGCGATTTTCGGAAAACGTACAAATTAGCGGTAAAAATCACATTTTCCGAAATCGCACCCTATTAGATTTAGCCTTATGGGGGAGTTACAAGAACAAAGCAAGCATTATCTGCAGAAAAATTATACCACTCACAGATCAGTTACTGCACCCAAAGATTTGTACCCAAAGTAAGTTATTACATCCTATAGCTGTGTCCTGCTACATTGTTGCTGCATATAGCAGCATTCTGTAGTGGTACCGCAATGCATATGGGTCGCGGCATGCAGCTGCATATACATCGTTAGCCAGCTCTCATTAGAATGGATGGATTGCCATTCAAGACAGCATAGCATACAGTACGCCCCGCTATGTCTGGAATTGCCTGCTACATTGCATATACAATGCAGCAAGGCTACAAAAGGACACATCTGTACATACTGTAAATCCTGGTCAGGTGACAAGAACGCAAAGAGCACATAGGGTTCTATGGAGGTCATTCTGGGTTGATCGTAGTCCTGCAAACTTTTGCAGGGCTACGATCATGACAATAGACATGCGGGGGGACGCCCGGCACATGGCTATCCCACCCCGCATGTCAGTGCCCCCCCCCGCAGAAGTGCAAAAGAATCGCAAAACATTCACTAATTTACTACTTGGTATCAATACTTTCCCCTATACTCAATACTTTCCCCTATACCTCTTCACTCCATACACATACATGGGGATATGGGATACATACATTTCTGTATAGTGATACACCTATACATATAACTATATCCACATATTAGTCATTGTTCCAACTACCCATTAGGGCTCTCACCCCAGGGGCATCTAGTTAATAGAGCACTACAATGATAAAACTTGTTGCGTATGATAAATGATGCTCCTGCAAATCAGCTCATAACTGTCATTTTTGAAACACATGACAGTTAGGAGCTTAACACATGACAATTAGGAGCTTCACATGACAGCTGGGAGCTGATTGACTGGAGCACCATTTTATCACTCACTGATAAATGAGCCTTTTAATCTCCTCCCACTGTATCTCTCTTCCACGGCTTAGTACATGGACCCCATATCAACTAAATAAACACTTGTAATGGAGTGGCATTGTCCTGTGAACCCTTGTAATGGGAGGCATTTTCTTGTGGACCCCTGTAATGGGGAGCAATCTACTGTGGATCCCTTCTAATGGGGACATTCTCCTATGGTTGTTTGTAATGTTTTCCTATTGTCCATTGTAATGGGGAGTATTTTCCTTTGCACCTTGATAATGGAAGGGTAATCTCTTGTAAACCCCTGCAATGGTGCATTCTTCTGTAGACCCCTGTAACATGGGGACATTCTCCTGTTTATCCCTAAAACGAGGGAATGATCCTCTGTAATGTTTTTCTATGGACCCACATAATGTGAGTCATTGTTCTGTGGACCCGTTATTGGTGAAATTCTACTGTGAACCCCTATAATGGGTTACTTGTAAAACCATATAAAGAATCTTGTGGACCACTGTAATCAGGGGCAATCTCCTACGGTCTCATGTTTTGTCATTCCATGGACCTCTACAATAAAGGATTTCTTATTTGGACCCCTGTAATGGGGACATTCTCCTTCAGTTCTCTGTAATGTCATTCTATGGACTTCTGTAATGGGTGGCATTTTTCTATGGACCACTTTTATGTTGGCATTCTCTTATTGACCCCTGTAATGAAGGAGGGAAGGCAGTCTCATGTGTTCCCTTGTGATATCATTCTTTGAGCCTCTGTAATGTAGAACATGTCTTAAATTAACTATAAGAGCGAGGATACATTGGGGCTTTATTATATGCATATTTGTATTACATGAGTAATTGGGTTTATAGAAATGCACATCATATGAAAATCTCCTTTAATACTGCATTTACTTTGTGATGGTTCATGATTGCTGGCACCCTCTGAGTACTCATAGACCAGGCAATATACCTGTAAATGCACATTATATATATTTGAATATCTTATCATACAAAATAAAATCTCATTATTGCATGTAGGGGGCATTTGTAGGTACAGTCTAGCATTCTGCCCATATTAAGCTAAGAACACCGTGATCTGTCCAACTCCTCTTATACAAAGATGCTACATTTTTCAACACTGTAGGGATGCTGCAATGTTGACGCACCATGTACTGTACATACAGTAATATGGGTTTGCTCCAACCTGAGCCTGATCCCTTTAACAATTGCAGTTACCATCAAAGGCAAACGCAGCGGTGGTTTCCGGTTACCTGGAAACCCCCCTTCTCATGGCCAGCGACTCAGATTATGACAACAATAGCAGCAGAATATAATGATTGCTAGAGCTGCTGCCACAACATGCAGTTTAAGGGACAGAGCAGAGCTGCTGCACATGCCCAGTGGTAGCAGCTTCTTCTACCAAGTTTGCTGTGTGTGTGGATCTGAGCCCTCAATCAGTGCACTGGACCACAGAGCCGCTGCCAGGAAGAAGAGATAGGAGCCTTACCATGAGATGGGAGAATGTGTCCTTGGAAAGTGCAGTTCTGTCTCCTACTGGTTCTCTAATGTTTGTGTATTTATTAATTATGGGATATTTAACCTTTTCCTGACCACTTATTTATAAATAAACTAGGTGATTCATCGCGCCCTACAGGCGCTCTTCACACAGTCGTAAGGGGCTATGCCCCGCTAAACTCGACAGAAAGTGAAGGTGTAGAATAGTAGATTGTTAAGTTTTGGTGGAATGGTTTGTTTGTTTGTGGGTAGATGTAGTATGACAAAAGGGAATGTGATGGTGAATGGGGTGCAGGGTCTTGTGAGTGGGTGATTTGCAGGGGTAGGGGGATAGTGGTAGGTGAGGGAAAGCAGGTGTGGGGTGTGGATGTGCGGGTGTGGACAGGGGTGTGTATGTGTTCTGGTGTGTGTAGATGTTGTGTCGTAGGGATGAGTGGTTATGGGTGGTTGAGGTTTACATGTGTTGTGTGTGATTTATTCGAAGGGTATTGTAAGGTGTGCTATGGTCACTGGTGGTGTCTGTGAGTGACTGTTGTGGGGAGATAGTGAAAGTTGTGTTGTTGTAAATGGGTTGTTGGAGTGGTGGTGTATTTTTGATGGTTGGTTTGGAAATGGTGTTAGTGTGTTTGAGGGGTTGGATTGTGAGGTGTTGTTGGAGAGGCATGTGCATGGTTGTTGGGGGTGTGGTTTAGGGTGGAGGAGTTGTGTTAAGGTGTGGATGTGGGATGGAAATGTTGGTTGTGACACGTAGTGTGGAAATATGGTGGGGAAGGTTGTGCGTGTGTTGTGTGTCTGGTTTGAGAAGGGGATATGTGAATGTGATTGTAGAGTTGGAGTGTAAAATGCCGTATGTAGCTGTTGTCAGTGGTGGTGGGTGTCCTGTGTGGAGGATGAGACTGTTTGAGAGGAAATGGTGGTAGACTGAGTAAGTGAGTTAATGTGTGGGGGCGTGTGAAAGGTTTGGTGTATGGTGTTCTTTTGGTGTTGAAGATGGTGTGTACTGTAGGTGGTTTGTTAAAGGGCCTTTAGGAAATGGTCCTGGGTAATGGAAGTGGTGTATGATGATTGGCAAAGGTTTTGTGGAAGGTAGGTTTGCAGAGGGTGCATTGTGTGTCACAGGTGGTAGATAGTTGGAGGTGGGGGGGGATGGGTAGGTGAGTTTTGAGTAGGGGCATGGTGTGTATGTCGTGCTGCTTGGTTGGTGATGTAATGGAGTGGGTAGGGTGTTGAAGGTGTTGTGGATGGTGTCCTGTTGATTTGCAGGGGTAGGGGGTTAGTGGTAGGTGAGGGAAAGCTGGTGTGGGTTGTGGATGTGCGGGTGTGGCTAGGGGTGTGTATGTGTACTGGTGTGTGTAGATGTTGTGTCGTAGGGGTGAGTGGTTTTGTGTGGTTGAGGTGTACATGTGTTGTGTATGTTTTATTTGGTGGGTATTGTAAGGTGTGCTATGGTCACTGGTGGTGTTTGTGGGTGACTGTTGTGGAGAGATAGTGAAAGTTGTGTTCTTGTAAATGGGATGTTGGAGTGGTGGTGTAAGTGTGAAGGTTGGTTTGGAAATAAGATGTTAGTGTGTTTGAGGGTTGGCCTTGTGAGGTGTTGTTGGAGAGGCATGTGCATGGTTGTTGGGGGTGTGGTTTAGGGTGGAGGAGTTGTCTTAAGGGTTGGATGTGGGATGTAAATGTTGGTTGTGACACGTAGTGTGGAAAGATGGTGGGGAAGGTTGTGCGTGTGTTGTGTGTCTGGTTTAAGAAGGGGATATGTGGATGTGATGGTAGAGTTGGAGTGTAAAATGGCTTATGTAGCTGTTGTCAGTGGTGGTGGGTGTCCTGTGTGGAGGATGAGAATGTTATAGAGAAAATGGTGGTAGAGTGAGTGAGTGAATGTGTAGTGGCGTGTGCAAGGTTTGGTGTATGGTGTCCTTTAGATGGGGGAGTTGGGTATGGTAGAGGGGGTGCATTGGTGGGGGTGTTGGGTAAAGGTAGGTGTATTAGGGGTAGGGAGATGGTTGTTATATGAGTAGTTTAGTGGTGTGTTGTGATACAGAGTGTGGTGGGTGGTGACATTTTTTTGTATTTGGTAGCGGTGGTAGGGTGGGTGAAGGGGATTGCTTGGAGTGGGGCAGTAATTGTGTGTATAGTGTGTATTGGGAAGTGTGCAGGAAGGTGGATGGTTAATGTATAGTTGGTGTGGGGTAGGAGGGAGGGATGGGTGAGGAGGCAAGATGTAGTAAATTTGGTGGTGTTGTGCAGGGGGATGGGTGACTGTGTCCAACACGGTACCAGCATCCCCGTGATGGCAAGGGCGGTAGTTAGTGCATGTCCACAGCACGGCCATCCGCAGTTTGCTGGGTTTGGCCAACAGGGGTGTTGGTACTCCTGTCCCCAGCAGGACATATATATGAGGGTTGTGATTATGTGCGGGTGTTGTTTCAAGGATTGTGCTAGGTGATGGTGGAGTGGCGAGGGGGCTGGCGGGCGCAGGCAGACTGGTGCGGGTTACGGAGCTGACGGAGGCGCAGTCTGCTGTGTCGCGCCTCCGTGAGACAGGGTATGCAGCAGTAGTGGGGAGGGGGGGAGACTTCTGTGTGTTGTTGTCGGCCGGCGGAAGAAAGCTGCGGATGACGGGGCTGTTGAAGGGCGGAGGGAGCTGCTGTGGTAGGCTGCCTGTCGGGTGTCGTTCGCCTCCGTGAATGGGAGCTGGAGTGGTAGTGAGGGAGCCTGGTTGTGCAGTGTGCTGGGGCTCCGTGGTAGTGAGGGAGCCTGGCTGTGCGGTGTGCTGGGGCTCCGTGGTAGTGAGGGAGCCTGGCTGTGTGGTGTGGTCAGGCTCCTTGAGTCAGTTTGTGGAGCGGTAGTGGGGAGCGATGTGTGCGGGCGGGGTGTGGAGGGCGTTTAGCAGTGACTGTATTGTCAGCGGCGCGGCTGCACTGTAACAGATGGTAGGGGGGGGGCTAGCGGCGGACTCGGTAGCGGCTGTGTGTGGCGCCGTGGTGGGTAAGGTGGGTGTGGTAGATGGTGGTGGGTGTTTGCAGGGAAGGGGTGGTGAGGGTGTCTGGGTCTCCTTGCTTACCTGGCAGTGTGGGCCGTCAGTGCACTGCTGGCTTGTGGCAGGGAATGGTGTGTCTGCCTGGTGGTCCCTTCTGCTAGTGGTGTGTGCTGTGCTGACACTGGGACAGGGCAGGAGGTTGTAAGTCCGCCCAGGTCTGTGACTCCACCCAGCGTTAGAAATGCAGGCACAGAGTCACAGGGCTAATATATAGGAGATATGTTTGATACAGCTTACACAATAGACCATCTATAGTGTTAAATATGAATACTGTATTAAATACATTATCCAGTGTATAAAAGACCAATGTGTATATTAATGTCCATGCCATGGTAGATAGTAGGTTCTTCTACTACTTCCCCCAAACTCCCGCACTTGCTCCAATGTCCCACAGAGCAGCAGTTTGTGTACTGCATTTGGAAATCCCCCTCTAGAAATCCTGTGTTTGCCACTGACAATGGCAAGTTTATAGTATTAAAAATATAATACAGATTATGCTAGTGTAGCTAGAAAAGATAGAAGACTAGATCATGTAAATGTGAGTCATGTCTGATGAAGTTTGAAGTTATGAAAATAGTGCAAGAGATTATTAGTATACAAAACATGAATGTAAAAACATATAGCTTAATTTATATTTTATTTAACATATAGTAGCATCATTACAGTAGACTATTGTATATAGGCCCTCATTCCGAGTTGATCGGTCGCAAGGCGAATTTAGCAGAGTTACACACGCTAAGCCGCCGCCTACTGGGAGTGAATCTTAGCTTCTTAAAATTGCGACCGATGTATTCGCAATATTGCGATTACTAACTACTTAGCAGTTTCAGAGTAGCTTCAGACTTACTCTGCCTGTGCGATCATTTCAGTGCTTGTCGTTCCTGGTTGACGTCACAAACACACCCAGCGTTCGCCCAGGCACTCCCACCGTTTCCCCGGCCACTCCTGCGTTTTTTCCGGAAACGGTAGCGTTTTCAGCCACACGCCCCTGAAACGCCGTGTTTCCGCCCAGTAACACCCATTTCCTGTCAATCACATTACGATCGCCGGAGCGATGAAAAAGCCGTGAGTAAAATTACTTTCTTCATAGTAAAGTTACTTGGCGCAGTCGCAGTGCGAACATTGCGCATGCGTACTAAGCGGATTTTCACTGCGATGCGATGAAAAATACCGAGCGAACAACTCGGAATGAGGGCCATAATCTTACATAGGGTTAGCAGCCTCATATACTGTATATGTATACATGAGATATCTATAAATTCTCCATGGCTAAAATGTGATCTGAGGGCATATTCATGATCACTAAAATGTCACAATTTCTACACTCCAATTGTGACATTCATCAAACTCCAGAAAAGCATTTTTTCCAGAGTTTGACTGTAAAACTGTTCGACACCCTGAGATGGCGAACAGCTTCCGAATTCCCCTGCGACAGGTGGGTGTCGCACTCATGTAACGGCCGCAGGGCACTGCGGGCAGGTGGCGTAGGAGATAGGGAGAGCTGCACTGATTCTGCCGCCGGGAACTACGAGAGGATGGGTGCACTCATGTAATCTCCGCCATTGGGCAGCCCCGGCGGCGGGGGGAGGAGCAGCGGCCATGGCGGCAGCATGTTCCCTGCATCTGGGCACCCCTTATGATGGAGCCAGCAGCGGGGGGGGGGTGGTGGGCAGAACCGCCGCTGTAGCATGGTCCCTGTGCAGGAGCCAGCGGCGGGGAAGTGGACTGGGGCCGTGACTGTATAGTGAATATTTTATATATATATATATATATATATATATATATAAAATATTCACCCCTTGTTCTTGTGCTGCGCATGCGCAGCATGAAGAACATAGGGCAGCCAGAGGGGAAAATTATCAATTTCCAAAAAACTGTCATCTCCAAAAGACCAGTTTTTTGGAACTGATAACTCTCTCATGCTGGCATATTGAATACTGAAAAAATTGTGAGAGAATTCAATGAGAATTGAAAACTAAAAATTCTCCTTCACATTTTTTTAATGATGAATATGGTCACAAGTAGCAATAAAATGAAACTTAGTAACAACAGAAAAGAGGTAAGAGGACCATGCTCATCAGTTTACAATCTATAGGGATATAGGCATTTGATACACAAGGATATGTGCTACATATTATATATTGGGCCTGCCAGATAGTAGATGTTCTTGATGGGCTGTATGCAGTATTGGAAGGGTCCACCAGGTGGATTCTGTGGTAGGGGCCCATGCTTAGGGGTGTGGCCAGTCTCTAGAGGGTGTGTGGCTAGCCACCATTGAGGTTTGGATAACCTATAGAGAGTGAATGGTCTGGGCCCTATGATAAATATATATAGTAAATACTGCTAGTGCATCATGATAATGCATCAGATTAATAACAGCAATGCACAACAGAAAATATACCATAGTCCTGTGCAGTATCAGGTAACATATGTATGATGTGTAATTCAGGTGCACAGTCTGGAGCCAGTAGTTGTACCATCTTTATTCTGCTGGAACATCTTGCTGTATGCTGTTGCCCCTAGCAATAGGGAAGGGTTCTCTTTAGAAATATTGAGCAAATAAATATCTTTGCCTCAAGAAGACTGCTTCATCTTGTGACCAACAGGGTTAGGCCAAACCTAGCCCCGTCCTCCGGCTGTCCAGGGAAGCACCTAGCGTCTCCAAGCTCCGCCTTCTGCCAGCTACCGGTAGAGGCCTAGCAAGTGGCTAGGGGGGATTCGTCGACACCACACAGGTGTGGTAAAGCAGTGCGTCGGCACATACAGAGCAGAACCGTGGTTCCAAACGCCACGGCAGGTTAGGAGTTTGGTGGTGGCAGCAAGAACCCGCCCACAACGCAGTGGGTGGAGTCAGTAACAGGCCGTTACTGACGGTAAGCGGGAATCCCCTATGTGGTCAGGCCTCGTGCGGCTTGACCTTCCATTCTGTGCGCAGTCAACGGGACGCGGAAGCAGCGAGTGCTCCCGTACGGCACCGTCCTGTCACAGAAATTGGTGGAGGTGGGTCCCCAGGCAGTGGGGCTCACAGAGGGTTTCCCCTGTACGCCTGTGGGCCAGTCCAACCCTGGCTGTAAGTCACTGGTGAGTTCTTGAATTCTGAGACGCTCACTTGCAGTGTATTGTGGTTGTACAAATCTGTCTCAGGATGTATTTAGATGCACTACTGGGGCACCATAGGCTGTACCACTGAAATTAGTTCCAGAGCTATGGCAGGTGCAGGCCCTTCATCTGAGTATGGAGTACAGTTTCTTCATCTTAGTATGACACACCTGCATCAGCCTAGCCAGCCCCCAGTTCCCTCCCAGGAACTCCCACTAAACCACACTCCCCGTATCTAAATCTATTCTGCGTCTTGGTGAGGTAACAATCAGTGCAACTTAGATGCAAGCGCACTACTTACAACATCGGCCAACTGCGTGAAGTATCATGCCACTCATGATCAGAACCACTATTAAGTGTGGGAGATAATGGAAGTGATGTAAAGTCCGAAATCAGCAGCCGTGCAGGATGCCGCCTGAACTCTGACTTTTTTTAAAGGGTCAGTCATGTACAAGGTTAAACCATGATTGCCCCTTTAAAAAAAGTCTAAGTACGGCCTGTACGGCCGCTGAACTCGGAATTCATCACATCCTACCCAATGAGTGCATGACTTTTTGCAGTGTTTTGAGTAAGATATGAGTTGTGTTTCTTAGATATACTGTATGTAACATGTTTTGGATGCAGATATGGGCCAGCGATACCATTAGGCAGCTTCCTAGGGTGCCAGCACCTGGGGGACACAGCTAAGTTCACCTTCTACAAACAATGAAGGATGTCTCTAAAAGAGTATCTCTAAATCAATCATTTATATGATTCCTGTGTTGGCAATGGATATTAGGAGCCACACTTTCCACTATTCTCTGACCATGTCAACAGCACTGGCAAGTTGGATGTGTTGCGTGACTGTGATGCAGTTAGTGCAGCGCCCGTCCCCAGCTTTTTTCTCCCCCTCCTTCCTTGCAAGGCTTATCGATAAGCCCCACTGTCCAGATGAGACAAGGAACTGCTGCAGCTGGGCTCATGGACTGAGGCAAGGGGACTATACCAGCCCAGTGTGTTTTCACTTATCTTTCTACTGTACCTTCTTTCAGACCACCAAGGTATTTATCTCAATAGGTCTAATTGATGTATTTTACATGTATGTTTACCTAGTAAATGATACTACAAAGCATCAGCCATTACTGTACTACAACTGTTAGAAATTATATGAAAACTATATATGAATATTTTGGTATCATTTGGCGTCATCGTGTGTGTTTCTCTTTTTATTCATTTTATTTCTGCATAATTAACCAATTAGCTGACCTAAGAAGTGAGATTAGGGTTAAGGTTACTCTATATCGTGAGACATGCTTTTCTGAATCTAAGGATTTGGTTAACTTTCTTTCAGCTAATTAGCACTGTGTTTTTCCACACACACAGGCTATATAGGATTTTGAGAGAAAGTTGCAGTAATCTCATTATTAGCTAGGAACCTGCCCCGCATATTAGAGATCACTTGATGCTATCTTTTTCCTTTCTTTTTGTTTAAATATTTAGTATGGGGCTCTATTTATTAATGGAACTGGTTGCCGGATATGTATTCTACATACTTTTGAGTGCTTTTTATTACATAGAGCCCTTGCTAGCTTTCTACACCTTACCTGTGCACCGTTCTTTAACTTAAATATGTGATCTTGCTGTACAAATGTTTAACTTATTGAACACTTTCAGCAACTGTGATTATTCACACCAGAGGCGCTTCAAGAAAGGAGGAGACTTTAGGCTCTGGGCACTAGGCATGGCCGTCTTTTCGTATGGGCTCAATGGGCTCTTGCGCCAAGGGCCTCAGGAGTAAAAGGGCCCGAGGCTGATAGCTGAGGGTCCCCTCTTTCCAGGGGTACCAGATTTTTTAAAATCGGCCTTGGGGAACCAGAGATATCCGACTTCAAAGCAGTGGTCCCCATCCAAGCCTGTTAATTGTTATTCCCAGCTAGATATCTCGGGTTCTGTCTGACTTCGAGTTTTTCTGAGGGTATTCTCCAAAAGCTGGGACTCTTTCCTTTTGCTGGACACTGGCAGCTTGTCTCTACTATGTCCAGAACCAGAGATATCATCCTTCAAGCAGCTGGTACCTGCTATAGCTCCACACACTTAATATGCAGTTTTATATTTTTGTTGGTGGATTGCTCTGGCTCCTGAACTCTGGTCCCCAAGTCCCCAGTACCTGGTGAAAGGTGGGACTCTCTAGTTTTTTTTATCCCATTAAAGCTAAGAAATCTATTTCCAGGAACTGGAGATATCTGCAGTAAAGCAAGCTGCCCTGGCCCCCGGAAAATTATGAATATTAAGCCCACTCCACTATCCACCCCTCCTCTGTGTATTAAACACCCCCTACCACCATGGAAGTCATGTACCAGGGACCCTTCATTCAGCACAATGTCCCCTTCTACAGTTTAGTGTTCTCCTTCCCGTCCCATTTGTGCAGTAAAGGAGTAATTAGCAGAAATGATTTCTCCTGGTCCTATATGCTGAGCGAAAGATAGAACCCCCCTACCCCCTGCGGGACATCAAATCTGCCGCTGATAGCACGCCCCACCCCTACCACTGATGGGTGGGTAGGGGCCCCAGTGCATTGCTGTGCCCAGGGGCCTACACTGCTGTTAAGATGGCTCTGGCACTAGGGGACCCTAGCACTGTCCCAGAGTCTAGTGTGCATGCGCAGGTCTCTTGGAAAATGGCACGGCTGCCATTTTGTTGTGCCATTTTTCTGGTTATTTCTGCAGCACTGCCGCTGCTGAAGTGGGTACCTCACTCCTTTGACATTCAGATGCATGGATTTACACAAGCAGAGGGGTCTATAGCGGCATTTGAATAAAGTTGACATTCAATAGACTCATGCCCCTAGTGAGATACAGTACATATGCTTTGGGATTGCTGTAGCTGAGCAACTGATCACCTTGATAATCCACTATAATTGTGATCACCCACATTGAGTGTCCATTGAGTCTAAAGGGGGGTACACACGGAGAGATCCGTGCTTAAATTCTAAGCAATCTTACTAAATACTGTGTATGCCCATAGCGATAGCGATGGCATCGCTATCGCTAACTCTAGATTTGTCATGAATGCATGCCAAATCTGGTATATTGTTTACTTCACTGCTGTGTGAAGTGAGCGACCCCCCTTATCCCCCCCTCGCTTAGCACACATCGCGCTGAGTGCTGAGCAGGGAGAGAGATGTGTGCTGAGCGGTCTGTGCTAGATCGCTTAGCACACATGTCACCCGTGTACAGGGCTCCAGACTTAATATATTTTCACCATATATTGTAGAGCCTACTGTACTTTAGGCTTAAATCCCTATACCTTATCTTAATACATTTTCATTTAAAGTGCCAGTCAACCTTTCCATAACTGAGACTAACAATTTCTGCTTTTCTTGGTGCTGGTGTAAATACTTTTCCCCATCTCTGCAATCCCTTTTGTGCCTTGCATTATTACCATGCCACATTTTTTTATTTTATATACATGTCCATATCTATAAAATATTCAATGATTGTAGTCTATTGGAGTGTTCTCTTGAGGATCAGGATCTAGTTTTTAATATTGTAGGGGCATGTGGGCAAGGTACCATTGCAACCAGATCTCATGGACTCTGACATGCCTTTTCTCACAGCCATTAATTGATAATGTATTGTGGCTTGAAGTATCACATTTGTACCATTTTCATTAGGATAATATTTGGGTTGGGTTGTTTATCATGGCAATCCTGTTCCTTGTTTAAGGGTTCTTTGTGCAAGTAATTCCATGCTGTAAATAAGTCATTATACTAGTTCACCTAGGAGTACTTGCTGTGCTGGGGACATCCAGGTTACAATTACAGTAGACACTTAGGGAACACAGGGGCAGATTTATTAAGCTCGGTGAATTGATAAAGTGGAAGGTGATAAAGGACCAGCCAGTCAGCTCCTAACTGTCATTTTTCAAACCCAGCCTGTAACATGGAAGTTAGGATCAGACTGGCTGGTCATTTGTCACCTTCCACTTTATCACTTCACCGAGCTTAATAAATCTGCCCCGCAGTGTCCTATGAATCAATATTCTCATTCACGGCATCCACATCTGGAAGCTCCTGCCTCTATAAATATAGGGTCTCACTTATCAATGAGTGATAAAACTAGGTGTGAATGATAAACCTCATTGGGTATGATAAATGGTACTCCAGCCAATCAGCTCCCAACTGTCTTATGTTCATCTCCTAACTGTCATGTGTTTTAAAAACACAGTTGAAGATGATTGGCTGGAGTATCATTTATCATACGCAATGAGTTTATCATTCACAATGAGTTTTATCACTCATTGATAAATGGGCCCCATAGTGTTTGCCCTTAAACCTAGACTGTTCTATTCTACATCAGACATCTGTGCATCTAGACTGCCGTCAGAAGGTAAGTTATTATTTTTATTTTATAAAAGTTGAGTTTGTGAGAGGCTGGGAAGTTGGTCTTGAAGGGAGAAGGGGTGGTAGGCCGAAGCTTTGCCTAGTGCACCACAAATCCTTTCTCTGGCTCTGAATACAGATTGAATATTGGGAGTAATGGACAGTTCTGAGTCAAGGATAACATCTAGGTAGACAGCTTGGGATAGGGTTTATTGTCGTGTTGTCAACAGAAATAGAGATATTAGGCTGGTAACTGCTATTGGTCAGTGGGGACAAGAATAAGATTAAAGGAAGATGTGCAGAAGTAATCATGCTCATCGTGGCTACATCTGCCATCTACGTGTACTCTTGGCGCCGAGCTGTGCCAAGCTGCTTTTTTTGCCACCCCCATTCATGCTACTGGGGCTTGTGTGCGTCTAAGATACATGCGTGCCTTAGATGGTCACATGTTCACGGCAAACAAGGCATGAATGCACCTAGATGTAACCACGATGAGCGTGTCTACATCTTTATGAAATCTTCTAAAATGAACAGGTGGAGAAGTTTCCAAAAGCAACCAATACACTCCTAGCTAGTATTTTAGACAATGTTTTAATAAATAATATATAAAATCTGATTGGTTGCTATTGACAACATCTCTACTTGTCATCTTTAGAAGCTTTGATATATATCATTGTTACCCTTGATTAATGCACCATACAGTAAGAGACATCTATATAAACATGGTAGCCTTTAGACTTTCTGTGCTCCCAGCTCTGTCTGATGATCTTCATTAACTTTATTTTATGACTTCTTTAAATAGTATTTAGCTCATAATCAAGTACAGTAGTTACACAGTAAGACAAATGGTGCCCTGCTTATGTACTGTAATAACCTGGCCAGTGCTGTATAAAATGACGCTGTCCTTTTTGTTTAGAGAAATCCTTTGATCCAAGTACAGGAGAAGTTTTTTTTATTTTTATCATTGTCATCTTGCTAACTGTGTTCTGCTTTTTTCCAGTCTTCAATTATAACATAAAAACAAGTTGATATTATTAACTGACAGTGGTTGAATTAAATAGACCTGAGAAGCATTCAATTGACATTTTATGACTTAGATATTGAAAATTAATTAAAAGTCCATAGACAATTTCAAATGGTTTGGCACAATCTAATTAACTTGAAATAATAAGTTATGAAATGCCATTTGATGTTTATTAAGAGACTTCCTTTTAAGTGCTCATTAAAGCTTCAGTGTGGCACTTGTCATTGGGATCACTTATTAATATTTTCTTCAATCAATTTATGCAAATTAGAAGATTATATGTAGAGTTTTTTCAAATAAATAATTTATTTAAAACTAATACAATTTAGAGATGTCACAGATAAATGAATGCCCTTTCTGGGTGAATATAATCGTGCGGAGAGTTGATAAAGTAAATGTTACTGGTTTAATACAATAATTCTTTGCAGTTAGAGCTCATAGTTTGTGTTGCACTATGTCCTTGTCAGAACTTTTACAGTAGGCTTCATTTATTTTATGTCACTCTAGAGTAAAGTATATTGGGAATAATTACGTTCAAGGCTTCTCATCTATCCTAGTAGCATGATAGATCCATAGACAGTTTAGTTGTTTAAGAGCAGTCGACAAAACCTTTATAGGGCAAATATGCTAGTTGTAACTTGTCTTTGCTTATTCTTATAAACAATGCAAAATTAAATATGAGTGACTGCTTCAGTTAAGTAGAAAAATGATGTATTTCATAAACAACATAATAAACAAGATGTTGTGAAAAAATATGACTCATGTGAAACGTTACAGCCAGAAAGCCATTTTCACGTCAGCACCCTGTTGATTTATAGAAGAGTGCATTTGTCTTGTCCCCCAGTTTGAAGATGGGTCGTTAAATAAGGATATGTGTAGTATACAGTATAACTTCTGCTTTAAAGTAATATGAAGTGATATGTATATTAAGCATTTATTACAATATATAATATTATAAAAAAATTCTATTATCACACAACATTACTGAATACTGCTAAGCATAGGGGTAGTTCATTAAAGAGCAGTAGCTACTGTAAGCAAGTTTACTAAATGGTTGTGGTAAGGGTAAACTCGTCAGTGAACAGTTATGACTGACACTGACTGCGGTCATTAAAGAAAACCACTGCAATGACTTTCTTACTAAAACACAATGGGTCTGATTCATTGTTGTACGGTATTGGGATGCGCAGGGAAGCGATGTGCAATATCGTACAGCTCATATGATAATGCAGCAAGAGGCGTTTGATGTAAATAGACGCCTCCTGGCTGCTTTCGTGATCCACTGCTGTGTCTGATGGTCATTGGCTCACTCTGCGGGACCATCGGTCTTCTGAGTAAACTTCAGATTACACAGATGGCAGTCTCAGATCCACAGCCAAGGCCTGTAAATCTGCGTCACTAGACGCAGACAGTGACTTCAGCACTCCCACAATATAGAAGTGACACACCTCTGTTTTGTAGAAAAGACCCAGTCGCTGCCCCTTGCCAAGCCCAATCAGACTGGGGCTTAACGAGCACTATGTGTGACAATGCAGGAACCGTTCTGCACATGTGCAGTGTTCCCACCATCGGACCTATACACTAACCATCGGATTAGCATACAAGTCTGAACCAGGCCCAATTAATTGTGCTCAACTATAGAGGCGGACAGTTCTGCATGAAATACTGTAGAAATAAAAATAATACAATAAAATAAGTTATTAGGAGAGTTAGGAAATCTTCTAAAGAGGGCAAGTTGAGGTGTTGCTCATGACAGCCAATTATACTATAGCTATCATTTATCTCATACATTCTATAAAATGAATATGACTTTTGCTATGGGCAACATATCCACTTGTCTTCTTTAGACTTGGATTTAGACTTCTTTAGGTTGGATCTTCCCCAGTGAGGTGTGTCACTGATCCTTAGTGCACTCTGGGGCTGGAAAGAATCGTCTAAGTACTCACCCCAATGGATTGTGGAGGTTAGTGAAATGGAATGACATCTGCTTGCTGTTGTAAAATAACATTGGGAATAAACAAGTGATTTCTAGTTGTTGGTGATAAGTAATATTGATAGAAAACGCCTCTTTCTCCTTATACACATCTGTAGAGGTGTAAGGCTCAGGAGCATAGCTTTGCGATGGGGTGGTGCCTTAAGGCCTAGAATGAGTCCATAGTTTAGTGATGGATACTGTAAGCGATCAACAATTGAGCTGTGGGAAGTCAGGTAGCAGAGCAATTATGTGATATCATTGCCCTATTGATTTAAATGCAGATAAAATCCTGAAGTGTCTGGTGATGAGGGAAGGGCACTAAAACTGCCTGATCCATCTCACTCATCCTGGCACCCAGAGATTGCCCCTTAGTAGTTGTTGCCTGGTGATTAGTGTGACCCCATACATACTTGCCACCTCGGGTTCATAATTCTGCCTCCAACCGGGAACCAAGAATATGTGGTTGTATCCCTCAGCACTAAACAAGGGCTTATACAGTATAAATATCATCCTTTGTGAGATCTAGAGGGATAGATAGGTGTCCCCCAACACAATGCTGGAGGCCATCTTTGTCTCCCTTGTACCTGCTGGGTCCATGCACTGCCTTGTATAACATAGGTTGTGAAACATGTTACTACTCGTCCCCAAGACACTGTGTCACTCTGTACAACAAGGACTCATAGCAACTGCCATTGTTGTTCATTGTTTACATTTCTCTTGCTAATAAAGGAGTTCTGCCAAAGGTAAACTCACCAGTCATTGCTGCTCTTCACCTGTTACACCCATAAACTATATGATATTTCTGCTGATGGTGCAAAAAGTGGCAATGGAGCTATTACCTGGAGGCCTGCAATGTCAGTAGAGAAGCTGGGAAAATTGTTCAAGCGCAGCCAGTGCCAGTGTGTATTTGTCACATTCGTCACGGTGCCATTTTGAGAGGAGGGTGGAGGGCTGCTGTTTTATTTTTATTATTTACAGTAGCTTTCTAAAGTAGAGTGGCTGGGAAAAAGTCAGATCCAGATGTTATGCCCATGTTAAACATACAAATCAGCCGATGTAATGGAGTCCAGGTTTGGAAATCTCACACAAAACGGCTGTACAAAGGTCGGACATAAACAGACCTGACTCTAATTAGGCAATGTTGAAAATCAATCACAAGTACACAATTACATCACAATAAACATTTTTTTATTATTTCTAACCTTATAAACATCCTATCAACAAAACGAAAAACAATGCTAATAGGATGCACAAGCAGCTTCTGCTGTTTAAAATGATATGCATCATGCCTATATTCTGTGTGTAATAGCAACTGTATATGCGCATAAAATGTTATTCTACAGTGTTTTCCAGCCAAACACTGTAACATAATATGGTATGCTGTGACGGTTGCAATTACACACTGAATATAGCCATGCTGCATCATCGAAATCAGGAGCTGTTCGGGTTTATTTAGGGTGTTTGTTGCTTTAATCGTGGGACTTTTGGGTGCCAATGGGTGACAATCTATCCCTGTGCAACTGCTATACTAATAGATGCTTTCTGGTTGGTCTGAAGAAATGGATGTTTCCTGGTATAAATATCCCATCAGAAGTTGGATCCATTTTGCATTGTGAACGAAAAAGGCACCCATTACATCCTGGCCATAGAATCATCAGTGACGATGGCTCATCTGACTGTACTCTCCCCATAACTCCTTCCTTGCAATAAGTATAGAAACACATGCTCAAACTTTCTGTTACCAAACTATAAATTGCAAAAAGGCCCAAGCATGAAAAGGATCCCAAATTTAGTAGTTGAAACTAGTGATGAGTGGGTTCGGTTCCTCGGAATCCGAACCCCCCCGAACTTCACCCATTTTACACGGTTCCGAGGCAGACTCGGATCCTCCCGCCTTGCTCGGTTAACCCGAGCGCGCCCAAACGTCATCATCCCGCTGTCGGTTTCTCGCGAGATTCATATTCTATATAAGGAGCCGCGCGTCGACGCCATTTTCACTCATGCATTGGAGATGGTAGGGAGAGGACGTGCAGCGTTCTCTCAGTTTCTGTGTTCAGTGTGCTGCAAATATCTGTGCTCAGTATGCTGCAAATATCTGTGCTCAGTGTGCTTGCAAATATCTGTGCTTAGTGTGCTGAAAATATCTACGTTCTCTGCCTGAAAAATGCTCCATATCTGTGCTGCATTGTAGTATATAGTAGGAGGACAGTGCAGAATTTTGCTGACCAGTGACCACCAGTATTATATAGCAGTACGGTACAGTAGTCCACTGCTCTACCTACCTCTGTGTCGTCAAGTATGCTATCCATCCATACCTGTGGTGCATTTTAGTTGTTGTGCGCAGTATATATAGTAGGAGGACAGTGCAGAATTTTGCTGACCACCAGTATATAATATATAGCAGTACGGTACAGTAGGCCACTGCTCTACCTACCTCTGTGTCGTCAAGTATACTATCCATCCATACCTGTGGTGCATTTTAGTTGTGCGCAGTATATAGTAGGAGGGCACAGTGCAGAATGTTGCTGTGACCACCAGTATATATATAGCAGTACAGTACAGTAGTCCACTGCTCTACCTCTGTGTCGTCAAGTATACTACAAAAGTTCAGTAAAATGACCCAAAAATCAAAATTAAAAGCGTCTGAGGAGAAGCGTAAACTTGCCAATATGCCATTTACAACACGGAGTGGCAAGGAACGTCTGAGGCCCTGGCCTATGTTCATGGCTAGTGGTTCAGATTCACATGAGGATGGAAGAACTCTTCAGTGCCACTCCTAGATGGGCCAGATGTTTGTGTCTGCCACTTGGATCGCTTAGCTTAGTCACACAGCTACCTCATTGCACCTCTTTTTTTCTTTGCATCATGTGCTGTTTGGGGACTATTTTTTAAATCTACCATCCTGTCTGACACTGCAGTGCCACTCCAAGATGGGCCAGGTGTTTGTGTCGGCCACTTGGGTCGCTTAGCTTAGTCACACAGCTACCTCATTGCACCTCTTTTTTTCTTTGCATCATGTGCTGTTTGGGGACTATTTTTTAAATCTGCCATCCTGTCTGACGCTGCAGTGCCACTCCTAGATGGGCCAGGTGTTTGTGACGGCCACTTGGGTCTCTTAGCTTAGTCACACAGCTACCTCATTGCACCTCTTTTTTTCTTTGCATCATGTGCTGTTTGGGGACTATTTTTTAAATCTGCCATCCTGTCTGACACTGCAGTGCCACTTCTAGATGGGCCAGGTGTTTGTGTCGACCACTTGGGTCGCTTAGCTTAGCCATCCAGCGACCTTGGTGCACCTCTTTTTTTCTTTGCATCATGTGCTGTTTGGGGACTATTTTTTGAAGTGCCATCCTGTCTGACACTGCAGTGCCACTCCTAGATGGGCCAGGTGTTTGTGTCGGCCACTTGGGCCGCTTAGGTTAGTCATCCAGCGACCTCGGTGCAAATTTTAGGACTAAAAATAATATTGTGAGGTGTGAGGTGTTCAGAATAGACTGAAAATGAGTGGAAATTATGGTTATTGAGGTTAATAATACTATGGGATCAAAATGAGCCCCAAATTTATGATTTAAGCTGTTTTTGAGGGGGTTTTGTAAAAAAAACACCCGAATCCGACAAAAAATTTTCAGGGAGGTTTTGCCAAAACGTGTCCGAATCCAAAACACGGCCGCGGAACTGAATCCAAAACCAAAACACAAAACCCGAAAAATTTCCGGTGCACATCACTATTTGAAACCAAGGACAAGTTGTTTCAAGTACACAATGGAACAACTAAATATTTCTTGTTAGGGCTATTAATATAAATATGTTTCTACTATGAATAAATATGAGGTTTGGTCTCTCCCTTTTCTTTTGTAATGGATACATACCCACAGCTTTTAATAATAGTGTGATACCCTACAGTTGTGAGGTATCACTTAAAGACTTGTCCCACAGAAATAATATGCTACAATCACAAACTATTGCTTTGCAAATGACAGCCATTTTGTGGTCAGTGAGATTTTACTCAAATTATTGCATTTTAGAAGAGAACATAGAGGCCAGTGCTATTTTAAACAAAGTTGATTAAAAAAAAAAAAAAAAAAGAGGTGTTGGAGGGGTGACAGTTGAACGTGTGGAGAGAGGAAAGCAGATAAAGAGATAAAGAGATAAGCAGCTGAGAGGGAGAGATTGCAACAAGCATACTGGCTGTGACTAGTGATTCTACACAGAGAACACCACTGAAGTGAGAGCTGTGCTTCACCAAGCAACATGCACAGTGCCAATAAGAGACAGACTGGTGCTACAAGAGAAGGCAGCAGAATGATTCCTGGTGTAACACTCCATAGAACACCAGAAGATGCTTCTCAGACCAGTATAATGCACAAGGTCGACTTATATGTAGGTATTGCAACAGTGGTGGCCATATACAGTAAAAAGGGCCTGCAGCCATTTAGCGCTTTTAGAGCCCTCAGAAAGACCAGAGCTAATGGGTCCACTCTTGGCAGAAGAACAGACCAGAGATGCAGATTTAGGATCAGTATTGCAGAGACAAATTTCAGCAGTTGCCTTGCAACCTGCAGACACTAGTCAAGTCTGCGCAACAAAGTTTTGGGCACGGTTACATGCTTCAATGTGCATCATGGATATGGATTCATAAACCTTAATGACACCAAGGAAGATGTGTTTGTACATTATAAAGCCATTAAGAACAACCTCGAGAAGTACCTCCATAGTGTGGTCAAGGCTGATGTTGTGAAAGAAGAGAAAGGTGAAGAGACAGCTTATGTCCTAGTGGTGTCTCTGTTCAAGTCCACAAATATGCAACAGACTGTAACCAACATTGACATTACCCAATTCACAGAAATTACTATCAATAGGGTTCTCATTAGCAGTGGCCTTACGTGAGACATTACAATCCTTGTACCTATGGAGTTGTCACCGAACAAACAAGCCAGAAGGTCGATATATCAGAGAGCTAACTCCAAATAGCATGCACTTCTCCACATCATCCATACCATAACCTTAAGTGGTATATCATAAGAGTACCAGTTTTTGTATGCTCTGAGGATGATTCGTTAAGAAGCTGAAGAGACAGTTCAATGAGGGAGTTGTGCTTTGTCCTACAGGGGGCAGGTGAGCTGAAGCATAGGTGCAGATCAGGGCCACATAAACAATGATGCAGATGGGACTATAACCCAAGGCTGTAAAATAGGCCCATTATCATGACACCATGATAATTACCAGCCCAGCTGGCCATATCATTAGCCATAAGTCATAAACATTAAAATTGTGTTTCTGTTTTCTTCACAAAATTATGTGGAAGACATAGGAGCTGATAGTGTGGGTGATGTCCACATATCCCACATAGCATTGGTTACAGCTTCTCTGCTTCCCAAAATAGCCCCACGATCATTTGCAGAAATATACGGAGAAAAAGGGAGGGAGGCATATAAAGAGTGTATTTTATTGTCATTGTATTGTTGCTGTACTGTAATCAGCAGGAACATGCAGGGAGGTAAATGGCTGAGTAGGCACTGACTAGGACCAGAGCCAGATTTACACACAATGTATGAGTGCAAGGGTTCATGTGGGCATTATACGCAGGTGTAGCAGTGTACTGTATACTGCTGGAAATTTGATGAGTTTTGATCAGACATGAACAGAAAAGATAGGCAGGTGAGGCAGTGTTTCACCTGTCATAGACTTTTTACTCCAGAGTTTTGACTATAAAAATGATTAGAATTTTACAAAGCAGATATTAATAATAAATTCTTTGTATTTTTCATATACTTTATATAGTCAATACTCTGGCATACAGTATACTAAAATATGACAGGATAGGCTCTGCCTCACCACACGTCACTGGTGTGGACTTGTATTGGCATAATAGATTATGGCCATAACTAGGTGTGTGTTGAGTGTGCCATCACACATAGTGCTGCAGAGTAGGGGGCGCTGTTGGCATCACTTGTCAATTATCTCTTTTAATTACTTTTAATTACTTTCACTTGCAGCTTCCCCCTTTTTGAAGCCGAGCATCTCCTGACCTCCCCTTCCATTACTAACACCTATATAACAGTCATGAACTTAACTTGAGAGCTCTTTGTTATTCAGTCACACTGTCCCTTATTACATTTCAAGATGCTGACATATCTAGAATTCAAACCCATTGCCACTGGTCAAAAACTCTATTCATTGAGCTATCTGCCCTTGCATAGAAAGCTAGAGAATTCTAAGCTAGATAATTCTAACTATTTGAAGCTTACCTTATACTGTGTGAAAAAATGATCAGCAATGCAGCTGAACAGATCCATGTAGTTGCAAGGGATTAAATGTGTAGTTGTACACTACATAGATCTGCTCAATTGCAATGCTGATTATTATTATTTTTTTAAAGTACAAGTAGCTTCATATAGTTCTCATATAGTTCTCATAGTTTTTATGCAATATCAATGAGTAGGGTATTGGACTGGAATGCAGTGGGTTATAAGTTTGAATCCTGGGTATGGCAATATACTGAAATGAGTTATTTAATAAACGGTATTGTAACTGAATAACAACAAGCTTTCAATGGTATTGTAACTGAATAACAAGTTTTCAAGTTAAGTGCATGAATGTGGTATAACAAGGTTTTGAGTCCAAACCCATTTTCTTGCAGAGTTCTATGTATGTGCGAGTGTGTGTGTGTGTATACCATATATATATATATATATATATATATATGGGAAGGGGCATTTTTCTGGGATCCATTTTGTCATGCCCTTTCCTCATGAGGCATGTGCCATATTCAGGGCCGGATTAAGCCTTGGGGGTGCTCGGGGCACTTTAGACAGGGGGGCCCCAACTGGGGGGGGGGGCTGTGTATAAGATTGTGAATACCTCCCAACATGACCCATTCCAGGACGGGCAACGTTATCTTTACATGGACTTCCCTCTTAATATGTGATTGTAGTCACCTGTGCTAAATTATTTAATTGATAAGAAAGGTGTTTCAACACAGGTGATTGCAATCATAACTTAAGAAGGAAGTCCAGGTAGAGAGCATTTTGTGTCTCCTGGAATGGGTCATGGTGGGATGTATGGATTATGTATATTAAATTTAGCCTAATGATTTATATTAGATTTAAACAAATAGTTTAATAATGCCTGGTAACTGTTTATAGCTTCACCTAGTTGAAAGACAACAATTTTATAAAATGTTCTTGTGGTGGAACAAAGACAACTTAAACAACCTTAAAATACACATAGAAAAATAAAATCTATAATTTATCTTGTCACATGCAAAAATAGCAGCAGCCTCTGTACTACTTACACACTGGGACAGGACTCAGGAGGACTCTGTGTGTGTGTGTGTGTGTGTGTGTGTGTGTGTGTCTCTCTCTCTAGACCCTCATTAGATAACAAGTTGCAAAGGGCTCCCACACAGGTGTGGAGAATGCTGTAAGTGACACAGGGTATTTTTTTGGTAGTAGAACTACAGGTACCAGCGGGCCCGTTTTCACCCCACATGCTGGTACTTGTGGTTCTCCAAGTACCAGCTTGCGGGGGAGCCTTGCTGGGACTTGTAGTTCTGCTACAAAAAACAATATTTTTTTTTTACACAAAAGGCTATTAGCCCCCCATCCGCTGCCCTTCAATGGGGGGAACAGTCTCGGGCTTCACCCCTGGCCCTTGGGTGGCTGGAGGGGGGGACCCCTTGATTTAAGGGGTCCCCACTCCTCCAGGGTACCCCGGCCAGGGATGACTAGTTGGTGATTTTATGCCAGGGCCTCAGGGACCAATATAAAAAGTGTCCCCCGCCTGTGGCATTATCTCTCTGACTAGTGGAGCCCGGTGCTGGTGTGAAAAATATGAGGGACCCCTACATCTTTTGTCCCCCGTATTTTTTACACCAGGACCAGGCACAGAGCCCGGTGCTGGTTGTTAAAATATGGGGGATCCCCTGTCAATTTTTTCCCTGTATTATTTTTACAACCAGGACTAGCTCAAAGAGCCCGAGGCTGGTTATGCTTAGGAGGGGGAACCCCACGCAATTTTTTTTTCAGTTTTTACACTAAACAGACCCTTTCCCATAGATAACCATGCACAGATCTCACTGATCCGTGCATGATTATCCAAACTCACCTGGAAAAAGCATGTCTATTTTTTTGCTGCTTTTTTTAACTAATCGCAAAAAAATACACCCGCACTTGAGCATTCAGAGACTAACACCCAAACACAAATTAATGGTAAATTCCCGTGTTGTATGAACAAACAGCCGCATTTGACCGATGGTCTATTCATTCGTATATCTGAACTTAGCCGTGAAAACCAGTACGAATTGCACCAACACTGCCGAGATTTGTGCTTGGTAAATTCCCATGTTGGGACTTAGAAAAAAAAAACACAAATCCGACAAACATTAAATTTTAGTAAATATACCCCCTGGTTTATAAACTTTAGTATATGAAACAATTGCAATAAGAATCAGTTGCTGCACTGGGGTCAGAGAAAATTGATATAATTGTTAAATCTTAATATGATATTATTATTATTATTATTATTATTATTAATAATAACAACAATACATGTATAGATATTAAGATATTTATATTGTTACAGGTTTCAGCATCTTGCATAAAAAAGCTACTGTTTCTTAACCTGAATTTAAAGCAACACAATCCAAAATGCAAAATGTTGTTCGGTTTTTTTTTTAAATGGTACTAGTTATAAATATATACAGTATTGTATATTTCAGTAGCTTATTATAATGATAAATATTTGAGATAAAGTAATTATTGGGTGTGGCTATTTCCCACAATCAGAATTATGATAGGAAATACCCCAATTAACACTACTAAAGGACACTAAAGCCGTTATTTATTTATTTCTTTATTACATTTCTTATATAGCATAGCATATTTCATTGCACTTTACAATTGAAAATGCAGTAATAGAACAAAACTGGGTAATAACAGACAGACATAGAAGTAGGAAGGCCCTGCTCGCAATCTTACAATCTATAGAGAAATAAGGATTGATACACAAGGATAGGCGCTATCTATTATATAAAGGTCCACCAGATTGAAAAGGTTCTTAATGGTCTGCATGATGGGGGTCATTCCGAGTTGTTCGCTCGCAAGCTTTTAGCAGCTTTGCACACGCTAAGCCGCCGCCTACTGGGAGTGAATCTTAGCTTATCAAAATTGCGAACGAAAGATTCGCAATATTGCGAAAAGACTTCTCTGTGCAGTTTCTGAGTAGCTCGAGACTTACTCTGCCAGTGCGATCAGTTCAGTGCTTGTCGTTCCTGGTTTGACGTCACAAACACACCCAGCGTTCGCCCAGACACTCCTCCGTTTCTCCAGCCACTCCCGCGTTTTTCCCAGAAACGGTAGCGTTTTTTCACACACTCCCATAAAACGGCCAGTTTCCGCCCAGAAACACCCACTTCCTGTCAATCACATTACGATCACCAGAACGAAGAAAAAACCTCGTAATGCCGTGAGTAAAATACCTACCTGCATAGCAAATTTACTTGGCGCAGTCGCACTGCGGACATTGCGCATGCGCATTAGCGACTAATCGCTCCGTTGCGAGAAAAAAATAACGAGCGAACAACTCGGAATGACCCCCGATATGTTCACTCAGCAATGTTTGCCAAGGGTCAGGATGATGTGAAAGTGAGAAAAGGATGATGTGAAAGAAAGACAAAATAGGTGAGGTTATGTGATCACTGTACAGAGAGGTTGTAATTAGATAGGAAGGTATTGAAGATTATGTGGGTGAGTACAGAATTTTATAAGCTTGTCTGAAGAGGTGAGTTTTCAGGGAGCGCTTGAAGGTTTGGAGACTAGAGGTGAGTCTTGTTGTGCATGGGAGGGCATTCCACAGAGTGGGTACATCTTGATAGAAGTCCTGTAATTTTGAGTGGAAGCAATGTGGATGAGAGATGCAGATCTTGTGCTTAGTGGAGAGGTCGGGTAGAGAGTTATTTTGAGATGAGCAAAGAAATGTATGTTGGTGCAGTTTGGTTTATAGCCTTGTATGTAAGTACAAGATTTTATATTTAACCAATGGAGGGACTGACAGAGTGAATCCACAGATGATGAATGTCTACTGAGGAAAATTAGCCTTGCAACTGCATTCAAAATGGATTGTAGGGGTGAGAGCCTATTTTTGGTAAGACCAGTAAGAAGACTATTGCAATAATCAATGCAAAAGATGAGTGCATGGATTAGAGTTTTTGCAGTTTCTTGATTAAGATATGGTCATATTTTGGCTGTGTTCCTTAGATGTATGTAACATGATTTTGAGACAATTTGAATGTGGGAAACAGAGGACAGTTCAGAGTTAAGAATGACACCTAGACAACGAGTTTGTGGGGAAGGGGTTGATTGTTGAGTTATCAACAGCGACAGAGATATCAGGTTGGTAATTATTACTGGCTGGTAGAAATATAATTAATTCTGTTTTAAAAATATTAACTTTGAGGTGGCGAGATGACATCCAAGAGGAAATGGCAGAAAGGCATACAGTGACAATGCCCAATACAGATGGTGACAAATCTAGGGAGGATAGGTAGATTTTAGTATTATCCACATACAGATGATACTGAAATTCGAAAGAGCAGTTTAGTTTGCCAAGAGATGTGGTATAGCTCGAGAAAAGGAGGAGACCTGAGACTGAGCCTTGTGTTACTCCAACTGATAGAGGTAGCAAAGAGGAGGTGGATTCAGAGAAACAAACACTGAAAGAGAGATTTGATAGGTAGGTTGAGAATCAAGAAAGGGCTGTGCACTGAAGACCTAAGTATTGTAGTGTTTGTATGAGAAGAGAGTGGTCAATGGTGTCAACAGCAGCAGAGAGGTCTAGGAGAATAATAAGTGAATAAAGGCTTTTAGATTTAGCAGTGACCAGATCATTCTCTACCTTAATCATTGCTATCTCTGTGGAGTGCTGGGCATGAAAGCCTGACTGAAGTGGGTCCAATAAGTTGTGTGAGTTAAGAAAGTATGTGAGGCGAGTGTAGGCAAGTATCTCAAGTAGTTTGGAGGGGAATGGGAGCTGAGAAATGGGATGGTAATTTGAGAGAGAGTTACAGTCAGAATTTCGTTTTTTCAGAATGTCATCAATCACTGCATGTTTGAACAGCGAACGAAAGATAGCAATAGATAGAGAGAAATTACAGATTTTAGTTAAGGTTGCATGAGCACAGGAGACAGAGCTTTACTTATTTGTGGGGGTATAGAATCTAAAAGAGTATAGATACTTCATCTTCATTTGTTGGATCAAATGAAGAGAAGGTGTCAAAGGGTTCGGGAAGGGAATTGAGCAGGTCACTGGCTGTGGAAGAGCATACCATTTCATTGGATCTGATCAATCTTGACCTTGAAAAAGGAAGTGAGATCTTGTGCACTCATAGTAGCTGGTAGGATTGGTGAGGGAGGGATAACAAGTGATTTAAATGTAAAAGTTGCTTGGGGTTAGAGGCTTGAGCAGAGATGAGAGATTGGAAACAATGTTTGTTTGGCAGTGTCCAGAGCATTACGATAAGAGTGGTAAATGGTCTTATATGTAAGGAAGTCACTTGAACTATGAGATTTGTGCCACTGACGTTCTACTTTATGTGAACATTTTTGTAGGGGTCTTGTGAATTTAGAGTCCCACGGTTGATATCTAAGTCTATGTGGAGTGTTATGGGTATCTTTAGCCACTTCATCAAGTGCTATTTCTAGAGTCTGATTCAGGTGTGATACAGCAGTCTCAGGAGATGTGAATGTAGAAATTGGTGAGAATTGCTGCAGAAGGTGGATAGTTATTGAATATTAATAGCGTTAATATTTCTTTGGGTTTGAGTACATATGATAGACTTCAGTGACATTGAGTTTGATGTAATGGAGGAGAGCATGCAGGTGATAAGGTAATTATCTGAGAGAGGCAAAGGAGTGTTAGTTAATTCAGAAACTGAGCATACTGTAGTCTGGTGAATATAAGATCAAGGCAGTGGCCTTCCTGATGATTAGAGGAGTCACTTCATTAAGAGAAGCAGGAGAGGATCTGGAGGCTGGAGAGGCAGGTTACGGGTATGTTCCAGAGGTGGGGGTGGTGGTTTGGTGGGTACTGTACTGTGAGGCCTGGGGATAGGTCTGGTAAGCCAATCACCCCCATCAGAGCCAGAGTCTGCAGCATCAGCTCCATACACTCCATTGCTGCTGGGTTCAGGATCGGAGTATTAGTAGTGGGAAGCAGGGGCAGGATGGGAGTAGTAGTAGGAAGTAGGGGGCAGGTTGGGAGTAGTAGTAATGTGGATCAGGGGCAGACATGGAGTAGTAGTAGTACAGAGCAGGGGGCAGGCTGGCAGTAATACTAGTTCGGAGTAGGGGGCAGGATGGGAGTAAAGCAGGGTAAGGATGGGAATAATAGTGTAGAGCAGGGGGCAGGGTGGGAATAGTAGTGGGAATAAGCAGGCAGGATGGGAGTGGAAAGGATTCACCAGAAAGAAGTAAACTGAACAAGATTTACAGTACCTCCACTTCGGTTCAACTTCTCTCCACAGCTCATGGGTCCTGGCTGCCATCCTTTTCAGTGCTGATAGCCTCATACAGCATGCACAGTAAGTGAGTGCACTGTGACAGGAAAGCTCCTTTCAGCAGCGCCCCGCTCCTCCGGTTCATTCTCCGCTGCAAACACCTGTCTCATCCCTGTGTGGTACGTCTTACCTCACCTCACGCAGCCCCAGGGGATATAATGACCATCCCACAGAGACTGGGGAGATGACGAGCAGCAGAAGCTGAGGGAGGGGGATGGGACTCCGCACAGTGATGGAGGAGCTGGGAGTTTCCGGGTTTGTGTGTTCCACAGAGGAAAGCAAGTCCAGGAAGCGTGGCAGCTAGCAGACAGCGTCAGCCCAGGCCGGCTGGCCCAGCAGAAGGATTGGGAACTTTCCAAACAAACTAATCCATCCCTGCAGCTAGCTATTGCAAACATTATTTATTTTTATCTATTTTTTTATTATTCCATATTTGCACTTTTTCATCTGAACAAACCATGTTGTCATGTTCTGAATTTGTATTGTACTCTGTACTGGGGCCGCAGGGCAGGACTGGCTTATACTGGAGTGTATGAAACTAGGAGATTATATGATGCTTCTCCTTATCAGAAGCACCCAGCAAAGAAGATCAGAATAGGCAAAGTTGAATATGCTACAGATGTAGCCACCTTTATCTTGAGTGGCCGCGGCGGTTGTCCCGTTCGACCATACGCAGCGTACTGTGGCGTAGCGAGGCGCGCCTAGCCACAGAGAGGCTATCTAATCGCACGGAGACAGACATTTGACGTTTGGCGTTACCTTTACGTGTAATACCTGCGATCAGCCACCAGATGTCGCTTTTTACAATCACCACTGCGCATGCGTGTGGTCTCCCGTAAAATACAATACTGACATACATAATAAGGACTACTTTACTAAGGCGTCTCATTACGCTGCATACAGCAAATACTGTACTCATTACGCTGCATTATTTAATACAGTACTGTACAGTATATACAGTACGACACCGACGCAAATACAGTAGTACAGCATACAGTATATGATCCATCTACAATACTTTATGAATATTGTATGTGAGCGTGCAAGTCCCGCAGACAAAACACAGTACTGTAAAACCAGTAGTGTACACTGTCGCAAATGGATGTGTGTTACAAGTTCACTATTGCCTCTCAAGATTAGGAATTTTCTACAGTGTTATCGTCCTAATCCCGTAGCCATTACAGCATAATCAAAACCAACGGATTTATACATTTGTCTGCGGCGAAGTGGTGAAGTGTTTCGCTTCCTATACTCAGAGTCCAGGGTTCGATTCCTTAAGTACTGTACGAATGCATGTTACTGTAGTTTTTTTCAGACACTTTATTATTTTTTTTATTCACATACTGCAAACCAGGGCATACAGTAGCTGCATGAGCGGTTCTATGCGATCGAGTCCGGTGTACCATAATCTGCAGGTTCTATGCAGGTTAAGGTACTATGCTCCGTACACAGTACACATACAATTCTGTAGCTGGGCAGACTGAATAGAAATGGCTACCACCTATGACTCCTTGCCCCACAGAGGCCCTAGGCTACGGAGCAAGTAATAGTCCAGATTGTACAGACTATGGGGCAATGCTGAATGAGCGTCACAATCCCCTAGCTAAAATACACAGTATGCATATTATGGTACACCGGACTCGATGACATACTGTAGCACACTGGCAAAATGGCCGCCGCCCCTGAACCCTTGTGCAGGTTATGGGGCAATGCTGAAGGAGCGTCACAATCCCCTAGCCAAAATACACAGGGGAGGGATAAGCTACTGTAGGATTGCATACAGTATTACGGTACACCGGACTCAATCGCATAGCACACTGTCAAAACGACCACTACCCATGAACCCCCACCTCCTGAACCCCCACCTCGTGGCAGGCAGCAGTTGGGTATGGAATGAGAAATGGCATAAGCTGTGCAGGCTACGGGGCGATGCTGAAGGAGCGTCACAATCCCCTAGCCAAAATACACAGAGATACTGTAAGCGAGGTCTATGCACATTACAGTACTGTACAGTACGTTACACCGGGCTCGGTCGCATAGCAAACTGACAAAACACAAGTTTTACAGTACATACAGTAAAGCAGGCCAAAGCTGCAGGAGAGTTTCTACTGTAAAGGTTCTATGCACCGTACGGTAATGTACACATACCTGTACAATTCTATAGCAGGGCAGACTCAATTGAAATGGCTACCGCCTGTGACTCCTACAGTAGCTCCTAGGAGGCACTCAGCTATGGAGCAAATAACAGCACAGATTTTGCAGGCTACGGGGCAATGCTGAAGGAGCGTCACAATCCCCTAGCTACAATACACAGGGGTGATAGAGATAATCGAGTGGCTGGAGGGGGGTCCCCTTGATTTAAGGGGCCCCCACTCCTCCAGGGTACTCCGGCCAGGTGTGACTAGTTGGGTATTTAATTCCATGGCCGCAGGGACCTGTATAAAAGTCTCCCCCGGCTGTGCATTATCTGTCCAGCTAGTGGAGCCCAGTGCTGATTCAAAAAATATGGGGAACCCCTACGCTTTTTTTGTCCCCCTTATTTTTTGCACCAGGACCAGGCGCAGAGCCCGGTGCTGGTTCTAAAAAGATGGGGGATCCCGTGTCCATTTTTTCCGTATTCCTTCCGGAATTCGACTGCAATTGCATATACAGTACTGTACCCCTTAATGTCACTGCTTACAGTATACAGTATTTAGACATGAGCTTGTGTACAGTATCTGTCATGAGGTGCTTTTTTCACTGACACTATAACTTTTTTCTATTGTGATATACTGTACAGAGGCGGCAAACTAGCCAAACGGGAATAATCAGCTTCTGCAGAATAAAATGAGATGCTACAGTACATGCCTATATTCTGTGAGTGACTGCGGCTCTATGAAATTAAATCAGAAAATTTAAATATGAAATGCATTACTAATGTGTGGCATTACTGTACTGTATGTGTATAAGGTGTACTACAATATTTTCTGGTGTAACATAAGGAAAGGGCACTACTGCATGGTCTAATGCAGTGGTTCTCAAACTTGGTCCTCAGGACCCCACACAGTGCATGTTTTGCAGGTAAACCAGCAAGTGCACAGATGTATTCATTACTAACTGACACATTTTAGAAGGTCCATACAGTAGGTGGAGCTAATTTTTTCACTTGTGATTCTGTGAGACCTGCAAAACCTGCACTGTGTGGGGTCCTGAGGACTGAGTTTGAGAACCTGTGGTCTAATGTAAATAAAGATGAATGTGGTGGGGTGTAATGTGAATAAGGGGCATTACTGTTAGGAGTAATGTGGTACTATGATATGATGTCATGAGAATAAGAGACACCACTGCATGATATAATGTGAATAAAGTTGCAGTACTGTGTTGTGTCATTTCATCTTCGGGTATTATTGTGTTACCATGCCCCTTCCCAGCAAGAACATACTGTACACTGTTTTGGGCTGGCACTAAATGTGCACATTGTTCTTATTTAGATTATAGGGGGTAGGAGCGCCAAAATGGGTGATGGTGCTGGGAAAGGGGTGCAGGGTTAGAGGCGGAACTACGTAGCATCTGTGCAAGAGGACATCAGCCAAAATCTAGCCTAGGGCATCATGTTGGTCAGGTTTGGCTCTGATAATACTGTATACTGTACTCTTACTGTACTTTGCATTCAATACAGATACTGTTTGCACACAGGTTTTACATGAATCATTGGCAATGCTGCAGGAGTGTCTCATTAGGCAATCTAAAATATACCACGACTATGGGTGGGGATACAGTAGGGAAGTTCTGTCACCATAAGCTGTCTGCTGTGTATAGCATATTTCCATCTGAGATGCATTTGTGTGTTTGTAATAAGAAAAAAACATTTTACTGTACATTTAGTGGATACAGTATTTCTCCCCCATAATGACGTATCATACTGTACAGGTACCCTCATGTACTGTACCGTACCATACTGTAAAATTGAATATTTATTGGAAAAACATCAATATTAATGTAAAAATAAAGTATTACAACATCCGATTCCATGTACTGCACTGATCAAAATGTACAGTACTCTTATTCAGGACTTATAAAACTGAAAATAACTGTTCATACAGTACACATCAATAACATTACTACTGTATAATATTCTACATTAGTTTATGCAATAATCAGACAAAGGCAATTTTATCATTTTTTTTAATAATGCACCAATTTAAAATTTTAAACAGAAAATACAGAACTACATATTTGTGGCTTGACCATTTCTTTCAACTACAACAGGTAATACTTTATACAGGTGATTTATATAATTATTACAATGTTAAGGTGTGAGTACTTCTAGCCAAAATTTCTTTATCCCATCCACCAGTTGCTGTTTTGTTGTTGGCTTTGCAACACTCCTAACGTACCTCTTCAATTGAGCCCACACTAATTCGATTGGGTTCATGTCTGGTGATCTAATTAAAAAAAAAAAAAAGCGTATAGAAAAAATTAATTACAGTACATTACAGTAAATAGAGAAAATTAAACATACAATATTGTACTGTTTATTAAACAAAATTTTTTTTTACAGTACTAGAGTGCTATCCAAAATTTTACTTGTACACTGTTGAAAGAATACTCACTCTGGTGGTGTGCGTTCCCAATTCATACCTTTCTCTTCCATAAATTTGGCTGAGGCGGAGTGTTTAGGATCATTGTCTTGGAATATCCTATGGTGAGTTGGGTAATATTTATTCACAAATGGCACCATACATTTCTCTACTATTGTTTCTTGGAAATATTTCTTATCCATGATTCCTACAGAAATCAAAAAATGTTGTTCATTAATAAGCAACTCCTTTTATTGTGCAGTTACACGTACTCTACAGTACAACATGTATTTTTACAGAACACAGGCACAGAATAAAGTATAGTACTGTACTGTACCTTCGAAAAATAATAGGGGACCAGCTCCTAATCGTGATATGCCTCCCCATACATGGATTTTCAATGGATGCTTTGGGCGTGGTTTTAAAGAGATATGGTTACGTTTCCTGAATGACATTCTGGAGAACCGCTCAAGGGCAACAGACGATTCATCTGTGAAAATGACATCATCAAATGTTTCACCACTCTCAATCCATCGCCGTGCCTGTTCCACTCTCTTTTCTTTATTCACATCTCTTATCATTGGAGATATCCTGTGAAGAGCCAAAAATAATGAAATCAGATACAGTTATGAAATTACAGATTTACAGATTACTGTATATACAGTAGACTGTATGTGCAGTATACTGTATTATATACCTACTGTATACATTAAACTGTACATACAGTACATTAAGTTACATACAGAGTAATATATATATACATACTGTACATACACACAAACACACACACACAGTATACAGTATGTAATCATCACAATAAGCCGGCAATGCTTCATTGCTGTCTCTGAGTGCCTATACAGTAGGTATCTCTTTTGGGATAGAATACTGTATATACAGTATATACACACACACATACTGTATATAGTATAAAGTACACACTCTGTATAATGATTTATGGCATTATTATATCACGTATCAAGGGATTATTAACAGTGCATTTACTGTATGGTTTATACTGCTTTCAGTATTTTACCTTGTTGCGCCAAAGGTCCATCCCATTTTCCGTCGCATCCTTCTGATGCTGGTGGCCGATATGTCCAGGTCATACTTGGAATGGAGAATTCGTTTTATTTGCAGAGCAGTACGCTCATCATCCTCACGAGTTAGTTCCTCCACAATTTGTTGCACTCTCCTACAGTACAATACAGTATGAAAAATATGAATTCATGAACAGCACAATCACAGTTACAATTGATGAAGTTTTTATTTTATTTCAAAAAAATTGTTTATGGTATAAAGCAAGTCATTTAAACATTACAGTAGTGTACAGTACGTACCATGTGCATTTTGTAGGAAATACAAATCTGGGCGTTGTTCTCTCGAATGCATGATAGCGCACCGTTTCTAAAGTGACTATAATGCCACTTTCCTTGAGCCATGCATGGATCTCTTTGATGGTTTTATTTTCTTTTTTCATGTTGGCGATTATCTTGCTCATCGTTTTGTTGATAGTTACTGGCATGTTGTCCAACTATAATTCCTGTATGGAGAGAAAACATTTGTGAATACTGTAGTCTAAAATTTACACATCTGAAAATGCATAAGAGTTTTATGATAGAAGTTAATACTGTACATGTTTACTATCCAGTACCTGATGTTCAAATTTAAGTATTGTATACTGTACAGTACTGAAAATACAACTTCAGTGTTATGGACTGCAATTAGTTTCCTGTATGAAACAGATACAGTACAGTAACTAACCCTCCTTGGAAGTGCATGGGCCCTGTGAGACTTACAGTAGTGTACAGCATAAGGGTCGACTGACATGATGTACAAGCATTACATACAGTACATGTCAGTACTGTATGTAAATTCTTCAATTATTGCCTAACAACAATGCTGCTTACTGTATATTAAATACTGTAGGCCTAGAAATGTGCATCTCAATATAGTAGTTAAAAACACAGGGGCCTATGTGGATAAGCGAGTTCTATGCACACAAAAAATGGCCACCGACCGTGAACCCCCAGCACGTGGCAGCGCTCGGATATGTAGTGAGATACAGTATGGCATACATTTCACAGTTCAGGGGGCAATGCTGAAGGAGCGTCACAATCCCCTAGCTCAATTACATTGGGATAAGCGAGGTCTACTGTATGCACATTACGGTATACCGAGCTGGATCGCTTAGCAACCTGACAAAATGGACGCCGACCGTGAACTCCCAGCACGTGGCAGCGCTCGGATATGTAGTGAGATACAGTATGGCATACATTTCACAGTTCAGGGGGCAATGCTGAAGGAGCGTCACAATCCCCTAGCTCAATTACATTGGGATAAGCGAGGTCTACTGTATGCACATTACGGTATACCGAGCTGGATCGCTTAGCAACCTGACAAAATGGCCGCCGACCGTGAACTCCCAGCACGTGGCAGCGCTCGGATATGTAGTGAGATACAATATGGCAGACATTTCACAGTTCAGGGGGCAATGCTGAAGGAGCGTCACAATCCCCTAGCTCAATTACATTGGGATAAGCGAGGTCTATGCACATTACGGTATACCGAGCTGGATCGCTTAGCAACCTGACAACATGGCCGCCGACCGTGAACTCCCAGCACGTGGCAGCGCTCGGATATGTAGTGAGATACAATATGGCAGACATTTCACAGCTCAGGGGGCAATGCTGAAGGAGCGTCACAATCCCCTAGCTCAATTACATTGGGATAAGCGAGGTCTATGCACATTACGGTATACCGAGCTGGATCGCTTAGCAACCTGACAACATGGCCGCCGACCGTGAACTCCCAGCACGTGGCAGCGCTCGGATATGTAGTGAGAGATGGTATACATTTTAAAATACACCGGGATAAGTTGTACAGGCCATGGAGCAATGCACAGGGACATTCATCATTTACGTACAGTATATAAATAATTGTAAACCGTAAATGAAAGAATTACCGGTCAAATACTGTATGACGAAACTGTGTCAATGAGCTGGAACAGTATGGCCTGTGAAGAAGTTATCGAAGGCAGAAACGGAGAGCAAATTATCAGGAGATTTCTGAAAGGTCGGAGAAGATCCACACAGCAAGTCTGCCTACGAGGAAACAGCTTTGCAAAGTGGGTAGCGGGGCGGTGACTGAGACGCTCTTTTATTCACATTCACACAAAAGGAATTCTTACCGCTGTGATTGGTGCCAATATAGGCGCATTCATCCTTACACCAATCACAGAGCATACTGTACAGGTACTTTTGAATGTGAATAAAAGAGCGTCTCAGTCACCGCCCGCTACCCACTTTGCAAATCTGTTTCCTCGTAGGCAGACTTGCTGTGTGGATCTTCTCCGACCTTTCAGAAATCTCCTGATAATTTGCTCTCCGTTTCTGCCTTCGAAAACTTCTTCACAGGCCATACTGTTCCAGCTCATTGACACAGTTTCGTCATACAGTATTTGACCGGTAATTCTTTCATTTACGGTTTACAATTATTTATATACTGTACGTAAATGATGAATGTCCCTGTGCATTGCTCCATGGCCTGTACAACTTATCCCGGTGTATTTTAAAATGTATACCATCTCTCACTACATATCCGAGCGCTGCCACGTGCTGGGAGTTCACGGTCGGCGGCCATGTTGTCAGGTTGCTAAGCGATCCAGCTCGGTATACCGTAATGTGCATAGACCTCGCTTATCCCAATGTAATTGAGCTAGGGGATTGTGACGCTCCTTCAGCATTGCCCCCTGAACTGTGAAATGTATGCCATATTGTATCTCACTACATATCCGAGCGCTGCCACGTGCTGGGAGTTCACGGTCGGCGGCCATGTTGTCAGGTTGCTAAGCGATCCAGCTCGGTATACCGTAATGTGCATAGACCTCGCTTATCCCAATGTAATTGAGCTAGGGGATTGTGACGCTCCTTCAGCATTGCCCCCTGAACTGTGAAATGTATGCCATATTGTATCTCACTACATATCCGAGCGCTGCCACGTGCTGGGAGTTCACGGTCGGCGGCCATTTTGTCAGGTTGCTAAGCGATCCAGCTCGGTATACCGTAATGTGCATACAGTAGACCTCGCTTATCCCAATGTAATTGAGCTAGGGGATTGTGACGCTCCTTCAGCATTGCCCCCTGAACTGTGAAATGTATGCCATACTGTATCTCACTACATATCCGAGCGCTGCCACGTGCTGGGGGTTCACGGTCGGTGGCCATTTTTAGTGTGCATAGAACTCGCTTATCCACATAGGCCCCTGTGTTTTTAACTACTATATTGAGATGCACATTTCTAGGCCTACAGTATTTAATATACAGTAAGCAGCATTGTTGTTAGGCTTTACGCTACCCACTTTGCAAATCTGTTTCCTCGTAGGCAGACTTGCTGTGTGGATCTTCTCCGACCTTTCAGAAATCTCCTGATAATTTGCTCTCCGTTTCTGCCTTCGAAAACTTCTTCACAGGCCATACTGTTCCAGCTCATTGACACAGTTTCGTCATACAGTATTTGACCGGTAATTCTTTCATTTACGGTTTACAATTATTTATATACTGTACGTAAATGATGAATGTCCCTGTGCATTGCTCCATGGCCTGTACAACTTATCCCGGTGTATTTTAAAATGTATACCATCTCTCACTACATATCCGAGCGCTGCCACGTGCTGGGAGTTCACGGTCGGCGGCCATGTTGTCAGGTTGCTAAGCGATCCAGCTCGGTATACCGTAATGTGCATAGACCTCGCTTATCCCAATGTAATTGAGCTAGGGGATTGTGACGCTCCTTCAGCATTGCCCCCTGAACTGTGAAATGTATGCCATATTGTATCTCACTACATATCCGAGCGCTGCCACGTGCTGGGGGTTCACGGTCGGTGGCCATTTTTTGTGTGCATAGAACTCGCTTATCCACATAGGCCCCTGTGTTTTTAACTACTATATTGAGATGCACATTTCTAGGCCTACAGTATTTAATATACAGTAAGCAGCATTGTTGTTAGGCAATAATTGAAGAATTTACATACAGTACTGACATGTACTGTATGTAATGCTTGTACATCATGTCAGTCGACCCTTATGCTGTACACTACTGTAAGTCTCACAGGGCCCATGCACTTCCAAGGAGGGTTATTTACTGTACTGTATCTGTTTCATACAGGAAACTAATTGCAGTCCATAACACTAATATTAAGCCCACTCCATTATCCACTCCTCCCCTGTGTATTAAACACCCCCTACCACCCTGGAAGTCATGTACTGTACCAGGGCCCCTTCATTCAGCACAATGCCCCCTTCTACAGTTTAGTGTTCTCCTTCCTGCCCCATCTGTGCAGTAAAGGAATAATTAGCAGAAATTATTTCTCCAGGTCCTACTGTACATACTGAGCGAAAGATAGAACCCCCCCTATCCCCCGCGGAGCATCAAAGCTGCCGCTGATAGCTCCCCCCACCCCTTCCGCTGGTGAGTGGGTAGGGGCCCCAGTGCATTGCTGTGTCCAGGGGCCCACACTGCTGTTAAAATGGCTCTAGTAATTGAGCTAGGGGATTGTGACGCTCCTTCAGCATTGCCCCTGGACTGTACCATACTGTATCTCACTCCATATCCAAGCGCTGCCACGTGCTGGGAGTTCACGGTCGGTGGCCATTTTGTCAGGTTGCTAAGCGATCCAGCTCGGTATAACGTAATGTACATAGACCTTGCTTATCCCGGTGTACTACAGGTATGTGCAGTAGTACTGAATGATTGCTATCACTTGTGGTGAAACACCTATCTTATCAAATACAGTAACTACTGTACAGTATAGTTGTTCGCACAGGTGATGGTAATCATACTGTATATTTAAACTGAAGTCCGTAACAGAGCATTCTGTCCCTCCTGCAGAGGTTCTTGTTGGGAGGCACAGGGAAAAAAGGCAAATACTGTACAGTATTTGCACTTTACTGTTGTGCACTTTATTTGAAAATGTACAGTTGTTTGCTATTTTTAGCATGCTGTGCTTTACATGTTTTCTTATTGTGGTTTTTATATTTTTAGACAAAAGACAAAGAATGCAGACTACCAGATTTTACGGGAGTGCCAAAACCCACCCATCAGTGGCACAGAAACTTGCTGCATTAGTCCCACAAAAGAAGAAGAAAACTGCCAAGGCGGCTCAGAAAGAAAATGTGGTGAAACCACGAAAAAATGCCAAGGCAAAGAATAATACGTTGGAGATGATATGTGGTGTGGCAAATGATGTAATTGTTCCATCTCCTGCAGATCACAGTGTTCAGCCAATGAATCTGGAAATACCGGTGCTAGAGGACGTGACAAACACGCTGCATCAGGAAGCTTCTTTTTTGGACCATGTAGCCACCCCTGGACAAGAAGACATGACACATTCACCACGAAGAAGGTTGCATTTCACAGATGTGAACACCAAAGTGCAGGACTGCCAGTGTACCTGTCCTGTTTTACTAAAGGAGCTACTCAGTAAGGTGACCAATATGGAGTCAGAAGTTGGTGGACAGGTCAATCAGCTGCAGACCGATGTGGCTGGCCTTAAAGAAGGCATAAAGGAACAGATGGTAGAAGCCATGAAGAAAGTCATTGAACAAACGAGGGAAGAATGGCAAGTTGGAGTTTGCCGCACCATCATTGCAACACACCACCAAGCGGTTCAAGTCAGCGGCCTGGACGACCGAGGCCTGGAGGACCGCAGAGGAGGCCTGGAGGACCGCAGAGGAGGCCTGGAGGACCGCAGAGGAGGCCTGGAGGACCGCAGAGGAGGCCTGGACGACCGCAGAGGAGACCTGGAGGACCGCAGCGGACTGGACGACCGCAGAGGAGGCCTGGAGGACCGCAGAGGAGGCCTGGAGGACCGCAGAGGAGGCCTGGAGGACCGCAGAGGAGGCCTGGAGGACCGCAGAGGAGGCCTGGAGGACCGCAGCGGACTGGACGAAGTCAGCGGCATGGACGACCGCAGAGGAGGCCTGGAGGACCGCAGAGGAGGCCTGGAGGACCGCAGAGGAGGCCTGGAGGACCGCAGAGGAGGCCTGGACGACCGCAGAGGAGGCCTGGACGACCGCAGAGGAGGCCTGGACGACCGCAGAGGAGACCTGGAGGACCGCAGCGGACTGGACGAAGTCAGCGGCATGGACGACCGCAGAGGAGGCCTGGAGGACCGCAGAGGAGGCCTGGAGGACCGCAGAGGAGGCCTGGAGGACCGCAGAGGAGGCCTGGACGACCGCAGAGGAGACCTGGAGGACCGCAGCGGACTGGACGAAGTCAGCGGCATGGAGGACCGCAGAGGATGCCTGGAGGACCGCAGAGGAGACCTGGAGGACCGCAGAAGAGACCTGGAGGACCGCAGAGGCCTGGACCACAGCAGCGGACTGGATGAAGTCAGCGACTTGGGCGAACGCAGAGGAGACCTGGAGGACCGCAGAAGAGACCTGGAGGACCGCAGAGGCCTGGACCACAGCAGCGGACTGGACGAAGTCAGCGACTTGGGCGAACGCAGAGGAGGCCTGGACGACCACAGAGGCCTGGAGGACCGCAGAGGAAACATGGAGGACCGCAGAGGAGGCCTGGAGGACCGCAGAGGAGGCCTGGAGGACCGCAGAGGAGGCCTGGAGGACCGCAGAGGAGGCCTGGAGGACCGCAGAGGAGGCCTGGAGGACCGCAGAAGAGACCTGGAGGACCGCAGAGGAGGCCTGGAGGACCGCAGAGGAGGCCTGGAGGACCGCAGAAGAGACCTGGAGGACCGCAGAGGAGGCCTGGAGGACCGCAGAGGAGGCCTGGAGGACCGCAGAGGAGGCCTGGAGGACCGCAGAGGAGGCCTGGAGGACCGCAGAGGAGGCCTGGAGGACCGCAGAGGCCTGGACCACAGCAGCGGACTGGACGAAGTCAGCGACTTGGACGACCGCAGAGGAGGCCTGGAGGACCGCAGAAGAGACCAGGAGGACCGCAGAAGAGACCAGGAGGACCGCAGAAGAGACCTGGAGGACCGCAGAGGAGGCCTGGAGGACCGCAGAGGGCTGGACGACCGCAGAGGCCTGGATTCAAGTGTGCTGTTGCCAGGAACACCAATGATGACCAGCACACCTGCTCACAGGCCACTTCGCAATACATTCGGAGGCTCTCTGAACAATATTGCCCTGGCTGTCATCTCAACTTCCCTGGACGACCATCTGTACAGAGCTTCAAATGGACATATTCAGAAATATGCATATTCTCTGTTCCAGCACCATGTACGGTACGACAAATACTTGACGTGGGCCAATCGTGTGAACTTTGATGGTTCCAAGGGCAAACTTCCGCTGCCCAAAAATCTGGTACATGACATCATGGCTAGGTGTGAACGCCGCGTGAGGATTGGTGATCCAGAAAAGAGGAAGATAAGGGATACCATAAACTCTGTGCTGAGAACGAAGAGGAAAATGACTTGGAAGCTCGACTATGATGAAACCAGATCATTACCTACCTCCTAGCTTCAGCACATCAGCTTCACACAGCTGAAGCTAAAAAATTGTGTCAATGTACCTGTATGACCTGTACATTTTCTGGGGCTGCATGCACTGTGCTGAATCCACTTGGAGCAGCTCGGTTACTCAAAGGGGAGTGCATGAACTTGGCTCACCACATTCCTGGTAATGTAAGGGCCTGTTACAAGTTGCCCCTTTTATTCCTGTTGATTTTTTGGGCGCTGCTGTATCTATCCAGTAGCAGCCGAGTCCATTGTGCTGTGTCCATCTGGGGCCTTGGGCTGCGTTTCCATCCAGGGGCTGCTGTTGTCAGTCCTCTATTCTGGTGTCCGTATGCGACAGTGTTAAAAAGCAAAAGACAAAAACGAAAAATAATTCAAAAAAGCAAAACCTAAAAATAAAGTACAAAAACCATTACCCCGCACCACCACCACAAAAAAATAAATTATAAAAATGTTAAAGTTGATATTGTTACTGTATTTGTGCTGTTACCTTTTGATTAAAGTACCGTACAGTATGTGTGATGTTGGCTTTATTACAATACAGTACAGTATGTGTGATGTTACATGTTCCAAATGATTTTGTCCGTAAATAAAGTGTTTCTTAAAATAAACATGACGTGGTTTCCAATGTTTGTATTCCCAACTTCCTGTACTGTATAAATTAGTACTACTGTATGATGGGAATTCAATTAAGAGTGGTATACTGTATGTAAAACAACTTGGTTAGGCATCTTGCATTTCATATTTTAATAAAAACCACAGGAAACTTCTATTTTTAAAAGTTTATTGAAGAAAAAAAAGGTGTTTTTTTTTAAATAAAGTTTGAAAGTTAATTAAAACAAAAAAGTAGTTTGTTCTTCGTTACATTCTTTTCTTGTGTATATAGATATCTGTGGGGGGAAAAAAAAAAAAAAGTATTAAAGTAAAGACACTCATGTTCATTTGTTTTCCAAGAAAATTTGTGGAACCACACAGCCCAGCAATAAGTCATGCTGGGCTGTGTGGTTCCACAAAAGGCATGCGGTACAAAGTGAAATAGTGGTGTCAGTGGTCAGCACTTTGACACGCTAACATTTGTGGAACCACACAGCAATGGCTGACACACATAAAATGGCTGACACACACAAAATGCCTGACACACACAAAATGCCTGACACACACAAAATGCCTGACACACACATGCTGGAGTGAAAACACATGTTTGCCAAACAGTCGACAGCACATGTCGGCCAGATGGCCGACCAAACTTGCTCCAAATCACCCCAAACTGGCCAGAAAGCACCCCAGCACACTCAGGAGGTACTGTACACCACAGCTAAATTAGGAGAGAATTTCATTACAAACAGCCAGATCTTGCAGATTATCTGCCAGATAATTGTATGGTGTACAGTATGCCTATCTTATACAGTAGAAAAAGATACTATACAATGGAGTACAAGAACAAAAATTTTTATTAAATAAAATTAAATTAAACTTAATAAAATATTAAAATAGTGGTCCACTAGGAGGTGGACCACCACCCGCTGGAGCTGGATGGCACGCTGCAACTGTTCTGTGGGAAAAAAAGGACAGTATTACAAAACAAATACTGAATACTTTACAGTGTAGTAATGGCAATACAGTACTTTACTCTATATTAGACAATATTGTTATTTACAATGTACAGTACTGTATTGTCAGTACAGTAAATCAAACACTACTGTATGCTGTCGAGGTAATTTAAACATTGCTTTAGTTTACCTCTTGTATAAGTGGGCTGCTGCCTGCCCGCTTCTGGGCCAGCCCACCTATCTTGCCCCTGTCTGGGGCCCCCATAAATAATTGGCACTATATTGGAGAAAAAAAAACATTTAGTCACATTCAAATAGTAAACAATTATTACTGTATACTGTAGGTACAGTATTATACTGTATTGCTGGTATTCAAAATATAAAGTACTGTACAAGAGTTTAGCTTCAATAGGTCATAAACAAATTGTCAAAGGAATTAAACACCACAGTACAAATACTGTAGACATTTACTGTATGTATTAGCAGTCATGACATTTCATGACCGCTTCAGAAAAAAGAGGGTTACAGTACTGTAGGTGGTGTTGTAGGGAGTACTATCCATAATAGTGGACTGTACTCAGAGCCAGCCATAAATAATATGATTCCCTAGTCAAGTTTTTGGATGCTGCCCCCTTGCACAGATGCTATTTCCGCCTCTGAGCCTGTACCCCTTTCCCAGCACCATCACCCCTCAACCATAGCAGTCGTCATTTTGGTGCTCCTCCAACTTACTGTACTGTATGTTTAAAATAGCAACAGTGTGCACATTCGGTGTGCATCCCAAAACGGTGCATGTTCTTGCTGGGAAGGGGCAAGGCCACACAGTAATTCCCCAATCTGAAATGACGCCACACAGTACTGCAACTTTATTCACAACATATCATGCAATAGTGTCTCTTTTTCTCGTTACATCATATGATAGTACCACATTACTCCTCAAAGTATTCCCACTTATTCACATTGCATCACATCATATTGCTCTTTGTTCACATTAGACCACACAGTAGTGCCCTTGCTACAGTATATGTTACACAACAAAGTACTGTATACACATAATGCTGCACATTAGTAATGCATTTTGTATGCACAGAATATACTGTAGGCATGCTGCATATCATATTAATCAGCAGAAGCTGCTTGTGCCCCTGGGCATTTGGCAAGTATGCCTATGCGTAGGGCAGGCTCAGACTGGAGATCAGTACGTAATCCCGCTGGACGGGATCCCGGCAGTCAAAATACAGACGCCGGAATCCCGACCACACAATCCCGACAGGGGCGGCGAGCGGAAAGCAGCCCCTTGCATGCTTGCTTCGCTCGCCACGCGGTGGGCACGGTGCCTCGCTACGCTCTACACACTATTATATCAGTAGTCAGGAAACGCAGCATGCATTTGTGGAGTGAAGAGGGTGAAAAAGGAGAGAAAGTACAGTTTGTACTGTAAGGTTATGTCAGAGGGTGTGAAGATGATCAGCTCAGTGTTATACATGTTACAGTAAGTTAGAATACAGTACAGTGCATTATGTATTTCTATTTTATTACCAGGTGTCTCCTCCACTGGTTGGCGACGGACTGTAAAAAGATAATACAGTACAGTTAGTCATATCAGTTTGACTTAAAATAATGTTGGAGAAAAAAAAAATACTGTAATTACAGTACCAACTATTGCTACTGTACAGTATATTTACCAAAAATGTATTCTGGCTCGTCGTCTGTGGGTAAAAGAGAAGAATATTATAAGATACAGTATACAGTAAAAAGTATAGTAATAGTACACTAGTGTCCAGGCCCAGTGTCAGGTGGGTAAAAAAAGGTATGCTTGTGACAGGCATGGTGATTCCAAGGGACCCCACCGAGACCATCAGAAAATTTGTGAGTGACCCGTATGCCGGTGATTATGACTAGAATAAGGTACAGTAGCAACTCTTTTTTCTTTTGAATTATGTATACTGTACAGTACTGTATGTGCATATTGTACAGTACACTTAAAATATTTAGCAGTTACTGTAGTGGTAATTTTTGGGATGACAGTATTAGCATACTGTAAGCATCCAACTGAGGCCCCCAAACAGATGCCGCCACTAGGTACAGTACGTGCCTCTCGTGCCTAATGGGAAATTCATCACTGACAGTATCTAGAGAGATGAATGGAGAGACAGTGACAAGGGGTGAGAGAGAGAGAGAGAGAGAAATTGAGTAAGATGGGTGTTTTTTTTAGAACAGGATGTTGTCCATACAGTAGCAACCAATCAAATATTACCTACTGTACTGTATTATCGTCTGTAAGTGTAACTAGATACTGTAAATGTTAATGTGGGATGTGATCGGTTGCTACTGTATGGGCAATATCACCAGTTCAAACAAAAACAATTTTCATCCGATTTCTACGCATTTGCCAGAAAAATCTGATGAAAAGTGCTACTCTGATGGCATCAGATCAATGTCAGTAATAATTCTTACCACTAAATGCAGCAGCATCATCATCATCCTCCTCCTCCTCCGTGGCCTGTTCCAGTGTAGGGCCTGTGAAAAAAAACATTAATGTGAAAAAAAAAAAAGGTTAATTCCAGGAAATACACATACCCTCCAACATGGTACAAAATGCTCTGGTTCTGGACTTCCCTCTTAATTTATTATTGCCATCACCTGTGAAGAAACAGCTTTCTTATCATATAACTAGTTCAACACAGGTGATGGAAATCATAAATTAAGAGGGAAGTCTAGAAACAGAGCAGTGCGGCGGGTCATGTTGGAGGGTCTGCATACAGAAACATAGAATTTGATGACAAATACTGTAAGAACCACTTTGCCCATCTAATCTGCCTCTTTTTTTTAACCTTTTTTTTACATCAAACCTTATAACAATTTTCCCCAAACATCACATGATGCAAAGATAAATAAATAAAAAAATAAATAAAAAAAGAGGTGCAAGATGGAATTGTGATTGGGCCCTCCCAACCACCCTTATGTTATATAAACAGGGTCTGCCACACGACTGTGGCTGAAATGACTGGTTGGTTTGGGCCCCCACCAAAAAAAGAAGCAATCAATCTCTCCTTGCTCAAACTGGCTCTACAGAGGCACGATGTACCGGACTGGACTTACTTAATGGGTGCAGTGTGGTGAGGGACAGAGAGTCCTGGTCCTCCTCCTCCTCCTCCGCCACCGCCTGTGACAGTGTAGGGCCTGTGAAAGCAAAAAATCCATGAAATATACTTTTGTATTCTGTGTTGAATACAGTAAAGCAAAAATTCAGTCAGGAATTGGAGGAGGAGAGTAAATTTCGCACACAGAGACGAGAATGTCGAGGCCAGAATCAGGGGGTAGTGGAGGAGGGTTAGGATACCGTACCTCACCCTGTTGGGATTGCTGCAATCAGGATGCCACTGTCGGTCACCTGACCGCTAGAATCCTGACTGCTGGTCACGCAAACCCAACCCATTGGTTTAACACAATGTACAGTACAGTACAATACTGCAGTTTACTTACCAAGTTGGGGAGAGGGTTTTTCATCCTCACTGTCAATAATTACTGAGTTGAAAATAAAAAAATATTATAAACAAAATACAGTAGAGTACAGTTACTACAAAATTGCACAGTAGTACAGTGCTACAGGAGACAGAGATATATTCATAATACAGTAGGAGCAGAATGACTGTCCAGCGGTAGGGGACATACAGTACTGTATTTAAAAGACCTGCTGTCTGGATCCCGACATTCAGAATGCAGAGTGTGGATTCAGAGTATGATTGGAGGGTTAGGCTAGTGGAGGGTGGGTCGGATGCACAATTTTGGGCACCATAATACAAAATGGATATCGTGGAACTACAAAAGGTTTAGAGGCGGGCGACCAAAGTGATGAAGTGGATTGAGAAGATGGAATACAAGGAAAGGCAGGCTAGGCATGTTTACATTGGAAAAGAGGAGATTAAGAGGGGACATGATTAACCTTTACAAATATACTGTATACAGTAAGGGGACAATACACAGGAACGGTTTTTGATAAGATGGACACAGAGGACACGTGCACAGTAACTCTTGTTGAAGTAGAGGCGATTTCGCACAGAGGCGAAAAGGGGTCTTCACAGTGAGGGAAATACTGTACAGTACATGTTTGGAATTCCCTGCCTGAAAAGTAATAAAAGTGGACTTGGTCAATACTTTTAAGAATGGGCTTGAGAAAATCCTACTGTACTTACTATAATCTGGCTCCTCTTCCCCCGAATCAATGGGAATGAGCTCCTCCTCTGTATCAATTACGAGGCGGTCTGTGTGTAAAAGATGACAAGTATTGTAAAATACAAAAATTACAGTAATACTGTAGGAAACTAGTGTGTCTGTAACAAAAAGTAATTATTACCACTTCCGGAGCTCTCGGATGCAGCAGCAGGTGGTGGTGGTGGTGGTGGTGTTGGTACTGTGGGAAAAAAAATAACAGTACTGTAAGTGAAGCTGTCAATTGGAAACATGTACTGTACAGTATCCAGGACACATGTACAGTAGTGTAACAACGATGACAGTAGCACCAGAATTCTCGTTACACAATACCTGGCAGCGCAGCAGGTGGTGGTGGTGGTGGTGGTGGTGGTGGTACTGTGGGAAAAAAAATAACAGTACTGTAAGTGAAGCTGTCAATTGGAAACATGTACTGCACAGTATCCAGGACACATGTACAGTAGTGTAACAACGATGACAGTAGCACCAGAATTCTCGTTACACAATACCTGGCAGCGCAGCAGGTGGTGGTGGTGGTGGTACTGTGGGAAAAAAAATAACAGTACTGTAAGTGAAGCTGTCAATTGGAAACATGTACTGTACAGTATCCAGGACACATGTACAGTAGTGTAACAACGATGACAGTAGCACCAGAATTCTCGTTACACAATACCTGGCAGCGCAGCAGGTGGTGGTGGTGGTGGTACTGTGGGAAAAAAAATAACAGTACTGTAAGTGAAGCTGTCAATTGGAAACATGTACTGTACAGTATCCAGGACACATGTACAGTAGTGTAACAACGATGACAGTAGCACCAGAATTCTCGTTACACAATACCTGGCAGCGCAGCAGGTGGTGGTGGTGGTGGTACTGTGGGAAAAAAAATAACAGTACTGTAAGTGAAGCTGTCAATTGGAAACATGTACTGTACAGTATCCAGGACACATGTACAGTAGTGTAACAACGATGACAGTAGCACCAGAATTCTCGTTACACAATACCTGGCAGCGCAGCAGGTGGTGGTGGTGGTGGCACTGTGGGAAAAAAAATAACAGTACTGTAAGTGAAGCTGTCAATTGGAAACATGTACTGTACAGTATCCAGGACACATGTACAGTAGTGTAACAACGATGACAGTAGCACCAGAATTCTCGTTACACAATACCTGGCAGCGCAGCAGGTGGTGGTGGTGGTGGTACTGTGGGAAAAAAAATAACAGTACTGTAAGTGAAGCTGTCAATTGGAAACATGTACTGTACAGTATCCAGGACACATGTACAGTAGTGTAACAACGATGACAGTAGCACCAGAATTCTCGTTACACAATACCTGGCAGCGCAGCAGGTGGTGGTGGTGGTGGTGGTGGTACTGTGGGAAAAAAAATAACAGTACTGTAAGTGAAGCTGTCAATTGGAAACATGTACTGCACAGTATCCAGGACACATGTACAGTAGTGTAACAACGATGACAGTAGCACCAGAATTCTCGTTACACAATACCTGGCAGCGCAGCAGGTGGTGGTGGTGGTGGTACTGTGGGAAAAAAAATAACAGTACTGTAAGTGAAGCTGTCAATTTGAAACATGTACTGCACAGTATCCAGGACCAAAAAGGGGTCCGGCCAATAAACAATCTGCATCAGAGAAGCAAGATACAGTATGCTTAAAGTATACAGTACTATATACTACAGTAGATCGCCAACAAACGTAAATTAACAAACAACTATCACTGGAATTTACCATCCTCATCCCGTAGCGAAGCACGGGTATTCAGCTATCTACAATGTTATTTATACTTTGTGTTTAATATTTACATTTAGTTTTGTAAACAGACATTCTTAACATTAACGGATTGCAGCGAGTTATCTGTGATGGTCAGGACAGGGGGTTGGGACTATAGAAATCACTATGTACTGTACACTACTGTATTTGACAATACTTACCAGCTTGGCGGCGCCTGTCCCGCCTCCTGTGACGTCGTGCTACCAGCCCTGTAAAAATATATATACAGTATAATGGCAGCATACTGTACAGCCAATGAAATTCAACATTGACAGCATCTTTATGACATCACAATAAATGGAATTGTTCATTCTAGTACCCTGCACCTAATCACTCAGGAGGGCATAGTGTACTGTACTGTCTTCAAAACTTAAGGGGCACATTTCTAAATGTGACATACAGTACACTTACAGTATCGCTACAGTACAGTAGGTCCAGGGTATTAGACAGAACACTACCTTTATAGACATTGTAACACACATAAGCATTGCCCTTATAAACATTATGACACACATCAGCATGCAGCCCTCCCACCCTTAACCATCTCAGTACTGTTCATTACATTACAAATTGATTTCATGACAGATGACGCAGTACTCACCTGAATTCATCTTATTCACGTCATGTCACAGTAGTGCAGTTTATTCACGTCACAGTACTGTCCTTGATTCACGTTGTGTCACACAGTAGAGCACCGTATTCACGTCACAGTACTGTCCTTGATTCACGTTGTGTCACACAGTAGAGCACCGTATTCACGTCACAGTACTGTCCTTGATTCACGTTGTGTCACACAGTAGAGCACCTTATTCACGTCACAGTACTGTCCTTGATTCACGTTGTGTCACACAGTAGAGCACCGTATTCACGTCACAGTACTGTCCTTGATTCACGTTGTGTCACACAGTAGAGCACCTTATTCACGTTACTGTACGTCACAGTAGTGCAGTAGTATATCCACATTACGTCACAAAGTAGAGATCTGCCAGTCATGAACCTTATGCAAGAGTAATGCACGTCAGAACACATTAGGCCACTGTAACATCCCTTAGAATAATTTCTGCCAAAGTAACATCCCTTAGAACACTGTACTATCTGAAACACAAATTTCGGCACACTGCAATTAAACCACACAATGCACTGCACGACTGCGTGATATGACAAACTGCACATTTCCCTGCAAAATATGATACAATGTACACTACACAAAAAACTGCAATTACCACATGTGTATACAGTACACTGCACGACAGTGCTGGCCCTAGCCAGGTACAGATACAGCCGCAGTCACGCAAAATATAGGCATGCCGCATATCATTTTAATCAGCAGAAGCTGCTGGTGCCCCTAAGCATAGCAAATGCCCTAGGCATTTGCCTACTGTAGTTTGCCTATGCCTAAGGCCGGCTCTGCTGCACGATGTGATTCACTATGTATTACACTCACTGCACAATACCATATTCTGAATGTACACTGCATGACACGCTGCAATTACGCAGCACGATACACTGTGATACATTGCATATACTGTACACTGCATGATACTGTACACTGCACAATCGTAGACCACCTGGATTGTAAAGAACTACTGTATATACACAAGTTTAAAAAAATAACAATTGTTTTTGTAAAACGCATGTCGATCTTTTTCCATGTCAACTTAACGACCATGTCAACCTACAGTAACTGGTGTCAACCAATTTCAAAAGCCGCACCATCTAGGTCGACGCAAAAAAACAAATTGACCTTTTGACCCGGGTTAACGTTTGGTCCTTGTTTAACCATTTGTTTACCACAAATACTGTACAGTGCTGTATAGACCGGATACCTGCTGCTACAGCAGCCCCTGCTATAATGTACTGTACCTGTAACTACAGTAACTTAAAGTACAGTAATCTACAGTAATGTACTGTACTTACAATCCCTTATGGCCTGCAGGCGTCGTGGGGTCCGCCTCACGAGGTCACTCCACCTCCTCTGGAGAGACCTCACCGTTCTCCTCCGGTTGTAGGTCCGGAGGATATCCCTGCTGGCCCTCCTATATGCCCTTACTTTCTCCTCGTTGCTGGCGAGAGTTCTGTCCCGCCAGCGAACGAGGAGACGCAGCTCACCCATAGCATAGGGACGGTCACGTACAGGTACTACAGGTACAGCAGCCATGCTTATGCTCAATGAGCGATCCAGACGTCGTGCGTCTCAGACGTCGTGCGTCTCAGGCGTCGTGCGTCTCAGGCGTCGTGCGTTCCAGGCATTCAACGTACAGTACTGTAGTTACTGTACTTTGTGACAGTTTCCCTTAGTTTTACATACAGTATGCCCTTTCTTTGACCACAGTATTTTCCACTGTCTTGCCCTACGCCCTTCCCTCCTGGGAGCCTTCACAGGTCTTATGCTATACACAAATACCGAAGATGCACAGTCCGTCAGAATACACTCATTTCATTCACGCTGTTTGGGTGCATTTAGCGTAAAGAATCGCTCCTGCAGATGTACTTTGATTTATGTGAAACCTGTGTGCATCCTTCCATTGACTGTCTTACAATGGAAATAAAATAATACAGTGCATTATTACAGAAAAAAAAAAAAAAAAAAAGAAAGAAAGCACATCATGTCTCGAACCCTGGACCCCCAGCGAGGGAGGTGGGAGCCTTCACCCCTAGCCCACGACGCCTCATGAGAGATTTCTAATTTCATGTGTGAAAGTACTGCAAACAGCGCCCGGCCCTCGCCCCATTGCTGTTGGTTTATGCCTTAGAGGACTCGGACGCTCGCATTTGTAAAGCACGGTGTTTTCCTCCGCCTCCTGCTAGCCTGTTGCCCTTCCCCCATGGGAGCCTGCACAGATCATGCAGTAGACAGGGAGGGAATGCAGGTCATGTGCAATACACAAACGCCCACTGTAGTACTATTTTGCTCACTTACAGTACCGTACTGTACTGTAGGTTGCATTTAGCGTAAAGAATCGCTCCTGCAGATGTACTTTGATTTATGTGAAACCTGTGTGCATCCTTCCATTGGATGTACTGTATTGGAGAGAAAAAAAAAAATGTTAAAGTGAATGTCACGGGAACACATTAAAAATAAGGTTGGCACTTCCTTCCCATTGGTGTTGGTTTACAGTATGCCGTAGTGTACTCGGACGCTCATGTAATTGCATTTCAAAGGCACAGTATTTTCCATCGTCTCCCCCCTACCCCCATCGCCCTTCCCCCCTGGGGGCCTGCACAGGGAGGAAATTCAGGTCCTGTGCAATGCACAAACGCTGAAGATCTACAGTACTGTTTTGCTTAGTTGGTAGCGCCAGAATACACTCATTTCATTCACGCTGTTTGGGTGCATTTAGCGTAAAGAATCGCTCCTGCAGATGTACTTTGATTTATGTGAAACCTGTGTGCATCCTTCCATTGACTGTCTTACAATGGAAATAAAATAATACAGTGCATTATTACAGAAAAAAAAAAAAAAAAAAAGAAAGAAAGCACATCATGTCTCGAACCATGGACCCCCAGCGAGGGAGGTGGGAGCCTTCACCCCTAGCCCACGACGCCTCATGAGAGATTTCTAATTTCATGTGTGAAAGTACTGCAAACAGCGCCCGGCCCTCGCCCCATTGCTGTTGGTTTATGCCTTAGAGGACTCGGACGCTCGCATTTGTAAAGCACGGTGTTTTCCTCCGCCTCCTGCTAGCCTGTTGCCCTTCCCCCATGGGAGCCTGCACAGATCATGCAGTAGACAGGGAGGGAATGCAGGTCATGTGCAATACACAAACGCCCACTGTAGTACTATTTTGCTCACTTACAGTACCGTACTGTACTGTAGGTTGCATTTAGCGTAAAGAATCGCTCCTGCAGATGTACTTTGATTTATGTGAAACCTGTGTGCATCCTTCCATTGGATGTACTGTATTGGAGAGAAAAAAAAAAATGTTAAAGTGAATGTCACGGGAACACATTAAAAATAAGGTTGGCACTTCCTTCCCATTGGTGTTGGTTTACAGTATGCCGTAGTGTACTCGGACGCTCATGTAATTGCATTTCAAAGGCACAGTATTTTCCATCGTCTCCCCCCTACCCCCATCGCCCTTCCCCCCTGGGGGCCTGCACAGGGAGGAAATTCAGGTCCTGTGCAATGCACAAACGCTGAAGATCTACAGTACTGTTTTGCTTAGTTGGTAGCGCCAGAATACACTCATTTCATTCACGCTGTTTGGGTGCATTTAGCGTAAAGAATCGCTCCTGCAGATGTACTTTGATTTATGTGAAACCTGTGTGCATCCTTCCATTGACTGTCTTACAATGGAAATAAAATAATACAGTGCATTATTACAGAAAAAAAAAAAAAAAAAAGAAAGAAAGCACATCATGTCTCGAACCCTGGACCCCCAGCGAGGGAGGTGGGAGCCTTCACCCCTAGCCCACGACGCCTCATGAGAGATTTCTAATTTCATGTGTGAAAGTACTGCAAACAGCGCCCGGCCCTCGCCCCATTGCTGTTGGTTTATGCCTTAGAGGACTCGGACGCTCGCATTTGTAAAGCACGGTGTTTTCCTCCGCCTCCTGCTAGTCCTCCATTCCCATTATGCATTAGCGAACTCAGACGCTCATACAGTATATTTCATATTTTAAAAAGCACGGTGTTTATACATTGTACTGTACATTATTCCTTTTACACAATTACAATTACTGTAGTTGCGTCTCCATACACATACAGTACTGTACTCCATACTTTTTCCACCGCTTCCCGTTACGCCTACAGTATTGCCAGAGCTGTAGATCAATCCGCCGCTATACTGTACGATCGAAAGTACTGGATTAGTGGAGCATTAGCCACACAGTGGTGGAGATGTGTAATGCATGATGAGTATCTAGATCGTCTCAACGCGCCTGCCTGTGATTAAACTCAGCTATCGCCTTAGCGTGGCTAAACGCCCGTCTCGGCGGAGAAACAGTCAAGATAAAGTTGGCTACATCTGTACCTGGCAGTTGTAGCTATACAGCTGAGCCTAGGACACTGAAGTGCTAGTATTCAATAGAGTTAGTCTATACACACTAGGACTTGTGCATCTACTAAAGTAGGAAACAGTCCAAGCAGTAGTTCTACAGTATGTACAGGTGGTTGCAGGTAGTGTTAGAGCCTGCATTCAGGAGGCTATGGTGAATAGCAGACTGTAGTTGGTAATGTTAGTAGTAATGCAGAAAGCAGTAAGCACACTGTTGCAATGGATGAGTGCTGATTACAGCTGGGTAATAGAAATGAACCCTGCTGCTAGTTGTTTATGTGCTGACCACAGTACTTGTGTAGTAGATTATAAGCAGCAGTGGATTTTACCTATGGGCTGCAGGACTGCACCCCCCCCCCCCAGAAAATCCACCACTTTAGTGAGCTCAGCTGAGCCAGTTGCAGTCTGTAATACTGCACTGGCTCAATGGCTTCACTGTGACTGGCAGTGACTTCCTACCTGCCTGTCACCCACAGGACAGACAATCCCATTGGCAGGTGTTTCCTCCCTCCAGGACTGCCAGACCAGGAGCTGGCTTTCTGTAGGTAGCCACTCCCTGCCTGATCATCAGCCCTAGCTGGCTTCTATGTGCTACAGCTGATGCAGTCTATAGAAGCCTGAGGTTTGTGCATGCACACTCAAGCTGCCGCTTGTGTGCATATGTCAGTCCCAGCACCTGTAAGCTTTATTGCACAGGTGCTGCGATCTGGCTGGTGTGAGACAGCTTTCTCCTGTCAATCATGGGAAGGAGAAGCCCCACTACCCATAAAAGGTAGGAGCCACCGCTATTTATAAGCACTCAGCCGATCTCTGTCGGGAAAACAGGAGCAATAATAGGAAGCATAGAAGGTCAGAGAATGGCTTTTGAGACAGGGACCAGGAGAGTATAAATTAAATGTTATTTTCCCTACTACTGATGTAAGGCTCACTGGTCGGCAGTGGCGGATTTAGGGGGGGGGGCACCAAGGCACGTGCCCCCCCTGTCATTTTTAGTGCAGACTGACATGCGGACTAGCGTCCGCATGTCAGTCTGCGGTCTCGTTTCGTCCCCTGCTGTTAGGAGGGACACGGAGGGCACAGTGCGCGCCTCTCCTGTGTCCCTCCTGTGTCTCCGGCGGCCGCTGGTCTCATAAAGGAAGTGCCGTTCGTGAGCACTTCCTTTATTACAGTGACCCGCGGCCGCCGGAGACACAGGAGGGACACAGGAGAGGCGCGCACTGTGCCCTCCGTGTCCCTCCTAACAGCAGGGGAGCGGGGGGAGCATCGGCGGCGGCGGAGGAAGGGACGCACTGGGGGGTTATATCTGGCACTGGGGGCATATTTGGCAGGGGGGGGGGTGGGAGAACATCTGGCACTGGGGACATATATGGCACTGGGGGGAATATCTGGCACTGGGGGCATATCTGGCACTGGGGGGGGGATATCTGGCACTGGGGGCATATTTGGCAGGGAGGGGGGGGGAGAATATCTGGCACTGGGGACATATATGGCACTGGGGGGAATATCTGGCACTGGGGGCATATCTGGCACGGGGGGGGGGATATCTGGCACTGGGGGCATATGTGGCACTGGGGGGGGGATATGTGGCACTGGGGGGAATAACTGGCAGGGGAGGGATATCTGGCACTTGGGGCATATGTGGCACTGGGGGGGGGGAATATCTGGCACTGGGGCATATGTGGCACTGGGGCATATGTGGCACTGGGGGCATATAAAGCACTGGGGGGGGGAGATATCTGGCACTGGGGGCATATGTGGCACTGTCTGGGAATATCTGGCACTGGGGGTATATGTGTACCTGGCACATGGGGGGGGGCTATATTTGGCACTGGGGGCATGTGAGTACCTGGCACCGTGGGGGAATATCTGGCACTGGGGACATATGTGGCACTGGGAGCACAGCCCTAGCAACAAGGACTACCTCCTAGCAACGAGCATGACACCCAGTGCATGAAACCCCTGGCAACGAGCATGACACCCAGTGCATGAAACCCCTGGCAACGAGCATGACACCCAGTGCATGAAACCCCTGGCAACGAGCATGACACCCTGAGCATGAAAACCCCTGGCACCGTGCATGGAACCAAGAGCATGAAACCCCTGGCAACGAGCATGACACCCAGTGCATGAAACCCCTGACAACGAGCAGGTATTTGAAAGTAATTAGAAGCCTTACTGTAGGACTTAATGTGTAATGGGCATTACGGTGTGTGGCATAATGTATCACGGACATTGCGGTGTGTGTCATAATGTGTCACAGGCATTACGGTGTATGGTATACTATATCGCTGGCATTGTGATATGTGGTATAATGTCTCAGGGTCATTGCAGTGTGTGGCATAATGTATCACGGACATTGCGGTGTGTGTCATAATGTGTCAGGCATTACGGTGTGTGGTATACTATATCACGGGCATTGTGGTATGTGGTATAATGTCTCAGGGTCATTGCAGTGTGGCATAATATATAACGGGCATTACGGTGTGTGGCATAGGGTATAACGGGCATTGCGGTATGTGTCACAGGCATTACGGTGTATGGTATACTATATCACGGGCATTGTGGTATAATGTCTCAAGGTCATTGCAGTGTGTGGCATAATGTGTCACAGACGTTGTATGTGCTATAATGTATCAGGGGCAGTGCAGTGTGTAGCATAATGTATAACGGGCATTGCGATCCTGTCATAATGTGTCACAGGCATTACGGTGTGTGGCATACTGTGTCTGGGGCATTACAGTGTGTGCATATTGTGTCATGTGCATTATTGTGTGTGGAATAATGTCTAAGGGCCATTGCAGTATGTGGAATAATGTATACTGGGCATTACTATAAGGAGGAAAAATGACAAATAATGTAAGGGGCATGAATCAGGATTATTTTTCTTTCCTGTGGTGGCCAACGTCTGGGCGTGCAGGTTGCAAAACTGGGGTATAAGGTAGTCTTTTCCTGCAATACCACGCCCATTCCAACGAAGCCACGCCCATTCCAACGAAGCCACGTCCCTAATGGTGCCCCCCCTGTAATTTTTTTCTGGATCCGCCCCTGCTGGTCGGTAATTGCTTAAGGAAAAATAAAGAGTGGAGACTCCTATCAAAAATGGCGCCTACAAGCTGCCCTGAACTGCGTCCCCCCTTAGAGTATCACCACACTCCCACACAAACAGTAAGTACAAGAAAGTAGAAGGGATGCAATCCTTAGCGCTATATTATAATACTTTAAGTGTACATAGAATGACAAGTGCACAATACGTCCCTTTTAGTGGATCCTCCAAATTTTTCTTCTTTTGTATTCTTCTTATAGTCATCCAATATTGTGTTCCCGTGATGTAAATAATATATAAAAGACAAAAAATGGTATATGTGTAGAACAGTCTATATTTCCATACACCACACTGTATAGCAAGTCCTTTAAATGGATGATCAAAGACGTAGTCTAGGCGTACCCCAACTCACACTATGCAGCGTAAAATTGTATATATAAAGGTATCTTTATCTTTCATTCCTTCACCAGATCACCAATTTAACTGTGTTTCTGAATTTGCGTACCCCACTCACTAGATAGATAGAATGAGGAAAGCACATAAAGGTATCTTTGTCTTCAGATACGTACCCTACTTACAGGGTTTAAAGCTGACCACAAGCGTATCAAGGTTTCTTTTCCCCTTTTGATTCTCCACTGGTAGTAGCCTTATACTTCTCCACAGTCTCTCTCATACAGCTCTTCTGGAAATCTTCCAGCCAAATGCATGCAATTCCATAAATTTAAGAATCCACGTGGGGATAAAAAAAATTCTTATATTTTATTCCACACCACTCGCCACATGCGGGTGGGTAAAAACAACAATGTCCAGAACGATACAGTACATACAAAGGTATGGAGGCAGAAAAAAGATGGAAATTTTTCTTCTACATCGAAGACCATGAAAAATGTAAAAATTAAAAAATTAAAAACAATTCTTTACCTTGCTGAGTCTTTAAAGGTAAAACTGGAAAAAATGGCTGTCCACACTCCTCCTGTTGGTAATTGCTTGCCTCTTCCTTGCGTCAACTTTTGTGCAGTGGCACTACATTTGCTCTTTTCCAGTCCTCTGGAAGTACTCCTGTAGCTAGCAACTGGTTGAATAGTTCTGATAATGGTATCAGGTATCATTGGATGTATCCTATCTGGCTCTATTGACTTACTGTATCTACTTTCAGTTCTGTAAATGTACTTGTATCTACCACATTTTTATGAGTCTTCGTGAATTAAGTGAAAACCATAAAGTGAAATCCTTATCCAGGACTTAAAGATACCTTGACAGGAGTGATACAGCACTCCAAACTGTGAGTTGTGGTATGCTACTCCAGACTACTACTTCCCCCTAAGGAGAGAAATATACCTTTATGTGTTTTATACCAACTGTTTGAGTGTGAGTGTTGGGGTACGCATCATCTGCTTATATTGGGAATCCATAACAAACGATTTGGGCTTTTGAGTTGAATCCCCTATTCCATCACACTGGGTGCCTTGAAAATACCAAAAGTTAACCATATAAAGAAACCTTGATGCGATTAAAGTCTCCTCTCTAGAGTGTGAGTGGGGTACGCTTTGAATCCCCCCTAGTTCATTGGAGGAGCCTGATCCTCTTTATTAACTGTATTAAGTTTTGACAACATTTACTACACATTGGTTGTTCTCTGTTATTTTATTTTTCATGTCAACTATGTTTGGAGACGCTACACATAATTGCTCTGAATTGGAAGATACAACTTTGACCTAAGGACCTTCCATGCAACTCAAAAGGGATGTTATGGTGATATCTCATTTATTTTAGCGCTTGTGGTGTACGACAGTATTTCAAAAAAATTTCTTGGATTCTGTTTGTTTATTTAAATGTGGTGACATTTAATTTGAAATCTGTGACATCTGAGCTGCACAGCGCCAGTTTGGACTACTCCCTACATTTTTGCTTCTGTATTAATTTAAATATGTCCACTATTAATTCATTTTCAAATTGCGGCACATTGGAGATATTTTATTCTAAAAATATAATTGTGTCAGATAATTTGTGACAGTACAGTATATGCTGCATGTTGTTTTCATTGACTGATCTTTTCAGGCTTTTATGTTCATTGTTTGCTTCATCTCAAAAAATAATACATAAAGTCAGATCAAATGAAAGGTAATTCACATTAAAATGTTCTGAACATTTCTCCAAATATTTCATGCACTTACAGTAATAATAACCTTTGTTTTTCATTGTAGTACTGTACCTTCATACCTTCATTCTCAACACTAGCAATTTAAATTCTGAGTGCTTAACTCTTTCTAAACATTAACCTATTGAACATAATACATTTCTCACCAAATTAATTTTAGATTGTTAAGAGACAAATAAAATGGGATTTGAGAAATGGTAAAGGTGAACAGGGTCACAGAGGTGCATTTGTAAAATGTTTAGAGAAGGAAAGTTATTTTTATGCAAAATGCTGTACAGTATGCAACTCTAAACATGAAAGTAATCAACACATAAGTAAGAGCTTACATGAAAAGTGTATAACTCGCACCTACTCTATGGGTGGAATTCAATTGTTTGAAAAGTCTGTTGGGTGTCTGTTTTTTCCTGTCTTTTAGATTGTAAAAAAACAGACACCCAACTGACTTTTCAAACAATTGAATACCCCCCTATGTAAGTGCAAAAAATCCATGTACTGTATATTGCATGAACTTTTATACTTATGTGATAATGCCCTTGATTCTTTGTTTAAAGAGCAAAGAGATGCAGGGGGCATATTTACGAAGCGGTGATTTTTTCTTGCCAAGTTTGACATAAACATTTAAAGTAGAACTCGCATGAAGTGCCTGCAGTGTTTTGCACTTAATATTCGTGCTGCTTTCAATTCTGTGGTCAACATGCCGAGAAGCTTCAGACTGCAAAAGCCGCATTTCGGAAATGTACTCCCAGGAGTTAAATTTGCTTTTTAAATGGTACAAAAAATGGTTTGTCAAACTAGTTCTAAAGTTGGAAAATTTTCTATAAATTCTCAAACTTTAGATAAGCTAAAATAAATGAACCACATCAGCTATATTTGAGAAAAGCAAGCTAGTTTGACTTGAAACATTCTAACATGTGATTAAATGGATGAATTGTGTAGTTTTTCAAGGCGAACCTTGAACTTAAACACAATAAGTTCACTTTTTGAATAAGAAAATTAACAAGTATAGTACTATACAATGTAACTATTGTACTTATGTTTGAACTGGTAGAACCCCCAAACATTTTATTGCTTATTTTTATATCTTCTAACTATGCCTTTCAATTGCAGATACTATTACTTTGACCTTCAAATTTGAGTTAATATCTTAGCACTTGCAGTATAAAATACACACCATAGTGGTTTGGAAAAAATTAATTTTGATATTTCCAAGATTTGTTCAACCAAAAGATACAGTGTGTTGAACTATACTGGTTCAATTGATTTTTAAACTACAGTAGTTCAAATAATTTGAGCATCTCTATTCCTTGGGCTAATTAACAGTGTAGAGATGCTGTTGCTAAGAAGGATTCTGAAAGTGGCTTTAATATTACAGTACAAATCACGTACACAATAGGGGAATATTCAGGTTTAAATGTAGCCGATAGATATCTTACTAATAGTGGACCTGCACAGTTAAACAGCCCCTGAGAAAATGAGAAGACAAGCATAGACCACGATGCAGACAGTGTACCTGTTTTTGGGCCCAGCGCCCTATATGTTTACTGTTATGAGCCACCGCTGTGACTCATTCTTGTTTGTGTTCTGACTGTCTCCTAGCAACCTGGAAGCCGGCTGCTACGAATGTAGCACACCTGTTTGAAATGCTTTTGTTACCTGACTCCTCTTGTGATTGGTCTCTTTCCCTTTCATTAGGGATTCTGCCCTGTTCCTGGAGCCAGTGATATTACTACGTTTCTGCACCTAGTGAGCCTGCTACACGGTCGCTGCATACTGTGCAGTTCCCAGTTCTTGTAACCCTGGTTTGTCTGTCTGAACCCCACATCTGTTCCTGAGTCCTGGTTCCTTGCCAGTCCTAGGACCCGTGCATTATTGGATCCTGCCCAGTACCTGTCATCATGTGTTTTTCTGCTCCATGTCAACATCCAGCCATAGCTCTCCAGTTATTTTTATGCATGGTCCTGATACTTGCCTAACTCCTGCCAAGTCTTTGTGAGTTTATCCTGCCACCGCAGGTCTCGTGAACATCCAGCCTGTGTGTCCTTAGTTGTTGGTAGTAACCTTTATTCACTCCAGCCATGCCTATATTCACAGGCCTGCAGCAATTTCTGGATATGTTTATCAGTACTCAAAGCTACAACTCTGCCTCTGTGAGTTATTACAGCCTAGTCACAATGCATCAAGCAAGTCTCTCTGCTCAAGCTAACAGAACTTTGCTTTTATTCAAATCATACACACACTAACCTGGTGCTCCCAGCAGTTATCACCTCATTCATTCAGTTCCCATTTTTCAGTTACCAGTGCATATTCAACCCGGGTGGCTTCCAGTTATCATACTTTGTCTAGCCTGTCTGCAGTAACTATTCCAGTATCCTGCTAACCTGACCTGCAATTAACCCATGCTTTGCTATATGGTTTACTCAAATCTTGTTGTCTTCACTTGCATCAGCCTTGCCAGTATCACCTAGCCAAAGTTTATAATTAACCCTTGCCTTGCCAGTTGCTATACTCCAGGTAAATTAACCTAGTGGATCTCTGCCAATCCCAAACTTGGCTCAGGCATATCCTAACATTTACACAATTTTAAAAATGTATTTTTGCTTTTTTTGTGTTCCAGTTTCCCTCTTCCTGGGAGCCATAATGTCAAGCACTGTAAAGGTGAGTAACCTGGCTGCTAATTGCCACTGGCACTAATCAATTAGAATGCAGCGGTGCACAACATTACGTCAGGTCTCATCACAATGAACTTGGCTGGGGGTTTAAAGCAATCTGCAGACCAGATTGCTATAAACAAAGTTATAGTGGTAACTAGGACAGAAGTTGAGGAGGACCAGGCTGTGACAGTAGACAAGTAATTATTAGAAGAGTTCTGCTGCAGATTACTAATGATGGCAATGTTACTTTTGATATTGATAGCCATGTTGGGGATATACAGTATAAATATACAAGGGTGGCTCAATAAATAAGGTAAACAGACCTCTCATTACGTAAACTTATACTCCTTAGGCTTTATTCAGTTTGATGCAATCGCATACTGATGATTTTCTAATGAGTGCACATGCTAATGATCTGCGTGTGCACAGACCCGGCAATTCAAACGCCTCTGCCCGATTGACAGACATTCGTAGGGTGGCGATGCGGCCAAGAAATTTGGAGGGAGAGCCAAGGGGACCAATTATGACAGCTACTCGAAAGTGAACCTCAAATGTAGAGAATGTAGGGGATGGTTCTGTGGGTATGGGTTGGTTCATAACTGGAGAAAGACCCCAACACCATGGTCACTCATAGTGAGAATATGCAGCCCCCAGAGGAGAAAGCAGAAAGAGAAGTGGTGTCAGAGAGGGAAATATAAGTTATCAGTAATGGCAATGAGAGTCAGGGACTTGGAAATGAACAGGTCATGCAGAGGAACCAGTTTATTGCAGTCCGAGCTGACATTCTAGGGGGCAAAGGAAAGAGGGAGAGTTTGTTGGAGAGAAGTGAATGATGTTACCAGGTTTGCGGTAGTGATGAGGTGAGATTCATTTAGAGGGCATCGATAAAGAGAGATTAGTGATGGTGCTGAGCTTGTACGAGAACCTGCAGGAGGTGGACAAGGAGGGGATTTAGGGGGTAATTCAGAATTGATCGCAGCAGCAAATTTGTTAGCAGTTGGTCAAAACCATGTGCACTTCAGGGGTGGCAGATATAACATTTGCAGAGCGAGTTAGATTTGGGTGGTTTATTTTGTTTCTGTGCAGGGTAAATAATACTGGCTGCTTTATATTTACACTGCAATTTGGATTTCAGTTTGAACACACCCTACTCAAATCTAACTCTCTCTGCACATGTTATATCTGTCCCTCCTGCAGTGCACATGGGCCCTCATTCCGAGTTGTTAGCTCACCAGCTGCTTTTAGCAGCCGTGCAAACGCTAAGCCGCCGCCCTCTGGGAGTGTATTTTAGCTTAGCAGAAGTGTGAACGAAAGGATCACTGTGCTGCTACAAAAAAAGATTGTGCAGTTTCTGAGCAGCTCGAGACCTACTCCTAGCTTGCGATCACTTCAGACTATTTAGTTCCTGTTTTGACGTCACGAACACACCCTGCGTTCGGCCAGCCATGCCTGTGTTTCCCCAGGCACGCCTGTATTTGTATCTGTCACGCCTGCGTTTTTACACACACTCCCCGAAAACGGTCAGTTACCTCCCAGAAACACCCACTTCCTGTCAATCACTCTGCGGCCAGCAGTGCGATTGAAAAGCGTCGCTAGGCCTTGTGTGAAACTGCATCGGCTGTTGTGAAAGTACGTCGCATGCACATGCGCAGAAATGCCGTTTTTTGCCTGATCGCTGCGCAGCGACCGAAAACAGCTAGCGATCAACTTGGAATGAGGACCATGGTTTTGACCAACTGCTAACAAATTTGCTGCTGCGAGCAACTCTGAATCAGGCCCATAGTGTGATGCGGACAGAGGTGAGGTGAGGATAGCAGACATAGGTGGGGAGAGAGGGGGAGTAGGTGGAGGAGACTAGTGGGTAAGGATAGAGGCGGGTAGTAATGATAATTCGGACAGGACTTTTGAGGCAAAATGGCTTTGGTATAGATACTGTATGCATTCAGATGAAAACTGAAAGCCAACACAAATAGTTGCACGTGAAATGGTAAGTTCTTGAAGTCCAAACAGGAGTTCAGTGTTGAGTGTCCAGGTTATACAGACAGCAGGTATTTGTTGCGAAGAGTTAGAGAACTCACATTTGTTGTTTTAGGGGCTAATTCAACAAATGCCGGTATGATCAGGTCTGAATTAGGCCCATGGTCCAAGAAGACCTTTGGGAATACTTTGAGCACAACCTTTTGGAAGACAGTTCTGTACTCACAAGTTGGAAGGCACCCAAGGCATATAAAACTAAAAAATCCCAAGAATTGTTGATTGCATCCGTAACTGCTAATATTGTACAACTTGACCAGGAATTTAAGCATGCACACTAGAAAAAATCCTTACCCAGTTGTCCAAAATGCAAATTGAGTTGCAGTCTAGCATGGCTGAATGTTGCTAATGGAGTCTCTGCTGGGTCAGCCAGAAATGTTTTGACAAAAAAACTAAGCCCAAACACTGCTATCTATTCCATTAGAGACTCCTTTGTGAATATGGTCTATGACCCCAAACAAATTAATGAAATCTGTATGCAATGTTATATGGCTATAATTTGAGGTTCTTCTGATGTGCCTGTTACAATCCTGAGCACTCATGTTTTGTTAGTTATTGTTATGATTTACCTTTGCTTCAGTTTGTGGAACTACAGGTCACAGCTAGCTCCTGCATAGTTTGTCTCCCAGTGCCTCAGCTCCTGCACTCAGCAACTGACTTCACAGGTGTCTGGATTCTGTAATTACAGCTAGTTACCTGAAAACTACTATTCAGCTTGTCAGCCTGCTCAGTCTGCACTGCAGCTGCATGTTATATCAATTACTGGGGGCTTGTCTGGTGCTCACAGCTGATTGGTCCAGCCTGTTCTTTTAAGCCTCTCAATCCAAAGAGGCTTTGCCAGTTATAGCTACTGCATGCAGTGTTCTGCTCTATGGTTCCTCTCTGGTCTCAGTTCATCTGTCCAGTGGGTTTCGCCTTGTTCCTGCATTGAATTCCAGCTTCACCATCTTGCTGACGACCTTAGTCTGCTCACTGCCGTTACCCTGTCTCCAAGTGTCTGCACCCCAGTCCGTCTGTGTGCCGCTACCCCCTGTATCTCTCCTATAGTTCCTGCTGATGTTCCATCTCCACAGCCCCAGTGTACCATCTGGCCGTGTGCACCCTGCCACCTTCGCCAGTTCCTGTTTGTTCCTGCGTATCCCTGCGGTTGGTCATATACAACACCTCTACCATAACTCTAGTCCAGTTCAGGTATCAAGTGACCCAGACAGGGGGCCGCGACCTGCACGTCGGGAGCCGCGAAGCCCATATCCCCTTGCGGGGTTCCCTGGTGAAAACCTCCCGGCGTGTTAGACTCCGCACCTCTGTTCTGGGTAACGTCAACCACTTGGTACCTGATTCCAAATTCCGGATTCTGCACCAGTTCCTGACATTATAACTGGCCCACCACTTCCTGGGCATGGACCCGTCACAGCAAAATCTGGCTCAAATCTTGGCTGGTCAAATACAAAATTTGACGCAGCAACTGCAAGATCTAAAGCTCTGAGTTTCCACCCAGGAAGAAACTAGCAGGTCATTGGGCTCCTGGGCCTGAACCAAAGCTGCTTCTTCCTGATCGGTTCACAGGTGACCGGAAACAGTTCCAGAATTTCCGTGATAGCTGCAAGCTATATTTCAGACTCCAGCCATTATCGTCTGGTTCGGAGGCTCAGCTAGTAGGTATCATCATCTCCCTCATGCAGGGGGAACCCCAGTCCTGGGCGTTCGGATTAAAAACGGAGAATCCTGCCTTGCACACAATGGATGCCTTTTTTAGCGCCCCAGGAATTACTTATGATGACATGGATGGAGCAGCTTTTACAGAGGCTCACTTACGAGCCCTGAGACAAGGGAAAAACACAGCCGAGGTATTCTGCACTGAGTTTCGCAGATGGGCAGGTGATAGTGGTTGGAATGACCCAGCCCTCCGAAGTCAGTTCCGCTTAGGCCTCACTGAGCAAATTAAAGACTACCTTGTCCAGTATCCTACTCCTGAAACCCTGGACAAGCTCATGCAGTTAGCAATTCAAGTAGATCATCGGATCAGGGAACGGAGGATGGAGAAAGGAGGAGGGTCACCATCTCCCTCAGCAGTAGCCTTGGAAGAAGCCGAATACTCCAGTGAACCCATGCAGATTGGGGCCTTTCGTCTTTCTGCTCAGGAAAAATCCTGTTGGCGGTCGATGGGCCTATGCTTATATTGTGGAGCAAAGGGTCATTTGCTAATGTTTGCACCCTGAAGTCGGGAAAAGACAAGACCCAGGGGTAAAAGGGGAGTTACTCCTGGGTCTGGCTGGAATCTCTCCTAAAAATTCAGTCTTGCTTCCAGTTCAAATTAGTCTACCTACTCAGCAAGTTGCAGTCAAGGCTTTTGTTGAATGTGGTGCAGCTGCCAACTTTATGGATATCTCTTTCGCCCGGTCCTGGAACATTCCTATACTTAAGATGAAGCCTTCTGTGACTATTTGTGGCCTTGACGGTAACCCCCTCCTCAGTGGGCAAGTGTCTCAGAAAACTAACTACTGGTCTTCTGCATTCGGAGAAGATTAGTTTCCTCCTTGTCAATTGCCCTATGGCTTCCATAGTCCTAGGGCTTCCATGGTTGAAATCCCATAATCCATCCATCTGCTGTAAGACAGGAGAACTCTTAGAGTGGCGAACAGAATGTACGGGAAGATGTCTGTCCTTGCCAGTACGAAGCTCTCAAGTTATACCAGAGGGGCTACCAACTCCATAATATCATTCATTTGCGGATGTATTCTCCAAGAAAGAGGTGGATACTCTTCCCCCACATCGACCTTATGACTGTGCCATCAGTCTGGTGTCCAAAGATAAATTACCTAAGGGTAGATTATATGCTCTTTCTTTGCCATAAACTAAAGCTATGGAGGACTATATTCAGGAGAATGTAAGCAAAGGGTTTATTCGTCCCTCAAAATCACCAGTAGGAGCAGGATTCTACTTTGTGGCAAAAAAGGACGGCTCCCTACGTCCATGCATTGATTATAGAGGACTCAACAAAATCACTGTTAAGAACTCTTATCCTTTGCCTTTAATTTCCGTGTTATTTGATCAACTCCGGATGGCGGAAATCTTCTCTAAAATTGATCTTCAGGGGGCATATAACCTCATACGAATTAAGGCCGGCGACGAGTGGAAGACAGCCTTCAGCACTCATTCTGGACATTATGAATACCTTGTTATGCCATTTGGATTGTCAAATGCTCCTGCCGTCTTCCAAGATTTTATCAATGATGTGCTCCGAGAATTCCTGGGAAAATTTGTTGTGGTCTACTTGGATGACATCCTAATATATTCACGGTCACTTGAGCAGCATCGAGTCCATGTCCAGATGGTATTGCAAAAGCTCCGGGAGCACCATCTATACACCAAGTTAGAAAAATGTGAACTTGAAGTGAAGGAAGTCGCTTTCTTAGGCTACATTATCTCTCCCAAGGGGTTCTCCATGGATCCCAGTAAGCTTCAAGCAATTCAAGATTGGGCACAACCTACTAACCTTAAAGCTATACAACGCTTTCTTGGATTCGCTAATTATTACAGGAAATTTATTCGTTCATTTTCAGACATTGTTGCACCTATTGTTGCTTTGACCAAGAAAGGTGCGGATCCATCACATTGGTCACCTTCAGCTCTACAAGCTTTTCTCAAGTTAAAAAAAGCCTTTATATCCGCACCTGTTCTTAGTCATCCAAATCCTGACCTGCCTTTTGTTATGGAAGTGGATGCTTCTGAAGTGGGAGTGGGAGCAGTCCTATCGCAGAAAGATCCCGTGGATTCTAAACTTCGCCCGTGCTCTTTCCTGTCCAGAACGTTCTCTCCTGCCGAAGCCAACTATGATGTTGGAAATTGTGAACTGCTTGCTATCAAGTGGGCTCTAGAAGAATGGAGGCATTGGTTGGAAGGGGCGAGACACGTGATTACAATCCTCACTGACCATAAAAACCTATCCTATATTGAATCAGCCAAGAGACTGAATCCAAGACAGGCACGATGGGCATACCGGCGCCGGGATCCCAACCAACGGCATGCAGGCAGTGAGGTGAGTGCAAAAGAGCGCCTTGCGGGCTTGCAACGCTCGCCATGCTACAGGCACTCTCCAGGGGTGTCGAGGACACCCCAAGAAGGAGAATAGTTGTTGGTATTCCGGCTGTCGGGATTCCGGCGTCGGTATAGTGAGCGCCAGGATCCTGACATGTGGCATATCACATGCCTCCCCCTGGGGGGACATGTACTAAGCCTTGAAAAGTGATACGTTTCACGGTGATAAAGTACCAGCCAATCAGCTACTAACTGCCATGTCACAGGCTGGTTTTGAAAAATAACAGTTAGGACCTGATTGGTTGGTACTCTATCACCGTGAAATTTATTACTTTTCAAGACTTAGTACATCTGGCCCCTGGTGTTACCTAGGTAGATATACTGCTGTTCTCTCCTGGTGTATCTCAGGCACATATACTACTGTTCTATCCTGGTGTAACAAGTGGTGACTTTCTGATTAGGCCTGTGAAGCACGTGCCCAGGGGCGGCACTTGGATGCTTGTGTTGGCACTGTGAGTCCAAAAAGTACCAGTAACTGCAAAATATTTACACTGTCCTTTACCATATGCCATCTTGAATGGAGTGTAAATGGGAAGGACATGCAAGCTGTCCTATACCGTTTTCAGACAGAAATGTGTGAAAATCACGACATTTACCTGGCATTTGAGTGCCGGGTAGTTTTGACGGTTCTTGTCTTCACACAGACAACCAAATTACCGGTCAAGAATTTCTACCCAGTAATTTGTGGATCAACATGGGTATTTTATCTATGTGAAAGGGTCAGCCCGGAGACCCAGGAATTTCGACCCAGGTTGACCCTTTCACACAGAAAAAGGACCCATGCTAATCGGCAAATTATCTGGTAGAACTGCTTCACCCGGTAATTTGACTTTCTGTCTGAAAAGGCTATTAGTAAATATGGACACATAATTAAAAATAAAAAAAAGTCACAGTTAGTGGCTTTTTCTTTATTATGGATTGTATTATTGTATATTTATTTTTATTTGGCAAAATGCCGCAAGGTACTGTGACACAGATGCTGTTAAAGCAGCACAGGGTTAACAGGAGAATAGAGGATGTATATCCTTTTCCTGTGTGCTCTTTAGAAGGCTAACCCATTATGTAAATTGCAGGAAGATTTGACACATTTCATGACAACGATCTGCCAGTGTGTGCAAAGGAAAGATTATCTGCCCAATGTCCTCACAACAGATATATTGTATCTTTAGATGGCAGTGGTGGTTAGTCAGTGTGTATGAGCAACCACCATCTGCAGATATATTCGCACATTGGTTAATATGCAGATATATCTTTCAGGTGTGTAGCCAGCCTTACTTTTATGTTCAAAGGAAACAAAAACATTTTTTTTTAAAGAAAAAAAAAATATATATAAAAGTTACTATAGCATATAATAATCAAGCGAGATCCTGCTTGCCAGCTCACAATTGCCATGGTGGGCCTTTCAGTAAAATAATAAGTAGAAAGCATCAGTGCTGTGTGTACCATATCATAAAAAGCAGCACAGAGTCAGTGGCCACTGAGGCACACAAGGCTTATTGGGGGTCATTCAGACCTGATCAGTCGCTAGTGTTTTTTGCAGCGCTGCTATCAGGTCAGAACTGCGCATGCATATGCACTACAATGCACAGGCGCGTCGCACAGGTACAAAGCGGATCATTGCTGTGCCATGGCTTTTACGAAGAGTCCATTCACACAGCCGATCGCAAGGAGATTGACAGGAAGAAGGCGTTTGTGGGTGGCAATTGACCAATTTCTGGGAGTGGTTGGAAAAACGCATGCGTGTCCAAGTGTTTGCAGGGCGGGTGTTTGACGTCAACCGGCAACAAACAGGCTACTCAGAAACTGCACAAAGTTTTTTTGTACCCTCAGCTGCACATGCGATCGCACACTTGCAAAGCGAAAATACACTCCCCTATGGGCGTCGACTATCTGCTCACAGCAGTTCAAAAAAACCCTAGCGAGCGATCATGTCTGAATTAGGCCCATAATACAATATACGAGCAGAGTTTGGCAGTCACTGGAATGACTGACTGAGATTAAATAGAAGATGAAGAGGAGGCACCATCAGAGCACATTGGCATATTTTGCATTTAATAAGGTGGAACCTGGACATCAATGCACTTGCTGAATCTAGAAAAAGAATAAACCAGAGCACACTTTAATTTCAAGGGTATCAGCTGTATATGGCAATCATCAGAGCTGTGACAGGGCTTTTCTACACCTTGTGCCACCACCGCCCCCGCTCCCACCCCTTGAGTGTATTATGTCATGGTGTGGGAGGGGCCAGCATTGTCTGGACTTACAGCACTGATCAAATCAATCACAGGTTTCTTTGGGGGGCTGTAAGTGCTGCAGTGTGCCTGTCTGGAGCATCCAAAGGCACTTCAGTAGGCATTCTGGCTTCAGGTGTTTACAGGCACCATGCTAGTCAGATACATGGGCCGTGGGTGATCAGCGGTGCCACCCATAGAGCTCTGTTACCACTCCCGCACCCCTAGTTACAGCACTGATACCAAAATAAATATCCTCTATGGGTTCAAAACAAGTTGTTGTCAGTGCCTATAGTTAGTATTGCAAATCTGTATTCACAGTATAAAGCAAAATAAAAATATGTGCTATTGGTTCACATTTTAATGTAAAGATTTATGCTTGCAAACCAGCATCAAGGGTACTCACCTCCCAGGTAAGGGGGCTTAAATGTAACAAAGGGCTGATATTTATTCTGCAAGAAAATAACCTACTGTATATTAGGCTGACCCAACAACAACAGATAAAACAGCAATAGACAATATTTTTAAACAAACTGAAAGAAATAAGCCACTGCCCAGTTAAGTCTTTGGGGTACCAGCTGCATGGCAAAGTGCCCTAGGTGGATACAAACACAGAGTTTCTGCCTGCACATTCATATTTCATTAGTTCATGTTTCATTCCTATTATTTTAATTAAAATGAAATTCATGAGTTATATTAATTCATAATGTATTAGTACAGTACTTTAGAGATACCTTTACAATATAACAGCAATATTTCCTACCTAGTCTGACTTATATTTCACTAGTTGTCAATAAATTGCACTAGAAGGAAGATTATATCATAATTAAGCAGAGAGCCAATGTAGATAACATTTCTACTCACTTTATGCTAGGGTGTTCAATTTATAACATTTTGCAGTAATGTAATAAATAATTCATATTCAATTGACATTAAGTAAAAAAAATTCATTTTCTGATCGTTTCTGTTATTTTTTGCTGCACATTCATTAAAATCGCTGATTTCTAAATGTTTAATAGTTCTATTTTATTTTACTTTTCTGCACAATGTGTCAGCTGAAATAAGTTTTGTCTACTATTTCACAATCTAATTGATAAATGTTGGACTACTATACAGAATGTGTCAGGAACAGTTAACCAAAAGGTATGGATAATTATTTAGCATTACAGTGCACTCTAGTTTTAGTTTTTTATTTCTCTTTTCTTTTTAATTCTTGAATCAATTAGTGAAATTAGGACCATTCATCATACAACTCAAGTAGTTATAGTCCACATCCAGATCATTAGGTAGTGCTTTTCTATCTAAGTTTATGTGTAATATTTTAATATTCTGTAATTGCTCTATGCGTCATCCACTTACTTTCACCACTTTAGCTTTATGCTCATTGGCTGACTTTGGTCATCTGAACTCTGTAACCAATGAGCTTAACACAGTGGCAATTATCCTACTATGGGGGATATTCAATTTGGGCCGAAGCTGGCGGGTGATAAGTATCGCCGCCGGGGGCTATTTAATTGGCCCTGATAAGCCGGTGCGTGCCACGGCTTATCATGGTTTTGCTTTACCTGCCCCCGGCAGGCAAAGCAAAATGCCCGATAACAGCCCCGTTTTCATCCAAAAATGGGGCTATTTCACCCGAAAACAAACAGGTTTCACTGAACCTGTGTGTTTTGGGGTGTAAGAGGACTTGTTACCGGCCGAGCTAATTAAATAGCCCAACCGCAGCAACCGAAGAAACATCGGGGGTTTTTACTCCCGATGTCTCTTCAGGCCAAATTGAATATCCTAGTATGAGTGCTTAAGATTATAAGATCTTATAACCGCTTCTATTTAATTTGTAGTTTTATCTAATGTGTGTGCACACTCCTTATTGCATAACACAACCCTGCAAAAATATGACAGTGATTTTTAAGATCAGGGGCATTGTGGAAGGGGATGTGTGTGTCATTTCAAATAAGTATTTTAAGGATAATGAGTATGCAGTTGATATGAAAAGGCCTATACAAGGGGGGGGGGGGGGGGGCGGGGTGTACTAAGGAAGGATGGAATGAGTATTGAAAGCATATAGTGGAGAGAATACATTTGGATGATTGATGCCTTTTGTATTGTACAGTATATTTGTGTGACGTGATATAATGAAATATTAAAAATGTACTGTTAGACATATCTGTTAAAGGTGCAGAGAATGAACAGTGACAGAGGAATCAGAGGTAGCCTATTATATATTGTGTCCATCCACGAGAAGAGCACCAGTTCTATTGTGTTTATGTGACTTTATCCCCTCCCTTTGGTTTCCTACCTAGAATTTTAAAGCCCCTGGGCCTGAGCATATTTATCAACATGACCCCAATCATGACAATATGTCACTGCAATTAAGAAACAAATTGTGATATTCAGCTACCCTATAGATTGTAAGCTTGCGAGCAGGGCCTTCCTACCTCTATCACTGTGTGTTATTGCCCAGCAGGGCCGTAACTAGGTGTGTGTGTAGGGGGCACCGCACATAGCACTGCAGGGTAGGAGGTGCTGTTGGCGGCACTTGTCAATTATCTGTTTTTATTACTTTATCACGCTTCCCCCCTTTTTTGAAGCGCAATATCAAATAATTATAAGCTAGAAAATTATAAGTAGAGATGTGCACCGGACATTTTTTGGGTTTTGTGTTTTGGTTTTGGATTCAGTTCCGTGGCCGTGTTTTGGATTCAGACGCGTTTTGGCAAAACCTCCCTGAAATTTTTTTGTTGGATTCGGGTGTGTTTTGGATTCGGGTGTTTTTTTCCAAAACCCCTTCAAAAACAGCTTAAATCATAGAATTTGGGGGGTAATTTTGACCCTATAGTATTATTAACCTCAATAACCACAATTTCCACTCATTTCCAGTCTATTCTGAACACCTCACACATCACAATACTATTTTTAGTCCTAAAATTTGCACCAAGGTCGCTGGATGACTAAGCAAAGCGACCCAAGAGGGCGGCACAAACACCTGGCCCATCTAGGAGTGGCACTGCAGTGTCAGACAGGATGGCACTTAAAAAAATTAGCCCCAAACAGCACATGATGCAAAGAAAAGAGAAAAAGAGGTGCACTGTGGTCGCTGGACGGCTAAGCTAAGCGACACAAACACCTCAATATCACAGGAATTATTTGTTCTAATCAATGGTATTATTGGTCCAAATCACTGGAAGAAAATGACAAAATCACTGGAATTATTTGTTCTAATCAATGGTATTATTGGTCCAAATCACTGGAAGAAAATGACAAAATCACTGGAATTATTTGTTCTAATCAATGGTATTATTGGTCCAAATCACTGGAAGAAAATGACAAAATCACTGGAATTATTTGTTCTAATCAATGGTATTATTGGTCCAAATCACTGGAAGAAAATGACAAAATCACTGGAATTATTCGTTCTAATCAATGGTATTATTGGTCCAAATCACTGGAAGAAAATGGAATGGATGGATACTTGCAGTGACACAGAGCTGCAAGATACAGCAATGGCCTACTGTACAACTATATACTTTTAGTCACCAAAATGCTGCACTGTAATACTAGAAGCTATAGAAAAGTATATATACAGGCTGAGTCTTCCTTATCCAAAATGCTTGGGACCAGAGGTATTTTGGATATGTGATTTTTCCGTATTTTGGAATAATTGCATACCATAATGAGATTTCATGGCGATGGGACCTAAATCTAAGCACAGAATGCATTTATGTTACCTATAAACCATATACACACAGCCTGAAGGTCATTTTAGCCAATATTTTTTATAACTTTGTGCATTAAACAGAGTGTGTCTACATTCACACAATTCATTTATGTTTCATATACACCTTATACACACAGCCTGAAGGTAATTTAATACAATATTTTTAATAACTTTGTGTATTAAACAAAGTTTGTGTACATTAAGCCATCAAAAAACAAAGGTTTCACTATCTCACTCTCACTCAAAAAAGTCCGTATTTCGGAATATTCCGTATTTTGGAATATTTGGATATGGGATACTCAACCTGTATATACTTACATATATATACATTGAATTTGGTGGTGCAGAATTATTTAAAAAACGACAGGGCGTGCAAGAGATGCTGTCGGTGGCCCGAAGAATTGCGGGCCACTTTCAGAATTCAGCCACCGTGTGCCGAAGACTGGAGCACCAGCAAACAGTCCTGAACCTGCCCTGCCATCATCTGAAGCAAGAGGTGGTAACGAGGTGGAATTCAACCCCCTATATGCTTCAGAGGATGGAGGAGCAGCAAAAGGCCATTCAAGCCTATACATCTGCCTACGATATAGGCAAAGGAGGGGGAATGCACCTGACTCAAGTGCAGTGGAGAATGATTTCAACGTTGTGCAAGGTTCTGCAACCCTTTGAACTTGCCACAAGTGAAGTCAGTTCAGACACTGCCAGCCTGAGTCAGGTCATTCCCCTCATCAGGCTTTTGCAGAAGAAGCTGGACACATTGAAGGAGGAGCTAAAACAGAGCGATTCCGCTAGGCATGTGGGACTTGTGGATGGAGCCCTTAATTCGCTTAACCAGGATTCACGGGTGGTCAATCTGTTGAAATCAGAGCACTACATTTTGGCCACCGTGCTCGATCCTAGATTTAAAACCTACATTGGATCTCTCTTTCCGGCAGACACAAGTCTGCAGAGGTTCAAAGACCTGCTGGTGAGAAAATTGTCAAGTCAAGCGGAACGTGACCCGTCAACAGCTCCTCCTTCACATTCTCCCACAACTGGGGGAGCGAGGAAAAGGCTAAGAATTCCGAGCCCACCCTCTGGCGGTGATGCAGGGCAGTCTGGAGCGAGTGGAGAAGATGATGTTCATCAAAATTAATTATAATCAATTCCTCCGTGGAGACATTCACCAGCAATTGCCTCCAGAAAGTACACAGGGACCTGAGATGGTGGATTCCAGTGGGGACAAATTAATAATCTGAGGAGGGGGATGTACACAGTGAAAGGGGTGAGGAATCGGACGATGATGATGAGGTGGACATCTTGCCTCTGTAGAGCCAGTTTGTGCAAGGAGAGATTGATTGCTTCTTTTTTGGTGGGGGCCCAAACCAACCAGTCATTTCAGTCACAGTTGTGTGGCAGACCTTGTCGCTGAAATGATGGGTTTGTTAAAGTGTGCATGTCCTGTTTATACAACATAAGGGTGAGTGGGAGGGCCCAAGGACAATTCCATCTTGCACCTCTTTTTTCTTTTATTTTCCTTTGCATCATGTGCTGTTTGGGGACTATTTTTTTTGAAGTGCCATCCTGCCTGACACTGCAGTGCCACTCCTAGATGGGCCAAGTGTTTGTGTCGGCCACTTGGGTCGCTTAGCTTAGCCATCCAGCGACCTTGGTGCACCTCTTTTTTTCTTTGCATCATGTGCTGTTTGGGGACTATTTGTTTCAAGTGCCATCCTGTCTGACACTGCAGTGCCACTCCTAGATGGGCCAGGTGTTTGTGTCGGCCACTTGGGTCGCTTAGCTTAGTCATCCAGTGACCTCGGTGCAAATTTTAGGACTAAAAATAATATTGTGAGGTGTGAGGTGTTCAGAATAGACTGAAAATGAGTGGAAATTATGGTTATTGAGGTTAATAATACTATGTGATCAAAATGACCCCCAAATTCTATGATTTAAGCTGTTTTTGAGGGGTTTTTGTAAAAAAACACCCGAATCCAAAACACACCCGAATCCGACAAAAAATTTTCAGGGAGGTTTTGCCAAAACGCGTCCGAATCCAAAACATGGCCGCGGAACCAAATCCAAAACCAAAACACAAAACCCGAAAAATGTCCGGTGCACATTACTACTGACAAGCAGTATAGAAGCTATAGAAAAGTATATATAATATTACTGTATATCAGTACAGAGCGGTGTAACTGTGACACATGTGTCCTGACAAGCAGTATAGAAGCTATAGAAAAGTATATATATTATTGTATATATCAGTACAGGGCAGTGTAACTGTGACACATGTGTCCTGACAAGCAGTATAGAAGCTATAGAAAATAAGAAAAGTACATATATTATTGTATATATCAGTACAGACAGAGCAGTGTAACAGTGACCCATGTGTCCTGACAAGCAGTATAGAAGCTATAGAAAAGCATATATAATATTACTGTATATCAGTACAGAGTGGTGTAACTGTGACACGTTTCCTGACAAGCAGTATAAAAGCTATAGAAAAGTATATTTATTATTGTATATATCAGTACAGACTGTAACTGTGACCTATGTGTCCTGACAAGCAGTATAGAAGCTATAGAAAAGTATATATAATATTACTGTATATCAGTACAGAGCGGTGTATAGAAGCAATAGAAAATAAGAAAAGTATATATTATTATTGTATATATCAGTACAGAGTGGTGTAACTGTGACCCATGTGTCCTGACAAGCAGTATAGAAGCTATATAAAATAAGAAAAGTATATATATTATTGTATATATCAGTACAGAGCGGTGTAACTGTGACCCATGTGTCCTGACAAGCAGTATAGAAGCTATAGAAAAGTATATATATTATTGTATATATCAGTACAGAGCAGTGTAACTGTGACACATGTGTCCTGACAAGCAGTATAGAAGCTATAGAAAAGTATATATATTATTGTATATATCAGTACAGAGCAGTGTAACTGTGACCCATGTGTGTCCTGACAAGCAGTATAGAAGCTATAGAAAAGTATATATTATATACTGGTGGTCCCCAGTCCCAACAATGCAGCACACTGATCAGATATTTGCAGCACACTGAGCACAGATATGGAGCATTTTCAGGCAGAGAACGTAGATATTTTCAGCACACTGAGCACAGATTATTTACAGCACACTGAGCACAGATATTTTCTGCACACTGAGCACAGATTATGGAGCTTTTCAGGGAGAACGCTGCCACGTCCTCTCCGTTCAATCTCCAAAGCACGAGTGAAAATGGTGGCGACGAGCGGCTCCTTATATAGAATACGAATCTTGCGAGAATCCGACAGCGGGATGATGACGTTCGGGCACGTTCTGGTTAACCGAGCAAGGCGTGAAGAACTGAGGCTGCCTCGGAACCGTGTAAAATGGGTGAAGTTCGGGGGGCGGGGGGGGGGGGGGGAAGGTTCGGATCACGAGGAACCGAACCCGGTCATCTCTAATTATAACTAATTGAAGTTACATCTTCAACTGTTATTGATTGCAAATTGACTCCTCCTTTCCCCTTCTCATCAACAGGTAAACAATATTGCAGACTATTCCAACTGCTTTTACTGAAATATTACTAGGTAAACAATATTGCAGACTATTCCAACTGCTTTTACTGAAATATTACTAGGTAAACAATATTGCCGACTATTCCAACTACTTTTACTGAAATATTACTAGGTAAACAATATTGCCGACTATTCCAGCTTACACTGCATGGTTAAAACTTTAGAAAGCTGTTCTAAGTGTATTTATAACTGTATTATTATTATTATTATTATTATTATTATTAAGAACTTATAGTGATAGAGTGTGGTTTACTGACCTTACATTTGTTAGATTTGATTAACAGTTTTTGCTGAAGGTGGAGGGTTGCTGTGTGGGAGAGGAGGTTGTAATGAGGATAAAATGTGTTTGTAGACTTATTTATTCAGTATAGGTCAGGACGTCAGTCCTTTAGGACGCTGCAGTGCCTAGTATAAGAAGTGGCTAGTTATAAAGTGGCAGCTAAAATCAATGTCAGTGGTATACCTGTGTTAAACTGAAGGAAAGCAGAAGGCAAACAAACCAACAATAAAACAGAAGGACTGCGTTGCAACCACAAAACTCAGGATCATTATGTGGTCTTTCTTCACCTCTGCCACGAGATCTCCAGGACCAGGCTTACCACCTCTCCGGCTGAGAACATAAAGTCTGCCTCTGGGCCTGACCCTCAGGATGAGCAGGGAACTGTGGGGGGAGAGCACCAGGACCAGGCTCAGCAGGGCATCTCCATTGGTCCTGAGTGTGCTCCAAACATTCTCTTACCCACAAGTACTGTGATCTTAGCAAAATAATGTTATCCCAGTTTTTCCTTCTGCCACTGGTTACCTGCAGTTGTTTTTTTTTTTACCTCCCTGTGTTTTTTTATCTTCCACCCCACTGTGTGCTTTTCTTGTAATTTGTACCACCACTGATTGCACACCCTGCCCTACATACAGGGTACATTATGTTACTACACAAGTGTCAGTTTTCCCATATATGCACCGGGCACTTGTATAGCTCATCTCCCACAGTGTAACCTTCGAAGTGCGCTCAACATGGCTGCCTCATCTGGTATGCTTGTGGATGGGATGAATTGAATTATCTCTCTAGCACAGGGCACCAAAATGTCTAGTTATGGCTCTGTTAACCAGACTTGTTTTTTCACTGTTGTTTCCAATTATTTGTTTTATGTTATCACTGTTTCCAATTGTAAAGCGCAATGGAATTTGCTGCAATTTTAAAAAAACTATTAAATAAATAAATAAATAAATAAATAATAATACCCTGGTGTTACCGTCTGGTAAATGTTAACTTACTGCTTTGCAGGTTCAGAATTGCATTTTCAATAGGGCTTTTCATTATTTCAAAGAGATAGCATTGAATCCCGGCAGGGTCAGGATCCCAACAGTGAAATTGCTGTCAGTGGCATCCCGATGTTCATAATCCCTATGGATCCAGGTAGGTACAGTATTTTTACCTTCCCGCATCCTAACCCTAACCCTCCCCCTTGTAGCCTAACTCTAACCCTCCCCCTAGTGCCTAACCCCAGTACTCACCATCGGGATACATTGGGATTCTGACTGTCAGGATGCCGCTGTCAGCATCCTGAATGTTGTGATCCCGACCTCCAGGATCCTGTATGTTAATTACCAATGCCAGCTGGATAAAGTCTGTAAATTCCCCATAAAAACATGAATCTGTACAGTAAGAATTACAAAACCGAAAATGTAAACTAATGAGTCAGACTGATTTATAGACATCTTACTACCATACATTTTTTTTTTTAGTATTAACACTAAGGAACTGATGGTTGTGTATGATATGTCGGCAATCATACTGTCAACATTCATCATGTAGACAGTGATGAAATGTTGACATGTTACAGTGATGACATGTTATCTCTAGTGGGCAAGCGGTTACTGATGCAGTGCGGCATCTGGGTCCTGGCAGTCATGTGACAGTTACTTCCGGGTCAAAGCTGTGATCCTTTGGTGTTCCAGTGAGTATTTGTCCCCTATCTCTAAACCTAATTCCTACCACTAACCCTTCTTCTAGTGGGTAACCCTTACCACCACACCCCACACAGCATACCCTAACCATCCCAACTGCAGCCTAACCTTAATGTCAACATACTGACAACGTAGACATTTCACATGTCGATATTCTGAGAATGTCAACAGGTTGTTTGACAACATTTTAGCAATGTCAACATCACAACTGTCGTCATTGTGATGTTGACATTGTGAATGGAGACGTTGTTGTTGTTGTTGACTTTTTGACTGCATCCTGAGACTGATGCATAATTGATATTACAGGTATTCCAGTTTGCAGAGTGTTTTCAAAATGGTCATGCTTCAGAACTGAGCACATGTGAGTATAGACATAACTGGACAGCAAGACATCAACACACCCAATGAAGATGATGATTAATAGCAAACCAAGCATACACAAAGGTATCTGCCAAGTTACAAGATACTTATAACTGCAAAAAGGCAAATACTGAAGGCACATTTTTTCCATGCACACAGGGGGGTATATTTACTAAGATTCGTAATTGTCAGGATTTGGAGGGAGATTAAACTAGAGATGAGCGGGTTCGGTTCCTCGGAATCCGAACCCGCCCGAACTTCATGTTTTTTTACACGGGTCCGAGCGACTCGGATCTTCCCGCCTTGCTCGGTTAACCCGAGCGCGCCCGAACGTCATCATCATCACGCTGTTGGATTCTCGCGAGGCTCGGATTCTATCGCGAGACTCGGATTCTATATAAGGAGCCGCGCGTCGCCGCCATTTTTCACACGTGCATTGAGATTCATAGGGAGAGGACGTGTCTGGCGTCCTCTCCGTTTATAGAGATTCGAGAAGAGAGTGAGACAGAGAGAGACACAGTAGTAATTTGGGGAGCATTAGGAGGAGTACTACTACTACTAGTACTTGCTGAAGTGATAGAGAGAGATAGTGTGACTGTATTATCTGACTTGTGGGGGAGACACTGACAGTGGGGAGCAGTTAGAGTCTGAGAGCAGGACTCAGGACTCAGGAGTACATATAACGTACAGTGCACACTTTTGCTGCCAGAGTGCCAGCCACACTGCCATTGTTTGTGACCACACTGACCACCAGTATAATATATATTGTGATTGTCTGCTTAGGACTCAGGAGTACTACTTGCAAGTTGCTGATAGTGTGACCAGTGACCTGACCACCAGTTTAATAAATCACCACCAGTTTATGAGTTTAATATATATTATATATATATATATATAATTGTATATAATATATATATAATATTGTATACCACCTAGCACCTACCCGTGTTTTTTTTTTCTTTTTTCTTTCTTCTTTCTTCTTTATACATACTACTATAGTAGCTTACTGTAGTAGTCTGCGGTGCTGCTGAGCTGACAGTGTCCAGCAGGTCCGTCATCAGTCATTACATAATAAATATATAATATATACCTGTCCGGCTGCAGTACTAGTGATATTATATATACATGTATATTGATTTCATCTCATTATCATCCAGTCTATATTAGCAGCAGACACAGTACGTTAGTCCACGGCTGTAGCTACCTCTGTGTCGGCACTCGGCAGTCCATCCATAATTGTATACCACCTACCCGTGGTTGTTGTTTTTTTCTTTCTTCTTTATACATACTACTATAGTAGCTTACTGTAGCAGTCTGCGGTGCTGCTGAGCTGACAGTGTCCAGCAGGTCCGTCATCAGTCATTACATAATAAATATATAATATATACCTGTCCGGCTGCAGTACTAGTGATATTATATATACATATATATTGATTTCATCTCATTATCATCCAGTCTATATTAGCAGCAGACACAGTACGTTAGTCCATGGCTGTAGCTACCTCTGTGTTGGCACTCGGCAGTCCATCCATAATTGTATACCACCTACCCGTGGTTGTTGTTTTTTTCTTTCTTCTTTATACATACTACTATAGTAGCTTACTGTAGCAGTCTGCGGTGCTGCTGAGCTGACAGTGTCCAGCAGGTCCGTCATCAGTCATTACATAATAAATATATAATATATACCTGTCCGGCTGCAGTACTAGTGATATTATATATACATATATATTGATTTCATCTCATTATCATCCAGTCTATATTAGCAGCAGACACAGTACGTTAGTCCACGGCTGTAGCTACCTCTGTGTCGGCACTCGGCAGTCCATCCATAATTGTATACCACCTACCCGTGGTTGTTGTTTTTTTCTTTCTTCTTTATACATACTACTATAGTAGCTTACTGTAGCAGTCTGCGGTGCTGCTGAGCTGACAGTGTCCAGCAGGTCCGTCATCAGTCATTACATAATAAATATATAATATATACCTGTCCGGCTGCAGTACTAGTGATATTATATATACATATATATTGATTTCATCTAATTATCATCCAGTCTATATTAGCAGCAGACACAGTACGGTAGTCCACGGCTGTAGCTACCTCTGTGTCGGCACTCGGCAGTCCATCCATAAGTATACTAGTATCCATCCATCTCCATTGTTTACCTGAGGTGCCTTTTAGTTGTCCCTATTAAAATATGGAGAACAAAAATGTTGAGGTTCCAAAATTAGGGAAAGATCAAGATCCACTTCCACCTCGTGCTGAAGCTGCTGCCACTAGTCATGGCCGAGACGATGAAATGCCAGCAACGTCGTCTGCCAAGGCCGATGCCCAATGTCATAGTAGAGAGCATGTAAAATCCAAAACACCAAATATCAGTAAAAAAAGGACTCCAAAACCTAAAATAAAATTGTCGGAGGAGAAGCGTAAACTTGCCAATATGCCATTTACCACACGGAGTGGCAAGGAACGGCTGAGGCCCTGGCCTATGTTCATGGCTAGTGGTTCAGCTTCACATGAGGATGGAAGCACTCAGCCTCTCGCTAGAAAAATGAAAAGACTCAAGCTGGCAAAAGCACCGCAAAGAACTGTGCGTTCTTCGAAATCCCAAATCCACAAGGAGAGTCCAATTGTGTCGGTTGCGATGCCTGACCTTCCCAACACTGGACGTGAAGAGCATGCACCTTCCACCATTTGCACGCCCCCTGCAAGTGCTGGAAGGAGCACCCGCAGTCCAGTTCCTGATAGTCAGATTGAAGATGTCAGTGTTGAAGTACACCAGGATGAGGAGGATATGGGTGTTGCTGGCGCTGGGGAGGAAATTGACCAGGAGGATTCTGATGGTGAGGTGGTTTGTTTAAGTCAGGCACCCGGGGAGACACCTGTTGTCCGTGGGAGGAATATGGCCATTGACATGCCTGGTGAAAATACCAAAAAAATCAGCTCTTCGTTGTGGAAGTATTTCAACAGAAATGCGGACAACAGGTGTCAAGCCGTGTGTTGCCTTTGTCAAGCTGTAATAAGTAGGGGTAAGGACGTTAACCACCTCGGAACATCCTCCCTTATACGTCACCTGCAGCGCATTCATAATAAGTCAGTGACAAGTTCAAAAACTTTGGGTGACAGCGGAAGCAGTCCACTGACCAGTAAATCCCTTCCTCTTGTAACCAAGCTCACGCAAACCACCCCACCAACTCCCTCAGTGTCAATTTCCTCCTTACCCAGGAATGCCAATAGTCCTGCAGGCCATGTCACTGGCAATTCTGACGAGTCCTCTCCTGCCTGGGATTCCTCCGATGCATCCTTGAGTGTAATGCCTACTGCTGCTGGCGCAGCTGTTGTTGCTGCTGGGAGTCGATCGTCATCCCAGAGGGGAAGTCGGAAGACCACTTGTACTACTTCCAGTAAGCAATTGACTGTCCAACAGTCCTTTGCGAGGAAGATGAAATATCACAGCAGTCATCCTGCTGCAAAGCGGATAACTGAGGCCTTGACAACTATGTTGGTGTTAGACGTGCGTCCGGTATCCGCCGTTAGTTCACAGGGAACTAGACAATTTATTGAGGCAGTGTGCCCCCGTTACCAAATACCATCTAGGTTCCACTTCTCTAGGCAGGCGATACCGAGAATGTACACGGACGTCAGAAAAAGACTCACCAGTGTCCTAAAAAATGCAGCTGTACCCAATGTCCACTTAACCACGGACATGTGGACAAGTGGAGCAGGGCAGGGTCAGGACTATATGACTGTGACAGCCCACTGGGTAGCTGTATGGACTCCCGCCGCAAGAACAGCAGTGGCGGCACCAGTAGCAGCATCTCGCAAACGCCAACTCTTTCCTAGGCAGGCTACGCTTTGTATCACCGCTTTCCAGAATACGCACACAGCTGAAAACCTCTTACGGCAACTGAGGAAGATCATCGCGGAATGGCTTACCCCAATTGGACTCTCCTGTGGATTTGTGGCATCGGACAACGCCAGCAATATTGTGTGTGCATTAAATATGGGCAAATTCCAGCACGTCCCAAGTTTTGCACATACCTTGAATTTGGTGGTGCAGAATTTTTTAAAAAACGACAGGTGTGTGCAAGAGATGCTGTCGGTGGCCAGAAGAATTGCGGGACACTTTCGGCGTACAGGCACCACGTACAGAAGACTGGAGCACCACCAAAAACAACTGAACCTGCCCTGCCATCATCTGAAGCAAGAAGTGGTAACGAGGTGGAATTCAACCCTCTATATGCTTCAGAGGTTGGAGGAGCAGCAAAAGGCCATTCAAGCCTATACAATTCAGCACGATATAGGAGGTGGAATGCACCTGTCTCAAGCGCAGTGGAGAATGATTTCAACGTTGTGCAAGGTTCTGATGCCCTTTGAACTTGCCACACGTGAAGTCAGTTCAGACACTGCCAGCCTGAGTCAGGTCATTCCCCTCATCAGGCTTTTGCAGAAGAAGCTGGAGACATTGAAGGAGGAGCTAACACAGAGCGATTCCGCTAGGCATGTGGGACTTGTGGATGGAGCCCTTAATTCGCTTAACAAGGATTCACGGGTGGTCAATCTGTTGAAATCAGAGCACTACATTTTGGCCACCATGCTCGATCCTAGATTTAAAGCCTACCTTGGATCTCTCTTTCCGGCAGACACAAGTCTGCTGGGGTTCAAAGACCTGCTGGTGAGAAAATTGTAGAGATGAGCGGGTTCGGTTTTACTCGGTTTTACTCGGTTCTCAAAACGGCATCTAATTGGCTCACGGATGTCACGTGTTTTGGATAGCCAATAAGATTCGGTTTTGAGAACCGAGTAAAACCGAATCCGCTCATCTCTAGAAAATTGTCAAGTCAACGAAACGCGACCTGTCAACATCTCCTCCTTCACATTCTCCCGCAACTGGGGGTGCGAGGAAAAGGCTCAGAATTCCGAGCCCACCCACTGGCGGTGATGCAGGGCAGTCTGGAGCGACTGCTGATGCTGACATCTGGTCCGGACTGAAGGACCTGACAACGATTACGGACATGTCGTCTACTGTCACTGCATATGATTCTCTCACCATTGAAAGAATGGTGGAGGATTATATGAGTGACCGCATCCAAGTAGGCACGTCACACAGTCCGTACTTATACTGGCAGGAAAAAGAGGCAATTTGGAGGCCCTTACACAAACTGGCTTTATTCTACCTAAGTTGCCCTCCCACAAGTGTGTACTCCGAAAGAGTGTTTAGTGCCGCCGCTCACCTTGTCAGCAATCGGTGTACGAGGTTACATCCAGAAAATGTGGAGAAGATGATGTTCATTAAAATGAATTATAATCAATTCCTCCGTGGAGACATTGACCAGCAGCAATTGCCTCCACAAAGTACACAGGGAGCTGAGATGGTGGATTCCAGTGGGGACGAATTGATAATCTGTGAGGAGGGGGATGTACACGGTGATATATCGGAGGATGATGATGAGGTGGACATCTTGCCTCTGTAGAGCCAGTTTGTGCAAGGAGAGATTAATTGCTTCTTTTTAGGGGGGGTCCAAACCAACCCGTCATTTCAGTCACAGTCGTGTGGCAGACCCTGTCACTGAAATGATGGGTTGGTTAAAGTGTGCATGTCCTGTTTATACAACATAAGGGTGGGTGGGAGGGCCCAAGGACAATTCCATCTTGCACCTCTTTTTTCTTTCATTTTTATTTGCGTCATGTGCTGTTTGGGGAGTGTTTTTTGGAAGGGCCATCCTGCGTGACACTGCAGTGCCACTCCTAGATGGGCCCGGTGTTTGTGTCGGCCACTAGGGTCGCTAAGCTTAGTCACACAGCTACCTCATTGCGCCTCTTTTTTTCTTTGCGTCATGTGCTGTTTGGGGAGGGTTTTTTGGAAGGGACATCCTGCGTGACACTGCAGTGCCACTCCTAGATGGGCCCGGTGTTTGTGTCGGCCACTAGGGTCGCTTATCTTACTCACACAGCTACCTCATTGCGCCTCTTTTTTTCTTTGCGTCATGTGCTGTTTGGGGAGGGTTTTTTGGAAGGGACATCCTGCGTGACACTGCAGTGCCACTCCTGGATGGGCCAGGTGTTTGTGTCGGCCACTAGGGTCGCTTAGCTTACTCACACAGCTACCTCATTGCGCCTCTTTTTTTCTTCTTTGCGTCATGTGCTGTTTGGGGAGTGTTTTTTGGAAGGGCCATCCTGCGTGACACTGCAGTGCCACTCCTAGATGGGCCTGGTGTTTGTGTCGGCCACTAGGGTCGCTAAGCTTAGTCACACAGCTACCTCATTGCGCCTCTTTTTTTCTTTGCGTCATGTGCTGTTTGGGGAGGGTTTTTTGGAAGGGACATCCTGCGTGACACTGCAGTGCCACTCCTAGATGGGCCCGGTGTTTGTGTCGGCCACTAGGGTCGCTTATCTTACTCACACAGCTACCTCATTGCGTTTTTTTTTTTCTTTGCGTCATGTGCTGTTTGGGGAGGGTTTTTTGGAAGGGACATCCTGCGTAACACTGCAGTGCCACTCCTAGATGGGCCCGGTGTTTGGGTCGGCCACTAGGGTCGCTTATCTTACTCACACAGCTACCTCATTGCGCCTCTTTTTTTCTTTGCGTCATGTGCTGTTTGGGGAGGGTTTTTTGGAAGGGACATCCTGCGTGAGACACTGCAGTGCCACTCCTAGATGGGCCCGGTGTTTGTGTCGGCCACTAGGGTCGCTTATCTTACTCACACAGCTACCTCATTGCGCCTCTTTTTTTCTTTGCGTCATGTGCTGTTTGGGGAGGGTTTTTTGGAAGGGACATCCTGCGTGACACTGCAGTGCCACTCCTAGATAGGCCAGGTGTTTGTATCGGCCACTAGGGTCGCTTAGCTTACTCACACAGCTACCTCATTGCGCCTCTTTTTTTCTTCTTTGCGTCATGTGCTGTTTGGGGAGTGTTTTTTGGAAGGGACATCCTGCGTGACACTGCAGTGCCACTCCTAGATGGGCCAGGTGTTTGTGTCGGCCACTAGGATCGCTTAGCTTACTCACACAGCTACCTCATTGCGCCTCTTTTTTTCTTCTTTGCGTCATGTGCTGTTTGGGGAGTGTTTTTTGGAAGGGACATCCTGCGTGACACTGCAGTGCCACTCCTAGATGGGCCAGGTGTTTGTGTCGGCCACTAGGGTCGCTTAGCTTACTCACACAACTACCTCATTGCGCCTCTTTTTTTCTTCTTTGCGTCATGTGCTGTTTGGGGAGGGTTTTTTGGAAGGGACATCCTGCGTGACACTGCAGTGCCACTCCTAGATGGGCCAGGTGTTTGCGTCGGCCACTAGGGTCGCTTAGCTTAGTCATCCAGCGACCTCGGTGCAAATTTTAGGACTAAAAATAATATTGTGAGGTGTGAGGTATTCAGAATAGACTGAAAATGAGTGGAAATTATGGTTTTTGAGGTTAATAATACTTTGGGATCAAAATGACCCCCAAATTCTATGATTTAAGCTGTTTTTTAGTGTTTTTTGAAAAAAACACCCGAATCCAAAACACACCCGAATCCGACAAAAAAAATTCGGTGATGTTTTGCCAAAACGCGGTCGAACCCAAAACACGGCCGCGGAACCGAACCCAAAACCAAAACACAAAACCCGAAAAATTTCAAGTGCACATCTCTAGATTAAACACGAATGACATTGAATGTGTAACTTTTTATTTTTTTTACGCCTCATTTACTATGCTGTCGTATTCTGCATTGTCGTGTTTTCCGATGTCGAGGTCATTCGTAATGTCTGGCAGTGTTTTACGGGAGTGATTAGTAAAACACTGCCGGACTTAACACAATGAATCTCAGCCGGATCAGTGTGATCCGTGCAGGGCTTCATTGTGTACCTTAAAAGAAGTGTGGAAAGTGTTAAAAATCCCCCCAAAAAATTGCGTGGGGTCCCCCCTCTTAAGCATAACCAGCCTTGGGCTCTTTGATCCGGTCCTGGTTGTAAAAATACGGGGGGGAAATTGACAGGGGTTCCCCATATTTTAACAACCAGCACCGGGCTCTGCACCTGGTCCTGGTGCAAAATATACGGGAGACAAAAGATGTAGGGGTCCCCGTATTTTTTACACCAGCACCGGGCTCCACTAGTCAGAGATAATGCCACAGCTGAGGGACACTTTTATATTGGTCCATGCGGCCGTGGCATTACCCCCCCAACTAGTCACTCCTGGCCGGGGTACCCTGGAGGAGTGGGGACCCCTTAAATCAAGAGGTCCCCCCCCACCAGCCACCCAAGGACCAGGGGTGAAGCCCGAGGCTGTCCCCCCATCCAAGGGCGGTGGATGGGAGGCTGATAGCCTTTTGTGTAAAAAAAATATATTGATATATTGTTTTTTTTGTAGCAGAACTACAAGTCCCAGCAAGCCTCCCCCGCAAGCTGGTACTTGGAGAACCACAAGTACTAGCATGCGGGGGGATAATGGGGCCCACTGGTACCTGTAGTTCTACTACAAAAAAATACCCAAATAAAAACAGAACACACACACCGTGAAAGTAAAAGTTTATTAAACATACATGCACACTTACATACATACGTACTTACCTATGTTGACACAAAGCAGTCGGTCCTCTTCTCCAGTAGAATCCAGGGGTAACTGTAAATAAAATTATACTTACAAAAAATCCGGGGTGGATCGGTCCTCTTCTTAAAAGTTATAATCCAGGGACTTGGTAAAATAAAAAAACGGAAAACCCGGAACACGCACTGAAAGGAGTCCCATGTTTACACATGGAACCCCTTTCCCTGTCTGGCGGGACCCCCCGTGACTCCTGTCAAAGAAGGTCCCTTCAGCCAATCAGGGAGCGCCACGTCATGGCACTCTCCTGATTGGCTGTGCGCACCTGAACTGTCAGTCAGGCTGCGCACTGTAGATACAATGACGTGGCGCTCCCTGATTGGCTGAAGGGACCCTCTTTGACAAGAGTCACGGGGGGTCCCGCCAGATGGGGAAAGGGGTTCCATGTGTAAACATGGGACCCCTTTCAGTGCGTGGTCTGGGTTTTCCATTTTTATTTATTACCAAGTCCCTGGATTATAACTTTTAAGAAGAGGACCGATCTACCCCGGATTTTTTGTAAGTATAATTTTATTTACAGGTACCCCTGGATTTTACTGGAGAAGAGGACCGACTGCTTCATGTCAACATAGATAAGTATGTATGTATGTAAGTGTGCATGTATGTTTAATAAACTTTTACTTTCAAGGTGTGTGTTCTGTTTTTATTTGGGTATTTTTTTGTAGTAGAACTACAGGTACCAGCGGGGCGTTTCCCCCCCGCATGCTGGTACTTGTGGTTCTCCAAGTACCAGCTTGCGGGGAGGCTTGCTGGGACTTGTAGTTCTGCTACAAAAAACTATTCTTTTTTTTACACAAAAGGCTATCAGCCTCCCATCTGCCATCCTTGGATGGGGGGACAGCCTCGGGCTTCACCCCTGGTCCTTGGGTGGCTGGTGGAGGGGGACCCCTTGATTTAAGGGGTCCCCACTCCTCCAGGGTACCCCAGCCAGGGGTGACTAGTCGGTGATTTAATGCCAGGGCCGCAGGGACCAATATAAAAGTGTCCCCCGGCTGTGGCATTATCTCTCTGACTAGTGGAGCCCGGTGCTGGTGTGTAAAATATGGGGGACCCCTATGTTTTTTGTCCCCGCATTTTTTCACCAGTACCAGGCGCAGAGCCCAGTGCTGGTTGTTAAAATATGGGGGAACCCCAGTCAATTTCCCCCCCGTATTTTTACAACCAGGACCGGCTCAAAGAGCCCGAGGCTGGTTATGCCCTCACGCATTTTTTTTCTGATTTTTAAATCTTTCCCACCCCTTTCCACTGATAAACATGCACGGATCTCACAGATCCGTGCATGCCTATCAGAACACGGTAAAAAAAAAAGCAGGTCTACTTGAAAACTGATTTTTTTTTTACGATTTGTATTTTTTCACGCCAGTGTTTGGCTATTGCCGGCAGTGATTGTGAATTCAATTTTTTTGTAAATTACCGAGTTGTATAAAATAACAGGCGTGTTTGACCGATGGTGTATTCATTCGTATTTTTTTTCTTTGCCTTCAAAAAAAAATACGAATGCCCTCATCACTGCCGAGATTTGTGTTTAGTAAATTCCCGAGATGACACTTTGAAGAAAAAATACCAATTCAGTCAAAATCAGGACTTTAGTAAATATACCCCAGGGTCTGATTCAGAGATGTACACTAACCCGATGGTTAGCACACATCTTCGATGGTGGGAGGACTGTGCATGCACAGAATGTGTTCTGTGCATGTGCAGCCCTCCATCTGTTAGTCCGTAGATTGACAAGCTGCTGCGTTTGTGAGGCGGAGAGGGTGCGTTCCTTGCCAGTGTTCCTGGAAACAGCGGGGGGGGGGCGATGGTTGTGATGGTGATCCGGAGCAGCGTCTGCAGACTCTGCACTCGGATTGCAAATTAAATGCAGGAGATGTCTATTTCATATAGACAACTCATGCTGCAATGCATTTTGATGTACGTAATTGCTTGTATACGGCTTTGCAATTTTGTCCATCTCTGAATCAGGCCCACAGTTCAGGAACGACATCTGCCCAATATACTTACAATTCTGCATCAAGTCCTGTGTTTTCCTTACTTGTTCTAAAATATATAAATCTGCTTGGTTAAACGTTATTTGTGCTCCTGGTTTGTTATATATATATATATATATATATATATATATAAAATAAGATTTTAAACCTACTGGTAAATCTTTTTCTCGTAGTCCATATAGGATGCTGGGGACTCCGTAAGGACCATGGGGATAGACGGGCTCCGCAGGAGACATGGGCACTTTAAGAAAGACTTTAGATCTGGTGTGCACTGGCTCCTCCCTCTATGCCCCTCCTCCAGACCTCAGTTAGAGAAACTGTGCCCAGAGGAGACGGACAGTACGAGGAAAGGATTTTTGTTAATCCAAGGGCAAGATTCATACCAGCCACACCAATCACACCGTATAACTTGTGATATACTTTCCAGTTAACAGTATGAAAACGACATAGCATCAGTCCAAGATCGATGAGACTATAACATAACCCGTATTTAAGCGATAACTATATATAAGTCTTGCAGAAGTAGTCCGCACTTGGGACGGGCGCCCAGCATCCTCTATGGACTACAAGAAAAAGATTTACAGGTAGGTTTAAAATCTTATTTTCTCTTACGTCCTAGAGGATGCTGGGGACTCCGTAAGGACCATGGGAATTATACCAAAGCTCCCAAATGGGCGGGAGAGTGCGGATGACTCTGCAGCACCGATTGAGCAAACAGGAGGTCCTCCTCAGCCAGGGTATCAAACTTATAGAACTTTGCAAAGGAGTTTGAACCCGACCAAGTAGTAGCTCGGCACAGCTTTAGCGCCGAGACCCCTCTGGCAGCCGCCCAAAAAGAGCCCACCTTCCTAGTGGAATGGGCCTTGACCGATTTAGGTAACGGCAATCCCGGCGTAGAATGCGCCTGCTGAATCGTGTTACAGATCCAGCGAGCAATAGTCTACTTTGAAGCAGGGGCACCAATCTTGTTGGTTGCAAACATGACAAACAGTGCTTCTGTTTTTCTGACTGTAGCCGATCTGGCAACGTAAATTTTCAAAGCCCTGACCACATCAAGGGACTCGAAATCCTCCAAGTCACGCGTAGCCACAGGCACCACAATAGTTCATATGAAAGGATGAAACCACTTTTGGCAGGAATTGAGGACGGGTCCGCAATTCCGCTCTATCCATATGGAAACCAGATAGGGGCTTTTATGTGATAAAGCCGCTAATTCCAACACTCGCCTAGCCGAAGCCAAGGCTAATAATATGACCACCTTCCAAGTGAGATTTTTCAACTCCACCGTTTTAAGTGGTTCAAACCAGTGTGACTTAATGAAACTTAACACCACGTTAAGGTCCCAAGTCGTCACCGGAGGTACAAAAGGAGGCTGAATATGCAGTACTCCCTTCACAAAAGTTTGTACTTCAGGGAGAGAGGCCAATTCCTTTTGAAAGAAAATGGATAAGGCCGAAATCTGAACTTTAGTAGATCCTAATTTTTGGCCGAAATTCACTCCAGTTTGCAGGAAGTGAAGGAAACGGCCCAGATGGAATTCTTCCGTAGGAGCATTCCTGGCCTCACACCAAGAAACATATTTTTGCCATATACGGTGATAATGTTTAGATGTCATGTCCTTCCTAGCCTTTATTAGCGTAGGAATGACCTCATCCGGAATACCCTTATCCGCTAGGATTCGGCGTTCAACCGCCATGCCATCCAACGCAGCTGCGGTAAGTCTTGGAATAGACATGGCCCCTGTTGCAACCGGTCCTGTCTTAGAGGAAGAGGCCACGGATCTTCTGTGAGCATTTACTGCAGATCCGAATACCAGGTCCTTCTTGGCCAATATGGAACAATGAGGATTGTTCTCATTCCTCTCCCTCCTACCATTCTCAACACCTTGGGTATGAGAGGAAGAGGGGGAAATACATAGACCGACTGGAACACCCACGGTGTCACTAGGGCATCTACAGCTACTGCCTGAGGGTCTCTTGACCTGGTGCAATACCTCTGTAGCTTCTTGTTGAGGCGGGATGCCATCATGTCTATCTGTGGCAGTTCCCACTGACTTGCAATCTGTGCGAAGGCTTCCTAAAGATGTCCTCTCTTGGATGCAGGTCGTGTTTGCTGAGGAAGTCTGCTTCTCAGTTTTCCACTCCCGGAATGAACTGCTGAAAATGCGCTTACATGATTTTTCGCCCAGCGGAGAATCCTGGTGGCTTCTGCCATTTCCACTCTGCTCTTTGTGCCGCCTTGGTGGTTTACATGAGCCACTGCGGTGATGTTGTCTGACAGGATCAGAACCGGTAGGTCGCAAAGCAATGTTTCCGCTTGCCGAAGGGCGTTGTATATGGCCCTCAGCTCCAGGATGTTGATTTGAATACAAGTTTTTTGACTTGACCCAAAGACCTTGGAAGTTTCTTCCCTGTGTGACTGCTCCCCCACCTCGGAGGCTCGCGTCCGTGGCTACCAGAATCCAGTCCTGGATGGCGAACCTGCGACCCTGCAGAAGGTGAGCACTCTGCAGCCACCATAGGAGAGACACCCTGGCCCTAGGGGACAGGGTGATTAACTGATGCATCTGTAGCTGTGATCCGGACCACTTGTTCCGTAGATCCCATTGGAAAGTCCTCGCATAGAACCTGCTGAAGGGAATGGCTCCGTAAGATGCCACCATCTTTCCCAGGACCCGAGTGCAGTGATGCACTGACACCTGTTTTGGCTTTAATAGGTTTTTTACCAGAGTCATTAGTTCCTGGGCCTTCTCTATCGGAAGATAAACCCATTTCTGGTCCGTATTCAGAATCATACCCAAGAAGGGCAGACGAGTCATAGGAACCAACTGTGACTTCGGGATATTGAGAATCCAGCCGAGTTGCTGTGACACCTTCAGCGAAATTGACACGCTGTTCAACAACTGCTCTTTTGATCTCGCCCTTATTAGGAGATCGTCCAAGTATGGGATAATTGTGACTCCTTGCTTGCGTAGGAGCACCATCATTTCTGCCAATTACCCTGAAATTGTTAATGACAATACTGTACCGTAATTCTCAGGTACGCCTGATGGGGTGGATAAATGGGAACATGAAGGTATGCAGCCTTTATGTCTAGATACACCATAAAATCCCCCCTCTTCCAGGCTGGCGATGATCGCTCTGAGCGATTCCACCTTGAATTTGAACCTTTTCAAGTATAGGTTCAGAGATTTTAATTTTAAAATAGGTCTGACCAAACCGTCCGGTTTCGGGACTACAGCCAAGGTTGAGTAATATCCCCTTCCTTGTTGAAGGATGGGAACCTTGAGCACCACCTGTTGGAGATACAATGTGTGAATTGTATTTAATATTATCTCCCTTTCTGGGGGAGAAGCCGGTAGGGCCGATAAGGAAAACCGGCGAGGAGGCACCTCTTCGAATTCCAGCTTGTAACCCTGAGAAACAATTTCTATTGCCCAGGGATCCACCTGTGAGTGAACTCAGATGTGCTCCCACTGGGGCGGACTCCCTTAGCGGAGCCCCAGCGTTATGCAGTGGATTTAGTAGAGGCCGGGGAGGACTTCTGTTCCTGGGAACTAGCTGTGCCCTGCGCCCTTACCACTGGTAAGAAAGGACGCTCCTCGTACTTTCTTGTTTTTCTGCGACCAAAAGGACTGCATTTGATAATGTCGTGCTTTCTTAGGCTGTGAGGGAATATAAGGCAAAAGATCAGATTTACCAGCTATAGCTGTGGAGACCAGGTCCGAGAGCCCTTCTTCACACAATTCCTCACCCTTGAAGGTAAAACCTCCATATGCCTCTTTTAGTCGGCATCACCTGTCCATTGCATGTTCCACAGGACACGTCTAGCAGAAATCGACATAGCGTTGACTCTAGAACCCAGTAGACCAATGTCTCTTTGAGCATGTCTTATATATAAGACAGCATCTTTTATATATCCTAGGGTCAATAACATGGTATCCTTATCTAAGGTTTCAATTTCCGCTGATAAGGTATCTGTCCACGCTGCTACAGCACTATAAACCCCTGCCGACACAATTGCCGGTCTGAGTAGTGTACCAGAATGTGTGTAAATGGACTTCAAAGTACTTTTCCGCATGCTATCTGCAGTATCCCTGAGGGTAGCTGTATCTTGGTATGTCAGCGCTACCTTTTGGGGAAACGTGTCAACGCCTTGTCCACCCTAGGGGAGGATTCCCATCGTATCCTGGCCCTAGCAGGGAAAGGATACGCCATGAGAATTCTTTTGGGAAACTGCAGTTTCTTGTCTGGAGATTCCCGCTCTTTTTCACACAATTCATTTGGTTCATGAGAGGGGGAAATGTTATGTCAGCTTTCTTCCCCTTAAACATGTGTACCCTCGTGTCAGGGACAGATGGGTCATCAGTGATATGCAAAACATCTTTTATTACAATAATCATATATTGAATACTTTTCTGCCAGTTTTGGCTGTAACTTTGTATCATCGTAGTCGACACTGGAGTCAGACTCCGTGTCGGTATCAGTGTCTATTATTTTGGATAGTGGGCGTTTTGAGACTCTGAAGGTCCCTGCGACATAGGGACAGACATGGGTAGATTCCCTGTCTGTTCTCTAATCGTTTGTGCAATAAATTTACCTCAGCACTTAATTCCACATATCCAGTCAGGTGTCGGCGTTGTCGACGGAGACACCACACACACACATTTGCTCCATCTCCTCCTTAGAAGAGCCTTTTACCTCAGACATGTCGACACACACATACCGACACACCACACACTCAGGGAATCCTCTTATCTGAAGACAGTTCCCCCACAAGGCCCTTTGGAGAGACAGAGAGAGAGTATGCCAGCACACACCCATCGCTAATACCCTAGGAAAAACACACAATGTGTTTACCCAGTAGCGCTGTAATACTATTATTTGCTGCCAATTATGTGCCCCCCCCCCTCTTCTCTGAAACCCCCTTTCACCGTGGATAAGCAGGGGAGAGTCCGGGGAGCTTCCTCTCAGCTGTGCTGTGGAGAAAATGGCGCTGGTGAGTGCTGAGGGAGAAGCCCCGCCCCCTCTGTCCCGCTTAAATACAATAAAAACTGGCGGGGGCTCTTTATATATACAGTGCCTAGCTGTATATATATCTCTTTTGCCAGAAATGAGGTTTATATTGCTGCCCAGGGCGCCCCCCCTGTGCCCTGCACCCTTACAGTGACTGCCGTGTGTGAGGTGTGTGGGAGCAATGGCGCACAGCTGCACTGCTGTGCGTTACCTCAGTGAAGATCATGAAGTCTTCTTTTCTTCTCAAACTCACCCGGCTTCTATCTTCCGGCTCTGTGAGGAGGACGGTGGCGCGGCTCCGGGATGAACTCCAGGGTAAGACCTGTGTTCTGACTCCCTCTGGAGCTAATGGTGTCCAGTAGCCTAAGAAGCAGAGCCTCGAAACTCACAGAAGTAGGTCTGCTTCTCTCCCCTCAGTCCCTCGATGCAGGGAGTCTGTTGCCAGCAGGCTCCCTGAAAATAAAAAACCTAACAAATATACTTTTTGTCAGAAAGCTCAGGAGAGCTCTCTGAAAAGCACCCAGTCTCCACTGGGCACAGTATCAAACTGGAGGAGGGGCATAGAGGGAGGAGCCAGTGCACACCAGATCTAAAGTCTTTCTTAAAGTGCCCATGTCTCCTGCGGAGCCCGTCTATCCCCATGGTCCTTACAGAGTCCCCAGCATCCTCTAGGACGTAAGAGAAATATACAGTATATATATATATATATATATATATATAATGACATTGTATTCACAACCTCCATACATTGTTAGAGTGATAACTTAATTTTTCAGTTTGGGGTATATAATATTCTAAAGCTGTGCACTGCTTTTTGTAGCTCTATAAATCATTATTCACAGACACAGATTTAATCAAAGCTGTACAAGCATTATAAAGCTCCATAACAAATGTTACATTTTAATGAGAAGTAAGAGCAACTGCTAAATGTTACAATTGTGTAATAATGTAGACACAATGACTGCAATACATTGCAAAACTCACACATCTCAGAAAAGAGATTAACGTGACATACACTATACTTGATAAATCTGGCCTTCAAATCCAAGGTCAGTGTTTAATAGAAAAAATAATTAAGGTAATGCTTAAAACACATCCAGGAGGAAATGTGTGAGTGTGTGTTTTTCCCATATTCATCCACATTTTGTAGTAAATTAGAAATTTCATTACTAGATCTAGCAGTGACAGCTAAGAAAGTAGACTGTACAAGAAGACACTTCTCTTTTAAATCATCAAATGAACAATGTGGTTTCAACATCAGCTTTTTAAGTATATATAATTCTTTATCTGCCAATGCTTAAACAGTTTGAAGGACATAATACTGTACATAAAGTTTCATGGGCTCAGGGGCAGGTATAGAGTCTGTCTCCTCTCCCTAGATCTCCTCTTCACTAAACTGTTTACCTTTACCCCCACTTTATTACATGTTCACTTTCTTTTCACTCATTGGGGGGAATTCAATTGTTTGAATGTCTATTAGATAGGAAAAAACAGACACCCAACTGACTTTTCAAACAATTGAATACCCCCCATTAAATTCCATATACTGTACATGAATGATACTGTGTTAGGAAAATAAGATGCACGCCACTGGATACAATTTCTGACTTCTGAGTGAATAATATATTTCTTCTGTAACTGGTATTTTAGGCACGTTAACCCACCAAGCTTACTTAACATCAGCATATGTATCAGAACACAACCATTGATATGAATTGCTTGGCCTGTTTTGAATCAACATAGTGTAAGGTCGTGTTTCTTTTTATTTGTAAATTAATATCTTGGTGATGTCTTGAGCAGTATAGTATTAACAAAATTCCCAAGCAGAGACTAATGTCTTTCTGTATGCCTCCACAACACCCAAGAAAAGGAAGAACCTTTGGTTACAGTATACTTCATTTGACCACACATTGCTTCTGGTTGAGTCAAGAGAAGCCAGGTAATAGAAAAACAGACAAGTGGTGCTATTTTTTATGTCTGGATGTTAGGTAAACTGATTTAACCTAGGCCTGTATACAGTAGCACAGACTAGGATATACTATAAGTCACTTTGATTGGAGGTATAGCTATCACTTCACTATATTTTTTAGATACTTTGGGATACTTTAATTTCTACATTTAATCAATTCTTCACAATTCCCAATCAAGATTAGCAGATCTTGTTTATATCTCTCACAAATACCTGGAGAAGGATATTGAGGAGTGTACTGCTTTGATTTCTATGATGCTGAACTGCCCTGAATAAGGCCAAACAGGATACAAAGAAATATTCCCCATATAATAGATGTTTTCTATGATTGATTTACCTTGACTTACTGATCTACACCATGAGGAGTAATTATCTTGAGTTTTTAAGAAACATAGAATGTGACGGCAGATAGAAGCACTTGGCCCATTTAGTCTGCTACTTTTTTACCATAGTTTTACCTTAAACCTTACTTGATCCTTATTTCTTTGTAAGGATATCCTTATGTCTATACCATGCATGCTTAAATTTCTCTACTGTCTTGGCCTCTACCACTTCTGATGGGAGGCTATTCCACTTGTCCGCTACTCTTTCTGTGAAGTAATTTTTCCTCAAATTTCCCCTGAACCTCCCTCCCTCCAGTCTCAATGCATGTCCTTGTGTTCTAATACTTCTCTTCATTTGAATGTTTCCCTCCATGACTATGTTAGAACCCTTGATGTATTTGAAAGTTTCTATCATGTCCCCCCTCTTTCCCTTCTCTGCTCCAAACTATACATATTGAGATTATTTAGTCTTTCTGGGTATGTTTTGTTATGTACTGTAGGCCATGCACCATTTTAGTTGCCCTTCTTTGTACAGTCTCTAAAGTATTGATATCCTTCCGTTTTTGAGGAAACATGGATACTGATTGACCCCCAAGAGAGGTTTTCTGGAGTGAGAGGGGAAATATGTCAAGCACCAACATCCATTTATCCACATGGGACAAAAGTCTGTAAAGGACATTCAGTTATAAGGTGTATTAGATGTATAAATCCCAATTAGGAGCAATTATCTATTTTTGTATATAGTTATATTCTAAAACAAGACGGTCTGTTGAACCTGATTTCCCGGTTCTTGACCTGGTTTACTTGCAGCCTGATATCTTATCTGACCTTATACTACTGACCTGGGTTGTCTGATCCTGTTGTACCTGCTGCCTGCATAGAACTTGGGTTGTTTATTAGATCACATGCTTTCTTTCCTGTTGTTAGATTGCCTGACAATGGGGGTCATTCCGAGTTGATCGTAGCTGTGCTAAATTTAGCACAGCTACGATCAGGCACTCAGACATGCGGGGGGACGCCCAGCACAGGGCTAGTTTGCCCCGCATGTCACTGCCGGCATCCCCCGCAGAAGTGCAAAATCATCGCACAGCGGCGATGCTTTTGCATTTGAGGAGTAACTCCCGGCCAGAGAAGCTCCTGCGGCTGGCCGGGAGAACCTCCTCGATGCCCTGGGTCGCAACGGCTGCGTGTGATGTCACACAGCCATTGCGGCCCACCCCCAACACCTGCGTTGGCCGGACCGCGCCCCCTAAATGGTGGCTTAACGCCGCCGTCCAGCCCCCTCCCACCCAGCGACCACCTTGGCCATCTGGCATGCGCTGGCACACTGACGCATCGGCACATGCACAGTACTGACCCAATCGCACTGCTGCGATAAACTTCAGCATGCGATCTGGTCAGAATGACCCCCAATAGCTTAAGTGATGTAGCCAGCTTTTATAATGTTGGGGAGAGAACATGGAAAAATAGGCTCACCAGGCTCAGTTATTTCCAATGTGCCCCTTATAAGGTTCATCAGACCCCCACAAGCCCCCCATTCGTTTGTCCTTTTTTGTACCCCAATCTGTATGTCCAATATTGTCATCATCCCCTGCACAGTATTGCGCTACCCCATCTGTATATCCTGTATTGTACCCTCCCTGCCTCACCTGTTTGATCTGTATTATGTTCTATATCCCCATTGAAAAAGCTCACGTATGTCCTTTATTATGCCCTTCCCCTCCCATCATCTGCATGTCCTGTAGTGTACACCTCTCCATTTTTAGTTTTTTTTTATACTGTGCACCGCGCTCCCTCTGTATGCCATGTACTATGCTTCCCGCCAATTTGAATGTTTTGTTTTGTTCTTTTTTCACTCACTCCAGTCTCTATGTTTTGTACTGTGCTTTCCACATCAACCCTCTTCACTTACCTCATGCATGCCGTATTCGTGGGCTTCTTCAGTCCTCTATAGTGGAGTGCTGATGCTTTTCCGGTTTCTAACTGGCAGTTTCACGACAATATCATTGCATCACATCTGTGATGCTGCTTGGGACTCGGAATCCGGGTGCCTCTTAAGGTGTTTGGAACAGGTACAGCACTGATGGTCTTTCACCAATGGGACCTGTATAGGCAACAAATAGGTGTCAATTTTTAGCTGCGGAAATAGTCACTAAAGAATAGCTCTATGTCATCTGTTCATATGACTTTGCCTCAGCCACACTGCACACATGCTGCTGTAGACTGCTTTGGCTCAACTTGAAGGTACTTCTGTATTAACAGTTATCTTGCTGCCTGTAGTAAGTTATATTAGTCTACTGCTACAAACAGTAAGTGCCTAATTCTGAGGTAAAAGTAAAGCAAAACAGAGTGAGTACAGTGCACCTGGATATACTACGTTGCATGTTGCACTGCAAAGGGTGCAAATACGTTTATTTTTGCATGCAGGTTAAATACTAGCTGCTTTTGCATGTAGCCAATAAATGCAGCTTTATTTTTACACTGCAATTTAAATATAAGTTTTGATACGCCCCTCTCAATTCTAAATCTCTGCACATTTTCAATCTGTCCCATTTACAGTGTAGCATGGTTTTACCAAGGTGCAAAGTTACTTCCTCTTGTTTTGCTTTATGGCCACCTCAGAATCAGGCCCTATGGGTGATGGGGAAGGCTACCACAATCAGACCAGCCACTGATTGTCCTAACTTCCATGCTGAAGTCTCATCTGATAACTGAGCCAACTCAAAATGACTGAAGAAAAAGTCTAAACAATAGGAGATAACAAAACAATTAACACTTCTTTTAACCACTTTTAACTGGCTAATATATTTTGGAAACTACACTCAGAAATTGGTGGTTACATGTAATGGTTGAATTACTAGGTTAAGAACAGCTATTTAAAACATATGCCACACTACTTTATTTAAAAAATAATATATTTCTTTTTTTACACTTTAAAATATCATTACTGGATTCGTTGTGATATACCGATGGATGCTGGCGGTCATAATACTGACAGCGGCATCCCAACCATCAAATTCACGAAATCCCCCAGAAAGTACCCTAACCTTCCTTTGCCCCCTAACCGTACCCCTCTATAGTGGTGGCTATCCCTAACCCTCCCCGGTGGTGCCTAATCCTAACCTCTCCTTGTAAGTGCCTAACCCTAACCCCCCCCTCCCCGGTACCTAACCATCCACTGCCCATCCCTGCACCCTAACTCCCATTCTAATGTCTAAACCTAACCTCTCACCCCCCATGGCAGGATGCTAGCGCGTCCCGCTAACAAAATGTTTTGGATTCCAGGCATCAGTATTTTTAATACAAAAAATGAAACAATGACTTGCGCCCTAGCTGCAGCTTGATATACGTCCAAAAGAACACCACTTCTTTCTACATACAACAATACACTGGTGGACGATCTCCAAGCGCTGCTAAGTAAATCTGGAATCCTTGTGTTTTAAGAACCCTCAAAAAAAAAAAGCAGAGTACAACAGTATTTGTTAGGGGGTGTTAGGGTCTCCTGCCCTGTGCTGCCACGTCGTCATGGCAACCGGGAGACAAGTGCTAGCGGAGTAACCTGAGCGCAGCTGATACTCCGGTTCGGGTCTTTTGCTGTGCAGTGGTTACAGGCTCTGTGCACGGCAGGGGATCCGGTGCTGGTTTTTGTGCTCACAGTCTGTGAGGTCTGAGTGGGGCGTGGACAGCACCTGCTATATAAGGCCTCTTCTCAGGTTAAGCAGATGCTGCTGAATCTTTGTTGGTTAGTCAGTTCCTGAAAGTTAGCCAGTACTGTGTAGCTTTGTATTTGTTGTTGCTTACTGCAAATAGGCCTGGGGATTTGGTACTACACTCTGCCAATCCAGACCTAGCAGTAAGACTGGAGTCAGTCGTTTAACTTGCTGGGGTTCTTTTGCTACTCTGTGAACTTAGCAAGTTTGCGGCTGTATTCTCAGATTTGCCTGCCTAAATCCTGTCTCACTGTGCAAGGAGTTCAGGTGTCAGTTTAGTGGCAGTAAGCTGAACCTGTGCACTGCAAGTGAGGATTAGGATTGTGGAGACTCTCCTTGTGTCTATCATTCCATCTCTGACCAAGGAGTTTACTGCCACACCCGTTGGTAACCCTTTAGGGTTTTGCTGTTGCCCTTAGCAACAGCATTTCGGGTTCTCTACGTATTAAAACACAACATCTTGCTTTTTCCATCTGAGCATTACTAATACTAGGGAGACACCCAGTTTCTTAGCCTCTGGGCTTCTCTGTTCACTTTGTGTTTATTTTGTTACCCTATCACCTTCTGTGTACGTAATGTCATATTCCCCAGTCTGTCTGTAAGTTCATTTGTTTTGCATCCCTATCCGTTCAGACACCAGTACATTCCTGCAGGCACTGGTGTGCATAACAGTTCAGACACCAGTACATTCCTGCAGGCACTGGTGTGCATAACATATTCAGCAGCCTAATACTCCTGTTGAAATTTTGTGGGAATATGGAGCATACCCCTCAAAATACGTTGCAACAGGTGGTCGATCAGGTGCAGGTCCTGACTCGACAATTTAATGATTTGTCCATTAAAATGCACACCTCCCAGGCCGCTGGCGGAGCTCCCGCAGCAGCAGCACCTTCAGGGGTTAAGGAGCCGAAAGTAAATCTCCCGGATCGTTTTTCTGGAGATCGCTCGCAGTTCTTTTGTTTCAAGGAGAGCTGCAAGCTATACTTCTGGCTTAGGCCTCAGTCTTCTGGGTCGGAGATTCAGCGGGTGGGCATAGTGATTTCCTTGCTACAAGGAGACCCACAGGTCTGGGCATATGGGTTGCAGCCTGACTGTCCGTCGCTTAAAAGTGTTGATGTTTTTTTTACAGCACTGGGCATGTTGTATGATGACCCTGACAAGACGGCCTCAGCCGAGGCTCAGATTTCGATCCTTAAGCAAGGGCGAAGGCCAGTTGAGGTTTACTGTACGGAGTTTCGGAGGTTGGCCCATGATACCCAGTGGAATGACTCAGCCCTGAGACACCAGTACCGAAGAGGTCTTTCTAACCAGATAAAAGACCAACTGGTACAATATCCCTTGCCTGATAGCTTGGATCAGCTCATGCAGTTATCCATCCGGGTGGATAGACGACTGAGAGAGCGCAGGCTTGAAAGGGAGACCGAGGTTTCCTTCTTTCCCAAGGGAACCTCAGACTCTGAGGAATTTTCCGAGGAGCCTATGCAGATTGGGGCTACCCGCCTCTCCTCGCGTGAGAAGACGCGGAGGAGACAGCAGGGGTTGTGTTTGTACTGTGGGAATAAAGGTCATGTGGTAGTATCATGCCCAGAAAAGCCGGAAAACTTCAGGGCCTGAGGGTGATGGGAAATATCCTGTCAGGCCAGAAGTCAGAATTTCCCAAGAAGACTTTTATCATTCCGGTGACCTTGAAGATCCTCGGTCAAACTGTCAAGACTGAGGCCTTTGTGGACAGTGGGGCCGACAGGGTTTTTATGGACCGCCAATTCGCCCTGAAACACTCTGTTCCCTTAGTACCCTTGGCATCGGAAATTGAGATTTGTGGGTTAAACGGGGAACCATTATCCCACGGTAAAATTACCTCTTGCACTAGCCAGATTTCTTTGTTTATTGGAGCCACACACTCTGAAAAATTGTCCTTTTATGTGACTGTCTGTACTTTTGCCCCATTGGTGTTGGGGTTACCCTGGTTAAGGGCCCACAATCCTCAATTTGACTGGGTCTCTGGGGAGATTCTTAGTTGGGGTACTGATTGTTTCAGGAGTTGCTTGAGTCTTCCAGTCAGGCTCTCGCAGCTAAGTTTGCCAGGATTGCCAGGGTGTTATGCAGATTTTGCGGACGTGTTCTCCAAAAAAGTTGCAGAGGTACTACCTCCCCATCGCCCCTATGACTGTGCCATTGATTTGTTGCCAAATGCTAAGCTTCCCAAGAGCAGGTTGTACTCCCTGTCACGTCCTGAGACTCAGGCTATGGCAGAGTACATTCAGGAGAACTTGGCTAAGGGATTTATCAGACCTTCACAGTCTCCAGTTGGGTCGGGGTTCTTCTTCGTGGGTAAAAAGGACGGTTCGTTGCGACCCTGCATCGACTTCAGGGAATTGAACCGTATCACGATTAAAAACTCATACCCACTGCCTCTCATTTCGGTCTTGTTTGACCAGCTTCGTACTGCCACCATTTTTTCTAAGATTGACCTACGCGGTGCGTACAATCTAATCCGAATAAGAGAGGGGGATGAATGGAAGACTGCCTTTAATACCCACTCAGGGCATTATGAATATTTGGTGATGCCTTTTGGGCTCTGTAATGCCCTGGCAGTCTTCCAGGATTTCATGAAAGATGTACTCAGGGAATATTTGGATAGATTCTTAGTTGTATACTTAGATGACATCCTAATCTTCTCCCATTCCCTGGAGGAACATCGGAAGCATGTACGCTTAGTCCTCCAGAAACTCAGAGACCACCGGCTTGGGGCGAAGCTGGAGAAGTGCGAATTTGAAGTTCAGCAAATCGCATTTCTAGGATATATTATCTCCCCAGAAGGTTTCCAAATGGAGGGTTCCAAGGTACAGGCAGTCCTGGATTGGGTGCAGCCCACTAGTTTGAAGGTGCTTCAGCGTTTCCTGGGCTTTGCGAATTTTTATAGACGATTTATCGCTGGATTTTCGTCTATAGTGGCGCCCTTGGTGGCACTCACTAAGAAAGGGGCGGATGTTGCTCACTGGTCTTGTGAGGCCAAAGCGGCTTTTGCCCGTCTCAAAAGGGCATTTGTCTCGGCCAAGGTGCTGCGACACCCAGATCCAGAGCGTCCTTTTGTGGTGGAGGTGGATGCCTCTGAGATGGGTATTGGGGCAGTGCTCTCTCAGATGGGAGTGTCTGATAATTGCCTTCATCCCTGTGCTTACTTTTCCCGTAAATTTTCGCCTGCCGAGATGAATTATGACGTGGGTAACCGAGAATTGTTGGCTATTAAGGATGCACTCGAGGAGTGGAGACACTGGCTTGAGGGGGCTAAGTTTGTGGTCTCAATTCTCACCGACCATAAGAATCTGGCATATTTAGAGTCAGCGAAGCGTCTCAATGCCAGGCAGGCACGATGGGCTTTGTTTTTTGCTCGCTTTAATTTTTTGATAACATATCGCCCTGGGTCAAAAAACATCAAGGCTGATGCGCTCTCGCAGAGTTTTGCTCCAATCCAGGAGACCACCGAGGAGCCGTTGCCCATTGTGTCCCCATCATGTATTAAAGTGGGCATTACCCAGGACCTCTTATCATTAGTCCTTAGAGCACAGGAGCAGGCTCCTCCAGACCTTCCGGTAGGTCTTTTGTTTGTGCCTCCTAGGTTAAGACAGCGAGTGTTCCTGGAATTCCATGCCAAGAAGTCGGCAGGTCACCCGGGTATTGCCAGAACTCGGGAGTTGCTATCTAGGGCGGTGTGGTGGCCCTCGGTGGCTAAGGATGTGGATCAGTGGGTTCGGGCATGTGACATCTGTGCCCGAAATAAGACTCCTAGAGGGGTTCCTGTTGGCCCATTACATCCACTCTCTATCCCATCTAAGCCATGGACCCACATTTCCATGGATTTTGTGGTGGACTTGCCCAAATCCTCGGGGATGACAGCCATCTGGGTTGTCGTTGACAGGTTTTCGAAGATGGCGCACTTCGTTCCACTGGTTGGGCTGCCATCGGCCAGACGCCTGTCTGAGTTATTTATGCAGCATGTTGTGCGCCTCCACGGGTTGCCACTTGATGTGGTCTCTGACCGTGGATCCCAGTTTGTGGCCAAATTCTGGAGGGCATTTTGTTCTGATCTCCAGATTTCTGTGAGCTTGTCGTCAGGCTACCATCCACAGTCTAATGGGCAGACTGAGAGGGTGAACCAGTCCTTGGAGCAGTTCCTCAGGTGTTATGTCTCCAAGTGTCATACTAACTGGGTTGCTCATCTGTCCATGGCGGAGTTTGCCTATAACAACGCGGCTCACTCTGCTACAGGGATCTCTCCCTTCCTTTGTGTGTATGGGCATCATCCTAAGGCCAATTATTTTGACCCCCTGGACTCCACGCCTGGTGGTTCCTCTGTGGTTTCGGTCCTTAGAGGTATTTGGAGGAAAGTGAAGAAAGCCCTTGTGTCTGTGTCATTAGTGACCAAAAGGGTTTTTGATAAGCGGAAAAGACCCTGCAGCTTCAAATTAGGAGACTTCGTCTGGTTGTCTACCAAGAATTTGAAGTTGAGACAGTCATCTCATAAGTTAGGCCCCCGGTTCATCGGCCCTTATAAGATCACCAGGGTTATCAATCTGGTGGCATTTCAGTTAGATCTGCCCCGTTCTTTGGGTGATACGCTCTTTCTTCTCGCAGTTCCCCGATAAACCCGGTGGTAGGGGTTCTTTGACCCCTCGTCAGAGGGGGGGTACTGTTAGGGTCTCCTGCCCTGTGCTGCCACGTCGTCATGGCAACCGGGAGACAAGTGCTAGCGGAGTAACCTGAGCGCAGCTGATACTCCGGTTCGGTTCTTTTGCTGTGCAGTGGTTACAGGCTCTGTGCACGGCAGGGGATCCGGTGCTGGTTTTTGTGCTCACAGTCTGTGAGGTCTGAGTGGGGCGTGGACAGCACCTGCCATATAAGGCCTCTTCTCAGGTTAAGCAGATGCTGCTGAATCTTTGTTGGTTAGTCAGTTCCTGAAAGTTAGCCAGTACTGTGTAGCTTTGTATTTGTTGTTGCTTACTGCAAATAGGCCTGGGGATTTGGTACTACACTCTGCCAATCCAGACCTAGCAGTAAGACTGGAGTCAGTCGTTTAACTTGCTGGGGTTCTTTTGCTACTCTGTGAACTTAGCAAGTTTGCGGCTGTATTCTCAGATTTGCCTGCCTAAATCCTTTCTCACTGTGCAATGTGTTCAGGTGTCAGTTTAGTGGCAGTAAGCTGAACCTGTGCACTGCAAGTGAGGATTAGGATTGTGGAGACTCTCCTTGTGTCTATCATTCCATCTCTGACCAAGGAGTTTACTGCCACACCCGTTGGTAACCCTTTAGGGTTTTGCTGTTGCCCTTAGCAACAGCATTTCGGGTTCTCTACGTATTAAAACACAACATCTTGCTTTTTCCATCTGAGCATTACTAATACTAGGGAGACACCCAGTTTCTTAGCCTCTGGGCTTCTCTGTTCACTTTGTGTTTATTTTGTTACCCTATCACCTTCTTTGTACGTAATGTCATATTCCCCAGTCTGTCTGTAAGTTCATTTGTTTTGCATCCCTATCCGTTCAGACACCAGTACATTCCTGCAGGCACTGGTGTGCATAACAGTTCAGACACCAGTACATTCCTGCAGGCACTGGTGTGCATAACAGGGGGTCTCTGTATTTGGCCGTTCACTTGTAGTTTCACCAACGACTGACCTTTGTTAAGTACCCTATGTTCCCATAAAGGTTTCTTTCATCCTCTCTTCAATTCAAGGCACTGTGACATCATCATCTATAGCATACAGGTCATTAGAACCAAGCTTACCTGAATGATAAGACCTATGTGCATCCAAAGGTATCTTTAATGGATCCTCCTTCTCTAGAATCCTCTATCCATCTTGTGTGCGTGTATACAGCTTCGCAACAACTCTTTTTTTTATAAAAACTCCATCAGTCCATTTATATAAAAAAACAATGGTTTCTCTTTAATCACCACAATCCACATAAAAGAGATTAAAATTCCATACAAAAATAGAAGCACCCAATTTATGGACAGGCAGGACTGCTTCCACTTACACCCCTAAGATGGAATGGGGGGTAGGGTACAACCCACTACTGGTAAAGATGTTAAAGCCAATCGAGTAGGTGTCCAAATAAGTGGTTGGCTCAAGCCTGGGGTCTTCTCATCTAATCACCAACGCGTTTTGGATATCAATCCTTCCTCAGGGTGTAGTATTGGAAGTGATCCTCTCGGTCCTTTATACCCACTACCCATATCACATGATAGTGTCAACCAATAGGATTACTCCATACCAAAAATCATATATTCCTATACAGATATTAACTTTAAAACCTTTTGTATATATCCTTTATCAGACATTAAGTACATACATCCAATATAATATTTATGATCCCAAAAGACAATGATAAAAATCTCCAATTCATATTTAATTAGTTAACCCTAAAATACAGCTGTAATTCCATATTCATTACTCCCTATTGCAGCAGTGTTCCCAATCCTGGATCAATATGTCCATATGTTTCTGTAGCTGGATCCACCTTTCTTATTCCCCATGGTCCCCTTCGGTTTGTTTTCTCCTGTTGTCATGGATACCTCACTTCCGCTGGCCGTTACTTCCTTTCAGCGTGGACAACTACAGTCAATGTCCCCGCATTGTCATGGACACGGACCGCCCCCTCCGGCATTTGAGGCGCACACGTCACATCCCCCTTCTCCATCGTGAGCCGCAGACACCGAAGGGATTTTGTTAGGTTGCGATACGTCATATCCGGCTTTTGGAACGCATACCGGAAGTTCAATACGTCGGTGTGGAACGCAAACCGCTATTCCACTCTCCCCAGTTGGACATACAGGAAAAAATAAGCACACATTAGTTGTATCCTTCTCATATGCCCACAATCATAACCACAGGCAGTTTATCTTATATTATGTCCCTTAAATACACAAGTATTTGGTAAATATTTCATTATATCTACATTCTACTATCAAACTGTTACATATATAGTGCCATTCCAGTGGGATCAAAAGTGCTCCTATCCATCCCCTATATCAAACTCTAGATCCCCAAGGTTTCATATCTCCCTTAGAACGTTGGGTATAGGGGGTACACTTATTATCAGATTATTTATAGGAACCATTTCATCTCAAAGTCCATGTTAAGGCCCTTCGGATGCAGTGTTTTGAGTTCAAAAATTTTCCTCATCTCCGCCTTCGCCAACCTTTCCTCCTCATCTTTCCTACGCCAATTAGGGGTTATGCCCATAATCGTACAGAAACTGACAAGTTGGTTAATGTCACATTTATGTGTATTTTTAAAATGTAATGAGATATTATGTGTCTCCATTCCTTTTCTAATGTTTCGAACGTGCTCTGCCATGCGTATTTTAAGGGCCCTGGTGGTGCGTCCAACGTACTGAGACCCACAAGCACATTCGAGTAAATACACAACATTTTTAGTTGAACAAGTCAAAAAATCCTTGATAGTAAAGATCTGTTTAGTCTGTGTTGATGTATACTCCGTGACTTTACTTCTCTTATCTCTACAGGTACGGCACATAATACATGTGCCACACCTGTAGAACCCTTTGGACTTGATTCTAGTCTGCATCCTTGGAACGGCTAGCACACTGCTCACAACATTGTCCAGCAGATTTTTTGCCTTCCTATATACGAACCTAGGTTTTTTGGAGATATGACCCTCTAATGCTGGATCTCTAGCGAGGATATCCCAATGTTTTCTCACAATATTTTCTACTTGTTTGTATTGGCTATTGTAGCCTGTGATAAATGTTATCTCACCACCCGAGTTGCTTTTATCTTTTGGAATGACTCAGCCCTGAGACACCAGTACCGAAGAGGTCTTTCTAACCAGATAAAAGACCAACTGGTACAATATCCCTTGCCTGATAGCTTGGATCAGCTCATGCAGTTATCCATCCGGGTGGATAGACGACTGAGAGAGCGCAGGCTTGAAAGGGAGACCGAGGTTTCCTTCTTTCCCAAGGGAACCTCAGACTCTGAGGAATTTTCCGAGGAGCCTATGCAGATTGGGGCTACCCGCCTCTCCTCGCGTGAGAAGATGCGGAGGAGACAGCAGGGGTTGTGTTTGTACTGTGGGAATAAAGGTCATGTGGTAGTATCATGCCCAGAAAAGCCGGAAAACTTCAGGGCCTGAGGGTGATGGGAAATATCCTGTCAGGCCAGAAGTCAGAATTTCCCAAGAAGACTTTTATCATTCCGGTGACCTTGAAGATCCTCGGTCAAACTGTCAAGACTGAGGCCTTTGTGGACAGTGGGGCCGACAGGGTTTTTATGGACCGCCAATTCGCCCTGAAACACTCTGTTCCCTTAGTACCCTTGGCATCGGAAATTGAGATTTGTGGGTTAAACGGGGAACCATTATCCCAAGGTAAAATTACCTCTTGCACTAGCCAGATTTCTTTGTTTATTGGAGCCACACACTCTGAAAAATTGTCCTTTTATGTGACTGTCTGTACTTTTGCCCCATTGGTGTTGGGGTTACCCTGGTTAAGGGCCCACAATCCTCAATTTGACTGGGTCTCTGGGGAGATTCTTAGTTGGGGTACTGATTGTTTCAGGAGTTGCTTGAGTCTTCCAGTCAGGCTCTCGCAGCTAAGTTTGCCAGGATTGCCAGGGTGTTATGCAGATTTTGCGGACGTGTTCTCCAAAAAAGTTGCAGAGGTACTACCTCCCCATCGCCCCTATGACTGTGCCATTGATTTGTTGCCAAATGCTAAGCTTCCCAAGAGCAGGTTGTACTCCCTGTCACGTCCTGAGACTCAGGCTATGGCAGAGTACATTCAGGAGAACTTGGCTAAGGGATTTATCAGACCTTCACAGTCTCCAGTTGGGTCGGGGTTCTTCTTCGTGGGTAAAAAGGACGGTTCGTTGCGACCCTGCATCGACTTCAGGGAATTGAACCGTATCACGATTAAAAACTCATACCCACTGCCTCTCATTTCGGTCTTGTTTGACCAGCTTCGTACTGCCACCATTTTTTCTAAGATTGACCTACGCGGTGCGTACAATCTAATCCGAATAAGAGAGGGGGATGAATGGAAGACTGCCTTTAATACCCACTCAGGGCATTATGAATATTTGGTGATGCCTTTTGGGCTCTGTAATGCCCTGGCAGTCTTCCAGGATTTCATGAAAGATGTACTCAGGGAATATTTGGATAGATTCTTAGTTGTATACTTAGATGACATCCTAATCTTCTCCCATTCCCTGGAGGAACATCGGAAGCATGTACGCTTAGTCCTCCAGAAACTCAGAGACCACCGGCTTGGGGCGAAGCTGGAGAAGTGCGAATTTGAAGTTCAGCAAATCGCATTTCTAGGATATATTATCTCCCCAGAAGGTTTCCAAATGGAGGGTTCCAAGGTACAGGCAGTCCTGGATTGGGTGCAGCCCACTAGTTTGAAGGCGCTTCAGCGTTTCCTGGGCTTTGCGGATTTTTATAGACGATTTATCGCTGGATTTTCGTCTATAGTGGCGCCCTTGGTGGCACTCACTAAGAAAGGGGCGGATGTTGCTCACTGGTCTTGTGAGGCCAAAGCGGCTTTTGCCCGTCTCAAAAGGGCATTTGTCTCGGCCAAGGTGCTGCGACACCCAGATCCAGAGCGTCCTTTTGTGGTGGAGGTGGATGCCTCTGAGATGGGTATTGGGGCAGTGCTCTCTCAGATGGGAGTGTCTGATAATTGCCTTCATCCCTGTGCTTACTTTTCCCGTAAATTTTCGCCTGCCGAGATGAATTATGACGTGGGTAACCGGGAATTGTTGGCTATTAAGGATGCACTCGAGGAGTGGAGACACTGGCTTGAGGGGGCTAAGTTTGTGGTCTCAATTCTCACCGACCATAAGAATCTGGCATATTTAGAGTCAGCGAAGCGTCTCAATGCCAGGCAGGCACGATGGGCTTTGTTTTTTGCTCGCTTTAATTTTTTGATAACATATCGCCCTGGGTCAAAAAACATCAAGGCTGATGCGCTCTCGCTGAGTTTTGCTCCAATCCAGGAGACCACCGAGGAGCCGTTGCCCATTGTGTCCCCATCATGTATTAAAGTGGGCATTACCCAGGACCTCTTATCATTAGTCATTAGAGCACAGGAGCAGGCTCCTCCGGACCTTCCGGTAGGTCTTTTGTTTGTGCCTCCTAGGTTAAGACAGCGAGTGTTCCTGGAATTCCATGCCAAGAAGTCGGCAGGTCACCCGGGTATTGCCAGAACTCGGGAGTTGCTATCTAGGGCGGTGTGGTGGCCCTCGGTGGCTAAGGATGTGGATCAGTGGGTTCGGGCATGTGACATCTGTGCCCGAAATAAGACTCCTAGAGGGGTTCCTGTTGGCCCATTACATCCACTCTCTATCCCATCTAAGCCATGGACCCACATTTCCATGGATTTTGTGGTGGACTTGCCCAAATCCTCGGGGATGACAGCCATCTGGGTTGTCGTTGACAGGTTTTCGAAGATGGCGCACTTCGTTCCACTGGTTGGGCTGCCATCGGCCAGACGCCTGTCTGAGTTATTTATGCAGCATGTTGTGCGCCTCCACGGGTTGCCACTTGATGTGGTCTCTGACCGTGGATCCCAGTTTGTGGCCAAATTCTGGAGGGCATTTTGTTCTGATCTCCAGATTTCTGTGAGCTTGTCGTCAGGCTACCATCCACAGTCTAATGGGCAGACTGAGAGGGTGAACCAGTCCTTGGAGCAGTTCCTCAGGTGTTATGTCTCCAAGTGTCATACTGACTGGGTTGCTCATCTGTCCATGGCGGAGTTTGCCTATAACAACGCGGCTCACTCTGCTACAGGGATCTCTCCCTTCCTTTGTGTGTATGGGCATCATCCTAAGGCCAATTATTTTGACCCCCTGGACTCCACGCCTGGTGGTTCCTCTGTGGTTTCGGTCCTTAGAGGTATTTGGAGGAAAGTGAAGAAAGCCCTTGTGTCTGTGTCATTAGTGACCAAAAGGGTTTTTGATAAGCGGAAAAGACCCTGCAGCTTCAAATTAGGAGACTTCGTCTGGTTGTCTACCAAGAATTTGAAGTTGAGACAGTCATCTCATAAGTTAGGCCCCCGGTTCATCGGCCCTTATAAGATCACCAGGGTTATCAATCTGGTGGCATTTCAGTTAGATCTGCCCCGTTCTTTGGGTATCAATAAAACATTTCATTGTTCCCTTTTAAAACGGGCGACTAGTAATCCTTCTTCCAGTGGAAGACCTTCCCCTCTTCTGATACGTGGCCAGAGGGAGTTTGTTGTTGAAAGGATTCTGGACTCCAAGATGGTTCGGGGTCGGCTGTCATTTTTGGTGCACTGGAAGGGGTATGGCCCGGAGGAGCGGTCATGGGTGCGCAGTTGTGATCTTCATGCCCACAGACTGATACGCTCTTTCTTCTCGCAGTTCCCCGATAAACCCGGTGGTAGGGGTTCTTTGACCCCTCGTCAGAGGGGGGGTACTGTTAGGGTCTCCTGCCCTGTGCTGCCACGTCGTCATGGCAACCGGGAGACAAGTGCTAGCGGAGTAACCTGAGCGCAGCTGATACTCCGGTTCGGGTCTTTTGCTGTGCAGTGGTTACAGGCTCTGTGCACGGCAGGGGATCCGGTGCTGGTTTTTGTGCTCACAGTCTGTGAGGTCTGAGTGGGGCGTGGACAGCACCTGCCATATAAGGCCTCTTCTCAGGTTAAGCAGATGCTGCTGAATCTTTGTTGGTTAGTCAGTTCCTGAAAGTTAGCCAGTACTGTGTAGCTTTGTATTTGTTGTTGCTTGCTGCAAATAGGCCTGGGGATTTGGTACTACACTCTGCCAATCCAGACCTAGCAGTAAGACTGGAGTCAGTCGTTTAACTTGCTGGGGTTCTTTTGCTACTCTGTGAACTTAGCAAGTTTGCGGCTGTATTCTCAGATTTGCCTGCCTAAATCCTTTCTCACTGTGCAATGTGTTCAGGTGTCAGTTTAGTGGCAGTAAGCTGAACCTGTGCACTGCAAGTGAGGATTAGGATTGTGGAGACTCTCCTTGTGTCTATCATTCCATCTCTGACCAAGGAGTTTACTGCCACACCCGTTGGTAACCCTTTAGGGTTTTGCTGTTGCCCTTAGCAACAGCATTTCGGGTTCTCTACGTATTAAAACACAACATCTTGCTTTTTCCATCTGAGCATTACTAATACTAGGGAGACACCCAGTTTCTTAGCCTCTGGGCTTCTCTGTTCACTTTGTGTTTATTTTGTTACCCTATCACCTTCTTTGTACGTAATGTCATATTCCCCAGTCTGTCTGTAAGTTCATTTGTTTTGCATCCCTATCCGTTCAGACACCAGTACATTCCTGCAGGCACTGGTGTGCATAACAGTTCAGACACCAGTACATTCCTGCAGGCACTGGTGTGCATAACAGGGGGTCTCTGTATTTGGCCGTTCACTTGTAGTTTCACCAACGACTGACCTTTGTTAAGTACCCTATGTTCCCATAAAGGTTTCTTTCATCCTCTCTTCAATTCAAGGCACTGTGACATCATCATCTATAGCATACAGGTCATTAGAACCAAGCTTACCTGAATGATAAGACCTATGTGCATCCAAAGGTATCTTTAATGGATCCTCCTTCTCTAGAATCCTCTATCCATCTTGTGTGCGTGTATACAGCTTCGCAACAACTCTTTTTTTATAAAAACTCCATCAGTCCATTTATATAAAAAAACAATGGTTTCTCTTTAATCACCACAATCCACATAAAAGAGATTAAAATTCCATACAAAAATAGAAGCACCCAATTTATGGACAGGCAGGACTGCTTCCACTTACACCCCTAAGATGGAATGGGGGGTAGGGTACAACCCACTACTGGTAAAGATGTTAAAGCCAATCGAGTAGGTGTCCAAATAAGTGGTTGGCTCAAGCCTGGGGTCTTCTCATCTAATCACCAACGCGTTTTGGATATCAATCCTTCCTCAGGGTGTAGTATTGGAAGTGATCCTCTCGGTCCTTTATACCCACTACCCATATCACATGACAGTGTCAACCAATAGGATTACTCCATACCAAAAATCATATATTCCTATACAGATATTAACTTTAAAACCTTTTGTATATATCCTTTATCAGACATTAAGTACATACATCCAATATAATATTTATGATCCCAAAAGACAATGATAAAAATCTCCAATTCATATTTAATTAGTTAACCCTAAAATACAGCTGTAATTCCATATTCATTACTCCCTATTGCAGCAGTGTTCCCAATCCTGGATCAATATGTCCATATGTTTCTGTAGCTGGATCCACCTTTCTTATTCCCCATGGTCCCCTTCGGTTTGTTTTCTCCTGTTGTCATGGATACCTCACTTCCGCTGGCCGTTACTTCCTTTCAGCGTGGACAACTACAGTCAATGTCCCCGCATTGTCATGGACACGGACCGCCCCCTCCGGCATTTGAGGCGCACACGTCACATCCCCCTTCTCCATCGTGAGCCGCAGACACCGAAGGGATTTTGTTAGGTTGCGATACGTCATATCCGGCTTTTGGAACGCATACCGGAAGTTCAATACGTCGGTGTGGAACGCAAACCGCTATTCCACTCTCCCCAGTTGGACATACAGGAAAAAATAAGCACACATTAGTTGTATCCTTCTCATATGCCCACAATCATAACCACAGGCAGTTTATCTTATATTATGTCCCTTAAATACACAAGTATTTGGTAAATATTTCATTATATCTACATTCTACTATCAAACTGTTACATATATAGTGCCATTCCAGTGGGATCAAAAGTGCTCCTATCCATCCCCTATATCAAACTCTAGATCCCCAAGGTTTCATATCTCCCTTAGAACGTTGGGTATAGGGGGTACACTTATTATCAGATTATTTATAGGAACCATTTCATCTCAAAGTCCATGTTAAGGCCCTTCGGATGCAGTGTTTTGAGTTCAAAAATTTTCCTCATCTCCGCCTTCGCCAACCTTTCCTCCTCATCTTTCCTACGCCAATTAGGGGTTATGCCCATAATCGCACAGAAACTGACAAGTTGGTTAATGTCACATTTATGTGTATTTTTAAAATGTAATGAGATATTATGTGTCTCCATTCCTTTTCTAATGTTTCAAACGTGCTCTGCCATGCGTATTTTAAGGGCCCTGGTGGTGCGTCCAACGTACTGAGACCCACAAGCACATTCGAGTAAATACACAACATTTTTAGTTGAACAAGTCAAAAAATCCTTGATAGTAAAGATCTGTTTAGTCTGTGTTGATGTATACTCCGTGACTTTACTTCTCTTATCTCTACAGGTACGGCACATAATACATGTGCCACACCTGTAGAACCCTTTGGACTTGATTCTAGTCTGCATCCTTGGAACGGCTAGCACACTGCTCACAACATTGTCCAGCAGATTTTTTGCCTTCCTATATACGAACCTAGGTTTTTTGGAGATATGACCCTCTAATGCTGGATCTCTAGCGAGGATATCCCAATGTTTTCTCACAATATTTTCTACTTGTTTGTATTGGCTATTGTAGCCTGTGATAAATGTTATCTCACCACCCGAGTTGCTTTTATCTTTTGGAATGACTCAGCCCTGAGACACCAGTACCGAAGAGGTCTTTCTAACCAGATAAAAGACCAACTGGTACAATATCCCTTGCCTGATAGCTTGGATCAGCTCATGCAGTTATCCATCCGGGTGGATAGACGACTGAGAGAGCGCAGGCTTGAAAGGGAGACCGAGGTTTCCTTCTTTCCCAAGGGAACCTCAGACTCTGAGGAATTTTCCGAGGAGCCTATGCAGATTGGGGCTACCCGCCTCTCCTCGCGTGAGAAGATGCGGAGGAGACAGCAGGGGTTGTGTTTGTACTGTGGGAATAAAGGTCATGTGGTAGTATCATGCCCAGAAAAGCCGGAAAACTTCAGGGCCTGAGGGTGATGGGAAATATCCTGTCAGGCCAGAAGTCAGAATTTCCCAAGAAGACTTTTATCATTCCGGTGACCTTGAAGATCCTCGGTCAAACTGTCAAGACTGAGGCCTTTGTGGACAGTGGGGCCGACAGGGTTTTTATGGACCGCCAATTCGCCCTGAAACACTCTGTTCCCTTAGTACCCTTGGCATCGGAAATTGAGATTTGTGGGTTAAACGGGGAACCATTATCCCAAGGTAAAATTACCTCTTGCACTAGCCAGATTTCTTTGTTTATTGGAGCCACACACTCTGAAAAATTGTCCTTTTATGTGACTGTCTGTACTTTTGCCCCATTGGTGTTGGGGTTACCCTGGTTAAGGGCCCACAATCCTCAATTTGACTGGGTCTCTGGGGAGATTCTTAGTTGGGGTACTGATTGTTTCAGGAGTTGCTTGAGTCTTCCAGTCAGGCTCTCGCAGCTAAGTTTGCCAGGATTGCCAGGGTGTTATGCAGATTTTGCGGACGTGTTCTCCAAAAAAGTTGCAGAGGTACTACCTCCCCATCGCCCCTATGACTGTGCCATTGATTTGTTGCCAAATGCTAAGCTTCCCAAGAGCAGGTTGTACTCCCTGTCACGTCCTGAGACTCAGGCTATGGCAGAGTACATTCAGGAGAACTTGGCTAAGGGATTTATCAGACCTTCACAGTCTCCAGTTGGGTCGGGGTTCTTCTTCGTGGGTAAAAAGGACGGTTCGTTGCGACCCTGCATCGACTTCAGGGAATTGAACCGTATCACGATTAAAAACTCATACCCACTGCCTCTCATTTCGGTCTTGTTTGACCAGCTTCGTACTGCCACCATTTTTTCTAAGATTGACCTACGCGGTGTGTACAATCTAATCCGAATAAGAGAGGGGGATGAATGGAAGACTGCCTTTAATACCCACTCAGGGCATTATGAATATTTGGTGATGCCTTTTGGGCTCTGTAATGCCCTGGCAGTCTTCCAGGATTTCATGAAAGATGTACTCAGGGAATATTTGGATAGATTCTTAGTTGTATACTTAGATGACATCCTAATCTTCTCCCATTCCCTGGAGGAACATCGGAAGCATGTACGCTTAGTCCTCCAGAAACTCAGAGACCACCGGCTTGGGGCGAAGCTGGAGAAGTGCGAATTTGAAGTTCAGCAAATCGCATTTCTAGGATATATTATCTCCCCAGAAGGTTTCCAAATGGAGGGTTCCAAGGTACAGGCAGTCCTGGATTGGGTGCAGCCCACTAGTTTGAAGGCGCTTCAGCGTTTCCTGGGCTTTGCGGATTTTTATAGACGATTTATCGCTGGATTTTCGTCTATAGTGGCGCCCTTGGTGGCACTCACTAAGAAAGGGGCGGATGTTGCTCACTGGTCTTGTGAGGCCAAAGCGGCTTTTGCCCGTCTCAAAAGGGCATTTGTCTCGGCCAAGGTGCTGCGACACCCAGATCCAGAGCGTCCTTTTGTGGTGGAGGTGGATGCCTCTGAGATGGGTATTGGGGCAGTGCTCTCTCAGATGGGAGTGTCTGATAATTGCCTTCATCCCTGTGCTTACTTTTCCCGTAAATTTTCGCCTGCCGAGATGAATTATGACGTGGGTAACCGGGAATTGTTGGCTATTAAGGATGCACTCGAGGAGTGGAGACACTGGCTTGAGGGGGCTAAGTTTGTGGTCTCAATTCTCACCGACCATAAGAATCTGGCATATTTAGAGTCAGCGAAGCGTCTCAATGCCAGGCAGGCACGATGGGCTTTGTTTTTTGCTCGCTTTAATTTTTTGATAACATATCGCCCTGGGTCAAAAAACATCAAGGCTGATGCGCTCTCGCGGAGTTTTGCTCCAATCCAGGAGACCACTGAGGAGCCGTTGCCCATTGTGTCCCCATCATGTATTAAAGTGGGCATTACCCAGGACCTCTTATCATTAGTCCTTAGAGCACAGGAGCAGGCTCCTCCAGACCTTCCGGTAGGTCTTTTGTTTGTGCCTCCTAGGTTAAGACAGCGAGTGTTCCTGGAATTCCATGCCAAGAAGTCGGCAGGTCACCCGGGTATTGCCAGAACTCGGGAGTTGCTATCTAGGGCGGTGGGGTGGCCCTCGGTGGCTAAGGATGTGGATCAGTGGGTTCGGGCATGTGACATCTGTGCCCGAAATAAGACTCCTAGAGGGGTTCCTGTTGGCCCATTACATCCACTCTCTATCCCATCTAAGCCATGGACCCACATTTCCATGGATTTTGTGGTGGACTTGCCCAAATCCTCGGGGATGACAGCCATCTGGGTTGTCGTTGACAGGTTTTCGAAGATGACGCACTTCGTTCCACTGGTTGGGCTGCCATCGGCCAGACGCCTGTCTGAGTTATTTATGCAGCATGTTGTGCGCCTCCACGGGTTGCCACTTGATGTGGTCTCTGACCGTGGATCCCAGTTTGTGGCCAAATTCTGGAGGGCATTTTGTTCTGATCTCCAGATTTCTGTGAGCTTGTCGTCAGGCTACCATCCACAGTCTAATGGGCAGACTGAGAGGGTGAACCAGTCCTTGGAGCAGTTCCTCAGGTGTTATGTCTCCAAGTGTCATACTGACTGGGTTGCTCATCTGTCCATGGCGGAGTTTGCCTATAACAACGCGGCTCACTCTGCTACAGGGATCTCTCCCTTCCTTTGTGTGTATGGGCATCATCCTAAGGCCAATTATTTTGACCCCCTGGACTCCACGCCTGGTGGTTCCTCTGTGGTTTCGGTCCTTAGAGGTATTTGGAGGAAAGTGAAGAAAGCCCTTGTGTCTGTGTCATTAGTGACCAAAAGGGTTTTTGATAAGCGGAAAAGACCCTGCAGCTTCAAATTAGGAGACTTCGTCTGGTTGTCTACCAAGAATTTGAAGTTGAGACAGTCATCTCATAAGTTAGGCCCCCGGTTCATCGGCCCTTATAAGATCACCAGGGTTATCAATCCGGTGGCATTTCAGTTAGATCTGCCCCGTTCTTTGGGTATCAATAAAACATTTCATTGTTCCCTTTTAAAACGGGCGACTAGTAATCCTTCTTCCAGTGGAAGACCTTCCCCTCTTCTGATACGTGGCCAGAGGGAGTTTGTTGTTGAAAGGATTCTTGACTCCAAGATGGTTCGGGGTCGGCTGTCATTTTTGGTGCACTGGAAGGGGTATGGCCCGGAGGAGCGGTCATGGGTGCGCAGTTGTGATCTTCATGCCCCCAGACTGATACGCTCTTTCTTCTCGCAGTTCCCCGATAAACCCGGTGGTAGGGGTTCTTTGACCCCTCGTCAGAGGGGGGGTACTGTTAGGGTCTCCTGTCCTGTGCTGCCACGTCGTCATGGCAACCGGGAGACAAGTGCTAGCGGAGTAACCTGAGCGCAGCTGATACTCCGGTTCGGGTCTTTTGCTGTGCAGTGGTTACAGGCTCTGTGCACGGCAGGGGATCCGGTGCTGGTTTTTGTGCTCACAGTCTGTGAGGTCTGAGTGGGGCGTGGACAGCACCTGCCATATAAGGCCTCTTCTCAGGTTAAGCAGATGCTGCTGAATCTTTGTTGGTTAGTCAGTTCCTGAAAGTTAGCCAGTACTGTGTAGCTTTGTATTTGTTGTTGCTTACTGCAAATAGGCCTGGGGATTTGGTACTACACTCTGCCAATCCAGACCTAGCAGTAAGACTGGAGTCAGTCGTTTAACTTGCTGGGGTTCTTTTGCTACTCTGTGAACTTAGCAAGTTTGCGGCTGTATTCTCAGATTTGCCTGCCTAAATCCTGTCTCACTGTGCAATGTGTTCAGGTGTCAGTTTAGTGGCAGTAAGCTGAACCTGTGCACTGCAAGTGAGGATTAGGATTGTGGAGACTCTCCTTGTGTCTATCATTCCATCTCTGACCAAGGAGTTTACTGCCACACCCGTTGGTAACCCTTTAGGGTTTTGCTGTTGCCCTTAGCAACAGCATTTCGGGTTCTCTACGTATTAAAACACAACATCTTGCTTTTTCCATCTGAGCATTACTAATACTAGGGAGACACCCAGTTTCTTAGCCTCTGGGCTTCTCTGTTCACTTTGTGTTTATTTTGTTACCCTATCACCTTCTTTGTACGTAATGTCATATTCCCCAGTCTGTCTGTAAGTTCATTTGTTTTGCATCCCTATCCGTTCAGACACCAGTACATTCCTGCAGGCACTGGTGTGCATAACAGTTCAGACACCAGTACATTCCTGCAGGCACTGGTGTGCATAACAGGGGGTCTCTGTATTTGGCCGTTCACTTGTAGTTTCACCAACGACTGACCTTTGTTAAGTACCCTATGTTCCCATAAAGGTTTCTTTCATCCTCTCTTCAATTCAAGGCACTGTGACATCATCATCTATAGCATACAGGTCATTAGAACCAAGCTTACCTGAATGATAAGACCTATGTGCATCCAAAGGTATCTTTAATGGATCCTCCTTCTCTAGAATCCTCTATCCATCTTGTGTGCGTGTATACAGCTTCGCAACAACTCTTTTTTTATAAAAACTCCATCAGTCCATTTATATAAAAAAACAATGGTTTCTCTTTAATCACCACAATCCACATAAAAGAGATTAAAATTCCATACAAAAATAGAAGCACCCAATTTATGGACAGGCAGGACTGCTTCCACTTACACCCCTAAGATGGAATGGGGGGTAGGGTACAACCCACTACTGGTAAAGATGTTAAAGCCAATCGAGTAGGTGTCCAAATAAGTGGTTGGCTCAAGCCTGGGGTCTTCTCATCTAATCACCAACGCGTTTTGGATATCAATCCTTCCTCAGGGTGTAGTATTGGAAGTGATCCTCTCGGTCCTTTATACCCACTACCCATATCACATGACAGTGTCAACCAATAGGATTACTCCATACCAAAAATCATATATTCCTATACAGATATTAACTTTAAAACCTTTTGTATATATCCTTTATCAGACATTAAGTACATACATCCAATATAATATTTATGATCCCAAAAGACAATGATAAAAATCTCCAATTCATATTTAATTAGTTAACCCTAAAATACGGCTGTAATTCCATATTCATTACTCCCTATTGCAGCAGTGTTCCCAATCCTGGATCAATATGTCCATATGTTTCTGTAGCTGGATCCACCTTTCTTATTCCCCATGGTCCCCTTCGGTTTGTTTTCTCCTGTTGTCATGGATACCTCACTTCCGCTGGCCGTTACTTCCTTTCAGCGTGGACAACTACAGTCAATGTCCCCGCATTGTCATGGACACGGACCGCCCCCTCCGGCATTTGAGGCGCACACGTCACATCCCCCTTCTCCATCGTGAGCCGCAGACACCGAAGGGATTTTGTTAGGTTGCGATACGTCATATCCGGCTTTTGGAACGCATACCGGAAGTTCAATACGTCGGTGTGGAACGCAAACCGCTATTCCACTCTCCCCAGTTGGACATACAGGAAAAAATAAGCACACATTAGTTGTATCCTTCTCATATGCCCACAATCATAACCACAGGCAGTTTATCTTATATTATGTCCCTTAAATACACAAGTATTTGGTAAATATTTCATTATATCTACATTCTACTATCAAACTGTTACATATATAGTGCCATTCCAGTGGGATCAAAAGTGCTCCTATCCATCCCCTATATCAAACTCTAGATCCCCAAGGTTTCATATCTCCCTTAGAACGTTGGGTATAGGGGGTACACTTATTATCAGATTATTTATAGGAACCATTTCATCTCAAAGTCCATGTTAAGGCCCTTCGGATGCAGTGTTTTGAGTTCAAAAATTTTCCTCATCTCCGCCTTCGCCAACCTTTCCTCCTCATCTTTCCTACGCCAATTAGGGGTTATGCCCATAATCGCACAGAAACTGACAAGTTGGTTAATGTCACATTTATGTGTATTTTTAAAATGTAATGAGATATTATGTGTCTCCATTCCTTTTCTAATGTTTCGAACGTGCTCTGCCATGCGTATTTTAAGGGCCCTGGTGGTGCGTCCAACGTACTGAGACCCACAAGCACATTCGAGTAAATACACAACATTTTTAGTTGAACAAGTCAAAAAATCCTTGATAGTAAAGATCTGTTTAGTCTGTGTTGATGTATACTCCGTGACTTTACTTCTCTTATCTCTACAGGTACGGCACATAATACATGTGCCACACCTGTAGAACCCTTTGGACTTGATTCTAGTTTGCATCCTTGGAACGGCTAGCACACTGCTCACAACATTGTCCAGCAGATTTTTTGCCTTCCTATATACGAACCTAGGTTTTTTGGAGATATGACCATCTAATGCTGGATCTCTAGCGAGGATATCCCAATGTTTTCTCACAATATTTTCTACTTGTTTGTATTGGCTATTGTAGCCTGTGATAAATGTTATCTCACCACCCGAGTTGCTTTTATCTTTTGTTTTATTCAAACAAGCAACTCGATCTAAATCAGCCCCAGTCTGATAGAGTGTCCTCTTTCCTGGCTATTTCTTTGATCATGATCTTCCCGATGTCTCACATCTCTCCACATCCTCTCTTTCCCTTTTTCCACATATAAGTTTCTATTCCTTCTATTTCCATATGTATATCTTTCATTCTCATATTGGTTCCTGTTTGGGCCTCTGTAATTCTGATACTGTCTAGTTTGTTCTACCCTTCTCTCATTATTACGATATTTCTCCTGTCCTCTTCTTTGATTATTTCTATAATTCTGTTTACCTGGTATGTTATCCATATCTTCCCTATTCTCCTTTCTTTCCTCGGGTTTGGAAGATCTATCCTTGTGGCCATTTCTAGCTTCCTCCACATCCCTAAAATATTTTTTACGTTTTTTATCTTTTATTTCCCTTTCATTCTTCTCCATCTTTCTAACGATACTTTCTTCCATTTCTTTGAAATCCCCAAGTTCCGAAAAAGGTTCAGTAAGTGATCTTAAAATGGTAATCTCATCCTCCAGATTCTTCAGGCCCTTACTCTTTTCCCCCATGATTAACTGCATGAGGGAATATGAGCACCCATCAATAGTGGTAAGATTAAAACTAGCAACTATGTGAAAGATACTGACTGTAATTCGTTCATTGAATTTACCAGCAACCATCACATAAATTGGTTGCGTAGCATACCAATGAGTCAATTCCATCGTGTTCGAAGGAATTGCACAGATATAGAGATGTATGAGCAACATGCGAATACCCTACAAGAACAATTCCTAGAAAAGGGGTATGATCCACGGATGGTAGAAAAGGCGAGAGAGACTAGGGCTGATTTAGATCGAGTTGCTTGTTTGAATAAAACAAAAGATAAAAGCAACTCGGGTGGTGAGATAATGTTTATCACAGGCTACAATAGCCAATACAAACAAGTAGAAAATATTGTGAGAAAACATTGGGATATCCTCGCTAGAGATCCAGCATTAGAGGGTCATATCTCCAAAAAACCTAGGTTCATATATAGGAAGGCAAAAAATCTGCGGGACAATGTTCTGAGCAGTGTGCTAGCCGTTCCAAGGATGCAGACTAGAATCAAGTCCAAAGGGTTCTACAGGTGTGGCACATGTATGATGTGCCGTACCTGTAGAGATAAGAGAAGTAAAGTCACGGAGTATACATCAACACAGACTAAACAGATCTTTCCTATCAAGGATTTTTTGACTTGTTCAACTAAAAATGTTGTGTATTTACTCGAATGTGCTTGTGGGTCTCAGTACGTTGGACGCACCACCAGGGCCCTTAAAATATGCATGGCAGAGCACGTTCGAAACATTAGAAAAGGAATGGAGACACATAATGTCTCATTACATTTTAAAAATACACATAAATGTGACATTAACCAACTTGTCAGTTTCTGTGCGATCATGGGCATAACCCCTAATTGGCGTAGGAAAGATGAGGAGGAAAGGTTGGCGAAGGCGGAGATGAGGAAAATTTTTGAACTCAAAACACTGCATCCGAAGGGCCTTAACATGGACTTTGAGATGAAATGGTTCCTATAAATAATCTGATAATAAGTGTACCCCTTATACCCAACGTTCTAAGGGAGATATGAAACCTTGGGGATCTAGAGTTTGATATAGGGGATGGATAGGAGCACTTTTGATCCCACTGGAATGGCACTATATATGTAACAGTTTGATAGTAGAATGTAGATATAATGAAATATTTACCAAAAACTTGTGTATTTAAGGGACATAATATAAGATAAACTGCCTGTGGTTATGATTGTGGGCATATGAGAAGGATACAACTAATGTGTGCTTATTTTTTCCTGTATGTCCAACTGGGGAGAGTGGAATAGCGGTTTGCGTTCCACACCGACGTATTGAACTTCCGGTATGCGTTCCAAAAGCCGGATATGACGTATCGCAACCTAACAAAATCCCTTCGGTGTCTGCGGCTCACGATGGAGAAGGGGGATGTGACGTGTGCGCCTCAAATGCCGGAGGGGGCGGTCCGTGTCCATGACAATGCGGGGACATTGACTGTAGTTGTCCACGCTGAAAGGAAGTAACGGCCAGCGGAAGTGAGGTATCCATGACAACAGGAGAAAACAAACCGAAGGGGACCATGGGGAATAAGAAAGGTGGATCCAGCTACAGAAACATATGGACATATTGATCCAGGATTGGGAACACTGCTGCAATAGGGAGTAATGAATATGGAATTACAGCCGTATTTTAGGGTTAACTAATTAAATATGAATTGGAGATTTTTATCATTGTCTTTTGGGATCATAAATATTATATTGGATGTATGTACTTAATGTCTGATAAAGGATATATACAAAAGGTTTTAAAGTTAATATCTGTATAGGAATATATGATTTTTGGTATGGAGTAATCCTATTGGTTGACACTGTCATGTGATATGGGTAGTGGGTATAAAGGACCGAGAGGATCAGTATTTTGACACTGGGAACCTGAGCTCCATCGAGATTGTGATGCTGGCATTATGCCGCCATTTAGGATTCCGACATCGGTATTTCGACCATTGGGATCCCATCCAGCTGCGTTTTAACTACATCCCGGTCTGCTGATGATCATGACATTGTGCCTTTGCATCTACCCAGCGGCTGCTCCTCTCTGCAGCCACCAGGTATACAGTGGGAGGCTGGGGGCAGAGAGGAGGGGGGAGCTGCCAGGTTGCCCAATAAGCAGTGATCAGCTGTGGTAGGCACTGGGGGAGGGTGCAAAGATGTAGTGGGGCCGGGAGGTCCCTCTGAGATTGGCATCTACTGGAAGATTATTATCCATAAGCCGTCCAATGGGCATTTTTAACTGGTCGCATCTGATGCAACCACACCAGGGAAGTAATTAACAATGTAAACTTTGTTGTGCCGGTTTCTTGTCATTTTATTATTATGTTTCAAAAATAGCAATACAGGTGGAGGCTCCGTTATCTTGGCTATGGATAGGCGCATTGAGGCACGACTACATACTCAGCATGCAATACACATCCCCACCACTGGGTGGCTAATGCTCAATTAATCCAGTACTTTAGAGTGAATAGCTGTGGAATGATCTACAGTACAAGCTCTGGCAAATGGTCAGTGATGACTGTAATGTTAATGTACACACAGACCAATAGTCAGACGGAGAGGGTCAATAAAAAAAAAATATAGTTTATACAGACGCAAATGAACATATTAAAACACTTGTCAATTACCATGTTACTGAATGTGAGCGTCCAAGTCCCATAGACAAAGCAATAGAGTGAAAATTAATATAGTGTATGCAAACGCGACTAAAGTGTGAAAGCAATGATGTAGTTCATTGACGTTAAAGTATGTACAGTATACTGTATGTTTTGTACAATATTAGTGTCCAAGTCCCTTAATGGCATAAACAAACACCAATGAGAAGGATTTGCTGCTTACAGTACTTTTATACATGAGCTTGTGTATCTTCCATGAAGCGGCATGGGCAAGCAGTGGTCTTCCACCTCCCATGCTGAGAGTCCTGCGTTTGATTCCCAAAGTGAGAATGTATTTTTTTTCTGACACTTACTTTATTATTATTATTATTATTATTATTTTTTTTTTAATCTATTGTAATATAACTTCACATTCAATAGAAGTGTGCACACAGGTTTTATATACTGTAAATCAGGGTAAATCTGCAGGAGCAACTCATTCCGCTATCTAAAATACACAGCGGCAATGAGAACCCATAGACATGACAATTAATATAAATTAGTGTATTCTGATGCAACTAACTGTTCGAGCAACACAGTACTGTAGATCATCGGCATTAGAGAATCTGTGTTGTACTTTATGAGACGGGATCACTGCTACTGTACCATTTACACATCTATCAAAGCGACTGCAGTTCTTTATAGTAGCATAGTAATTGAGGTTGAATAGAGGCAAAATGCCCATCGTGTTCAACCTGTATTAAGTTGAGTTGATTATAATGTACCTGCTGAAGTAATGTTTTATGACTAGTTAACACCTATCAAACATGTGACACCCAGATTATCAATGTCAATATTTTAAATGTTATAACCTTGGATATCTTTTTCAATCAGAAATGTATCCAATCCGTTTTTAAATGCATTTACAGAGTCCGCCTTTACCACATTCACTGGCAGGGAATTCCAAATCCTTATTGCCATAACAGTGAAGAACACTTTCCTCCGTTACATACAGAATTTCCTCTCCTCCAGCCTCAGCGAGTGCCCACGTGTCCTAAACAGAGTTCTTTTAATAAATAATTCCTCTGATAACTCTTTGTAATGTCCCTTTACATATTTGAAGATGTTAATAATATCTCCTCTTAGACGCCTCTTTTCCAGTGTATACATATTCAACCTAGTAAGCCTTTCCTCGTAATCCAGTCCCTCTAGCCCTTTAATCAATTTAGTAGCTCGCCTTTGAACCCTTTCGAGTTCATGATATCTTTTTTATACAGTTGTGCCCAAAACTGAACACAATATTCCAGGTGCGGACGTACCAATGATTTGTACAGCGGCAGGATTACATCTTTGTACCTTGTCTCAATTCCCCGTTTTATGCACGCTAGCACCTTAATTGCCTTCTTTACTGTGCTTTGACACTGTATACGGTTATTAAGCCTATTATCAATGAATACCCCCAAATCTTTTTCCAATACTGTTACCCATAGACTTTCCCCATTTAATATGTAGGATGCAAGTTTGTTTTTAGTCTCGAAATGCATAACCTTGCATTTTTCTATATTGAACCTCATTTCCCATTTAGACGCCCAGACTTCAAGTTTAGCTAAATCATTCTGCAGAGACTCCACATCTATTTCCGAATTAATTACCCTACACAGTTTAGTATCATCTGCAAAGATTGACACTGTGCTTTACAGGCCTATTTCTATGTCACTGATAAATATGTTGAACAGTATTGGCCCGAGTACAGACCCTTGTGGTATTCCAATGACTATTGGGGTCCAGCTTGAGGACTTCCCATTGACCACTACTCACTGTACCCTGTTATCCAGCCAGTTACTTATCCATGCACAAATAGTTTTTCCTAGGCCAAGCTCCTTTAATTTGATAATCAGTCTCCTGTGAGGCACTGTATTGAAGGCTTTAGCAAAATATAAGTAGACCACATCCACTGCTTTTCCCTAGTCAAGATTATCGCTCACTTCCTCGTAGAAGCTAATTAAGTTAGTTTGACATGATCTATCCCTCACAAACTCATGCTGATTCTTGCGTACTGTAGATACTCCTGTATGCTATCCCTTAGAATTCCTTTCAATATTTCCCCCACTATAGACATCAAACTAACTGGTCTGTAGTTACCCGGATCCTTTTTGAATCCCTTTTTAAATAATGGCAATTCCTCAGCTATACTCCAATCCTATGGTACAATGCTTGATCTAATTGAACTATTGAAAATCAAGTATAGCAGTCTTGCTAGTTGTGACATAAGCTCCATAAGAACCCTCAGGTGAAGTCCATCAGGACCAGGTGATTTATTAATCTTAATTTTGCTTAGTCTCTCCTGGACTACTTCTTCACTTACACAAGTATCTATCCACGAATCATTACTGTCACTATCATTATGCACTACTCCCATCAGTTCTTCTCTGGTGAACACTGATGAAAAAAATGTGTTCAGTATTTCCACTTTTATTCCATCATCTTTTATCAATACTCCAAATTCATCTTTTATTGGACCTATGTTCTCCTTTTTTAACCTTTTACTGTTTATGATTTTCATATACAGTACAGTATTTTGTTGTACATTTATTGTAAACTGACCTCCCTCCCTCCCTGTCTATTGTATGAACTGTGCAGGTTCCCAGTGGGGAAGGGAGAAGTGGGATGGGTTAGTGGGAGGTGGTGGCTAAATACCGTGTTCTGAAATGAGTGTCCAAGTCCCTTAACGGCATAAAGAAACACCATTAGGAAGGAATCACTGCGTACAATACTTTTATATATGAGCTTGTGTATATTCCATGAAGTGCAGTGGGCAAGTGGTGAAGTCTTATGCCTCCCATGCTGAGACTCCTGGGTTCGATTCCCAAACTGCGAGTGTATTTTTTTTTCCTGACACTCACTTTATAATTTTTTTTAATCAATAGAATTGTGCACACTTCTGGCCATTACAGCAGAGTACGTTACAAGCTGTTTCATGCTATTTAATACTCAAATGCAAAATACTGTACAGAGATGCTAAGCACAGTGATTTGGCATCCAGGAACTTAGGGAGGAGCTTTTATCTCTCCCCATTATACTTGGAATGATAACACTTGCTGCTGTACGTTACAAGCTGTTCATGCTATTTAGTACTCAAATACAAAATACTGTACAGAGACGGTAAGCACAGTGATTTGGCATCAAGGAACTTAGGGAGGAGCTTTTATCTCTCCCCATTATACTTAGAAAGATAACACTTGCTGCTGTACGTTACAAGCTGTTCGTGCTATTAAGTTCCCAAATGCAAAATACTGTACAGAGATGTTAAGCACAGTGATTTGGCATCCAGGAACTTAGGGAGGAGCTTTCATCTCTACTCATTATACTTAGAAAGATAACACTTGCCGCTATAGCCTTTACAGCAGAGTATGTTACAAGCTGTTTGTGCTATTCAGTACTCAAATAGAAAATGCTATATAGAGATACTAAAGATGGTGATTTGGCATCCAGGAACTTAGGAAGGAGCTTTTATCCCTCCTCATTATACTTAGAAAGATAACATTAGCCGCTGTAGCCTTTACAGCAGAGTACTGTACGTTACAAGCTGTTTGTGCTATTTAGGACTCAAATAACAAAATTCTGTACAGAGATGCTAAGCACAATGATTTGACATCCAGGAACTTAGGGAGGAGCTTTTATCTCTCCCCATTATATTTAATATTATGGGATTTGGATGCTCACATATCCCTAACATCAATAGACCATTCTGTACCTGTAACATGTTCATTTGCATATGCTGTACTATTTGCATCTGTACTGTGTATACTGTTATATACTGTATGATATACTGTAGCATATTGTAGCGTAATGAGTCGCACCAGTAAAGTCATTCTTATTCTGTAGTTCAGTATTGTATTTTAATAGAGAGCACACGCATGTGCAGTGGTGATTTTAAAAAGCGACATCTGGTGGATGATCACAGGCATTACACTCAAAGGTAATGCCAAATGCTCTGTGCGCCTCCCTACAAGTAGGTAATCCTCCTTGCACCCAGGCGCGATGCGTATGCCTGATTGCGACTAATGCCTCAGCCAGCAAAGATAATGGAGGCTTAATCTGTATGTTTGTCCTGTGCATTCTGAATTACTTACTGTATGAAGTCCCTATGGTGAGGACCTGTACTAATTTTATGACATGCGCAAAATAAGTCTTTTAGAATAAGACAATAGCTTGCAGACAGGTTCAGCAATAATTATAATAACCGAACGGTACAGCATATAGAGTAAGTACTTCTTCAAGGATTTACATTTTATCAAGTGTAATAAATGGGATTGAGTATAAATCATTATTTCTAAACTTGCCCGTAAATTGGGTAGCGAGTATGCAGTTATTCTAGAGTTGGATTTAATCGCTTTCTCAAAGCTACCAGAACTGTCACATACAACTGGCTTTCTGAACCACTGCAGAAAGGAAAATACATTGTAGTCTTGTAATTTTCATGTGAGTCAGACACAGATGAAAAGGAATATTCAGCTGCTCCTCAAGATTTTTTGTCAGTTGCTTTATCCACTATTTTTGCATACTGTTATTTATTATTGTTGCTTCAAACTGTCACAGTTACTAGCACCCAGTAATTTATCAGTACTGCTTGCTATGCAGCAGCCCTCTACTATGATTAGCAATATTTTGAGCACCTGCTTCAGTAGATATGATGGATTACCAGTAGTTGGGCATTCATCTCAGGAGATATAAGGAAGCAAAGAGATGTATACAGGTTGCAGGCATTTTATGTATTCCAAGCTCCTATTTTTTATTTTACAATTAAGTATTGTTGTTTGTTAGAAACCGAATTTGCATAATTACAGAGAAAAAAACATTGGTTTTATTGTGCATTATGTTTCCTCGCTTTATTCTTGTGCTGTGATTTCCTGCATAGCTATGCTATGGCTTTCCTCAAGCATTCTAACTTTGCTAATGTGTTCATTTATTATAATGACTTTTATTCAGCACATTGGTGGTTGTGCGTGAAATTCCCCTTTACATGCTGTTTGTCTTCCCCAGGTAGAGTGCATAGACATAATCATTAGGCTATTCTATATTTAGGTTATAGAATCCTACTCTACTGTATGATCAAAAACAAATAATTGGTGCATTATGACATTTGTGACAGGGAAAGGTTAACTACAGTGCGGGTTTGCCAAATCGCAAGTTTTGATGGCAGTTTAATGCGTGTACTGCCAAAAAAGTTAAACTGGCCATCCAACATATTATTTTCAAGGATCTACTGTATTCTGAAACTGCCATTATGATTTTGACTATTTTATAGTATACAAATTGTACAATGGATCAAGTGGTGCAAAGGCATATCTATAAGGGTGCAAGGTGTGCAGGCCTCTGGGTCCGGGGGGGGGGCACACACTGCACACCCTCCACCCATTCAATTATACTCACTGCTCCGTCGGTCCGGCACTGGCTGCAGAGATGCTAATGTCACTGTGTATATGCCCGCAGTGGCCACTTTCTGGTGATTTGCACATGTGCAATAGGGATGACCCCTGGGCACCATGTTCCCGGATATCTGAACATGCGCAGTAGACTCAGGCACAATGCCAGAGCCAAGAGTTTACCGAGCCACCAGAGAGGAGGGGGCAAGATTGGAGCTTGCACACGGGCCCCCTTTTCTCTTAAAGTGCATCTGATAGTGATGGGTGAAAAAATGAATGTCAAATCGCCATAAACAATGCCTACATTTTTGCAGTTCTGATACAGTAAGTGAAATTACTAAAATTAGAGGCCATTGGACTGTGCAGGCTATGAAAAGACCTAGGAAACTTTGTGCTAGTGAGAGAATTTCATGTTGGTGATGTAAGGAGAGAGCCCTGTGCTGTCTATGTCTGGCACTAGAACCTTGGACTTCTGGAGGAGCGATCCCTGACCTTATGCACTACTGTACATGTGCAGCAATATTACAAATCTTCAGCTGTGTCCTCCATGCTGGAAGGACGTACCCCTGAAAGTCTCCAGTGTAGCACATATAGAGATGGCGTTAGAGAAACCAGTACCCTCTTAGTTCTACTCCACCACTACGGCTGTGCCGCTACATGTTTAGAGCCAGTGTGCATACTCCACTGCCAGTACTGTTATACATACCTGCTGCATTGCCCTGTATCATTCTGTAAATCTGTTCTACTATACCTGGTTAACAAACCTAAGACCTGGTTAATATGGACTGACCTCTATTACATATGGAATGACCTCTATTACATACCGCAGCCACCTATATCAACTATAGGGTCTGCCAATAGGTGATATTTGGATAGATGACTGGTTACTTACTGTAGGCATATGCAGCAATTGCAGGAGGAGGAAAGGGTCTGACGGAGGGGGAATAAGAGCAGCCTCATGCACTTGTACTTAATTACTGGTACATGTCAAAAGAGGCTTCCGTAACCTTTGGATCATTCTGACTAGCCCTAATCAATAAGAACTACCAAACTAGTGACAAGAAAATGTATAGAGTTTTCAATGAGTTTACAATGTTTCATGGTAGCCCTTTGGTTTATACATAAAAAAAATAATTGAAAGGAAGAATGGAGTCCAAGATCGCCGTCTGATCTCGGACGTTTTTTTAAAAGGGGTAAACAGAAGACAAAACCATGACTTGTAAGTGATTGCCCCTTAAAAAACCAACCTGGTTTTGTCTTTTTAATGATTGCTACTATAAAATATTGGGCAGACTCACACAGAAACAAGCCGATGCATGCAGTTATTACATTTACCCCTATTATTCCAAACCATTTACAGTAGTCCCTCTACTAAAAAGAGCTAACCAGATCCCACTTATTTATTATTACCAGTTATTTTATATATCGCACACATATTCCGCAGCGCTGTACAGAGAATATGTGCTTATTCACATCTGTCCCTGCCCCAGTGGGGGTTACAATCTTTATTCTCTACCACATGTACACACACACACACGCTAGGGATAATTTTGTTAGGAGCCAATTAACCTACCAGTATATTTTTGGAATGTGGGAGGAAACCAGAGTACCTGGTGGAAACCCACACAAGCACAGGGAGAATATACAAACTCTGCACAGTTAGGACATAGTTGGTATCGAACCCATGACCTATGGCCTCAGTCCTGTGAGGCAGTAATGCTAACCATTGCACCATCAGTACTGCCACTCTTCTGGCCATGTATTCTCCTTCCTGTTGCCATAAGAAAGTGATTGTATTTATTTGACTTGGTCTTATAACCAGACTGCAAGTATCACATTACTCTCTAACCAAAGTAGTGTTTTCAACTTTGGTAGAATTCTAGAGCTCCAAAAAACAATATAGAGTGACAATAGAATAAAGTGTGATCCTTGGAGATATGCAGTCTGGCCCTTGCTTCACCAGTTATATCTTTGGGTAACATAATCTAAAGAGAATAAAGGGAGTTATACTGTACATGTTGCAATCAATCATTTTTTTCAAATATTACTAGAAAGACATCAATAATCTTCATGTTCTCATCAGGATGCACACACGTTTTTCTTGCTTCATCAATGTTTCTGTGGAATGGAATAGTTTGAATGGCAGGCCATGACCTTATGCATTTCTGAATGCTAGGGATTTCATCAGGGGAGTGGCCTGGCATCAGGCATGCCACAATTCTATAGTCCTTAACCATAAGAACTTCCAAACGAGACATATTAGTGTACAGAGCATTTAGTCATTGAGTTAACATTAAAGAGTGATTAACATACTGATTCAGATTTGCATGCAATTCAATCTGTGCACGGATGTCATGATTTTTGGGAACTTCAACAATGTTGGGGACTGCATGCACAACAGGTGATTTAGGGTGGAATTCAATTAGCCATGATTCAATCAGCGGGGATTACCCTGGAAAGGCCTGTCCTGGAATGGCATGCTCCTGGTTCCCAGTTCCTGGTCCCCTTCTCCATGATGTCATAACATCACATGCACTGGGGCTGTGGGGGTGGTTTCAAAGTGCATAAGTGTCCTGCTATAGCCTTGAGTTGCTGTACAGGTCACTGAGGAGTTGATGTATTGTATCAAGCAGTGAAAAGAGTGGAGAAGTTGCCCACAGAAACCAATCAGCTTTAAAGTAGCATGTATCAAATACATTCTATATAATGATAGGTAGAAGCTGATAGGTTGCTATAGGCAAGTTCTTCACTCTTTTCACTGCTTGATACATCAGGCCCTTAACGTTTGCTATTTATCCTTTCAGGCCCTGAGACAGGGCTGGATTAAGCCTTGGGGTGCCCAGGGCACTTGGGGAGGGGGTATGTTAGATTGTGCATACAACCCAACATGACTCATTCCAGGAGGGACAAAATACATGAAATTCCCTCTTAATGTATGATTGAAGTCACCTGTGTTGAACTGTGTTCTGATTCTATTCTGCCCCACTCGGTTACTGCGATCTGTAGATGAAGGATTATTACCTAGAATCTCCCGTAATTCATCTGGGGGCCGAGCTTTTAGACATGTGGCCACAACTCTATGGAACTCGCTTCCCCATACAGTTCAAGAGGCCCTCACTCTAGAATCCTTCAAAAATGAACTCAAGACTTTCCAGTTTACTCTAAGTATTTCCATAATTGTTCCTTTAATATCTCCATGTTCTCTGTATTTTATGAAAATCTTTTCTGTTCTTCATTGTTTCTGTACTGTATTATGTTAATTCTGTTTGGTGCCTTGAGTCCTATTGGAGAAAGAGCGCTCTATATATATATATATATATATGTATGTATATATATATATATATATATATATATAAATAATAATAATACAAATAATTTTTATTATTAATATTATTATTAACAACTATTTAATGGATAAGAAAGGTGTTTCAAAACAGGTGATTGCAATCATAACTTAAGAAGGAAGTCCAGGAGCAGAGCATTTTGTGTCTCCTGGAATGGGTCATGTTGGGAGGTATTGATTATTTATATTTAATTTAAACCATTGCTGTATATTTGATTTACACTAATAGTTTAATAATTCCTGGGTACTATTTATATCTCCACCTAATTGAAACACAGCTAATGAATTTTATAAAATGTTCTTGTAGTGGAACAAAGACAACTTAATTAACCTTAAAATACACATAGAAAAATAAAATCTATAATTTATCTTGTCGCAAGAATAGCAGCAGCCTCTGTACTACTTACACACTAGAAAAGGACTCAGGAGGTATCACTCTCTAGACCCTCATTAGCAAACACATTACACAGGACCCAGACACCCAGACAGGCTGGAGGAGGAAAAGCTGGGAGCCCTGTGTCACAAACTGCTCTCTACACCCTCCTATCACCCCTCTGGATGGAAAGCTCCATAAGTAGGTGAGTCTCGGCCTACACTGCATACTGTCCTGCTCGCATTTTGGCAGCCTGGTTTTTCTGCTCCATTAGAGTGAAAGCTATTGATGTCAGTGTCCTCCGGCAGGGGGGCCTGAGGTACACTATGCGCTGTACACCCCTCTTAATCTGCAGATGTTGCAACATGTAAAAGTTTATTACGTTACACAGTTAGGACATTTATCTCAATATATCCTCAGTTTAGTGATTTAGATGGTCTTGACAGTAGGACTGGTGCAAGGTTTCTTGACACACTAGGCAAAACTTCAATCTGCTGACACCCCTGACCCCAAACCACACACCAGTAACCACTTTCCAGTCCCTCAGGTGAAAGTGTGGAGGAGACAAAACATCCCCCTCTATGTAAAAGCAACACAGAATACCCGTGGGCGCATGCGCATTGAGATCCAGGAAGCCGCCGCGTGCGCATGCGCGATCGCCACCGGAAGTGGGGCGGAAGTGACGGAGTCCTCCGTCACCGGAAGTGTGGCGGAAATGACTCCTGTTCACATTCTGGACGGTTTTAAACATTATTTCATACTGTTTTTCACTCGTTTTCATCAATAATGGACATGCCTGGTGAGGACCTCACCCCTGATATGTTTTAAAATGAGCTTTGTACGTTCTGTTAATGTTTGTTGTCAGATCACATCACATGATCTATTATGATGTCACCACCTCATACCTAAGTGATATGGGTATAAATAGACATACAGCTTCATTCTGTCCCTACCCCTTGAAGAAGTCTTTTGAGACGAAACGCGTTGGACCTATACTGACCACCCAGTGTTTTCAAGTTAAGTTTATTTCCTATCCTTTATCCTTTTATATTTATATTTTTATATTTTTGTACTTTATTTTCTATGAAATCTTTGCTTGTACTCCAAACATTTTTAAAAAAATGATTTTACTCTCATGTATTAAAAACTTTTTGCTTTTATATTTTTTGGCTTTCATTTAAAAAAACAACAACATTTTTTAAACACGATCTTTAGCCACATTAGTTGCCGGTATCCCTAGCCCCCCTGTTTTATGCATTTTTAACAACACTATACCATTGTTGTATTTTTAGGGTTTGGCTGACACCTTTTTAAGGGAAAATGGGCTTTTAGTATTTTTGTGTGGTGAAACCTTTTAACGTTTACATAGCCTTACTGAGACTTTCATTTCACAAGTGGCACTGTACTATCTTCTTGTACAAATCTTTGTTGGTATATTTTGTATAGCAGCCTGGTGGCATAAAAGATCCAGTACCAGACAGAAATGTTTGGAAATAATGATCGTACAACTAAAAGAAATGACCTATGCCAAAAAATATTCAATGAGAGTAAAACATGTAATGTCCCCACACCAACACGAGATCTGGATGACTTGTTTTGGGGAATGGAAAAACTCCTTATTAAGGAAGTCAAAGCATGGTGGGATGTGAAAGGACTCGAACATTACATCTCAGTTAGGAAAAAACAATTTGTGTTCCCTAATGCACACCAAGTGAAAAATATTACTACATAATAGTCAGATAATACGGAGATCTTAGTTGCGTATATCTGCAGATATAGGGTTAAGCCCCCAGGCCGATCGACAAGGCTTCTCCGTCACTGGGGGTCCCTAATACTAGGTATGATGCTAGTAGGAGCCATTATCATGTGGCCTTACACTGGGAATTTAACCCAGACATATTTGTAATTATTTATGGGGTGGGTGTGGGGTGCGGTGGCCCAGGTGTCGGTATGGCTGGGCGGCTTCAGGTCGGCACACCCTAACACTTTATTAACACTTATGATTTTCCCTATCACTTTGTATATATTTTTGTATTATTTTAATCACACCACTTACATAGCACTTCTGTGCTTCTTATTAACCCTTATTAATTCTCACCTGTGTGCTGACCTGGGGTAGCCGACCAGTGCCAACGTTATGGGGTCCTGCCCCCCGGACCCATACCTAGTATTAGGGACCCCCAGTGATGGAGAAGCCTTGTCGATCGGCCTGGGGGCTTAACCCTATATCTGCAGATATACGCAACTAAGATCTCCGTATTATCAGACTATTATGTAGTAATATTTTTCACTCTGTGTGCATTAGGGAACACAAATTGTTTTTTCCTACACAGAATTACCCCTCCCTTTTAGCACCTGAGTGACACCACAATCTGATTGAGCAGCTTACCATTTTGTGCATTACATCTCAGTTAATCGAGTGCCTAGGGGTCTGAGAATCCTCAAACAACCCACGTTTGGGAACATGGACACAGAATTCATAGAGGAATGGGACTCCATATTACATAGATGTTCCATTGATTTAATGAAATTACTCATCGGGAAAAAGAAAAATGTCCTGGTGGAATTAGAAGCTGAGATTAAATTGAAAGAGTTGGAGATGCTCAGCTTCAAGGATAAGGAAGACTTTCAAATAAATGAAAAGGTTCTGAACAAGAAACTTGAACACGTTGAAGGGGAGGTCATAAAAGGAAAATAAAATAAATTTAATAGGGACAAGAATGACTATATTCAGGGACAAATGAAAAGTTGGAGCAAATTCAAGGCATGTGACCAATCCAATGGGATCGGAAGATATCAGTGGAAAACAGTACCAAATAGAGGGAGAAGTACTAGGAACAGGAGTACAGATTCTGCATCAAGCCCATACGTAAGAACAACCAACAGGTTTTCTGCATTGCAAAGAAGGGACTCAACGGGTGATCATGATTTTTTATCTTTAAGAACAGGTGCACGAAGAAAGGATACAATAAGAAACGTGGTGAAAGAGGACAGCAGACAGGCCTCACCAATGAAAAGAAGGTTCCTAGAAGAAGAGGAAAATGGGGCGGCAGGAGGGAGAGAACAAAAGAGAAGGAACCTGTAGAAGCTGTACCACAGAGTAAAGGCATCTTCAACTTATCAAAACACATTTTAACCAAACCCAAGGTGACACTTTTGAATAAGGGATTATCATTTGCACCTACAAGTGGCCTAAATAAGTTTGAGACTTTTATTGACTTAAATAAATTTGTACGGAAACTGATGCTAAAAAGACATTTTCTGAGGAAAGAGGAAGCTGTCATTAGTAATTATGAAGACAGATCTAAGTCTGGTCTAAAACCAACTTCGAAATATTATCCCTTGGAATCTAAAGGCAACAATGTCAGTATCTTTTATGATTTGGTGAAAAAGGATTTATGTGACACTGAACTGAAACCAGTCAAGGAGAAAAATATGAGCAATCGAGAGTGTGAAGCCTTGAAAAAACTCCAGAAAAATAACAACTTAGTTATAAAACAAGCTGATAAAGGGGGGGGGGGATTAGTTATTACCAAAGAGGCACAAAGACTTTTGGGAGATACGATCTCGTACAGACCGTTGAAAAGTGACCCTAAAGAAGCCTTTGTGGACGAACTCAGAACTTTACTTTTACATGGTCTACGGAATAATGTACTAACCAAAGATGAATTTCAATATTTGATGCAATCTAATCCCATTACCCCTATTTTTTATTTCTTGCCAAAAATCCATAAATCCTTGGCCAATCCACCGGGTAGACCAATCGTAGCAGGGATCAAGTCGCTTACCGCAAACTTGTCGGAGTATGTCGATGTGTTTTTAAAGAAGTATGTGAAGGCGCTTCCATCTTTTTTGAAAGATACTACATCGGTACTTAACATAATAAGAACGGTGGAGTGGAAAGACTCATACATTTGGGCGACTGTAGACGTCCAATCTTTGTATACATGTATCGAGCATTCAAAAGGCATATCCGCATGTAGGGAGTTTTTGGAAAGTGACCCTTCCCTCACTGACACCCATAGGTATTTTATATGTGATCTTATGCATTTTATCCTCAGTCATAACTATTTTAATTTTTTAAACCAGTTTTACTTACAATGCTGCGGTACAGCAATGGGAACAACGTTTGCCCTGAGTTTTGCCAACTTGTTTATGGGAAGTTGGGAAAGAGTACATGTTTACAACTCAAGAGCTTTCAAGGAGAATGTGGTATTGTACTAAAGATACATTGATGACATTTTAATCATCTGGGATGGCTCAACAGAAACTTTTAATGATTTCCTCAGGACATTGGGAACCAACGACTTGAACCTTGCTTTTACTTCAACTGTTGATAGTAGATCTGTGGAGTACCTAGATCTGAGGGTCATGTCGAGAAATTTTATCAAGGAAGTGGACATGAACAGTTACTTGCACTATCATAGTAACCACCTAGAAAGGTGGAAGAACAATATCCCGGCATCCCAATTCTCAAGAATAAAAAGGAATTGCACAAGCTCCAAAGACTGTGATGACCAACTTGAAGTCTACAGAAAAAGGTTTGAGGACAAAAGTTACCCTGAGCCCATTCTAGATGCAGCTCTGGAAAAGACAAGAAGCCTCAACAGAGAGGAATTATTAACGTATAAAACCAGAGAGGAGGAAAAAGACTCGGTCGCCTTCATTACCACCTTCAGTCAGCATGAAAAAGTAATACGGAAATCACTCAGAACTCATTGGAACATTCTTTTAATGGACCCGGTGCTTAAGGGCATTCTACCGCCACAACCTGAACTTGTATTAAAAAAATCAAGAAATTTGAAGGACATTGTTGCACCAAGTATGCTAAGAGAGGAAGCAATGTACAAGACCCCGAGTCTGAAATGTACAGGTTCATATAAATGTGGAAATTGCAACATCTGCAGATACTTACATCGAAACAGGAAAACATTTAGTGACACAGATGACAAGAAGGAATATACCATAAAGGACTTTATGAACTCCAATACATCATCTGTGATTTACCTCTTGGAATGTACCTGTAAAATGAAATATGTGGGAAAGACAAAAAGACCCCTGAAAATACGGATCCAGGAGCACATAAGAAACCTCAAAAACAAAGTAGAGAGCCATGCAGTTTCCAGACATTTTGCAGTACAACATGATTCCAATCCAGAGGAAATTACATTCAAGGCTATTGAACACGTGGTCCTGGGTGAGAGAGGAGAGGACCTCGCTAATAAACTTTCCAGACGGGAAATGTACTGGATCTTCCAGTTGCAGACTCTACATCCAGCTGGCCTGAACGAGGGATATGAAATTGCACCTTTTCTATAAGGTGCAGTATCCGCTACCCCTCTTTTTATTCTCTATATACTGTGTTTATTCTCTTCCTTCTTCTGTATTCCACATCATCCAATAAGACACGTTTTGCACATCAAAAGATATTAAACAAGTGTTTCAAAAAACCAGGTCTTTGTTATCATGGTGTCTGAATCCGCGTACAGTCAAACCACACTGGTACGCCCAATCTCGCCTGATCTTGGAAGCTAAGCAGTGTCTGGGCCTGACCAGTACCAGGGAGGGAGACTACCTGGGAAGATCAGGTACTGTAAGGATAACAGTGTTTGTATAATGCACATTGACCTATTGGTAAGCACTTTTATGGAATCATAATTTTTTTTTATTTTTTTTTAACCTGGTCTCGGCTACTTTGATGTCTGTTAAAATTCACATACAGTCAAACCACGCTGGTACGCCCAATCCCGTCTGATCTTGGAAGCTAAGCAGTGTTCGGGCCTGACCAGTACCAGGGAGGGAGACTACCTGGGAAGATCATGTACTGTAATGATGACAGACGAGCACCAATAAATAATGACCAAGCACTGCGGTATTTTATTGTCACCTATTTGATATTAATTAATTCTAACACGTTGGATTACCATTTACACACTCCCGTTCCCCTGCATCTGTCTTATATATATATATATATATATATATATATATTTATTTATTTTTTAATTCCCTCACAGGCATCATTATCTAGATGAGCCCAATGTCACTTCTAATAATATAGATATGACACTTAACTATATTCACTTTACTGCACTGGCACTTTAAAATATAATAAATGACGTATGTCTATTTTTTATTATGGCTGTGTCTACTTTTAACTGTAGCCATGGAAACTATGCCTGTATTTGATTATCTATATTATGATATGTTGATTCTATCATTTGTTTTCTATTATTTCATATATGCAACATGTTGCCATGGAAACCGAGCTGCCTGTGTCCTGGGACTGTCTGCATGACTACTCAAAGATGGCCGCCGCAGCCTCATTAAAAAATATGACAAGAAACCCACATAAAATGGACTCTCCACGAGTGAGCTGGAGGAGATAAAACATCCCCCTCTATGTAAAAGCAACACAGAATACCCATGGGCGCATGCGCATTGAGATCCAGTAAGCCGGGAGCCGGCGCATGCACATATGCGATCGCCGCCGGAAGTGGGGCGGAAGTAACGAACGGAGTCCTCCGTCACCGGAAGTATGGCGGAAATGACTCCTGTTCACATTCTGGACGGTTTTAAACGTTATTTCATACTGTTTTTCACTCGTTTTCATCAATAATGGACATGCCTGGTGAGGACCTCACCCCTGATATGTTTTAAAATGAGCTTTGTACGTTCTGTTAATGTTTGTTGTCAGATCACATCACATGATCTATTATGATGTCACCACCTCATACCTAAGTGATATGGGTATAAATAGACATACAGCTTCATTCTGTCCCTACCCCTTGAAGAAGTCTGTTGAGACGAAATGTGTTGGGCCTGTACTGACCACCCAGTGTTTTCAAGTTAAGTTTATTTATGGGTTTTCCTCATGCAGAACTTAGCCGTTGTAACTGACGTGTAATGCTAAAGAATTAGTTGTGGCCAAGGCTTGGGGGCGATGCTGAAGTACACAGAAGAATGAAGAACTTGTGAGCGATGTTGAAGAAATGAATGAAGATTTGAGAACGATGTTGAAGCACACAGAAGAATGAAGAACTTGTGAGCGATGCTGAAGAGATGAATGAAGATTTCAGAACGATGTTGAAGCACACAGAAGAATGAAGAACTTGTGAGCGATGCTGAAGAGATGAATGAAGATTTGAGAACGATGTTGAAGCACACAGAAGAATGAAGAACTTGTGAGCGATGCTGAAGAGATGAATGAAGATTTGAGATTCAGTGTAACTCTGGAAGTTTGGGAGGCGTTCCACTTAGGGATACCCTGTAATACTGGAAGCACAGGAGGTGTCCCTCTCAGAGATAGACTGTAATGCTGGTAACGCAGAGAATGTCCCACTGAGTGATACTCTGTAACACTGGTAGCACAGTGAAGGTTCCACTGAGTGATACACTGTAACGCTGGTAGCACAAGGAATATCCCACTGAAAGATACTCTGAAACGCTGGAACACAGGAGACGTTCAGCTTGAGAACACGCTGAACGCTGCTAGCACTGGTGATCATTGGAAAGACGATACTCAGGCGCCAGGGCTCTGTACGGCATCTGCCTTTGAACTTCCCGCCCTCTCCCGATTGGCGGAAGGGGCCGATGGCATCACCCGCTCACCACGCTCTCGTGGATGCCGGGCGCAATGGTGGCGCACACACCCCGGGAACCCGCCGGAGGCAGCGCCAGCAAGACGAAACGACCCGGAGCCCACCGGGGGCGACGACCGCCGGGAGACTCAGCGCACCTGGAGCGGTAAGCGCGGCAGCCGCAGCGCCGCGAGTGTGACAGGTGTATAGGAACACCGAAACGTTGATGACTTGATATGATGCTCAGAAGGTAATAGTATAACATAATTTTCTTGAGGCACCCCAACAATAGATGGTTCTAGGGATTTAAAAAGTTAGAGCAGAAATGTGCGAGCAACAGCAAGAAGGATTGAGGCCGGTGAAATACTGTCTCCCATAAAACTATTATAACTAAGACAACTGACTTCATGAAAACCAGAATTTTGTCAGGAAATGGTTTTAAATAGAGATGTGCACCTGAAATTTTTCGGGTTTTGTGTTTTGGTTTTGGATTCGGTTCCGAGGCTGTGTTTTGGATTCGGACGCGTTTTGGCAAAACCTCCCTGAAAATTTTTTGTCGGATTCGGGTGTGTTTTGGATTTGGGTGTTTTTTTTACAAAACCCCCTCAAAAACAGCTTAAATCATAGAATTTGGGGGTCATTTTGATCCCATAGTATTATTAACCTCAATAACCATAATTTCCACTCATTTCCAGTCTATTCTGAACACCTCACACCTCACAATATTATTTTTAGTCCTAAAATTTGCACCGAGGTCGCTAGATGGCTAGGCTAAGCGACCCAAGTGGCCGACACAAACACCTGGCCCATCTAGGAGTGGCACTGCAGTGTCAGACAGGATGGCAGATTAAAAAAATAGTCCCCAAACAGCACATGATGCAAAGAAAAAAAGAGGTGCACCAAGGTCGCTGTGTGACTAAGCTAAGCGACCCGAGTGGCCGACACAAACACCTGGCCCATCTAGGAGTGGCACTGCAGTGTCAGACTGGATGTCAGATTTTAAAAAATAGTCCCCAAACAGCACATGATGCAAAGATAAATTAAAGAAAAAAGAGGTGCAAGATGGAATTGTCCTTGGGCCCTCCCACCCACCCTTATGTTGTATAAACAGGACATGCACACTTTAACAAACCCATCATTTCAGCGACAGGGTCTGCCACACGACTGTGACTGAAATGACTGGTTGGTTTGGGCCCCCACCAAAAAAGAAGCAATCAATCTCTCCTTGCACAAACTGGATCTACAGAGACAAGGGGGTATATTTACTAAGCTCCCGATTTTGACCGAGATGCCGTTTTTTCTTCAAAGTGTCATCTCGGTTAATCTCGGTCATTTACTAAACACTAATCACGGCAGTGATGAGGGCATTCGTAATTTTTTGCTAGTTCAGGTAAAAAATTACGAATGAATACACCATCGGTCAAATTACGCCTGTTTAGATATGAATCTCGGTCATTTACTAAGAAGTGCAAAGCAAAAAAACACAAAACACTGCCGTGAAAAATTACAACTCGTAAAAAAGTCCTAAAAAAAACAGACCTGCTTTTTTTTTCCGTGATTTGAGATGCATGCAGGGATCCATGAGATCCGTGCATGTATATCAGTGGGAAGGGGTGGGAAAGTGCTTATTTTTGCCAAAAAAATTGCGTGGGGTCCCCCCTCCTAAGCATAACCAGCCTCGGGCTCTTTGAGCCGATCCTGGTTGCAGAAATATGGGGGGAAAAATGACAGGGGTTCCCCCATATTTAAGCAACCAGCATCGGGCTCTGCGCCTGGTCCTGGTCCCAAAAATACGGGGGACAAAAAGAGTAGGGGTCCCCCGTATTTTTAAAACCAGCACCGGGCTCCACTAGCTGGACAGATAATGCCACAGCCGGGGGTCACTTTTATACAGCGCCCTGCGGCCGTGGCATCAAAAATCCAACTAGTCACCCCTGGCCGGGGTACCCTGGGGGAGTGGGGACCCCTTCAATCAAGGGGTCCCCCCCCCCCAGCCACCCAAGGGCCAGGGGTGAAGCCCGAGGCTGTCCCCCCCCTTCCAATGGGCTGCGGATGGGGAGGCTGATAGCCATTTGTGATAATGAAAAGATATTGTTTTTAGTAGCAGTACTACAAGTCCCAGCAAGCCTCCCCCGCATGCTGGTACTTGGAGAACCACAAGTACCAGCATGCGGCGGAAAAACGGGCCCGCTGGTACCTGTAGTACTACCACTAAAAAAATACCCAAAAAAACACAAGACACACACACCGTGAAAGTATAATTTTATTACATACATACACACATACATACATACTTACCTTATGTTCTCACGCAGGTCGGTCCTCTTCTCCAGTAGAATCCAAGGGCTACCTGTTGAAGAAATTCTACTCACCAGATCCATGGGTCCAGGCTCCTCGGCAAATCCAGGGTTAATCCACGTACTTGAATAAATAAAAAAAAACGGTGTCCCGACCACGAACTGAAAGGGGACCCATGTTTGCACATGGGTCACCTTCCCACGAATGCCAGAAACCCACTTTGACTTCTGTCTAAGTGGGTTTCTTCAGCCAATCAGGGAGTGCCACGTTGTAGCACTCTCCTGATCAGCTGTGTGCTGCTGTCCTCACTGACAGGCGGCACACGGCAGTGTTACAATGTAGCGCCTATGCGCTCCATTGTAACCAATGCTGGGAACTTTCTGCTCAGCGGTGACGTCACTTTAGGTCAACCGCAGGGCAGAAAGTTCCCATCATTGGTTACAATGTAGCGCATAGGCGCTACATTGTAACACTGCCGTGTGCTGCCTGTCAGTGAGGACAGGAGCACACAGCTGATCAGGAGAGTGCTACAACGTGGCACTCCCTGATTGGCTGAAGAAACCCACTTAGTCAGAAGGCAAAGTGGGTTTCTGGCATTCGTGGAAAGGTGACCCATGTGCAAACATGGGTCACCTTTCAGTTCGAGGTCGGGCAACCGTTTTTTTTGTTTTATTCAAGTACGTGGATTATCCCTGGATTTGCCGAGGAGCCTGGACCACTGGATCTGGTGAGTAGAATTTCTTCAACAGGTAGCCCTTGGATTCTACTGGAGAAGAGGACCGACCTGCGTGAGAACATAAGGTAAGTATGTATGTATGTGTGTATGTATGTAATAAAATTATACTTTCACGGTGTGTGTGTCTTGTGTTTTTTTGGGTATTTTTTTAGTGGTAGTACTACAGGTACCAGCGGGCCCGTTTTTCCGCCGCATGCTGGTACTTGTGGTTCTCCAAGTACCAGCATGCGGGGGAGGCTTGCTGGGACTTGTAGTACTGCTACTAAAAACAATATCTTTTCATTATCACAAATGGCTATCAGCCTCCCCATCCGCAGCCCATTGGATGGGGGGGGGACAGCCTCGGGCTTCACCCCTGGCCCTTGGGTGGCTGGGGGGGGGGACCCCTTGATTGAAGGGGTCCCCACTCCCCCAGGGTACCCCGGCCAGGGGTGACTAGTTGGATTTTTGATGCCACGGCCGCAGGGTACTATATAAAAGTGACCCCCGGCTGTGGCATTATCTGTCCAGCTAGTGGAGCCCGGTGCTGGTTTTAAAAATACGGGGGACCCCTACTCTTTTTGTCCCCCGTATTTTTGGAACCAGGACCAGGCGCAGAGCCCGATGCTGGTTGCTTAAATATGGGGGAACCCCTGTCAATTTTGTCCCCATATTTCTGCAACCAGGATCGGCTCAAAGAGCCCGAGGCTGGTTATGCTTAGGAGGGGGGACCCCACGCATTTTTTTGGGGGGATTTTACATTGTTTAATTAAAAAAAAAAAAAATAAGAACCCCAGCACGGATCACACAGATCCGGCCGAGATTGATTGTAAAAAAAAAACGGCAGTGTTTTGCTAATCACTGCCGTAAAAATAGGTAAAAAAAAACGAATGACATCGACATCGGAAGAAAAGAAAAACCCGAATACGACAGCTTAGTAAATCCATCGTAATCAATTCAAAAAGTTGCAGTTTTACACTGTCGATGTCATTCGTGATTGAACTTTGACCTTTTTTCGGAAATTACGAATCTTAGTAAATTTACCCCAAGATGTCCACCTCCTCCTCATCGTCCGATTCCTCACCCCTTCCACTGTGTACATACTCCTCCTCACAGATTATTAATTCGTCCCCACTGGAATCCACCATCTCAGGTCCCTGTGTACTTTCTGGAGGCAATTGCTGCTGGTGAATGTCTCCACGGAGGAATTTATTATAATTCATTTTGATGAACATCATCTTCTCCACATTTTCTGGAAGTAACCTCGTACGCCGATTGCTGACAAGGTGACCGGCTGCACTAACACTCTTTCGGAGTACACACTGGAGGGGGGGCAACTTAGGTAAAATAAAGCCAGTTTGTGCAAGGGCCTCCAAATTGCCTCTTTTTCCTGCAAGTATACGTACGGACTGTCTGACGTGCCTACTTGGATGCGGTCACTCATATAATCCTCCACCATTCTTTCAATGGTGACAGAATCATATGCAGTGACAGTAGACGACATGTCAGTAATCGTTGGCAGGTCCTTCAGTCCGGACCAGATGTCAGAACTCGCTCCAGACTGCCCTGCATCACCGCCAGTGGGTGGGCTCGGAATTCTTAGCCTTTTCCTCGCAGCCCCAGTTGTGGGAGACTGTGAAGGAGGAGCTGTTGACAGGTCACGTTGCGCTTGACTTGACAATTTTCTCACCAGCAGGTCTTTGAACCTCTGCAGACTTGTGTCTGCCAGAAAGAGAGATACAACTTAGGTTTTAAATCTAGGATCGAGCACGGTGGCCAAAATGTAGTGCTCTGATTTCAACAGATTGACCACCCATTAATCCTGGTTAAGCGAATTAAGGGCTCCATCCACAAGTCCCACATGCCTAGCAGAATCGCTCCATTCTAGCTCCTACTTCAATCTCTCCAGCTTCTTGTGCAAAAGCCTGATGAGGGGAATGACCTGACTCAGGCTGGCAGTGTCTGAACTGACTTCACGTGTGGCAAGTTCAAAGGGTTGCAGAACCTTGCACAACGTTGAAATCATTCCCCACTGCGCTTGAGTCAGGTGCATTCCCCCTCCTTTGCCTATATCGTAGGTAGCTGTATAGGCTTGAATGGCCTTTTGCTGCTCCTCCATCCTCTGAAGCATATAGAGGGTTGAATTCCACCTCGTTACCACCTCTTGCTTCAGATGATGGCGGAGCAGGTTTGAGGAGTGTTTGCTGGTGCTACAGTCTTCGGCACGCGGTGGCTGAATGCTGAAAGTGGCCCGCAATTCTTCGGGCCACCGACAGCATCTCTTGCACGCCCCTGTCGTTTTTTAAATAATTCTGCACCACCAAATTCAATGTATGTGCAAAACATGGGACGTGCTGGAATTTGCCCAGATGTAATGCATGCACAATATTGGTGGCGTTGTCCGATGTCACAAATCCCCAGGAGAGTCCAATTGGGGTAAGCCATTCTGCGATGATGTTCCTCAGTTTCCGTAAGAGGTTGTCAGCTGTGTGCCTCTTATGGAAAGTGGTGATATAAAGCGTAGCCTGCCTAGGAACTAGTTGGCGTTTGCGAGATGCTGCTACTGGTGCCGCCGCTGCTGTTCTTGCTGCGGGAGGCAATACATCTACCCAGTGGGCTGTCACAGTCATATAGTCCTGAGTCTGCCCTGCTCCACTTGTCCACATGTCCGTGGTTAAGTGGACATTGGATACAACTGCATTTTTTAGGACACTGGTGACTCTTTTTCTGACATCTGTGTACATTCTCGGTATCGCCTTCCTAGAGAAATGGAACTTAGATGGTATTTGGTACCGGGGACACACTACCTCAAGCAATTCTCTAGTTCCCGGTGAATTAACGCTGGATATCGGACACACGTTTAACAACACAGAAGCTGCCAAGACCTGAGTTATCCGCTTTGCAGCAGGATGACTCCTGTGATATTTCATCTTCCTCGCAAAGGACTGTTGGACAGTCAATTGCTTACTGGAAGTAGTACAAGTGGTCTTCCGACTTCCCCTCTGGGATGACAATCGACTCCCAGCAGCAACAACAGCAGCGCCAGCAGCAATAGGCGTTACACTCAAGGATGCATCGGAGGAATCCCAGGCAGGAGAGGACTCGTCAGACTTGACAGTGACATGGCCTGCAGGACTATTGGCTTTCCTGTCTAAGGAGGAAATTGACACTGAGGGAGTTGGTGGTGTGGTTTGCAGGAGCTTGGTTACAAGAGGAAGGGATTTAGTTGTCAGTGTACTGCTTCCGCTGTCACCCAAAGTTTTTGAACTTGTCAATGACTTCTGATGAATGCGCTCCAGGTGACGTATAAGGGAGGATGTTCCTAGGTGGTTAACGTCCTTACCCCTACTTATTACAGATTGACAAAGGCAACACACGGCTTGACACCTGTTGTCCGCATTTCTGTTAAAATAATTCCACACCTAAGAGGTGATTTTTTTTGTAATTTGACCAGGCATGTCAATGGCCATATTCGTCCCATGGACAACAGGTGTCTCCCCGGGTGCCTGACTTAAACAAACCACCTCACCATCAGAATCCTCCTTGTCAATTTCCTCCTCAGCGCCAGCAACACCCATATCCTCATCCTGGTGTACTTCAACAGTGACATCTTCAATTTGACTATCAGGAACTGGACTGCAGGTGCTCCTTCCAGCACTTGCAGGGGGCCTGCTAATGGTGGAAGGCGCCACCTCTTCCCGTCCAGTGTTGGGAAGGTCAGGCATCGCAACCGACACAATTGGACTCTCCTTGGGGATTTGTGATTTAGACGAACGCACAGTTCTTTGCTGTGCTTTTGCCAGCTTAAGTCTTTTCATTTTTCTAGCGAGAGGATGAGTGCTTCCATCCTCATGTGAAGCTGAACCACTAGCCATGAACATAGGCCAGGGCCTCAGCCGTTCCTTGCCACTCCATGTCGTAAATGGCATATTGGCAAGTTTACGCTTCTCATCAGACGCTTTTAATTTTGATTTTTGGGTCATTTTACTGAACTTTTGTTGTTTGAATTTAACATGCTATCTACTATAACATTGGGCATTGGCCTTGGCAGAGGACGTTGATGGCATTTCATTGTCTCGGCCATGAATAGTGGCAGCAGCTTCAGCACGAGGTGGAAGTGGATCTTGATCTTTCCCTATTTTACCCTCCACATTTTTGTTCTCCATTTTTTAATGTGTGGAATTATATGCCTGTAATATATCAATAGCAATGGCCTACTGTACCGTACTGCTATATATTATATACTGGTGGTCAGCAAAATTATGCACTGTACTCCTACTAAATATACTGCGCACAATTAAAATGCACCACAGGTATGGATGGATAGTATACTTGACGACACAGAGGTAGGTAGAGCAGTGGCCTACTGTACCATACTACTATATATTATATACTGGTGGTCAGCAAAATTATGCACTGTCCTCCTACTATATATACTGTGCACAACTAAAATGCACCACAGGTATGGATGGATAGTATACTTGACGACACAGAGGAAGGTAGAGCAGTGGACTACTGTACCGTACTGCTATATATTATATACAGGTGGTCAGCAAAATTATGCACTGTACTCCTACTATATATACTACGCACAACAACTAAAATGCACCACAGGTATGGATGGATAGTATACTTGATGACACAGAGGTAGGTAGAGCAGTGGCCTACTGTACCGTACTGCTATATATTACATACTGGTGGTCTGCAAAATTATGCACTGTCCTCCTACTATATATACTGCGCACAATAGCTAAAATGCACTACAGGTATGGATGGATAGTATACTTGACGACACAGAGGTAGGTAGAGCAGTGGCTTACTGTACCGTACTGCTATATATTATATACTGGTGGTCAGCAAAATTATGCACTGTACTCCTACTATATATACTGCGCACAACTAAAATGCACCACAGGTATGGATGGATAGTATACTTGGCGACACAGAGGTAGGTAGAGCAGTGGCCTACTGTACCGTACTGATATAATACTGGTGGTCACTGGTCAGCAAAATTCTGCAGTGTCCTCCTACTATATACTACAATGCAGCACAGATATGGAGCGTTTTTCAGGCAGAGAACGTATAATACTGGTGGTCACTGGTCAGCAAAACTCAGCATTGTCCTCCTACTATATAATACTGGTGGTCACCAGTCCCCACAATAAAGCACACTGAGCACAGATATTTGCAGCACACTGAGCACAGATATGGAGCGTTTTTCATGCAGAGAACGTAGATATTTTCAGCACACTGAGCACAGATATTTGCAAGCACACTGAGCACAGATATTTGCAGCACACTGAGCACAGATATTTGCAGCACACTGAACATGGGTGGTCTTCAGTATGCCGAATGGTCTTCATTATACCGGAGCCGGAATCCCGACATCCGGCATACCGACAGCTATTCTCCCTCGTTGGGGTCCACGACCCCCCTGGAGGGAGAATAAAATAGCAAGGGGCTCCTTAGCGCTCGCCACACAGTCGGTATGCCGGCGATCGGGCTCCCGGCACCGGTATGCTGGTCGCCGGGAGCCCGAGCACCGGCATACCGTACTACACCCCTGAACACAAATGAGAGAACGCTGCACGTCCTCTCCCTATCATCTCCAATGCACGAGTGAAAATGGCGGTGACGCGTGGCTCCTTATATAGAATACGAATCTCGTGAGAATACGACAGCGGGATGATGACGTTTGGGCGCGCTCGGGTTAACCGAGAAAGGCGGGAAGATTCGAGTCTGCCTCGGAACAGTGTAAAACGGGTGAAGTTCGGGGGGGTTCGGATTCCGAGGAACCGAACCCGCTCATCTCTAGTTTTAAATTGAAACTATCAATGTGTCATCTCTCCCATGACCCATCCTATGTCTCCTGTGGTTTGAAACTAAGCTGTTGTAGAGGAAAGAATCCAAGGGCCTAATTCAGACCTGATCACACAACAGCAAAATTTTTCTCTTAATTGGCAAAACCATGTGCAGTGCAAGTGGGGCAGATATAACATGTGCAGAGAGAGTTAGATTTGGGTGGGGTGTGTTCAATCTGAAATCTAAATTGCAGTGTAAAAATAAAGCAGCCAGTATTTACCCTGCACAGACACAAAATAACCCACCCAAATCTAACTCTCTCTGCACGTGTTACATTTGCTCCCCCTGCAGTGCATATGGGGGGTAATTCTGAGTTGATCGCAGCAGGAAAATTTTTAGCAGTTGGGCAAAACCATATGCACTGCAGGGGAGGCAGATATAACATGGGCAGAGAGAGTTAGATGGGTGTGGTGAGTTCAATCTGCAATCTAAATTGCAGTGTAAAAATAAAGCAGCCAGTATTTACCCTGCACAGAAATAAAATAACCCACCCAAATCTAACTCTCTCTGCAAATGTTATATCTGCCTCCCCTGCAATACACATGGTTTTGCCCAACTGCTAAAAATTTTCCTGCTGCGATCAACTTGGAATTACCCCCATGGTTTTGCACATTAGAGAAAGATTTTGCTTTTGTGATCAGGTCTGAATTAGGCCCTAAGGTTTATTTTCCTAGGTTGAGTGCATACTATTACATTTCAGCATTGCAGTAACTACTGTGTACCTTTAATGTTTTCTTCTACGGAAATATAAAACAATATTCCCATGCGCAGTTTGATTACAATTGGATATCTGTCATTCTGAGTCCGAGTTGAGATTAAACATTTTGGACCTATTCTATTTGATGTGTTAAGATATAAAATGATTCTGAATAAAACTCATTAAACAATGTATTTGAAAGTATTTCTTGTTACGATACGAGTGACCTTTTCAACATTGTGTTTCTCAACTGGCTAACAATCCTTAATTCTCCTGTAGGAAATAAATGAGGTAAACAAGGGAGTAATGACAATAGCAAGCAACGTATTCACAAAACCCAGCAAAGGTCAAAGCAATAGAGTATATTCCAGCAATGACAGATGCATAAAAAAGACATTCAAATTCTGATGCTTCATTCCTATGACAGAAACTTTAATGAGGATGGAAAATGGCACATATAAATCTTCTTTTGAGACAATAATTGTTAAAATAAGGGGTAATGTGCATTACATTTTGGGACAGTAATTTTCTATTTGCTTCTGCATGAAAGATTAACATTCTTTGAAAAAGATTAAAAAGTGAATTGTTAGTGAGTGCAAATGATGATTTATGACAATTTTGTCCTTAAACTCCTAAAGCTTGAATTCAACTTTTAGATATTAGCTTTCCATACTCAGGGTGGGATATACTAAGGTAAAAATCAGGTAAAACCCCTGTCTATGTATATATACATAACGAATAAGTAACATAGCCAAGCTGCTACATTCTTGAAACGTGTGTCACAAAGGGGCTGATTCTGAGTCACACGCAATGCAGATGTTCACATAAATTAGCATTTTTGCACCTAAATCTCGAAATTTTCGCACAGCGCTTGCCACAGTGTCTGTGACCAGAGTCGCAGGACTGATTGAGCCGCATTGGAATATATTGTGTTCTGCTGGGCAGTGACTCAGAAGACGCTAAACAGATGGGTGTGTAATGTTAGTTTTTCAGATGTGTCGCAAGTTGCAAACTCATGCACTTACTGGAGTTGGAGAAATTCCGGTGCAAGTCCTGATGGTGCTTCCAAGGGGAAACACCAGTCTTTCCGTATTTTTGTACGCGCTTGTACATAAGGGGAAGGGTTGATACTAACATTAGCATAAAGTCACATATTCAGCTATAATAAAACAAACAAATGCAGCAACAAGTGACATAGAATCAGCCCCAAGATCTCTCATAGGCCCTTGGGGGTCATTCCGAGTAGATCGCAGGCAGCAACTTTTTGCTGTTGCTGCGATCAACTAATTTCCGCCTATGGGGGAGTGTATTTTAGTATAGCAGGGCTGCGATCGCTTGTGCAGCCCTGCTATGCTTAAAATTTTTCCTGCAAAACAAGACCAGCCCTGCAGCTACTTACTCAGTGTGACGGATCCAGCGATGAGGTCCCGGTCCTGATAACAGACATCCGCCCTCCATTCGCCTGGACACGCCTGCGTTCTTCTTACCACTCCCCGAAAACGGCCTCCAACGGTGAGTATCCGGCACGGACCGCCTCTCCGCTGTCAATCTTCTTTCCGTCCAGCGCTGTGTCTTTTCTTCACGGTAGGCGTTCCGTTGCCTGGCGACGTCTGTCGCATGGCAATGGTGTGTGTGTGCAATGCGCATGCCACGCATGCGCAGTTCTGACCCATTCGCACTGCAGCGAACAACCTCTGCGTGCGAACGGGTCAGAATGATTCCCCCATGTTCACTTCTATTGGCAGTCTAAGTACAATAAGCTGTGAGGGCATGTTTAATAAGAATGTTGTAGAGTTACACCAACTGAGTAGCGTTAAGAAATCATCTATAGGTTCTTATGTCAGAATTGGCCAAATTGTCCACTGTCTACACAAAATAGATATTTAAAGATGTGCACAATTGTAGTTTGATTTAAGTTCCATCTCCAACTGAAGGCATGATTTGACCCAAAGCAAAAGTAAAATGAGTGTGCCCCATTATTTTCTTATTAAACATCTCTGGCTACACTTTTCACACCCCAAGGAAGTTTGTCTGCAAATGTCTGTGATCCTTCTTCAATGCAAAATAACCTCTGTTAATTAGCTGAACTTCTGATTGCATACCTCCCCCTTTGCCAGCTGATATAGTTGAAGCATTTAAGAGCAATATTATCAAGGCCTGCAGTCAGGACTTGGCCTGCTTGCAATTGTGAAGAATGCAATTGTTAAGAATATGATTTAAGAATGGAGTTAGAACCGGAGTTTGAACTGGATTTGGACTACGCTAAAATCTCGAATAATACAATTTCCCCAAACACTGCAACTCGGGACCATCATGTGGCCTCTCCTCACCTCTGCCTTGAGAACACCAGGACCAATGCCTACTACTTCTCTGTCCAAGAACATCATGACTGCCCCCAAGACTACCCCTCAAGCTGAGCAGGGAACTGAGGGGCGTGCGCATCAGGACCAGATTTTGCTGGGTCAGTTCCATTGGACATTAGTGTGCACTCCACATTCTTACACCCACCCGTACTGCTCCCCACACTCTCACACACACCCGCACTGCTCTCATGAGACCAGGACATTTATAATTTTCACAAATTAATGTTTTCCTGCAAATGTGTCTTTCTTTTCTTTCTTCTTACAGGGTACTTTCCCCCCACTGTGTGCTATTCCTGTAATGTGTACCTCCATTGGTTGCACACCCTGCCAGCAGTAACCTACACAGTGCGCCTCACATGGCTGCCTCGGATGGTTCCTCCATGGGCAGGGTGTGCTTCATTTGGATCTTTCCATGCAGGGTATAGCATACTCCTACACTCGTGTCAGTTTTCTCGTGAATGCATTTGGCCCTTGTATGGCTCATCTCCCACTGTGTAACCTTCGTAGTGCGCCCAACATGGCTGCCTTATCTGGTAAACTTGTGGATGGGATGAAAAATACATGGACCTGATGGTTTTATTGGAACCCTACTCTGAACCTAAGGACTCCGCAATCTACCCGTTTTGTGTTCTCTTCTAGGGGTGGACTATTCCACCCTGGGTAATCCTACGCAGAGCGCCTAAGATGGCTTCCGCACCTGGTACCTTGTGAGGGTGGAATACACAACCCCTGGAGGTTATTACCCAAAATGCTTACACCAACCCTGCATTATGCTTTCTGTCTTTATTGTCTGTGTGGTTTATCTTTTGATGTAATACTTAAATCTTCTGTATTATGTGCATTGTTTGAGTTCTAGTTGGCGCCGCGGATGGCTGCCTCGGTGCTGCTCTGCCAAGCAGCCTTTGTGTTTAGTCCTACATGTATAATATGTCTAATATGTTGAGTCTATTGTACAGTTGCAATGTGCAGTATCAACTCATACGTGTAATGTGTGTAATGTATGCTATGTTCTTCCCCCTTCGTATGCTATGTATTCCCCCTTCATGTTGCTGCTTGGCGATGCATTGTACCACAAAGAATTCCTAGTGTACGTGAGTACACCTGGCCAATAAAGCTGATTCTGATTCTGATTCTGATTAGGGGTAACTTGCTACCAGGGGCATAACCAGTAGTTTCTGGGTCACAGAGCAAATATTATTGAGGGCCCAGCGATAAATCACCAGGCTAGAGACCCTGAAATGGAGCCCCATGTAGGTTTCTATTTCCATCGCAGAAGATCTCAATGCTGCACATAAGTCGGGACCGGGATGTATTCAAAATGCCGGCGGTCGGGATCCCAGCGTTCAGGAGACAGACACCAAAATCCAAACATCTAACATTTTACTGGAGGTCAACCCCCACCCTAATTCCCAATTGTTTGGTGGGTCCACGCCACCAACTGAGAGGGAATAGAACCTGTGGTGAGCAAAGCTCGCCATTGGGCCCGAAGCATGGTGAGCGCAGCAAGCCCACGACGGGACTCACTGCTGGTATACCAGCAGGCGGGATGCCGCTTTCTGTATACTGACAGCCGTCAACCCGTCTGCCGGTATATCATACCGCACCCGTCAGGACCTGTATATGCTCTAAGGAGCAGATAGGGGGACTCCAAAAAGGACAGACATATATCACTGGGCTGCCTCTCATCACACCGGCAGATACTCCCCTACCTGCTACTGGATATTATATTTGTTAGACTAATATTTCTTTGCATTTTGAAAATAAACCTTGTTACAGTAAGTATGTAAATAATACTTGCTGTTATTTCCTATTGTATACTGTGGGATTCTAAGAGTGCATTGCGTCTACTGGAGTGCAGGGCACTTCCACTCTTAGAATGTATTATTCATAGTTTGTGTTTCTTACATTATTACTTTGGCTAATGAAAGGGCAATTAAAGAATTATAAGGAAGAATTAAAAAAGTTCCATTTGTAAGACTGTCTAAGGGGTCTATTCATGAAGCAGTGAAAAGAGTGGAAAAGTGAGCCTGCGGAGAAGTTGCCCATGGCAACTAATCAGCTGCTGTGTACAATTGTATAGTATGCAAATTATATGTTATTTCAATGCTGACTGGTTGCCATGGGCAACTTCTCCATCCTTTTCACTGCTTCTTGAATAGACCCCTTACTCTTTACCCAAAGAATCTCCTGTTTTCCGAAGACACCAGGAGCCTCAGATAGTCCATGTCCTCTTCTATCTAGACTTTCTTGAAAGGTTATGTTGCGCTCCTTTGCCCATATTTTTAAATGTGCCTGATGGACAATGCATTTGTAAAAGGAAAGATTACAGTATAGTCAGAATGCATAGGGAAAAAGTTAAAGGCAGTAGAATTGTTAATTAGTTTATTTATGCCTCTCTGCCAGAGCTTCTTCATGCCATAATCATGAAATTTGTATTGTAGAGGAGGGGATTCCTCTCTAGGACTCTGTCATCCCTTTTTACAGAGTTGTCTTTTGTTCCTCACATCCAGTCTGAATCTAAATCCTGCTACATACAGTACATCTAAGAAATTTTTCTAGTGTACAAAGCTATCTCACACAAAGGGGGATATTCAATTGTTTGAAAAGTCAGTTGGGTGTCTGTTTTTTCCTATCTAATAGACAGGAAAAAACAAACATCCAACCGACTTTTCAAACATTTGATCTCCCCCTCCCGAAAGTTTAATACAGTACATGCACATATCGAACCCGAACCAAAGTTATATGTAATCAGGCCAGTTACACTTGCTTTGCGTGTACAAAACAAAATGCAAATGTTACCCCCATTTAATAATGACAGTGTAGATGGGAGTTATTGAGTAGGGATGTGGACAGATATGTTAGGTAGCCTAGGTAATACTGGTAGGGCTTATACTTACACATACTGAATGTATACGGAATATATGTGTATTAACTGTGAATTAATATGTTTAACATGCATTAAACTTCTACTGCTACACTATTTAAAAGTCTCTGAGAGCCGCCTCAATCGGTACACTATACAAGAGGGATATTCTCCACTGAGACACCATGAGCCACTAAATGTACAGCCAAGGGTCTGTTAAAGTGCCAGATCATTTTGCTTTATATACAGTAACCAGGGCTTAAAGTGGTCCTGGAGAGGTGGGGGAACTCACCTCTACCATGACCCCCTCCTGCTTAGTGCGCGCCGAAGGCGCGCGCGCCGCAGAAAGGGGTGTGGCCTCACTAGGAAGGGGCGTGGCCACACAAAAGTACCCCAATTCAAAATAATGTCTCACAGTAGCACAATTTTATTCACATTGCCCGTCCCACATACTAGTGCCCTTTACACACACAATGCCCACAATATCAGAGCCACTTTCACACAACCGCTGGCAAGTATCCCCCCACACAGAACATTCCCTTCACTTTTTAGAAACAGGGGCCTCATGCGATAAGTGTAGCAATAATGTGTCTAATAATTAGATATATTTTGCATACGTGCATATCCTATATGTTTTAGGACACTGCTGCTTCCATGGGCCTGGGTGCAATGAGGTGGGAGGTGGCAGCTGGCTCTCTCTGATGCCACTGAAGTACTTACTCAGATAGGGAGGCTTGAGAGCAGGCCAACCAGAGCACCCACCAGATAACACAGATATCTGCCCCAATCCCACACGACTGTGCAGTGTCTATGAACAGCCGAGCAGAGCTCTAGTCATTGCTGCGGGCATACAGAGCTCGGAGTCACTTGGCAACCTATTGGCAAAATGAAGGGACCTGAATGAGGAAATTGACAGTAGCAGGGAGGTTGTGTGCTTGTCACATGGTAACAGACAAAGATGCAGGGTACCTGAAGGCTGGGACACCTGAAGGCTGCTGCGTTAATCCGCCGTCTGGCTGTTGGGTCACTAGCCGCAATTTGCTTGAAGCTGGCGCCACAAAAATGCTGCCGCTGTCTCTCCATTGCCGGTCCATGAGCTGCCCGGCGTCAAATCCTCGCCCCTCTCATTGCTGCTCCTCAGTCCAGCAGCACTCTCCTCAGTGTGCCTGTGTGCTTCAGTGGCTGTGGGCTGGAGCATCAGGTCCCCGGCTGCGGTGTAAAGCTAGCAGCGGCCACCAGACAGTCCTGGCTCACGGACCGGCTGCTATTGCAAAGAAGCGGGCCGCACTTTGAATCTGGCGCCAATTGTACGCCATTCACTGCTCCCGGACCGCCAGCTAATGAGAAGCTGCCACATGGCAGCTTCTCATTGGCTGGCGGTCCGCGAGCCGTGATTGGTTCACGCCAGATTTTAAAAAAGCCGCCCCTTTTTTTGATTGGTGCTGCAGCCGGTCTGCGAGCCGGGATTGGCTGGCGGCCGCTGCCACCTTTGCAATGCAGCAGGGACCTGATGCTGTGGCCGGGCGGAGGCGGAACTAGTTCCGCCTGCAATTAGAGGTGACGGAACGCAGTTCCGTCCCGTTCCGCCCCACTTTAACCACTGACAGTAACTGAAGATGTCTTTGACAAAAGAGGAGAGAATTGAGGTCATTCTGCTGACCAACATCGTGTGCTGCATTGTGGGCTCTTCATGAAGGATGCCAAAACCATTGCTGAAGTTGTCTCGTCAGTAGTACTTTTTGGACGACCACTCCGTGACTGGTCAACCACAGTCCCAGTTTCCCGGAATTTGGAAATTAGGCACCTGACAGTGTTATGTGAAATTGGAGGCCTTTTGGGCACCGGTTGTTTAAATTTGCAGCTATGACACGGAAACTTCATTCTCCCGACATCAAAATGACCTAAATTTTCTACTATTTTGTCAAAGCCATCTTCAGTTACCTGCAACAATAAAAGTGTTGTAACTTTTGAGCCATACCTGCTATTTAAAATCTGTTTGCAAATTCCGATGTTGTTTGACATGTTACATGACCCGCTTTCCTTTTGAAAAAAACGTACTTAGATTCAATATGGCCAATTACAAGATGTAATTTAGGGAATGTACCTTGTTCGGTACATTCCCTAAAAGATAGCCCACCACACCCATACTTCACTGGAGTATTCAGTTTTCCCATTTCCTGGGCAAAAAGTATTTGGATAGCCACCAATTGTGCAAGTTGACCCACTTAAAAATATGAGAGAGGTATATAATTTCCGTCATAGGTACACTTCAACTGTGAGAGACAGAATCTGGAAAAAAAAACCTGGAAATCACATTGTATTACTTTTAAAAAATGTACTTGTATATTTTTGTGGAAAATAAATATTTGGACACCTACCAAGCAGCAAGATTTCTGGCTCTCACAGACCTGTTACTTCTTCTTTGAGAAGCTCTTCTATCCTCCACTCGTTACCTGTATTAATAGCACCTGTTTGGACTGGTTATCTGTATAAAAGACACCTGTCCACACCCTCAAACAGTCAGACTGCTACCTCTTCACCATGGCCAAGACCAGAGAGCTGTCTAAAGACACCAGAGACAAAATTGCAGAGCTGCACAAGGCTGGGATGAGCTACTCGACAATAGGCAAGCAGCTTGGTGAGAAGAGATCAACTGTTGGCGCAATTATTAAAAAATGGAAGAAATACAAGATCACTGACATTCTCCCTCAACCTGGGGCTCCATGCAAGTTCTCACCTCGTGGGGTATCAATGATCTTGAGAACAGTGAGGAATCAGCCCAGAACTACACGGGGGAACCTGGTCAATGACCTCAAGAGAGCTGGGACCACAGTCACAAAGGTTACCATTAGTAACACATTACGTCGTCATGGATTGAAATCCTGCAGCGCCCAAAAGGTCCCCCTGCTTAAGCCAGACATGTCCAGACTCGTCTAAAGTTTGCCACTGACCATCTGGATGATCCAGAGGAGGATTGGGAGAATGTAATGTGCTCAGATGAGAGCAAAATTGAACTTTTTGGTATAAACTCCACTCGCCGTGTTTGGAGGGAGAAGAATGATGAATGGCATCCCAAGAACACCATACCCACTGTGAAGCATGGGGGTGAAAACATCATGCTTTGGTGCTGCTTTTCTGCAAAGGGGACAGGACGACTGATCCGTATTAAGGAGAGGATGAATGGGGCCATGTATCGTGAGATTTTGGGCAAAAACCTCCTTCCCTCAGTAAGAGCATTGAAGATAGAACATGGCTGGGTCTTCCAGCATGACAATGACCCCAAACACACCGCCCGGGCAACTAAGGAGTGGCTCCGTTAGAAGCATTTCAAGGTCCTGGAGTGGCCTAGCCAATCTCCAGACTTCAACCCAATAAAAATTCTATGGAGGGAGATGAAAGTCTGTGTTGCCCGGCGACAGCCCCAAAACATGACAGATCTAGAGAAGATCTGCATGGAAGAGTGGGCCAAAATACCCGCTACAGTGTGTTCAAACCTGGTCAAGAACTACAGGAAATGTTTGACCTCTGTAATTGCCAACCGAGGTTATATTACAAAGTATTGAGTTAAACTTTTTGATTGTCCAAATATTTATTTTCCGCAAGAATATACAAATAAATTGTTTAAAAATCATACAATGTGATTTCTTAGTTTTTTTTTTTTTTCAGATTCTGCTTCTCACAGTTGAAGTGTACCTATGATGGAAATTACAGACCTCCCTCATCTTTTTAAGTGGGTCAACTTGCACAATCGGTGGCTGTCCAAATACTTTTTTGCCCCACTGTGTATATATATATATATATATATATATATATGTACATACAGTATAGATATATATATATATATATATATATATATATACTGCTCAAAAAAAATAACGGGAACACTTAAACAGCACAATGTAACTCCAAGTCAATCACACTTTTGTGAAATCAATCTGTCCACTTGGGAAGCAACACTGATTGACAATCAATTTCACATGCTGTTGTGCAAATGGAATAGACAACAGGTGGAAATTATAGGCAATTAGCAAGACACCCCAAATAAAGGAGTTGTTCTGCAGGTGGTGACCACAGACCACTTCTCAGATCCTATGCTTTCTGGCTGATGTTTTGGTCACTTTTGAAAGCTGGCGGTGCTTTCCCTCTAGTGGTAGCATGAGACGGAGTCTACAACCCACACAAGTGGGTTGCTCAGGTAGTGCAGCTCATCCAGGATGGCACATCAATGCGAGCTGTGGCAAGAAGGTTTGCTGTGTCTGTCAGCGTAGTGTCCAGAGCATGGAGGCACTACCAGGAGACAGGCCAGTACATCAGGAGACGTGGAGGAGGCGTAGGAGGGCAACAACCCAGCAGCAGGACCGCTACCTCCACCTTTGTGCAAGGAGGAACAGGAGGAGCACTGCCAGAGCCCTGAAAAATGACCTCCAGCAAGCCACAAATGTGCATGTGTCTACTCAAACGATCAGAAACAGACTCCATGAGGGTGGTATGAGGGCCCGACGTCCACAGGTGGGGATTGTGCTTACAGCCCAACACCGTGCAGGACGTTTGGCATTTGCCAGAGAACACCAAGATTGGCAAATTCGCCACTGGCGCCCTGTGCTCTTCACAGATGAAAGCAGGTTCTCACTGAGCACATGTGACAGACGTGACAGAGTCTGGAGACGCGAAGGAGAACGTTCTGCTGCCTGCAACATCCTCCAGCATGACCGGTTTGGCAGTGTGTCAGTAATGGTGTGGGGTGGCATTTCTTTGGGGTCTGCACAGCCCTCCATGTGCTCGCCAGAGGTAGCCAGACTGCCATTAGGTACCGAGATGAGATCCTCAGACCCCTTGTGAGACCATATGCTGGTGCGGTTGACCCTGGGTTCCTCCTAATGCAAGACAATGCTAGACCTCATGTGGCTGGAGTGTGTCAGCAGTTCCTGCAAGATGAAGGCATTGATGCTATGGACTGGACCGCCCATTCCCCAGACCTGAATCCAATTGAGCACATCTGGGACATCATGTCTCGCTCCATCCACCAACGCCACGTTGCACCACAGACTGTCCAGGAGTTGGTGGATGCTTTAGTCCAGGTCTGGGAAGAGATCCCTCAGGAGACCATCTGCCACCTCATCAGGAGCATTGTAGGGAGGTCATACAGGCACGTGGAGGCCACACACACTACTGAGCCTCATTTTGACTCGTTTTAAGGACATTACATCAAAGTTGGATCAGCCTGTAGTGTGTTTTTCCACTTTAATTTTGAGTGTGACTCCAAATCCAGACCTCCATGGGTTGATAAATTTGATTTCTATTGATAATGTTTGTGTGATTTTGTTGTCAGCACATTCAACTATGTAAAGAACAAAGTATTTAATAAGATTATTTCATTCATTCAGATCTAGGATGTGTTGTTTAAGTGTTCCCTTTATTTTTTTGAGCAGTGTGTATATATGTAACATGTAAGCTGGTTAAGGTTAGAGTGATGGGAACGATGTCCTTTTATTAATTTCCGCATGCTGAACTGTTGGCTGTAAAAACCTATTTAAAGGTCTAACAGTTGACATTTGGCAGTTACCTGAGAGGAGTGAGGATCCTGTTTGGTGACTTGAGGAGAAGATGTCACTTCAAAGGGAGCAATCGATCCGGAGCTAAGTGATAGTGCTAATAGGGTGAGGACCTCAGAACAGTCGGAGTTATAAGGGAAACTCAGTCCCAGTGCCCGTAATCATTACAGCCGATGGGGCGGAGTTGTAGGAGCAGCCAGAGTTAGCCAGGAGACTCACAGGTAAATGTATGATCCTACGATATGGGGAGAAGTGGTATCAGCGCATGTTATGTTCACTGATACCACTTCTCCCCCATGTATGACTGGTAGTGAAAGCAAGGTGACAGGGGCGCCTTTAGATAGCACCCCAGTATGCCGGGGCAATGTATGAACGTTCAGTGGTACTGACCGTTCCAACACATGCAGCTATTGATTTTGACAACTGCAGGTGTCATTGCCCCATTCGCCACAGCCAGGGACAGTGCGGTCCCTGGCTGTAGCTTGTGCTGGCTTTGGGCTGCACAGGAGATTTTGCATGAGTAGCAAGATCTCACACATACCCATTGGGGCTGGCCAGGGAGAGACACTGCGCATCAGCATTAAGCTCTCTAGAAGTTTTCACTCCCCGGACCGGCAGACAAGATGTTCTTACATCTTGTCGATATTCCTTCCTGCTTCACCTCGTTAATGAGGCAAAGCAGGAAGTGTTATAGCCGCACAATACCTGCTGCTATAATACAATTGCACGGTGCTTAAAGTAGTCCTAGAGAGGTGGCGGAACTCACACCCCCTCCCCCCGGTGCCCATGCAATAAAGGTATTGCGCGTGGCGTAGGCGCGCACCCCATAAAAGGGGCATTGTCTCAAAAATAAAGGGGTGTGGTTACACAATAGTAATATTGACCACAGTAGTAACACCCATAATACACATAGGCCCTCATTCCGAGCTGTTCGCTCGCAAGCTGCTTTTAGCAGCATTGCACACGCTAAGCCGCCGCCTACTGGGAGTGAATCTTAGCTTAGCAAAATTGCGAACGAAAGATTCTCAAAATTGCGAATAGAAATTTCTTTGCAGTTTCTGAGTAGCTCGATACTTACTCTGCCACTGCGATCAGTTCAGTCAGTTTCGTTCCTGGTTTGACGTCACAAACACACCCAGCGTTCGCCCAGACACTCCCCCGTTTCTTCAGCCACTCCCGCGTTTTTCCCAGAAACGGCAGCGTTTTTTCACACACTCCCATAAAACGGCCAGTTTCCGCCCAGAAACACCCACTTCCCGTCAATCACACAACGATCACCAGAACGAAGAAAAAACCTCGTAATGCCGTGAGTAAAATACCAAACTTCTTAGCAAATTTACTTGGCGCAGTCGCAGTGCGAACATTGCGCATGCGCAATTAGCGGAAAATCGCTGCGATGCGAAGAAAATTACAGAGTGAACAACTCGGAATGAGGGCCATAATGCCAACAGTAGTAGCAACCTGTAATACACAATGCCCACAGCAGTAACGCCCCTTTTACAATGCGCACAGTAGTAGTGCTCCTTATGGAATGTCCACTGTACTGGTAGTGCCCACAGTGATAGTGCCCCTTATATAGAGCCCATAGTAGTGGTGCCTGTTATGCAATTCCTCCAGCAGTAGTGCCCCTTATGTCCCCAGGAGTGATGCCCTTATGAAGTGCCCCATTTACAATGCCCTTATTAGTATTAGTAGTGCCCCCATTAGTAATGCCCTTAATGGTAATGCCCCCCAGAAGTAATGTCATTTGTAGTAATGCCCCCAGTCATTTAGCCCCCTGTAGTACTGCCCCAGTAGTTATGCCCCCAGTAGTTTAGCCTCCTAGGGGTAATGCTCATAGTACTTTAGCCCTCACATAGCTTGCCCCATGTAGTTTAGCCCCCCAGTGGTAATACCCCCTGTAGTTTAGCCCCTGCAGTTATGCCCCCAGTAGTTTAGCCCCACAGTAGTAATGCCCCCAGTAGTGTAGCACCATGTAGTTTCCACCAAGTAGTTTGTCCCCAAGTAGTAATGCCCCCAAGTAGTAATGCCCTCAGTAGTTTAGCTCCTGTAGTTATGCCCCAAGTAGTAATGCCCCCCCCGTAATTTTCCCCCTTGTAGTTTAGCCCCCCTGTAGTTTAGCCCCCAAGTAGTAATGCCCCCAGTAGTTTAGCCCCTGTAGTTATGCCCCCAGTAGTAATGCCCCTGTAGTTATGCCCCCAGTAGTAATGTGTCCCTTTAGTTTGCCCCCAGTAGTTTGCCCTCAGTAGCTTGCCCCCTTGTAGTTAGCCCCCAGTAGTTTAGCCCCCTTGTAGTTTGCCGCCTTGTAGTTTAGACCCAGTAGTAATGCTCCCCTGTAATTTGCCCCTTGTAGTTTAGCCCCCAAGTAGTAATGCTCACTCAGACATGTTAAAAAAAACACACCATACTTACCAATCACCGCTCCCGCGTCCTACCGCTGTGATCCTCCCAGCGTCCGCTCCTCGGCACTATGGGAGAGACGTCGTGACGTCTCTCCCATAGTGCACAATGACAGAGCCAGAAGCCGGAGCTCAGTAGTGCTTCCGCCGGCCTCCGCTGTCAAGAGGGAGCTGGGCACCCACCGGTAACATAATATCAACAGGCACCGGGCATCTCCCTGTGGCGCCGGGCACACATCGGGTTAGGTGATCCGAAGGAGGTGGCACTGCATTCCATCTCCAAGTGGAACTGACGGAACGCAGTTCCGCCCCGTTCCGGCTCACTTTAACCCCGGCATCTGCCCCTCAGTTCTAAGAGACAGGGGCATGTAGAGGTTGATACATGCACATCTAACCACCCTTCACATTGAAATATAAACTTACTGTATGTTATACTCTCCCTACTCTATCTGTCTGATCGTATTAATGTTTCTACAATATTAACCTAGCCATATAAAGTGGAGGCAGGTAGTTTTCCAGTTACTGTAATAGAGACTCTGGAAAAGGGACTTTCCCAAAGTGTAGCTTCTTCAGAGGTAAAAACAAGGACCTGACATACAGTACTGTCCAGCTGAGCTGTCAAGTCTGATACTTGGATAGATCAAATTTAAATTTACACTACCCGCACCCATCATTGCTTTTACCTAGCAGATTGCTCATATGAAGGGATAGACAGATTTTGAAATAGATATAATAATTTTGACACCTACTACCTATATTCATTATACTGTTCTATAACCAGATATAATAGCAGAAGTTCACAGTTGTCACCACTTAGTTTTCTAAATATACAGTATATAGTGTAAATATTAATATTAAAGAAACAGGCTGGGTGCACACCTGAATGATGGATCGGACATCGAATCGGCCGGCCAACTGATCCAAAAATTTGGTAACTGCTCTGCACAAATGAACTGTGCATACACACTTACCAGTCACTCGACATGACTGGCCACAAGAAACGGTAGTGACGACATTGTTGGCGGTTCCTACGGCCGGCAATGGGTCAGACTGTGTGTCGCCCATACATTCAAGCAAATGTTTCAATATACTGTATCTGCAAAATATATCAGTATCTGCGGTTCTGCACAGCCAACCTGGTACAAATGTAGCCGTGCTTGTATTGTACGTGGATAAATGTAAAACACAATTCTGCTGTAAATATTTTTACAGAACAAGCACTGTGGTAATAAAAGGTATACCAGATACCAGAGAACAGTAGATGTGTTATGTGATGATAGATGTGCAAATAGGTACCTAATCAAATTTGGTTGTAGATAGTACAATGGGGGTCATTCCGAGTTGATCGTAGCTGTGCTAAATTTAGCACAGCTACGATAATTCACACTGACATGCACAGGGCTTGTCTGTGCCGCCCCTCCCCCCGCAGAAGTGCAAAGGCATCGCACAGTGGTGATGCCTTTGCACTTCAAGAGTAGCTCCTGGCAAGCGCAGCTTTTGCGTGCAGGTCGGGAGCTACCTATCGCTCTCCGGCCCGCAGTGGCTGCGTGTGATGTCACGTAGCTGCTGCGGGCCACTCCCCGCACGGTCCGGCCACGCCTGCATTGGCCGGACCATGCCCACGTGTTTCACCCCCTCCAGCCCATCGACCACCTCTGCCTGTGAATCAGGCAGAGGCGATCGTAGCGCAGCGACGGGTGGCCTTGCGCTGGTGCACTGCGGCACTGGCACATGCGCAGTTCTGACCCGATCGCTACACTGCGAAAAACTTCAGCATGCGATTGGGTCAGAATGACCCCCAATGACACATAAGAATATTGGTGTAGCACTGTTAAAGGCACATAAACATTCATGACATACTTAATGCATACAAATAAAGGGCCAAATTCAGACCTGATCGCTCCTCTGCAAATTTGCAGAGCTCTGCGATCAGATAGCCACTGCCCAGGGAGAGTAAAAACCGGCCCCGTGCAAGTGTGTGAATGCTTCGCCAGAGAGCGGACATCTGCAAATCCGTTCATAGCTCACTCACCATTGAATGATTTTTCTATACTGTGCAGTCTGGGTGTAGACCAGGACTTACTCCTACAGTGCGATACTAACAGGCTGATCGGGGCCGGAGCTGACATCACACACCTGCCCTGAAAACGCTTGGGAACACCTGTGTTATTCCTGACACTCCCAGAAAACGGACAGTTACCACCCCCAAACTTCCGCTTCCTGTGAATCAGCCTGTGTACATTGTACAATCTAAATTTCGCACCATTCTGTCGCTGTTTGGGCTCGCGCCTGTGCATTGTGGTGCATATGCATGCACAGTCATTCGATAATTGGTCGCTGTGCAAATTCTCACTACAGCAATCAGGTCTGAATCGGGCCCAAAGATTTGATTTTTTTTTAAATAACATAATTATTACATAAAGAGTGTAATTGGGTGACCCAATTAACTTCACGGTTAACCGCAGACCGCAAAGTTCCCATCATTGGTTACAATGGGGCGCCGTTACGCTACATTGTAACCAGTGCGCTCCTCATGATTGACAGTGCTGGAGCGCACAGCCAATCAGGAGAGTGCCATGATGTGGGGCTCCCTGATTGGCTGGCGGGACCTTCACTGACATGAGTCACGGGTGATCCTGCCTGTCGGGGAAAGGGGTTCCATGTGCAAACATGGGACCCCTTTCAGTGCATGGACCGGGTTCTTCGGGGTTTTTTTTCAACAAGTACGTGGATTACAAACTTAAAGAAGAGGACAGGTCTACACCGGATTGTTTGTAAGTATAATTTTTATTTTCAGGTACTCCGTGGATTCTACTGGACAAGAGGACTAAAGTGCTCCGTGTCAATATAGGTAAGTATGTGTGTGTAAGTGTACATGTATGTAAATTAAAGTTATACTATCACTGTGTGTCTTGTGTATTTTTGGGGGTATTTTTTTGTAGTAGAACTACAGGTACCAGCGGGCCCGTTATTTTCCCACATGCTGGTACTTGTGGTTCTCCAAGTACCACCTTGCGGGGAGGCTTGCTGGGACTTGTAGTTCTTCTACAAAAAACAATATTCTTTATTTTTACACTATGGCTATCAGCCTCCCGTCCACCGCCCACGGATGGGGGGGACAGCCTCGGGCTTCATCCCTGGTCCTTGGGTGGCTGGAGGGGGGGACCCCTTGATTTAATGGGTCCCCACTCCTCCAGGGTACCCCGGCCAGGGGTGACTAGTTGGGGGGGTAATGCCATGGCCGCAGGGACCAGTATAACAGTGTCTCCCGGCTGTGGCATTATCTCTCTGGCTAGTGGAGCCTGGTGCTGGTTTAAAAAATACAGGGGACCCCTACGTGTTTTGTCCCCCATATTTTTTGAACCAGGACCGGATGCAGAGCCGGTGCTGGTTGTTTAAATATGGGGGAACCCTACACAATTTTTTCCTTGTATTTTTACAACCAGGACCGGCTCCAAGAGCCCAAGGCTGGTTACGCATAGGAGGGGGGACCCCACACAATTTTTTTTTTAAATGTTTAACCTAAACAGACCCATTCCCACAGATAAGTATGCACGGATCTCACTAATCCGTGCATGACTATCCAAACACGCAAGGAAAAAGCAGGTCTATTTTTTTGCTGTTTTTTTTTTTACGAATCGCAAAAAAATACAACCGCAATTGACCAGTCAGAAACAAACACCCAAATACGAATGAATAGTAAATTCCCGTGTTGTATGAACAAACAGGCACGTTTGACTGATGGTCTATTCATTCATATTTCTGATCTCTGCAGTGAAAACCATTACGAATAGCCCAAACACTGCTGAGATTTGTGCTTAGTAAATTCCCGTGTTGACACTTATAATCTTTTCAGACAGAAAAGTCTGAATGTCCCAGCAATTACCCGGCATTTCAGTGCTGGATCGTTTTGCCGGGACCTGCCTGACCCCCCCCTTCACACAGACATGCAAATTACTGGATCGAAAATTTTGACCCGGTAATTTGCAGATCAACACGGGTATTTTGTCTGTGTGAAAGGGTCAACCCGTGTCATAATTCCCGTGTCTCCGACCCTAGTAAATTCCAGGGTCGAAGTCCCGGGAATTACATCATGGGTTGACCCTTTCACACAGAAAAAGGACCCGCGTGTTTCATGAAATTACCGGGTGGAACTGCTTCACCCGGTAATTTCATGCTCTGTCTGAAAAAAAAAAAAAAATCGGACAAAATCGGGACTTTAGTAAATAAACCCCATAGAGTCTTCTTTGTTGCTCGAGTGTACTATTCTCAGTTTTCTACCAGAAGATAGCTGAAAAGTGAATACAATTATTTGCTTAACCATATTAATCAGATTGTAATTTTCAATAATTAATGTTATCCCTTTTAAAATATGCAACATGTATTCATTTTTGACACTATACATTACAAATAGACAATAATGAAAGTGAAAAATTGTTTTGTAAAAGTGTGTCCGGATAACAATTCTTTTACATTTTTTGTGGCATTCAATACCCAGACAAGATTTAACAGATTGACTGTAATGATGTAAAGCAGGAGGTGGTGTGAAACATTGACTAATAGCCCAGATGTTCATAACCTGCCTGAAACCTTTATTGCAGCAATTTACAGCATGCAAAAATATGTTTACTCAGAGACACTGCTGTCAAGCAACATGGCTAAGTTTTACTATTCAGTGGTGACATTGAAGTACTGTGTGGGAACTTTCTACAGGATACAGAACCAGAATGACACAATTGCATTTATTTAGGCTACATTAGGTAATTAGAACAGGTAGAAAAGCAGTTACATTTTTCAGTGTGTGAATTAAATGCTGCACTTCTAAGAACAAATAAAACTAACACATTTGTTATTTTAGCCATTGTGCCATTACTGCTTTGTATGATGACATTGATATATTAATTGCAATAAAGTTTTAGTAAAAAAAGACGATGTTAGCACTGCTGAGTGATTATTTGCTACTGTGCTTGAACAAATAGTCCTAGAAACCCCCTATGTTCATGCGTTGCCAGTAGCAACTCCAGAGGCAGGGATGAAGCGCAGTCCAAAATTCAAATAGAGGAGCCACACTTTTACCGCTTTCACACCGCATAAATAACCCGGTATCGACCCAGCATATTGCCGGGTCGACACGGGTCTGTTTGCGGTGTGAAAACGCCAAGTCCGAGTAATTCAACCCGGGTTATAAGCAGTGTTATTCCCGGGTAGAATACCGGGTCAGTGGCTGCATAAATGGATTCCCGGGTCGATGCAACCCGGGACCCGTTTACTACATAGGGAGAGGCGGCGCGGAGATGAGCTCATCTCCCAGCGCCGCCTCCACCTTCAGCCCAGCCGCCGGCTCCGACCACCGCCGCTTAGGCAACCGACCCGGCATATTGCCGGGTCTGGAAGCCAGCGAAAGGGGTAGGAGAGTCTCCAATGCCAGATCCCACCCGGGAAGGATCTATTTTCAATTCTCGGGTGGGACCCAGCATTGGAGATGTGAAAGGGGTATAACTGCTACCCCTCAAACACTGCTAACATAGCCATCCAGGACTCATTGGCAGTTGGTGTTGCTCCCCTGTTTAAATTTTGGGCTGCGCTGCAGCCCCACCTCTTGAGCCACCAATGTGTGTTACCTTTAGTGTACAACTCAATACACTGTTGTGTATGGGAACGCTGGCATTAGGAATGGCGAGGTAAAACCATGAGCCGTCTCATAGGTGTGTTATGTGAGGATCACTGGCATCTCAATGCAAGTACCTCAGCCACAGAGAGCATGTATAGCTGGAGTTCAGAAGGAGACACTGTACCTGCCATAGAGTGGTGCAAGTGCCGATGGTGAGGGCAATGATCGGCTGATTGATTGTTTAGAACCATCGGCGGATTTGTACCATCCATGGGCATTGAAATTGGCCATGTCAGGGTTTGCACACTCCTGGGTACACAGGTACACATGGGTGAGGCTGAGACCAGTGTTTGCATACTACCTCAGCTGCAAATCCAGAAAAAAATACAATAGCGGATGCAACTGCGCCCTCCGCTAAATCAGGCCAAAAGGCTCTATTCACATATATAATAAAAAGTAAACAAGTATATATAATTCTTCTTCTACTTCTTTTTTTTCTCTTCTTCTTCTTTTTTATAATGCACCTCAGGGGTTCTGAAATTCCTTAAAAGAGATAAATCTGTCTCCAAGAAACATAACTACATAATAATGCAGATGGTATATGAATTCACAAATGTACTTAATGAAAGTGTGCAGTTAACATAATTATGTAGGGAAGGTAATGGGAAGATGGCCCTGCTCATAAAATAAGGGATATAGGAGGATTCAATGGGGAAAACAGAGTTCTCTTGGCAGAGGTGCAGAGTCAGGAGGAGGGGTTATACGCTATAATAATAATAAAATACATTTTAAGGGCATGCTTGAATGTTGGGAGCCAGGGAGAAAGTCTAACGGAGTGAGGGATGGCATTCCAGAGGTTAGGATAGACCCAGGAGAAATCCTGAATGTGAGAATGGAAAGTGATGATCAGGGCAGAGGTGAGGAAACAATCATTAGCAGAGTGAAGAAGGCAGGAGGAACTGTGTGGTGAAACGAGGCTTGAGGTGGAGTAGTGGGTTCAGCAATGAGGTTGAGAGCATTGATGGTCAGAGCAAGGTATTTGAATTTTGTTCTGAGTAGAATAGAAGTCAGTGGAGTTACTGGCAGGGGCAGTAGATGTACTGTAGTTTAACCAGAGAGGAAAATGAGACTTGAGACTAGACTGGAGATGGGCTTTGTGGGAGTTAGGAAGGTCAGAAAGAAACTGATTACAGTAATTGAAGCAGGAAATGATGAGGACACTAATAAGTTTTAGTACAGTAGCTTCCAAGTTAAGAAAGCTCTTAAGGTATTGCGTAGGTGGAAATGACAGGATTTGCTAAAGGGACTCTGTGTGGGGGGAGGAAAAAGGACAGAGTGAAAGTGGCACACACCTAGATGTCTGCCTTGGGGAATGAAGGAGTGTGAAACTTTCTAAACAAAATAACAAGAAATATATACTGTGTTCAGAGTGTAGGCTACCAATATCAAGCATGTGAGGAGTTTTTTTTAAATACTGTGCTTGGATCTACCTAGACAAATACATACCCAAGTGAGGAGGATACCCAAACTGCTAGGAAATGTTGTTAGTGGCTATCTAATCTAAAAGAAATTAGTCTATGCTAAATGCTACTGAAATCTAGTGTCGGACTGAGACATGAAGGGCCCACTGGGGGAATACAGTAGTAGGGGCCCATGGTTATGAGTGTGACCAGACTCCAGAGAGGGTGTGGCCAGCCACCACATTGTTTTGCCTAACCATTACAGAGTGCATGTGCTGGGCACCTTTGATAAATATATGTAATAAATACTGCTAGCGCATGCATGATAATGTACCAGATTAATAACAGCGATACACTGTAGAAAATACTGTACAGCATAGTTCTGTGTAGAATAAGGTCACATATCTAATCTATGTATAATGTATAATTCAAATGCACAGTCTTGATCCTGATCCCGAGAGGAGGAGGTGGGGCCCCTGTGGGCTAGTCTGACCTTGATGAAATCTGAGTAATCTGTACTTTGTTTGCCCTTTTAAATGCCATTTAGTAATATGTATTGAAGTGAAGTCATGTATTTATGGATATAAGCAATTCATTGCTCAGAGTTATTCTTTATGAGAGACCTTAATATCATGAATATCTCTAGAGCAGGGACTTACAAACTTTTTTCTTGGAGTACCATATTAAGAAAATTACTTTAGATGGAGGACCACAATCTTTTTTTTCTCACAGTAGCCTCCAGGCAGTTAGGTATGGGTTCCCTATTCTGAGTAACACAAAAACTTAAAAAAAAATTTTTTTTTAAACAATATATTTTAATGATTTTAGATTTCAATTTTGTTAACTCAGATGGAATGCATTGTATGCCACACATTAGTACCACATAATATTCCACCCTGTAATGCCCCAATTCATAACATGCCACACAATGCCCCCAACTGGTAATATGTCACACAGATCCCCCTCTGTCATTCCCGTTTATGTGTTAGACTCAGAGCCTCCTCACCTCTTCTAAAAAGTTGAGAGCTATGCAGGAGAGACAGGTCTGGAACATGGTTTGCAGACTGACATCATATAAGTGACACACATATACATGACACACACATGTAGCACATAATATGAATATACAACCTCCACACACAACAATAATGCCCCCCCACACACACACCCACACACACATATTAATGCACCACCCCCAGCACAGACAGTATTAAAACACCCCCCTTCCTGAAAAGAACAAATATACTCCTCCCCATTGCATAAGTATACCACTCCCCTACATAACGTTAAAACATTAACACACCTACACTGGCATCTACATGGTCAGAAGAAGGAACTGTCTTGTCCATGTACATGTAGAGCTCCAGGGTACAGGAAAAAAAGAAGTTACTTTGGATGGAGGACCAGAATCTTTTTTTCTCACATTAGCCTCCAAGCCGTTAGGTAAGGGTTTCTTATTCTGAAAAACACAAAAACTAATAAATATATCTGGAAATAATTGTGGGAGGGGTGGGTAAGGAATACTCACCGGGATCCAACAAGATATTGAAGGTCGAGATGCAGCTGTTGGCATTCTGACCATTGGGATTTCAACCGATAGATCAAATTTTATATACGTAAAGAGTCACAGATGAAGCATAAGAGAACATGGCATGAGAACAAACAGCAGACAGCAACGGAGCCCTCTTTACACAGATTCAGACTCAGTCGCATACCGATGTGCAGTACAAATGTCACATTGATCAGTGTAATCTAGTAAGGTAGTTTTGTCACTCTTAGTTGTTGCATTATCCAAATAAGTTGCACAATTTGAGCTCGACATTACTGAGTCCCCATGGACCTGAGAGGGTTCTCATACACACTGTGCGTTATTCAGATGTGGAAGTTGTACTGCAGGTGGGGCAAGTGTACCTTTTGAAGAGAGAGTTACATTTGGGTGGAGTGTGTCCAACCCATACTTGCCTACCTGACCCTCTCCATGAGGGAGAATATGCTCTGTTCCTGGACTTTCCTGGTAATGTATGATTGGCATCACCTGTGCTGAAACACCTATCTGATCAATTAACTAGCTCACCACAGGTGATGGTAATCATACATTACCAGGAAAGTCCAGGAACAGAGCATTTTCTCCCTCATGGTGAGAGTCAGGTAGGCAAGTATGGTCCAAACTGAAATCTAAATGACATTGTAAAAATAAAGCTGTCTAACATTTGTGGGCTACATGCAAAAGCAGACAGTATTTACCCTGCTCAGAGAAAATCTAAATGTATTAACTCCCCTTGCAAAGCAAAATGGTTTGTTCTAGGTACAAACTTACAGTCATGCTTTTTGTGCCTTGATTCCAAATCCGGATCAGGCCCACTGATACCTATACTTATCTCAGACTCTTACTATACAGTTAGGTCCATATATATTTGGACTAGAGATGTGCACCGGAAATTTTTCGGGTTTTGTGTTTTGGTTTTGGATTCAGTTCCGCGGCCATGTTTTGGATTCGGATGCATTTTGGCAAAACCTCCCTGAAATTTTTTTATCGGATTCGGGTGTTTTAAAAAAACAACAACTCAAAAACAGCTTAAATCATAGAATTTGGGGGTAATTTTGATCCTATAGTATTATTAACCTCAATAACCACAATCTCCACTCATTTCCAGTCTATTCTGAACACCTCACACCTCAATATACTATTTTTAGTCCTAAAATTTGCACCGAGGTTGCTGGATGACTAAGCAAAGTGACCCAAGAGGGCGGGACACAAACACCTGGCCCATCTAGGAGTGGAACTGCAGTGTCAGACAGGATGGCACTTTAAAAAATTGGCCCCAAACAGCACATGATGCAAAGAAAAGAGAAAAAGAGGTGCACTGTGGTCGCTGGACGGCTAAGCTAAGCGACACAAACACCTCAATATCACAGGAATTATTCGCTATAGAAAAGTATATATAATATTACTGTATATCAGTACAGAGCGGTGTAACTGTGACACATGTGTCCTGACAAGCAGTATAGAAGCTATAGAAAAGTATATATAATATTATTGTATATATCAGCACAGAGCGGTGTAACTGTGACACATGTGTCCTGACATGCAGTATAGAAGCTATAGAAAAGTATATATATTATTGTATATATCAGTACAGGGTAGTGTAACTGTGACACATGTGTCCTGACAAGCAGTATAGAAGCTATAGAAAATAAGAAAAGTATATATATTATTGTATATATCAGTACAGACAGAGCGGTGTAAATGTGACCCATGTGTCCTGAGAAGCAGTATAGAAGCTATAGAAAAGTATATATAATATTGTATATATCAGTACAGAGCGGTGTAACTGTGACCCATGTGTCCTGACAAGCAGTATAGAAGCTATAGAAAAGTATATATCTTATTGTATATATCAGTATAGAGCAGTGTAACTGTGACACATATGTCCTGACAAGCAGTATAGAAGCTATAGAAAAGTATATATATTATTGTATATCAGGACAGAGCGGTGTAACTGTGACACATGTGTCCTGACATGCAGTATAGAAGCAATAGAAAATAAGAAAAGTATATATTATTATTGTATATATCAGTACAGAGTGGTGTAACTGCGACCCATGTGTCCTGACAAGCAGTATAGAAGCTATAGAAAAGTATATATATATATATATATATATATATATTACTGTATATCAGTACAGAGTGGTGTAACTGTGACACATGTGTCCTGACAAGCAGTATAGAAGCTATAGAAAATAAGAAAAGTATATATATTATTGTATATATCAGTACAGAGCGGTGCAACTGTGACCCATGTGTCCTGACATGCAGTATAGAAGCTATAGAAAAGTATATATATTATTGTATATATCAGTACAGAGCAGTGTAACTGTGACCCATGTGTGTCCTGACAAGCAGTATAGAAGCTATAGAAAAGTATATATTATATACTGGTGGTCCCCAGTCCCCACAATGCAGCACACTGAGCACAGTTTTGGAGCGTTTTCAGGCAGAGAACGTAGATATTTTCAGCACACTGAGCACAGATTTGCAGCACACTGAGCACAGATATTTTCAGCACACTGAGCACAGGTTATGGAGCTCTTCAGGGAGAGAACGCAGCCACGTCCTCTCTGTTCAATCTCCAAAGCACGAGTGAAAATGGCGGCGACGCGCGGCTCCTTATATAGAATACGAATCTCACAGGAATCCGACAGCGGGATGATGATGTTCGGGCGCATTCTGGTTAACCGAGCAAGGCGGGAAGATCCGAGGCTGCCTCGAAACCGTGTAAAATAGGTGAAGTTTTGGGGGGGTCGGATCCCGAGGAACCGATCCCGCTCATCTCTAATTTGGACACTGACAAAATCTTTGTTATTTCAGCTGTTTACAAAAACATAATAAAATTACAGTTATATAGTGAATATGGGCCTAATTCAAACCTGATCGCAAAAGCAAAATTTTATTCTAATGGGCTAAACCATGTGCACTGCAGGTGGGGCAGATATAACATGTGCAGAGAGAGTTAGATTTAGGTGGGTTATTTTGTTTCTGTGCAGGGTAAATACTGGCTGCTTTATTTTTACACTGCAATTTAGATTTCAGTTTGAACACACCCCACCCAAATCTAACTCTCTCTGTACATGTTATATCTGCCCTACCTGCAGTGCACATGGGCCCTCATTCCGAGTTGATCGCTCGCAAGGCGAATGTAGCAGAGTTACACACGCTAAGCCGCCGCCTACTGGGAGTGAATCTTAGCTTCTTAAATGTGCGACCGATGTATGCGCAATATTGCGATTACAAACGAGTTAGCAGTTTTTGAGTAGCTTCAGACTTACTCTGCCTGTGCGATCAGTTCAGTGCTTTTCGGTCCTGGCTGACGTCATAAACACACCCAGCGTTCGCCCAGGCACACCCACCGTTTCCCCGGCCACTCCTGCGTTTTCTCCGGAAACGGTAGCGTTTCCAGCCACACGCCCCTAAAACGCCGTGCATCCGCCCAGTAACACCCATTTCCTGTCAATCACAATGCGAACGTCGGAGCGATGAAAAAGCCGTGAGTAAACTTACTTTCTTCATAGTAAAGTTACTTGGCGCAGTCGCAGTGCGAACATTGCGCATGCGCACTAAGAGAATTCTCACTGCGATGCGATGAAAATCTCCGAGCGAACAACTCGGAATGAGGGCCATGGTTTTGCCCATTAGAGAGAAAAATTGCTGCTGCGATCAGGTCTGAAAAAGGCCCATAGTTTTATATAGCAGACTGTCAAATTCCAGAACCGCCCACATAACTTTCATAAACCTTCCTATCAAATTGCATCCACTCTGCACAGTCCACACATATCCTCACATGTCTTCTCATTCTTCACTTCCCCTTCTTCTTGACCCAGGTTCATCATTGTTGTATGACCATATCATACAGCCCACCAAGAACCCAGTAAATAGAGGTTACATAGGGGCTCTGGGTTGAGTACGCCAGCACTGAAGCAGTGTGTGGGCATATTGGTCGATGTGGGCGAGGTGGGTGAAGGCACTCGTTGGACTTTCACCGTCGCCTTACCTCTGAGAACGTGGTTTTTGTAGGAATTCGCTGAGAAGGCAATACCTGCAAAGAATGGTGGCCAGTTGCTCAAGTAAGGGACGATCAACCAAGGTTAAGGTTGATATAATTCCGCGGCCAGCAGGGTCGGCGAGGTACATAATGTGTGAAAAATATGGATCACACGCAGAGGTTTTATGCAATGAGTGGGAACGTATGACTGTGAACGATGGGGAGAAGTTTCCTAGGGTAGGCAGTTTTAATCCTGAGGTTTTGCAAAATTTAAGGAGAAGGATATGTCTGATAAAAATCCGGCAAGCAACGGATTAGACATTATGATTATTTACAGTTATGGCAACAGGAAGGGGAGATACAAAGGGGATTAGCTCAAGCAGCTGGTTCCCATCTTAGCAGGAAACTGATGGCAACTGGAGAAACAATGGCTACAGAGAATGGCATACTGGGATATGATGATAATAGTGCACTTAATAAATGTTTTAATGATGATAATAGTAAGCGTAATAAATGTAATAATGATAGAAGTAAAACTGATAAATGTACAAATTCTAACCCGTGCAAGTTGCACCCCATGTTAAACTTCCCTCAGGATCACAAGCAAGAAAGTGAGCCCAGCACGATGTCGGCACTTTTTCCAGCAGCCATCATACGAGACACCCAGGTGGGCACGGCCCAATCGGTAAAGGCAGTAGTCAAGCTCCCTTACGGAGGGTCAGGTGAGGTCGTGTCCACAGGTAAGTACGGTATTGTATGTTATGCACAGACAATTGCACCTCACATTGTAGAGTATAGAGAAGTAGCAGTTTCTGTATTAATGGATGGTTTAAAGGAAGTGTTGAGGACAAGGGTACAGACCACTCAACCTAACTGGAGAGGTATGTCGGTGGCTGCTTTGAGAGAGACCGCTATTGAGCATGATCGGAACATCGTAAGACACAGGGAGTCACAGGGCGGTAAACAAATGACAATAAGTAAACAGGCCCTGACAACGAAGCCACATCAGCTTAAGCCCCAGACCCCTGTGGGTAAGTCGAATGTGATAAAATGTTATAACTGCCAGAGGGAAGGGCATTATGCACGGAATTGTATGTTTAGAGACCCACATAAGGTATATAAACCCCCTAGACAACGACATAATGCACGTAATTGTAATCAGGGATCATATAGGAAACATTTTGGGCCGCACCTGTAATTTGCAGCCAGTGAAGTTGTTTATTAGCCACGATAGTAAGCCTGAGGTTACAGTCGATGTAATTGGTAGGTCATTCCTTGTAGACACAAGGGCGGCCAGGTAAACTCTGGGATTTATCTTTAAATATTTCCTTTTCATCTCTGACGTTCACCAGACAGCTCAAACGTCACATGTCTACTTGGTCTTTTCAGAGGTCTACCCAACCCCAGTATATCTTACCAGCATCGTTGTGTCTGGCCAAACACAAAGGGTGGAGAGTGGAAATACTGGTGGGGGAGACTGTGCAGAGATACCGATGGACATGTTGGTGTGACAGCCTGATGGTGAACGGAAATCTGACAATGTTTTCTTTTCTATTGTTCTCTCTCTTTGTTCTTTCATGTTTTACGGATGGTATGTCACACAACAGTTAGACAAATGGTAATGCAAGATTTATGCTCCTTACAGAAAGATCGCTGAGTCGGAAAGAATATCGTATCACTGGAGTGTTCGTTTTGGGAGGACTGAGAGACAGCACTGTTGAGACGACATCTGAGCAAGAAGAACAACAAGACTATAGGACAATTATCGTAACATTTTTCTTTCCCTTCAATTATTTTCGGTACCCCCATTACAACTTTCTCTTTCTCCTCCTGTAAGATGGACTCGCCCCAAGAGACTGCAGTCCGTGTTTTCCTGTTGACCCTGTTGTTGACCAGAGCAGTCTGTTTCAGTGAGAGTACCAGTGAGGTCGAGAAAGGATCTGGAATGGGTTCTGATGACCAGGATGGATTCATAGAATTCCAAGAGCAACACAATCACCGAGCAAAGGCGAGTATCAGAAAACGATCTGGTAGCCATTACACTAACAGACATTGTGAAGGATTGTTAGCTGAAGAGAATTGTATCTGTAGGAATTGTGACAACATAGTTGAGGACGGATGCATCCAGAGATGTCAGTCCAGCATTAATATCAATATGGACCGTCATCCATTGAGTGACTATCACTCATTAGTGGGTAAGGTTTTAAACCAAACGGAATGCTGGGTGTGCTCACAAGTACCTCAAGGTCATAGAAAGTCAGGACTAGTGCCATACTCTTTAACGATAGATGAGGTACTTGAATTAAGGGGTGGGAGACCGGTGGACAAGAAATTTAATATTTCTAGGCCTCCTAGTTTGAAGCTCCACCAATATCATGTGGATAGGTCCTTAATATGTTTTAACATTTCCAATCCCCGAAAGCCGGGAAATTGGGAAGTGACATGGAACAACCGAACCAATTATTTAGGCTACATTAGGTCTGAATTAGAACAGGTAGAAAAGCAGTTACATTTTTCAGTGTGTGAATTAAGTGCTGCACTTCTAAGAACAAATAAAACTAACACATTTGTTATTTTAGCCATTGTACCATTACTGCTTTGTATGATGACATTGATACATTAATTGCAATAAAGTTTTAGTAAAAACAGACGATGTTAGCACTGCTGAGTGATTATTTGCTACTGTGCTTGCACAAATAGTCCTAGAAACCACCTATGTGCATGCGTTGCCAGTAGCAACTCCAGAGGCAGGGATGAAGCGCAGTCCAAAATTCAAATAGAGGAGCCACACTATTACCGCTTTCACACCGCATAAATAACCCGGAATCGACCCGGCATATTGCCGGGTCGACATGGGTCTGTTTGCGGTGTGAAAACGCCAAGTCCGAGTTCCCGGGTCACCTGACCCGGTAATTCAACCCGGGTTATAAGCAGTGTTATTCCCGGGTAGAATACCGGGTCAGTGGCTGCATAAATGGATTCCAGGGTCGATGCAACCCGGGACCCGTTTACTACATAGGGAGAGGCGGCGCGGAGATGAGCTCATCTCCCAGCGCCGCCTCCACCTTCACCCCAGCCGCCGGCTCCGACCCCTGTCGCTTAGGCAACCGACACACGGCATATTGCCGGGTCTGGAAGCCAGCGAAAGGGGTAGGAGAGTCTCCAATGCCAGATCCCACCCGGGAAGGATCCATTTCCAATTCTCGGGTGGGACCCGGCATTGGAGATGTGAAAGGGGTATAACTGCTACCCCTCAAACACTGCTAACATAGCCATCCGGCTATGGCAGTTGGTGTGGCTTCCCTATTTAAATTTTGGGCTGTGCTGCAGCCCCACCTCTTGAGCCACCAATGTGTGTTACCTTTAGTGTACAACTCAATACACTGTTGTGTATGGGAATGCTGGCATTAGGAATGGCAAGGTAAAACCATGAGCCGTCTCATAGGTGTGTTATGTGAGGGTCACTGGCATCTCAATGCAAGTACCTCAGCCACAGAGAGCATGTATAGCTGGAGTTCAGAAGGAGACACTGTACCTGCCATAGAGTGGTGCAAGTGCCGATGGTGAGGGCAATGATCGGCTGATGGATTGTTTAGAACCATCGGCGGATTTGTACCATCCATGGGCATTGAAATTGGCCATGTCAGGGTTTGCACACTCCTGGGTACACAGGTACACATGGGTGAGGCTGAGACCAGTGTTTGCATACTACCTAAGCTGCAAATCCAGAAAAAAATACAATAGCGGATGCAACTGCGCCCTCCGCTAAATCAGGCCAAAAGGCTCTATTCACATATATAATAAAAAGTAAACAAGTATATATAATTCTTCTTCTACTTCTTTTTTTCCTCTTCTTCTTCTTCTTTTTTATAATGCACCTCAGGGGTTCTGAAATTCCTTAAAAGAGATACATCTGTCTCCAAGAAACATAACTACATAATAATGCAGATGGTATATGAATTCACAAAGGTACTTAATGAAAGTGTGCAGTTAACATAATTATGTAGGGAAGGTAATGGGAAGATGGCCCTGCTCATAAAATAAGGGATATAGGAGGATTCAATGGGGAAAACAGAGTTCTCTTGGCAGAGGTGCAGAGTCAGGAGGAGGGGTTATACGCTATAATATTAAAATACATTTTAAGGGCATGTTTGAATGTTGGGAGCCAGGGAGAAAGTCTAACGGAGTGAGGGATGGCATTCCAGAGGTTAGGATAGACCCAGGAGAAATCCTGAATGTGAGAATGGAAAGTGGTGATCAGGGCAGAGGTGAGGAAACAATCATTAGCAGAGTGAAGAAGGCAGGAGGAACTGTGTGGTGAAACGAGGCTTGAGGTGGAGTAGTGGGTTCAGCAATGAGGTTGAGAGCATTGATGGTCAGAGCAAGGTATTTGAATTTTGGGGGTAATTCCAAGTTGATCGCAGCAGGAAATTTTTTAGCAGCTGGGCAAAACCATGTGCACTGCAGGGGAGGCAAATATAACATGTGCAGAGAGAGACAGATTTGGGTGTGGTGTGTTCAATCTGCATTCTAAATTGCAGTGTAAAAATAAAGCAGCCAGTATTTACCATGCACAGAAACAAAATAACCCACCCAAATCTAACTCTCTCTGCAAATGTTATAGCTGCCCCCCCCTGCAGTACACATGGTTTTGCCCAATTGCTAAAAAAACTTGCTGCTGCGATCAACTCAGAATTACCCCCTTTGTTCTGAGTAGAATAGCAGTCAGTGGAGTTACTGGCAGGGGCAGTAGATGTACTATAGTTTAACCAGAGAGGAAAATGAGACTTGAGACTAGACTGGAGATGGGCTTTGTGGGAGTTAGGAAGGTCAGAAAGAAACTGATTACAGTAATTGAAGCAGGAAATTATGAGGACACTAATAAGTTTTAGTACAGTAGCTTCCAAGTTAAGAAAGCTCTTAAGGTATTGCGTAGGTGGAAATGACAGGATTTGCTAAAGGGACTCTGTGTGGGGGGAGGAAAAAGGACAGAGTGAAAGTGGCACACACCTAGATGTCTGCCTTGGGGAATGAAGGAGTGGGAAACTTTCTCAACAAAATAACAAGAAATATATACTGTGTTCAGAGTGTAGGCTACCAATATCAAGCATGTGAGGAGTTTTTTAAATACTGTGCTTGGATCTACCTAGACAAATACATAACCAAGTGAGGAGGATACCCAAACTGCTAGGAAATGTTGTTAGTGGCTATCTAATCTAAAAGAAATTAGTCTATGCTAAATGCTACTGAAATCTAGTGTCGGACTGAGACATGAAGGGCCCACTGGGGGAATACAGTAGTAGGGGCCCATGGTTATGAGTGTGACCAGACTCCAGAGAGGGTGTGGCCAGCCACCACATTGTTTTGCCTAACCATTACAGAGTGCATGTGCTGGGCACCTTTGATAAATATATGTAATAAATACTGCTAGCGCATGCATGATAATGTACCAGATTAATAACAGCGATACACTGTAGAAAATACTGTACAGCATAGTTCTGTGTAGAATAAGGTCACATAACTATGTATAATGTATAATTCAAATGCACAGTCTTGATCCTGATCCCGAGAGGAGGAGGTGGGGCCCCTGTGGGCTAGTCTGACCTTGATGAAATCTGAGTAATCTGTACTTTGTTTGCCCTTTTAAATGCCATTTAGTAATATGTATTGAAGTGAAGTCATGTATTTATGGATATAAGCAATTCATTGCTCAGAGTTATTCTTTATGAGAGACCTTAATATCATGAATATCTCTAGAGCAGGGACTTACAAACTTTTTTCTTGGAGTACCATATTAAGAAAATTACTTTAGATGGAGGACCACAATCTTTTTTCCTCACAGTAGCCTCCAGGCTATGGTTTCCCTATTCTGAGAAACACAAAAATGTAAAAAAAAAATTTTTTTAAACAATATATTTTAATGATTTTAGATTTCAGTTTTGTTAACTCAGATTAAATGCATTGTATGCCACACATTAGTACCACATAATATTCCACCCTGTAATGCCCCAATTCATAACATGCCACACAATGCCCCCAACTGGTAATATGTCATACAGATCCCCCTCTGTCTTTCCCGTTTATGTGTTAGACTCAGAGCCTCCTCACCTCTTCTAAAAAGTTGAGAGCTATGCAGGAAAGACAGGTCTGGAACAAGGTTTGCAGACTGACATCATATAAGTGACACACATATACATGACACACACATGTAACACATAATATGAATATACAACCTCCACACACAACAATAATGCCCCCCCCACACACACACCCACACACATATTAATGCACCATCCCCAGCACAGACAGTATTAAAACACCCCCCTCCCTGAAAAGAACAAATATACTCCTCCCCATTGCATAAGTATACCACTCCCCTACATAACGTTAAAACATTAACACACCTACACTGGCATCTACATGGTCAGAAGAAGGAACTGTCTTGTCCATGTATATGTGGAGCTCCAGGGTACAGGAAAAAAATAAGTTACTGTACTTTGGATGGAGGACCAGAATCTTTTTTCTCACATTAGCCTCCAAGCCGTTAGGGTTTCTTATTCTGAAAAACACAAAAACTAAAAAATATATCTGGAAATAATTGTGGGAGGGGTGGGTAAGGATTAGCTTTAGGGTTACAATACTCACCGGGATCCAACAAGATATTGAAGGTCGAGATGCAGCTGTTGGCATTCTGACCATTGGGTTTTCAACCGATACATCAAATTTTATATACGTAAAGAGTCACAGATGAAGCATAAGAGAACATGGCATGAGAACAAACAGCAGACAGCAACGGAGCCCTCTTTACACAGATTCAGACTCAGTCGCATACCGATGTGCAGTACAAATGTCACATTGATCAGTGTAATCTAGTAAGGTAGTTTTGTCACTCTTAGTTGTTTTATTATCCAAATAAGTTGCACAATTTGAGCTCGACATTACTGAGTCCCCATGGACCTGAGAGGGTCTGTTTGGTTCGACTGAAGCCACAGTGTAAAAGCACACATCTGCAGTTCTCATACACACTGTGGGTTATTCAGATGTGGAAGTTGTACTGCAGGTGGGGCAAGTGTACCTTTTGAAGAGAGAGTTAAATTTGGGTGGGGTGTGTCCAACCCATACTTGCCTACCTGACCCTCTCCATGAGGGAGAATATGCTCTGTTCCTGGACTTTCCTGGTAATGTATGATTGGCATCACCTGTGCTGAAACACCTATCTGATCAATTAACTAGCTCACCACAGGTGATGGTAATCATACATTACCAGGAAAGTCCAGGAACAGAGCATTTTCTCCCTCATGGTGAGAGTCAGGTAGGCAAGTATGGTCCAAACTGAAATCTAAATGACATTGTAAAAATAAAGCTGTCTAACATTTGTGGGCTACATGCAAAAGCAGACAGTATTTACCCTGCTCAGAGAAAATCTAAATTTATTAACTCCCTTTGCAAAGCAAAATGGTTTGTTCTAGGTACAAACTTACAGTCATGCTTTTTGTGCCTTGCTTCCAAATCCGGATCAGGCCCTCTGATACTTATACTTATCTCAGACTCTTACTATACAGTTAGGTCCATATATATTTGGACTAGAGATGTGCACCGTAAATTTTTCGGGTTTTGTGTTTTGGTTTTGGATTCGGTTCCGTGGCCGTGTTTTGGATTCGGACGCATTTTGGGAAAACCTCCCTGAAATTTTTTGGTCGGATTCGGGTGTTTTTTTTCGAAAACCCCTCAAAAACAGCTTAAATCATTGAATTTGGGGGTAATTTTGATCCCATAGTATTATTAACCGCAATAACCACAATTTCCACTTATTTCCAGTCTATTCTGAACACCTCACACCTCACAATACTATTTTTAGTCCTAAAATTTGCACCGAGGTTGCTGGATGACTAAGCAAAGCGACCCAAGAGGGCGGGACACAAACACCTGGCCCATCTAGGAGTGGCACTGCAGTGTCAGACAGGATGGCACTTCAAAAAATTGGCCCCAAACAGCACATGATGCAAAGAAAAGAGAAAGAGGTGCACTGTGGTCGCTGGACGGCTAAGCTAAGCGACACAAACACCTCAATATCACAGGAATTATTCGTTCTAATCAGTGGTATAATTGGTCCAAATCACTGGAAGAAAATGACAAAATCACTGGAATTATTCGTTCTAATCAATGGTATTATTGGTCCAAATCACTGGAAGAAAATTACAAAATCACTGGAATTATTCGTTCTAATCAATGGTATTATTGGTCCAAATCACTGGAAGAAAATGACAAAATCACTGAAATTATTTGTTCTAATCAATGGTATTATTGGTCCAAATCACTGGAAGAAAATGACAAAATCACTGGAATTACTCGTTCTAATCAATGGTATTATTGGTCCAAATCACTGGAAGAAAATGACAAAATCATTGGAATTATTCGTTCTAATCAATGGTATTATTGGTCCAAATCACTGGAAGAAAATAACAAAATCACTGGAATTATTCGTTCTAATCAATGGTATTGGTCCAAATCACTGGAAGAAAATGACAAAATCACTGGAATTATTCGTTCTAATCAATGGTATTATTGCTCCAAATCACTGGAAGAAAATGGAATGGATGGATACTTGCAGTAACACAGAGCTGCAAGATACAGCAATGGCCTACTGTACAGCTATATACTGTTAGTCACCAAAATGCTGCACTGTAATACTAGAAGCTATAGAAAAGTATATATATTATTGTATATATCAGTACAGAGCAGTGTAACTGTGAAACATGTGTCCTGACAAGCAGTATAGAAGCTATAGAAAAGTATATATATTATTGTATATATCAGTACAGACAGAGCGGTGTAACTGTGACACATGTGTCCTGACAAGCGGTATAGAAGCTATAGAAAATAAGAAAAGTATATGTATTAATGTATATATCAGTACAGACCGAGCGGGGTAACTGTGACCCATGTGTCCTGACAAGCAGTATAGAAGCTATAGAAAAGTATATATATTACTGTATATCAGTACAGAGCGGTGTAACTGTGACACATGTGTCCTGACAAGCAGTATAGAAGCTATAGAAAAGTATATATTACTGTATATCAGTAGTAGTACAGAGCGGTGTAACTGTGACACATGTGTGTCCTACAAGCAGTATAGAAGCTATAGAAATGTATATATAATATTACTGTATATCAGTACAGAGCGGTGTAACTGTAACCCATGTGTCCTGACAAGCAGTATAGAAGCTATAGAAAAGTATATATAATTTTACTGTATATCAGTACAGAGCGGTGTAACTGTGACCCATGTGTCCTGACAAGCAGTATAGAAGCTATAGAAAAGTATATATATTATTGTATATATCAGTACAGAGCAGTGTAACTGTGACACATGTGTCCTGACAAGCAGTATAGAAGCTATAGAAAAGTATATATCTTATTGTATATATCAGTACAGAGCTGTGTAACTGTGACACATGTGTCCTGACAAGCAGTATAGAAGCTATAGAAAATAAGAAAAGTACATATATTATTGTATATATCAGTACAGACAGAGTGGTGTAACTGTGACCCATGTGTCCTGACAAGCAGTATAGAAGCTATAGAAAAGTATATATAATATTACTGTATTTCAGTACAGAGTGGTGTAACTGTGACACATGTGTCCTGACAAGCAGTATAGAAGCTATAGAAAAGTATATATCTTATTGTATATATCAGTACAGAGCAGTGTAACTGACACATGTGTCCTGACAAGCAGTATAGAAGCTATAGAAAAGTATATATATTATTGTCTATATCAGTACAGAGCAGTGTAACTGTGACACATGTGTCCTGACAAGCAGTATAGAAGCTATAGAAAAGTATATATCTTATTGTATATATCAGTACAGAGCAGTGTAACTGTGACACATGTGTCCTGACAAGCAGTATAGAAGCTATAGAAAATAAGAAAAGTATATATATTGTTGTATATATCAGTACAGACAGAGCGGTGTAACTGTGACCCATGTGTCCTGACAAGCAGTATAGAAGCTATAGAAAAGTATATATAATATTACTGTATATCAGTACAGAGCGGTGTAACTGTGACACATGTGTCCTGACAAGCAGTATAGCAGCAATAGAAAATAAAAAAAGTATATATTATTATTGTATATATCAGTACAGAGTGGTGTAACTGTGACCCATGTGTCCTGACAAGCAGTATAGAAGCTATAGAAAAGTATATATATTACTGTATATCAGTACAGAGCGGTGTAACTGTGACACGTGTCCTGACAAGCAGTATAGAAGCTATAGAAAAGTATATATATTATTGTATATATCAGTACAGAGCAGTGTAACTGTGACACATATGTGTCCTGACAAGCAGTATAGAAGCTATAGAAAAGTATATATATTATTGTATATATCAGTACAGAGCGGTGTAACTGTGACCCATGTGTGTCCTGACAAACAGTATAGAAGCTATAGAAAAGTATATATTATATACTGGTGGTCCCCAGTCCCCACAATGCAGCACACTGAGCACAGATATGGAGCATTTTCAGTCAGAGAACGTAGATATTTTCAGCACACTGAGCACAGATATTTTCAGCACACTGAGCACAGGTTATGGAGCTTTTCAGGGAGAGAACACAGCCACGTCCTCTCTGTTCAATCTCCAAAGCACGAGTGAAAATGGCGGCGACGCGCGGCTCCTTATATAGAATACGAATCTCGCAAGAATCCGACAGCGGGATGATGATGTTCGGGCGCGTTCTGGTTAACCAAGCAAGGCGGGAAGATCCGAGGCTGCCTCGAAACCGTGTAAAATAGGTGAAGTTCGGGGGGGGGGGGGGGGTCGGATCCAGAGGAACCGATCCCGCTCATCTCTAATTTAAATACTGACAAAATCTTTGTTAATTCAGCTGTTTACAAAAACATACTAAAATGACAGTTATATAGTGAATATGGGCCTAATTCAAACCTGATCGCAAAGGCAAAATTGTATTCTAATGGGCTAAACCATGTGCACAGCAGTTGAGGCATATATAATATTTGCAGAGAGAGTTAGATTTGGGTGGGTTATTTTGTTTATGTGCAGGGTAAATACTGGCTGCTTTATTTTTACACTGCAATTTAGATTTCAGTTTGAACACACCCCACCCAAACCTTACTCTCTCTGTACATGTTATATCTGCCCCACCTGCAGTGCACATGGTTTTGCCCATTAGAGAGAAAAATTGCTGCTGCGATCAGGTCTGAAAAAGGCCCATAGTTTTATATAGCAGACTGTCAAATTCCAGAACCGCCCACATAACTTTCATAAACCTTCCTATCAAATTGCATCCACTCTGCACAGTCCACACATATCCTCACATGTCTTCTCATTCTTCACTTCCCCTTCTTCTTGACCCAGGTTCATCATTGTTGTATGACCATATCATACAGCCCACCAAGAACTTTTGCAATCTGGTGGACAACTATGCAATAGATAGCACCTATCCTTGTGTATCCATGCCTATTTCCCTATAGATTATAATCTTGCGAGCAGGGCCTTCCTACCTCTATGACTGTTTGTTATTATCAAGTTTTGTTATATCATTGTTATTTCCAATTGTTAAGCGCGACGGAATTTGCTGCGCTAGATAAGAAACTGTTAATAAATAAATATCATCTTTAATTTGTGGGTACTCACAGCCAAATTGGAGGAATGGGTTTAAGAATTATGACTGTTTAAAATCCCTCTTGTTCAAGGGACCAAGTCTGTGCTAAGCACTGGAGAGGGATAAAGTGGAGAGAGATAAAGTACCAACCAATCAGTTCTAACTGCCATGTTACAGGCTTTGTTTGAAAAATGACAGGAGCTGTTGGTTAGTATTTTATCTTTCTCCACTGTATCACTCTCCAAGGCTTCGTACTAGAGATGTGCACCAACCCTCTTGGTTTCGTTTTTGGATCTGCATTAACTTCATTTTTTGGTTATGCAAAAAATGCCCTCAAGTGTTTTGGTTTTGGATATGTTTTAACTTCATGTTTTGGTTTTGCAAAAACTGCCCTCATGTGTTTTGGTTTTCATTTGGATCTCTACTTTTTTTTAAAATTGATAAAAACTGTAAGTTCACATAATTTGGCCGTTTTTATGTTCCTACAGTACTATTAACCTCAAAATAATTCATTTCCAGTCATTTCCACTTAAGTTTGACTCTCACCGCTCACAATATTAGGGGGTCATTCAAGTACGGTTGGATTAGCTATCACTGCTGCTTCCTTTTTTTATAAAGAAGATGCATAGTTTTACTTCAGCGACAGGGACTGACACTTTTGCAAGGACTACCTCCGATCACTAATGAGGAGGTTGATGATGAGGGTGTTACAGTAATTACATTATAATCTTGTAAAATAAATTTCATGAACTCACAGCAAATGACATAACTTTTTATGTTCCTACAGTACCATTAACCTCAAAATCATTAATTTCCAGTCTAATGTCCCTACTAACTTTGGCCTGAAAAATGGAGCAGATGCCTTCAGAAACGTCAGGATTTGGGTAAAAAAAATCCCACCCCCAAGAATTGTCTTTTTGGTCTTATGTCCAGACATCACAATCACATTTTTTTTTTTTATCAAGGGCAAGAACTGCAGTCACTGGTGGCTGTTTTACAAAAACAACATCATCAACATCCTCATGTCCAGACATCACAATCACTTTCTTTTTATCAAGGGCAAGAACTGCAGCCACTGGTGGCTGTTTTACACAAACAACTTCATCAATTATCCCCCCTTATCCTTTCCAACTTCCACACATGCATTCTCAATTTCTATTATGTCCTCATCACTATCTTTACTTGTACTGCTTCTCACATGTGCAGATGGTGCAGACATGGTAGAAGAAGGCAAAAGAAGTTTCTCTACGAGGACAGTGTGAGAAATGTCAGACTCAAATATAGCTAATGTGGACACCCGTAGATAATAGTGAGAGATTTGTGAACACACAGTTTGAGCCAAGGGGGTCAATCCAATTAGCCATGATGATCTTGCGGGTTGATGTCATTGCAGTAGCAGCCATACTTTGCGGCAGTCCAAATTTGCACAAAAGTGCTCACCCCATAGAGGTACGAGCAATTTATTGTAAATTGGGGCTGATTTCAGCCCAAGAAGGGTGTGAGATCAGGAGCCATTGCCGGCATTAAAATGTTGTGGCAATGGAATATTGCACCCTTCGATGGGCAATGGACAGATACATCAGCAGCATTGAAGTGGATGGACACTGTATAGATACATCATCAGCACTTGAGTGGATGGAAACTGGCCAGATACATCAGCAGCACTGGAGTGGATGGACACTGGACAGATACATCAGCAGCACTGGAGGGAATGGACATTGGACAGATACGTCAGTTCAACACTCTAGTGGATGGACAAAGAGGACAGATACGTCAGTTCAGCACTGGAGTGGATGGACAGATACGACAGGTCAGCTCAGCCAGCATTCCTCGGAGTGGATGGACAGGGCACCGCCCAGCAGCCACTGGAGTGTATGGACACAGTACAGCACAGTGTGAAATAGCACCCAGATCACGGCCACAGGGACTTATATAGAAACTTGCCAGGATGATTATGTTTTTGCCTCAATTTGGAATCCAAGCACAGTGGGAATACCCATCCTGCCGCTCGGAAAACTGAGCTCAATCATCTCTACTTAGTACATCTCTCTCAAAAGCTGTTTCATAGACAATGGGCGCTATGCTACTACCTCCCCCGACCGCCAAACAATTTTGTGCTCACCACTTATTCCTTAGAGTCTCATGTGAGGCTGGCTGGCAGCATGCGGAATCCGTTGTGGTTGGTGGGAGCGGCGGTGTTCTATTCAGTTCACCGGGGAGGGAGGGCGCCGTTCGTAGCTGCAGAATTCAGGCAGCTTGCCATGTGCTGGAGTCCAGACTGTGGTGCTGTGCTTGTGTAGATCTCAGGGAAAAACAGCAGCGTGAGATGTCCTTAACATGTTTCTCCATGAAAATCAAACCACGGTTTCATCAGAAGGTGATCATCAGAAATTGTTTGGCGGTCGGGGGAGGTAGTAGCATAGCGCCCATCGTTTATACAGCTGAACATTCACCATCTAGTGAACACCATTCACATTCCCTAAAACAAATTGGGACTTTATAATTTGCTTTGGAGCGAACCAGCCACACTGGTCTTTTGGATGTGGACATCTGTGCAATATACAATTGGGATACAGTATATGGCAGCGTGTAAATAATATCAGCAGTGGGAATAATTCTTTTATGAAAATATGCATTGCATTTTTTATGCTTTTATTTTATGTGATTGAATAAAATGTTTATATAGTAATGATCGGTATCTAGCGCTCTCTTGTGATATTGCCTGTTAAACAATATAACAGTCAGCCAAAAACCTATAAATAAAAAACAACATAACAAAACATAAACTCTTTAGTTTTTCAACGAGAAACAAAAACAATAATGCAATAAGTGGCAGAACATATCACCATCAACACATTTTTCATCCCTTGTCATTTGTACTATGTATTCTTCCTTCCTTTGTGCTTTGGTAAGCTTTTAGTCATATCGAATTAGCAGAAATTATTTGACAGTATTTTTGTAAGCACTGACCTCCATTTTTTCATGCACTTATATGAGCAGGCTTCTTATTTTAAGCTTGTGCAGATCCTACAAGAATTCTGTACACTCATCATTATGTGCAGTTAAAAAAAGTGTCTATACAACACGGAGCACATTTGCCAGATGCAATAAAGTTATGGAATTTTATGTAAATATTGTTGCATATTATTTGTCAAATCTGTACGGATCTGTTCGGGATTTTTTTTTTTAAGGTTAGAAACCCAATTAGTTATATAGTAGCATATCAACTACATTATATCCTAAAATAATGCTTACTTGGAGATACAGATGCATACTTTGTCTTTTTACAAAAGGGAAATAGTTAACACGTTTTGCAATTACAGTGTACTTACAATATAGATCACCATCGTGATTGACATGTACAGTAGTAATCAAAAAGCATGCTGGCTAGCTTTATCAATAAAGCAATGGCTTAACAGTCCTATTTGTATAAATTTTAGTTAAGACACACTCAATGAGAGTTAAATCCCAAAAGATTAAACTTTTAGTTCTGTTTTTTCCCCCTCACTCCTTTCTAAAAAAAAATGTGTCTGGATGTCTGGATTTCCAATGAAACACTTTTAATAATCTTTCATTAGCAATCTATATGTAATATATTTGTTTACCTTGAAAGAAGTATTTAATCATTATTACTTGTTAGTAAACTGTTAAAATATTTTTAAATACATTTAGTAACCATAATAACAGGATTTATGCAGACTAAGGCTGGTTACACACTATCATGACTTGATGGCAGATGCACCATCGAGCCAATCCGGGTAAGCATATAGACTTACTGATCGGTCGCTCAATGTGTTGGTTTCACATTACAGCCGCCATTTGTCCACCCAGGTGTGACGTCAGCCCATGCAGCAAGTTTACGGGGGGTCAGAAAATTGCCCGAACACAAAGTCAGATGTTCTGATATATGAAGATATATTGGATATTAGCTGTGCTGCACAGCTGATGTGATATGTCTATGAACCAGCCAACCCGCTAGTGGTACATCGGCTGTTTGCTCAAATGGCCAATATACACTATTGCCTACAGTACATGCAAGAATGTTTTTCAGAATGATCTTGTGGTTATTAGCACCGCATATACTCTGAAGCCGGACGTACGCATCTATAGACGATTGTGAGTCATATGCATCTCATATCGATGTCTTATTGAGAATTATGCTTACACAATGCAAATTATGACAACCCCCTGTAAAGCCATTGTTTGGCGTCACACCTGTTTTTTTTTACCAACATTGGCTATTGTGATAGACTAAAAAGTGTGTAGAATAATTCCTGACTCAAGAGATAGTGTTGGGTATTCATGGAAACAAGAACAGGGAAAAGATGGAGCTCAGAGATACACATGATGAGCAAAATATGAGAAAGAGTATCTATGATGTTAAAACTATACCAGATATGCAATTTAGTTTCAGTGCGATACACATTGGCCGATACACAAACTGTATTTTATCCTGCAATTTTAAAACTGCATCAATCAGATACAGTTTTTAAATACAAACTGCATTATTTATTAACTTGAAAATTGCGTAGAAATGATAGCTTGCAACAATTTACACCTAATTTAACTATTTGCAGTGTGTCTGATTTTGACTTGCATGTTTATTTCAGATGTGCCTTTTAGAGGACGTATCTTTTTGTGAATCTAATATGCCTGGTGCAAGTTAAAGTGTTGATGATGATGAGTTTATCTGTGCTGTAGATTAATGTGTATGCTGTACTTTAAATTATATGCATCATTTGATACTCATTGAAAACTATATTTTTGAGTGTGACTACCTTGTGGCCACATTTTAGTGATCACCTCTATATCAGGCACCTTTCCACCTTTTGCATCCTATTCAAATAGCATACGATTTGACCAATCTTGCCAATGAGAATCATGACTAAAAGCTAGACACTTTTTATGTATATTTTAGAATCTTTTGCAGTTGTCCAACGTGCTACTTGATATGTACATTGCACTGTTTGCATGGATCGCCTGTCATTGCGGTTTGTAATCTGCTGGTTTGAAAAAATACACCTTGGTGTGCCTTCTGATCAATCACAGTGTCTGAAGACTGGACAAAAATAAGCAAAGTAAATTGTGGTTTAGGAACAGTGGCATAAATGGGGTGGGGATTGTCAAATTTTGGAGGAACCAATCTATATAGTTTTTAAAAAAATGCAAAAAATATACTTCTCATTTATGACAACAGCATTTATACAATGTTGCAAGTATGGTCCTGATTCAGTGACGGTTGGTAAAACAGCCGCGATCGCAGCTGCTCTCTCAATAGTGGATGCGGAAGTATGCAAATGCTAATCTTATGAAACGGTTACTTTTTGTGTTCTCTTTAGGTCACCTCCCAGTCTCCACACAAAATCTCCTGGAGAACGCAGACCCTTTCTCAAATGTTTTCAATGCCGTACACAAATGTGAATGTGATCCGACACTTGGATTAATGCATGCTCAGTAAGGATTTCCAGGACTTTTCGTGCATGCGTACTTTGCGTAGTAGCAAAAAAATCACTTAACGGCAGGAACATCGCACACATGTCTGTCACTGAACCAGGTCCTATGTGTAATGTGTAATTGTAGGAAACAGACAGCTTATTGTCTACTGCAGAGAAAATGAACAGTACCAGTTCTCAGCTAGATTGAAGGGGAGAGGTTTGGGGAAGTGAGGAATTTCAAGTCTGTAGAGCTGCATCATTTGCACCCAAAATGAGGAGTGGAAATAAAGGCGAGGCACCTATAATATGTAAAGAAAAAAGTTCTGGGACCGTACTGTAGTTGAAAAAAAGGGCTAAGAGAAAGTTATACAGATACACATCTGTCCTCATTGATGTATCTTTCCATATGGATGTTTGTGTGGCTTTGCATAATATGGTAGAGAAAAAAAATATTGTAATAAGGTAACACAACTTGTTATAAGCAGGACTGATGAGACATTTGGCGGGCCCTGCTGCTTAATGGGGTGCAGCTAAACATAATGGCATGGTATTTCTGCTCTGAGTATGATCTACTTGAACATTGTGCCAGTGTCTGTCAGGATGAGGTATCAATAGATCACTCACCCCCCAGTGCCAGTATATCCTTTAGTGGTAACGGATCTATTATACCCTCCCCCCCTCCCCTGTGGTGCGAGATCCACCCAGTGGATATAGGGCCAAATTCAGATCTGATAGCAGCAGCAAATTTGTTAGCAGTTGGGCAAAACCATGTGCACTGCAGGGAGGGCAGATATAGCATGTGCAGAGAGAGTTAGATTTGGGTGGGGTGTGTTCAAACTGAAATCTAAATTGCAGTGTAAAAATAAAGCAGCCAGTATTTACCCTGCACAGAAACAAAATAACCCACCCAAATCTAACTCTCTCTGCACGTTATATCTGCCCCACCTGCAGTGCACATGGGGCCTAATTCAGATCTGATCGCAGCAGCAAACTTGTTAGCTAATGGTCAAAACCATGTGCACTGCAGGTGGGGCAGAGATAACATGTGCAGAGAGAGTTAGATTTGGGTGGGGTGTGTTCAAACTGAAATCTAAATTGCACTGTAAAAAAAAAGCTACCAGTATTTACTCTGCACAGAAACAATATAACCCACTCAAATCTAACTCTCTCTGCAAATCTTATATCTGCCCCACCTGCAGTGCACATGGGAGGTAATTCCAAGTTGATCGCAGCAGGATTTTTGTTAGCAATTGGGCAAAACCATGTGCACTGCAGGGGAGGCAGATATAACATGTGCAGAGAGAGTTAGATTTGGGTGGGGTGTGTTCAATCTGCATTCTAATTTGCAGTGTAAAAATAAAGCAGACAGTATTTACCCTGCACAGAAATAAAATAACCCAGCCAAATCAAACTCTTTCTGCACATGTTCTATCTGCCTCCCCTGCAGTGCACATGGTTTTGCCCAATTGCTATCAAAAATCCTGCTGCGATCAACTTGGAATTACCCCCATGGTTTTGCCCATTAGCTAACAAATTTGCAGCTGCGATCAGATCTGACTTACCCGCATAGAACTCTCCTGCTGTTTCATGCACCCCTCCCTCTCATTCAGAGAACAGCAGAGCATGTCTCAGTTCCCCAGCTGTTCTCTGCATTTCATTTCCCCTCTTTGCACTCAATAAAGTTACATTTAGCAGTCAGCACATGCGCTTCAGAGAGCTCTATATTACTGCCAGGGGCCAGTCCTGCAGAACAAAATGAGTTCTGCATAGGGGACAGAGCAGAATGGCACAGTGACATAGGATCATGACATGAGGCATCCATTTCTGCACTACTAAATACCCAAAGAAAAATACAGAGTAAACATAGGAACAAAAACTTCCCCTGGGACTATTCAGTTCACTCTCAGGTAGTGTCCTACTCTTAATGCATGTGCTAAGGAGTGTGAGACTACCAGATATTCCCAAGGAATGTTTTGTTTCTTTGTTTATCTGTATATTTCAGTTGCTCCTTGAGGGTTTCATCCCACTTGCTTTTATAGTCGTCTTTTCTGCTGTCCTTGGATACAAGGAATCAGTCGGGCTGCACCTAAATGCAAGCAGTCGTGCCAGTGTGCAGCCCATCACTCACTTCACTTTTTACCACTTTATGGGGGTCATTCCGAGTTGTCCGCTCACTAGCAGTTTTTAGCAGCCGTGCAAACGCATTGTCACCGCCCACTGGGGAGTGTATTTTCGCTTTGCAGAAGTGCGAACGCTTGTGCAGCAGTGTGCCTGCAAAATCTTTTTGTGCAAAACAAGACCAGCCGTGTAGTTACTCTTCGTGTGCATTGATTCTAAGGACGGGGGGGGGGGGGGGGGGGCGGCTTTTGACGTCATACACCCACCCAGCGTTCGCCCAGCCACGCCTGCGTTTTTCTAAGCACTCCTTGAAAACGGTCAGCTGCCACCCAGAAACGTCCACTTCATGTCAATCTTCCTGCATTCGGCCGTCCGACTGAAAGCTTCGCTAGAAACTGTGCAAAACCAGGATGCTCTTTGTACCCGAACGTCGCGCGTGTGCATTGCGACACACACGCATGCGCAGATTAGCCATTTTTTTCACTGATTGCTGCACTGCGAACAACGGCAGCTAGCGATCAACTCAGAATGACCCCCTATGTCTGTAAAGAGCAAAGATGATGTAAGGTAAGGCAATCTACTCTTCCTTTTCTTTTTCGAAAAACATTTATCATGTGTTTTGTGGTCTTGTTATTAGATGTTATTTTCCATTTCCAATGGAGCAAATGTACTCATTTTTTGGTAATAGTGCTTTAACATATACATCATTTGAAAAAAATGGAATTCATTATCTGTGTATTTCTAGACCTAGGGCTGAGTACACACTAGAACGAAGTGTACCCAGATCATATACCAGCTGACAGGTGACATATCGTATCCGCGGTACACATCAAAATGATGTAATGAAGGACGGAACAGTCCCTCATCCCGTGTCTTATTACACTGCACGGGTGTGCATGTGATATCGTCCATTTGCCTGTGCAGCATGGCCAACCGGAAGATATCGCATGCGACAGTGGAAAGCGCGCAGATTGGGTTCTTTCTGATTCGCCCAGAAACTACATATCAAGATTGCTCTAGTGTGTACCCAGCCTAAGTAGGCAAGTAGAGAAAAATAATTGTGTTTGTGGCAGTTACTGAGTTACAAAGTATAGGTGTTTTCAATATCAACCAATAATATTCTAGCTCTTATTTTCTAAAGCTGGGTACACACTGGCAGATATATCTGCAGTTCAATCGATCTGCAGATATATCTGCAGATGGTGGTTGTTCATACACACAGAAAGATGCGCCAATTAATCTTCAAGATATATCTGCTGTTAAATCTATCTGCAGCTATATATGCAGATGGGGATTGTTCATACACACTGAAAGATGCACTAATATATCTGCAGATATATTGGTCATCTGCTGTGTTGCACAGCACATGCAATATATCTGTGAAAGACGTCTTTCACAGACATATTGCTTGTACACACCTGCAGATCAGCAAAAGATATATTGGACAACCAACTAATTGGCCAATATATCTGCCAGTGTGTACCCAGCATAAGACGGGATGATCTGATTTGGGAGCAAGCAAATAAAGCAAGTAACCTTGCACCTGGACAAACCATGTTACATTGTAAATACTGGCTACTTTGCACGTAGCCTAGAAATGCTGGACAACTACAGTATATTTCTACATTGCAATTTAGATTTGCGTTCGGACATACCCCTCTCAAATGTTAATCTCTCTGAAACTTTTAAATCTACCCCACCTGAGGTGCAACATGGTTTTACCAATGTGCAAAGGGGGTCATTCCGACCCATTCGCACGCAGTGGTTCTTCGCTGCGGTGCGAACGGGTCGGAACTGCGGCTGCGCGGCACTCGCATTGTGCATGCGCATCTTGCCCAGTGACGGCCGTCGCCAGGCAACGACGCCAGGACTGATTAAAGCGTTCACAGGTACGACCGCAAGAAGATTGACAGCGGGAAGGAGGATCGGGGCGTCTACGCACTGTTTTCTGGGCGTGGTAAGTCGAATGCAGGCGTGTCCAGGTGTTTGGGGGGCGGATGTCTGACATCACAGCCAGGACCTTCATCGCTGGATCCATCGCACTGGTAAGTATCTGCAGGGCTAGTCTTGTTTTGCTTTAAACTTTTTTAGCATAGCAGGGCTGCTATTCTAAAATACACTCCTCCATAGGCGGCGTCAGGTTGATCACATGAGCAGCAAAAAGTTGCTACGTGCGATCAACTCGGAATGACCACCAAAGTTGCTTGCTCTTTTGTGCTTTACTCCATCCTCAGAATCGGCCACATTGTCTATAAAATGATAGCTAATATTGTATTGATTGCTGTAGGCAACACCTCCACTTGTTATCTTTGGAAGGTTGGATAATATCCTCTTCAGTCTGATATCTTCTGCTATAAAGGCATTTGGAAAGGGTACACAATTAAAACTAATAAATACAATGATGTGCACGACAAGTATAATAGCAAAGCCCTTTAAATGTTGAACTGAATTGAAATCCTAATTTTAATTAATTTTAATTAAAAAAGGTCCACCAAAGTCCTGCATAGTGTGTTTGTTGTACTCAGCATGTTTGCTGTACTCCTATGTAGTCTTTTCAGTGAGAAGCTAACTGTATGAATCTTTTATTACAGAGCTGGTGTCTCCGGGAGGTGGTCCAATTCCTATAATGTGCCTTTCAACATCACTGAGAGCACTGGGTTTGAGAAATTTGCCTAAATAATGCATAAGCTTTTCTAGACATGTCAATATTAACACAGATTCTTGGCATTTTATTATTGCTTGTTCTTGTTCAGTGAGCGCCGCTTGCTGCACTTTATAATTAAAGTCAGAACCATTGCAATGAAGGATTTTTCATTTGAGAGTTGATATGTTGTATCAATAGTTAATTCGCTGCTATCTTGTTTTCTTTATTGAAAAATTATATTACAGAATTGTAAATTTAACAATTATTACTAATGAAAACGGTTTCGGTTCCAAGTCCTATAATTACCACTCTAGGCTAATCTCAGTTACTTTATCTGTATTTATTTTAAAATCATATCTCTTTGGGCTTTCAGTCTTACAGCACAAACAGTTACTAAATCAGCTGATTAATGTTGCTCTTTGTTATCCCCTTTTCATAGTCAATTTACTGTGTAACGCCGTATATATTCTGTGCCTCTCAGAGCCAGAAACACAACCATTTGCAAGACTTAAATAAGAAATGACTTTTCTCAAATAAGCAATCTATTTCCAAACAAATGGCTTCAGAAACATGAAGTATTTACACCTGCACATTGTAGAGAAAATGATTCTATACTTGAAAGCTAAGCATGTCAGTTGTATGGGCTGGTCTTCTCAAGGCACATTTTCAAGATGACTGTGATCGTCACAAGTAATAGAAGCCTGCCTATTGAGTACATGCAGTAAGATGGGCTGAGTGAAAACAAGGCTTGTCTCTTATACCTTAGATGGGATTAGTAAGAGATTCCGGCGGCGAGCACAGCGTGTCCCCTCACGTATCGCTGCACTCGCCACGCTTCGGGCCGGGTGGTGACCTTCGGTCGCCACAGGGTTCTGTTCCCCTCCGGGTGGTGGCGTAGACCACCACCCAAGAGGGGTAAACATCTTTGGTGATGATTGATGTTAGGTTCTGTGAGTTATGTTGGAATTTATAATTTGTAAAAATGTATCTGTCAGAAATATGTATGTCTCTCTGTGAGGCGGTGATATGCTGCTGTCAGTGAGGCAGGGATGTGCTGCTGTCAGTGAGGCAGGGATGTGCTGCTGTCAGTGAGGCAGGGATGTGCTGCTGTCAGTGAGGCAGGGATGTGCTGCTGTCCAGTGGTGGAATATGTCAGTGGTGGGCCCAGGTGCAAAAATATATTTTGGGCCCCCTCCTCTACCCCAACACAAGTTCACAATATGCCACACGGCAATGGATGACAGGGTGAGGGAGGCCGAGGATAACATAGAGAGGCAGAGAGTGACAGCAGAAGGCAAGGGGAGGCAGAGGGTGACAGAGAGAGGCTGTAGGTGACAGGGAGAGGGTGACAGAGAGAGGCTGTAGGTGACAGGGAGAGGGTGACAGGGAGAGGCAGTGGGGTCCACACTGCTCTCTGTACTGGGCCAGTCATCCAACATTGCTCAAAATGGTCTGCGGGGGGGAAGCCAGGGGTTATTCATTGCTGGTCTGGGAAGCAGTAGGCCCCTTAATCCTCAGGGGCCCCAGTGCAATGCACCTGCTGCACCAATGGTAGTTCCGCCTCTGCTGCTGTCAGTGAGGCAGCGATGTGCTGCTATCAGTGAGGCAGGGATGTGCTACTGTCAGTGAGGCAGAGATGTGCTGCTGTCAGTGAGGCGGTGATGTGCTGCTGTCAGTGAGGCGGTGATGTGCTGCTGTCAGTGAGGCGGTGATGTGCTGCTGTCAATGAGGCGGTGATGTGCTGCTGTCAGTGAGGCGGTGATGTGCTGCTGTCAGTGAGGCAGGGATGTGCTGCTGTCAGTGAGGCAGGGATGTGCTGCTGTCAGTGAGGCAGGGATGTGCTGCTGTCAGTGAGGCAGGGATGTGCTGTTGTCAGTGGGGCAGGCATGTGCTGCTGTCAATAAGTACAATGATGTGCTGCTGTCAGTGAGGCTGCAATGTGCTGCTTTCAGTGAGGCAGAGATGTGCATTCTACACTAAACCATGCCTCGTACATAATTGCCCTTAAAAAAAAAGTCTGAGTTTGGCCGACATCCCGCACGGCTGCTAAACTCGGACTTCATTACATCCCACATATTTTTTCTGTTGGGAAACACATTTCTAGAAAGGCCCAAAGTAGTAATATTCTCTCTTTGTTAAGTGTATAATGGCTTATGGTGACTGATTTTTATTAATTGAACAAATATATCTCCCAAGTAAAAAGTGGTTCAGACATATAAGTAAAAATAAAAGATACGCAAACAATGAAGTGGAGTATACTGAAAATGTAACCAATTATGACCAAATATTTGCAATGTATTGTTTTATGGAATCTTATTTCTAGTTACAATGTGGCCACCTTCATCTTTCCTGTGAATGGGTCACGGGTTTGATTTTGCCTCGATTGTGAATATTCACTGAAGAGTATCACATCTGTATATCATGAAATTAATTCCCATTATAATAATCAACATCTACATAGTTACTATCAACTAGTGGAATAGCTCTTGATTTAAATGTATTGTTTGATCTGACATCTGGTGTGTTAGGTCTTGTGTTTTTCTCCATATGGAGACCACAATGACTTTCTACATGCTGGATCAGGATTGAAATTTCAAGTTTTGTTCTTTGCCAAGCTCATCTCTCCATTGTGGGCTGATGCAGAGATGGACCGAATTGCAGAGCCGCAAACAAGCAGCTATACAATTCCTGCCAATTCCTGCCACCAAACTTCAAATGCATCAGATGGTGTCTGTATGAAATAGGCACCTCCTGCATTGCTTTTGCGATCTGAGTGCAAATGCTGCCTCGGATCACCATCGCAACCATCGGTTGCAGGTTTAGCCAGGCTTCATAAGCTGAGGCTTACTCAGCCTGGTCAGTTCCTGGCAGTTTGCAAGACCAGGAAATAAGCGTGCAGCCACGCAGACCATGGCCTCATCTGTCCCATAGAATGAGGGTGACATGCCTCCGTTTTTGGGAACGCTGGCCAGGAACGCCCACACTCCGCCTCCCAAATGCCGTAGCTTTTCAATAAAGCTGTGGCTGACAGATACTGTAAGCGGACTCGCATAAGGAGGACTGCACATGCTCAGTACACATCCTGCACATGAGCAGTCCTTCCACCACTGGAGATGTGCGCTAATCATCAGGTCCTGTGTACAAACATTCTGCACATTACCGGTGCCGGGCCATTATGTTATCCTTAATAACACAATACGTATATATTTGAGTTGAAATGATGGTTGGCCTCATTGATGATGTCATCTGTTCCTTTACACACAAGAAGTTTCTTAAAATTAGTTGTTCTCCATAATCAGCAGAACATTATAATACCTATTACTTTTATGATTTTAAAGTAAATGTATTTCTAAACAGCTTTCATCATCATTGTTAATGCACATATTAGGAGCTGTATCAAGCAGTGACACGAGTGGAGAAGTTGCCCATTGCAACCAGTCAGCTTTGAGGAGGCATTTTTCAGGTACATATTATAAAATGTTAGGTAAAAACTGATTCGTTGTTATGGGCAACTTCATATGTGCCTGTTGTTATTCTCTATAGATTCTCAGGTTGTTTACTTGGGTACTATGGGGGTCATTCCAAGTTGATCGCTCGCTGCCGTTTTTCGCAGCGCAGCAAACAGGTTACTACTGCGCATGCGTATGCACCGCAGTTTGCACGTGCGTCGTACGGGTACAAATCGGATCGTTGCTGGGCAATGGATTTAACGAAGAATCCATTCGCACAGCCGATCGCAAGGAGATTGACAGGAAGAGGGCTTTATGGGTGTCAACTGACCGTTTTCAGGGAGTGTTTGGAAAAACGCAGGTGTGTCCACGCGTTTGCAGGGCGGGTGTCTGACGTCAATTCCGGGACCAAAAAGACTGAAGTGATCGCAAGGGCTGAGTAAGTCCAGAGCTACTCAGAAACTGCAAAAAACATTTTCGTCCCGCTCGGCTGCACACGCGTTCGCACACTTGCAATGCGAAAACACACTCCCCCGTGGGTGGCGACTATGCATTTACACGGCTGCTAAATGTAGCTAGCGAGCGATCAACTCGGAATGACCCCCTATAGCATTAGCCATTTTGTGCAACTTTTTTCATCTTAATTCATAAAGCCTAAACAATTATAGTGCTTCTTGGACCTTTTTGTTTTAAATTTGGCAGTGTTGGCCTATTAATTAAACATTCTCCCTCCTGCATACTTGGTTTTTAAATTCTATTGAAGTTTTTTTTTTGAGAAACATGTAACGGAATCCATAAAAGAACAAGTATAGTACACCACACATGAATACACAGCTATAAGGGAAGTAGTCGGTTTGTCAACAATCAATATATTGACAATCTATATGTGGACAGTAGAATGCAGAGGTCATAATGTCGGCACATTTGTAATGTTAATTTAAACATTGTTAACATGATGACAGTATAACTTTAAACATGATGCTTTACAGTCATGCTTATATTATTTATTATTATTTATTAACAGTTGCGCTTTACAATTAGAACAACAGTAATAGAACAAAACTGGGTAAAACCAGACAGACATAGAGGTAGGAAGGCCCTGCTTGCAAGCTTAATATACATATATATATATATATATATATATATATAAAAAAGACACTGGATAGTTCACATGATCCTTAATCCACAACAGAACATTTAGAATAAATTAAGTAGAGGTAGCGCTAGAGGACATATTAGTTTTTGAAATAAATACTGTTTAAGTTGCAATTCAGAGAATAAAGTAAAATCACAATTAAGGTGGGAGGGAGATCTCAAGATTATGTTTTTGACCTAACAATGGGAATCAATATATACCCAGGCCCACCAGTTGTCCAATTGCTATAACCGTCTTGAACTTCAATATAAGATCCTTCATAGGCTGTACAGTAAATTGCCCTCTATATGGCCAATTGAGTCCACAGCTAATTGGATACCCCCCTATGACGTAAGAAGATAATTGCCTATACTTTGGGGAACAACTGGGCCTAATACAGATGTGGTTGGAGGGTGTATCACTGCTGCTTACTTTGAAGCAGCAGTGATGCTCTGATATGGTAATGCAACAGGTGTCTTGTATACGTATATGCCCCCTGCATGCATTTGTGATCCAGTGCTGCCTCCTAGGAAGCAGCATCGGATCACCTGTGACACCATCAGTGTGTTATACAGGGTCACGCAAGCCAGCCCCGCAGCGCCTTCCAAGAGACCAATAAATCTTCTGACAGTGGCTTCGGTACTCCCATAAAACAGAGGCAACATTCCTCCATTTTAGGAAACAGCTGCCGTCATCACTCACTTGCTGCCCCTATTAGTGCAGGACCGCTACTGCACATGTGCAGTATGGGTCTGGCGCATGTGCAAAGTACCGAACATTGGGGGTAATTCCAAGTTGATCGCAGCAGGATTTTTGATAGCAATTGGGCAAAACCATGTGCACTGCAGGGGAGGCAGATATAACATGTGCAGAAAGAGTTAGATTTGGGTGGGTTATCTTATTTCTGTGCAGGTTAAATACTGGCTGCTTTATTTTTACACTGCAATTTAGATTGCAGATTGAACTCACCACACCCAAATCTAACTCTCTTTGCACATGTTATATCTGCCTCCCCTGCAGTGCACATGGTTTTGCCCAATTGCTAACAAAAATCCTGCTGCGATCAACTTGGAATTACCCCCATTGGTACTTTGCCATAGTGTCACAAATGCATTGGGACCTGAATTAGGCCTATATTATTAGGAATTATAGATATATGTGTGCAATGTAGTAGGCTTTACACCATAAGTTATTAGAACTAAAGTTCAGACTTTGTATTAGTGAGATGGCACCTGTAAGCCATGTCAGAGATTTTATAATTCCTGTAACCACAAGTATTCCCATTCTGCATAGTTTATTCATTTGGGTCAAATATATGACCATGCAAGTTAAATGCCATCCATTATGCAATCGCTATGTGAATGGCAAAGACAAAAAATCTATAATATGTCTTCTGCCTTCTGGGAACTGACAGAACTACTGCTATCTATTATTTACAAGATGACCTCCTGTCATTACTATTATCAGACCCTGGTCTGTATTCAAGAAGACTGCATTCAAAGGTTGTCATTTAAAGGATACAGAGTTTTAACTGGAGTTTGAACTGGATTTGAACTTTGGACCTCTCTAGAATCACAAATGAAACACTGCAGCTCAAGATCATTATATGGCCTCTCCTCACCTCCGCCATGAGAATACCAAGACCAGGCCTACTTGATCTCCTGCTTAAAACATCAGGACTTCTCTCAGGCCTACCCCTCAAGATGAGCAGGGAACAGTGGGGTGAGAGCACCAGGACCAGGCTCAGCAGGGACATTTCCATCAGACATTAGTGTGCTCTCCACAATCTCACACCCACCCGTACTGCTCCCATGAGACCAGGACATTCATATATATTTTAATCAAAATAATATGCTAGCTCAATTTTTCTTCTTCCGTTGGTTACTTGAAAATGTTGTTTTTTTCCATCTTTTTCATACAGTGTACTTGCACACCACTTGTGCACCTTCACTGATTGCACACCATGACAGCGGCAACCTACGCAGTGCCCCCCAGATGGTTGACTTGGATGGTTCCTCTACAAGCAGGATGTAATTCATGTGGAGCTTTCCGTACTGGTTTATCATGCTACTACACAAGTGTCAGTTTTCCCATACATGCCTTGGGTCCTTCTATGGCTCACCTTCACAGTGTAACCTTCATAGTGCGCACAACATGGCTGCCTCATCTGGTATGCTCATGGATGAGATGAACAATACATGGACCTTATTGGGACCCTACTCCTAGCGTTAGGATGCTGCAATCAGCCTATTTTGTGTCATCTTTTCTCGGTAGACTATTCCACCCAAGGTAATCCTACGCAGTGTTCACCAGATTTCTGCCTCACCTGGTACCTTGTGTGGGTGGATTTAATTACTCAAAAAGGCTGCACCAACCATACATTGTGCTCATTTTGCGCTCTGTTTTCTTTAGTAAGGCTGTGTGGCTTGTCTATTGCTGTATTGTTTAAATTGTATGTATTATGTGCATTGCTTTTAATGTCTGTAAAGCGCTTTCAGTCCTGTTCAAGAAAGAGTGCTATATAAATAAAATTATTAGTTTTCTTAGTATTATTATGTGTAAGGTTTGAAACATGTAAACAATGTACTAGGTTGTCCTGGCGTAGGAGATTAAAGATCTCCGAAACATTGAAGTTATAGAGACGTCTCTAGTTTGATTTATTGCTGAGTGACGTTTGGATTGGATGTGCATGTATGTATATATATATATATATATATATATATATATATATACTGCTCAAAAAAATAAAGGGAACACTTAAACAACACAATGTAACTCCAAGTCAATCACACTTCTGTGAAATCAAACTGTCCACTTAGGAAGCAACACTGATTGACAAACAATTTCACATGCTGTTGTGCAAACGGAATAGACAACAGGTGGAAATTATAGGCAATTTGCAAGACACCCCCAATAAAGGAGTTGTTCTGCAGGTGGTAACCACAGACCACTTCTCAGCTCCTATGCTTTCTGGCTGATGTTTTGGTCACTTTTGAAAGCTGGCTGTGTTTTCACTCTAGTGGTAGCATGAGACGGAGTCTACAACCCACACAAGTGGCTCAGGTAGTCAACTCATCCAGGATGGCACATCAATGCGAGCTGTGGCAAGAAGGTTTGCTGTGTCTGTCAGCATAGTGTCCAGAGCATGGAGGCGCTACCAGGAGACAGGCCAGTACATCAGGAGACGTGGAGGAGGCCGTAGGAGGGCAACAACCCAGCAGCAGGACCGCTACCTCCGCCTTTGTGCAAGGAGGAACAGGCGGAGCACTGCCAGAGCCCTGCGAAATGACCTCCAGCAAGCCACAAATGTGCATGTGTCTACTCAAACGATCAGAAACAGACTCCATGAGGGTGATATGAGGGCCCAACGTCCACAGGTGGGGGTAGTGCTTACAGCCCAACACCATGCAGGACGTTTGGCATTTGCCAGAGAACACCAAGATTGGCAAATTTGCCACTGGCGCCCTGTGCTCTTCACAGATGAAAGCAGGTTCTCACTGAGCACATGTGACAGACATGACAGAGTCTTGAGACGCCAAGGAGAACGTTCTGCTGCCTGCAACATCCTCCAGCATGACCGGTTTGGCAGTGGGTCAGTAATGGTGTGGGGTGGCATTTCTTTGGGGGGCCGCACAGCCATCCATGTGCTCGGCAGAGGTAGCCTGACTGCTATTAGGTACCGAGATGAGATCCTCAGACCCCTTGTGAGACCATATGCTGGTGCAGTTGGCCCTGGGTTCCTCCTAATGCAAGACAATGCTAGACCTCATGTGTCAGCAGTTCCTGCAAGACGAAGGCATTGATGCTATGGACTGGCCCGCCCGTTCCCCAGACCTGAATCCAATTGAGCACATCTGGGACATCATGTCTCGCTCCATCCACCAACGCCACGTTGCACCACAGACTGTCCAGGAGTTGGCGGATGCTTTAGTCCAGGTCTGGGAGGAGATCCCTCAGGAGACCATCCGCCACCTCATCAGGAGCATGCCCAGGTGTTGTAGGGAGGTCATACAGGCACGTGGAGGCCACACACGCTACTGAGCCTCATTTTGACTTGTTTTAAGGACATTACATCAAAGTTGGATCAGCCTGTAGTGTGTTTTTCCACTTTAATTTTGAGTGTGACTCCAAATCCAGACCTCTATGGGTTAATAAATTTGATTTCCATTGATAATTTTTGTGTGATTTTGTTGTCAGCACATTCAACTATGTAAAGAACAAAGTATTTAATAAGGATATTTCATTCATTCAGATCTAGGCTGTGTTGTTTAAGTGTTCTCTTTATTTTTTTGAGCAGTGTATATATATATATATATATATATATATATATACACATTAGTAATAACTGATTATTTTAAATGTAATAGCTGCTTAGTTAAACAATTGTTAATATTAAAGGGCCTATTTATAATATATGCCCAATGTCTGTTGACTTGTTGTGTCATGAACGTAATTAGCTGTGATGACAGATGAAGTATCATAGCTAATTATGAAGAGACTCTTGAAGGGACAGAAGCTCAATAAGAGTGTTCCAGCAAATAATTTATCAATAAAATAATAGCTATAGCTAACAGTTCAGACACTCCTCATTGTCATTATGCGATCGCTGGCAGGTGAGGAGCACGGATACCGTTGGGGAGGGATCAAAAAATAATACCTCCATAAGGACAAAGCATCTAACACCATATGAAGAATGCATTAGTTTACATGGGCAAACTCCAGAAAGTTTAGCTCGGTAACTTGATCCAGAACACACTTCCAATTGAGTATAGTGGGGATTGCAGTGTCCTGTATTAGTTTGCCTAAACCATTAGCTATCCCTGGTATCACCTGCATTAGGCATTTCTTAAATGGCAGGGTTACTTATTTCTGTCACAACTGAGGGCTGGAGCTGACAAGAGGAAGCCTCAGTTGTAGGAGCTGAGATGTATTTAAACTTAGAGGGTTGGATCAGACCCTTAGACATGCAGGTGAAATGCAGTACAAATGCCCGAAGGCGTGACCACGACAACTGAAGTAAAAGTCTATGGTTTTTATTAAGCACAGTTCTTATAAAACAACAGCTGTGCTTTTCAGGAATGAATTGAGCAAGTAATACAGTAACAGTTCCTTGTAAAACTGCAGATTAACAGGTGCCTCAGGGTACTGGTAATATCAGGTACAGTTCTAATTGACCAGTAGTTGGAATGTCCTTAACCAGAAACCCGTGTGCAGAGTATTGAAATAAGGATGAGGAATGGACCAGCAGGTGTTCACTGGAAGCTGGCAATACTGTACAATGTGGTAGACTGCTGAGTATGCCGGACGGAACCGGCCAGATGATGAACCATAGAATATGGTGCTTGAATGATGCTAGAGTTCGATGAATATGGAGATCGATGGTTTGTAGGTAATCGATGGCGGAGCACCGATAATGCTTAGAAGCTGAACACCACTGGAAGCTAGGCGCTGGAAACTGATGTAATAATAGCCAAGAGTGAGATGTAATCACAGAGCACTGTGGAGTCAGGCTGCACCGCAAGGTGGTAGGCTGGTGCGGGTCTCTAGTGGAGTTTGGAAGCAGGAGCTGGAAACCTGAAGCAGAAACGACCACAGGAAGGAGGGACTGGTAACACAAGGTTTGACAACCAAAGCACTGACAATTTCCTCGTTCAGGCACAGGATATTTATACCTGCAGGAAGGCAGGCATTGGCCAAGCAATTAGACAGGTTCCAATGGAGCAGCAGATTGGTGTAAACTAAGACGTGACTGAAACCAACATGGCTGCGCCCATGTAGTACTTGGAGGGAACGTTAGCTTGGAAAAACCATGTGGGAATTCAGTAATAATGGTGGTGGATGCCGCAGAGGGCAGGAGACGCCACACAGACAACCTGCACACTGGAAACATATGAATGACATCAGAAGCCGCAGCAGGCAGGAGACGTTACTCTGAAGAATCTGTGAACTGAAAACATAGGAGCGGCGGCGGAGGCCGCGACGGGCCGGAGATGCCAATCTGAAGTTAACATGAGGCCGCTGTGACAGCGCTGCTTGATGACAGGTGGGAGATATAGAGTGTGGATCTCATCAACGCCGCTGACATCCGGCCCTGGAACGCTGGATGATAAGTAATGGCGTCCAGTTACCCGGATCGTGACAATTTCATCTTGAAACTTTCCATTTCCACATTCTCTGGAGAAAAGACTATAAGTTATGCCTATGACTATAAATTATTACAGGTGAAACTCAGAAAATTAGAATATCGTGCAAAAATAAGAATTTACTCACCGGTAATTCTATTTCTCGTAGTCCGTAGTGGATGCTGGGTACTCCGTAAGGACCATGGGAAATAGACGGGCTCCGCAGGAGACTGGGCACTCTTTAAAGAAAGATTAGTTACTATATCTGGTGTGCACTGGCTCCTCCCTCTATGCCCCAGCTCCAGACCTCAGTTAGGGAAACTGTGCCTGGAAGAGCTGACATTACTAGGAAAGGATTTGGAATCCAGGGTAAGACTCATACCAGCCACACCAATCACACCGTACAACTTGTGATAACTATACCCAGTTAACAGTATGAACAACAGCTGAGCCGCATTCAACAGATGGCTCAGAACAATAACCCTATAGTTAAGCAATAACTATATACAAATATTGCAGAAGTCCGCACTTGGGACGGGCTCCCAGCATCCACTACGGACTACGAGAAATAGAATTACCGGTGAGTAAATTCTTATTTTCTCTGATGTCCTAGTGGATGCTGGGTACTCCGTAAGGACCATGGGGATTATACCAAAGCTCCCAAACGGGCGGGAGAGTGCGGATGACTCTGCAGCACCGAATGAGCAAACTCAAGGTCCTCCTCAGCCAGGGTATCAAACTTGTAGAATTTTGCAAACGTGTTTGATCCCGACCAGGTAGCAGCTCGGCAAAGTTGTAAAGCCGAGACCCCTCGGGCAGCCGCCCAAGAAGAGCCCACCTTCCTCGTGGAATGGGCTTTTACTGATTTAGGCTACGGCAGTCCAGCCGCAGAATGTGCAAGTTGAATTGTGCTACAGATCCAGCGAGCAATAGTCTGCTTAGAAGCAGGAACACCCAGCTTGTTGGGTGCATGCAGGATAAACAGCGAGTCAGTTTTTCTGACTCTAGCCGTCCTGGAAACATAGATTTTCAGGGCCCGGACTACGTCCAGCAACTTGGAAGCCTCCAAGTCCCGAGTAGCCGCAGGCACCACAATAGGTTGGTTCAAATGAAACGCTGATACCACCTTAGGGAGAAATTGGGGACGAGTCCTCAATTCTGCCCTGTCCATATGGAAGATCAGATAGGGGCTTTTACATGACAAAGCCGCCAATTCTGACACACGCCTTGCCGAAGCCAAGGCCAAAAGCATGACCACTTTCCACGTGAGATACTTCAACTCCACGGTCTGAAGTGGCTCAAACCAATGTGATTTTAGGAAATCCAACACAACGTTGAGATCCCAAGGTGCCACTGGAGGCACAAAAGGGGGCTGAATATGCAGCACTCCCTTAACAAACATCTGAACTTCAGGCAGTGAAGCCAGTTCTTATTGAAAGAAAATAGACAGGGCTGAAATCTGGACTTTTATGGATCCCAATTTTAGGCCCATAGTCACTCCTGACTGTAGGAAGTGCAGAAATCGACCCAGCTGAAATTCCTCTGTTGGGGCCTTCCTGGCCTTACACCAAGCAACATATTTCGCCATATGCGGTGATAATGTTTTGCTGTCACATCCTTCCTAGCTTTAATCAGCGTAGGAATGACTTCATCTGGAATGCCCTTCTCCATTAGGATCCGGCATTCAACCGCCAAGCCGCCAAACGCAGCCGCGGTAAGTCTTGGAACAGACAGGGCCCCTGCTGTAGCAGGTCCTGTCGGAGCGGCAGAGGCCAAGGGTCCTCTGAGATCATTTCTTGTAGTTCCGGGTACCAAGTTCTTCTTGGCCAATCCAGAACGATGAGTATAGTTCTTACTCCTCTCTTTCTTATTATCCTCAGTACCTTTGGTATGAGAGGAAGAGGAGGGAACACATAAACCGACTGGTACACCCACGGTGTCACTAGAGCATCCACAGCTATCGCCTGAGGGTCCCTTGACCTGGCGCAATATTTTTTTAGCTTTTTGTTGAGGTGGGATGCCATCATGTCCACCTGTGGCCTTTCCCAACGATTTACAATCAGCTTGAAGACTTCTGGATGATGTCCCCACTCTCCTGGGTGGAGGTCGTGCCTGCTGCCGCCCATCGAAGAATCCTTGTGGCTTCTGCCATCGCCATCCTGCTTCTTGTGCCGCCCTGTCGGTTTACATGGGTGACCGCCGTGATGTTGTCTGACTGAATCAGCACCGGTTGGTTTTGAAGCAGGGGTTCTGCTTGACTCAGGGCATTGTAAATGGCCCTTAGTTCCAGAATATTTATGTGTAGGGAAGTCTCCTGACTCGACCACTGTCCTTGGAAGTTTCTTCCCTGAGTGACTGCCCCCCAACCTCGGAGGCTTGCATCCGTGGTCACCAGGACCCAGTCCTGAATGCCAAATCTGCGGCCCTCGAGAAGATGAGCATTCTGCAGCCACCACAGTAGAGACACCCTGGCCCTCGGGGACAGGGTGATCAACCGATGCATCTGAAGATGCGATCCGGACCAGTTGTCTAACAGATCCCACTGAAAGATCCTTGCATGGAACCTGCCGAAGGGAATTGCTTCGTAAGAAGCTACCATCTTTCCCAGGACTCGCGTGCAGTGATGCACCGACACCTGTTTAGGTTTCAGGAGGTCTCTGACCAGAGATGACAACTCCTTGGCCTTCTCCTCCGGGAGAAACACCTTCTTCTGTTCTGTGTCCAGAATCATACCCAAGAACAGCAGACGCGTCGTAGGAACCAGCTGCGACTTTGGGATATTCAGAATCCAGCCGTGCTGTTGTAGCACTTCCTGAGATATTGCTACTCCGACCAACAACTGCTCCATGGACCTCGCCTTTATAAGGAGATCGTCCAAGTACGGGATAATTATAACTCCCTTCTTTCGAAGGAGTATCATCATTTCGGCCATTACCTTGGTAAATACCCTCGGTGCCGTGGACAGACCAAACGGCAACGTCTGGAATTGGTAATGACAGTCCTGTACCACAAATCGGAGGTACTCCTGGTGAGGTGGGTAAATGGGGACATGTAGGTAAGCATCCTTGATGTCCAGTGATACCATATAATCCCCCTCTTCCAGGCTTGCAATAACCGCCCTGAGCGATTCCATTTTGAACTTGAACTTCCTTATATAAGTGTTCAAGGATTTCAAATTTAGAATGGGTCTCACCGAACCGTCTGGTTTCGGTACCACAAACATTGTGGAATAGTAACCCCGTCCCTGTTGAAGGAGGGGAACTTTGATTATCACCTGCTGGAGGTACAGCTTGTGAATTGCCGCCAGTACTACCTCCCTTTTCTTGGGAGTAGCTGGCAAGGCTGATTTGAGGTAACGGCGAGGGGGAGACGTCTCGAACTCCAGCTTGTATCCCTGAGATACCACTTGTAGAACCCAGAGATCCACCTGTGAGCGAACCCACTGGTCGCTGAAGTTCCGGAGACGGGACCCCACTGCACCTGGCTCCACCTGTGGAGCCCCAGCGTCATGCGGTGGACTTAGTGAAAGCAGGGGAGGATTTTTGTTCCTGGGAACTGGCTGTCTGGTGCAGCTTTTTCCCTCTACCCCTGCCTCTGGGCAGAAAGGACGCGCCTCTGACCCGCTTGCCTTTCTGAGGCCGAAAGGACTGTACTTGATAATACGGTGCTTTCTTAGGCTGTGAGGGAACCTGAGGTAAAAAAGTCGACTTCCCAGCTGTTGCTGTGGATACGAGGTCCGAGAGACCGTCCCCAAACAATTTCTCACCCTTATAAGGCAACCTCCATGTGCCTTTTAGAATCAGCATCACCTGTCCACTGCCGAGTCCATAATACTCTCCTGGCAGAAATGGACATTGCATTAATTCTAGATGCCAGCCGGCAAATGTCCCTCTGTGCATCCCTCATATATAAGACTACGTCTTTAATATGCTCGATGGTTAGCAAAATAGTGTCCCTGTCAAGGGAATCAATGTTATCTGACAGGGAATCAGACCATGCTGCTGCAGCACTACACATCCATGCTGAAGCAATAGCAGGTCTCAGTATAGTACCTGAGTGTGTATACACAGACTTCAGGATAGCCTCCTGCTTTCTATCTGCAGGCTCCTTTAAGGTGGCCGTATCCTGAGACGGCAGTGCCACCTTTTTTGATAAGCGTGTGAGCGCCTTGTCCACCCTAGGGGATGTCTCCCAGCGTAACCTATCCGTTGGCGGGAAAGGGTACGCCATTAGTAACCGCTTAGAAATCACTAGTTTCTTATCTGGGGAACCCCACGCTTCTTCACACAATTCATTTAACTCATCAGATGGGGGAAAAGTCACTGGCTGCTTTTTCTCCCCAAACATAATACCCTTTTTTGTGGTAACCGGGTTAATGTCAGAAATGTGCAACACATTTTTCATTGCCGTAATCATGCATCGGATGGCCCTTGTGGATTGTACATTTGTCTCATCCTCGTCGACACTGGAGTCAGACTCTGTGTCGACATCTGTGTCTGCCATCTGAGGTAGCGGGCGTTTTTGAGCCCCTGATGGCTTCTGAGATGCCTGGGCAGGAGCGGGCTGAGATGCCGGCTGTCCCAAAGCTGCGTTATCGAACCTTTTATGCAAGGAGTTGACACTGTCGGTTAATACCTTCCACATATCCATCCACTCTGGTGTCGGCCCCGCAGGGGGCGACATCACACTTATCGGCACCTGCTCCACCTCCACGTAAGCGTCCTAATCAAACATGTCGACACAGCCGTACCGACACACCGCACACACACAGGGAATGCTCTGACTGAGGACAGGACCCTACAAAGTCCTTTGGGGAGACAGAGAGAGAGTATGCCAGCACACACCAGAGCGCTATATAACAGAGGGATTTACACTAGTACAAAGTGAATTTTCCCCCCAATAGCTGCTTATTATCACAATTGCGCCTAAATTTATGTGCCCCCCCCTCTCTTTTTTACCCTTTCCGAAGTGTATACTGCAGGGGAGAGCCTGGGGAGCATCCTTCCAGCGGAGCTGTGAAGAGAAAATGGCGCTGGCTGTGCTGAGGAAGATAGCCCCGCCCCTTCAGCGGCGGGCTTCTCCTGCTTTTTTAATAATATTTATGGCGGGGGATTAGGCACATATACAGTTTAGAACTGTATTATGTGCATTTTGCCAAGTAAGGTATACAAATTGCAGCCCAGGGCGCCCCCCCCCAGCGCCCTGCACCCACCAGTGACCGGAGCGTGTGGTGTGCTGTGGGAGCAATGGCGCACAGCTGCAGTGCTGTGCGCTACCTTATTGAAGACCGGAGTCTTCAGCCGCCGATTTTCTCTGGATCTTCCGTCTTCTGGCTCTGCAAGGGGGACGGCGGCGCGGCTCTGGGAACGGACGATCGAGGTCGGGCCCTGTGTTCGATCCCTCTGGAGCTAATGGTGTCCAGTAGCCTTAGAAGCACAAACTAGCTGCAAGCAGGTAGGTTTGCTTCTCTCCCCTAAGTCCCACGTAGCAGTGAGTCTGTTGCCAGCAGATCTCACTGAAAATAAAAAACCTAACAAATACTTTCTTTTTTAGTGAGCTCAGGAGAACCCACTAAGTGCATCCAGCTCTGGCCGGGCACAGATTCTAACTGAGGTCTGGAGGAGGAGCATAGAGGGAGGAGCCAGTGCACACCAGATATAGTACCTAATCTTTCTTTAAAGAGTGCCCAGTCTCCTGCGGAGCCCGTCTATTCCCCATGGTCCTTACGGAGTACCCAGCATCCACTAGGATGTCAGAGAAAGTTAATTTATTTCCGTAATTCAACTTAAAAGGTCAAATTATTATATTATATTATATAGACTCATTATATGCAAAGTGCTATATTTTAAGCCTTTATTTGTTATAATTTTGATGATTGTGTTTTACAGCTTAAGAAAACCCCAAATCCAAAATCTCAGAAAATTAGAATATTGTGAAAAGGTTCAATATTGTAGGCTCAAAGTGTCACACCCTAATCAGCTAATTAATCCAAACCACCTGCAAAGGGTTCCTGAGCTTTTAAGTGGTCTCTCAGTCTGGTTCAGTACAATTCACAATCATGGGGAAGACTGCTGACCTGACAGTTGTGCCGAAAGCAATCATTGACACCCTCCACAAGGAGGGAAAGCCTCAAAAGGAAATTGCTAAAGAAGTTGGAAGTTCTCAAAGTGCTGTATCAAAGCACATTAATAGAAAGTTGTGTGGAAAAGAAAGGTGCACAAGCAGCAGGGATGACTGCAGCCTTGGGAGGATTGTCAGGAAAAGGCCATTCAAAAGTGTGGCGGAGCTTCACAAGGAGTGGACTGAGGCTGAAGTTAGTGTATCAAGAGCCACCACACACAGACGGATCCTGGACATGGGCTTCAAATGTTATATTCCTCTTGTCAAGCCACTCCGGAACAACAAACAACATCAGAAGTGTCTTACCTGGGCTAAAGAATAAAGAACTGGTCTGTTGCTAAGTGGTCCAAAGTCCTCTTTTCTGATGAGAGCAAATTTTGCATCTCATTTGGAAACCAAAGTCCCAAAGTATGGAGTGAGAATGGAGAGGCACACAATTCAAGATGCTTGAAGTCCAGTGTGAAGTTTCCACAGTCTGTGTTGATTTGGGGAGCAATGTCATCTGCTTGTGTTGGTCCACTCTGCTTTATTAAGTCCAGAGTCAACACAGCCATCTAATAGGACATTTTTGAGCACTTCATGCTTTCTTCAGCAGACAAGCTTTATGGAGATGCTGACTTCATTTTCCAGCAGGACTTGGCACCTGCCCACACTGCCAAAGTACCAAAACCTGGTTCAGTGACCGTGGGATTACTGTGCTGGATTGGCCAGCAAACTCGCCTGAGAATCTATGGGGCATTGCCAAGAGAAAAATGAGAGACATAAGACCGAACAATGCAGAAGAGCTGAAGGCCGCTATTGAAGTACCCTGGTCTTCCTTAACACCTCAACAGTACCACAGGCTGAATCCACACCACGCCGCATTGAGGCAGTAATCCATGCAAAAGGGGCCCAAACCAAGTACTGTGTACACATGCATGATTATACTTTTCAGAGGGCCGACATTTCTGTATTTAAAATCCTTTTTTTATTGATTTTATGTAATATTCTAATTTTCTGAGATTTTGGATTTGGGGTTATCTTAAACTGTAAACCAAAATAATCAAAATTATAACAAATTAAGACTTGAAATATCTCACTTTGCATGTAATAAGTCTATAAAATATAATAGTTTCACCTTTTAAGTTGAATTACTGAAATGAATGAACTTTTGCATGATATTCTAATTTTCTGAGTTTCACCTGTATGTACAAAATACAAAATGGTGTCTTTTTTCATATTAACTTCATCTATAGCAAATGAATAAAAGGGTAAATGCTTAAAAATGCTTTCAACCCATTTTCTGTGATATGTTCTTTAAAGAGCTTAGTTCAGTCTTAAGGGATAATTTTGATTCTTCTAATGTTGCAAAGGTCATGTCTTACTTTTGTGAATTTGTCTCCATAAAACCTTTATATGAATAGTCACAATTAGTGAAGTTCTGCATTAAGTTATTTTTGATCAAAGGTGGATTTCACCTATTGTACGTTTCTATTCTGCATTCATCTACAGTATATATATTTTTTAAAAGACACCCACCCATCCTTTCCTTACCTTTCCCTGCTTGTGGCATTCAATTTAATAGTGTTGTAAATAAAATGCAGTCATTTTTGGGGACAGTTATCCTGAATTTAAAAAACACATTACAGCAAATTGTACACTTTGCAACGTGGTCATTGTTTGATAATTGAGGAAGAAAAAAGGTACATCTGATGTTGGAATAAAATACAATTCACAGTATACCTGTGTTTTGAATCCTTATGGTGCAACTCTACGTCTACACAATGGGGGTCGTTCCGAGTTGTTCACTCGCAAGCTGCTTTTAGCAGCTTTGCACATGCTAAGCCGCCGCCTACTGGGAGTGAATCTTAGCTTATCAAAATTGCGACCGAAAGATTCGCAATATTGCGAAAAGACTTCTCTGTGCACTTTCTGAGTAGCTCGAGACTTACTCTGCCAGTGCGATCAGTTCAGTGCTTGTCGTTCCTGGTTTGACGTCACAAACACACCCAGCGTTCGCCCAGACACTCCTCCGTTTCTCCATCCACTCCCGCGTTTTTCCCAGAAACGGTAGCGTTTTTTCACACACTCCCATAAAACGGGCAGTTTCCGCCCAGAAACACCCACTTCCTGTCAATCACATTACGATCACCAGAATGAAGAAAAAACCTTGTAATGCCATGAGTAAAATACCTAACTGCATAGCAAATTTACTTGGCGCAGTCGCACTGCGGACATTGCGCATGCGCATTAGCGACTAATCGCTCCGTTGCGAGAAAAAAATAACGAGCGAACAACTCGGAATGACCCCCAATGTGACTCAAGTATTTTCAAAAGGCTCTTTCTGATGATACAGTATATCTTCATCTTTTATAGGTGTCTTGTGATCCACCCGCCATATAAAGTAAAATAAATTACACATATGAGAATTATCATGTAACATAGTAACTTATTATCTAAGGTTGAATAAATACAATTTGTCCATCGAGTTCAACCTATTTGTGGTCTCCTGAGCGGTATTATTTTTGTACTAAATTTTGTCTGATGCTGATGTCAGACGTTTTGTTTTATTCCTTTTTTTTAATAACTATAGTGCATGACAACGCACTATAACCCTGGATATCCTTATCCATTAGGAATTTATCTAACCCATTCTTAAAGGTATTGACTGAGTCCGCCATTACAACTCTCTCAGGCAGGGAATTCCAAACACGTATTGTCCTTACTGTGAAAAAATCTTTTTGCCACTTTGTGTGGAATCTCCTCTCCTCTAACCTAAGCGAGTGTCCACGTGTCCTCTGTGCTGATCTTTCCAAAAACAGGTACCGCGCAAGCTCTGTGTATTGTCCCCTTATATATTTGTAGATGTTGATCATGTCCCCTCTTAGTCTCCTCTTTTCAGTGTAAACATGCCTGGCCTTGCAAGCCTTTCCTCGTATTCTAGCATCTCCATGCCCTTAATTAGTTTGGTCGCCCACCTCTGAACCTTTTCTAACTCCAGGGTATCCTTTTTGTAGTATGGTGCCCAAAATTGTACACAGTATTCAAGATGTGGCCTCACTAGTGATTTATATAATGGGAGTATAACACTCTCGTCCCTTGCATCAATTCCCCATTTTATGCATGCTAATATCTTATTAGCCATCTTTGCTGCAATCCTACTTTGGGTACTGCTGCTTAGTTTGCTATCTACAGTATGTGAACACCTAAGTCTTTTTCCAGTACAGAATCACCTAATTTTACCCCATTTAGTATGAAGGTGTTATTTTTGTTCTTGCTACCACAGTGCATTACCTTACACTTATCAATATTGAAGCTCATTCTCCATTTGGCTGCCCGTGCTTCTAGTTTAACTAAGGTGGTCATTCCAAGTTGTTCACTAGCTGTTTTCGGTCGCTGCACAGCGATCAGGCAAAAAAACAGCGCTCCTGCGCATGCATATGCGGTGCACTGCGCACGTGCAACGTACTTTCACAACAGCCGAAGTAGTTGCACACAAGGTCTAGCAATGCTTTTCAGTCGCACTGCTCGCCGCAGAGTGATTGACATGAAGTGGGCATTTATGGGAGGTAACTGACCGTTTTCGGGGAGTGTGTGGAAAAACGCAGGTATGTCAGATTCAAACGCAGGCATGCCGGGGGAAATGCAGGTGTGGCTGGCCGAACGCAGGGCGTGTTCGTGACGTCAAAACAGGAACTAAATAGTCTGAAGTGATCGCAAGAGCTAAGTAGGTCTGGAGCTGCTCAGAAACTGCATAATATTTTTAAGCAGATAGCGAGTGAACAACTCGGAATGAGGGCCTAAGCCATTCTGAAGAGACTCAGCATCCCCCTCCGTATTTATAACCTTACACAATTTGGTATCGTCTGCAAAAATTGACACTGTGCTCTCTAGACCTACTGTTAGGTCGTTAATGAAAATGTTGAACAACAGTGGTCCAAGTACAGACCCTTGTGGCACATCAGTCCAATTTGAAAATGATCCATCAACCACAACACACTGCTCCCTATTATCTCACCAATTTTTGACCCAAGTGCATATTGTGCTCCCTAGCCCTATTTCTTGTAGCTTATAGATAAGTCGCATGTGTGGTATGGTGTCAAAAGCTTTGGCAAAGTCTAAAAAGATTACTTCCACCTCCTTACCCTGATCAAGGTTCTCACTTACTGTTTATAAAAGCCAAGTAACTTGGTTTGACATGATCTGTCCTTCACAAATCCATGTTGATTCTGTTTAATGAGCTTATTGGCTTCAAGGAACTTCTGAATACTATCCCTTAGAATACCTTCCAATACTTTCCTCACTATAGATGTAAGACTTACTGATCTATAATGACCCGGTTCAGCCTTACTTCCCTTTTTGAATATTAGCACTACTTCTGCTATACGAAAGTCTTTGGGAACCATACCTGATATAACTGAATCTTTAAAGATCAAAAATACCGGTCTTGCAAGTTTAGAGTGAAGCTCCATAAGAACCCTTGGGTGAATTTCATCGGGACCCGGTGACCTATTAATCTTTAAATATTTTAATCAGTCACAGACTACCTCCTCACTTAAATAAGCACTTAGTGATGGGACATTATCTTTGTTGAGATTGTGTGTTAGTCCTTGCATTTGGATCTCTCTTGTAAATATTATTGAAAAAAACTAATTTAGTTTGTCCGCTATGTCATTATCATTTTTGATTAAGACTTCCAACTTGTCTTTTAAAGGGCCTATACTCTCCTTTAATCTCTTGCTGTTGATATATTTAAAATGAAATTGGGATTCGCTTTGCTTTCCTTTACTACTAATTTTTCAGTTCTACTTTAGACGCTCATTTCTTTTTCGCATATTTTGTTACAATCCTTATAGTGCTGAAATGACTCCGCATTCCCATCAGATTTGTATTTTTTTTTGAATGCTTGCCTTTTCTTGCCCCTTAGTTCCTTTATCTTTTTGTTAAGCCACATTGGTTTGGGATTTTTACTCCTTATACCTCTCTCCACTCCAATCTATTCTCAATGCTGCTGCCCGGCTCATTTTCCTCACCAAACGCACTACATCCACCTCTCCTCTCTTACTAGACCTTCACTGGCTCCCCTTCCCTTTCAGAATCCATTTCAAGCTTCTCACACTTGCTTACAAAGCCCTCACCCACTCCTCTCCCATCTACATCTCTGACCTTATCTTGCTTTACACTCCCACCCGTCCTCTTCGTTCTGCTAATGCACGCCGACTCTCCTGCCTACGGATTACTTCCTCCCACTCCTACCTCCAAGATTTTTCACGTGCTGCACCACTTCTCTGGAATTCCCTACCTCTCCCCCTCAGACTCTCCACCTCTCTACAAAACTTCAAACGGGCTCCCAAGACCCACTTCTTCACCAAACCCAGCCAAATCTCATCCTAAACCTCTGTTCCATGCTCTCTCTGTACCCCATCTGTCTCACCCCTGTCTGTCTCCCCCTCCCCTTTAGAATGTAAGCTCTCACAAGCAGGGCCCTCTTCCCTCATGTGCTTACCCTTTTCTTACTTTAATAATCTTCACCTGCACCACATCCAGCAGTCTTCTGCCACCTGATACTTATTCCAGTGTCATCTGCTGATGTAGCTATGTTTATTTACCCTGTACTTGTCCTTTATTGTCGTCAACTGTAAGTTGCTGTTTTCATGTTTGATTATTTGTTTATGTACTCTGTAATTGGGCGCTGCAGAAACCTTGTGGCGCCATATAAATAAAGGATAATCATAATAAAAATAATGAATAGTTTTCCAATTTATCTCTGGATAGTTAATATCTCCCATCACTACTATGTCTCCTACTCCTGCTGCTCTTTCAATTTGCTTCAGTAACAATTCCTCATCAGACACATTAATACCAGGCGGCCTGTAGCATAACCCCAATACTAACTTTTTTATTCCTTTAGCCCCGCAAGCAATTTCTACCCATAACGTCTCTATAGTATTTACAGTCCCCTCTTGAATATCTTACCGTATATCAAGTTTTAAAAACGACTTTACGTAAAAACATACCCCTCCACCCCGTTTATTTAATCTGTCTCTCCTGAACAGCATATAACCCTCTAGATTGACTGTCCAATCATGAGATTCATCCCACCAAGTTTCAGTAATGCGTGGGCGAGAGCGAGTGGAAGGCGCTCGGAGATACTTCCACCGTCTACTTACATTGAGTATTTTGGTGTTCGTGGGAATTTTTTTAGTTATTAAAAAGACCCACAAATATGGGAGCCAGTTTCTCAAGTGAGAGACGTTTGTGCAAGGTTCAGGCAGAAGAGTTAGGACCGAGAAGGTCAGAATTGCGGCCGAAAGGGTCAGCAAGGTTTATCATGTGTGAAAAATATGGTTCACACACGGAAGTTTTATGCAATGAATGGATACGTATGACTGACAAAGATAGGGTACCATTCCCTAGGGTGGGCAGCTTTTAACCAGAGGTACTGCAGAATGTAAGCAGTAAAATATGTCTTCTTAAATCCAGAAAACAAAGGATTAGACATAACGATTGTTTAACATTATGGCAACAAGAGGGGGAAATGCAAAGCGAACAAACCCGCAAAGCAGCTTCCAAACCTAGCAGGAATGAGGACACAAACACACCATTATCGACACAGGTCGAGAGGGAACAGATGGCTACAGTCAATGGTACAGTATATCTATGAATGATAGTATAATGCAAGAGAAATGTATTAACCCTAACTTTTGCAAGATGTATCCTGTTTTGAAGTCTGTTCAAGGTTATAGGTCACAGGAAGATGAAGGATAGAGCCAAATCACAGCTCTCATTCAGGCAGTCGCCTTGCAGGAAACTTAGGTGGGGCCTGTCCACCCAGTTAGAGCAGTAACAGTATTCCCCACTGAAAGAACTGGTGAGGTCACAGCTACCGGTAAGTGTGAGACGGGTCATTGCACAGAGACAACAACACCTTACAGCAAACAGATTAGGAACAGAATGGTAGGATTACATCCTGTCTTGGAAATAGTAACTCCTAATGGGGGAACCGATAGTCAGGGAGTAATCCTCACCACGTATAATGCATTGTATTGCCCGTGGTCCAGAGCTGAGCTGCGGTCAATCATTTCAGAATTCCCCGATCCCTGGAAGTATTTAACCAGGTGTCAGAAGTTTATCAGAGATCTGGGTAATGCTCTTGAACCAGCTAACAAAGATTGGCGGATACTTTTAAAAGCGTGCCTACCCCCTAATATTGAAACCCAAAAATGTATCACTGATTGTAGATTAGAGTCGGATGGTCCTATGATTAACACAATCAGGAGAATGTGGAACAAATTAACAGGCAACTAGAGTTGTATTTCCCCATTACTGTTAAGTGGAGAAGAATTTTCTCCATAAAACAGAGGGAAAATGAAATGGCATCTGAATATTTTCATCGAGCCCTGCAAATAATGGATAGATACACTGGGATATCAGATACAGGGAACGATGCGAATTACAGGGAGATGGCTGTCTCTGTTCTAATGGACGGACTCAATAAGGCAGTAAGGGACAGGGTACAAAAATGTTTGCCTAATTGGAGAGGGGCCACAGTAGCTTATCTTAGAGAGTGCGCAATGGAACACCACGAGAATGTTGCTAGGCACAGGAAACAACAGGAGGATAAACTGATGACAATAAGTGTACAGGCTCTTGCAGCAAAGCCTCATCAGCCTAAACCCCAAAACCCGGGTAGTGAGAAAAGACCGATAATATGTTACATTTGTAGAAATAAAGGGCATTTTGCCAGAGACTGTAGGAGTAGTAGAACACATAGTCAATATAGACCCCTAGACCGAGAAAACAAGCCACATTATTATAACACATAGACGGGATCAAGGGACATATAGTAAGGAATCACGAGCCACATAGAAAACACAGATTCGGTTAATGGGAAGAACGGAATAAATGCAACTTTACCCTTTTGACAAAACTTGCTGGGGTTAAGATGAGGCCTCTAAACTTTTGCTTCTTTCTCTAGCAGAAATGGCCCCTGATTAACTTAACAGGAGTTTTGTTAGAGATGGTATACACATAGCGTGCTCCCGCCCAGGAAGCACAAAGTATGTTGGATGCCTACGAAGACTAATGTTGCATTTCACTGTTCTAGATGCATGTCCATCACAGGTAGAGAAAATTATCTCACAGATACCGGGTTCCCTATGAACTTAGGATGGACAGGACACTGGATTTATGGCTGGGATAGTCCCAGTAGAGATATGACACATAGAATTTTTTTTTAGGGGTATAGACAGTAGAGAATCACTTCCCCATAGTGCCCAATGCAGTTGTCAAATTTTATAAAATCCTCTTTGCCTCTAAAAACGTATCTGTTACTAACCTCTATGTGATTTTCCTTCAAAGTTTCCTCCTCATTTCTTACATTCACAGACAGGAGGGTACAATACATGGACCCGATCACAGTTTAAACGCCACATGCCTAATCGGTCCTTCAGAGCTCTGCCCAAATCCAGTATATCGCACCAGCATAAGGACATAAGGACACCAGTATTAATGCAGTGTGCCTGGTCATGCACAAAGGGTGGAGAATGAGAATACTGGTGAAGGGAGACTGTGTACAGACACCGATATGCGTGATGGTGTGACAGCCTGTTGGTGAATGCCAAAACCTGACATTTTCTTTTTTTTTATTTACTATTTTTTCCTCTCTCTTCTCTCATCCAGAGATGGTTTACTTCACACAACTAATAACACACGATAGTAAATTAAAATGCAAAATTTGTGTTCCCTACAGGAAAAGGCAGTCTGGAGGACAAAGGGGTATAGCCAGGACTGTGGACAGGTGGACACGCTAAGCCAGTAGCCCCCAGAGCATACCTTCCAAGTCTAGCTGAGGTGGCACACGGTCTGACTCATCTAGGCAAAGAGGGTATGTGCAGGTTGATGAGAGCCTACTGGTGTGCGCCAGGATTCTCTTCTCATGCAGGTAAGAGAGCAATGACATGTTTTACTTGCTTGAGGAAGAATATTGGAAAGACAATACCAACAGAGCCATCCCATATCCCTCCTACAGACAGAACATTTCAGGTAATACAAATCGACTTCATACAGTTACCAGCCTGTAGGAATTTGAAATATGTGTTAGTTTGTATTGATGTATTTTCCAATTGGGTAGAAGCGTTCCCTGCTGCCACAAATACTGCTACGTTCACTGCAAAGAAAATTGTGCAGGAATTTGTGTGTAGATATGGTATCCCTAGAGTAAGTGAAAGTGACACGGGTACCCATTTTACAGGTGAAGTCTTTCAGGTCATGTGCAAACTGATGGGAACAAGCTGAGCAAAGTAATGGCTGAAACTGGATTGTTGTGGCCAGAAGCTTTGCCACTAGTGTTGTACAGCATCAGAACCACTCCCAGGTCTCCACTTAACTTATCACCCTTTGAAATTCTTTTTGGTTGACAACCTCATGTAATGATAGACCCCCGGGATGATTTGAAATGTAATAATGAAGTGACTGTGAAATATTTGGTTGGGATGAGCCAGCAGCTGAGAAATCAACAAAGAAATTTAAAGCTGGTGATTCCTGACCTACCGAACAGTAATTGTCATGACATTGAGCCTGAGGATTATGGGATGATTCAAAATTTCTTACGCTCAGGTTGCCTCATAGACAGGTGGGAAGGACCATATCAAGTCTTGTTAACCAGCACGACAGCATTGAAGGTCGCCGAAAGAGAGACTTGGGTCCACTCGTCCCACTGCAAGAAGGTCGCTGACCCGGAGAGAACTAGTGACAAAGTACTTTGGTAACTGTGTGTTCAAAGTGAACTGTGTGTTCAAAGAGCAAGGCAAAGAGACACTAGAGTGTTTGTTCTGGGAAAGTTGAGAGGCAGGACTGTTGAAAGGCACCTGAGCACAGAGAGCAACAAGATCTAGAACAGTTGCCACACCATTTTCTTTTTTCACCTCCCCCTGCATTTTCCTTTCTTTTCTCCTTATTTTCCTTCTTTCCCCTAACGAAATGGATCTATCACAAGAGACTGCGTTTCGGGTTCTGTTAGTAATTCTGTTTTTGATCAGGACAGTTTGTTTTGGTGAGGGTCCCAGAGAGGTCGAGCAGGGATCTGGAATGGGTTCTGATGGCGAGTATGAATTTGTAGGATCTCAGGAGCAGCACATCACTCGAGTAAAGGCTGGTATCAGTAAGCGCTCTGGTAGTCATGGAGCTCGGGGTCACTGTGAAGGGATATTGTCTGCTAAACTTGTACGCCAAATAGCCAACAGTGGGAGGTATTTTCGGTATATGTATACCCGTGGAAGCAAGACCATGTGGGTTGGAAAAGTATTGTCAGGGTATTGTGCTCATATCATCCAGCCCGATACTTGTACTGAGCAGATGGGAGAACTAGGGATTGGTTTCTTTACTTGGAAAATTTGTAATATGGTGATGTTATATTTTGTCCCCTATGTTCTCCCAGATGATGCCTATTTCATATGTGGGAGGAAGGCGTAAAGTGGCTTGCCCCGAGCTCAGAGGGATTGTGTTATATTGGGAGAGTACTACCAGAGGTCATGACCATAACCCATGATAAAATGAAAGACGTTCACCGCAGTGCTCAGGCTCCTTATACTCATACTCACTATGAATTTATCATCAAGAGACATCTCATAGATAGGCCAGAGCACGCAGCCTCTGATTTGATCCATGAATCCACCGGGATTCAGTTCCTTCTCGCATTAGACATTACCCGTACTGCCAGAGGAACTATAAATTATAAGTATATCCATGTGCTAGCGAACTTGGTAGATAATATCACTGAGATGTATGATGACACCTTCAGGTACACAGGGAGGGAGTTACAAGCCTACAAGAAGGAACTGATTCAGCACAGGATGGTCCTTAATTATGTCACAGCCGTGAGAGGTGGGTACTGTGTTACTCTGGCAACTCAATATGGTGTGTAGTGCTGTACATATATATCGAACAGCACTGACGACCCAACAGAGATCATCGATCAGAAGATGGATGAGATCTTGCAGTTGAAGTGGGAGTTCAGGAGGAAGCACAACCTTACCTTAGCAACTGTGAGTAATGAACTGACCGGCTGGGTCTCATGGTTGAACCCACGCAAATGGTTCTCAGGTTTAGGAGAGTGGGCTCAAAATGTCATTAAGAGTGTGGGGAAGTTTCTCCTTTGTATCCTGGGAGTCGTCATAATTATTGGTTCGATATTTAGGTGTGTTAAAATTCTAATGCGGCGCAAGCACGGAACAAATTTGATAAGTCTAAGGAGCGAGGGCGCTGTTATAGCAGCAGATTTAATTTATGACCCATCCATAGAGACAGTGTTATGATAAGGATTGCAAATGAATTTCATGGCCTGTTTCACCCGTTTTTCTTTGTCTCCCCCTCTGCCCAGATACATCCAACCGGAAAAGACGTCAGCCCTACCCAAAATGTTTATGTGAATGTATTTGTATATATGTGTCTTATCTTCATCTCTTCACCCTCCAGTTAATGTCACACATAGTCAACAGGTGATATCCACATATACTAGCACTCACATATGTTCCCCCTCCATGTATCATCAACTAAATGTGCACCCCATTTGTTGGAACAAGAAGCCGAAAAGAACTCGGTAGTGTTTGTTGGCCCATTTACAGACCCTTAATACGGGATGAGAAGGATTTAATGTATACTTCGCAATACCTCGAAGCTTATCTAGAACATATACGGCACGATGATACATGCCCCTCAGACATGGATTCATACATACATGCTTTTTACTATCCCACTAGGTCATACATTTCCCACCTACAACTCTCCCCCGATCATCCAAGCTTTTGTATATATTGTATAGGTAATATTTTTTTCCTGTTTATTGATTAGTTAGTGGCAGTTATTGATGACTGCCAAAGGGCGGACTGTCGAAGTCGGAAAATATTACAGCACACACATTACGTACAAACACCACATAGATGGCCTCCGTGTGCGTACGTATTCGGCCGTGCGTGCACATATCCCCAATTTGCGTATGGTCACTTTCGCGGTCCTGCGCATTAGAGCGTGGTATGAGTAATTACAGTGGAGTTTGTACTCGCATGGAAAAGCCACAAAAGACATATCATATATCTAATCCATAAATTGCATAAATCCCCCACTGTATGCTTCCTCTTCTAATAGCATGAAGATCGGTCACACATAAATTAAACTTCCAGAAACACAAATACAATGGCCTTATTTACACAAAGCTTTGAAATTCTATGAAGAAGGCAAACACCTTTGTTTACTCCTATTATCCTAGGGTAGCCTAGTTTCTATAGAAAACAATAAGTATTGGATTGTCATTGTCTTACCTGAAGACAAGACAAACAAAAAGACAATACCCAGTAACCTAGGCTGAGGAGAAATTCAATTAGCAATAGCTAACAAAAATACAAACCAGACATTTAGAAATCTGACGTAATAACATTCATAGTCTAAACTCTTGGAGATGTATATATTTGTATATATATATATATATATATATATAAATTTCTTAAAAAATTGTAATAGCAGGAGTATGTGTGTGTGTGTGTATATATATATATATATATATATATATATATATATATAGACAAACAGTCCCTTCCCACCTGTGGCTCAGGTGTTGTGTAGAGGAGGAAACAGGCGGCACTCCAAGGACTTGTAAAACAAACTTGTATTCAAAACATGGTGAAAAAAACAAAGCAAAACAAAGGTACAGGTATCTTACAACGTTTCAAGGCATGGCAGCCTTTTCATCAGGTGAGTGACCCTGGTGCTGTGAAAGAAAAGAAAAACGAACCAAACTAAACCCAGAAACACTCACCTTTTAAATAGCATGCAGGAGGAAGGCAAGCTGTTCCCGGCGTCTGTGATCAGGACTTCCTGGTGAGTCACGTGAGAGGCTCTGTGATGACGTGTGTGTTGCCTAGCAACGTGTCCGTGATTAGACAGGCGCCGGGAAAGCCTGTCATAGAAATGTAAGCAAAGTGATAAGGCATGTGAAATACATGCAGTGAAGCTGTGAACGGAACTTGTGAAAGTGAAAGCAATATAGTGACTGAGAGATAAGTTTAAAAAATGTTTAAAAAGACAATATTCAAAAAGCTGTACAGCAAATAACATGCAGTTTTGTAGTTACCAATAAAGGCACATGTTATATAGGCATATGAGCATATTTTAACTGTATATCCCATGCAGGGAAAAATAATTATTATTTAAATTGTAATCTTTAAATTTTGATATTGACTTGGGCACTAAGCCCTGGCTGACGTATGTCACTCAAGAGGTGCAGGAGAACAGGAAAAAGGAGGGGAAGGTGGGAAGGGGGGGGGGGGGGGGGGGAAGAGAAGGGAGGCAAAAAAAGAAGGGGAGGGGGGAAAGGGTGAGGGGGGGGAAGGAAAAGAAAGGGGAAAGGGGGGGACAAAAAATATATATATATAGACAAAATCAGCAACAATAAAGGTTAGAAAAAAAGGGGACAACATGGACTACTGTTGTGTAGTAAAACTTATGAGGAGGCTCAGTGGCATATCCCTCATGATAGAAATATGTTCCAAGTGAATTTTTCGTTGAGGCCCTTGGGTGATAATGCATCCAGAAGAAAAATCCATTTTGATTCACATTTGGATAAGGCCCGCTGTCTGTCTCCACCTCTTGGTGCAACCGGGATGTGATCGATGATTTTGTATCGGAGGCTGGACAAAGGGTGGCCACATGATTTAAAGTGGCGGGCCACTGGTTGGTCAATCTGTTTGCCGTCCAGAGATGCTTTTATGGCCGAACGGTTAAGGCCGAACTCTTGGTTAAGTGCACCATTGCACTTGCTTTTGCTTTTAACTGTCTGTGGGCATGCAGGAGAATACAGGAATTAGAAATATTACTCTCCCGGCAGGGGAAACCTGGAGCTTCTCGGATGCTGATGCAGACACTATTTGTTTTAAGGAACACTTTGAGCACACAGAAAGTGCTGAATCTGTGGAACGGCTTTATGTTCAGTTATTAAGATTATCCATAAAGGAGATTGACTTCTTTCTACACGGGGTGACCCTGTCAGATTACCACCGTAGCGGCCAAATACCCAGGGGTTTTCGGGTGAGAAATTCCCCGACAATAGGGAAATTTAACACTGAGTTTTGCCGCAAATGGGCTGCAATCCTCAACAAGTGCAGCCTTGACCTCATTTTACTAGTAGTGGAGGAGTCAGCCAGAGAGTTGAAAATCATCAAACAAAAGAAAGCTGAGTTTGAAGCACTCCATTTGTCTACATTTAAACAAGATACTGACACTGATTGGCTTGCAAAGTTAGCCACACAGGTTGAAGCATACCGCAAAGACTTGGTTAGGTTTAAACGCAATAAACTGACCCTTGTGCAGAAGGATTACGCCGAGGGCAGAGTGTATACCTGGGCTTTTAATCCTGGCCAGAAAAGGGATTTTAAACCCCGCCAGAGGCGTTTCAGAAGGTTTGCCGGAGACACAGAGACCTCGAGTGGGGGCCAGTCGTCACAGAGCGAGACTGAGGCAATAGACAGGGCTAATACTGGGAAGCCCCCTTTAGGGGTGAGCACACGCGCTCAGCGAGAAGCCACGGGGGACCTTTTACCAGACGAGGAGGACAATGGTGGAGGGTCCTCAAAGCGCAAAAACAAGACCATAAAGAAGAAAAAATGATCTTTAACCTGTCCAACAGGAGCCTCACGGTGGATGAAGAGAGACTCTTGAATAAAGGATTATCCTTCATACCCTCTTCCCCATTTAATGATTTTCAATGGAGACTTGATTCCTACCGCTTCAATAGGAAACTCAGACTACGTGAGCACTTTGGTTCCACTGCCACGACTGGTGTTACAGTGGCTAATCCCCTACAGAAAATCAAAGGTTCGTCTAATTTCGACCCTATCAGTATGAACTCCTCACTGAGGTGTTTCAACCGATCCTTAGACCAGGAAGTTAAAGGTCTGGTTCATTCCCTCAAACCAGTCAGATCCAACATGTCCAAAGCTGACTGGGATACCCTCACAATTTGAGCAGGGACAGCAGTATTGTCATCCGCCCTGCTGATAAAGGGGGCGGAATTGTCATACTGGACCTACAGCAGTACAAGGATGAAATCTACAGACAGCTTGAGGACAACACGGTCTATTTAGAAGTACCAGTGGATCCGACGGTAAGATTCAATTTGGAACTTAAAGCGGTACTAGATGAGGCAGTGTTGCAGGGGGTCATTACCCGGACTACGAGGGACACTCTGATACAGGAGAATCCGGTGGCCCCAGTCCTGTATACACTGCCTAAAATACATAAAAATCCTAGCTCTCCACCGGGACGTCCGATTATATCGGCAAGAGACTCTGTTTATTATAAAATCTCCCAGTACCTGGATGTCTACCTCCAGCCAGTAGTCCAAGCCCAGCGGACTTACTTAAAGGACACTACTTCACTAATACTTCAACTACAGAAGTTTCCGATACTTCCTAGTAATGCCTTCCTCTGTACACTAGACATTGTGAGTCTATATACCAACATCCCCCATTCGGGGGGACTTGAGGCAGTCTACAGGCTTTTGTCATCTAGCCCACTATACTCTGGCCTTGACATCTCTTTCTTCATCAGACTACTAGAACTCACCCTGAAGAGAAACTATTTCCTCTTTTTGACTCCCGGTGGTACGTCCAGCAACAGGGGTGTGCCATGGGGTCATGCGTGGCCCCAGCCTTCGCGAACACCTACATGTTTGAGGTTGAACGCCAAGCTTTTTTCAGTGATACCGATATAGCGGCCAAAATTCATTTTTTTGTGAGGTATATTGACGATCTGCTCCTGGTATGGACCGGCACAGAGACAGAATTTAATAACCTCATGATATCCGTGAATGCCACTGAGAGTACGATCAAATTCACTTACCAGATGAGCACCCAGCATGTTAACTATCTAGATGTACAAGTTTCCCTGGAGAATGGCAAAATTCGTACCTCTCTGCACAAGAAGGTTACTGACCGCAATACGATTCTTCATGCGAGCAGCCAACACTCTAGTTCCACCAAGAGAGGACTACCATTCTCCCAATTCTTGAGGATACATTGGATATCAGATGATATCTGTAACACCAATAGGGAGATTGACATCTTGATCAAACAATTCATGATCAGAGGATACAAACATAGGGACCTTGTTAAAGCCAAAGAGAGAGTGTTGGCGATTCCACGGTCCAAAACTCTGGTTCCATCTGTGGGCAGCAAAGAACGTCTGAGTGACTGTATCCTATTTGTACAACAATATACCTCTGCAAGTCCACATATAGCGAATACAGTTAAGAAGTTATGGCCTGTGGTGACATCAGACCCTGATCTGACAATGTTGAGCAATACCAAAGTGTTGGCTAGCTACACGCGGAACAGAAATCTAAAAGACTGGCTGGTCAAGAATGATGTTTCAAGTGGTAGGAGTAGTGGGCCGAGTACCTTTCTAACTAGGAAAGCGGGGTGTTATCGGTGCCCCGGTTGTACGACATGTAGTTACATGGAGTATGGCGATTCCTTTGCCCACCCACATTCTGGGGAACGGATCGCCATACGCCAGATTCTATCATGTACCAGTACCCATGTTGTTTATATCATCCGATGTCCTTGTGGTCTCCTCTATGTGGGGAAGACCACTAGGATGTTCAAGGAACGCATGGCACTCCACAGATCAGCTATAAGACATGCCCTGGAAGGGGTCAAAAGTGGATTCAACCAACCAGTAGCTAGGCATTTTAAATTATTTAATCATGGCCTGGCCACTTTGCGATATAAGATTATTGATGCTGAACCTAAACGTTTGAGGGGGGTGACAGAGGGAAAGCCCTGCTACAGAGAGAAGCCAGGTGGATACACCGCCTGAACACGATTACCCCTAAAGGTTTAAATGAGAATCTCCCTTTAAATTGTTTCCTGTAATTATACATTTATTTACATTAGTCTGTCGCACTGACAGCTTCTGCCCTGCTCAGCATTATGGGGTTTGCCTGATTCAGGAATTGTATTTATGTGGACAAGCATGTTGTCGTTTTTTGCTTTAATAGTATGACAAATATCCTTACTAGGAGTGTGCTTATATTGTCACACAACTAGCCCGTAATGCAGCTGAGACCCGCGGTTCTCATGGATTAGCTGTACACATGTCTCATGATATTTAATATGATTATGCATCTATTATGTATGGGGTTATCTACTGCATACATCTGTATTGTCCCCCGATTTGCTGTTTACTTGATCTGTACTCTCCTGCATTGTATTTCTCTGTTTGTTTATGTCACATGATGTCTTTGTCTCTAGGCAACCGCTCGATCGTCCGGGCGCACAGGAAGTGCGCGACGCAGTCTGTTGTCGTCCATGGACCCGGCGCCCGCAGCGATTGCGTAGATGCACATGGGGTGGTGAGTAGATATTTAAATGTTGTTGTCTGTACCCTCTGGTTATCCTGATGATTATATTAAATTATCGAAACGTCGATTAGACCAAGTTTGTGACCGCTGTGTCCTTCTTTACCTGAATGAAGTCCTGAGAGTGCCACTCTGTTCCAGTAATATCCATGGCCGATTGACCATTTGTGGAGGCACCTGGGCATTTATGTGCTGTTTGTGAGAGTGCCGGTCCCTACATTGCTATATATATATATATATATATATATATATAAGTTTATGGATATATGTGGATATATGTATATCTTGAGGATGGAAATAGATAATCATATCATGTGTGGGATCATATTGTTCAGAGTCACGTAAACATTAATCTGGTGGGAATAAGAATATTATCATATATTACCACATTAAGTTATTCATAATACCAGATTTATGTATGATTAATGTGATGGGTTTAACTGGTCATGGGGTGGGAACTCAGATGCAAACAACAGAAATCACATCTCAAGTCTTAGCGATCGCCCTCTTCTTAAGCTGACCAATGATCTCCGGTGTACAGGATATGTCCCACCCCCGAACCAATGGAAGAAGAGCAGACAGTGTCTATTGTATTATGTTTTGATCTACTGTATAAAGAGCCAGCTGCATGCCAGGTCACTATCACAGACTCTAAAGGTTATCTATCCAAATGACTGAGGACCAGACTGGGAAACGCAGGCGAAAAACCAAACATGTATGTACCATTGACTGTAGCCATTATTCTTTTGTATTGTATTGCTTTGTTATTGTAACCCCCTTTCAGTAATTATATGTTGGTGTGTCGGAACCCGGCATTTTAAATACATTCTGGTGTCGTGTTTCCTTTCCCTGCTAAAGTATTAAAGTGTATTTACAGCCACTTGGGCTGCTGCATTGGGCTAACAGCGTATAGGCCTGTATACGCAAACTGTGTAGTCACTACGCCCTTTAGGCGTACGTACGCAGAGTGCGTACACTGTGCGACTTTGTGTGCCTAAGGTTTGTGAATAACATAAAGGTGAAAGGTTAATTACCGAGGCCGCAGCGGCTCAATATTAAAGTGTGTTTAAGGTATATGCTTTTTAGTCCTGTAAGTTAACCAGCGTTTACAGCAGCAATTCGCGGCTCGGCTGCAGCAGCGTCACTGGGCAGTACCTTGTACACTCACACACAAAAATGCAGCCCCTCACACAAAAACAAAACAGGCAGCCCTACACACACAAAATCTCTGCCCCTCTCACACACAAAATCTCAGCCCATTACACACACACACACACACACACACACACACACACACACACACACACACACACACACACACAAAATCTCAGCCCCTCACACACACACAAACTCTCAGCCCCTCACACACACACAAAATCTCAGCCCCTCACTTACACACAAACAATCACAGCCCCCTCACACACACAAAATCTCAGCCCCTCACACACACAAAAATCACAGCCCCTCGCAAACTGACGCAGAGAGCAGCAGCGGCTGCATGCTCCGCTCAGCTCTGGCCTCCTCATCGGCACTCGCTCTGCCCCCCCTCCCAGTGCCCAGTACCTGATCTGGACCGATCCGGTCCCCTCTCCGGCACCTCCTCACACACGTCCGACCTCACCCGGGTGCGACCCACAAGCACTTCCGCTTCCAGTTCACCGCTCCTCCTCCTCTCACAGCGTCTTGTCACTTAAAAGATTTTTCAGCCATCACATGACTTTATTTTCTGGTCTTGTACCTGGCCTGCAACTGTTACTAGATATATTTCTCTAACATCCATAAGGGATATTGGGGACAGAATTTGTACGGTGGGGTATAGACGGGTCCAAAGGAGCCAGTGTACTTTAAATTTCTTCAACTGGGTGTGCTGGCTCCTCCACTCTATGCCCCCTCCTACAGGCAGTTTAGAAAAAAGTGCCCTCAGTAGAGGATGCACACTCTGCAGCTCCAGAGTTTTTTTCTTCAATTTCATTTCAAACTCTTTTGTTTCGGTATGCTGTTTGGGCAACAGCATACTTGCGCCGTGGGAGTAAGGGGGGAGATGGTCACCGGCCTCATGAGGTGCAGAGCCACTTCTCTGCTGCAGGACCACCATCCTGAGGGGCTGTTTGTACAGCGGGGCACTGCGCCTTAGCTGTCGCAGCCGCAGCTTGCCACACACCCCTAACGCAGCCTGAAGGCGATCGTCGTGGTGAATACAAACCGGGGGCCACACTAGGGGGCCCCCCAGGTTCATGGTGCAGCAGACGCATGGGTGAAGCATATTGGTCCCTCCTGGGGGGATCCTGCGGGTGCCCCTGCGTGAGACTGGTGGGAGGTATGTTGTACCAAGCATTTATGTGAGGCTACACAGCCTGTGGAGACATTGCCAGTCTAAAAATCTTATAGTAGCTCTGGTGCCATAGCGTGGGGCGGAGCTACATCAGAGTAGGCTCAGCAGCATTTTGGTGCCTTCCTCTGCATAAGCGAGCAGCAGCAGCCTCATACAGCTCCTTAAAACGGTCACAGGAATGCTGGTACCGGGTGTAGAGGTGGAGAGACACTATTAGTGCACAGTTTACAAATTATCTGTACAGCAGTATCACTGTTTTCTTGTGCTACATAAAATGCTGACAGTCTCACTGGGGCTGTGCAGCATTGGGTGCGCTGGGGTCCTCTCTTCTGTGTCTCACATGCAATAGGGCAGGCTTGTATTGTATTCAGTCTGTGTTGTAGCCTTGTATGTGTATATTGTCTGTATTTTATTATGGTGAAACAGAAGTTATGCAGTGTATGTAATGCCAGATTCTCCCCTATTTCATCTGGCTCCATATCATGTGAGCAGTGTAGTCAGTCATCACAAAATGCTGATAACAACATGGGGGAGAGTCCAGAGCCTTCCTGGCTGGGGGCTATAAAAACTATGATGTCGGATATGTCATATCAGCTCACTGCCAATGTCAATAAAACACAAGAACTGCAACAAGCAGTGGCTAACTTAACTGCTAAGGCTGATGCTTCCCATTCCCCGCTGTCTACAGGTGCACAAAAATGTGCTTTACCTGCAATCCTATCAGATTCTGATGATGATGTACAGGCAGATGGGGATGATGGGGACCCTATTAGTGGGGATTCCACCCCTACACAGGGTATAGAACCCCATATATTGGCTATATGGGATGTGTTAAAGCTCCCCCTGGAGGACGCTACTAATCAGCAGTCATTTTTCCTCCCACAAGACAAACTGACTGTCACCTTTCCTGATTCCAAAGAATTGGATGATTTATTTAAATTAGCCTGGAAAAATCCAGATAAAAAATATCAGGTGTCCAAAAGTTTTTAAATACCCTCCCATTTGCCCCTGAAGGCAGGAAATTCTGGGAAGAATCTCCAGCAGTAGATGTCTCTGTCTCTCGCCTTTCTAAAAAGGTGGTGCTCCCTGCTCTGGGCTCTTTTACGGAAAAGGACCCGGGGATAGGAAAATAGAGACCACGCTAAAATCTATCTACACTGCTGCAGGTGTAGCTCAAAGGCCGGTCATTGCTGGTTGCTTGATGACACATGCCATTCATACATGGGCTACTCAGATTCAGGAGGGTCTTTTGGGTGATATGACCTTGGTTTGCTACTGTAACTTTCCTGAAACACATTCCGGACATGGCAAGAGTCCTCTGTTACTCCCATAAAGAGATTGGCAATGTAAATGCTAGAACCACTGCTATGGCTGTGTCTGCACGCAGAGCCATATGGTTGCATCAATGGATTACAGACACTGATTCCAAATGTAATGTAGAATCTCTTCCCTTCACAGGTGAATGGCTCTTCAGAGGTGAATTGGACGCATGGATCTCCAAAGCTACTGCTGGGAAATCCACGTTTCTCCCTGTAGGGGCTCCGTCTGCTAGGCGTACCTACCCGGGACCATCTACTCAGTCCTTTCGGTCCTCCAGATTTCAATCTAGGGCCTGGGGTGCCTCCAGTACAACTAGAGGCTCCAGAGGTAAGCCTAAGAAACCAGCCATTGCCGGCTCTCAGGAACAGAGCACCAGTTCAGCTTCCACAGACTTCGGCATGACGGTGCCCACCCACCCCGAGAGGATCTCGTGGTGGGAGCTCAGTTACATCACTACAGCCACATCTGGGATGGTTCCTGCCAAGATGCCTGGGTAAGGGACCATATCTCTCAGGGTTACAAGCAAGAGTTCAACGGTGCTCCTCCCCAATGATTTTTCAAATCAGGTTTGCCAGTTTTGGGAAATATGCGTGTTACGCTACTACTGGCCATTGACAAGTTGATCCAGTCCCAGGTCATTGTTCCAGTACCCCTGCTACAGCAAGGACAAGGTTGCTACTTCAATCTGTTTGTAGTGCCAAAACCAGATGGGTCTGCGAGACCCATTTTGAATCTGAAGTCCTTGAATCCTTACCTGAAGGTTGTCAGATTCAAGATGGAATCTTTGAGAGTGTTGATCGTGGGCCTCGAACAATAAGAAATCCATTACCTGAGTTATATATACAGAGTTACATAGAAGCATAAATATGTTTTTATGCTGGTAAAAGTGTAGGCTGGTTTAAGTACTTTTAGGCATTAATGATGATGACGACAAGAAAGCCAAGAGTATGGCTATGGGTGGGTGCACTGCAAGGGAAGTACAACTCTTCTTATGGGAGAATATAATGTGTGCAATTATTTCTGTGCACTCAAAATATAATTATCTTAAATGTCCTCTAAATGAGGGATTGACAGCCTATACCAAGTACAATAAATCCGTAGCTCTACAGGCTGTTTTCATTTTGGATGTACAGTGTGAAAGCACAAAATGCTCTTCAATTTGATACAAATAGCCTATAATATTGGGAATTACAGATGTGTCCTCATACACTATTGCTGCAGTTCTGCCAAATATCACTTATACCACTTTCAGAGAGAAAACCCGGCAATTACCCAACATTTCAGTGACGGGCCGTGTTGCCGGGATCTGTCTGACCTGTCCTTTCACACAGACAAGCAAATTACCAGGTTGAGACTTTTGACCTGGTAATTTGCAGATCAACAGCGGTATTTTGTCTGTGTGAAAAGGTCAACCCAGGTCGAAATTCCCAGGTCTCCAACCCTGGTATATTCCAGGGTCGAAGTCTCGGGAATTTCAACCTGGGTTGACCCTTTCACACAGAAAAAGGATCCGTGTTTTTCATGAAATTACCGGGTGGAACTGCTTCACCCGGTAATTTCAGTTTATATGTGAAAGGGGTATTATTTGCACACCAGGTCCCATGCGACTGGGTTGCACATAGTGTTTGCATCTTTTTCCCTTGAATGTGCATCTTACCCACAAGTGCTATGATGTAGTAACCATGGCTTTATTCGCAACAAGTTCTTTTGCGCTTGGTATACAGACTCATACTTAGTCGCAAACAGATATATGAGTATCGTATATCAAATTAATCAGTGTAGTTTTAAGAAGTGATTTTGTCACATCATTTGTGATACATCTCTCGTGTCTCATGACATATTGAGAGTAGATGTATGAGGACAAATATGTACTGCATTACATGAAGAGGATATCAACGAGCAGAATGTGGCACCCCGTAACTGTGGAACTACATGTCTCAGCACTGAAAGTCACTGGGGACATGCAGCCCACAACACACATCCAAGTCACTGGGGACGTGCAGACCACAACACACAGCCTTTCACTAAAGAAACTGCAGGGACAACAGGGGTTAATGCAGCTAGGGACAATACATTGTTGCCAGCTACAAGTCTAAGAGCCGGAATCCCAGACAGAGAATGTTGCCCTGGACAGAGAAAGGGGATATATATGCCCTATACCTGGAGGGAAGAGAGGAGTGCAGACAATTCAGCTGTGGAGTGTGTGGTTGCTGTGGTGCAGAGAAGAGTGCAGAGGTCAGCGCAGGGCTTAGTGGATGGTGTGCCTGGAGTGGGAGCTGTTGCAGCCCCGGAGTGTAGCAGGAGGCCAACTGAGAGGAGTGCACCCGGCCGCATGCGAGAAGCGATGGCATGAGGAGGCAGTGACACACGGCGATAGTAGCCACACGTGGGGCCAGTGAAGAGAAAAGAGCCGGAGACAGTCCGCCCAGCAGTGCAACCATTAGGAGCCAGCGGCAGCCGAGTGAGCGACAGCTGAGAGACAGAGCCACGCCGCAACGAGGACCAGGCAGCAGAGTGTAGAGGGCTGCAGTCAAGAGTGTGCGTCCTGGAGGGACAATGACCTACTAAGAGAGCCTCAGCACCTGGTGAATGCCAGTGCCCGAAGCCAGAGTCCCTGTTCACCCCAGCAATCCCAGCATCAGTCACAGAGCTCTAAAGCTGTGTGACAGGCAGAGGGAGCAGCGTTAGCAACAGGGAAAACCCCTGACATCAGCACCTAATCCAGAGCTGATGCAGTGAGGGAAGCCCTGCACTGAAAGAGAGAGAGATAGCCTGAAGCATGATCCAGTAGCATGTGGGATTCCCGGGGGACCACCATACTTACCAGGACTGAGTGAGTACCTACCCCTAACACCCAGTACTGTGTCCTGGCTTCTGACCAAGCCAATAGTAAAGGGAGTCCTTAGATTAGCTACAAGATGGCTCCTTTATCTCTAATTAAGGAAAGGCAGATTGCAGTCTGTAGTGCAGAACATTGCAACCTTTTGATAAAACAGTCCCTGAATTATCCTAAGGAGAACAGTGCCCCTGTCCCTCAGGATCACACTTCCGTGTCCCTTGGAGGAATTAACCTTGCACTTATGGGCTTTATATCTACCTATCTCTATCTATCTATCTATCTATCTATCTATCTATCTATCTATCTATATATATATATATATATATATATATATATATCTATCTGCATATATATCCCTCCTTATATTGGAACCTTAAACCCTGAACTCAGGTATACCGTAACTATATCTCAGGAACATTGATACAGAGAATTGCAATAGAATTAGAATCTCTGGTACTTGTTAAATACACAGTGCTATTGCTAATATAGTAGGAAAAGTTATTCTTTTATTGGATGTAATATTTGAGAGTGATTTGTGCTATTGCGTATAATAGTTGAAAGCTACTCGTGTTATTGCGTATACTATTTGCAAGTGATTCATGATACTGAGTAGTATATTTAAAAGTGATAGATATATTAAGTAGATTGTTACAAAGGTGATTACGGTTGCTCTCTGTAATTTACATATACAGTACTTAGATTGTATGTTATTATGGTGAACCCGTTTTGCGGGCAGTGTTCCTTTGCTCAACATAACTTTCTGTCATTCGAATAAAAACGACCTCATTGAGGCCTTGAACGCCATACTTCAGACTGGTTCTGTACTCACATACCTCCGCCCTCATTAGCGAACCTGAAGTGGAAACCGTAAATGGGCAATTCGGCTAAAGAACCCAGAGAACCTACCGATGTTAGGGAATCTCACACACACCGTGAAACATCCCTACTAGGGTATTACAAGAATATACTGACACAGATAATACTGATGCCATATGCTGGGATTTAAGTAGGTATCCCTGATGTTTGCACTATGGCCAGAGGCTGCAATTTGATTCACCTTGATTGTACCCCACTAGTGGCAGGACTGCAATCACACAGGTCCCCAAGTCTGATGCAGTGAGGTATTCTATCTCTCTGCCTGTGGTACCATACACCTCATTGGTCTAATACATTTTTGTTTATAAAATACTACTTTCTTTTTTTCATTATTTTTCAATTTTTCATGTGATTTGGATGGAGGAATGATGCACATCAGGACGTGGCCTGAGGCATTTGGTGTGTTATAGGCCCAATGATCAAGAATCCTTGGTGTAAGCCCGTGGTTCCCAAACGTTTTTGAATCACGGCGCCCTCGAGTATCAGAATTTTTTTCACAGTACTCCTACGCCAGAAGTTACTTATTGAGAAATTCAGAAAGAAATATTAAATTTAGTAACTGTGTTTATACTGTATGTCATCCTTAAGTTCAATTGTGTGGTGAAGGACAAGATTTGACTCTATTTGTCCACATATTTTATGATTGACAGCCACCAGCACTGGTTTCGCCTAATACATTGACCATAAGTAATTTGAGTTGGTCCTGGACCACCAGTCCAAGGCACCCCAGCAAGTGTCTCGCGGGTGAGGGTGCCACGGCACACAGTTTGAGATCCACTGGTTTAAGCATTAAATTCAGAAGGGTGATTGTTTGACTCCAGCTCTCATACCTTATGCGCTGGTTGAGTGAGATCTCTAAATTTAAGAGTGTTCACAGTCATCTAAGCATTTATTCTGTAAGCACGGGTCTTTTTTTTCCCCACATGGTTTTAAATTAGGATAAGAAGCATCAAGGAGAGAATAAGAAAATATTTATGGACAATTAATGGGACTTTGTGGAATGCTGACAGTAAACCCATTTTTTGTTTTAAATTGTCAACTTACTGTGAGTTAGGTGGCTCTTTTTTAGTGTATAGCGGTGGCTGCATCATTTCTTGTACTTAAAGGTCTTGCCACTATATATTGTTTGTTGTACCTTGCAGTGCCCCCACCCCGTATAGCTATGCTGCTAGACAGCATCCGCATGTGCACTTACAACAGCCTGTGCTTGATACCAAAGTTATGATTAGAGACAGGTATATTTACAGTCATGTCCAACTCTATATGGCATTAACTTTTCTTATTTGAGAACTCCTGATAATAACCCCGTTGCCCCTCCACAGTTACTCTGCATCTCCCACATTTGCATACACACGGCTCCGGTGCATATTCAGTGCTTATGAAGAAGTGTTATGTGTAGGATTTCCCAGAGTATACATTCTATATGCATGCTATTTGTTTTCTACAAAAATCTAAATCTAAATGTCAAATATGTAGATTTACATAAATAGAAAACATATGCATACTGTACAGTATATAGAGGACTGTGGACCTGACTCAGAGGTGACGCAGTCACTGTCTTGTGCACATAGACACAAACCAGTGGCGGCTCCAGAGGTGAGGCAGTAGCACAGTCCAAAATTTAAATAGGGGACCCACACCAGCTGCCACTCCATGCGCTGCCAAACATCGCCAACCGGGTACACTGGCAGTTAGTGTTTTTCTCCTATTTGAATTTTGGACTGTGCTACTGCCCCACCTCTGGAGCCAATACTGAAACTAACTATCAGTGTATCACATCCGCCCCTCATGTACAGTACATTAGCAGAAAGGGTTACGTTTATGTGACCAGCGGTTAGGAGACCGCCAGTCACAATACCGAGGCCATATCCCACCATCTGAAAATGTCGATGGTCGGCATGCCGACCAACAGGGACTACTCGTGTATGAGTGGGAATATAACTTGTGACGAGCACAGCGATCCACAGAGTTCGCTGTGTGGTGAGCACGAAAGGGGCTTTGTTTCGCACAACACTTTCCCCCCCTGCCGGCCATCCGTCAGCCGGGATCCCGCCATCGGTATTGTGACTGGTGTTCTCCTGACTGCCGGTCACACATACAAACTGTCACGTCTAGCAGAGTTTGAGGATCCGGCAGCTGAGATTTGCCCGAGGAGGTAGCAGGCTGTGAATGAACCAGATGAGGGGGCTGGATATAGTTCCTTCGCATGGGACACGGAGCAATGAAGAATGTAGGAGGGTTTGAGAGTCAATGGAAAGTATTTATTATGTACAGGGCTGAGGTAGAGAACCGAGGCTGGGGCACAATGGTTAAAGACGTGGCTGGAGGCGAAGAACTGTGGACTATGATTTGAAAGACGAGACTGTAGATGATGAACTGTGGAACTGTGGATGGTGATCGAAGACGTGGCTTGAGACATGGACTGTGGACTGTGGTTTGGAAAATGAGGCTGAAGATAATAATCTGCAGGCTGTGGTCGGTGGTACAGAGCTGTGGCTGGTGAAGGAGATCTGTGGAGTGTGGCTTGAAAGACGAGGCAGAAGACCCGGGGCCGACTGTGCCCAAAGAGTCTTACTGGACCGGGTTTTCAAGAGGCGCTTCCACAGGCAGTAGCAGGCTAGAAACGGCAGGGCTGCAGCAGCAACAGAGAACCGACCAAGCAGGATCAGGAGGAACCAGAATACAGCAGGAATCCTGGGAGTACAGGCTAAAGCACCTACAACAGGGTTGTAACTTGTAGCACTGGCATCCCTGTCCTAAACCAGCCCCCTTTTATAGGGAGAGCTTCCCCTGGATTGGCTGGAAGAAACAGGAAACAGGAACTATGCTTAAAAGTTGGTCTCCAACATGGCGGCGCCCAGTAATGCAGACCTTTTTGCAAAGCCACAATGCTCACTGCCCCTAGTCTCCTAGCAACGGTTCAGCAAGAGCGACCCGCTGTAGCGGCATCCCGCCACCACGAGTGGACCCCCTCACCGCCGCTACTGCTGCCCACGGTCCGGCGCAGCAGCCCACCTCCGCCGCTGCCCGCACATCGCCAAGGAAGCCAGCCCCGTGGCCCCAGCATACCGGTAAGACTCCGGACACTGAAAGTACCCCCCCTTTGTGGGTGGACTCCGGACACCTATGTGGTTTAGTTGGAAACTTGGCGTGAAATGTCTGAAGAAGTCTTGGAGCATGGACATCCTCTTCATCTACCCAAGATCTCTCCTCTGGCCCATACCCCTTCCAATCAAGAAGGTACTGGATGCGACCATAACGTCTGCGAGAATCGAGGATCAGTGAATCTCAATGAGTGATCAGTGATCAGTGAGTCTCATATTCGTCTCCATGTGCTGATTGGATCTTGGGTGATTTAGGCACAGCAGCTCTGAACCGATTAAGTACCAATGGTTTTAAGAGAGAAATATGAAATGCATTAGGAATTCTTAACTGCAGAGGTAATTTCACTTTTTAAGCCACAGGATTCCACACTTTTTTGATTGGGTAAGGCCCAATAAATCTGGGAGCAAACTTCTTTGTAGGAACCTTTAATCTTAGGTTACGTGTGGAAACCCAAACCCGATCTCCTACCTTAAGGCTTGGTACAGCTTTTCGTTTCAGATCTGCATAGGTCTTATATCTCTTGGATGTCTTGAGCAAAGTCTTGTGAACTTGTTTCAAGGCTTCAGTAAATTGTCGAAGTGTTGACTCTGCGGCAGGAACCTCGAGCGTAGGCAGAAGTTGGAAGTCAGGAACTCTTGGATGGTAACCATAATTAATGAAGAATGGAGAAGATTTTGTGGCAGAGTGATAAAGATTGTTATGGGCAAATTCTGCGAATGGGAGGAAGTCCAGCCAGTCATCCTGTAAGGAGGACATGAATAAACGCAGAAAAGTCTCCAGATCCTGGTTCACTCTCTCTGTTTGACCATCAGTTTGGGGATGATATCCTGAGGAGAAGTTTAATTTCACGCCAAGAGCAGAACATAGGGATCTCCAAAACTTGGCCACAAATTGAGGACCTCTATCAGACACGATTTCCTGTGGTAGACCATGGAGTCGAAAGATCTCTGCTATAAACAATTTTGCCAACTGGGATGCAGATGGAAGATTAGCCAGAGGAACAAAGTGTGCCATTTTAGAGAATCAGTCAACTATGACCCATACGGTGTTCCGCCCACCAGACATAGGTAAATCTGTAATAAAGTCCATAGAAATATGCGTCCATGGTCTTAGTGGTACTGGCAAAGGATGGAGTAACCCAGCTAGTGGACCTTTGGGACTTTTATGCTGGGCACATTTTGGACAGGCAGCTACAAATTCCTGAACGTCAGTCCTGAGATGAGGCCACCAGTAGGAGCGCTGAATGAATTTAAGTGTATCATAACTGCCCGCATGGCCCATGAAGGAGGAGGAGTGAGCCCATGTACTGTAACAAGTTTTTTGCGAAGATTTGGTGCAACGAAGATCTTCCCTGGAGGAGGAAGTGGAGAGGTATTAGTTGCAGAAAAAGAGGTGGATTCCAGGATAAATTACTCTTTTGAATGGTCAGAGGGTTCTTCTGAACTTAGGGAGCGAGATAATGCATCTGCCTTTTTGTTGAGGGAACCTGGTCGGTAACTGAGTTTAAAATTAAAACGGGTAAAGAAGAGTGCCCATATTGCTTGGCGTGGGTTCAGACATCGGGCTGACTGTAGATACAGGAGGTTCTTGTGATCCGTGGTCACTGAAATTGGATGCTGAGATCCCTCCAACAAATACCTCCACTCCTCAAAGGTCAACTTAATTGCCTGTTCCCCAATAGCGTAATTCTGTTCAGCGGGGGAGAATCTTCGCGAGAAGAATGCACAAGGATGGACCTTCTTGTCCTCGAAAAGCTGGGATAATACTGCTCCTACTCCTACAGTAGAGGCATCGACCTCCACCAAGAACGGATGGCTGAGATCGGGTTGTCGAAGAACTGGAGCAGTCGTGAAGGCCTCCTTTAAAGATGAAAAAGCTTCCAAAGCCTCCGGAGACCACTTGGCAGGAGCGGCTCCCTTCCTAGTTAATGCGGTTATAGGAGCTATGACAGAAGAATAATTTTGAATGAATCTTTGGTAGAAGTTAGCAAACCCCAGGAAACGTTGAATTCCTTTAAGGGTAGCTGGAAGTGCCCAATCCTGAATCGCCTGGACTTTAGCGGGGTCCATCTGTAACCTCTGCCCTGAAAGAATGTAACCGAGGAATGGAATCATGGGTACTTCAAAGGTGCACTTTTCTAACTTACAGAATAACTGATTCCTTCGTAAATGAGTTAACACTTCTTTGACTTGTTCCCGATGGGTCTTCAGATCCTTAGAAAAAATGAGGATGTCATCCAGATACACTACCAAGCAGTCATAGAGAAGATCTCTGAAGATTTCATTAACGAACTCTTGAAAGACGGCTGGGGCGTTACATAGGCCAAAAGGCATTACCAGGTATTCGTAATGGCCGTTGCGGGTATTAAATGCCATTTTCCATTCGTCCCCTGGGCAAATACGTATAAGATTGTAGGCCCCCCCGTAAGTCCAACTTAGTAAATACAGTAGCTCCTTTAACACGGTTGAACAGTTCTGGAATCAGAGGTAAAGGATATCTGTTCTTAACTGTTATGTCATTGAGACCTCTATAGTCAATACAGGGCCGCAACCCCCCATCCTTCTTTTTGACGAAGAAAAACCCCGCTCTGGCCGGAGATGTAGAAGACCTGATGAACCCTTTCTCCAAGTTCTCCCGGATATACTCCAACATGGCCTGTGTCTCAGGAAGTGAGAGAGGGTAAATTCGACCTCGGGGAGGAGTCTTACCTGTAACTAGCTCAATGGGACAATCCCAAGTACGATGCGGAGGCAAGGTGTCCGCCCCATGCTTACTGAAAACGTCTTGAAAAGCTTGGTACTCCACAGGAAGGCTGGAAGGGCTGGAAGAACAGAGAGGTCTAACTGAAGGTAAACAGTTCTGAAAACAGTCTTGTCCCCAAGAGAGAACATCCATAGTTTGCCAATCTATGTGGGGATTGTGTCTGATTAGCCATGGAAACCCTAGGATTAGTTCATGAGAGGCTTTAGGAATTACAAGGAAAGAGATTTCTTCTGAATGGAGAACTCCAACCTTCATCTTGAGAGGAATAGTACGAAAGGATATAATGCCCTCAGGGATATAACTTCCATCCACTGCGGTAACAGAAATGGTACGATCCAAAGGAACCATTTGTATTCCAGATCGTTTGACCAGAGCTGACGTAATGAAGCTTTCGGCGGCTCCGGAGTCGAGTAGTGCAGGGATGAGAAGAGAAGAAGAAGGGAGCTCCAATTGGGTTAACAGGACAGACTCTTTCTTGGTATGTAATTCTGAGAATTCTCCTAGCTTGACCTCTCCAGCACAAACTAGGAGCGGGCGTTTCCCGGACGTAGATTGCAAGTTTTAACAAAGTGATCAGATGCACCACAATACAGGCAGAGGTTCCCTTGTCGCCGTCTCTGACGTTCTTCATTGGAGAGGTGGGAGTGATTAATCTGCATGGGTTCTTCCGCAGTTGGTGATGATGGTGTTGGTGGAAGAACAACTCTAGGCTTAGGGCGATCTGACCGTAACCTCTCCATACAGCGTTCTCTGTACCTCAGGTCTAACTTATTGCATAAAGAAATTAGTTTATCCAACTTATCAGGTATGTCCTGAGTTGCGAGGTCATCTTTGATCTTTTCGGAGAGACCGCTCCAGAAAGCTGCAATGAGAGCCTCCTCGTTCCAGTTCAGTTCTGAGGAAAGGGTGCGAAACTGGATCACGTACTGACTGACCGTACGCGTGCCCTGACGCAGGTGCAGGATCTCCAATGAGGCGGCAGAAGTCCTGTCGAAGATTCTTCAAAAGGTGGCCACGAATTCTGGATAGTTAGATAAGATGGGATCCATCCTCTCCCACAAAGGTGAAGCCCATTCCAACGCTTGCCCAGTAAGTAAAGAAATGATATAGGCTACTTTGGTTCGTGCTGATGGGAAGTTGGCCGACTGTAGTTCGAACTGGATTTCGCACTGGTTAAGAAACCCGCGGCATTGTTTTGGATTCCCATCGAATTTACTGGGAGGTGGCAAATGCAACCGTGGAAGTGGTACTGGTACAGGAGGAAGCGGGACCGGAGGTGCTAATGTGGGAGCAGCTGTAGATACTTGAGGGGCCATCATGGCAACACAGAGAGAATCGAGACGTTCGGACATACTCTGCATGAACTGCATGATTTGAGATTGTGTGGCCTCCTGCTTACTTAAGCGAGACCATATATCTGTAGTTGAATCCCCTCCTGAGGCCTGATCACCCGTCGAATCCATTGGGCCAGTGCTTACTGTCACGTCTAGCAGAGTTTGAGGATCCAGCAGCTGAGATTTGCCCGAGGAGGTAGCAGGCTGTGAATGAACCAGATGAGGGGGCTGGATATAGTTCCATCGCATGGGACACGGAGCAATGAAGAACATAGGCGGGGTTTGAGAGTCAATGGAAAGTATTTATTATGTACAGGGCTGAGGTAGAGAACTGAGGCTGGGGCACGATGGTTAAAGACGTGGCTGGAGGCGAAGAACTGTGGACTGTGATTTGAAAGACGAGACTGTAGATGATGAACTGTGGAACTGTGGATGGTGGTTGAAGACGTGGCTTAAGACAAGGACTGTGGTTTGGAAAACGAGGCTGAAGATAATAATCTGCAGGCTGTGGTCGGTGGTACAGAGGCGTGGCTTGTGAAGGAGATCTGTGGAGTGTGGCTTGAAAGACGAGGCAGAAGAACCGAGGCCGACTGTGCCCAAAGAGTCTTACTGGATCGGGTTTTCCAGGGGCGCTTCCACAGGCAGTAGCAGGCTAGAAACGGCAGGGCTGCAGCAGCAACAGAGAACCGACCAAGCAGGATCAGGAGGAACCAGAATACAGCAGGAATCCTGGGAGCACAGGCTAAAGCACCTACAACAGGGTTGTAACTTGAAGCACTGGCATCCCTGTCCTAAACCAGCCCCCTTTTATAGGGAGAGCTTCCCCTGGATTGGCTGGAAGAAACAGGAAACAGGAACTATGCTTAAAAGTTGGTCTCCAACATGGCGGCGCCCAGTAATGCAGACCTTTTTGCAAAGCCACAATGCTCACTGCCCCTGGTCTCCTAGCAACGGCTCAGCAAGAGTGACCCACTGTAGCGGGATCCTGCCGCCACGAGTGGACCCCCTCACCACCACTACTGCTGCCCACAGATCCAGCGCAGCAGCCCACCTCCGCCACTGCCCGCACATCGCCAAGGAAGCCAGCCCCGCGGCCCCAGCGTACCGGTAATACTCCGGACGCTGACACCAACATCGGGAGCATAGAGTGCACATCGGTCTGACAATGGGACATCTAAGCATCCGTATGCTATCTCAGACAGAGCGACTCTTCTAAGATGCCACGGAATTGCCAGCTGTAAACGAATTTGCCATAGCTGACTAGCTAACACCCAGAAAATGGTCCCGACATGTCTGCATTTTACTAGTAATCATTCGTTAACGCCCCCAAATGCTGATTACCTTTCATTCACCTTGCAAATAAATCCTCTGAGTCCGCAATTGGCAATTTTTTGCTGCACATGTGCAGTGTGGCTTTGGCACATGTGCAGTGGCAAAAAAAAATCACACCACTGCGACATCGACATTGCGTGCATGTTTTTACGCACATGCATATGCAGCTGCAATTTTTCAGGATATGGAATTGCTTATGATCCCAGAAAACAATATAGATGCCCACCAAACCCATCAGAGAGTCCTCAGCAACTGCGTACACATACACAGCATTGGCGTAGTAATGAGGAACATCGACTGCTAGAGTGAGTCTATAATCACGCAAACTGGCCGCGACAGTAGCCAGGTAGATGCCTCACTTCTCTACGTACAGTACATGATCGCAGCTGAAGGCAGAAACAACGGGCGTGACACGACTGGGTTTTTGCCGACACTCCCTGTTACCTCCCCCAAATGGTTCCATAGGGATACATCCATATACTGGCAGATGGGATGACGGTGGTCATATGACCGACACCAGCATCCCAAAGCAGAGATTCCAGGTGTCGGGTAAGTATGCTTACCCTACCCCCTAGTCCTCCCTTCCTGCTGCCTTACCCTATCCCTCCCCCCTCCCGCGCAGCCTAACCCTAACCCTCCCCGGTGGTGCCTAAACTTAAACCCTCTTCCCACAGTCTAAACCTAACTCTCCCCCTGCAGCCTAACCCTAACTCTCCCCACCCCGCAGCCTAACCTTCCCCCCACAGCCTATACCTAACCCCCCGCCCTTTCCTACAGCTTATCAAGCAGGAGTCCCGGCAGTGCTCAATTTGGATTCTGGCATTTGGGATCCCAGTTCCGGCATTTCAATACCATGTTGGGATGCCGGTACCAGCATTCCGAGCAGTGTTGGGATTCCGGCGTTGGCATTCTGACTGCCAGGATGCTGAATGGCGGTATCCTGAACGGATCCTGTTCCGTCTTGTCAAATCACTCTACATTTAAATTCTCACTGCGATTGACTTTGTGAAAATACCTTAACGTGTGCGCAGTCTACTAATAATTGCGTGAACATGGCATTGTGTACAAACATGAAATGGCCCCATGTGCCATTCTGATCCCACTGATCATGAGGGGAGGGATGAGGGGATCACTTCGCACCAATTCTTCTATTTTATCATATTAGATTTGTTTATTAAAATATAATCCTATTGTTAATTACAATTATGTATTAAATGCATTTTGTATTGCAGGTGTATGCAGGCCTGCATCCTTCTTACAATGTAATATAGTATTTAATGGAACCAAAACAAAACTTTAAAACCTTGAAATATGATTTCATACTACACAAAGTCCATGAATGTTGATGTGGTCACACCTCTCAATTGAACATTTTAAATTGTATTTTGGCCTTGGACACAGATACTCATCTTAAGTCAGATTCTCTACAGAAGTTGTTTATATAATCAGGCGCATTGTTCTGAAAGAGAAACCTAAACATTTTGCTGGAGATTACAGCTGGCTGCCTTTTTCATTATATTCAGCTGCCAGCAAAATCCTTTTTCCTTTTTTATGCTACGGCATCTACATTTTATGTATTGTAATTGAATGTATCTGTAACCCACAATAAAGTACATTTCAAACTATAATCTGTGTTTTGCATTTTTCCCATAACTGTATTGTAACTTTATCTGAGACTGTATTTCTTTTGTGGCCAAATTTACTTTATACTATTATAATTGTCTAGTTAATACCTTTTCTCATGTTCAGTGTACATATCCTGTTGAGATGTTCCTCAGTACTGATAATAGGGCAAGCAGCTATTTTTTGCGGTTGAACAAAGAAATGCAAAGAAACTGGCGCTCCAGAAAAACAAGCAACCAAATAGACTCTGGGAGCTGCTCGCCGGGATGGGACGGGCTAGCCCCATAAAACTATTTGTAAGTTAAAAGAAAAAAAGGTGGGAGCACTGAAAGAGTGTATTAAATGATTGATTTTTATTAAAACAATGTGGTATATAGTACCATGGCACAAATGAATTATATATAAAAGCAACAGGTAATAAATGGTTACCTAGATTTAGGAAAACAGAATCATACTGCTGTCAACAATGTAATAAATGATGTAGCGCATTGAACTGTGTGATTGGAAACAGTATCTCATTGAATAAATACAAGTAATGTGAGTCTTTGTGGTATTATGGCAAATTGAATTTAAATAAATAAGGCATCCATATTAGAAATCATCTCTGGGATATGTAAGTTAGGTCAGTATCATACCCACCAAAGTTAAAAGACCTCCTCTTGGTTAACAAGCACTCCGTTAAAAGTTTGTGAATTCAAGTTGCAGGGAGAAAACCGTTGGTAGACAAAAGGTCTTTTTCCAACCGTGGTCCACGGACTGGGGAGCAGGTGAATTTCGGATGCACTGAGCCGGGTGTGCGGTGGCTCAAGTGCGGAGATTGTGCAGCGAGTGGGGGTCAGATGGACCACGATGGGTTGGATAAACATCGGGAGTTGACTGAGACGGAGTGTGGGAGGGAGGTGCCATGTAGGTATGCAAACCTGGGTCTTAGCAATGGAGCTGATGAAATGGCAGTGACATGCAGCTGATTAGGTCCGTAAATCCGATATTCTTGATGCATTTCTCAGCCTCGAATGCTGGCCGTTTCTTCAGAAGGAAAGGGTGTTTTTCTTTTAGCTATTTTTTGCCCCTGTGGTAATAGAAGAGGTCACTGGCACAGATCTACTAGAAATAAGAATAAAATATTGTCAAAGTCAGAAAAATATCACTATGCACACTGCCATATTTGCACCTCATACATGTCCGCTCTGCGCGTGCGTACACTCTCCCGTGCGTGTGCATACACGCAGTCGCGTGCACCCGCAGGCGCACGGTATGCGCATTTACGGTAGAGATTGTATGCGTCTAGCGGGCGACTCTTTCGTTACATATTTTCACCATATAATGTATTTTGTAGATTATGGTCCCTTTGATAGAATCTGAAAGTTTGGTTAATGTAGAATGTTCATGGACGGAGAAATCCCTCTTTGTTTGATACGAAGGGTCAGACAGGAGTAATACAGTGGTGTTTAGTATCCATCGGAAGAGTATTTAATTAGTAATATTCCGGTGTTGGTTTGGAGCGGATTAATCGCTCATGCGAATAGTTATGGACATAAGAAGTTTATGTCCATTTACTATTATTTGCACTTACTTAGCCATGCGGCGGGAAACCTAGTATCCCACCCACCTGAGCAGTTGGAAATAGCCACAGCCCACCTGTATGAATCAACCTATGACCTTTTGTTATAATGCGAAGCCGAATTCCTGTGTCCAATGAACAATAAGAATATAGGGACCATTGTACTGTATTGTGTGCAGAGTATATAAGGGTCACCGTCCCCAGGCCAGCCAGTACTCTCTCTTCAACAGTTATCGCTGATAATTGGAGGACTGGATTCCGGTTGCGCCTGCGTGTGTTCCCCGTATGGTATGTTTCTCTGTTGCCACTTTGTTACCCGTATGTTGTTAGCCATTCACACTTAGTCTCTGTATTTGTAATACGATCGTTCTCTATTGTGCATGTTACTGTCTAGATACTTTGCTAGAATTATATGTTAGTTTGTAGCGTATGACTTGTGAACTGTTTCCCCTTTTGAAGTAACTTTAGATATGTGTTAGTAAAAGGTTTTGGACCCTTAAAACGGTAGTGTGTATTCGTTATATTGCAAGGGGTAATAGGAGCGTCTCGATCGCTCAAACAGCTTTAGTATCTATAAGGTTAAACAGCGTTGCATCACTACAGTGGTTCTAGTACAAGGTATACAGCATAAGAATATCTTTCCAGCGTGTTACATACAAGTTTTACTGATTGTTATCCAGTTAGCGTCTGCGCCGCTCGTGATCTCCTCGTGGTCCCGAGCATCCGCTACGCTAATAGCGTAGCATTACGTTAGTCGCTCACCTATAGTGTGCCCGATACCACCAGCGTATTCTCGCGAGCGTTTGTGTCGCTCGAGCGGCTCGCTCCCGATTTAGCGTCCGCTACGCTAAGAGCGTACCCTTACGGTACCTCGTACGCCAATTGCGTACTGTGTCTCTTAACCTCTTAGAGTGTTTAATAAGGTAATCAAATCAGCATTCTCAATTGAGGGCTCGTCCGTCCTCCACACATCCATCCGCACTAGCTAAAACAGACTTTATCTGTCAGCAAAGGGCGGGAACACAGTATCCTTTCGTATCCGTATTGGTGGTGAGGGATACAGTAGTGCTGGCTAGATAAGCGTCTGTTTCGCTACGCTGTAGGAGTGCTGGGGTGGAATCCGGAACCGGAGGTAAGAACAATACGCTATTTACCTTTTAAAACTGTTTATTTCTGTTTTTGCATACGCACGCACACATCTACATTGTTACAGCTCACTTTCTTGTTGCCATTAGAAATTGATTATTAGATACATGCTGAGGAATTTGTGCTATTTAGTTAAAAATACAAAAGAAAATTGTTAAGGGTTTAAGTGTAAAGAACACACACACAGCATAACAAATACTGTGTGGTGCACTGTAAACGATTTCTGTTGAGTATTGTTTACATTGATAGAAGCGTGTTGATTGTGTCGCTGTGGGCGTATCTGCACTCTGTGCATAAGTGTCTCGGACAACGTGCAAAAGCACGTACGTGACGCAAAGGCATACGCAAGTGGCGTGTTTTACGCAACGGAACGTACGCATACGCCCATTGAGACTCAAATCACACAATAACCTTGTTTAGGGTGGGCGGTATAGTATAGCCACCTGGTAAATAGCACACAGTTGTTCAGTTCAAGTTTACTGAAAGTATTAGTGAAAAGAAAACCTTTTTCTACTGCAAAACCCAGGGATTGGACTCCTACCTGTATGAAAGGAATTTCTGTACAGAAAGATTAAAAGTGTATCTGATTGAAAAGGAGTGAGTGTGGAATTTAAGGTATTATTTTTGTGAACCCACAAATCGGGATCCCGTCGGAGACCACATCAGGTGAGTGGACACTTGGTGGCGTGGGACTGGCTTGCCCGCGTTAACATTATATAAGGTAAAGGAGCAAGTAGTTTCCGCAGACAAAAGGACTGCGAGGTATTTAAGCGCAGCCCCGGGGGTTTTGCGTAGCACCCATATAGTCAAGGTAAAGCTCCGGCTGAAGGTTTCGCAGCCTAAACAACCGATTCCATTGGTCGTAAAGCGTATAAATATTTAGTTACTTATACGCAGTGCGACTGTACCGCACGTGATTGTGTGCATTAGTTTGTTACCTTGATACCCATTAACAATTTATTGTGGGATCATAAACGCTATTTGTACATTCTAACGTGATTTGTGTAGGTATTTGTTATTTTAAGGGAGTTTCGCTGTTCACTAAGCAAATCTCCAACAACCAATATTTGCTGGGGAGGGTAGCATACTCCCACACGCCCCAGTAAATAGAGGTTATCAGAAAGCAGAAGTGAGTGAAGGCACTGGTTAAACTTTCACCGTCGCCTTACCGCGGGCAAATTTGGTCTGTTTGTAAGAATTAGCTAAGACAGCAATAACTACAAACGATGGGGGCCAGTTGTTCAAAGAAGGGACGTCCAACAAGGGTTCACGTTGGTGGTTGCTGGCCCAAAGGGTCCGCACGGTATATAATGTGTGAAAAATACGGAACTCACACACAGGTATTATGCAACGAGTGGGAACGTATGACAGAGGATGATGGGGAACAGTTTCCCCGGGTAGGCAGTCTGAACCCTGAGGTATTGCAGAATTTAAGAAAAAGGATAGGTCTAATCAAATCTGCAAAGCAGAGGATCAGACATTATGATTGTTTGCTGATATGGCTACAGGAAAGTGAAATACAACAGGAATTAGCTCAAAAAGCAAATTCCTATCCTGGTAGAAATCTAATAGCAACGGCACCACCACCATATATATCGGGGGACAAAGTGGCTGCAGAGAATGACATGCGGGTTCGTGATAAGGGTGCACTTAATAAATGTATTAGTAATGACAAAATTAAGATGAAAGTAAATGCAAATGTTGATACTAATGCTAACCCATGCAAGTTGTATCCTATGTTAAACTTCCCCCAGGAATACGACCAAGAAGATGAGCCCACTACGATTTCAGCTCTCTCTCTAGCGGCCACCATAAGCGATACTCCAGTAGGCATCACCCAACCACCAAGGGAGGCATCAAAAGCCCATAGCTCAGGGACAGGTGAGGTAGTGTCTACAGGTAAGTACGGCACTGTACAATATGCTGAAACTAGTGCACCTCACACTGAAGAATCAAACCAGAGCGAAGTAGTTCAGATTAACCCTGTTAGAGTAATAGCGGTCCCCAATGGTAAGACTGACACAAATGGAGCCACACCCATTAGAAATATTGCAATGCACTGTCCCTGGTCACGAGCAGAATTAAGAACAATTTTGTCTGAATTTCCTGATCCCAGGAAAGATTTAGCCGCATGCCAAAGGTTCATTAAGGACCTAGGAAATTCCACTGAACCAAACAACAAAGATTGGAGAACACTACTGCGGGCATGTCTGCCCTCTAGTGTTGACCCTATTAAGTTTATAGCTGACTGTAAACTAGATCAGGAGGTTCCCCTTACGGATGCATATAATCAAGAAAATGTAATCAGAATCAATCTGCAACTGGGAATATATTTCCCAGCCGTAGTAAAATGGAATAAAATATTCTCCATTAAACAAATGGAAAGGGAAACTGCCCCCGAATATTTCCACAGAGCATTAGAGGAAATGGCTAAATACACTGGGATCATGGACATTGAGGCAAATATACACCATAGAGAGGTAGTGGTGTCCGTACTGATGGACGGTTTTAAGGAGGTATTAAGGAGTAGGGTACAAACTACTCAACCCAACTGGAGAGGTATGTCGGTGGCCGCCTTAAGAGAGACTGCTGCTGGGCACGACAGGAATATTACAAGACACAGGGAGTCACAGAGTGATAAACTGATGGCAATAAGTATCCAGGCCCTCACAACAAGGCCGCCTCAGTGCAGATCACAGGTCCCTGGTGGTAAGCCGCATGTGGTAAAATGTTACAATTGTAGCAGGGAAGGACATTTTGCACGTAACTGTACAAATAACTCACATCATGCACATAAAAACCCTAGACAACGACAGGACATACGAAATTGGGATCAGGGACCACAGAGACGGAGTTATGAGCCACATGCAGGGGAAACAAGAAGGTATCCCCCAAAAAGAGACTGGCAAGTCTCTGATAATACCCACTCACCCTCTCCACAGGTGATAGCCGCAACTGCAATGCAGGGGGGTCACCATATCCAATAGGGGTGTGGCCATACCTGTAATCTGCAGCCAGTAAAATTGATTGCAAGCCTTGGAAGTGAACCCGAAATTGCAATTAAGGTAGCTGGTAAATCATTAAACTTTCTTGTAGATACGGGGGCGGCCAAATCGGTGATAAATTCGACAGTGGGCATGAGAACCACTGGTAAGACAATTCCAGCCATGGGAGTAACAGGAGTAGTCCAGCATTACCCTGTTAGCAAACCAGCCGAGATTACAATAGGGCCTTTACATACCAAGCATTCCTTTTTGCTGGCTGCATCGGCACCAACTAATCTCCTGGGAAGAGACTTACTGTGTAAAATGGGGTGCGTCATTTATTGTACTCCTGAGGGTGTATTCTTGGACATACCTGAGAATCACGCTCAGGAAGTGCGAGACATGTTAGACTCCCCATCAAAATTAATGTCACATACCATTATGACAAATAGGACTCCATCCCAAGTAGAAGAAATGACATCCCAAATACCAGAGTCACTTTGGACTAAAGATGGACAGGACACTGGATTAATGGCAAATGTAGCTCCGGTAGTTGTACAAGTAAAAGATGGTAGGATAGCTCCAAAAATCCCACAATACCCTCTGAAGCCAGAGGTGGAGTTAGGAGTGTATCCCGTAATAGAGCGCTTGCTACAACAGGGCATTCTGGTAAGAACGTCCAGCACTGCCAATAGTCCCATCTTCCCTGTTAAAAAGAGTGGGGGGAGGGGTTACAGGCTAGTGCAGGATCTAAGGGGGATTAACAAAATAGTTGAGAGTCAGTTCCCCGTAGTGCCAAATCCAGCTGTCATCCTTATGCAAATCCCTCCCACTGCGAAATTTTTCACTGTTATTGACCTCTGCTCCGCTTTCTTTTCGGTACCCCTACACCCTGACAGCCAATACTTGTTTGCATTCACATACAGAGGAGTCCAATACACATGGACTCGATTACCACAAGGTTTCATAGACAGTCCAAGTATATTTTCCCAGGCTTTGCATGATTGTTTACAGTCTTTCCAACCAGAGAGTGGATCAGTATTAATACAGTACGTGGATGATCTACTACTGTGTTCTGATTCAGTGGAAGCATCCCTGAAGGATACGAAACAGCTCCTGTTTCATCTTTCAGACACAGGACACAAGGTTTCCAAAGACAAGTTACAATTATGCCAAACTAAGGTAAAATATTTGGGACACTGTCTAACACAAGGACTGAGACACCTGACCGCTGATAGAATTCAAGCAATTAGAGACATGACTCTGCCACAAACCCAGCAACAGATCAGAACATTTTTAGGAATGTGTGGGTATTGCCGTAACTGGATCCCAGGGTTTTCCATTCTAGCGTTACCTTTGCAGGAGATGGTCTCCTCAAACAAACCTGATCGGATTTCGCATACAGACGAGTCCGAGACGGCATTTGAGAGACTTAAACAGTGCCTAACGCAGGCACCAGCATTAGGTATGCCAGACTATGGGAAACCCTTTGAGCTGTACGGAACAGAAAGTGCTGGTTGCGCGGCAGGCGTCTTAACCCAAAAGCACGGTGATGCCAGCAGGCCAGTAGCATACTATAGCGCTCAGCTAGATACGGTAGCGCGATCCCTCCCCACATGCTTGCGAAGCGTTGCTGCGATAGCATTGCTAGTAACGAAAAGCGAAGATGTCGTGCTAGGTCACAACCTCACAATTCATACACCACATGCAGTGTCAGCCTTGTTAAATTCTGCCCAAACCAGGCACGTCCCATCAGCGCGGTTTACAAGATGGGAATTAGCATTAATGGCCCCCGTAAACATCACCATAAGGAGATGCAGTGCATTAAATCCTGCAACATATCTCCCAGGTGTGCCTGGACAGGCACAAAGGGTGGAGGATGAGAGTGGTGGGGAAGGAGAATTTAATACAAAGGAAGACACACATGATTGTATGGAATATTTGACCCAAAATTTTACCGCAAGGCCTGACATCAGTGACAACCCACTGGAAGATGTAGATCTAACTTTCTACACGGACGGTAGTTGTCACAGACAGTCAGACTCGGGAGACTTGTGTACTGGATACGCAGTCGTAGATGACCAAGGCACCATAGAAGCGGAACCGCTAGGCCCACCTCACTTAGCCCAGGTTGCTGAACTGGTCGCCCTAACCAGAGCATGTGAATTGGCTAAGGGCAAATCAGCCAATATCTACACCGATTCTAGATACGCATTCGGGGTAGTTCATGATTTCGGAGCCCTATGGCGCCTCAGAAATTTCATGACGGCAGCTGGTACACCGGTAGCGCATGCAGCTCACATCAAAAGGCTTCTAACAGCGATACAGGAACCCGACAGAGTGGCTGTTATCAAGTGTAAAGCACACACATATAGTCAAGACCCGGTATCACTTGGTAACAGCCGAGCAGACGAAGCTGCTAAGTTAGCAGCCGGTACCCCCAGACAGACAGACACCACACAACTGATGGTATTTAATACCATCAACACACAGAAGTTGTGTGAAATGCAAAATTTGTGTTCCACACAGGAAAAGGCAGTCTGGAAGGCAAAGGGATATGGCCAGGAGTCCTCAGGACTCTGGACAGATGGACATGGTAAACCGGTGGCCCCCAGAGCATAACTTCCATGTTTAGCTGAGGCAGCTCACGGGCTGACTCATCTGGGCAAGGAAGGAATGTGCAAGTTGGTAAGAGCATATTGGTGCGCCCCAGGATTTTCATCTCATGCAGGTAAGAGAGCAATGTCATGCCTTACCTGTTTGAGAAAGAACATCGGAAAGGCAATACCAACAGAACCATCTCATATCCCACCTGCAGGCGGCCCTTTCCAGGTAATACAGATTGACTTCATTCAATTACCCCCTTGTCGAAATTTGAAATATGTACTTGTTTGTATAGATGTATTCTCAAATTGGGTCGAAGCATTTCCTGCGGCCACAAATACCGCTATGTTTACTGCTAAGAAAATTGTGCAGGAATTTGTATGTAGATATGGTATCCCTAGAATAATCGAAAGTGATAGGGGTACCCATTTTACAGGTGATGTCTTTCAAGGAATGTGTAAGTTGATGGGAATTGATAGCAAGCTGCACACTCCATACCGTCCACAGGCGAGTGCGAAGGTGGAAAGAGTGAACAGCACTATTAAAAATAAACTGAGCAAAGTTATGGCAGAGACAGGATTGACATGGCCAGAAGCTTTACCCATTGTACTGTACAGCATCAGAACCACTCCCAGGTCCCCTCTTAATCTGTCTCCCTTTGAAATCTTGTTTGGTCGACAACCGCATGTTATGATTAACCCTCAGGATGATTTGAAGTGTAACAATGAAGTGACTGTAAAATACTTGATTAACATGAGTAAACAGTTAAGGAATCAAAATGATAATCTGAAGTTGGTGATTCCTGATTTACCAGATAGTAATTGTCATGACATTGAACCTGGGGATTATGTAATGATACGAAATTTTCTACGCTCAGGTTGCTTTATTGACAGATGGGAAGGACCATACCAAGTCTTATTGACTAGCACTACAGCATTGAAGGTTGCCGAGAGAGAGACTTGGGTTCATTCGTCCCACTGTAAGAAGGTCGCTGATCCAGAGAAGTCCCGTGATAAGGAACAGACGGTAGAAGTTGTATCACTGGAGTGTCTGTTCCGGGAGGACTGAGGCGGCACCTGAGCATTGAAAATCACAAGACCAAAAGCAGTTGTCGATTCCCTGTTCCTTTTATTGTTTTTCTCCACTTCCCATCCCCTCTCCCTCAAATAATTTTTCCCCCCCTCTCATTCTTCTTCATTTCCTCCTATAAGATGGACTTGCCCCAAGAGACTGTGATCCGGATTTTCCTGTTGACCATGATGTTGACCAGAGCAGTCTGTTCCGGCGAGAGTACCATGGAGGTCGAGAGAGGTTCTGGGATGGGTTCTGATGATAAAGATGGAGGCGTAGTTTTCCAAGAACAACTTAACCAACAAGTAAAGGCGAGTATCAGAAAACGATCCGATAGCATTGACAATAGAAGGAATTGTGAAGGATTGTTAGCTGAAGAAAACTGTATCTGTAGGCTTTGTGACAACGTAGTTGAGGATGGGTGCATTAAGAAATGCCAATCCAGTTTTAATATCCACATGGACCGGCATCCATTGAGTGACTATCACTCCTTAGTGGGTAGTGTGTTAAATCAAACAGATTGTTGGGTATGCTCTCAAGTACCTCAAGGTCATAGCAAATCAGGGCTAGAACCATTTCCTTTAACGGTAGGGGAGGTACTTGAGCTAAAGGGTGGGAGACCGGTGGACAGGAGGTTTAATATCTCCAGTCCTCCTAGTTTGAAGCTCCACCAATATCATGTGGATAGATCCCTAATATGTTTTAACATTACCAATCCCCGAAAGCCGGGAAATTGGGAAGTGTCATGGAGTAACCAAACCATGACCTTTTCATATAGAGCAGATAGAATGCCGACAGATACAGAACTTATACGCCACATAGCCAGTAGAGAAAAATCTTTCCGATATAGGTATACCCTAGGAAGTAGGATTACGAGAGTTGGAGAGGTATCACCAGGATACTGCGCACATATCGTACAAACTGATACGTGTACTAAATAGATGGGAGCATTAGGGTTAGGAGATTTCACATGGAAGATGTGTAATATGGTTATGTCCTACTCCGTCCCATATGTTCTCCCCGATGATGCATATTTCATATGCGGGAGGAAGGCGTATAAGTGGCTTGCCCCAAACTCTGAAGGATTGTGTTATATTGGAAAAGTACTGCCTGAAGTAATGACTGTATCACATGCCAAAATGAAAGATATACACCGTGTTGACCAAGCTCCTTATACTCATACTCATTACGAGCACGTAGTTAAACGGCACCTGATAGAAAGAACAGAGCACCCGGCCTCTGACATGATCCATGAATCCACCGTGATTCAGTTTCTAATCGCGTTAGATTTCATCTCGCACCGCCAGAGGAGTGTTGAATTATAAATACATATCTGCGCTCACAAATTTGTTAGATAATATCACTGAAATGTATGATGACACATTTAGGTATACTGGAAGAGAACTTCAAGCTTATAAAACAGAACTGGTACAGCATAGAATGGTTCTCAATTACCTCACAGCAGTGACAGGTGGATATTGTGTCACACTGGCAACGCAGTACGGCGTGAAATGTTGCACATATATAACGAATAGTACCGAGGACCCGGTCGAGGTCATAGACCAAAAGATGGACGATATTCTCCAACTGAAGTGGGAATTTCGCAGGAGACACAATCTCACTCTTGCTGCTGTAGGTAATGAGCTGACTGGTTGGGTGTCATGGTTGAACCCGCGAAATTGGTTCTCTGGTTTAGGAGAATGGGCTCAAGGAGTCATAATGGATGTTGGGAAGTTTCTTCTATGTATCTTAGGTGTTGTCATAGCCATTGGCTTGATATTTAGATGCGGTCAGGCTTTAATGAAGTGCAAACGGCGTACCAGGGTAATGAGTCAAAGGAGTGAGGAAATTATAATTCCAATGGATTTGATTTATGACCCAAATGTAGAAACAATGATGTGATGAAAATGCGATTTCTACGGTCCGTTTCTTTCACCTGTTTTTCTGGTTTTTCCAAGGTAAAAAGACCCACTTTTGACGAGGAATTTGATGATCCGGTATACAGACAACTGATGGATTAAAGAAGAAGTTTTGACAACCTTATACACAGATTTTTGATGAACAATGCCATAGACCCCCAGTTTCCCTAGAAAATTTAAAATTACGCTAGCCCAACACTTTTGTAAGCCTATGGACATTGACAAAGCTTTTTGCTCGCACCTTATGGGCAAAAGCACAAAGAAGACTGCAACCAACAGACACCGAACAAGACTTCAACCGACAAATGTTCATTAACCTGACATAGAATACCACTGCATTTACCGTAATTATGTCTTTTCTTCATCTCTACAACCTTCAGGTAATTACACACATAGTCGATAGGGAATACAGGCACAGATATCAGCAATCACATATTTCCCCATTCATGTATCATCAACTAAAATGTGCTCCCCCATTTTGTTGCAACCAAAATCCGAAAAGAGCTCGGTAAAGTTTGACAGCCCATCCACAGACCCGTACCACGGGATAAGAAGGAATTCAAATGTATACTTCGCAGTACCTCGAAGCTTGATTTAAAACACGTACGGCACGATGATACCTGACCCCCAAACACGGATTCATACACACATGCTTCTGCTATCTCACTAGGTCATACCCTTTTTCCTACCTTCTCCTCTCCTCCCCTACCCAACCATGGAAATGTATTAACCCCTAACATATATTTTTCTCTTTTTGAAATGTTTTAGAAAGTGGCAGTTATTGTTGACTGCCAAAGGGTGGACTGTCAAAGTCAGAAAAATATCACTATGCACACTGCCATATTTGCACCTCATACATGTCCGCTCTGCGCGTGCGTACACTCTCCCGTGCGTGTGCATACACGCAGTCGCGTGCACCCGCAGGCGCACGGTATGCGCATTTACGGTAGAGATTGTATGCGTCTAGCGGGCGACTCTTTCGTTACATATTTTCACCATATAATGTATTTTGTAGATTATGGACCCTTTGATAGAATCTGAAAGTTTGGTTAATGTAGAATGTTCATGGACGGAGAAATCCCTCTTTGTTTGATACGAAGGGTCAGACAGGAGTAATACAGTGGTGTTTAGTATCCATCGTAAGAGTATTTAATTAGTAATATTCCGGTGTTGGTTTGGAGCGGATTAATCGCTCATGCGAATAGTTATGGACATAAGAAGTTTATGTCCATTTACTATTATTTGCACTTACTTAGCCATGCGGCGGGAAACCTAGTATCCCACCCACCTGAGCAGTTGGAAATAGCCACAGCCCACCTGTATGAATCAACCTATGACCTTTTGTTATAATGCGAAGCCGAATTCCTGTGTCCAATGAACAATAAGAATATAGGGACCATTGTACTGTATTGTGTGCAGAGTATATAAGGGTCACCGTCCCCAGGCCAGCCAGTACTCTCTCTTCAACAGTTATCGCTGATAATTGGAGGACTGGATTCCGGTTGCGCCTGCGTGTGTTCCCCGTATGGTATGTTTCTCTGTTGCCACTTTGTTACCCGTATGTTGTTAGCCATTCACACTTAGTCTCTGTATTTGTAATACGATCGTTCTCTATTGTGCATGTTACTGTCTAGATACTTTGCTAGAATTATATGTTAGTTTGTAGCGTATGACTTGTGAACTGTTTCCCCTTTTGAAGTAACTTTAGATATGTGTTAGTAAAAGGTTTTGGACCCTTAAAACGGTAGTGTGTATTCGTTATATTGCAAGGGGTAATAGGAGCGTCTCGATCGCTCAAACAGCTTTAGTATCTATAAGGTTAAACAGCGTTGCATCACTACAGTGGTTCTAGTACAAGGTATACAGCATAAGAATATCTTTCCAGCGTGTTACATACAAGTTTTACTGATTGTTATCCAGTTAGCGTCTGGCCGCTCGTGATCTCCTCGTGGTCCCGAGCATCCGCTACGCTAATAGCGTAGCATTACGTTAGTCGCTCACCTATAGTGTGCCCGATACCACCAGCGTATTCTCGCGAGCGTTTGTGTCGCTCGAGCGGCTCGCTCCCGATTTAGCGTCCGCTACGCTAAGAGCGTACCCTTACGGTACCTCGTACGCCAATTGCGTACTGTGTCTCTTAACCTCTTAGAGTGTTTAATGAGGTAATCAAATCAGCATTCTCAATATATACAGTATAGCCTCAAATGTAATAGGTTCTGATTTACATGGTTACGGCAGTATAGCCATTAGACTTAAAGTGGCAGTTAGGTTTAAGGCAAAAAACAGTTTGTTTTGCCTGAAATCCCACTGCAACGTTAAACCTAGGAGCTACTGAATATAGCTGTAATCGCATCAAAACCAGCGAATCGGTGCCAGTTACATTTCGGCTATAGTGCATACCATATAAGCAAATAGTCTTAGGAGTCTATTTATTTTGGTCTTTTTTAAACTTTTCTTAATCTTTCAACAGTCAAACACTGTACAAATCAGAGATTTCTTAAGTGCCCCACTGCTTACCTCCTTCCCCATAGACCTCTTTGGTAACAGAGGCTTATGATAATGTATTAGGTGACGATCAGCTCCTTGAGATGGGGGTTAACCTATTCTAATCTTGTGGACTGTGAAGTAATAGAGGCTTCACAAATGTGCACACTGCAGGCACTCCTTGTCGGCTGTGCATTGTGCAGGCCATGCCCCTGACCATGCAAGATTGTATATACCAAGTATATATGTTCAGGCGCTATAGTGAATGCTTTTCCAGCTGCTGTATAGTGGGAGATAGTCAGTCTCCCTCATGCCCTGACCATGCTCCCTTACCAATATCATCATGAAGGGAGTGGAGCAATCAGCACCAGTAAGTGCAGCACTAGGTGGGGTGGAGGGTTGCTGCACAGACTGCAAGGTGCCTGGCACATGTAAAAAAATAAGAGATCTTGGCTGCAGGGTGCTGCTCTGGACACCCTGCTGGCCAGATGTAGGAACCACGGGGCAGTATTGATGCTGTCCACAGAGCCCTGTTCTCTGTGCGGTGGTACTGCTTAAACACCCCTAGTTACAGCCCTGTCCCTTAGCATAGCAGCACGGTTTTCATCTTGGCTCTGATAAATTGTGGCACAACAAAAATCTGTACTTCCGTGATAAGCAGCATTTTTTTCATTTGCACAGCTTTTTTAATAAAAGAGACAGCTTAATACTAAATAAGAGAACTGCTCCATTTAAAGATGAAGTGGTTGCTCATAAAAAAATAAAAAAATAAATTAAAAAAATCATTACAGACCTATTGATTCAGGTTACATTTTCTCCACGAAAATAAAAAGGTCAAAATATGTGTAAACCAGTATGGGTTCACCCTTTATAATGAAAAAGAATCATGCTTATCTTACTAAGTAGTATACATTTCTCTCTCCAAACATGATCTGTCAAATTCTCAAATTTATTGCTGTTGATTAGAAATATTTTTTAACAAACATACAGCTCCATATTCATTCCATATAGGAGATGTACTAAGCCTTGAAGACTGCCATTTACAGGATGTGTTTGAAAAATGACAGGAGCTGATTGGTTGGTAGTTTATCTCTCCATGCCTTAGTACATCTACCCCCTTATGAGATACAAACAGGGAGCAGATTGATAATGCTTAACTCACAATTCACAGGCATACCACCACATGTTTATAACAGGGGCCTAATTCAGAGACTGCGGGACAGGATGCCAGTGGCCAAAATACTGATGCCAGCATCCCAAATGTTGAAATGCTGACAGGGGCAGTGCTGCAAGAATGGCGGTACTGCGTACTGGTAAGAAATTGCATACATCTGTGTATCTGCACGGTGGGGCATATGTGTATCTGGCACTGTGGGGAATGTGTGTATCTGACACTGTGGGGGCATATGTGTATCTGGCACTGTGGGGGTGTATCTGGCACTGTGGGGGTATATGTGTATCTGGCACTGTGGGGGCATATGTGTATCTGGCACTATTGGGATCATGTGTATTTGGCCCCCTATATGTGTATCACACCCCCATTTTAATTGGCCACACCCTATGTGGCATGTGGCCACACCCATTTTTTGCTGCATGTGCCAAAGGCGCGTGCACACAGTATCACTAAGTATTTTTTCTACTTGCACCTCTGGACAGGGGTGAATTTAGTATGCACCCGGGTGTCACCCTCGGAAGGGGTGACATCAGAGTGCCCGCTCTTCTGCATTGACAGGATCCGGGTGCTGCAATGATATTCTCCTGCACCACTCAGCTCTTGTCACTCATGAAGAGCCGGCACACATAGCCCAGTATCCAGGAGCAACCAGCATCTCCGGGGATCATGGACGCCCCTGGAGTGATGGAACGGGGATCCCCATGAGGCCACACCCTTTCATTAGACCATGCTCCCATTTTGGGGAGGTTATGCCTCTGGCGCAGTGGAAGTACTGTAGAGTGTGCACCGGATGTCACCCAATGACACTTCTGATGCTTACCCCTGTCCCCTACCCCCTAACCCCCCTTACCACAGGCTAACCCTAACCTCCCCCTTAGTGCCTAACCCTAATTACCCCTGCCCACATCCTTACCCTAACCCCCCCCCGGTATCAACTAAACCTAACACCCCAGCAATAAACCGAGCGTGGTAGCTATACTTACAATGGTCAGGCTGTCGGAGTTCCGGTGTTGGTATCCTGACCCAATTGTGATTTTGATGGGTGTCGGGTTTCCGGTGTCAGTATTTCAACGGCTGGGATTCTGACAGCTGGGATTTTAACCGCATCCCAATTCAGAGATGTACGTAAACCCAATGGTTTATGTAGAGTACATCTCTGATGATGTGAGATCTGCACATGTGTAGACCTCGTTCTACGAGATCGTTTGCAGTGCCCTGGACAGTGCAGCCTGATTGACAGGATATGGCCATTTGGGGATGGAGAGTCGGTGGTGTTCCAGAAAATGGGTCATCCTGAGTACCCTGATCTGATCTGAAGGTTCATGTGAAGCATTCCTGAGCTTGTAACCTGCAGCTAATGCCATCTGAAGGTGGCATTAGCTCATTGTAGCCTGTAGGCTATATATCCCAAGTTAGAATCAGCTGGACCGTGGATGAGTCTCATTGCCACGCCGAGTGCATAACAGTGATGAGCTCCTTTCAGATTCCCTGTCCTTGCTCCTTAATACATTTGCTTGGTGTAATCACATACTGCAATGTGATCCTGGATGCTAATATCATGCACAAATCATAAACTGAAGTTTTCCTTTAAGTGCTAGTAAACAAATAAATAAATAAATAAACCTATTAGTTTTTACATTATACTACAATGTATCTTTCCAAAAATCATTTGGTGTTTATTTGTTTCTATTTTCCTGTCACCTTTTTCTTAACCTCTGGCAATGTATGCAGAATGAGATAGAGGGATCAGATTAATAGGAATTTAAAAAATAGACCTGGCCTTTGAGGATAGATATGATTATCCTCTAATAAAATGTAAAGACTTGTTAGTGATTCTGAATAAGGCATTTTATATCTAGCATAGAGTCATAACAGATACAGAATAAACTTTAGTACAGCAAACAGCAATTTCCATGGGGCTAAAAGAACCTTAGGAATTGGGAGGCTCCTTTAAATACTGTATTTTGTTTTCAACCTAAAGAAATTAAGTGTACCCCAGGTTGGGCAATACTTTAAATCCAGGAGAAATTAAATACATACAGTATATGATAATGATTCATTATCATATTCAAATTTGTGGGGGCCCCCCAAACAAGTAAACTTGGCACTAAAACATTATTATTAAAATATCTAGTAAGGCACTAGCATAAAACCTCCAACCAAGAAAACAACTTCAGATCAAATTAGAGATATGGGGGAAGGGAGATTTTTTGCTGCGCCTATGTCTATCAATTATCTTAAATGAATTAAAACAGAACTAATGTCTTAAACATGGGATTACAGGTGTCGAATGTGTGTGCGCCTCTATAAGGAGTAGTGTGTTACTCCTATGCTGATGAGCTGGAAAGGAAATGGGAAAAAATAGAAGCGCTCAACACTTTCTGACACTGTATTCCTGGATCAGTTCACAACCAAAGGGTCAAAAAATGTTTTTTGATATTAAAAATAATTTATTATGATACAGTATAAAATACACTATACACAATATATATATCTAACATAAAAACCCTATCCTCACTGAATTGCTACATAAATAATGTTTTGAACTCACATCAATTGCATATGTGTATCAACAGACAATGCCAACTAGGTGACTAGCAGCAGAGTGATTGTAACAACTGTTGCAGTAATGTTACCAAGGCTGTTGTTTGACACTGTTAAAGGTAAAGTGAAACACAGTTGCTAAATGTGAAAAATAAGGTTATTGGATGTAATCATGGGCTCTATAATCAAGAGCAATAGTCTGAAACGTCTCAAAGTTCCAGGAGCCGATGTAGGTGAAAGTAAATTGTTAAATTACCTCTCCAATAGGGCTGAGAGGTCCCGAGCGTCCTCGGGTGAGTCCAGAAAGCCCAAAAAGGATTGCAGATTTGAAAAGCCGTGCTGGCCGAGATCCCGCTGTTTAGACCTGTTTTCCCTGGGCGTGCGCCGCACGCTGCAGTGTGTGGGGAGAAACAGGTGTGCGGCTGCTGTAATGAGAAGCCCGCTGCAGGGATCAGATGCTTGGTGGGGCGCCTCGATCTCCCTGGACTGGCACCGTCCGTTAGAAATGGAGGGGAGAGAGGCTGATGGTTATCCACTGACGCCGCACGGAGCTGAGAGTACGGCTTTGTCCTGTGCTGGAACCAGCACTGTTTGCTCTTGCGGATGATAAACTGGAGCCGTGCGAAGAGTCCCAGAAACTGCAATCAATCAGTGAGGAATAAGGGGGAGGAGTCCTTTGAGACGTTTCAGACTATTGCTCTTGATTATAGAGCCCATGATTACATCCAATAACCTTATTTTTCACATTTAGCAACTGTGTTTCACTTTACCTTTAGCAGTGTCAAACAACAGCCTTGGTAACATTACTGCAACAGTTGTTACAATCACTCTGCTGCTAGTCACCTAGTTGGCATTGTCTGTTGATACACATATGCAATTGATGTGAGTTCAAAACATTATTTATGTAGCAATTCAGTGAGGATAGGGTTTTTATGTTAGATATATATATATTGTGTATAGTGTATTTTATACTGTATCATAATAAATTATTTTTAATATCAAAAAACATTTTTTGACCCTTTGGTTGTGAACTGATCCAGGAATACAGTGTCAGAAAGTGTTGAGCGCTTCTATTTTTTCCCATTTCCAAATTAGAGATATGCATCATTCTCTGTGTTTGGTTTTAGTATTGGTTCTAATTCCATCTTTGAGTTTTGGTTTTTAGAAAACCACCCTCTTGTGATTTGGTAAATTGGTAAAAACAGCTAAATCATGTAACTTGGGCCTGTTTTTGTTTCTACTGTACAGTATTATTAACCTCAATAACATAAACTTCCAGTCATTTTCAATCAATTTTGACCACCTCACAGCTCACAATAGTGTTGAACAATATAGGCCAAAGGCTGGCTGGCTAAACAAATCAACAGCAGCAGCACAAACACACGGCAGTTTCAAAGACTATATCACATCTATGAAACATTGTCACACAGCTGCAGCAGACAGGATGGCAGTTTATATGACCTCATAGAAACCAATAATGTTTTCATTAATCAAGAACTAGATCAGAGGCCCAAGAACAGTAGAGGGAAATGGAGGTGGAGTATGTATGCAGTGGAATGCATGTATTGTAAAGGATTGATTAATTTCAATTATTGATAAAGATGATTGATTGATTGATTGATTGATTGATTAGTTAATTTAGATGATTTTTTTATTCCAAAAATTTAAGATAGGTATAGGCTTATTTGGAGTTTACAGCTATTAACTGCAACTATTATTTGTCTTGGCTACTCTTTCATTGCAACCCCTTGTCAGGAATCCTTGGCTATTAACATTGTATTAATTAATTTAAATGATTAAGAAAATTTAAGATAACTGATTGCAACTAAAGCTCAGCCCTTGTCAGGAATCCTTTGCTATTATAGTAAAATTGTATTTTTTTTTGTTAAAAATGTGTTGCAAATTAGTAATGTATTACACCACTAACCAATAAAAAATGTTTGTCTATGCAAAAAAGACCATCCCCAATGCTCCCCAAGAATACAGCCCATTATGAAAAGAAAAGTGGTGCAAGATGGAATTGTCCTTTGGCCCTCCCACCAACCCACCCTTATGTTGGACATTAAAAAGAACATAATCAGTTTAACAAACTAAGCACTTCAGCGACAAGGATTGATACTTTTGTGGTTGAAGTGCTTGGCTTGTTTGGACCCCCACAAAACAATATTTTGGAAGGAATACCTCTGATTATTAATGAGAAGGTTGATGATGAAGGTGTTGGCAGTGAAGATTGCATGTGCTGGTCCAAACTGCTGATCGTTGATACTGGACTGCTTGTTATTATTTTACAAATTATCATAATTTTGTTAAATAAGTTGCATGAACTCACTGCAAATAACTTAGCAGGAAGAAAGTGCCTTGAAGGTTAACGTCCCTACCTCTACTAACTTTTCCTTCACAAATGGTACCATTGCCTTCAAAAATGTTGTTAGGATTTGGGTAAAAATACTTTCATGCCCAAGAGGTGTCTTTTTTGGTCTTATGTCTGGGCATGACAATGGATTTTATTTTATCACAAGCAAGAACTGCTGCCACTGGTGGCTGAATTCCACAAACAATATACTCATAATCAACATCCTGATTAGTGTCAGATATTACACAAATATCCCCCTCATCCTGTTGCAATTCCACACTCGCCTAGTAAACTTTTATTATGTCACCATATTTACTTGTACTACTCATACCTACATTTGCAGGGGGTGCAGAAATGGCGGAAGGAGGCTTCTCTATGAGTACAATGTCTTTTACACGCACACATAGCTAATGTGGACACTACTACACTCTCCTCAGGGATTTGTGAACACATAGTCTGTTCTTCAGCCTTAGTGCTCTTCTTTTTTTATATATTTTAGGGCGGCACTGATTTGTCTGTTTTAAAGGTGACATCTCTACCTATTTTCTTTACCATTGTGTAATATTTAGATTTCAGGTGCCCTTTCTTAAACTTTGTGTTTCCTGGACCCCTTTAGTAGATGTTGAATTACTATCATGACTGGCCACAGCCACAGCACTAGTACTGAGTTGCTGCCTCTGCTCTTCTATCATCTGATCAATATCGACTCACAGCACTATAAATAACAGTGGCACCTACTAAAAGTTTTTTTAAGTACAGTGCCTGAACAACAATACACATTTTTTTTGATGCTGCAGTAAGTTTGGCACAACTGCAGCAGTAGTGTATGAGGACACATCTGTATTTTATTTTACAAATAAGTTGGATAACAATGATACAATACTGTAGATAATAATAACATACTACATAGGAATATTTAATTGTTTAGTTCATATCTAATAGAACACCAAGAGGACACTACCAAAATAGAAATATTTTTTAAATAATGCAAATTAGTTACCTTAATGTGTCCGTTACATGTCCTTAATTTTATGGAAAAAGTAAACTTTAAATTGTGAATCCGGAATTCTCTTGATTAATACTCTTTTCTTCTTGAGCCACCAATGATATTCTTATGTGGAGATCTGTGAGTCCACTGGGTTCACACCAAGTAAAATCACCCAAAAACGGCCAAATGTCCACTTGTTATTGAAAATCAGAATGTTTTTATTCCAGATAAAGTTAATTAATTACAAATATAAAATTGCTTATATAACAAGGGTTTCATGTTTTTCACCACCACTTTAGAAGAGATGTGACCACTTACAGTCAACACCTTAGGCTGGATGTGTACTCAACATGCTTTGTCCCTTAAAGGGACTTCTTCAGGAGCTTCTTAAGTAAGAAGCTGAGGACCGGAGAGAGATCTGCAGTGGTGGGAAGCAAAAGAGCACTGTGAAGCTCCCCAGTGCAGGCTCGCCCGACAATTCTGGTAGGTGCCCTTGGGTCACCATTGGGCCCAAATTACTGCAAGTCCACCAATAAGCATGCTTAAAGGCTTGAGCCCCTTGACTTAAATAAAGTGACTCTAGGCACTAGGCCCAGGTCACGCCTGCTTTACTATCAGGCAGGCTAAAGGCCTGTGCCCCCTTCATTCGAGAAAGCTGAGTCTGGGCACTAGACACTGATCACTGATAAGGTTTTATTATAAGGCAGTGTGGGAAACTGTGCAGCTCCTACACTTCTATATCTGAAGCAAGCTGGATTAAATCAGCTAACACTGGAGTGCTTGAGAAGATCCAATCACAAAAATATAAATTAAAAGATGAATCAAATAACAAAAGGCATTGATCCACTGCATTCACCACTCCTAGATCAGGGGAGCTTGTGGTATGCGACCACATTGTTTAATTAAAAATAAAAGAGTCTATGCACTCACCATATATATATTATTTCAGTTGTTGCAACATTTTTTAAACTGACCAACTGCATGCCTGGATTCAGACACTTATGTGTTAATGTCTGTATGTTAACAGTCTCATCTATATATAATCTCCACTCTATGGCCCTCATTCCGAGTTGTTCGCTCGGTATTTTTCATCGCATCGCAGTGAAAATCCGCTTAGTACGCATGCGCAATGTTCGCACTGCGACTGCGCCAAGTAACTTTACTATGAAGAAAGTATTTTTACTCACGGCTTTTTCTTCGCTCCGGCGATCGTAATGTGATTGACAGGAAATGGGTGTTACTGGGCGGATACACAGCGTTTCAGGGGCGTGTGGCTGAAAACGCTACCGTTTCCGGAAAAAACGCAGGAGTGGCCGGGGAAACGGTGGGAGTGCCTGGGCGAACGCTGGGTGTGTTTGTGACGTCAACCAGGAACGACAAGCACTGAAATGATCGCACAGGCAGAGTAAGTCTGGAGCTACTCTGAAACTGCTAACTCGTTTGTAATCGCAATATTGCGCGTACGTCGGTCGCAATTTTAAGAAGCTAAGATTCACTCCCAGTAGGCGGCGGCTTAGCGTGTGTAACTCTGCTACATTCGCCTTGCGAGCGAACAACTCGGAATGAGGGCCTATATAATGTACGTTTCCGACGGATCGGAATGACACATCATCCAAGTCGTCCTCTAGTGTTAATGACACCTCCAGTTGTCTGCACATGCAGGCCAATCTAGGGATGTCATTAATGATGCCATGCTGCTGCATGCAGCATGGCCCCCACTACCCCCAGCCCCCCCCCCCCTGCTGTCGTTCATCGCTGCTGGCTTCGACAAGTGAATATAAGACCTCCACCGAGCATAAGACATCCACCAGGCATGTCATTTCTAAAACGCCTACAGCAAGTTGGATCAAATGAGCTAACACTGGTGTGCATGAGAAGATGCAATTGCAAAAATATTGTTTCAATAAAAATAATAGAATCTAAGCACTCTATATATATATATATATATATATATATATACAAACAGAAAGTTCAGCACTCACCATAGCAAGCTCACTTATCCTCACAACATCAATAAATAAATGATGGGGGCTTAGTTAGTGAATTGGCCAATGCATGGAAGCCTGCAAACCGCTCACCAAGGTACCCTACCTTCTTGCAGGTCCTACACTATCACAAAGTCTCAAAAATTAAAACCTGGCAACTGTATCACATATAATATAACTGCACACATGCCCACTAGGTTTAATGTGTATCTGCCAAACATCTTATGGCTTTTAAAGGTACACTAGTCACCTGACAACCTGACTGATAAATTACTAAGGAGCAGCTGACACAGGTTTAGAACAAATGAGATTACGCAGGGGTGCATGAAAAGACCTGTGACCAAATTAATAAGAGTTAACCAAAGATTAACCCTGCAATATACAAACAAATCTAGAAAACCACAGCACTCGCCACCCCAGAAGCGGGGTGCAATGTCTGCACTCACCACTCATAGGGTGGGGTGCATGCAGCCCATGGCCACCAACTCAAATACATACAAACAGAAAGTTCAGCACTCACCATAGCAAGCTCACTTATCCTCACAACATCAATAAATAAATGATGGGGGTTTAGTTAGTGAATTGGCCAATGCATGGAAGCCTGCAAACCGCTCGCCAAGGTACCCCACCTTCATGCAGGTCCTACACTATCACAAAGTCTCAAAAATTAAAACCTGGCAACTTTATTTATTGATGTTGGGAGGATAAGTGAGCTTGCTACGGTGAGTGCTGAACTTTCTGTTTGTATGTATTTGGGCTGGTGGCCATGGGCTGCATGCACCCCACCCTATGAGTGGTGAGTGCAGATATTGCACCCCGCTCCTGGGTGGTTTTCTAGATTTGTTTGTACAGGTTGAGTATCCCTTATCCAAAATGCTTGGGACCAGAGGTATTTTGGATATGGGATTTTTCCGTATTTTGGAACAATTGCATACCATAATGCGATATCATGGTGATGGGACCTAAATCTAAGCACAGAATGCATTTATGTTTCATATACACCTTATGCACACAGCCTGAAGGTCATTTTAGCCAATATTTTTTATAACTTTGTGCATTAAACAAAGTGTGTGTACATTCATGCAATTCATTTATGTTTCATATACACCTTATACACACAGCCTGAAGGTCATTTAATACAATATTTTTAATAACTTTGTGTATTAAACAAAGTTTGTATACATTGAGCCATCAAAAAACAAAGGTTTCACTATCTCACTCTCACTCAAAAAAGTCCGTATTTCGGAATATTCCGTATTTCGGAATATTTGGATATGGGATACTCAACCTGTATGTATATATATTAGAGATGTGCACCGGAAATTTTTCGGGTTTTGTGTTTTGGTTTTGGGTTCGGTTCCGTGGCCGTGTTTTGGGTTCGAACGCGTTTTGGCAAAACCTCACCGAATTTTTTTTGTCGGATTCGGGTGTGTTTTGGATTCGGGTGTTTTTTTCAAAAAACCCTAAAAAACAGCTTAAATCATAGAATTTGGGGGTCATTTTGATCCCAAAGTATTATTAACCTCAATAACCATAATTTCCACTCATTTTCAGTCTATTCTGAACACCTCACACCTCACAATATTATTTTTAGTCCTAAAATTTGCACCGAGGTCGCTGGATGACTAAGCTCAGCGACCCAAGTGGCCGACACAAACACCTGGCCCATCTAGGAGTGGCACTGCAGTGTCACGCAGGATGGCCCTTCCAAAAAACACTCCCCAAACAGCACATGACGCAAAGAAAAAAAGAGGCGCAATGAGGTAGCTGTGTGACTAAGCACAGCGACCCTAGTGGCCGACACAAACACCTGGCCCATCTAGGAGTGGCACTGCAGTGTCAGGCCGGATGGCCCTTCCAAAAAATACTCCCCAAACAGCACATGACGCAAAGAAGAAAAAAAAGAGGCGCAATGAGGTAGCTGTGTGACTAAGATAAGTGACCCTAGTGGCCGACACAAACACCTGGCCCATCTAGGAGTGGCACTGCAGTGTCACGCAGGATGGCCCTTCCAAAAAACACTCCCCAAACAGCACATGACGCAAAGAAAAATGAAAGAAAAAAGAGGTGCAAGATGGAATTGTCCTTGGGCCCTCCCACCCACCCTTATGTTGTATAAACAGGACATGCACACTTTAACCAACCCATCATTTCAGTGACAGGGTCTGCCACACGACTGTGACTGAAATAACGGGTTGGTTTGGACCCCCACCAAAAAAGAAGCAATTAATCTCTCCTTGCACAAACTGGCTCTACAGAGGCAAGATGTCCACCTCATCATCATCCTCCGATTCATCACCGTGTACATCCCCCTCCTCACAGATTATCAATTCGTCCCCACTGGAATCCACCATCACAGCTCCCTGTGTACTTTGTGGAGGCAATTGCTGCTGGTGAATGTCTCCATGGAGGAATTGATTATAATTCATTTTAATGAACATCATCTTCTCCACATTTTCTGGAAGTAACCTCGTACGCCGATTGCTGACAAGGTGAGCGGCGGCACTAAACACTCTTTCGGAGTACACACTTGTGGGAGGGCAACTTAGGTAGAATAAAGCCAGTTTGTGCAAGGGCCTCCAAATTGCCTCTTTTTCCTGCCAGTATACGTACGGACTGTCTGACGTGCCTACTTGGATGCGGTCACTCATATAATCCTCCACCATTCTTTCAATGGTGAGAGAATCATATGCAGTGACAGTAGACATGTCCGTAATCGTGGGTCCTTCAGTCCGGACCAGATGTCAGCATCAGCAGTCGCTCCAGACTGCCCTGCATCACCGCCAGCGGGTGGGCTCGGAATTCTGAGCCTTTTCCTTGCACCCCCAGTTGCGGGAGAATGTGAAGGAGGAGATGTTGACAGGTCGCGTTCCGCTTGACTTGACAATTTTCTCACCAGCAGTTCTTTGAACCCCTGCAGACTTGTGTCTGCCGGAAAGAGAGATACAACGTAGGTTTTAAATCTAGGATCGAGCACGGTGGCCAAAATATAGTGCTCTGATTTCAACAGATTGACCACCCGTGAATCCTTGTTAAGCGAATTAAGGGCTCCATCTTCAAGTCCCACATGCCTAGCGGAATCGCTCTGTGTTAGCTCCTCCTTCAATGTCTCCAGCTTCTTCTGCAAAAGCCTGATGAGGGGAATGACCTGACTCAGACTGGCAGTGTCTGAACTGACTTCACGTGTGGCAAGTTCAAAAGGTTGCAGAACCTTGCACAACGTTGAAATCATTCTCCACTGCGCTTGAGACAGGTGCATTCCACCTCCTATATCGTGGTCAGTTGTATAGGCTTGAATGGCCTTTTGCTGCTCCTCCAACCTCTGAAGCATATAGAGGGTTGAATTCCACCTCGTTACCACTTCTTGCTTCAGATGATGGCAGGGCAGGTTCAGGCGTTTTTGGTGTTGCTCCAGTCTTCTGTACGTGGTGCCTGTACGCCGAAAGTGTCCCGCAATTCTTCTGGCCACAGACAGCATCTCTTGCACGCCCCTGTCGTTTTTTAAATAATTCTGCACCACCAAATTCAAGGTATGTGCAAAACATGGGACGTGCTGGAATTTGCCCAGATTTAATGGACACACAATATTGCTGGCGTTGTCCGATGCCACAAATCCACAGGAGAGTCCAATTGGGGTAAGCCATTCTGCGATGATCTTCCTCAGTTGCCGTAAGAGGTTTTCAGCTGTGTGCGTATTCTGGAAAGCGGTGATACAAAGCGTAGCCTGCCTAGGAAAGAGTTGGCGTTTGCGAGATGCTGCTACTGGTGCCGCCACTGCTGTTCTTGCGGCGGGAGTCAATACATCTACCCAGTGGGCTGTCACAGTCATATAGTCCTGAGTCTGCCCTGCTCCACTTGTCCACATGTCCGTGGTTAAGTGGACATTGGGTACAACTGCATTTTTTAGGACACTGGTGAGTCTTTTTCTGAGGTCTGTGTACATTTTCAGTATCGCCTGCCTAGAGAAATGGAACCTAGATGGTATTTGGTACCGGGGACACAGTACCTCAAACAAGTCTATAGTTGGCTCTGCAGTAATGATGGATACCGGAACCACGTTTCTCACCGCCCAGGATGCCAAGGCCTCAGTTATCCGCTTTGCAGCAGGATGACTGCTGTGATATTTCATTTTCCTCGCAAAGGACTGTTGGACAGTCAATTGCTTGGTGGAAGTAGTAAAAGTGGTCTTACGACTTCCCCTCTGGGATGACCATCGACTCCCAGCAGCAACAACAGCAGCGCCAGCAGCAGTAGGCGTTACACTCAAGGATGCATCGGAGGAATCCCAGGCAGGAGAGGACTCGTCAGAATTGCCAGTGACATGGCCTGCAGGACTATTGGCATTCCTGGGGAAGGAGGAAATTGACACTGAGGGAGTTGGTGGGGTGGTTTGCGTGAGCTTGGTTACAAGAGGAAGGGATTTACTGGTCAGTGGACTGCTTCCGATGTCGCCCAAAGTTTTTGAACTTGTCACTGACTTATGATGAATGCGCTGCAGGTGACGTATAAGGGAGGATGTTCCGAGGTGGTTAACGTCCTTACCCCTACTTATTACAGCTTGACAAAGGCAACACACGGCTTGACACCTGTTGTCCGCATTTCTGTTGAAATACTTCCACACCGAAGAGCTGATTTTTTTGGTATTTTCACCAGACATGTCAATGGCCATATTCCTCCCACGGACAACAGGTGTCTCCCCGTGTGCCTGACTTAAACAAACCACCTCACCATCAGAATCCTCCTTGTCAATTTCCTCCCCAGCGCCAGCAACACCCATATCCTCCTCATCCTGGTGTACTTCAACACTGACATCTTCAATCTGACTATCAGGAACTGGACTGCGGGTGCTCCTTCCAGCACTTGCAGGGGGCGTGCAAATGGTGGAAGGCGCATGCTCTTCACGTCCAGTGTTGGGAAGGTCAGGCATCGCAACCGACACAATTGGACTCTCCTTGTGGATTTGTGATTTAGAAGAACGCACAGTTCTTTGCTGTGCTTTTGCCAGCTTAAGTCTTTTCATTTTTCTAGCGAGAGGCTGAGTGCTTCCATCCTCATGTGAAGCTGAACCACTAGCCATGAACATAGGCCAGGGCCTCAGCCGTTCCTTGCCACTCCGTGTGGTAAATGGCATATTGGCAAGTTTACGCTTCTCCTCCGACGATTTGAATTTAGATTTTTGAGTCCTTTTTTTACTGATATTTTGTGTTTTGGATTTTACATGCTCTGTACTATGACATTGGGCATCGGCCTTGGCAGACGACGTTGATGGAATTTCATCGTCTCGGCCATGACTAGTGGCAGCAGCTTCAGCACGAGGTGGAAGTGGATCTTGATCTTTCCCTATTTTTGGAACCTCAACATTTTTGCTCTCCATATTTTAATAGGCACAACTAAAAGGCACCTCAGGTAAACAATGGAGATGGATGGATACTAGTATACTTATGGATGACGAGTGACTGACGACACAGAGGTAGCTACAGCCGTGGACTACCGTACTGCGTCTGCTAGTATAGAGATGATAATGATATAAAAAATATATATATATATCACTACTGCAGGTATATATAATATAATGACGGACCTGCTGGACACTGTCAGCAGACTCCTAAACTACTAGTATGAAGAAGATAGAAAAAAAACCCCCACCACAGGTAGGTATAAAATTATGGACGAGCACTGACGACACAGAGGTAGCTACAGCCGTGGACTACCGTACTGCGTCTGCTAGTATAGAGATGATAATGATATAAAATATATATATATATATATATATCACTACTGCAGGTATATATAATATAATGACGGACCTGCTGGACACTGTCAGCAGACTCCTAAACTACTAGTATGAAGAAGATAGAAAAAAAAAACCCACCACAGGTAGGTATACAATTATGGACGAGCACTGACGACACAGAGGTAGCTACAGCCGTGGACTACCGTACTGCGTCTGCTAGTATAGAGATGATAATGATATAAAAAATATATATATATCACTACTGCAGGTATATATAATATAATGATGGACCTGCTGGACACTGTCAGCAGACTCCTAAACTACTAGTATGAAGAAGATAGAAAAAAAAACCCCACCACAGGTAGGTATACAATTATGGACGAGCACTGACGACACAGAGGTAGCTACAGCCGTGGACTACCGTACTGCGTCTGCTAGTATAGAGATGATAATGATATAAAAAATATATATATATCACTACTGCAGGTATATATAATATAATGACGGACCTGCTGGACACTGTCAGCAGACTCCTAAACTACTAGTATGAAGAAGATAGAAAAAAAAACCCCACCACAGGTAGGTATACAATTATGGACGAGCACTGACGACACAGAGGTAGCTACAGCCGTGGACTACCGTACTGCGTCTGCTAGTATAGAGATGATAATGATATAAAATATATATATATATCACTACTGCAGGTATATATAATATAATGACGGACCTGCTGGACACTGTCAGCAGACTCCTAAACTACTAGTATGAAGAAGATAGAAAAAAAAAACCCACCACAGGTAGGTATACAATTATGGACGAGCACTGACGACACAGAGGTAGCTACAGCCGTGGACTACCGTACTGCGTCTGCTAGTATAGAGATGATAATGATATAAAAAATATATATATATCACTACTGCAGGTATATATAATATAATGACGCACCTGCTGGACACTGTCAGCAGACTCCTAAACTACTAGTATGAAGAAGATAGAAAAAAAAAACCCACCACAGGTAGGTATACAATTATGGACGAGCACTGACGACACAGAGGTAGCTACAGCCGTGGACTACCGTACTGCGTCTGCTAGTATAGAGATGATAATGATATAAAAAATATATATATATCACTACTGCAGGTATATATAATATAATGATGGACCTGCTGGACACTGTCAGCAGACTCCTAAACTACTAGTATGAAGAAGATAGAAAAAAAAACCCCACCACAGGTAGGTATACAATTATGGACGAGCACTGACGACACAGAGGTAGCTACAGCCGTGGACTACCGTACTGCGTCTGCTAGTATAGAGATGATAATGATATAAAAAATATATATATATCACTACTGCAGGTATATATAATATAATGATGGACCTGCAGGACACTGTCAGCAGACTCCTAAACTACTAGTATGAAGAAGATAGAAAAAAAAAACCCACCACAGGTAGGTATACAATTATGGACGAGCACTGACGACACAGAGGTAGCCACAGCCGTGGACTACCGTACTGCGTCTGCTAATATAGAGATGATAAAGATGATAGAGATGAACAAAAAAAATATAACACTACTGCAGGTAAATATTTATATAATATAATGAATGACGGACCTGCTGGACACTGTCAGCAGAATGCGTTTATAGAATAAAAAAAAAAAAACACCACAGGAGTGTTTAACTTTTTCAGGCAGACAATATACTGGTGGTCACTGGTCAGTCACACTGGCAGCAAAAGTGTGCACTGTACTCCTGCTATAACTGCACCCCAGTCTCCCCCACAATTCAGCTGTGTGAGCAGTGAGCACTCAGCACAGTCAGATATACATAGATGATATTATCATGCAGCACACTGAGGCTGAGCACAGATATGGTATGTGACTGTGTATCGTTTTTTTTCAGGCAGAGAACGGATTATATTAAATAATAAATAAAACTGGTGGTGGTCACTAGTAACTATCAGCAAAACTCTGCACTCTGAGTACTCCTAATGCTCCCCAAAATTACTAAGTTAGTAGTAAATCAACTCAAGTGTCTCTATCTATTCTAACGGAGAGGACGCCAGCCACGTCCTCTCCCTATCAATCTCAATGCACGTGTGAAAATGGCGGCGACGCGCGGCTCCTTATATAGAATCCGAGTCTCGCGATAGAATACGAGCCTCGCGAGAATCCGACAGCGGGATGATGACGTTCGGGCGCGCTCGGGTTAACCGAGCAAGGCGGGAAGATCCGAGTCTGCCTCGGACCCGTGTAAAAAGGCTGAAGTTCGGGGGGGTTCGGATTCCGAGGAACCGAACCCGCTCATCTCTAATATATATATATACATACACACAGTATATACTGTATAATACACATTCCATGCTGTATTCTCTATACTCTTTAAGCAAATGTTAGTTTCAACATTTGTTAAACTGACCAACTGCATGCCTGGATTCAGACACTTATGTGTTAAGGTTTGTGTTTTTAACAGCCTCTTCTTTCACTATTTCAGCTATGTAATCTCCCCCTCTTCATTGTTTCTTCTCTTGTTTAACCACTAAAAAGGTCAGGAGAGAAAGGTCTCTTTACTGTGTTTTTACTGTTTTAAGTGAAAGCGATTTGAGATGCAGTGTGCAATTACCCTTTCCGTAAATTGCTTATATGTTCTGATATTCTTGTTTTCAATTTTCTTGTTGTGATGCCAATATATTGTAAGCCACAGGGGTTTGGGAGACTGCATATGACCCCCTCTGTGTTACAAGACAGTTTATCAGTTACTCTGAATGATTGCTGCGTATCCAAAATACTGTATACATATATATACTTTATAATCCTATCTCTCTTTATCTATCTATCTATCTATCTATCTATCTATCTATCTATCTATCTATCTATTTATCTATCTTAATAAATGCAGAGGCCACTCACCAATCTTTATTAACAAGCAATTTTACTTATCATATCAGCAGATGCACTTATGCAGACATTCCCTTTACATTAACAGTACAATACTTCTCTTTCTGCAGTATAACTCCAGTGCTATTTAAGTATTGTTTTCATTCTGATATAAACTATTTTACCCTTATGTATGAGTGTAATGTGTAGTGCCACAATTTCGTACTTTACTACAATCCAGGAGTATGGAGATGTCAGGAGCATACATCCACTTTATGTCATTTGCTCTGTCAGCAGTAGTTCCATTTGTCCCATGTGGTGTACTATTTTATATTTCTTTGCATACTTATCCGCAGCATGTATTAGATGAACATTCCCTACAGGTTAGTCCAGGGTTCAGATTAATTTTGGAATGAGCTGTATACAAAATAAATATCATCAAGGACATTGGTATAAAGTTTTTTCCTAGGTTTGTGTAACTGTATTTTCCAGTCCCTGGCTGACATACAATTAATGGTTTTCAAGCCTTGCTGCTTCCACAAACTCATGTAATGTACAGTATATCTGGACTTCTGCTTTCACAAAGCCTTGTAATGTACTGTAACCAGTATCTGTTCTTGACACATCACCTTTTGACTCAATACCCAGTGTTATCAGGAAGAACACTAGAGAAGGGATGATTAAAGTCTATATATGTGTAATGTCATTGAAGTTAATAATCATGTACTGTACCTCCTTGATACTGGGCCAAGATGGGCTCATATACAGCCACTTACAGTTCTTTGGGCATACAAATGTTACCTCAAGAATAAGGTGATCTTATCCAGGTGTTACCTGTAGCTGCGTGTAGCAGTATGATCCAATATGATGCTGGTTCCTCGATCATTGCTGAGATGGCCAATACACATACTTTCCAATATTGGCAAGTTTCTCTCCAGGAGAGGGAGGTCCAAGTGGCTGGGTTGAGGGTGTGGTGTGACAAATCACTTTATCATAGACCTACCCCCATCGATATTTGGTTGCGATTTCCAGCAAAATATTGCTATGGGGAAGACCATGATGACACTATTCATATCAAAAGTTCCCTTTCCCTACCCATTTTAGCTAAAATGTTCTGTGCTGTGGGAGATTTGTCCACTTTCCCAGAGGTCAGGTGACTCTCCCCCGGAAAATTCTGGGAAAGTGGGCAAGTTATGCCAAGAAGCTTTGTGATACTTTGACTTTGCTTTGTGTGGTACAGCAGGTGTTCATTGCTGTATTGTGCTACAGCACAATGATTATTGAACATTGTAAACCTCAGATGACAACATATTTGTATGGAGCACTTAGTTACAGATGTAGCTCAATGTACTTAGGTGCATACGTTCCTAGGCACGGTGCATGTGCCCAAGTGTCCATGCAGCAGCCTGGATGAGTGTGGCTACATCTGTATCTCAGATAAGTACTTTTTTGATTGCTACATGCACTATATTACCAATGATTCTGGTGAAGGTATAAATCAAGTCTTTAATTTCCTTTATCTTTCTAGTGTTTAACGTCTCGCTCATGCCCTATACCTGATTGCCTGATTGTAGCAAAGCAATGTCTTAATTGCACAATGGAAGATGTTGCAAAATGGTCGGTGTGCAAATCACTACAGGACTCTCGAAAGCTGCAGAAGTGTGACTTTACTAGCTGCAGTCATGCTGAACGCTGGCTGCAGAGGGACTTCCTGAATAACAAGTGGATGACAGTGATGCAACTTTAAACATTAAAGCAACACAGCATTGATCTGCATCCCCCCTTTCAAACATAAAGAAACAATAATAGTTGTCTGTGTGTAAAACAGTGTAACAGGTATGCAGAGACAGTGTGGCACAAAGAGTAAACATAGGCATTCATTCAGTACTGGTTATTAATTTGCTAAATTTGCAGAGTCCTCAGTGCGCATGCTTGGGCATTAACAATGTGACTGCTTACCGGAAGGATGCGATCACATACCGGAAGGATGCTATCACAATGTGATTGACAGGCGGCAGGCATTCGGGGGAAGCAACGCGCCATTGGCGGGGAGTAGTCCATGAATTGCAGCCATTTTCAGGGTGGCCCAATGATGTCGCCTGCATTTCCTGCGCAGGAAACATGTCAGCGGTTCACTTGAATGCACAGCCAGGCTGTATATGCAGGGGGGCTACCACTAATTGCCAAGTTTGGCAATGCGATCGCGACTGACATGCTAAGCAGCCTTGTCCTGTTCTTGGTGGACCCCAGCATGTGATTGTAAGTAGTAGCAGTTTTGCTTTTTTAGCAAAACTTATTTGGACCTGAATGAGGTCTAATCTGGAAAATGGGAGATTAAGTAAAATACTGTAGACCTCAAATTTTAGATTAGGCCTGGAAAATCTCCCAGACCTGGTGACAAAGAAAGGGGATAGTGGTGCACCTGAATAGGCTCACTATTGGGCAAAGCCATGAGATTGCCCTGTACCCCAACAGGAGCTTCTTCAGGTAACTCACTGTTCTTTATGATGTGTGTTCTGACACCCTCAGTCAGAGTCAGGTGAGGTGAAGGTGTTGACTCACACACCCCTAGGAGGTGACGTCTGTTGCACTCATGCAAGGCACCATCAAATTGATGGCCCTGTTAAAAAGATCCCTGCACAGTCCAGATTCTATCAAACCTGCAGACAGTCTGTTTCTAAGACAATGGCCTTAAGCAATGGTATGTTGCATTATAAGGGGCTTTGAGCTGAAACCTGTGCACCTTCACAGAAGGCATTGAGCAGGAGAAAGAGGTCTATCTTGTGGAGTATTTCTCAAATTGAGAAATGCCATAAACATTCCAGACCCATTCAAATAACATTTATCTATAAGGTGCTTCACAGAATGTACTGCCCTTAAAACTGATGAGTTTGTTATGCTGCAGGCAGACAGCACCAAGACCATGCTGTGAAGCATCAGCAGAGATCAGAGAGCTGACACTCACTGAAGCAAATGTAGTACCCCGGAAGGTGTTTTGTCAATGTGGAGAAATGTGTTTTAGATAGCATGCCTAGTTTTGTGGTACATCCCTTTGTTCGGCTTTGTGAAACATTTGCCACTGCAGTAAACTGGGCTTCAGGACTTCAAGGAGTTCATGCAACCAGGGATCTGTGTGTGCTCACAGCTAAAGGGCACTGACTTGACAGGGTGTGTGGAGCCAGGAAGAGGAGGAGGGGTTGAAAGCCATGTGCTGAGAGAAGTGAAAGCAAGAGAGAGGTATGCAAGTACCTGGAGGACAGAGTCCCAGGGTTTAGAGAAAAGAAGCTGCTCAGTGAGTGAGCTAAGCTAAGCCGTACTACAGAGAGGAGGTGAGATACCAGGAGCAGACTTTTCAAACCCCCAGCCCTGCAAAGTTGATCTGCACAGCATGGCTGCTATTGGGAGAAGCCTGTAGCAAAGACACTTCCTCCAGGAAACTACAATAATCTGGCATCCCAGGGAGCAGGAGCCTGCATAGAGACTGAGTGCTTGAGATTCGGAGGAGACTTATCACAAGTAAGCGAGACTTATGCTCAATGTTTGGGTCATGTACCTTATTCACCGTTTATAGCACAGAGTGTTCCAGTCAGTCATCCAGACTCCTTAGCAGCTACAAGCTCCCATATTGACTGCTGCATTACCATTCCCTTATCCCAAAGTACAGGGGTTGGAACAGAGACTGTGTATAAAGACCTGTCACTGATCTGAAACAGAACATACTTTAACTGCTCTAGAGAAGTATTACTCAAAGACTGAGAACTTTGTTTGCTCTGCTAAGTAGTAGTACTGAGAGAAGTGTTGCCGGCTGCAATTTACTACAAGCATAAACTTTGCTCACTGTAGTACTCAGGGGAAAAAGTAAGGGAGCAGCGCCATCTAGCGATTCTATCTGGAAATGATTATCTGTAAGAAATACACATCCAGTATGCCCTCAGTTGGTCTGCTGAACTTACCGTGAAAAGGCTATGCAAAAACAGGGGTACTTCCGGTAATCCCGAAGTTAACAAGCTATATAGTCCTCCTACCTGCCTGTCCTGCCCATGCGACAATATATAACGCACTTAAAACAGTGAGACATTACCGCCAAAACCACTTCACCCCAAGGACTCATTGGTGACACAGCCACTTAAACCCTAACAGCACCACTAACATAGTTGAATGTAAACTATTACCTTACCGAGTGGAACAAAACCCTATTCACAGGTTAATATGTTTTGAGAAGTACTTCTTTTGAGACACTTTGAGTTATACGGGTACCCAATAGTTGTATGCAGGTTTATCTGAAAGTCTATGAGCATGTAGAAATACATTATCTGTACTTGAAGAGACGCAAATACTTGAAAACGTATTGTTATGTTGGTATATTTGAACATATTGTTGATGTTCATTCACGCTCTTTGAAATGAACTCTTCTTGTAGCTTCATAAACTGTGACATTGACCATGTGCATATGTTTATGTTTTGTTTAATCTTGATTATTCTATTTGCGGAGAATAAAAAGTTGTGAAGCCAAATTCGGTGTTCTCCTGTTCCTGAGGTCAAATTGCTTTCCTTACATCCACCGTGGTCATGAGCCGATAAAGAAAGGTAACCTACAGTGTCTATATACCAGATTCCATCCAAGTCCTTAGCCCTCGCTTCAGGTGCAACACAATGACACCTAATGCTGTTATGAGATTTAACTCTGCTATCACTTTTTCCTTTATGGTGAAAGGCACACATCTGGGAGCACATACTGTGGGAGGGACAGACTTGTTTAAACACATATGTGGGAGTTGTATAATATTTTTATTTTAAACATCAAATTCTTTAAGAAAGAAACAAAAACACTAATACCAGCTCACACAGCGTCCTTCACCATGGATTCTCACCACTGATGGCACCGCAATGCCTAGTCACTCCTGCACTTCAGAAGTACATCCACTCTCTGACCGTCTGTGCAGATCTCTCCCTAAAGGGAACGTCAGAATCCCAACACCTGTCAGAATGCCAGAATCCCAACAGGGTCAGGAGACCGATGCCGGATTCCTGACAGCTGGTGGGTTGGGTTGGGGGGGAGTAGGTTTAGGTGCCACCTGGGGGGGTTAGGGTTAAGCTGTGTGTGGGGGGGGGGGTAAGGGTTAGGCACCATCGGGGAGAGGTTAGGTTTAGACTCTAAGGGGGAGGTTAGGGTTAGGCTGTGGGAAGGGAGGGTTAGGTTTAGGGGGTAGAGGAGAGGGGGGAACATATATCCCCTGTGTCAGAGTTTCAAATATCAGGATGCTGGCATTGGTATTCTGATCGCTGCATCCCATCTGCCAGGAATTCATACTGAACCCTGCAGGACAAGCTGCTAGGGAGGTTAGGGTTAGGCACCAGGTAGAGGGTTAGCGGTGGGGATTAGAGTTAGGGATAATGGAAGAACACTCACCGTATCCGCTTTTCTGACAGATGTTAGGACCATGTCAACATTCTTATGTAGATGATATAATTGTCGACGTATCATACTTCCTAAGTCATTGAAAATTTAAGTAAAAATAAACACTGTCCTTACTCAAGTCATTGAAAATTGAAGCAAAAATAATCACTGTCCTTAAAAAGCCTTTTATTTCATTACAGAACTATAAATATATATTATAAATATATATAACATAAAAATACATAGTGTCCTCTTCAATTAGACACATGGCCCAGTATTTACTAAGAAGTTTGTCCGATTTGTGTTTTTTTTTCTAAGTCCCAATCCGGGAATTCACTAAGCACAAATCTCGGCAGTGTTTGGACTATTCGTAATGGTTTGAATGACAACGTTCACAAATACGAATGAATAGACCATCGGTCAAACGCGGCTGTTATTACATAGAATACGGGAATTCACTATTCATTCGTAATTGGGTGTTAGTCTCTGAGTGCTCAAATGCGGTCGTATTTTTTTGCGATTCGTTAAAAAAAGCGGCAAAAAAATAGACCTGCTTTTTTCAGTCGTGTTTACATGTGTTGCAAATAAAAAATCACTCACACCTGAATTAGGATGCCTATAAAAGGATGTTAGGCCTGTTTCAATACACCTACACTCAGAAATGGCAGCAGGACTGTGGGCCAGTGATCTTTTGTGTGCTGTGGGATTCCTCAGACTCAGACATCAGCCTGTAAGTAACCAGGGCCAAGAAACTGAACATGGTCAGCAGGTTGTACAGGTTCCGCGGAGGCTGCGCAGGCCTCGTTTTTAAAGGGGGCGTTTAAACTTGAACGCATTGTCCGATGATAAGGTCATACAGATGTTCCGTCTAAATCGTAACAACATTTTCCATCTTTATGACCTTGTCAAACTGGGCCTAGACCCTGAGACAGCACGCTCTCACTCTGTCTCAGGCCTGCACAAACTCCTGGCTGTGTTGCACTTTCTGGCTACTGGCAGCTTTCAGGCTGTGTCTGGGGATGTCATAGGAATCTCACAGCCCTCATTTTCCAAAATCTTAACACAGGTGATGTATACCTAACTACCTCTTCTGTTTTGTGTTTGTTTTAATTTCTCGGTGGCCAGTTCTGTCCTAAAATCTCATGTTTATTGTTCTTTAAAAGATACACACAGGTGTTGGCTGTTTGCAGCCCCACATCGAGGCCTCAATCTGCTTCCCTACCCAGGAGTCTCAGTGGCATGCCGTCAGGGTAGATTTCTATGAGCTGGCTGGCATTCCCAATGTGCTTGGAGCCATAGATTGCACACACATTCAGCTGAGACCACCTAGGGGCAGGCAGCACATATATACAAACCGCCATTTCGAACACTCCACAAATGTGCAGGTGGTTTGTGATGCAAATCTCAAAATAATGAGTGTTGTTGCTGGTTACCCTGGGGGCTGCCATGACTCCTTCATCCTCAGTCAGTCATCCCTCTTTCATAAGTTTGAGGACGGACAAATGCCAGATGGATGGCTGATGGGTATGTAATTTGATATGTGTAGGCCTGCGTATACTTTGTCCAAATACAGGTGCAGATGTATTAACCTGTAGAAGGCATAAGGAAGTGAGAAACCAGTGATCTGTGCAAGGTGATAAAGGCACCAGCCAATCAGCTCCAATATGTAAATGAACATTTAGGAACAGATTGTCTGCTGCCTTTATTACCTTGCACATATCACTGGTTTTTCACTTCATTATGCCTTCTACAGGTTAATACATCTGCCCCACAGTGTGTTACTTATGTGTTGCTGTATCTTAACATGAATCACGTTACTATATCTGTCTTTTAGGTGATGGAGGATATGGCTGTTTCTCTTGGCTTCTAACTCCATTGTCCCGACCTGATACCCCTGCTGAACTCAATTACAATCATGCACATAAGTCCACGCGGAATGTGATAGAAAGATGTTTTGGTGTGCTGAAATCTAGGTTTCGGTGTCTGGATAAGTCTGGTGGCCTTTTGTTGTATAGTCCCTCCAAGGTGACTCAAATTGTGTTCTGCTGCTGCTTTCTTCATAACATGTGTTTGCAACAACATCTGCCACATGTTGAGGAGGAGGAGGAGGAGGAGGAGGAGGAAGAAAGCAGCCAGCAAGCAGAGGAATTAGAGACATCTGGTGATACTTGGAGTACAGATGTAGGGAGGCAGGTTAGGCAAGAGATCATCAATCGCTATTTCTAAGGTAATTTTGGTTTGCTTATTTCATTTGTTGTGTAATCATAAATAGATAGGTTTTTTTTCCCAAAACCAATACTCAGAATGTGTCTGTCTCCTTGACACATACAAACATACCCTCGCTTTATGAAAAACAAATGTCGCATGTGTATTGTGTGTATTTTTATTCTCAAAACAACAGATTATGAGTGGCATGCATTAAGTCTGGATAAGTGTTCGTAAACTTGCACTGCTAATTTCTTACAAGCCCACATAATCCATTTAGTATTTCACTTTATTATTGTGTGTAACGTCCTAATGCACAGGTTCACAAACTCGGCCCTCAGGATCACACACAGTGCATGTTTTTCACGTAACCCAGTAGAAGCACAGGTGTATGAATTACTCACAGACATATGTTAAAACTAAGAAAAGAGAAACTACAGACAGCGCTTGCAGATTTCTTATTAAAATAAATGTATTAATTAATTTTTATCTCAATGATAAATTTCCACTAATGTTATTATAGTACCAAAACTAAAAAAATCTTTCCCTTGCCTTAACAACAAATTTGCATGTAAAATTACTAAAACCACATTAATACTTCATATTACATATAATAAAACATTCAATGCTCTGCTCCTTACATCAATTTAGCTAACCCTTTTAGTGCTGAAAAGATACAGTAGTTTCAATGGATAATGTTGCATTTAGTTGTTACAAAGTTTACAGCAGCTGAGTCCGTGGTTAGGTTACTTATTTCCACTCAGTTCTATGCTGAATCCTTTCTTTAGTAGTTGTGATCTTAAGCTGGATATTTATGACACTAAGTGAGATATACTATAGGTGAAAGGGATTGCATTTAATCACACACAGTCCGTGTAAAATCCAGTAGTTTTTTTCTTCCTTCTTTCTCCCCCTCCTCACTTTAAAGTGACACTGATCCAGTTAGCAATAGTTTAAACATGCGAAAGGTCAATCAGCACCAGAGCCGGGAGTACTACAGAATCATTAACCTGAGGCGGAGTGGTAATCAAAATCTAACATGGCCATGTTTTGTAAAAATTGTGACTTTATCTATTAACCTCACTGCTCCAAAAAGCTATGCATGTTTAAACTATTGCTAACTGGATCAGTGTCACTTTAAAGTGAGGAGGGGGAGAAAGAAGGAAGAAAAAAACTACTGGATTTTACACGGACTGTGTGATTAAATGCAATCCCTTTCACCTATAGTATATCTCACTTAGTGTCATAAATATCCAGCTTAAGATCACAACTACTAAAGAAAGGATTCAGCAGAGAACTGAGTGGAAATAAGTAACCTAACCACAGACTCAGCTGCTGTAAACTTTGTAACAACTAAATGCAACATTATCCATTGAAACTACTGTATCTTTTCAGCACTAAAAGGGTTAGCTAAATTGATGTAAGGAGCAGAGCATTTAATGTTTTATTATATGTAATATGAAGTATTAATGTGGTTTTAGTAATTTTACATGCCAATTTGTTGTTAAGGCAAGGGAAAGATTTTTTTAGTTTTGGTACTATAATAACATTAGTGGAAATTTATCATTGAGATAAAAATTAATTAATAAATTTATTTTAATAAGAAATCTGCAAGCGCTGTCTGTAGTTTCTCTTTTCTTAGTTTTCTCTTATATCTGAAGAGGGTTGGGAAGTCCCTCTGTGTATAGTGAGCTGCATGCAGATTTGGGACATATACATGTTGTTAATTAAACAACTTTAATTATATTGGCGCCAGGGGAGCTACTTTAGTGTAGTTGTTTTTTTACATATGTTAAAAGGTTCACAGGTGGAGCTAATTATGTCACTTGTGATTCTGTGAGGAGACCTGCAAAACATGCACTGTGTGGGTTCCTGAGGGCCGAGTTTGAGAACCTGTGTTCCCAAAAAACACTCCTCAACATATAATATGTTAGCCTTGAGGAATACATGTGTCCCTATGTGTGGTGCACCATCATATTTAAGACACACAAACTTACCGTAATCAGGAATAATTTATTTCCTAATGTTTGATGCTGTAAACTTGATGATGTGTAAGTAAATACACAGTTTGCCACACATATACATTATTATACACATTCTTTGATTTTTGTAGTAAAAGTACATATTTGTTTGTTTCAGCATCATGTGTAAAAACATTCTTACTAATTTTTAACACACACAAACATGTCCCAGCAATACTGACATTCATTTTGACAATGTTTTTAAAACAAAACAAAGCCAACATATTACAAGCTTTTTACGCAACTCAATTGTGTTCTTCTTGTAATGTTCTAGAGAGAAGAAAGCTAAAATATGTATCAATCACATTGTAATTTGGATTGTCTGCAGGAAAAGAGAATGATTGGAATCTAGAAAGAGTAATGATTAGAAAAAAATCAAGTGGTCAAGTTTACTTCCTGCTAACATGTATGTGTGGCTCCATCAACATTTCCCTCCTCCAATACAAAAAAAAAATGGTAAAGAACAAATGTGCATACAAATTTTATGTTTTTGTTTGTACCACTTATAATTAATGATGTTGAAAAAAGTGTCAAGGAGCTAAGTGTTATATATTTTTTGCCAAAAATACACTTACTAACTATTTTGAGTTACTTATCACAAATGTCTAACTTGTATTTTTTTTTTTTCAAATTTTTTTTGGTGGCTGCTTGTCCTGCCCTTTGCCTTTAGCACTGTCATGTTGTCGTGCTCTGGTGGAGCGTCTTGGTGGTGATGAGACTGGCGTGATATTTGAAGTAGTCGTACCAGAACTGCTGCTTGTTTGTGGTGCATGCATCTGAGTGTTTCATTCAGGTTAGTGAGGGTGGCATTGAGTTCACGTGTAGCAGCATTTTGATTGTCTACTATTTGGAAAAAACTTTCATTAATCTTTTGATTGTTTTGAAAAATGCTCATATAACTTTGCTGTTGTCTGTGCTGTTCTTCCATTATGTGCTGTAAGTTGCCCATGACCTGTGTAATGTCTGTATGCATGAGTTCCATGGTATTGCCTATTCTGGTTGTTTGTTCATTTTGTCTACTCAGATTTCTTGATATTCTTCTGAGGTGAGATGGTAGGCTTGCAAACATTTGTGTCTGCTTACGCAGGCAATCTTCATTAGTGGCCTGCTGTCTAGCCCAAATGGACCAAAACACCTGATCAGGGCCTTGTGTTCCTGGTGTTGTTGGGCTGTGTTGTGGTGGTGGTGTGCTTTGCTGTGGTGGTGTACTCACAGGTGCTGGGGGGCTCATTCCTTGCATTAATGGCTGCATTTCTAAGATGTTTGTCTCCTCCATGTCACTGTGTTGCTGTTGTTGCGGAGGGATGCTGTTCCCAGGACTAGAAGCTGAAATGTTAAACAAATCTCCGTTAGCTATCCATATGTTTGAGAAATGTAAACAAATCACTACACATGGAACACATGTCAATCACTGTTGCTTTCAACTATTCTGCCTAGCAACATCATTACTCATAGCTTAAATACATATATATGCCTGCTTGTGGCAAATGTGTCTGGTTACTTAATTGTGAAAGCAAACACTTTAGTTTTATTGTAGCTCACACATACTGCACCATAAAAACACATTGGAATACATAATGTGTTACCTTATAGCTTTGTTCAAACACACATAGTAATGTTTTTATATGTATTTTGCAATGTTACCTCAAACACACATGTGAAATTTGGAAAAACAACCTTACTTTTTTTCAATAAAACCAACATGCTTTTTTGTTGCAGCATCTTACACACAATGTCATACTGTATGGCTCAAGTGGACATACATATCTTTACTGGATGTGGACAAGGCCATTTAGCTTGGATTCCATTTCAGCTTTTACTTACTGCGGTAAGTATTTAAGTTTTTGATGTGTTTTGACTTAATGCGGTTTTAAAATATTTTGATTATGTTCTGAAATTTTTCACATTTATTTCAGTTCGATACTTACAATCAAGATGAGGGGAGTGTTGATGAAGTCTTGGAGGTGTGTCCAAAATTTGGAGTGGGGGGACAGAACATACGGATGATAATCTTCGTGGCGGGGTAGCCTGCTGTGTTTGGGCCGGGACATACGACCTTGCTTTCTTTTTTAGGCCACAGGTTTTTTGTGGTGATGTCTTACAGAAGTGCCACTTCTGCTGCTCCATACTTCTTTTGATGGACCTTTTAATGAAAGTGCAATTTTGTTATGGCCATTCCTTTACAAGCATACCCTATACTACAATGGTCACTTTACCTGCTTCCGCAGCGTCATCATCATCAGATGTGATAGGAACAAAGATATATTTAGCCAAGCGCTCATTCACTCCAAATCTACGTGCTGCCAGCAAATTAAGGCTACTCAACCTTAGAAATCAGAAAAAGAGAAAATAAAAATATTTTGCAGCGCACATAGATTCGGCAAAAATGTTTTTATTAAGACTTTATATATAATTATTTATCAATGCTTGCCAAATTCAAATATATTCTAAAAGTTCAAAACAACCACCGGCCGGTATAATTGAATCTCTATTGTTATATTTAAAAAGGACAAAAAATAAAACAGAACACTTTGCACAGCCTATATCGATTTTTCCATTAATATACTGAATTCTATTCACTGAATAGAATTCAGTATATTAATGGAAAAATCGATATAGGCTGTGCAAAGTGTTCTGTTTTATTTTTTGTCCTTTTTAAATATAACAATAGAGATTCAATTATACCGGCCGGTGGTTGTTTTGAACTTTTAGAATATATTTGAATTTGGCAAGCATTGATAAATAATTATATATAAAGTCTTAATAAAAACATTTTTGCCGAATCTATGTGCGCTGCAAAATATTTTTATTTTCTCTTTTTCAGATGTGATAGGAGTTACTGGCCGACGAGTAGTACTGCTTTTTTCTAACACTGTTTAAAATTAATAAAAAACATTTTTTCAATCTATTGTGTATACATCCACCCATTCTGCTTATAAACATTTATTCTTTTAGAAATGCTTGGTTTTTATTTATAAAAAACATAAGGACCGGAAATACAAAAATAAAAAGCAAAAAAATGAAAACATTGACCAAAACACATATGCACTATGGCAACATCAACACAGGAAAACATGTACAGGACACTGACATAGGCTACAAGTTAAAGAAAACAAAAACAAAAAAACACACATCTTCATTTTGTATTGAAAGGATAAATATTACAGATGCAATATATAAATTGCTCTGTGATGTGGCACTCCAAAGACACATTACCACTATATGAGCCAAAACAAAATGTAGCAATTTAAAAAAAAATTACACTGCAGTGTGGTGTCACGGTACAAATACAAGCAAAAAAATAACAAAACAATAGTTTTATTTTAATTAATAATTAACATTATCTAATAATGACATTACACATGTAAGTGGTTTCAAAACCACTTTCCAGTACTCCAGCCTCTAACATGACAACCACTGTTTTTAAAACATTGCACATGGATCACTTAAATATAAAACATAGTCACAATTTTTAATTAAAAAATGGCCAAAAGGAAAACATTATTGCAGGACAATTCAGAGACACACCAAGTCCAAACTAAACATGCAAAATATCTGTCAGAAAAACACATGACATACAATAAAGTAAGATGTTACATTGGCTTTTGTATAAAACATTAACCAAAACAATGTATTTGCTGACACACACTTGAAGATGGGAGTAATATGCAACGTCACATGACGCACATTTAAAAAAAATAAAAAAATAAATCATAGAATGTAAATGCAAATACACATGCTCACCATTCTTCCTGGGCCTATCTTAATCCCGGTCATGGGTTGCAGAGACAACTTCTGGAGGTATAACATTCCGCATGGGCTCCTCATACTCCAGACATCTTGCAATATAGGGCTGCCCACCACCGGTTTTCCGAGCCGACTTGGCCTCCTTGGCCATTTTGGACTTGACACGTCGCTTTATGTCATAGTACCGTTTGCGGCACGTGTCCTCCGTCCGCTTGACCACCCCCTCACTATTGACAGCAGCAACAACTTTCGCCCACAACACCGTCTTCCTCCGTGTTGGCACCTTGGCGGACTCAGGGCCAAATAGCTGCCTCTGATACTTCATCAGCTCACGCACCAATGCCACATTTTCAGCAAAACTAAACTTTACATTCCGCCCAGTCTTAGTAGTGGTGCGTGGCTGCGGAGCACTCTGACTGTCACTATCACTTGAGGCTGCTGCAGCAACCTCACCCACCTCCTCCACCTCACTAACCTCACTAACACTCACCTCCTCCACCTGACCAACCTCCTCCCCCTCACTCACACCCTCCACCTCACCCACCTCTGAGTCACACATAATTGTGTGTCTAAACAGTTAACACAGGAAGAAAAAAAAACAAACAACACACTTCTCCACTACCACTACCACTACACAACTCACACACACACACACACACACACACACACACACACACACACACACACACACACAAACACTGACAAGGAACTATAAAGAAAAATAACTTGGACTAAATATGAGACAAAACCACAAAATACAAGACAACAAGAATGACAAGATGACTTTCAAACACAATACCACACTCAGAAATCGCTACCAACACTCCTCACCAAACCACAAATTCACCTACCTCCACAGCACAACCTCCCTCCTCCTCACCACTAACTAAACCCACGAGGTGCGGACGGTTTGGGACGTATTTATATAGTTGCGCACAGACACTCCTACCATCTGAAACACAACCAATCACGAACAGGGATGAAAATCGAAACTGAAAGTGAAAATGCGGCCGCGGGGAAAAAAAACCCTGCCGCGTTTAACTTAGGAAAAAAAAAAAGCAAATACAACAAAAACACGTACGCAAACGACAATGACGGCCGTAAATGTGCCAAAAAAAAACGACTGCCATCGACATCGGTAAACACGACAACCATAAAGTCGACTAACTTTGCGTATATGGATTCAAAAAGTTGCATGAAAATGCACCCGATACAAAACGAGTTTAAACACTACACAAACCGACTCAAACACGAATATTAGTAAATATTGGCCATGTAGTCCAAAAATTGCTTAATGCAGGTCAAAAATTCACATTGTAAGATTTTATTTATTTAGAAATCTGTGTTAACACTGGTCTCAATGGCAGTAAACACTGGTTTTACTTCACAGCCCCTGACTAGGTAAAAAGTTGAGAACAAATCTTTATTAAAAGGTAAAAATGTCAGGACTTATGGTACACTTCTTATGATTAATCATGCAATTGGAAGCATGCAAATAGCATATTTTTCAAGGTGATTTTCTGTAAAAAGATCAAACATGGGTATAACTATGTGGGGAATGTTATTTAGGGTATTGTATTGATGAGTTGTTGAATGTTTAAATTGGAGTTAATGTGTTTTCTTGATTTTCTTGAAACTTGCTTAAAAACAATTAATAATCACACTGAAGAAATTTTTCAGTAGCCCAAAATATTTGGTGAAAAATACCCCAAAACACTATTTTACTGCCATTTTTACAGTTAATAAAAAAAGGTAAAAATCAGCCATTTGACACATTTTAAGAGACTTTGCTTATGGCCACTAATAACCTTCTCTACTGTTGCTCAATATTATTTGCCACATTTCTGTGGTTCAGAGTGATTTCCCCGCTTTTTCATCCACTTTCTCCCAGGTTGCACACTGTAGAATTATTGCAAAGCACATTTAATAACTGAATAGCCAAGGTTGTGGGAGCATGCATGCTTAAAATAGCTTGTCGTATGCGCATTAAGTTAATCAGCAGTAACATTTTAGCTTAACAAAGGTAATTTAATTCCTTCTCATAGTTTGTTAAACTGAATTTTTTTTAATATAACTTAAAACATAATTTTTTTTATAGAATTTGTACAAGATGTATACCAAAATAACACCTAGCTTAGGACCTCATTCAGTATCAGTAACAGTTTTTGCTAAATTGCAAAAACTGCTATGAAAATATCTCAAGGCCGTCCAGCATGAGAAGCGCCACTCAGCGATGTAATCGCAATCTAATTGCATTCACATTGTAATTATATTGCGATTGCAGCAATAACGGTCAATCACTGCCTATGCAGCCTGGCTGTGAAGGCAGGCGCACCACCGACATCTTTACCCTCATAGCAGGTAAACAGTCTGGACACATCTGCGTTGTCTGGACCATTCTCCTCTAATGCGTGTCACCACCCCTTGATGGCCATCGCTGTCAATTACATAGCGATTGCATCCATTCCATGGCCAAAAAGTGTCCATCTGCGATTTTCACAAAATTACGATCAGTACTGAATGAGGGCCTTAATGACATAGGGGTTTATTTACTAAGCCTTGGATGGAGATAAAGTACCAGCCAACCAGCTCCTCTTTATCTCCATCCAAGGCTTAGTAGATAGACCCCATAAATACTGTATATAGGTTCCCGCCACTAAACACTTAAAAACGTGGTCAATTTAATTCTGAAGGTTTGGGTTTCAGTGTTTGAGCTAGTGGATTAACAATTTCATAGTGGTAAAAATGTGGTCCTATAAAATGTCATAGCTTATTGTACTAAAATCCCATCGTTTTCTGTTTTTTATTTAATATATTAGCAATCCTATATATACCACCCCTCCATACCCCTAAGAGGACACATACTCAGGGGCGTATTTAGAGAGAAGGAGGCCCATGTGCAGTCTCTGTCCGGGCCCCCTTCTCTCTTGCTGGCAGTGTAGACTGTGTGAGTGCTTGTAGACTCTACTGGCCATTTTCCTGACTATTTCCCTTCTGCGCATGTGCAAAATGCCAGAACACCAGCCGCCGTGCCATTTTCACAGTGATTTTACAGCGCTGCTGTGATTTTACAGTGATGTAATCTAGGACTCCAGAGAAATAATTACTGAAGAAATGGGTGCAATATGTGCTGTGTGGGCCCCCTTGGACCCAAGGGGCCTGTGTGGTCCTTACCCAGTGTATCCATTATTGATACGCCACTGTGCATACTTAATAATTGTTTATTACAGACTATTTTGACTATTTATTTTTTATTTTTGCTTGTGTAATATTTTGCTGGCATTTCATTCACAGTACTGGAAATGTGTATGTTATTGAAATACATGTGTCACATTACAGCTTTTGATACTAATGAAGAATGACATCTCAAATATGTGTTTGCACAATTCCTATTTTGCATATAGTGTTTTATTTATTTTCTGCTCTTTTGCAGAAGTGAGAATAAAATCACATAGCTATAAAATATTCTGCAATGATTCAGGTGGAAAGTGAAAAATACATATTTTAAGAAGACAATTTTAAATGTGTCAAAACGTGTAAAACTGAATGCAGTTAGGGACCATTAGTTACTGAAGAATGCAAACATTCAATATAGCAGTAAGACAGTAACATAGACAAGAAAAATGAATGACACTAATATTTTTTATTTGTTATTCAAAAAGACTACTAATCTTCTTTCACACTGTGCATTGTGCTTGATATTTTGCATTAGAGACTATAAACCGTAAAGTCTAAAATACAAACGTTACTTTAGAACAATGAAGGTTAATCCGCACAATATTACTTACAGTATATTGATTATTCCACTCTTCTATGGCCAATTGTAGTATGTGCCACTATTGTAAAGACCTAAATATTTGAGGGATTAAGTTGCTTAGTTACTTACAGTAGTTACAGAGCCGGCCCTAAGCATAGGCAAACTAGGCAAATGCCTAGGGCATTTGGAATGTCTAGGGGCACAAGCAGATTCTGCTGATTAAAATGATATGCAGCATGCCTATATTCTGTGTGTGACTGCGAGTGTATCTGCATACAATATGCTACGGTACAGTGTATTCCTGGAAATCACTGTAATGTAGCATTTCATATGCAGATACAGCCACAGTCGCACACAAAATATAGGTATGCTAATTATAATTTTAATCAGCAGAAGCTGCCTGTGCATCCTAGTCACATAGCAATGAAAATAAGATGCATTTTCGGAAAAAAAAGGCGCCCAACGTTAGCAGAGTTGGAGAGAAGCTGGATGGCATATTGAGGCAAGATGTATGAGGACACATCTGTATCCAAGCAGAGGCAGAGGTCACAGAGTTAGCGGCCATGTGAGTGCTGTGTGTGGGTAGGTTCATTGGGGGTCATTCCGAGTTGTTCGCTCGCTAGCTGTTAGGGTCTCCTGCTCTGTGCTGCCACGTCATCATGGCAACCGGTTGACAAGTGCTAGCGGAGTAACCTGAGCATAGCTGATACTCCGGTTCGGGTCTTTTGCTGTGCAGTGGTTACAGGCTCTGTGCACGGCAGGGGATCCGGTGCTGGTTTTTGTGCTCACAGTCTGTGAGGTCTGAGTGGGGCGTGGACAGCACCTGCTATATAAACCCTCTTCTCAGGTTAGGCAGATGCTGCTGAATCTTTGTTGGTTAGTCAGTTCCTGAAAGCTAGCTAGTACTGTGTAAACTTTGTATTTGTTTGCTGCTTACTGCAAATAGGCCTTGGAATTTGGTATTACACTCTGCCAATCCAGACCTAGCAGTAAGACTGGAGTCAGTCGTTTAACCTGCTGGGGTTCTTTTGCTACTCTGTGAACCTAGCAGGTTTGCGGCTGTATTCTCAGACTTGCCTGCCAAAATCCTTTCTCACTGTGCAAGGTGTTCAGGTGTCAGTTTAGTGGCAGTAAGCTGAACCAGTGCACTGCAAGTGAAGACTAGGATTGTGGAGACTCTCCTTGTGTCTATTATTCCATCTCTGACCAAGGAGTTTACTGCCACACCCGTTGGTAACCCTTTAGGGTTTTGCTGTTGCCCTTAGCAACAGCATTTCGAGTTCTCTACGTATTAAATCACAACATCTCGCTTCTTTCCATCTGAGCATCCCTAATACTAGGGAGACACCCAGTTTCTTAGCCTTTGGGCTTCTCTGTTCACTTTGTGTTTATTTTGTTACCCTATCACCTTCTGTGTATGTAATGTCATATTCCCCAGTCTGTCTGTGAGTTCATTTGTTTTGCATCCCTCTCCGTTCAGACACCAGTACATTCCTGCTGGCACTGGTGTGCATAACATATTCAGCAGCCTAATACTCCTGTTGAAATTTTGTGGGAATATGGAGCATACCCCTCAAAATACTTTGCAACAGGTGGTTGATCAGGTGCAGGTCCTGACTCGACAATTTAATGATTTGTCCATTAAAATGCACACCTCGCAGGCCGCTGGCGGAGCTCCCGCAGCAGCAGTACCTTCAGGGGTTAAGGAGCCGAAAGTAAATCTCCCGGATCGTTTTTCTGGAGATCGCTCGCAGTTCTTTTGTTTCAAGGAGAGCTGCAACCTATATTTCCAGCTTAGGCCTCAGTCTTCTGGGTCGGAGATTCAGCGGGTGGGCATAGTGATTTCCTTGCTACAAGGAGACCCACAGGTCTGGGCATATGGGTTGCAGCCTGACTGTCCGTCGCTTAAAAGTGTTGATGCTTTTTTTACGGCACTGGGCATGTTGTATGATGACCCTGACAAGACGGCCTCAGCCGAGGCTCAGATTTCGATCCTTAAGCAACGGCGAAGGCCAGTTGAGGTTTATTGTACGGAGTTTCGGAGGTTGGCCCATGATACCCAGTGGAATGACCCAGCCCAGAGACACCAGTACCGAAGAGGTCTTTCTAACCAGTTAAAAGACCAACTGGTACAATATCCCTTGCCTGATAGCTTGGATCAGCTCATGCAGTTATCCATTCGGGTGGATAGACGGCTGAGAGAGCGCAGGCTTGAAAGGAAGACCGAGGTTTCCTTCTTTCCCAAGGGAACCTCAGACTCTGAGGAATTTTCCTAGGAGCCTATGCAGATTGGGGCTACCCGCCTCTCCTCGCGTGAGAAGACGCGGAGGAGACAGCAGGGGTTATGTTTGTACTGTGGGAATAAAGATCATGTGGTAGTATCATGCCCAGAAAAGCCGGAAAACTTCAGGGCCTGAGGGTGATGGGAAATATCCTGTCAGGCCAGAAGTCAGAATTTCCCAAGAAGACTTTTATCATTCCGGTGACCTTGAAGATCCTCGGTCAAACTGTCAAGACTGAGGCCTTTGTGGACAGTGGGGCCGACGGGGTTTTTATGGACCGCCAATTTGCCCTGAAACACTCTGTTCCCTTAGTACCCTTGGCATCGGAAATTGAGATTTGTGGGTTAAACGGGGAACCATTATCCCAGGGTAAAATTACCTCTTGCACTAGCCAGATTTCTTTGTTTATTGGAGCCACACACTCTGAAAAACTGTCCTTTTATGTGACTGTCTGTACTTTTGCCCCATTGGTGTTGGGGTTACCCTGGTTAAAGGCCCACAATCCTCAATTTGACTGGGTCTCTGGGGAGATTCTTAGTTGGGGTACTGATTGTTTCAGGAGTTGCTTGAGCCTTCCAGTCAGGCTTTCGCAGCTAAATTTGCCAGGATTGCCAGGATGTCATGCAGATTTTGCGGACGTGTTCTCCAAAAGAGTTGCAGAGGTACTACCTCCCCATCGCCCCTATGACTGTGCCATTAATTTGTTGCCGAATGCTAAGCTTCCCAAGAGCAGGTTGTACTCCCTGTCACGTCCTGAGACTCAGGCTATGGCAGAGTACATTCAGGAGAACTTGGCTAAGGGATTTATCAGACCTTCACAGTCTCCAGTTGGGTCAGGGTTCTTCTTCGTGGGTAAAAAGGACGGTTCGTTGCGACCCTGCATCGACTTCAGGGAATTGAATCGTATCACGATTAAAAACTCATACCCACTGCCTCTCATTTCGGTCTTGTTTGACTAGCTTCGTACGGCCACCATTTTTTTTAAGATTGACCTACGCGGTGCGTAAAATCTAATCAGAATAAGAGAGGGGGATGAATGGAAGACTGCCTTTAATACCCACTCGGGGCATTATGAATATTTGGTGATGCCTTTTGGGCTCTGTAATGCCCCGGCAGTCTTCCAGGACTTCATGAACGATGTGCTCAGGGAATATTTGGATAGATTCTTAGTTGTATACTTAGATGACATCCTAATCTTCTCCCATTCCCTGGAGGAACATCGGAAGCATGTACGCTTAGTCCTCCAGAAACTCAGAGACCACCGGCTTGGGGCGAAGCTGGAGAAGTGCAAATTTGAAGTTCAGCAAATCGCATTTCTAGGATATATTATCTCTCCAGAAGGTTTCCAAATGGAGGGTTCCAAGGTACAGGCAGTCCTGGATTGGGTGCAGCCCACTAGTTTGAAGGCGCTTCAGCGTTTTCTGGGCTTTGCGAATTTTTATAGACGATTTATCGCTGGATTTTCGTCTATAGTGGCGCCCTTGGTGGCACTCACTAAGAAAGGGGTGGATGTTGCTCACTGGTCTTGTGAGGCCAAAGCGGCTTTTGCCCGTCTCAAAAGGGCATTTGTCTCGGCCAAGGTGCTGCGACACCCAGATCCAGAGCGTCCTTTTGTGGTGGAGGTGGATGCCTCTGAGATGGGTATTGGGGCAGTGCTCTCTCAGATGGGGGTGTCTGATAATCGCCTTCATCCCTGTGCTTACTTTTCCCGTAAATTTTCGCCTGCCGAGATGAATTATGACGTGGGTAACCGGGAATTGTTGGCTATTAAGGATGCACTCGAGGAGTGGAGACACTGGCTTGAGGGGGCTAAGTTTGTGGTCTCAATTCTCACCGACCATAAGAATTTGGCATATTTAGAGTCAGCGAAGCGCCTCAATGCCAGGCAGGCACGATGGGCTTTGTTTTTTGCTCGCTTTAATTTTTTGATAACATATCGCCCTGGGTCAAAAAACATCAAGGCTGACGCGCTCTCGCTGAGTTTTGCTCCAATCCAGGAGACCACCGAGGAGCCATTGCCCATTGTGTCCCCATCATGTATTAAAGTGGGCATTACCCAGGACCTCTTGTCATTAGTCCTAAGAGCACAGGAGCAGGCTTCTCCAGACCTTCCGGTAGGTCTTTTGTTTGTGCCTCCTAGGTTAAGACAGCGAGTGTTCTTGGAATTCCATGCCAAGAAGTCGGCAGGTCACCCGGGTATTGCCAGAACTCGGGAGTTGCTATCTAGGGCGGTGTGGTGGCCCTCGGTGGCTAGGGATGTGGATCAGTGGGTTCGGGCATGTGACATCTGTGCCCGAAATAAGACTCCTAGAGGGGTTCCTGTTGGCCCATTACATCCACTCTCTATTCCATCTAAGTCATGGACCCACATTTCAATGGATTTTGTGGTGGACTTGCCCAAATCCTCGGGGATGACAGCCATCTGGGTTGTCGTTGACAGGTTTTCGAAGATGGCGCACTTCGTTCCATTGGTTGGGCTGCCATCGGCCAGACGCCTGTCTGAATTATTTATGCTGCATGTTGTGCGCCTCCAAGGGTTGCAACTTGATGTGGTCTCTGACCGCGGATCCCAGTTTGTGGCCAAATTCTGGAGGGCATTTTGTTCCGATCTCCAGATTTCTGTCAGCTTGTCGTCAGGCTACCATCCGCAGTCTAATGGGCAGACTGAAAGGGTGAACCAGTCCTTGGAGCAGTTCCTCAGGTGTTATGTCTCCAAGTGTCAGACTGACTGGGTTGCTCATCTGTCCATGGCGGAGTTTGCCTATAACAACGCGGCTCACTCTGCTACAGGGATCTCTCCCTTCCTTTGTGTGTATGGGCATCATCCTAAGGCCAATTCTTTTGACCCCCTGGACTCCACGCCTGGTGGTTCCTCTGTGGTTTTGGTCCTTAGAGGTATTTGGAGGAAAGTGAAGAAAGCCCTTGTGTCTGTGTCATTAGTGACCAAAAGGGTTTTTGATAAGCGGAAGAGACCCTGCAGCTTCAAATTAGGAGACTTCGTCTGGTTGTCTACCAAGAATTTGAAGTTGAGACAGCCATCTCATAAGTTAGGCCCCCGGTTCATCGGTCCTTATAAGATCACTAGGGTTATCAATCCGGTGGCATTTCAGTTAGATCTACCCCATTCTTTGGGTATCAATAAAACATTTCATTGTTCCCTTTTAAAACGGGCGATTAGTAATCCTTCTTCCAGTGGAAGACCTTCCCCTCTTCTGATACGTGGCCAGAGGGAGTTTGTTGTTGAAAGGATTCTTGACTCCAAGATGGTTCGGGGTCGGCTGTCAATTTTGGTGCACTGGAAGGGGTATGGCCCGGAGGAGCGGTCGTGGGTGCGCAGTTGTGATCTTCATGCCCCCAGACTGTTACGCTCTTTCTTCTCGCAGTTCCCCGATAAACCCGGTGGTAGGGGTTCCTTGACCCCTCGTCAGAGGGGGGGTACTGTTAAGGTCTCCTGCTCTGTGCTGCCACGTCGTCATGGCAACCGGGAGACAAGTGCTAGCGGAGTAACCTGAGCGTAGCTGATACTCCGGTTCGGGTCTTTTGCTGTGCAGTGGTTACAGGCTCTGTGCACGGCAGGGGATCCAGTGCTGGTTTTTGTGCTCACAGTCTGTGAGGTCTGAGTGGGGCGTGGACAGCACCTGCTATATAAACCCTCTTCTCAGGTTAGGCAGATGCTGCTGAATCTTTGTTGGTTAGTCAGTTCCTGAAAGCTAGCTAGTACTGTGTAAACTTTGTATTTGTTTGTTGCTTACTGCAAATAGGCCTTGGAATTTGGTATTACACTCTGCCAATCCAGACCTAGCAGTAAGACTGGAGTCAGTCGTTTAACCTGCTGGGGTTCTTTTGCTACTCTGTGAACCTAGCAGGTTTGCGGCTGTATTCTCAGACTTGCCTGCCAAAATCCTTTCTCACTGTGCAAGGTGTTCAGGTGTCAGTTTAGTGGCAGTAAGCTGAACCAGTGCACTGCAAGTGAAGACTAGGATTGTGGAGACTCTCCTTGTGTCTATTATTCCATCTCTGACCAAGGAGTTTACTGCCACACCCGTTGGTAACCCTTTAGGGTTTTGCTGTTGCCCTTAGCAACAGCATTTCGGGTTCTCTACGTATTAAATCACAACATCTCGCTTCTTTCCATCTGAGCATTCCTAATACTAGGGAGACACCCAGTTTCTTAGCCTTTGGGCTTCTCTGTTCACTTTGTGTTTATTTTGTTACCCTATCACCTTCTGTGTATGTAATGTCATATTCCCCATTCTGTCTGTGAGTTCATTTGTTTTGCATCCCTCTCCGTTCAGACACCAGTACATTCCGGCTGGCACTGGTGTGCATAACACTAGCAGATTTTAGCAGCATTGCACACGCTAGGCCGCTGCCCTCTGGGAGTGTATCTTAGCTTAGCAGAATTGCGAATGAAAGATTTGCAGAATTGCGAATAGAAAATTCTTAGCAGTTTCTGAGTAGTTCGAGACTTACTCCTACACTGCGATCAGCTCAGCCCGTTTCATTCCTGGTTTGACGTCACAAACACGCCCTGCGTTCGGCCAGCCACTCCCCCGTTTCTCCAGACACTCCCGCGTTTTATCCTGGCACGCCTGCGTTTTTCCGCACACTCCCAGAAAACGGTCAGTTTCTGCCCAGAAACACCCACTTCCTGTCAATCACACTCCAATCACTTCAACGATGGAAATTCTTCGTTCGGACATGAGTAAATCTACTAAGTTTTGTGCTAAAATACTTAGCGCATGCGCACTGCGTACCATGCGCATGCGCAGCTTCGCCTTAATCGCTCCGTTGCGAAAATCGGCAACGAGCGAGCAACTCGGAATGACCCCCATTGTGCAATAGTGTTTGGAATATGTGTAAGGGGCATTATGTGTGTCATGTGTATAAATGTATTAATACTGTGCGGCATATGTGTAAGGGACATTATGTGTATAAGAGCATTAATAAAGGTTGGCATAATGTGTAAGACATGTTATGTTTATAAGGACATTAATTATGTGTGTCATATGTGTAAGGGGCATTACTGTGGTATTTTGTGTATAAAGGCATTACTAATGTGTGGCATTATGTGTATAAGATGCTCTACTGTGTGGCTTAATGTATAGAAAGGGCACTACTGTGTGGTCTAATGTGAATAAAAAGCAATATTGTGTGGTGTAATGTGAATAAGGATCAATTCAGTGTGATGTGAATAAGGGTAACTGCTGTGATTAGTACTGTATATAAGGTAAAGTGGTACTACTGTGTGATGTAATGTGAATAAGGGACACTATTGTATGATATAATGTAAATAAAGTTGTACTACTGTGCAGTGTAATTTGAATTGGTGGTGCTATTGTATGGACCACCTCTCTAGAGGGAATACTGGACATCTGTCGAAATCTCAACCGCTGTCAAGATTTCGGCATCAGTATTTCGACTGCCGGGATCCCGGCAGTCAGGAAATTAACTGCATACCATCAGCCAGCACCCTAGGGCTGGGTAATACCAATCAGAGCACTAGAGTGGCTACTGTGCTAGTCAAGTGATCCCAGTGTAATGGGATTAGGGTCACTTGTACACCACCGTACAGTACTAACATCAAATAATAAGTAATACATAAAATGTTTTCAGAAGGGTTCTAAACATTTTGTTGGGAAATAAAAACTATCTAGAATCCCCTCTACCACTTCATTGGAAATAAGAATCTTCCACCGCAATGTAGGCCAGCGAAACTGTAAGGGATAGTAACCATTCGCTATGGGAAACCCCAGTAGAATGACAGTTTACGGCATACAGTTGCTTGTGATTGGCTGAGGGGTGTACACTTGCTCATGCCATATCAGTTCAGTCATTCTATGGCAGATGCTCATACTTCTATCATTTACTGTAAAAAAAAATTCTTACATTTAGGTTGATGCAGAGTTATTTGTATAATGTAAATTGTGTTTACCCTACGCATGGCTGGAAAGTGTGTGCAAGCATATGCGCAAGTGCATATTTTCATGATTATGCCATTTATTCCGTTGGCACCTGGATAGGAAGGGTGGGTCACCACTACAGATGTGTGCTGGACCATTTTTGATGGTTTTGGATTTGTTATCTGGCTTTGGATTTGCCAAACCGCCGTGACTGGTTTTGGATTTGGATTTGCATTTTTTTTTAAATTGACAAAAAAGCTAAAATAATTTGGGGGTTTTCCCCCCTAGAGTACTATTAACCTCAATAACATTCATTTCCAGTCATTTCCACTCAATGTTGACCACCTTACAGCTCAAAATATTGTTCACCAACATAGGTCAAAGGCTGGCTGGCTAAACTGTGGTATACAGTGTGGGTTAGATACAGTGTGGGTTGGATACAGGGCAGATTGGAATAATGTGGTATACACTGCGGGTCGGATACAGTGTGGGTCAGATACAGTTCAGGTTGAATACAGTGTGGGTTGGATACATTGCTGGTTGGATACAGTGCTGGTCGTATACAGATCCTGGATACACTACTGGTCAGATACAGTGCGGGTCGAATACAGTGCAGGTCGAATACAGTGCGGGACAGATTCAGTGTGGAGTACAGTGTGGATTGGATTCAGTGTAGGTCAGATACAGTGTAGGTCTTATACAGGGTTGGTCAGATACAATGTGGGTTGGAGACAGTGCAGGTCGTATACAGTATGGGATAAATTCATGGTTGGATCCAGTACGGGATGGAAAGAGTGCGGGATACAGTGTAGGTCGGATACAGTGCAGGGTGGATACAGTGTAGGGCGTATACACCAATTATGCATTTACTGTAACACAGGATGCTGGTGGTGTCCTCAGTGCAGGGGTGTCAGCAGTGTGGGCAGTGTCTTCTAAGTGGGGTAACTGGCAGTGTTGATACTGCTGGGGTGCTGGCGGTGTCGGCAGTAATAATGGTGTCCTCAGTGCAGGGGTGCTGGCAGTATCAGAGTGCTGGTAGTTTCCTTAGTGTGGAGTTGCCATTGGTGTCAGTAGTGCTGGCTGTGTCAGCAGTACAGAGTTGTCAAGGGTGTCCTCACTGCACGGGAGCCAGAAGTGACTACAGTGATGGCAGTGCCCTCATTGTGGGAATGCCGGCAGTGTCGGTACTGCTGGGGTCCTGGCTGTGTTGGCAGTGCAGGAGTGATTGGCTGTGTCCTCAGTGTGGGGGTGCCGGTATTGTGGGGGTATTAGCTGACTCAGTAGTGTGGAGGTGCTGGCTGTGTTGTCATTACAGGAGTACCGGCGGTATTCTCAGTGCAGGGGTGCCAGCAGTGCTGGAGTGCGGCGTTGCAAGCCCTACCATTACTCAAGGTATGCGGCTGAGTAAGGTGCCATGCTTAGGAGGGCACTGCAGTCTGAGTTAACCCTTCAGCAGTAAGACATGGCCCCCCCACCTGCCTCAGACACTGGTGCACAGCACCATGTGTTCCCCTTACCACATGTGTCTGCCAGTGACGTGCGGTGGGGTGAGGCAGAGCCTTTCCTGTTATACGTACATTTGTGCCATAGTTTTTACTGTATAAAGTATATGAAAAACACAAAGAATATGTTAGAAATATCTTCATTGCATTATATTACATTAATTACATTAATCATTTTTATAGCCAAATCTCTGGAGCAAAAAGTCTATGGCAGGTGAGGCAGTGCCTCACCTGCCAATCTTTTCCGTACATCTCTGATCAAAACTCAGCAAATTTCCAGGAGTTTATAATGCTGCACCTGTGTATAATGTCCACATGCACCATTTGGCTCATATATTGCATGTAAATCTGGCTCTGGTGCTAGACAGTGCCTCCTGAGCCATTTAGCTCACCACACGTCCCTGGTGTCTGCTGCTGTCCCTGAGGCCGGTCGGGTCATGTCATATGTGCATGACAGACAGACATTCGGGTGTGCTGTAGGGCTAGACCTCTTTAAGTAAGAGGCAGTCACTGATGAGGTAACAGAGTTGTGGGGCGAGGCAGTTATTTTAAATTGGGAAGTACCACTGACAGAGTGGCCCACTGGTGCTGATTATCATGGCTGCAGCCATATATAATTTACATTTTGGCTCTGTGTGTGTATATATATTTGACCCAGACTGCCATCAGGTCCCCACAGCCCCTGCACCCCTGTCATGTCAGTGAACAAGGAAAAAGTGAGAAAGGGAACCTAACAGGCAGTGATCGCACTTAAGTGTATTAGCATGTATTAGCATGACAACAAGAGTATTTTCTCTAGATACTAAGCAGGTTCAACATAAAGTGCTCTGTGGTAAGACAATGTCCCATTCAGTTACTGTAATGCTGCTCCTTGGTTCCAGGACAACTGCATCCTAGAAGCTAGTGTAATACTGGTATAGGGTCAGTGTAGAGTAGTGCAATGCAAAAGTTAGGTGTGTGAAGCACCACTCTAGTTAAACAGACATATATATATGTACTAATCCCACCTAGTTTGGTGTTGGTTCCACCTTCAGTAGTTGATTTGGTGCCGCCCACGAGAAGGCACTTCCTGAAATGTTTGACTTTTTGTTCCAAATCCACCCCTGGTAAGAGCAGTAGACTTTCTATAGCAGTGCAGTACAGTGTGGAGCATGAGACTGTTTATAACAGCACAGAACAGTGTGAGGAGTACAGTAGTAGACTGGAGGACTTCCATGGCTGATAGTACTGTGAATGGGGTCCTCTTTATGGCAGAGAAGTGCAGCAGATGAGATCTTTCCAACTATAGAGAAGAGCAGTAGATGCGACCCTTCCTATTTCTGGGATATGCAGTACACAAGATCCTATCTATAGCTGAGATATACAGTTGATGGGGTCCTTCCTATGGCAGATAAATGTGCCCCATAGTGCTATAACCTTATCAGTCTAACTGTATGATATCATTTATTCTACATTGGAGGGGCGCCTAAATCTATATTCGCTTACCAAAAAAATTAGGCTCGGGCCAGCCCTGATTGCATGCTTGCCGGCAGTGTGGGGGTGTTGGCAGTGCGGGCAGCAACGTTGGCAGTATGGGCGGCTGTGTCATTAGTGCGGTGGGGGCCGCCATTAAATTCTATGGGGACTGGCTGATGTGCTGAGTGCCGTGACATACAGGTATCTCAGCTAATCAGCGATCAGCCCATTAATTTCAATGGGTCTTTTGAAATTGGCGTCCGAGGCAAATCCACAAGATCTGACAGCAGGATCTTGTGGTTTCGCCTTGGATTACCTCGGATCGTGAAAGTTCAAAATGGTTTGGATTTCTTAAAATCCAAACCACTCATCTCTAGTCACCGCAGGGTATTTCTACAGTACTGTAGAGTACCATGAGGGTGTGTTTGCCTGAGAAAGATGTATTATTTGCAGGTGGCCTCTATGGGATAAATAGCAGATGATGACGTTGACGGTAACCAGCACAAGTAAACTGCTTGTGTTTAGATGTTAATATTCAACAGATGCAGAGTTGTGCTTTTGTTATTGCTTGGGTATATGGTATGCTTTTCAGTGCATATTTAATCAAAACTTTACACAGGGTGGGGAGATGTCTCTGCTGTATTACAGAGTTTTCAGCAGTTTTATTGATGTCTCATAGCAAAATCATCTGTTGCCAATAAAACCAATTAGCAAAAAAAGTTTGACTTAAGAGTATATGCCCTTTGCCTGGCAAAAAACAAGAATATATGCTATTGGTACTGACTAGCACACATCTAGATGCTGCTTTGCATTTGTTTTATTTGAAGCAAATGCTGTGCAGCAGCCATTCTCTCCATACTTAAGTGAAGGGACTCATTTCTTATTTTGCTACATTAGCATAGGGTTAGGCTGTAGGGGGTGGAGTGTTAGGTTTAGGATGCGGAAGTGGGGATATGATTAGGCACCACTGGGGAAGCTTAGGGTTAGGCTTCGGGCAGGGGGAAGGTTAGGTTTAGGCTGCAGGAAGGGGTGTTGGGGCTAGGCACCACTGGGGAGGGTTAGGGCAGGGGGAAGGTTAGGTTTAGGCTGCAGGAAGGGGGGTTGGGGCTAGGAACCACTGGGGAGGGTTAGGGTTAGGCTGCAGGGGGCAGGGTTAGGTTTAGGCTGCTGTAAAGGAGGGTTAGGGTTAGGGGGCCATTGCGGGAAAGTAAGTATACTTACCTTCCTCATGCCGGGATCACACTGTTGGAATGCCCCGGCCAATATAACAAATATTCTTTATAAAGCGCTATATGCGTGCGCTATATAAATAACTGGTAATAAATAAATAAAAGAATAAAAAAAGGAAACAGTACTTTGCATTCTATATTGGGATGCATTCACATCTTAAAATGCTGTAGTAGAGAATAGATTGTTGAACAACAACTCATTTAATTAGTTAATGATTACAAAATGGCGATCTGAAGTACAAAAATTATGATCAATCTGACAAGAGGGAATTGGATCAATAAAAGCAACTGACATGAATAGACCACAGGTGACTGTTAAAATGGTGTCATAAATGACTTTCTCTATAAATCCATAAAAACTTTAGTTTTTCTTTCCGTTTTTTTTTTACAATACAAGCATGCATAGAATGTGCTTAACATGTAACAATTATTTCCAGCGACAAACTGTAGTCAGACCACAAAAAGATATTCTAGCACTTATTGTTGCCTATTCATTGTTTTTCTTTATTTCTTTTTTTTTTTTTTAGCAAGAGAATATGTAAACTGAAAAGATTGCAAGTGGCACAGGCACTGGGCAAGTATATTGCTACCAGGTAAGACAAGTACATCTGTTATTTTGTGACAGCAACTCCTCTGGGAGGGAATTACACAATATAACATAACAGTTATAATACGTTTTATGGATTCTGTTCTCCAAGGAATAAAGTCAGTACAAAACTGAAACAGCTTACAGTATATAACTCATGCCTTTCTTTTTTTTAATTAGAATCAAGGTACTGTAAGATAATATGTACAGTAATACAGAAAGTGTGCGGACACAGATTAGGAAGATAACTTGACTTATCTCACTACATTGTACAAGTAAAGTATTCATCCTCATACTTGGAAAAAAGAAGAAAACTCACAAAAAGAAATGAAATTGATACATTTTAATAGCCAACTATAAAGAAACTAGAAATTATGATAAACATTTGATTTCTGGCGGGCTGGACCGGGGGGCACCAGTAGGTAGTGTCCTTGTGGTCCAGGTGTGATACGGCCATGATCTGACTGTCATTTTTGGCACTTGCAGCTCGCATAATCACGATGGCAATAAAGGGCTACAGAAGCCGTGTAGGTCAAAAGTTAGTAACAGAGAATAGCCTGTGAGTGATGCGGCACATATTACAGTGTAGAGTGGACTACTTGTGTGTTGCTGTATGGCCAAAGGGGGTTTCTATAATGGGTGCAGTGTGTGCCCCTGATTTGCGCATGCGGACTGGAAATGTCCCTGGGAACAAGGCGCAGGTGCCATGTTCCCGGAGACCTGCTCATGTGCAGTAGACGCTGGCATTATGCAGTGCCAACACAATGCGTACTTCAGCTAGTGACCATGTTAATCGGTCATCTCCAGTGCCGCCAACGCCCTCACATTCAAGCCCACCCCCAGATAAAATAATAAAAATAGCACAAATGGGAGACTCATTCTTAATAAGAGTCTCCAAAATTTATTACAATTAATACAAATATGAATAACTTATATGAGTCTATGACCCTATGGGAGCCTCTGTCAATAGGAGGCTCCCATATACACAGGGTCATGAATGTAAAGTTCGTCCCCAGCTGCACCCTGTAAGGAAGTGAAAAAAAAAACCAAACAGGGTAAGAGCAGATGGAAAGAAGAATAACCCTGTTAATAGAAATAAAACATAAGAGACAAGAGAGAGATAAAATCAGAAAAAAAGAGCAAAAAAATAAATCCAGGTAATTGTATGTCTACTGTTGTGTTACAATATATAATTTTGTATTCTATTTTCTTTTGCTGTTGAAAAAAAAAAAGTTGGTAAGGAGTTCCTGTATGCATGAATTCCCCCTAACACCAGTTGTATGTTTCACTGTATGTACAGTGGGGCTGATTCAGACGTGGGCACTAATTTCTCCACCACTGCATCTTTATGCAGCACCAGTGCTAAATTATGCAACAGCTACAGGAGGCGTCATAAATAAAAAGATGCCCACTGCTGACTTCTGTGATCCGCTGCTGCATCCAAAGCGCCTGATCAACTGCGTGACCATCAGACATCTGAGTAACCCTCAGGTTACTCAGGATGTTCTGCAAAATCAAGCTGCAGGCCCCAGTAAGCACTGGCTTTGGCATTTTCAAAAAAGGGGGTTGAGGTAGAATACTGCGCGGTATAGACTGTAGCTCGCCTGGGGGTGGTCACAGGGCTCCCCTGTTGGGCCCAAGTCAGAAACAGATGCGTACAAGAAAGGGAGACCACTCCTATTTGGCGCTAGTCAGCTTACATCCACATGAGATACTGTGATATAGCCAAAACTTAATAAAAATAAGGCATGTGTCAAGTGTAGTAAAAACAAGCTAAAGTTTTAATTTAAACAGACACTTTTTTAAAACATGACACTTAAATTGAACAAGAGTGAATAACATAGGGAATTCTACCAAGATGGCGGCCGGAGCCGCAGGTGTAATATGCAAGGTATACCCGGGAAAGATACCCTGCATAAGGCTCCGGAAGGCGAGAATTCCCTGTGGAATGAACCGAGTCCAAAACAGTCCTTGGCAGTCCGGGGCACTGGTAGGCAGACACCAACGCGTTTCGGGACGTCAAAGTCCCTTTTTCAAGGTAATATGTACTGGCTTTGGCATGTCCATAAAACCGAGTCGACATGGCCCCTTTTTCTGGAATTCTCCCTGTCGCTACCCCTAATTGCCAGATAACTTGAATCAACTTTCATTACAGCTAAGTCCATATGCCAGCAATCTTTATAGTGAAGGTAGGCTACATTTAATGCCGACTCATTCTTTCTGTCATACTTGCATGATGAAGTACCACTTTGTTGACTTGCTCTACATTCTGAGGCCTTACTGTATGTCCCTTCTTGTGACACTTGATGCACTTGTATTTGGGCCTTTTGTGGCCTTTGATAGTAAATAGAATTCATAGCATTGGTCTTGTGCTCTTAAACCTGCAGAAGCTTGGCACGTACAATCTCTGTAACACATCCACTTGTGGCTAGTCACTACTTGTGTCTTTATTATGTAGTGATGTGCACCGGACATTTTTCGGGTTTTGTGTTTTGGTTTTGGATTCGGTTCCGCGGCCGTGTTTTGGATTCGGACGCGTTTTGGCAAAACCTCACCGAAAATTTTTTGTCGGATTCGGGTGTGTTTTGGATTCGGGTGTTTTTTTTCAAAAAACCCTAAAAAACAGCTTAAATCATAGAATTTGGGGGTCATTTTGATCCCATAGTATTATTAACCTCAATAACCATAATTTCCACTCATTTACAGTCTATTCTGAACACCTCACAATATTATTTTTAGTCCTAAAATTTGCACCGAGGTCGCTGGATGGCTAAGCTAAGCGACACAAGTGGCCGACACAAACACCTGGCCCATCTAGGAGTGGCACTGCAGTGTCAGGCAGGATGGCACTTCAAAAAAATAGTCCCCAAACAGCACATGATGCAAAGAAAAAAAGAGGCGCACCAAGGTCGCTGTGTGACTAAGATAAGCAACACAAGTGGCCGACACAAACACCTGGCCCATCTAGGAGTGGCACTGCAGTGTCAGGCAGGATGGCACTTCAAAAAAATTGTCCCCAAACAGCACATGATGCAAAGAAAAATGAGGTATACCACAGGTATAGAATGTAGATGGATAGTATACTTGACGACACAGAGGTAGGTACAGCAGTGGCCTTCCGTACCGTACTGCTATATATACTGGTGGTCAGTGGCGTAACTACTGCCCCCGCAGTCCTCGCGGTGGCTTGGGGGCGAGGGGCTGCGGGGGCGCCACTGACTTTGCACAGATTGACATGCGGACGAGCGTCCGCATGTCAGTCTGCGGTCTCCCTCCCTGCTGTAAGGACTTGGAGGGTCACGGAGCGCATAGCGCGTCTCTCCTGTGTCCCTCCTGGCTCTCCCCCGGCCGGTCTAATAAAGGAAGTGCCGTTCGTGAGCTCTGATTGGCTCACGAACCGGCACTTCCTTTATTAGACCGGCCGGGGGAGAGCCAGGAGGGACACAGGAGAGACGCGCTATATGCGCTCCGTGTCCCTCCAACACAAAGGTGCGGGGGGGAGAGGGGGGAGCAGGCACTGGGCGCATATACCTGGCACTGGGGGCATATACCTGGCACTGTGGGGGAAGATCTGGCACTGGGGGCATATACCTGGCACTGGGGGCATATACCTGGCACTGTGGGGGTAGATCTGGCACTGGGGGCATAAACCTGGCACTGGGGGCATATACCTGGCACTGTGGGGGAAGATCTGGCACTGGGGGCATATACCTGGCACTGGGGGCATATACCTGGCACTGTGGGGGTAGATCTGGCACTGGGGGCATATACCTGGCACTGGGGGCATATACCTGGCACTGTGGGGGAAGATCTGGCACTGGGGGCATATACCTGGCACTGGGGGCATATACCTGGCACTGTGGGGGAAGATCTGGCACTGGGGGCATATACCTGGCACTGGGGGCATATACCTGGCACTGTGGGGGTAGATCTGGCACTGGGGGCATATACCTGGCACTGTGGGCATATACCTGGCACTGGGGGCATATACCTGGCACTGTGGGGGAAGATCTGGCACTGGGGGCATATACCTGGCACTGGGGGCATATACCTGGCACTGTGGGGGAAGATCTGGCACTGGGGGCATATACCTGGCACTGTGGGGGAATATCTGGCACTGGGGCATATACTTGGCACTGTGGGGGAATATCTGGCACTGGGGGCATATACCTGGCACTCTGGGGCAATATTTGGCACTGGGGGGGGGAGCAGGCACTGAGGGGGCATATGTGGCACTGTGGGGGAAGATCTGGCACTGGGGGCATATACCTGGCACTGGGGGCATATACCTGGCACTGTGGGGGAAGATCTGGCACTGGGGGCATATACCTGGCACTGGGGGCATATACCTGGCACTGTGGGGGAAGATCTGGCACTGGGTGCATATACCTTGCACTGTGGGTGAATATCTGGCACTGGGGGCATATACCTGGCACGGTGGGGGAGCAGGCACTGAGGGGGCATATGTGGCACTGTGGAGGAATATTTTGGCACTGGGGGTAGCAGGCACTGAGGGGGCATATGTGGCACTGGGGGAGGGGTATATTTGGCACTGGGGGCATGTACCTGGCACTGGGGGCATATACCTGGCACTGTGGGGGAATATCTGGCACTGGGGGCATATGTGGCGCTGGGAGCACGGCACTAGCAACAAGCACTACCCCCTAGCAACGAGCATGACACCCAGTGCATGAAACCCCTGGCAACGAGCATGACACCCAGTGCATGAAACCCCTGGCAACGAGCATGACACCCTGAGCATGAAAACCCCTGGCACCATGCATGGAACCAAGAGCATGAAACCCCTGGCAACGAGCAGGTAATTTAAAAGTAATTAGAAGCCTTACTGTAGAACTTAATGTGTAATGGGCATTACGGTGTGTGGCATAATGTATCACGGACATTGCGGTGTGTGTCATAATGTGTCGGGCATTACGGTGTGTTGTATACTATATCACGGGCATTGTGGTATGTGGTATAATGTCTCAGGATCATTGTGGCGTGTGTCATACTGTGTCACAGACATTGTATGTGCTATAATGTATCAGGGGCATTGCAGTGTGTAGCATAATGTATAACGGGCATTGCGATTCCTGTCATAATGTGTCACAGGCATTACGGTGTGTGGCATAATGTGGCGGGGGCATTACAGTGTGTGCATATTGTGTCATGTGCATTGTTGTGTGTGGCATAATGGCTAAGGGCCATTGCAGTATGTGGAATAATGTATACTGGGCATTACTATAAGGAGGAAAAATGACAAATAATGTAAGGGGCATGAATCAGGATTATTTTTCTTTCCTGTGGTGGCTAACGTCTGGGCGTGCAGGTTGCAAAACTGGGGTATAAGGTAGTCTTTTCCTGCAATACCACGCCCCTTTACGCGAAGCCACGCCCATTTTAATGAAGCCACACACCCTTTTGGCAGCACGCGCCTACGGCGCGCACATATTTGTCCCTTTGCTAGTGCTAATTATGGGGGGTATGGGGGGGGGGGGGGGGGCGCCAAAGGATATTTTGGCTTGGGGGAGGAAAATTTCTAGTTACGCCACTGCTGGTGGTCACTGTGTCAGCAAACTGCACAACTAAAATGCACCACAGGTATAGAATGTAGATGGATAGTATACTTAATGAATGACGACACAGAGGTAGGTACAGCAGTGGCCTTCCGTACCATACTGCTATATATACTGCTGGTCACTGTGTCAGCAAACTGCACAACTGAAATGCACCACAGGTATAGAATGTAGATGGATAGTATGCTTAATGACGACACAGAGGTAGGTACAGCAGTGGCCTTCTGTACCATACTGCTATATATACTGGTGGTCACTGTGTCAGCAAACTGCAAAACTAAAATGCACCACAGGTATAGAATTAGAATGTAGATGGATAGTATACTTAATGACGACACAGAGGTAGGTACAGCAGTGGCCTTCCGTACCGTACCGCTATATATACTGGTGGTCACTGTGTCAGCAAAACTCTGCACTGTACTCCTCCTATATAATATTATACTGGTGGTCCCGACTAAGCAGCACACTGAGCACAGATATGGAGTGTTTTTCAGGCAGATAATGTATACTGGTGGTCACTGTCAGCAAAACTCTGCACTGTACTCCTGCTATATAATACAGGTGCTCCCCAGTCCCCACAATTAAGCAGTGTGAGCACAGATATATGCAGCACACTGAGCACAGATATGGAGTGGTTTTTTCAGGCAGAGAACGGATAAAACTGGTGGTCACTGATCAGCAAAACTCTGCACTGTACTCCTCCTATATTAATATAAAGCTGCTCCCCAGTCCCCACAATGATATAAGCAAGCACAAATATTTGCATCAACTCAACAATGAATAAACGGAGAGGACGCCAGCCACGTCCTCTCCCTAACATTTCCTATGCACAAGTGAAAATGGCGGCGACGCGCGGCTGCTTATATAGAATCCGAATCTCGCGAGAATCCGACAGCGGGATGATGACGTTCGGGCGCGCTCGGGTTAACCGTGCCATACGGGAGAGTCTGAGTATGGCTCGGACCCGTGTAAAAAGGGTGAAGTTCGGGGGGGTTCGGTTTCCGAGAAACCGAACCCGCTCATCACTATTATATAGTACAAGAAGATACATTTGTGGCAGAAAATACTATATTTAGATAATTTTCTATTACCTCCCTGCTTGCCTTTCTTAAAATACAAATTTGGGCATTGTCATTATAAATTATTTCTACTCAATAAGATATTTAATTTCACTCATAGAATATGAAATGTCTTAGCCACAGAAACTATAAAAACACCAATATTCTCTATACATTCATCAAACCGCACTGTAAACAGTCGCTTGTTTTTTATAAATAGTTATGAAGCCAAGAGTACCTATCATTGATGTTGAAACAATATCTCCATAGCCAGAACTGAAATAACCTGAAGCATCTTCTTTGTTCCATTGTGCTTAGTACAAGAGAAAATGCATCATACAAACAGTATAATAGCAGTTATAATATAAAGAACACGTTTAGTACAAAGAACATGTGACCTTTCATTGTCACGTTTATGGATTCTTTCAATTCATTATGATGTCATAGGCCCAGATTTAGCATAAGCAGTCAGATAATCTTTCAAATAAAAAATGAAGAAATTAGAATTCTACTAATCCTACACAATGTACCATAGCATTATGTTTGTCAACAATGATTCATTTCAGAAGTAAATTTAATTAAGTCAAAATGCTATTCTAGTTGAGTGAAGCGTAGTTTAGATTTGTAAAATTGTAGCAGAACAATAAAAAAATCTAGCTATTCAATAATGCCCTTCAACTGCTCTGTGACAGTTGCTAGAGTGAATAATTGGTAATTGTGGTTTGAACATTGCTACATTAGGCTGTAGATTATAGAATAATCAAACATGATAACATTGATGTTGGAAACAGGCTAGTGCTTATAAATAAAAGTGTCTCCTTGTGTTACTTGTCTCAGGTTACGTCTGATTCTATCATAATATGATTTACGTCTGCTGTTTATAAATCAGTTCAACAAACCATGTAAATCATCGCTTTCCACATATTGCTATTTTGCTTGTAACTTCAGATTACATTGTGTACATGATTTCTTTGTCTATTTACAAATATTTAAAGGGGGCAAAATATAGAATGAAATCAAACTTGTTATCATAATAAGGGCTAAGTGGTGGGTTATCTCTAACGTTCTCTATCATGTTAGAACAATATTATAAATTAAGCTACAGAGAAGGTGGGGAGACTAATGGAAAAAAAGAACGTTATTGAAAGACTACAGGAAGGACAAAGAAAACACATTACTGTTTGCTCTGAAAGATACATATGTTACCACAGAATAAAAGTGCATTTTTTGTCAATATTGTGGTGCATTTTTAATTTGCCAGTTAACTAATCTTGATGCATATATATATATATATATATATAGAAGAAAGCCCTCACTCACTCACTCATCACTAATTCACTTCCTGATATGTTAGGAAGTTGAAATTTAGCATAAAGTAGGTATTCTTCAGATGAGAAATAGGAAAACTACGCAATTAGAATTTTAATAAACCTACCCTAAGGGGATGAACAGGGGGTTGACATGATGACATCATTACCGATGTGTGGCTTGCGTTGCGTGAACGATAACGCCCAAATGGACAATCGGATCAAAATTTAGATTGCACCTCCAGTGGGTAGACTGTAATAAACTACAAAATGGTCCTGTCACTTTTTACCGTATCTGCTACAGGAGCTCCTCGGGTAATGCCAATGTCACACGCCATAGGCGGCGTTCACCGCGCTTACCCCTGCGTACCTGCAGGGCTGTGTTGCGGCCTCCACCTTCGTTGGTCCACGGGCTCCGGCGCCTGGCTGGCGCGGCTCCCGGCAGTTCTCCGGGGCAGGGGCGCCGCTATGGTGCCCGGCATCATGTGGGCGGGGAGCAGGTGACGTCATCAAACTGTTCCGCCAATCCAGCGGAGGCGGGAGATTCAAAGGCAGACGCCGGGCAGCGCCTCGGCGCCGGAGTATCGGCTTTTCCCCTGAAGTGGATGCCAGTGCTTCTGTCCTCGGCGGATCTCTCTGCAGCATACCCCAGTGTCTCCGGCATTTCCAGGTGTCAGTTGTTGCACAGCTTCCAGCGTTCCCAGCTGCTGCTTGGTTCCACTGCGCTCTAGTCACCAGTGCTTCTTGGAGTCAGCGTGGGCTGCAGGTTAAACATCGCTCTCAAGCTATACAAGTCCTCAGTGTCTTTAACCCTCGCTCTCAAGTTATACAAGTCCTCAGTGTCTTTAACCCTCGCTCTCAAGTTATACAAGTCCTCAGTGTCTTTAACCCTCGCTCTCAAGTTGTGTAGGTCCTCGGTGTCTTTGGCCCTCGCTCTCAGGGTATACAAGTCTTCAGTGTCTTTAACCCTCGCTCTCGGGTTCTTCAGGTCATCAGTGTCTTTGACCACCGCTCTCAAGTTCTTCAAATCATCAGTCTCTTTGACCACCGCTCTCAAGTTCTTCAAATCATCAGTGTCTTTAACCACCGCTCTCAAGTTCTTCAAATCATCAGTGTCTTTCACCACCGCTCTCAAGTTCTTCAAATCATCAGTGTCTTTAACCACCGCTCTCAAGTTCTTCAAATCATTAGTGTCTTTAACCACCGCTCTCAAGTTCTTCAAATCATCAGTGTCTTTAACCACCGCTCTCAAGTTCTTCAAATTATCAGAGTCTTAGCCACCGCTCTCAGGTTCTTCAAATCATCTGTGTCTTTTAACCACCGCTCTCAAGTTCTTCAGTCACCAGTATCTTTTACCGTCACTCACAAGTACTTCCTGGACATTTCTCCATACACTCCTTCTCTGTTATGTGACATTGTGTTGCTCTCTTCCTGCAGTAAAGTCCTTTAATATTTTCACCAAGCTTTCCTGTCAGAGTCCTGTATGAGGAAGACCTATATCAAGCCATCCCTGTTCCGACCGGACTGTGGTTCCTCTCCCCTACCATCGGGAGAACCCCCGAGTTCACAGCACCCCCAACCTAGGTCAGTGACAGTATACTCAGGCCACATGGACCCGGGGGATCGGAGCCCAGAGGCAAGTACCATCCAGGACTTGATTTCTCGAGTACAAAGTCAGGAAGCAGCACAGGGCCAGGTGATGCATTATCTCCAGGAATTATCTGGTCTGCTGGATCAAATTCAGACTTCTCTGGCCTCAGTAGTACCGGCCCCAGCTCCAGTACCCGCTCCAGTGGTTGTCTCTAGTAATATTCCATCCTCCTCTGGAACCAGGTCACGCCTTCAGCTCCCTACTCTTTCTCGCTATAGTGGGAATTCAAAGAATTGCCGTGGTTTTCTCAATCAGTGCGAGGTACATTTTGAACTGCTTTCACATAACTTCCCTACTGATTGGTCCAAGGTGGCATACATTATTTCTTTGCTCGAGGGTTCAGCGTTGGATTGGGTATCTCCGTTATGGGAGCGATCTGATCCATTGGTTTCTAGTTACACCAATTTCATTAAGTCATTCCGGAGGATCTTTGATGAGCCCGGCAGGACGACCGCTGCCTCTGCAGACTTGCTTCGTGTCCGACAAGGCTCTTGTTCAGTGGGACAGTATGTGATTAATTTTCAGACCATAGCCTCAGAACTGCGCTGGAATAATGATGCCCTTCGGGCTGCCTTTTGGAACGGGCTCTCCGATCATCTAAAGGACGAGTTGGTCACTAGAGATTTGCCGGATTCTTTAGAACAGTTGATCTCGCTCTGTGTAAAGGTAGATCTTCGCATGCAGGAAATAGGTGGCGAACGTAGTCAGTCAGATCGATCAAGGGTCCGATCTCTTCCGTCTAAGCAAACGATTATTCCAAGTCCTGATGAACCAATCAGATTAATCGATCCCGGCTGTCCCCAGAAGAATGTCAGCGTCGTCGTGAGGGTAGACTCTGCCTCTACTGTGGAGCTGCGGATCACTTTCTCAAGTTTTGCAAGTCTCGCCCGGGAAACGGGCAGTCCTAGCTTGTTCTGGAGGAGTCGAGCTAGGAGTTTCTTCTAAACCTTCTCCGCCAGTGGACTGTTTACTCTCCGTGTCTCTGTTCTCCGAGTCAATAGCCAAACCCGTTAAGGCTCTGCTGGACTCAGGGGCTGCAGGGAATTTTATTTCCCTTTCCTGTGCCCAGGATCTGGGTTGTCAGCTACGGTCGGTCGAACAACCTATTACGTTGACTGCTATCAATGGTACCCAAATTTCTAACGGTCTGATTTCAAGTTGTACAGTACCAATCAAACTGCAAGTGGGAGCTCTGCATCAAGAACACCTAGAGTTCCTAGTGATTTGGGAGATGCCCCACGATCTGGTTCTTGGCCTTCCTTGGCTTAAACTTCACAACCCTCACGTCGACTGGAGTTCGACACAAATAACATCTTGGAGTTCTTTTTGTCATTCAAATTGTCTCACCCCAGTCTATCCGCTCCGTGTATCTTCCAAGTCAGATGAAGGGCTCATTCCGGAGGCCTATCGGGAGTTTTCTGACGTGTTCTCGGAGCAAGTGGCCGATCAGCTACCACCGCATAGATCCTGGGACTGCCCCATTGAGCTCATTCCGGGGAAAATGCCACCTCGGGGTCGCACTTATCCCTTATCATTGCCCGAGACCCAAGCTATGTCGGACTATATCAAGTCTAATCTACAGAAAGGATTCATCCGCCCCTCTACTTCTCCGGCGGGGGCGGGTTTCTTTTTTGTGAAGAAGAAGGACGGAGGGCTGAGACCATGTATTGACTATCGTGGTCTAAATGATGTCACCATTAAGAACAAGTATCCTTTGCCGCTCATTACGGAGCTTTTTGATAGAGTTCGCGGAGCCCGAGTTTTCACCAAGCTTGATTTAAGGGGGGCTTATAATTTGATACGTATCCGACAGGGGGATGAATGGAAGACGGCCTTCAATACCAGGGACGGGCATTAAGAGTATCTGGTAATGCCGATTGGCCTCAGCAACGCCCCTGCCATCTTCCAGGGATTCATTAACGAAGTCTTTCGGGATATGCTATACCTAAGTGTAGTGGTATATTTGGATGACATTCTGATATTTTCTAAAAATCTCACAGAGCACAGAATACAGGTCAAAGAGGTACTTCTTCGATTGCGAGAGAATCATCTTTATGGCAAGATTTCCAAATGTACTTTTGAGGTTCCTTCGATTCCATTTCTTGGTTACATCATTTCGGGCACGGAGCTTCGTATGGATCCAGAGAAACTCACTGCCATCCGGGACTGGACTCAGCCTCTTTCCTTGAAAGCGGTACAACGATTTCTGGGCTTTGCAAATTACTATCGGAAATTCATAAAGGGATTCTCTACCATCGTGGCACCCATTTCTGCCCTAACCAAGAAGGGTTCTGACCCAAGTCATTGGTCCTCCGAAGCTGTAGCAGCGTTCGCTCAGTTAAAGGCAGCCTTTATGTCCGCTCCAGTCCTTCAACAACCAAATTTTTCAAAACCATTCTTCTTGGAGGTTGATGCTTCCTCGGTAGGCATAGGTGCCGTGCTTTCGCAGTACGCTCCAGATGGGAAGTTACATCCATGTGGTTTCCATTCTCGCAAATTCTCTCCTGCGGAACAGAATTACACCATTGGAGACAAAGAGATTTTGGCAATAAAATCTGCCTTGGAGGAATGGAGATATCTTTTGGAAGGTGCTAAACACATAATTACAATTTTCACTGATTATAAGAATTTGCTGTACCTCAAGACGGCCCAGTGCTTGAATCCCCGTCAAGCTAGATGGGCGCTCTTCTTTACCCGGTTTTCGTTTGTTATTAAGTACCGGGCTGGGACTTTTAACACCAAGGCTGATGCTTTATCCCGTTCTTTAATAGCTTCGGATGAGGAGAATTCCATTGAGAAGGCTTTGATTCTCAGTCCAGTTTCTATGTCAGCGGCTCCCACCACTTTGGGTCCTCCTCCTGGGAGAATGTATGTGCCAGCTAAATTTCGACCAAGGTTGTTGCAGTGGGCTCATGTTTCCAAGTTTTCCGGTCATCCTGGAGTTCAAAAGATGTGGGAGTTTCTACGAAGGTCTTACTGGTGGGACACTATGAAGAAGGATATTCAAGATTATGTCAACTCATGTCCTCAGTGTGCTCAGCACAAAATTCCTTGTTTGCCTCCTGCGGGGTTATTGCATCCACTGTCCATTCCTCAGAGGCCTTGGATCCATATCTCTATGGACTTTGTCACCGAATTGCCCCTCTCCAAGGGTCACAATACTGTCTGGGTAATTATCGAACGTTTCTATAAGATTGCACATTTTGTACCTTTGACTGGGTTACCATCAGCTCCCAAGTTGGCTTTGTTATTTATCCGAGAACATTTCCACCTGCACGGCTTACCTCAGGAAATTGTCTCTGACCGGGGGGTACAATTCACTGCAAGATTCTGGAGAGCTCTCGGCCTTACAAATAAAACTCAAGTTTTCATCGGCTTATCATCCACAAACCAATGGGCAAACTGAACGTGTCAATCAAGATTTAGAGACTTTTCTCAGTGTTTATCTTTCTCCTTCGCAAGATGATTGGGTGGAACTGTTGCCATGGGCCGAGTTTGCCCATAATCATCTGTACCACTCTTCGACTGGTGAGTCCCCATTTTTCATTAATTATGGGTTCCATCCTTAAGTTCCTGAATTACCCATTTGTCCTCCGGAGGAGGTTCCTGCTGCAGCCTCTACTCTTCGGCACTTCAGCCAAATTTGGAGTCGAGTTCATGCTAATCTCAAGAGAGTTTCCGGCTGCTATAAGTTCTTTGCGGATAGAAAGCGACGAGCAGCTCCCCAATACAAGGTTGGTGACAGGGTATGACTTTCCACCCGCAAACTCCGGTTAAGGGTGCCCACTATGAAGTTCGCCCCAAAGTTTATTGGTCCTTACCCCGTGTTACAAGTCCTGAACCCGGTTGTCTGCAAATTGGGATTGCCTTCCCACCTCCGGATACCAAACTCCTTTCATGTTTCTCTCCTTCGCCCCCTTATTTTAAACCGGTTCCATTCGAAGTCCCCAGGGCCAACCTCTGCAGAGTCTGAAGCCGGAACGGACTTTGAAATCAAAGCTATTCTTGACTCTCGTTATCTTCACAAGAATCTACAGTATTTGGTGGAGTGGAAAGGTTTTAGCCCGGAGGAGAGGAGCTGGGTCAAGGCTACTGAAGTTATAGCTCCCCGACTGGTGCGGATTTTCCATTCCAGACATCCAACAAAACCTGGAAAGTGTCCGGGGGCCACTCCTGGAGGAGGGTTACTGTCACACGCCATAGGCGGCATTCACCGCGCTTACCCCTGCGTGCCTATTGGGCTGTGTTGCGGCCTCCGCCTTCGTTGGTCCACGGGCTTCGGTGCCTGGCTGGCGTGGCTCCCGGCGGTTCTCCGGGGCAGGGGCGCCGCCATGACACCCGGCATCACATGGGCGGGGAGCAGGTGACGTCATCAGACTGTTCCGCCAATCCAGCGGAGGCGGGGGATTCAAAGGCAGGCGCCGGGCAGCGCCTCGGTGCCTGAGTATCGTCTTTTCCCCTGAAGTGGATGCCAGTGCTTCTGTCCTCGGCGGATCTCTCTGCAGCATACCCCAGTGTCTCTGGCATTTCCAGGTGTCAGTTGTTGCAAAGTTTCCAGCGTTCCCAGCCGCTGCTGGGTTCCACTGCACTCTAGTCACCAGTGCTTCTTGGAGTCAGCGTGGGCTGCAGGTTAAACATCGCTCCCAAGCTATACAAGTCCTCAGTGTCTTTAACCCTCGCTCTCAATTTATACAAGTCCTCAGCGTCTTTAACCCTCGCTCTCAAGTTATACAATTCCTCAGTGTCTTTAACCCTTGCTCTCAAGTTATGCAGGTCCTCGGTGTCTTTGGCCCTCGCTCTCAGGGTATACAAGTCTTCAGTGTCTTTAACCCTCGCTCTCGGGTTCTTCAGGTCATCAGTGTCTTTGACCACCGCTCTCAAGTTCTTCAAATCATCAGTGTCTTTGACCACCGCTCTCAAGTTCTTCAAATCATCAGTGTCTTTAACCACCGCTCTCAAGTTCTTCAAATCATCAGTGTCTTTCACCACCGCTCTCAAGTTCTTCAAATCATCAGTGTCTTTAACCACCGCTCTAAAGTTCTTCAAATCATTAGTGTCTTTAACCACCGCTCTCAAGTTCTTCAAATCATCAGTGTCTTTAACCACCGCTCTCAAGTTCTTCAAATTATCAGAGTCTTAGCCACCGCTCTCAGGTTCTTCAAATCATCGGTGTCTTTTAACCACCACTCTCAAGTTCTTCAGTCACCAGTATCTTTTACCGTCACTCACAAGTACTTCCTGGACATTTCTCCATACACTCCTTCTCTGTTATGTGACATTGTGTTGCTCTCTTCCTGCAATAAAGTCCTTTAATATTTTCACCAAGCTTTCCTGTCAGAGTCCTGTATGAGGAAGACCTATATCAAGCCATCCCTGTTCCGACCCAAGTGTGTGGTTCCTCTCCCCTACCCCTACCCCTACCCCTGAGTTCACAACACCCCCAACCTAGGTCAGTGACAGCCAAGAACCATGGATTAATGATGTCACAAATTTACATCTCTATAGATTGACCAAATTTTTAATACTAATTTATATTTACAACCAAGAAAATCAGAAACTACCATGCAAAGAACCTTTAGAACAGCTAGTAATTAATGTAAATTATAAATGATTTGCCTTTGTAGACAACTGGCATTATGCTTACACAATATCCTGTTACTAGCATGTTTTCAGGAAAACTTAATAGAATAATATTGGGTGCCATGATAAAGTGTAGTAAATTAATGTAAGTGTACAGAATTAGAGACACACGCAGATCCCTTTGTTTTGATTTTGGTTTTAAATCAACGTCATGTTTGGCTTTGGCTAAACCACCTTTAAGTGTTTTGGTTTTGGATCTGTTTTGAGTTTCTTTAAAAAGCTAAATTCATGTGATTTGAGTTTGTTTTTGTTCCTATAATATTATTAACACCAATAGCATTAATTTCCAATCATCTCCAGTGTGAATCTGAAATCATGAGGAAAGATTTACATGCAATCCAAAACACGCAATATCCATTTTTTAGATCTGAACAAGGTGTGATTACTCGATCCAGCACTCTGACTCAGGTGTTTATGTTCTAAGCCTCAGAGAGAGATGAAGTGGAAGGAGATAAAGGGGTCTATTTAGTAAGCCTTGGATGGAGATAAAGTACCAGCCAATCAGGTACTTACTGCCATGTCACAGGCTGGAATTGAAAAATGGCAATTAGGAGCAGATTGGCAAGTACTTTATCTCAATCCAGTATACCTGCATCCAAGGCCTAGCAAATAGACCCCAAAGTACAATCCAACCAGCTCCTGTCAATTTTCAAACACAGGGGGACATTTACTAAGCAGTGATAAGAGCGGAGAAGTGAGCCAGTGAAGAAGTGGCCCCATCAACCAATCAGCAGCTCTGTATCATTTTATAGTATCCAAATTATAGATGTTACTTCAGTGCTGATTGGTTGCCATGGGCAACTTATCCACTGGCTCACTTCTCCGCTCTTATCACTGCTTAATAAATGTCCCCCACAGTCTGTAACATGGTAGTTAGGAGATGAATGGCTGGTACTTTATCTCTGTCCACTTTATCTCCATTCAAGGCTTAGTAAATACACCCTTATGAAACACAAAGTGACCTGTGCCGTGGGTGTATTCGACACTAGACCCCTAAGTTCGGGTGTTTTCAGTTTTTAGCAAAACCAAAAGCTCATCTCTATACAGAAAAACCAATAAAAAAAATGTTCTTCTACCCTTAATCACTTAATTGGTCCATAGCCAGAGGCGGATTGGTCACACAGCTCACCGGGAAGATCCCCGGTAGGCCGACGGGCAGGGGGGCCGGATGACCTTTTTGACATGCGGAAGATAGGAAAAATATCCTGCACCAGCCCACTAGCTGCCGTCTCAGGCCCGCCCACCACGACCGAGGCCCCGCCCACATTATGCCGTCCTTTATCGGTGCCTCCAAGCATGCGTATTATGTCACATAAGTGCTGCGGCCGCAGCGCAGCACCATGCTGTACAGCAGCAGAGCTCAGATCCGCGGAGGTGGTTCATAGTGGAGGTGTCATATGACCTGCATTCCTTCCCCAGCCCCATGAGGATGAGTCTAGGAGAGGTGCTGGCACTGCGCACCCCAGCTACAACGCGTGTCCTGGAAATTTTTGGTGAGCAGCCCCTCCTGTGTTTGATGCAGACCCCCTGGCGGGACAGCCAGCTTGCTTGTGAGGCTGCGGGGCATCTAGCTAGAGATACATGAACATGGTAGTTAGGTGAGGACTATACCAGAGCTCTATGAATAGCACACAGCTTGCGGTCTCAGACAGGTGAGTGTCAGCTCTGCAGCCAGGGTCTTCTCCTTGCAGTGACTGGGGTACTGTGTGTCATAAGTTATAATGGATGCTGCTACTCTGGGAACAGTTGGTATCTCTCTATGCTGTGTTGCATGTCCCTGGCTGCTATAGAATCATACAGATCATTTATCACATTTATTGCTTTAAATCCTATTCCTTGCTATTGCATGACAGGCAGGACCCTTCTCACTAGTTGCTGCTGTACACAAACTTTGTGCTGCACTGAATTATGGCTCAGGCTTCGGGTGTAGTATGGCTGACCCTTCGACACTGGGATCACGGCGGGGAGGGGCGAGTGCAGCAAACTCGCTGCGCTCACCACGCTGTGGGCTCGGTGGTGACCAGCGGTCACCACGGGTTCTATTCCCACTCTATGGGTGTCATGGATACCCACGAGTGGAAATAGTCCCTGTTGGTTGGCATGTCGACCATCGGGATAGTGAGGGGGCGGGATGTTGGTGGAGGTCATGTCAGCAGTCTCCCGACTGCCGGTCACATGAATACCACCCTCAGGCTTCATGTACTGTGTTGCATTAATTTTCTACCAATAGATACTTTAGTGCACTGTATAATTCAGTAAACAAATTGAAACAAGTGTACTTGTCTATTCACCACATGCACAGTGTCTATTCACCGTCTGAATTAGGCCCTATGTTTCTATATTGACTTTGTGTGTGTCCCTCACTACACCCCTGTTGGTGCCAGTAACTCTGCAGGTTCAGCTGTATTTTAGGCCTGATATTGCTTCAAATAATAAATATTTATCCTGGAATCGGATGCACTTTACATGTTATCTCTCATTCTCTACAGTCACAGAGGCAGTAATTGTTACCTAGGAATCAGTATGATATCCCGGCTGTTCGGATCTCGGCGGTCATTATTCTGCTTTGATTGGGAACATGGTATGTAACGTTACCTGACAGGACATCATCTGTGCTATACTTTATTTTATGGTTTGTTTTTTATGCTGATATTAATAGTGATAGCATCCTGTCCCTAGAATAAACTGCTAGTTTTCCTACTACGCTTTTCTGGGCAGTACCACCCAGATAGTCACACAGAATTGGACAGAATGCCTTTAGCACTGCACTACCATCTGTTAATGGTTGGAATAAACATTAAAGAAAGATTCCAATAAGAAAGTGAGTAAAGCTGAACTCGTGCTCGGGTGTCTAAATTTGTCCTATTGTCTGAACAGCCAATGTGTCCTAGTTCCACACCATTCTATTGGTTGTTAGGTGTCACACACAATGGCCAAAACTTGCATTCCAACCGTATTTTCTGCTATGTTCTGTATTGATTTTGATGGTCCATTATTGGTATAGCCACATACCCTCCAACTGTACCTTTTTAATAGGTACAGTACCTTTTTTTATGGTCTGTACCATTTTTTAGCTCTCCAAACTTCCATTGAAAGTATTTACCTGTGGCCACACCCCCTTTTCTAATTTGTACCGATTTTTATGTGTAAAATGTTGGAGGGTATGTAGCCACTGCTTTTGTCCCACAGCCATTGCCGTATTAGGCCAGCTGCCTGCTCTTGGGTATTCAGTATGCAATGCATCATTAGCTTGTAGTTGTAGAATATTTATTTAGCATAGCAGTGAATTAATGCTATGATGTGGCATAGCAGATGCCTTCAGTTCACCTTACATTGCTCTGCAGGAGCAGCCCTGCTTAGTCAAATTGCTGTGATGTGTTTGTGTTCCGCATGCACGGTGGTCATGTGACTCCTACAGGAATCATTCCATGATAGAACGCATGGTTGTACACAGGAACACTACTTGTGGTACAGCACAACTGTCTAACCTTTTTGTGTGTAAGGTCTGGCTACTATGACATATTACACCTTTTGTTGATGTACTGCCTACCATTACTTGATGCTTTAGCCTTGCCAATCATCAATATCTCCAGATGTAGTAATGTAGTAATCCCGCCTACTTTCACCTACAGTTGATTTGGTGCTGCCCACATGGGGCCACTTCCAGAAATTTTCCAGGGCCACTTTTAGTTCCCAATCCGCCCCTGCCCATAGCCTTTAAAGCAGGCATTCCCAACCACGGTCCTCAAGGCACACCAACAGTGCAGGTTTTAGTGATATCCAGGCTGCAGCACAGATGGTTAAATCAAAATAACTGAGCAACTAATTAAGTCACCTGTGCTGAAGCCTGGATATCACTAAAACCTGCACTGTTAGTGTGCCTTGAGGACTGTGGTTGGGAATGCCTGCTTTAAAGCCTTCTCCTGTGGCCAAAAATCAGTCCACCAAGTCATTAGGGACTGCTGATATTACTCAGAGATGACACAACATTGGAGAAAAGTAATTAACAATAATTTGCAAAATTGCAGATTCTCTGTGATTATTGCTGCATGATTTAAAGCAGTGGTTATTTATTTAAACCAGTCTGTGTTTCTATTTAATTGACAGTCTGACTATAGGTTCTGCTGTGCTTAAGCAATAACTCTTGGGACTGTATAAAGTTTTTTTTATGACTACAGTAGATTACTTATTATTATCTTAGTATATGACTTGTTTTTGGTTATGTTGCTGCAATCATTTTCTCTGCAAATGATTTCTGTGGACAGTTTCAATTTTAAACCTCTTGATTACATGACAAATGCATTATTCTTTGACTATAGCCTTATACAATATACAGGAACAAACTACAATACCTTTCCTTTATTATTTTGTGTATTTTTAATTAATCTGAGCTTGACTGATTTTATTTTCAAAGAGTTAAAAAGTATTATACAAGTTGCCTGTAAATTAAATGAAATTTGTCTTTTAATTATCTATGTCCTGTTTTACATTAAAAATTTGAATAGATATAGCAAATCTTTCTTTATAAATGTACTGTATATGATTGGTAAAGTTTCCCTTGAGCAGACTAAAAAACAAATCAGATTTCCTGTCACGTGCCAGGCACAAAATCAAATGTAGCAGAAAGTCACAGTTGCATTTTTCACAATAGATCAGCCTTTGGCAAGAAAAGGAACACAAACTATTTCTAAAGCATTGTAATTAAAGTCACAACAAAATAACATCTTCCATGGTAGTCTGATTTCGGATACACAGTGGCTTTTAGATAGAATAATTGTTATGGCATTAGCAGTAAACTATAATGTCTGTGTAGACAAACAGTAATTGCTTTTGAAACATTTTTTTTCCTAGTGCATCAATTATTTAAACACACATTTGGAGATTTTTCATCCTTTGAAAAAATAGTTGTTACTCTAAATTAGTATGTTATGTTTGAGTAAAAACATTTATTTTAAAAATATGAAAGTGCTTTATCTTTAGAATTTGATATAATATAATAAACGCCTTATTAGTGCACCATGTACGTATCTAATGTATGGAAACATTAGACAAAATAACCAATTGGTGATAAGTATATACGTTATTATAGCGTACTGTAGCAAAAATAAAATGCCTAAGTACCACACCATGTAAATATCTAATGTATGGAAAGACTATACTGTACAATATAATTAAGTGGTGATAACTAGATATGTGATTATGTGATTATACTGTTGGAAATATAAAACACCTAAATACTACACCATGTAAATATCTAATGTATGGAAAAACCAAACATTATAACTAAGTGGTGATAACTAGATAAATAATTATGCTGTACTGAAGGAAATATAAAACACCTAAATAGTACATCATGTAAATATCTAATGTATGTAAATATTAGACAATATAAATAACCGATGATAACTAGATAAGTTATTATATATTATGTAGAAAATAAAAAAAACACCTAAGTAGTATGCCATGTAAATATCAAATTTATGGAAATATTAGATAATATAACCAATGGTGATAAGTACAGTAGATAAGTGATTATGCTGTAGGATTTTTTTTAGCTGAAGCCATGGAGAGAGAATTCAGCTTTCTAAAAAGTGAGTGAAATTACTGTTTGCTGTGCCACCTATACTTTGAGTACTGTGATTAATAAATTGATTGATTTTTTTTATTATTAGCTTTTAAAATTCAGTTGAACTAGTGTCTGTGAGAGTCATTAATGTTATAATGATTTTGCTGATATCCAGTTGAAAGTCCAAATATCTTTTTCTAGAATATCTAACAGTCAAAAATTGCAAGCTAACATACAGTTTATTAGGAATTTCAAAACGAATTCCATAATTGCACAGAAATAAATTCATGTAATTATATGCACTACAGTTTACACAGCCTAGGACTTCTTAATATACCAATAGCCTGTGTAAGGTTCTAGTTTCACATCGAAAACTAAAATACAATAGACATATATAAAGTGAGTATAACACCTAGTGCGGTGTAAAACTTCATCAATAATAATAATAATGAAAATCCTAATCTTAAATAGTGGAGAGTGTCACTAATCATATCATACTTATACTAATATCTTCAAATAGTATATTTGAACAACATGGAACAAAGAAACATAACAGCATGATATGTTTAAGATATACAAAACATGATAAATAGCAAATCATTTATGAAATGAGTGTCCTGCTCCTTCAGACAATTTTTCAAATAGCCGGAACAGAGATGGTGGACTACTTCTTGTACTTAAGGTTTAAACACCCCTGTGGTAGTGCACTTCCTGTACTTGTACAAAACTTGAATTATCTGTCAATAGGGTCTTTAAAGGAAATGGATTTACCAGGGTTAAAATTTTCCAGCACTTTGACCCAGGTGAACAAGTCTGTATAATAAAGGAATATAATAATGGAGAATACAAATGGTGTAAAATGTTTGAGATACTATAATAAAAACATTTTAATAAAACAGAGTACAAAGAATTCAACTGGAATAAAGGTGGACTTATTCTAGAAAATCTCAAATCAGGAGCAGTGAAGCTATAGCATGAATAAGAAAGCTTCAGAGTTCAATTGGATGCATCACAATGTACCATTGATGCAAAGTTGATGGTAAGTAGTCCTTTTCCATTTGATCCAATGGAAAACACTAAGCCGTCAGCATGTGTTAATATAAAATCTTTATCCACTCATTGTCCACCTAAGTCATAACACTATGCAATTATCACCCTGCAGGATCCATTTTGTTAAAGACCCAATTCACAGGCTGATTATTTAGGTTGTGTAAAATTATGTACACCAACATAGGGATGTGTAAACCTCGGGTACAGCGAGGATTTAACAATCTCATTATGGGATATTCCATATTGTTTAATTATATTCCTTTAGGAGGATATCAATTTGATCAACTAGAGCACACCCTCCAGCATTTAACATAATGCTTAAATTTCTTTTAATTATTGCTGAAGTCTTAAACAAATGCAAAGGTTTGTTATATGTCATGAAATTAGCATGCACATGCCAAGTTAAGGGGATATTGCAGGTGGTTTGTAAACATTTGTAGGGCATTTTAACTTTCAGTTTATTCGTCATCAAATGTGAGTGATTCTAATTAAAGATAAAAGTGTTTACTTTAGTCTCCGTTACACTGGAATATCCCCCTGATAAACTTGTTTATTGAAAAAAAATGATGACAGTTTAAAAAGATAGCAGTGTATGATAGATAGATAGATAGATAGATAGATAGATAGATAGATAGATAGATCGATCTGCATGGCATCGTCACATGCTAAGCTGCATCCTTCTTTTCCCTCATACTGTACATAATGGATGGCTTTTGTTTACTGTCCAAGGACTACATGTTTGACATTGCAATAGACAGACCCAACGGTAATGTACATAGCAAATGAACTGTGCAGCTAAAGCTTTGGCTAGTGAAGACCAGTGACTGATGGCAATGTAGAGCTGAAGAGTAAGATTGTGGTTGTGCACTAACACATAATTAAATTAAGTGCATGACATACAGTATCAGAACAACATATCACAACACCTGTACACCACTCTATGTGCCAAAAATAAAAATGAATGTGATATACTGTACATCTAGGGGCTTAACGCTTATATTGATAATCCTGGATAGCAAACCTCACATTTACCAGGAGATTGTGCCAGGGTTGCTGCAGTGTGTAATACTAATAGATTTTAAGCAGGGTCTTTGTACAGCAGTGTTAGAACTCTGCTTACAGATGTGTCCTGATACATTGAACATCTTTCACAGCATAAGGTATGAGATGCCCGGTGTGACTGAGAAGAACACATTATATTTTTCTTTAGGTTTTGAGTTGCTTTAGAGTTGCAGATGCAGCGAAAAGCTGCTCACAGCATACTAGAGATGGTAGACTATAACTTTACCTGCACAGGAATTGGTTTTACATACAGATGTAGCCACACTCATCGTGGCTACATCAAGGCTACATCTCGGTGTAATCGCTTCTTGTTAGGTGCCTACATGCCCTAATCGCAGTGAATGTGGTGACTAGATGTGGGCGCACATAGCTGCGCTGAGAGTGCCCGTCCGTGGCATAGTGTAGACACGATAAGCATGGCTACATCTGTACAGAACATACAGTGTTGCAGATAATGAACAAAATAACTTGATGTGATAAAAAGCTGTGGCTGCTTTCATCAGAGCTATTTTTTCAAAGATTTGGACTCCGTCACATGCAGCTGTACAAATTTTACAAGCCCCAGTGGTTGGTGTATGCTAGCAAAGCAGCTTTGTTACTTCCAGTTGTTGTATTTATGTGAATAAGAAGCATACTTTCAGTAAAAAAGATGCTCGATACAGCTAAGCCACATGGGACATAATGCACCCAAAAGGCGTATTTGGCATGACAGAGGCCACTGGTTAAAAGACGCATTTGTACTGTATCTTGCTCTCTTCTTGGTAAAAAGCTAGCAGTTCTTGGTGTATGGCCTTAGGAGTCAGAAAAGAGCAATTACAAAAATATCCAATCTTCTTTATTAAATCACTTTTTGGTTCTGTGGAATAAACTTACTATGAGAATATGATTATGCTCTTATATGTTTATTAACATTTATTTATATATCGCGAGCACAGAATTGTAGACAAAAAGTAATAAAACAATAACTGACTGAAATATTGGTCTAATGGCCCTGGGGTAAGTACCCAGGTCCACACTTGTACCATGATGCATGTTAGTGGCACTTTGATATCTTGTAAAAGGTGCAAAGGTTGCATCAAAGCGTCAGATAGTTTATGACCCATTGGGCAGCATGCATGGCATTGATAATGCTCTTTTTGGCTTCATATACTATGGTGAGTGCCCTCTTTTGAAATATGATTTATGGAAGATTGCTATTGTACATTGGTTCATTGGATGCATTGGAGATAAAAAGCACCCCTGTGTATGTGGCTATAAAATGTAAGCAGTCTTACATTATATATATAGTATGAGTCCCTATACTAGAAGTGGTAGATTGAAAAAGTAGGCTTTAAGCACTTTGAGAATATCTAGCAAGTTTTGTGAACTTTATGAACTTGTCTTACAGAAGTGATTTCTGAGGTGTGCTGGGAATTATCTGGCCTAGATACGTTTGATTGGCATGGTTGACTGCATTAATGGCAAAGTTATGCAGAGTTTTTCTTTTTAAATGTCAACCTGTTTATCTGTTACATTAAAGTAAAAAATGCTAAAATTTGCTTTTTAACTATAGGAGGCAAATTAAGGAACCTATTTTTTAAATACTAGTATTTGACATTTGTGAGATATTCATCTAATTATGTTCATATTTTAATTTAAATCCTTGGGTTCATACTATAGATGATAAAGATTCACATGTTAATATCATTTTAGAACATGAAACTTAAATTGTAAATACCTATAGCTGGGTTCCTTAGGGACAAAATAATAGATGAAACAGAAAGGTTTAAAAAAGATTTACAAATACTATTCTGGTTAATAGTTTAATCTGTATTTGAAAATAATATGTATTTGTGCTTTTTTGTATTAAGGGTTTATCTGATTATTTTTAGAATTATTTCATTTAATACCCACAGAAATTATTGTTTACGATTACTAATTACTAAATCATGTCAATCAACATCTGCTGGTATAGCACTAATGCCCCTCCTAAGGGGTTATTTACAAAGTGTAGGGTTGCAAAATCCAGAGCTTCTGATAATATTTATGTCTGAGATTTAAAAGGGCAATCCTTTTACTAGCAAGATCTAGCCATGCGAAAGCATTATACGTTACATTAAATAACCCAAGTCAAAATGGTAAATAAGTAATAGCACTAATGATGACTTTACTATGTAATGTTTGCAGGATGGGTCATTATCGTAGCCCATGTTCCAGCATCTGCCCCATAACAATAGCCCTGAAAGAAAATTTTAAAAGCCAGTGAATAGGAATACTACAGTATTTAACACAATGATTAATAAATGGTGTGACCAGTGGTGCAAGTAAAAATATTTTCTTAGTAGTACTGAGTGCCGGAAAATGGGCGTGGTCAAGTGCTGTGAGGGGGCATGACCACATGACAAGTGGGAGTGGCTACATGACACTAGTGGTGTGGCAACACTACAAAGCCCCTTTTCTTTGCATTCTGGAGGCAAGGCTAGAAATATATAGTACTACCACCAGTATAATAGAAATATATAGTGATACCCCCAGCATACTGTATTAGAAATATATAGTAATGCCCCGAGTATAATAAATATATATTTTAATTCCCCCAATGTAATAATATATAATAATGCCTCCATTATAACAGGAATATATAGTGTAGTAGTGCCCCTGGTATAATAGAAATATACAGTAGTGTCCACATTACAATAGAAATATGTAGTAATACCCCTATAATAATAGACATATATAGTAGTGTCCACATTATATTAGAAATGAATGCTCCCAGCAAGAGACGCAGAGGGAAAGTGCAATCAGGCTCCTCTCTTCACACTAGCCACAGCCGCCAGAGGAGGAAGTGTGATGCCGCGTCATGACATCACCGTTGAACTCCCAGTAACCCTCACAAACTGGGAGGCGCTGTCATGCTGCCAAGCACCATTGTCTTGTTACTTTATGGCGCATTATAATTGTGGTAATGGTGGTCACGGGTGCAAAGTGTGTGGCAGGTGATACCGAGTACCCACTGCCATATTCTTAACTGTACTCAGTACCCGAGCGTACCCGCATACTTGCACCACTGGGTGTGACATACTTAGAGGTAAATTTACTAACAATTTAATGATAACAATCCAAACCAATAAGTGTGTCTAAGAAATGTCTATTTACAGTACTATCCATGAGTTTTCAGTTTCAGTCCAACACTTTCTAGTGCTTTTCTATTGCCCAAAACATACCACATGAAGTATAGAAACATAGAATGTGACGGCAGATAAGAACCTCTTGGCAATCTAGTCTGGCCCTTTTTACCATATTTTTACCTCAAACCTTGTTTGATCCTTATTTCTTTGTAAGGATATCTTTATGTCTGTCCCATGCATGTTTATGTTGCTCTACTGTCTTAGCCTCTACCAACTCTGATGGGAGGTTATTCCACTTGTCCACTCCCCTTTCTGTGAAGTAATTTTTACTCAAATGTCCCATGAAACTACCTCCCTCCAGTTTAAGGACATGTCCTCTTGTTCTAATACTTCACTTCATTTGAAGAATGTTTCCTTCCAGGACATTGTTAAAACCCTTGATATATTTGAAAGTTTCTATCAAGACCCCCCTTTCTCTTCTCTGCTCCCAACTATACATATTATATCACAGGGCGCATGAATAGGAGCATCTTTGTGCACTACCTTGGCGCGACTAGGCGCTGGATTGCCTAGCCGTGCCAGCAGTGCACATTTACGATGTAGCCACGCTTGCTATATCTGTTGTCTATGTTCCATTTTAGTTGCCCTTCTTTGTACAGTCTCTAATGTATTAATGTATTAGTATTAATATTAATACATTAAAGATCCTCCTAAAGATATGGCCTCCAGAATTCAACTCAGTATTATAGACAAGGCAATACCAATGACCTATACAGTGGCATTATTACTTCTTTCTTTCTGCTACTGATTCCTCTCCCTTTGCAACCAAGCAACCTTCCTCATTGCTTTGTTACATTGCCTTTAAATCACCTGAAATAGTGACTCCTAGATACCTTTCTTCAGTAGTTTCCAGTATAGTGCCATTAATACCATATTTAGCCTTTGGATTTTTGATACCCAAATGCATGATTTTGCATTTGTTTTGGCATTAAACTGTAATTGCCACTCTCTTGACCACTCTTCTAGTCTACTTAAATCCTCAATCATTTGTTTTACCCCTCCTTGTGTGTCTACCCTGTTGCATACCTTTGTGTCATCTGCAAAAATTCATAATTTCCCTTTAATGCCATTTGTAATGTCACCAATAAAGATATTAAAAAGCACTGGTCCAAGTTCAGATCCCTGGGGTACTCCACTTGAATCATTTCCTTCCTTTGAATGCACTACATTTACTACAACTCTCTATTTTCTATCCTGTAACCAAGGTCTTATCTATTCAACCATTTTAGTATCCAATACAAAGCTTTAGAGCTTATTTAGCAATCTGCGATGTAGGACATTGTCAAAAGCATTACTAAAGTCTAGAAAAGCTATATCTCTGGGCTTGCTTTTATCTATTATTGTAGTCACACCATCAAAAAAAAAAAAGACCATAAGGTTTGTTTGACATGATCTCCCCCCCCCCCCCCGAGAATCCATTCTGTTTGAAATCCTGTAAATTGCTTCATTTGAGATAATCTACAATTATTTCTTGTAAGAGTGTTTCCATCAATTTCCTTACTACTGATGTAAATCTTACTGGTTGATAGGTGCTTGCCTCTTCCTTGCTTCCACTTTTGTGCAGTGGGACTACATTTGCACTATTCTTGCTATTTCTGCTTCACAAACTCCTTATCTAAAAATCCCCAAACCACCCAATTACATTGTAATGTGGTTTGGGTGTGTTGGTGGTAGGACTGTTGAGTTTGGAGAGCAGTTTGGTGAGCGCTATAGCAATCTCTGTAAGTTGTCTTTTTTGTATGTAGTCTTGTATTTTTTAAATGTTTGTTTCATTTTTAGGGGGAATTCAATTAAGCATTTTACATTACCATCAATAAAGGGTGGTAGCCTTGGGCTTTAATGCCCAGCACTATTCAATTCCAGTACCTTTTTCACCTGAGCACCTTGCTTACACCTATTAACTTAACTAGTGTTAACACACAGGGGTAAATATACTAAGATGGGAGTTCAATTTAAGATGGGATGTTGCCCAAAGCAACCAATCAGATTCTACTTCTCATTTATCTAGCATCTTCTAGAAGATAATACCTGGAATCTGATTGGTTGCTATGAGCAACATCCCATCTTAAGTAGAACTCCCATCTTAGTAAATTTACTCCACAGATTCTGTAAAAAGTTCATGGATTTGTGTGTTTAAAGGTTCTCATCCCACTGCTCTGATTCCATTCCCTTCTCTTCTCTTCTCTTCCTTTACTGCTGGAGCATCCATGCATGTAGAGTTTCTCTGAGCTGGTGACCAGTTAAAAGAATCAGAATCAGCTTTATTGGCCAGCTGTACTCACGTACGCTAGGAATTCTTTGTGATACAATGCATTGCCAAGCAGCAACATGAAGGGGGAATACATAGCATAAGAAGGGGGAAAAACGTAGCATACATTACAAACATTACACGTATGAGTTGATACTGCACATTGCAACTGTACAAGAGACTCAACATATTAGACATATTATACATGCAAGACTAAAAACGAAGGCTGCTTGGCAGAGCAGCACCCAGGCAGCTATCCGCAGTGCCAACTAGAACTCAAACAGTGCACATAGTACAGAATTTAAGTATTACATCAAAAGATAAACCACACAGACAATAAAAAAAAGCACACAGAAACAATAGTGCATGATTGGTGTAGGCATTTTGGGTAATAACCTCCGGGGGCAGTGTATTCCACCCTCACAAGTTACCAGGTGCAGCAGCCATTTTAGGCGCACTGTGTAGGAATACCCAGGGTGGAATAGTCAACCCCTAGAAGATTACAAAAATGGGGAGATTGCAGAGTAGGGTTCCAATAAAACCATCAGGTGCATGTATTTTTCATCCCAATCACAAGCGCACCAGATAAGGCAGCCATGTTGGGCGCACTACGAAGGTTACACAGTGGGAGATGAGCCATACAAGGGCCAAATGCATGTATGGGAAAACTGACACGTGTGTAGAAGTGTGCTAAACCCTCCATGGAAAGATCCAAATGAAGTACACCCTGCCCATGGAGGAACCATCCGAGACAGCCATGTGGGGTGCACTGCGTAGGTTACTGCTGGCAGGTGGTGCAACCAATGGAGGTACACATTACAGGAATAGCACACAGTGTGGTGGAAGTACCCTGTAAGAAGAAAGGGAAACCATAATAACATTATTTTGTGAAAATGATAAATGTCCTGGTCTCATGAGAGCTGTGCGGGTGGGTGTGAGAATGTGGGGTGCACACTAATGTCCAATGGAACTGACCCAGCAAAGTCTGGTCCTGATGCGCACGCCCCTCAGGTCCCTGCTCAGCTTGAGGGTAGTCCTGAGGGCAGTCATGATGTTCTTGGACAGAGGAGTAGTAGGCATTGGTCCTGGTGTTCTCATGGCAGAGGTGAGGAGAGGCCACATAATGGTCCTGAGTTGCAGTGTTTGGGGAACTAGTTTAATTAGAGATTTTAGCGTAGTCCAAATCCAGTTCAAACTCCGGTTCTAACTTAATTCTTAAAACACATTCTTAACAAATGCATTCTTCGCAAATGCAAGCAGGCCAAGTCCTGACTGCAGGCCTTGATAATATTGCTCTTAAATGCTCCAATTATATCAGCTGGCAAAGGGGGAGGTGTGCAATCAGAAGTTCAGCTAATTAACAGAGGGGATTTTGCATTGAAGAAGGATCACAGACATTTGCAGACAAACTTTCTTGGGGTGTGAAAAGTGTAGCCAGAGAGAGATGAGAGACTCAGATATACAAGCATGAAGATGGTGTTTTTACCTGTGAAGAGAGGAGAGATGGTTTTCAGTGTCGGTTCTAACTTCATTCTTAAAACACATTCTTAACAAATGCATTATTCGCAAATGCAAGCAGGCCAAGTTCTGACTGCAGGCCTTGATGAAAGTTGTACTTGAAGAGAGGAGAAGCCATCACTGTCAGGTAGGACCACCAGGCCAACACAACATCCAGATGCCCTCTTTTTCCTGTCTGGCTGGTCTGTTTCCCTCTACCACAGGCTAACGCCAGCCACCTGATCTCCCAGAGAGCCCATGTGCATGCACTGCACCCAACTTCAAGTCAGTGATAGCCTGGTATTTGGGGAGAGAAGCCAGCCTGTTATGGGGCAGGGATGTGGGTATCACCGGCCCCTGTTCTATGTCCAGATGCCTGACTTTAAAACTGTGTGGTTTGTTGACCCCAGGTGAAGCCTGAAGCTACACTGCTGCAGCAGAGCAGGGGAGCTTCAGTTTGCAAAAGAAATACTGATATTTTGGTGGCTATATGCGGGATGATTGCCATTTTTGCCCCCCACCCCTCTGGAACCACCATCTCTTCTCTGGATCTTCCTCAGGCCTGGCACTCCCCATGCATGGGCAGTAGGAACTAGAGGCTCTCTGTCCAGGCCCATGACTACAGTCCAGGCAGTCCCCCTGATGGCAGACCTGCACCAAAAAGATGCATGTGATAAAATCTGTAGACCAAATGAAACTGAAAGCCAGGAGAAAGACAGGTTATGCATGAGTTATTTGCATAACACAGGAACTTAGAGTCCTGAAGAAAGGGACCACAGTAACTGAATAAGGAGTCACCCCAACTAATCAAGTATTTTGTGTTACTCTATGCAAATGCCCCTGATTACAGCTAGGGGTAACAGGTTCTTAAACATGCTAAAAGATCATTACTTGTCCCAGGTAATCGAGAAACCAACTAGGCATATGACTATTCTGGACCTAGTACTAACTAATAATGAGGAAATTATATCAAATACTAAAGTAGGGGAGACTTTAGGAAATAGCGATCATAATACAGATGTAGCCACCTTTATCTTGACCGATTCTCCGCCTAGACGGATGTTTAGTCACGCTAAGGCGATAGCTTAGCTTCCTGAGTTTAATCACAGGCAGGCGCGTTGAGGCGATTCTAGATACTCAGCATGCATTACACATCTCCACCACTGGGTGGCTAATGCTCCACTAATCCAGTACTTTCGATCGTATAGCGGCGGATTGATCAACAGCTCTGGCAAATGGTCAGTGATGACTGTAATGTTAATAGATGGTGACTAATGGTCAGACGGTGAGAGTTCTCAATATAAATAAATAGTTTATACAGACGCAAACGAACATGTTAAAACACTTGTGTATGCAGACGCAAGATTGTGTATGGAGACGCAACTAATTGTGTAAAAGGAAGTATGTACAATGCATAAACTCCGTGCTTTTGAAATACATGTACAGCATGAGCGTCCGAGTTCCCGTGACATTCACTTTATTATAATTTTTTTTCTTTGTTATACATTCAATGGAAGGGTGCACACAGGTTTCACATTAATCTCGTCTTGTAACCTGATCGGAACTCCCTACCTGTCTACTGCATGAACTGTGCAGGCTCCCAGGGGGTAGGGGAAAGTGGGATGGGGGTAGGGTGAGGCAGTGGAAAATACTATGTTTAAAGAACGGGCCAATGCTGAAGGAGCGTCAGAATCCCCTAGCTAAAATACACAGGGTCGATAGGGATAAGCGAGGTCTATGCATATAACGATACACCAGACCCCATCGCATCACAAAGTGACAAAATGTCTGAGGCACATGAACCCCCGCCTTGTAGCATTATGTGCATAGACCTCGCTTAACCCTATCGCCCCTGTGTATTTTAGCTAGGGGATTCCGACGCTCCTTCAGTACTGCCCCATAGCCTGCAAAACCTATGCCGTCACTCGCTCCATAGCTGAGTGCTGACACAAGGTGGATGTTCATGTGCCTTGGACATTTTGTCACTTTGTGATGTGATGCGATGGGGTCTGGGGTATCGTTAAGTGCATAGACCTCGCTTATCCCTATCGACCCTGTGTATTTTAGCTAGGGGATTCTGATGCTCCTTCAGCATTGCCCCGTAGCCTGCAAAACCTATGCCGTCACTCGCTCCATAGCTGAGTGCTGACACAAGGTGGATGTTCATGTGCCTTGTAATTGTAATGTACAGTGGCATGTTTAATCTTTCTATGTATAATGGAGAGATAAAAGCTCCTCCCTAAGTTCCTAGATGCCAAATCACCGTCCTTAGTATCTCTGTACAGTATGTTCTACTAGTGTACTAATTAGCATGAACAGCTTTTAACTGGATGCCAAATCACCGTACTTAGTATCTCTGTACAGTATGTTCTATTATGGTACTAATTAGCTGTTCGTACTAATTAGTACCCTAATAGAAAATACTATACAGAGATACTAAAGATGGTGTTTTGGCAACCAGGAACTTACGGAGGAGCTTTTATCTCTCTATATTATACATAGAAAGATCAAACCTGCCACTGTACGTTACAAGCTGCTTGTGCTAATTAGTACACTAGTAGAACATAGAGTACAGAGATACTAAGGACGGTAATTTGGCACCCAGGAATTTAGGGAGGAGCTTTTATCTCTCTCCATTGTAATCTTTCTAAGTATAATGGAGAGAGATAAAAGCTCCTCCCTAAGTTTCTGGATGCCAAATCACTGTCCTTAGTATCTCTGTACAGTATGTTCTATTAGGGTTCTAATTAGCTGTTCGTGCTAATTAGTACCCTAATAGAAAATACTATAGAGAGATACTAAGGACGGTGATTTGGCAACCAGGAACTTTTATCTCTCTCCAATATACATAGAAAGATTAAACTTGCCACTGTACGTTACAAGCTGCTCGTGCTAATTAGTACACTAGTACACTAGTAAAGCATACTATACAGAGATACTAATTTCGGTGATTTGGCATCCAGGAACTTAGGGAAGAGCTTTTATCTCTCTCCATTATACATAGAAAGATTAAACTTGCTGATGTACGTTACAAGCTGTTCGTGCTAATTAGTACCCTAATAGAACATACTGTACAGAGAAACTAAGTACGGTGATTTGGCATCCAGTTAAAAGCTGCTCGTGCTAATTAGTACACTAGTAGAACATACTGTACAGAGATACTAAGGATGGTGATTTGGCATCTAGGAACTTACAGAGGAGCTTTTCTCTCTCTCCATTGTACATAGAAAGATTAAACTTGCCACTGTACGTTACAAGCTGTTCGTCCTAATTCGTACACTAGTAGAACATACTGTACAGAGATACTAAGGACGGTAATTTGGCATCTAGGAACTTACAGAGGAGCTTTTATCTCTCTCCATTATACATAGAAAGATTAAACTTGCCACTGTACGTTACAAGCTGTTCGTGCTAATTAGTACACTAGTAGAACATAGAGTACAGAGATACTAAGGACGGTAATTTGGCACCCAGGAATTTAGGGAGGAGCTTTTATCTCTCTCCATTATACTTGGAAAGATTACAATGGAGGGAGATTAAAGCTCCTCCCTAAGTTCGTGGATGCCAAATCATTGTACTTAGTATCTCTGTACAGTATGTTCTACTAGTGTACTAATTAGCATGAACAGCTTGTAACGTACAGTGGCAAGTTTAATCTTTCTATGTATAATGGAGAGATAAAGGCTCCTCTGTAAGTTCCTAGATGCCAAATCACCATCCTTAGTTTCTCTGTACAGTATGTTCTACTAGTGTACTAATTAGCACAAACAGCATTTAACTGGATGCCAAATCACCGTACTTAGTATCTCTGTACAGTAAGTTCTATTAGGGTACTAATTAGCATGAACAGCTTGTAACGTACAGCTGCAAGTTTAATTTTTCTATGTATAATGGAGAGAGATAAAAGCTCCTCAGTAAGTTCCTGGATGCCAAATCACCGTACTTAGTATCTCTATACAGTATGTTCTATTAGGGTACTAATTAGCTGTTTGTGCTAATTAGTACCCTAATAGAAAATTCTATACAGAGATACTAAGGATGGTGATTTGGCATCCAGGAACTTAGGGAGGAGCTTTTATCTCTCTATATTATACATAGAAAGATTAAACTTGCCACTGTACGTTACAAGCTGTTCGTGCTAATTAGTACACTAGTAGAACATACTGTACAGAGATACTAAGTACAGTGATTTGGCATCCAGGAACTTAGGGAGGAGCTTTTATCTCTCTCCGTTATACATAGAAAGACTAAACTTGCCACTGTACGTTACAAGCTGTTCGTGCTAATTAGTACCCTAATAGAACATACTGTACAGAGATACTAAGTACGGTGATTTGGCATCCAGTTAAAAGCTGTTCGTGCTAAGTAGTACACTAGTAGAACATACTGTACAGAGATACTAAGGATGGTGATTTGGCATCTAGGAACTTACAGAGGAGCTTTTATCTCTCTCCATTATACATAGAAAGATTAAACTTGCCACTGTACGTTACAAGCTGTTCATGCTAATTAGTACACTAGTAGAACACAGAGTACAGAGATACTAAGGATGGTTATTTGGCACCCAGGAATTTAGGGAGGAGCTTTTATCTCTCTCCATTATACTTAGAAAGATTACAATGGAGAGAGATTAAAGCTCCTCCCTAAGTTCGTGGATGCCAAATCACTGTACTTAGTATCTCTGTACAGTATGTTCTACTAGTGTACTAATTAGCATGAACAGCTTGTAACATACAGTGGCAAGTGTAATTTTTTAAGTATACTAGAGAGAGAGATAAAGACTCCTCCCTATGTTCCTGGATGTCAAATTACCATGCTTAGCATTTCTGTACAGTATTTCCTATCTAGCCAGAAACCCTGCATCCTGTGCAAGCTAGGCGGACAACTGGAGGGGACCCGATACACAGTTGCTTCCCGTTTCCCTTTCCAGTGTCACATAAACTAGTGGTCTGCCCCGAAAGCCAAGAGTCTCCTCTTTTGTATGGTACCAGTCCTGAGTCTCTGGGACACCTATAACCAGAGATAACCAGAGATATCAGTACGCAAAGTGGACCCATTTTCCCATAGACTATAATAGGCCCGTTAATTCAGACCCACCATGGGTTCCAACGCTTGCCATGAGCCTTGTGGGGGTCACAGAAACTTGGGGTTGGTACCCTCCGGTAGCTAACCGTCTCCCCTTCCATACCAACCTAGCGATGAAGGCTCCCACCTTCCCCGCTGAGAGTCCCAGGTTTGAGTCCCAAAGTGCCAACCTTTTTTTTTTATATGTTCCCGTGACATTAATTTTATTATTATTTTTTTCTTTGTTATACATTCAATGAAAGGGTGCACACAGGTTTCACATAAATCAAAGTAAACCTGCAGCAGTGATTCATTCCGCTATATACAAATACACAGCGGTAATGAGTATAAATTAGTGTATTCTGACGCAACTAAATGAGCAACACAGTACTGTAGATCGTCGTCATTTGTGTATTGTACCTGACCTGAACTCCCTCCCTGTCCACTGCATGACCTGTGCAGGCTCCCAGGGGGGAAGGGCGATGGGGTAGGGAGAGGCGGTTGAAAATACAGTGCTTTTGAAATACAAGTATTAGCGTCCGAGTCCCCTAAGGCATAAACCAACACCAATGGGAAGGAAGTGACAACCTTTTCTTAATGTGTTCCTGTAACATTCACTTTATTATTAATTTTTTTCTTTGTTATACATTCAATTGAAGGGTGGACACAGGTTTCACATAAATCAGAGTGGGCGGGGGATTTTCCTACATACAGTAGTATACTGTTGCACATGTCTTGTAACCTGATCGGAACTCCCTCCCTGTCTACTGCATGTACTTTGCAGGCTCCCAGGGGGGAAGGGGAAAGTGGGATGGGGGTAGGGTGAGGCAGTGGAAAATACCGTGTTCAAAGAAAAGGCATAATCAAAACCATGGGGAACTTTGCGGTGTATCGTTATGTGCATAGACCTCGCTTATCCCTATCACCCCTGTGTATTTTAGCTAGGGGATTCTGACGCTCCTTCAGCATTACCCCGTAGCCTGTAAAACCTATGCCGTTGTTCGCTCCATAGCTGAGTGCTGCCACAAGGCAGGGGTTCACGTGCCTCGGACATTTTGTCACTTTGCGATGCGATGGAGTCCGGTGTATCGTTATGTGCATAAACCTCGCTTATCCCTATCGTCCCTGTGTATTTTTGCTAGGGGATTCTGATGCTCCTTCAGCATTGCCCCGTATCCTGCAAAATCTGTGCTGTTACTTGCTCCATAGCCGAGTGCCTCCATGGAGCTAGGAGTCACAGGCAGTAGCCATTTCAATTGAGTCTGCCCTGCTATAGAATTGTATGTGTACCGTACGGTGCATAGAACCTTGACAGTAGAAACTCTCCTGCAGCTTTGCCCTGCTTTATGTAAAACTTATGTTTTGTCAGTTTGCTATGCGATCGAGCCCGGTGTAACATAATGTGCATAGACCACGCTTATCTCTATCGCCCCTGTGTATTTTGGCTAGGGGATTGTGACGCTCCTTCAGCATTGCCCCGTAGCCTGCAAAACTTATGCCATCTCTCACTTCATATCTGAGTGCTGCCTGCCACATGGTGGGGGTTCGGTGGCCATTTTGCCAGTGTGCTATGCGATCAAGTCTGGTGTACCGTAATGTGCATAGACCTCGCTAATTCCTATCGCCCCTGTGTATTTTAACTAGGGGATTGTGACGCTCCTTCAGCATTGCCCCATAGCCTGCAAAATCTGGACTGTTACTTGCTCCATAGCCTAGGGCCTCCATGGGGCAAGGAGTCATAGGTGATAGCCATTTCTATTGAGTCTGCCCTGCTACAGAATTGTATGTGTACTGTACGGTGCATAGAACATTAACAGTAGAACCGCTCCTGCAGATTTGCCCTGGTTTATGTGAATAAAAAAAATAATAAAGTGTCTGGAAAAAACTAACATGCATTCATACTTTAGGGATCGAACTCGGGACTCTGAGTATAGGAAGCGGAACACTTTGCCACAGACAGATGAATAAATCCATTGGTTTTGATTATGCTGTAATGGCTATGGGATTACAACACTAACATACTGTACAAAATTCCTGATCTCAAGAGGCAATAGTGAACTTCTAACACATCCATTTGCAACAGTGTACACTACTGGTTTTATGTTGTTTTGTCTGCGGGACTTGGACGCTCACATATTCATAAAGTATTGTAAATGGATCATATACTGTATGCTGTACTATTTACGTCTGTACCGTATATACTGTATTAAATAATACAGCGTAATGAGTATTTCCTGTATTAAATAATGCAGCGTAATGAGTATTTCCTGTATGCAGCGTAATGTGACGCCTTAGTAAAGTAGTCCTTATTATATATTTCAGTATTGTATTTTACGGGAGACCACACGCATGCACAGTGGTGATTGTAAAAAGCGACATCTGGTGGATGATCGCAGGTATTACATGTAAAGGTGATGCCAAACAAGCTGTCTGCCTCCGTGCGATTAGGTACGCCTCTCAGTGACTAGACGCGCCTCCCTACGCCCCAGTACGCTGCGTATGCTCGATCGGGACAAACGCCTCAGCCAGTCAAGATAAAGGTGGCTACAGCTGTATGATCACATTTGATATCAGCTTCCAAAAACAACAATATAGGGGTCTAACGAAGATTTTTAACTTTAGAAAAGCTAATTTCATATTGCTTAAACAAGCAATGAAGGACATTAATTGGGAAATTGTATTTCATGGTAAAAATACGGCTGAAATGTGGGAAGTTTTTACAACTGTGCTCAATAAGTACACTAATTTGTATATTCCTAAAGTCAACAAAAACAGGAGTAGTAAATTCAAACTGATGTGGCTAATAAGAAGGTCAAGGAGCAAATGGATAAAAAAGGTGTGCTTTCAAAGCATTTAAGTCTGATGGGACAGTGGAATCATTCCTGTTCTACAAAGAATGTAACAAAAAATGCAAAAAAGAAATCAGAGCAGCTAAAATAGAATACGAAAAACAAATCGCAAAGGAGAGTAAAACAAACCCCAAAAAGTTCTTTAGGTATATAACTGGTAAAAGGTTAAAAAAGGAGAATACTGGGCCTTTAAAGGGCGAGTTGGATGTCTTGATTAATGATGATAGAGAAAAAGCGCATTTATTGAATAAATTATTTTCATCAGTATTCACGAGAGAGGACAGGTTGATGAGACTAGAGCACAACATAAGCTATAATAACGACCCATTGCTAGGTACTTGGTTAAACGAGGAAGTAGTCTGGGAGAGACTAAGTAAAATTAAGATAAATAAATCTCCTGGGCCAGATGGACTTCACCCCAGGGTTCTTATGGAACTTAACGCAGAGATATTGAGACCCCTATATTTGATTTCCAGTGAGTCAATTACATTAGGAATGATATTGAAGGACTGGCGTATAGCAGAGGTAGTCCCAATATTTAAAAAGGGTATTAAAACTCATCTCGATAACTATAGACTGGTAAATTTGACATCTATAGTGGGGAGAATATTAGAAGTTATATTAAGGGATAGCATACTAGAGTACTTGGATACCTCCAAGTTTATTACTAGGAATTGGCAAGGTTTGTGAAGGACAGGTAATCTCAAACTAACTTAATAAGCTTCTACGAGAAAGTGAGCGATAATATTGATCAGGGTAAAGCAGTGGATGTGGTCTTTATGGACTTTGCTAAGGCTTTTGACAAAGTCTCACATAAGAGACTAATATTCACATTAAGAGAGCTTGGGGTGGGAAACACTATTTGTACTTGGGTGAGTAATTGACTGTACAATAGGGAACAGCAAGTGGGGATTAATGGGATGTTCTCTGAATGGGCCTCAGTGCTCAGTGGAATACCGCAGGGTTCAGTACTTGGGCCATTGCTGTTTAACATATTAATTAATGACCTAGGAGAGGGACTGAAAAGCACAGTGTCAGTTTTCACAGACAAGACTAAACTTGGGTTGCTCATCGATAATAAACTTAGTAGCAGTACACAATGTCAAAATGCAGCAACAAAATCAAATAAGGTGTTAGCATGCATAAGATGGGGGAATGGAGTCAAGGGATGAGAGTGTAATCCTGCCACTGTGTAAATCATTGGTGCGGCCACTTCTGGAATATTTTGTACAGTTCTGGGCAACTCACTATAAAAAAGATATCTTGGAACTCAAAAGGATTCAGAGGCGAGTCACCAAACTGGTTAAGGGGTTAGAAGCACTGAATTATGAGGAAAGACTTAAAAGTTTAGATATGTTTACACTGGAAAAGAGGCGATTGAAAGGGGACATTATTAATATTTATAAATACATAAAGGGACAATGCTAGGATTTATCAAATTATTTGTTTATCAAAAAATGAGACATAGGACACGAGGACACCCCCTGAGGTTAGAAGAAAAAAAAATCATACACAACGGAGAAAATGGTACTTCACAATAAGAAAATTCTCTGCCAGAGAAGGTAGTAATGGTGGATTTAATCAATAAGTTTAGAAATGGATTAGATAAATTCCTAGCTGAAAAAAATATCCAAGGATACAGCATTTAATTAATATAAAATTTATAATACAGGTTGAACTTGATGGACATTTGTCTTTTTTCAACCTCAACAACTACAGTATGTAACTATGTAACATAGAGGCCAAGCAGTGAGTCAATGTCCTAAATGGGAGCTATCAGTGTGTTATTTCCAGTTTCTTTATTGACAACAAATCTTATTTGAGCTATAAGTATTTTAAAAAAATCATCACTTAGGTTTTCATGTATAAAAGAGTGTAAAGAGAGAGCTTCCCCTTTAATTAGTATGCATATGATACATTTGGACCAATAGAAAGCAATAATGAAGTTCTATTCAATTTTGCATTTCATTTTGCTGGGGATTTTAATGGGGATTTAATTTTCTATTTTGGAAGGGATTTAATAAATTCAACTCTAAAACCCTTCCAAACAGGAATCAATATGAATTTAATTAGAAAATCAAATTTTAGTAAATGAATAATTTTTTAAGAATTTTAGAAAATAAAAAAGAATCTATTTCAAACTATTTTGAAGATTCATAAAGATGATTCCAAACTTGAATTTTAGTAAATATACCCCCCCTGGGGTTTTATTAGCAAAACCATTATTAGTTCTTGTTCATAACTTTAATTAAAAAAAAAAAAGTCACAGCAAAACAATGTGTTTCCCCACAGGAAGTGTTTGCCAGCTAGGAAAATGCATGAAGAGGCAATGCATTAAGGGAGTAAGGGGGATCAATAGGAGTAAGGGTGATCAATATCTCCCTAGGGCCACCATCACCTGCTTTTCTGGCTGAGACAGCAATGTTGCAGGATGCAAGTCAAGTAAGAGAAACTGCTTTGCTGAGTTACTGATGTGTTGTGCTGGATATTTTTACTAAATTGCATACCAGCAGGACAGAGATGCTTTGTGAGGTAAATGGCTCAGGAGGCACTGGCTAGTACCAAAGCCATATTTACAAACAATACAGTATGTGAGCTCAAGGGTTCATGTTGGCATTATACAAAGATACAGCAGTATACAGGTATACTGCTGGAAATTTGGTGAGTTTTGGTGAGTTGTGTGGAAAAGGTAGGTACAAGAGGCACTGCCTCACCTGACACATAGACTTTGTACTTTAGAGTTTTGACTATAAAATGATTAGAATAATACAAAGAAGAAATTTCTAATATATTCTTTATATTTGTTATATACTTTATATAGTAAAACCTCTGGTGTATACTTTATAATGACAGGAAAGGCTCTGCCTCACCCCACACAAAGTACCTTGGATCATTACTGTTTGGGGGCTTGGTTGCTCAGGTGACACACATAGCCATGCCTCCACAATGGTTTGGTCATGCCCCCTTCAGAGGTCATGGCCAGACCCTACTAACAACAGATGACAATAAGAGTAGGTATTTCCCATAAGATTTTTTATTGACAATAAAATTAGAATATTTGAGTTAATATGTTGACCGCCTCTTTCTGACACATTTATTTTGAGATCAATCCTGCTGAGAAGACGAAATTTACAAGAGCCACTGCTTCATTAATATGCCTCTAAGACAGAACAGTGAAATTATTCACCCGCAGTGGTAACGGAACAGAACCTAGGAAACAGAGAGTTCCAGTTGCTTTATCAGAAAGTTACATAGCTTTGTCACCAATTTGAGGATACTGTAGTTCAAAAATTGCTTCCTCAATTATACATACAGTAGATATGTGGATAAATAATTGGGCATGATAATAGTAAATGCACACGCACATATACAATAATAATGTAATCCAACCAATGTTATTAATAGGGTAGCATAGAAAAGTAACCCAATATTTTGTTGATATATGCTATTGCTGTAGAACAATAGACACCAGCAGAATGTGAAATGGAGTTGAAGTCAAAAGTTTCTCCTTAAACTGGTTTGGATATTTATTTCAGGTTTACAGCAGTGCAAAGCAGCAACAGTGGTAACAGAGTGTAGTACAGTAACCGGTTATATAACCAGAGACAGTGGCAGTGGTAATGCTAACAGAGTTATCTGTAGCAAGACTTCCCTAGAGGAACAGGTACAGCACATGCACTATGCAGTACATCACAGTTTAACAGGGTAAGATGGAGCACGGTTTGCGGCGACCAACTTGGTAAAGGTCAGTGGCAAACGCAGGATTTGCATGGGGGGGTTTCCAGAACTGGGCGGAGCCAATCACGGGGGTGGGGACTGAGGTTACCCAGTATATGCTGGGTCCGTAAAACTAGTGTGTCTGTGTGTGTGTGTGTGTGTGTGTGTGTGTGTGTGTGTGTGTATATATATATATATATATATAAAAAATGGGGGAATAAGGGTACCGGCGACTGGTGTTGTTTAAAACGCAATAGTTAAAAGATAGATTTAAAAGCCAAAAAACTATATAAAGGTACAAACAAGCTTTAATTATCACATAAAAATGGGTTAAAACATAAAAATATATTAATAAAATCTTACGAATATAAAGGTCTTAGTAAAAAGTAAGGACTTCTAACTTAGCTTTTTTAAAAATAGGCAAGGGAGTCACCACAGGGAGCCCAACGCGTTTCGTCACAACTGACTTCTTCAAAGGGTGAGGACAGAATGAGATACTACGCCTATTTATACCCCTGATGGACTGACTCAGGGTTGGTGATGTCATAATTAGTCATGTGATGTAATTAAAGTATGTGCTACACAGAACATCAAAGACACTTATTTGGGACATAGCCTAAGGCTAGAGAGGGTAACATAATGGTGAAGACATAAAAAAACGATTGTTTTTAGAACTGTAATAGCGCTCAGAACGTCCAGAAATGTGTTTTAATGTTGATTTGCGGCACTTCCGCCACACTTCCGGTGACGGAGGGGACGCGTCACGTGACTCCGGGCATTTCCGCCCCACTTCCGGTTGCGTTAGTGCGCATGCGCCGGCGGCGCCAGCCGTTCATTGCGCAAGTGCCTGCAGTCTCTTTAGTTAGTTTCAGTTCTGGTCCAGGTCTCAGTATTCTATATGTCCCTTGGTAATAGGTAATGCGGCGGCCATGTTATTGGTGACAATCTCCATAGGAAACACAGGCAAAAGAGGTGGCCATCTTTAAGGAGTCCTTGGAGACCCAAATTCACGTTGCATCGGTATCCATGGAAACAGGACCATGTAACAAGCAGAGAAGAAAATAGTGAAAGCTATGCACTGGTTCTTACATGGATGTTTATAAAAATATATATATATATATAGCAAATAAAACAAGCTGAGATCCAATATTAAAAAGATAAATGAAAAAATAAGTTAGATTATTTATGTATAAATATAAATATATAAATATAATTATAAATAGAAATATGTGTACACAAAGTAAATAGGGAGAAAAGGCACACATGGAGTGTATAGTGCGTGCGGAATGTGGCATTAGGCAATAGTGGGTTTCAGGAATTTCAGGTGGGAGAGGAAAAGTTGCAGATATTCGCTGTCAGTGGAGCAAACGTGGTGAGATAAATCTGTATATATTTTGTGGGCGGTTAGTATACAGTGTGCTGGTGATATTTTGGATAGTTTATTAAGACCTAGATTGTGAAGCCTGCAGGATATAATCAATAGTACCTTATGGTATTGATTAGGTCACTGGCTAGCTCAACGTTATTTGTCAGTCCTTACAGTACCTGATATTCCCAGGCAGTCCCCCTCCCTGGTACTGATCAGGCCCAAACACTGCTTAGCTTCCAAGATCGAACGAGATTGGGCGTACCAGTGTGGTTTGACTGTACTTGAGAGATAAACATCTTATTGCCAGGACTCGATCGCACATAAACACATGAATCCTGATATGTTAAAAATCTTTAATGGTGTAACACAGAAATCGACAGGGAGTGAGAGGTGAGGAGGGATGTGCAAATAGGATCAATGTGACAAGTATGGTGTAAGGAGGATACAGCACCTCACAGGAAGGGTGCGATTTCATAGCTCTCGTTCAGACCCACGGGTTGCAGGGTCTGAAGCTGGAAAATCCAGTACATCTCCCTTCTTGAGAGTTTGTTCGCAAGGTCACCTCCTCTCTCTCCCAGACGCACAAGTTCAATCGCTTTAAATGTGAGGTCCTCTGGGTTGGAATTATGGTGCGATGTGAAATGTCTGGAAACAGTATGGCTCTCCACTTTGTTCTTTATATTTCTTATGTGTTCCTGGATCCTCATCTTTAATGGTCTCTTGGTCTTGCCCACATATTTCTTTTTGCAAGGACATTCTAATAAATAGATGACAGACACGGTATTGCAGTTCATGAATTCCTTGATGGTGTAGAGTTCCTTGTCTTCCATGTCGCTGAAGGTTTTCCGATTCGGATGTAGGAACTTGCATACATTGCATTTCCCGCATTTGAAGGAACCCACACATTTAGGCATCATGGAGCTCTTGGTAGACTTCTCCCTCAATAGGCTGGGTGCAAGATGATCCTTAAGGTTCCTAGATTTCTTGAAGATGATGACTGGTTCAGACCGTAGGAGGTCTTTGAGGACAGGGTCCATACGAAGAATGTTCCAGTGATTCTTGAGCGACTTCCTGATAGTCTTTTCGTGTTGGTTATAAGTGGTAATGAAGGCGATCGAATCTTTCTTGGCATCTCTCGGTTTGTACTTCAGGAGTTCCTCTCTGTTGACATTCCGTGTTTTTTCTAGGGCTCTACCACAATATGCCCTGGGTATTCTTTGTCCTGGAACCTCTTGCTGTAGATCTTCAGTTGGTCCTCACAGTCATTTGGATTGGTGCAGTTCCTCTTAATCCTCGAGAATTGTGATGCCGGAATGTTGTCCTTCCACTTCTGGAGGTGGTTACTTCGATAATGCAAATAGCTGTTCATATCCACCTCTTTTATGTAGTTCTTGGTGGTGATGCCCCCATTCTCACCAATTAAAACCAAATCCAGATATTCCACTGACTTGTCGTTGGTGTTTGAAGTGAAGGTCAAGTTAAAATCATTGTTTCCCAGCGTATTTAAAAACGTATTAAAAGATTCAACCGTGCCATTCCAAATAATTAAAATGTCGTCGATGTAGCGTCTGTAGAGCACCACATTTTCTTTAAAAGTTTCCAGGCCGTACACGTGTCTTTTCCCAATGTCCCATAAATAAATTGGCAAAGCTTGGGGCAAAGATCGTCCCCATAGCTGTGCCACAGCATTGTAAGTAAAAATGGTTAAGAAACTTAAAATAGTTCTAGAGCCCTAGAAAAAACACGGAATGTCAACAGAGAGGAACTCCTGAAGTACAAACCGAGAGATGCCAAGAAAGATTCGATCGCCTTCATTACCACTTATAACCAACACGAAAAGACTATCAGGAAGTCGCTCAAGAATCACTGGAACATTCTTCGTATGGACCCTGTCCTCAAAGACCTCCTACCGTCTGAACCAGTCATCATCTTCAAGAAATCTAGGAACCTTAAGGATCATCTTGCACCCAGCCTATTGAGGGAGAAGTCTACCAAGAGCTCCATGATGCCTAAATGTGTGGATTCCTTCAAATGCGGGAAATGCAATGTATGCAAGTTCCTACAACCGAATCGGAAAACCTTCAGCGACATGGAAGACAAGGAACTCTACACCATCAAGGAATTCATGAACTGCAATACCGTGTCTGTCATCTATTTATTAGAATGTCCTTGCAAAAAGAAATATGTGGGCAAGACCAAGAGACCATTAAAGATGAGGATCCAGGAACACATAAGAAATATAAAGAACAAAGTGGAGAGCCATACTGTTTCCAGACATTTCACATCGCACCATAATTCCAACCCAGAGGACCTCACATTTAAAGCGATTGAACTTGTGCGTCTGGGAGAGAGAGGAGGTGACCTTGCGAACAAACTCTCAAGAAGGGAGATGTACTGGATTTTCCAGCTTCAGACCCTGCAACCCGTGGGTCTGAACGAGAGCTATGAAATCGCACCCTTCCTGTGAGGTGCTGTATCCTCCTTACACCATACTTGTCACATTGATCCTATTTGCACATCCCTCCTCACCTCTCACTCCCTGTCGATTTCTGTGTTACACCATTAAAGATTTTTAACATATCAGGATTCATGTGTTTATGTGCGATCGGGTCCTGGCAATAAGATGTTTATCTCTCAAGTACAGTCAAACCACACTGGTACGCCCAATCTCGTTCGATCTTGGAAGCTAAGCAGTGTTTGGGCCTGATCAGTACCAGGGAGGGGGACTGCCTGGGAATATCAGGTACTGTAAGGACTGACAAATAACGTTGAGCTAGCCAGTGACCTAATCAATACCATAAGGTACTATTGATTATATCCTGCAGGCTTCACAATCTAGGTCTTAATAAACTATCCAAAATATCACCAGCACACTGTATACTAACCGCCCACAAAATATATACGGATTTATCTCACCACGTTTGCTCCACTGACAGCGAATATCTGCAACTTTTCCTCTCCCACCTGAAATTCCTGAAACCCACTATTGCCTAATGCCACATTCCGCACGCACTATACACTCCATGTGTGCCTTTTCTCCCTATTTACTTTGTGTACACATATTTCTATTTATAATTATATTTATATATTTATATTTATACATAAATAATCTAACTTATTTTTTCATTTATTATCTTTTTAATATTGGATCTCAGCATGTTTTATTTGCTATATATATATATATTTTTATAAACATCCATGTAAGAACCAGTGCATAGCTTTCACTATTTTCTTCTCTGCTTGTTACATGGTCCTGTTTCCATGGATACCGATGCAACGTGAATTTGGGTCTCCAAGGACTCCTTAAAGATGGCCACCTCTTTTGCCTGTGTTTCCTATGGAGATTGTCACCAATAACATGGCCGCCGCATTACCTATTACCAAGGGACATATAGAATACGGAGACCTGGACCAGAACTGAAACTAACTAAAGAGACTGCAGGCACTTGCGCAATGAACGGCTGGCGCCGCCGGCGCATGCGCACTAACGCAACCGGAAGTGGGGCGGAAATGCCCGGAGTCACGTGACGCGTCCCCTCCGTCACCGGAAGTGTGGCGGAAGTGCCGCAAATCAACATTAAAACACATTTCTGGACGTTCTGAGCGCTATTACAGTTCTAAAAACAATCTTTTTTTTATGTCTTCACCATTATGTTACCCTCTCTAGCCTTAGGCTATGTCCCAAATAAGTGTCTTTGATGTTCTGTGTAGCACATACTTTAATTACATCACATGACTAATTATGACATCACCAACCCTGAGTCAGTCCATCAGGGGTATAAATAGGCGTAGTATCTCATTCTGTCCTCACCCTTTGAAGAAGTCAGTTGTGACGAAACGCGTTGGGCTCCCTGTGGTGACTCCCTTGCCTATTTTTAAAAAAGCTAAGTTAGAAGTCCTTACTTTTTACTAAGACCTTTATATTCGTAAGATTTTATTAATATATTTTTATGTTTTAACCCATTTTTATGTGATAATTAAAGCTTGTTTGTACCTTTATATAGTTTTTTGGCTTTTAAATCTATCTTTTAAATATTGCGTTTTAAACAACACCAGTCGCCGGTACCCTTATTCCCCCATTTTTTAGATTGTTCCCAGCAGTACTGTACCAGTGTTGCGTTCTTAAGGGGTGGCAGACACCTTATAACAAGGTGGCGTGTGTTTTTTAGCAATTTTAGTATTCTATATATTTTATACTGAGAACCCACCTCGCAAGTGGCGCTGTGTCATTTCCTTTCTACATATATATATATATATATATATATATATATCTACATATCTACACATATATATATATATATATACATATATCTACACACACACATATATATATATATATATATATACATACATACATATACATGGGTGGTCTTCAGTATGCCGGCAGTCGGGCTCCCGGCGACCAGCATACCGGCGCCGGGAGCCTGACCGCCGGCATACCGACACTTATTCTACCTTGTGGGGGTCCACGACCCCCCTGGAGGGAGAATAGAATAGTGTGGCGCGCGTAGCGTGGCGAGCGCAGCGAGCCCGCAAGGGGCTCATTTGCGCTCGCCACACTGTTGGTAAGCCGGCGGCCGGCCTCTCGGCGCCGGTATGCTGGTCGCCGGGAGATCGTAGTGAACGTAGTGAACCCATATACACATATACATAGCATATTAAACATGCATACATATATATATATATATATATATATACACACACATACAGTACACACATATATATACACATGTATATATATATATCATATGTGTGTGTGTGTGTGTGTGTGTGTGTGTGTGTGTGTGTGTGTATGCATGTATGTATGTATGTATGTATATACATGTGTATATATGTAGGCACATGGATATATATGTACTATAATTAAAATAAAGTAAACTTTTATTGCACTTGCAAGTGCCACCAGGAAGACAGCAGGCTGCAGAGGACGCTAGACAGTCATTAATAATACTCATGCAGCTTAAAAAAAAAAAAAAAATTTTTTTTTTTTTTTAGTGGAGGGGGGTTTCTGGGTACTCGGAAACCCCCCCTGGGTGCGCCACTGAAGGTGGCTGCGGGCTTCACAGAAAAATAGCAGGAGATAATATTTTTTTTTACCTTAGAAGAAGTGGTATCCCTACTGAAAGTCCTAGTGACCATGAGAGATCCATATGACCACACATATTATTATTAGTCTGGCTTCAGAATTTCTAATCCCAAGCAAGTCTTCATTTATTTATTTTTTCTACTATGCCTAACATTTTATTTATTATTATTTTTTTTTTTTCATTTTAAAATGATTTAAAAATGATCAAAAACACAAGTAACACTAGTAGATTTCTGACCTTACTACCCAAAGAGGTTTAACTTGCTGTGACTAAAGGCTCTGAAATGATAGCAACATTTCTTAATATGATGTCAATAGAAGGACACATTTTAGTAATATATTTCCAGACTAAAGTATGAGGATTTGTTTTCTAAGTCATTATTTTTGTTGCTAGGAAACAGGTGTCCACTGGTATATTATAACATTGCACTAACATTTATACTGAACAGTACTAAAGTCCAAAGAACAAGCTTTTGCAAAATGAAAACATCTTTAAAATAGGTTCATCTAATTTATAATGTTTCATATTCAACAAGACTGTTTACAAGCATAATTATTGATGTGCGATTGTACCAGTGCAGCAATGAAACTTTGATAACAGCCTTTTATTATTTACACTACCTTGTTAAGCTATTCAAATATTTAAATTCTTTTGAAGTCTTGTGGCACCGTAGTTCAAAAAAATAAAAATAAATGATGGAGCCAAAACCCAGTAATTGGCAAGGATAAAAATCACATGCAAAACATAACAACGCATAATTTAACAAAAAAATCAACATATGAATTGTAGGTAGTTACAGCTGTTCTTTTCAAGATTCAAAGATTCATCTTTTAGATTTTCTGGGCACCTATTACACAGCTAAAAAAGATAGTAATATTTGGAATGAAGAGTAAGTTTTTGTATAATATACTGTATACCATATAGACCATTTTCCTTAAGCTGGACTGGTCCCCCACACACAACATTCTTAAAACTTAACCTGAGCATACCATTGTTGGTACAGATCACGGTGGCGTCTGCGGCTTTACGATATTGCAGATAAAAAGCCCTTCCCTGGTGTACATCCATGCATATGAAGGCCTGAGATGCTCGCTGGCAACCTCTATAGATGGTGCTTTACTGCCTGGGGCATAGGCACATGTAGTTTCTCTATCTAAGTATGGCCTCCCATTTGAATGCTAGAGTGTCTCTGTATGCTACCACTTTCAGCAACACTCCCAAAATACACCCAAAATAAGTTATCTCTGCTTGCACCGTTTTTGCCACCCCTCTGTTGCGTCCTAGACACTGCCCAGTAACACCCCATACGTTGCCTATACAATTCTTCCTGCATGTGCCTGAATCGCTACTGTGGCTTTGTAAGCACACAATCAGGACACATGCATAGTGCAAGATTTTAGGGGTTTTCACTGCACATCTCTAAGAATGTTGACATTGCCTGCGACACGGAATCAGGCCTTGTGTGAGTAACCTTTGTTACAGGCTATTTAAAGTAATGAAATCAAGTTTATTTGTTGTCCAAATAATTTAGGAAAGGCACATGGAGAGGAAGTGATTGCTCCTGGGAAGCTATAGTTTGTTTTAAACAAAATGAGAATATTGGCTTAAATTGCACTGAGCTCTGATATGTCCCTCCTTCAAATGGTTGGAAATAAGGCCTCTTCCTGCATTAAAAGTGGCAAGTCTATTGTGCCTAACCATACCTGATGTAAATCAAATATCCAAAACACATCTGATGCTCAGTTTAATACTTTATGCCAAATCAGATACCCAGTGCTGCCATGATTCCGGCGTCGGTCACATGACCACCAGCATCATCCCGATAGCTGGGATGCTTAACGCATCCCGTTTCTAGAGTCTCATTAAACCTAGGATTTTATTCTAAAGGTGAACTTGCTTTATTTATTTTTTCTCCTAAAACCCACAGCCATAAAGTATGACTGCGTTGTATTACAATGCTGTGTTTCTTTCTGTGGAAATAAGAACCAGCTTCTGTATTAAGCAAGAGAGAAAATGTATTTTTGACTAAAATACAGTGACATACTGTACATCAGTGACATACAGTGAGGTGAGACGGGTGAGACAGAGTCTATCCTGCCATAGTAACATATAAACCAGAGGTTTGACTATATAAAGTAGATGAAAAATACAAAGAATATATTTTAAATATCTTCTTTTTATTATTCTAATGATTTGTATAGTCAAATCTCTGGAGTAAAAAGTCTATGGCAGGGGAGGTACTCCTATCTTTTCCACACATCTCTGATCAAAACTCGCCAAATTTCCAGCAGTATATACTGCTGCCCCTGTGCATAATGGGGGTCATGCAGCAGTTCTTCGCTGCGGTGCGAACGGGTCAGGACTGTGGGTGCACGGCGCCCGCAATGCGCACATTTGTCATTGCCAGTGACGTCGCCAGCGCAGAAAGTGATCGCAGCGCCAATCGCAAGAAGATTGACAGGCAGGGGGCATTCCGGGGCGTCAACTTCGTTTTCAAGGCGTGGTGAGGCAAACGCAGATGGATCCAGGCATTTGGAGGGCGGATGTCTGACGTCAGTCCCGGGACCTTCGCCGCTGGATCCGTCGCACAGGGTAAGTAGGTCTGACCCTGGTCTTGTTTTGCGGAAAACTTTTTTAGCATAGCAGGGTTACACAAGCAATCGCAGCCCTGCTATGCTAAAATACACTCCCCCTTTGGCGCCGTCAAGTTGATCACCGAGCAGCAAAAAGTTGCTATGTGTGATCAACTCGGAATGACCACCAATGCCGACATGCATGCTTTGGCTCATACATTGTGTGTAAATCTGGCTCTGGTACTAGTCAGTGCCTCCTGAGCCATTTACCTCACCGCACATCCCTGCTGTACAGTACTTATGTTTTCAGCTTAGAAAGTGATCATGTTTCCATACAAAGAGCATTGAATGCAATGTACAGTACATACAGTAGTTATACCTTTTTCACTCCATACACATCAAAGACTCAACATTTATGGTACAAAAGTGTTGCATTACCATAAATGTTTATTATTTTTTTGTTTTTTTTATTTATTGCAAATGTCTTTGTGACTAGAGTCTAATATATACTTCAAGCCCAGTGCTATGTAATAGAAGGTAATTACTACAGTATTGTGCATATAACATATGCAAACATTTTTGTCTATGTATGCTCTTATATTATGTGGTTTACATAAATATATATGACAGCTATATATTTTATCATTTGCTTTTTCACGTTCCCCTGCATTTTGCATCTTTTGCAGTTCAAAGGATTAGGTAGTCCCATTTCTCCATGTTACTGACTACTAATTTTAATTTTTATATTTAATTGCCTACCACAAGCTGTACAGTGCTGCAGAAAATGTTGGCACTTTATAAATAAATGTTAATAGTAATCAGTTTTTTTGCCAGCTTATGAGAACTGTCCATATGTATAAATAAATATTTAAATGTATTTTGCAAGCTGTGCAGGCTCTAGTCACACTAACTATATATATATAGATTTATATTTAGTAAGATATCATCAGTATAAATACCAGGAATGCTTGGTGACCATAAATTATGTAATAAAATGTATATAAATAAATTCATCAGTAGGTACATTTCTGTAATAAATTGTTCACATACTGTATTGATTTATTTAAAAACAGTTATACATACAGCACACCCACCCATATTACACAGGGCTTCAAAGAAAATATTTGGACATTTGCATTAGTCTCTGCACCAGTGGAGCTTACAATCTATATTACCTACCATATACAGTACAATATAGGATATTTATGTCAGAAGTTCATTAACCTGCAGTAACAGTATGGTTTTGGATTGTGGGAGCAAACCAGAACAGCTGGAAGACACCCTCACAAACACAGGGGGACATATATAATACAGTGTGTATACACTTTTGTTAATCATCTATGAAGAGTGTCATACTGTAAAGTAGCATCACAATCACAGACCCATTACTTAGGGATTTTTGTTGAATTTTTTTTTTTTAAAGATTTTATTGAGCAAAGTAATGGAAAGTTACACCAAGTAGATCCAACGTCTCCAGTAACAGTACATTATACATAACAATGTTGACAACAATAATTTGGAGTTGCTTCAAAGGTATAAAGATCAGCAAAGGCGTAACATACCTAAATATTGAAATACAGTAGATTGTCACAATTTTTTTTCTATTTGGGTAAGGAAAGTCGTGCTAACAAGTAGGAAAGAGCAAATTAGAAGAAGGAAAATTATGAATGAAACCTTTATAAACTTACAAATGGGGAGAGAGAAGAAAGGAGAGAACAAGAAAAAAAGGATGAAAAAAGGGGAGGAAGGGAAGGAGGGGGAAGGGGAGGAATAGGGGAATAGCCAGCCGAGGTGTTTGAGTATCATCAAGATTAGATTAAATGGTTGTTAGGGGAGGTTCGGCCTCATAGTAGGTGGTCCAAGATGACCGGACACGGATAAATTGAGTCGGTGTATCATGGAAAATTGAGGAAATTAATTCCATTTTGTAGGTTGACCAGATAGCATTAATTGTAGCAGGTAAGGGGGGATGGGGGATGGATTTCCAACATGCAGCTATTTGGCATTTAGCTGTGTTACGTATATGGGTGATCAATTTATATGTTGACCGCAGGATGCGAGCAATTGGTCTGGCTAAGAGAGAGTACAAGGGCGAAGGGGGCATATCAAAATCAGTAATATTTTGGGGATTTTTGCTGAATTCTATACACTACCAATATTACATTCAATGCATGGAGGCTAACTTTTGAAAATTACCTGAGGTACCACTTACATACAGCATGACTGAAAAATGCCATAGTTAGACATAGATAGTGGCAGTGTAAGCTCAAATTTTGGGATTGTTCAAGCACCCATGGACCTGAATTCTATGATCCAATGTACTGTATGCAATACATGAAAAGTGGGAATTACAGTATTTACTAAGATGAGTTCTAGTGTTGACTACATTCTCAAAAATCATATTGTAGGCCATTCATTTTGTTCTGTACAATATGCACACAGGTCACCTACTGTATCTCCCATTATTTCAAATGTCCAAAAGGGATATTCTAAATATATGTACAATATGTGTATTCTAAATACACTTTGATATCTATGCTGACTTAATACAAATTAGGTTATACAATACATAGAAATACTGTAGCAGGTACTTTTGTGCTGTCAGTTTTATTAAACTACAGTGCTGCATATTATTTGTGCTTGATCACTTAAATGGTTTGTATATTTCATTACCTCTCTACTGACATACAGTAAGTACCTTTCTGATTGGAGATGCTGTTGATTGAGGCACACCGCAGCTCTACACCTATAGTCTAAGATTTTTATTTTGAATTGCAGACGATATTGGTGTAACTTTTTAGTTTCATTTAGTGGATCTTTTGTATGGAACTGGTACTACTAAAAATAAATATAAATGGTAAATGTTTATGGCCATGATTTTTTATTTTTTATTTTGATTAGATATAGCTTATTAAATAGAAAAAAAATCCTAATATTATTTTAAAATAAAAAAATAGGATTTTGGTACCTACCGGTAAATCCTTTTCTCGTAGTCCGTAGAGGATGCTGGGGTCCACATTAGTACCATGGGTATAGACGGCTCCACCAGGATCCATTGGCACTTTAGGAGTTTGAGAGTGTGGGCTGGCTCCTCCCTCTATGCCCCTCCTACCAGACTCAGTCTAGAAACTGTGCCTGAGGAGACGACATACTTCGAGAGAAGGACTTAACATAGATAGTGGTGAGAGTCATACCAGCTCACACATACAAGGCACGTCAAGACAACTAGCTTGAACTACTCAGCAACAGCTGACCTATTAATTACCAAGTAACAATGCAGTACTCAACTAAAACGAAGTTGTACTGAACCAAAAATAATAGCAGGAAAACGAAGCGCTGGGCAGGTGCCCAGCATCCTCTACTGACTACAAGAAAAGGATTTACCGGTAGGTACCAAAATCCTATTTTCTCTTTTACGTCCTAGAGGATGCTGGGGTCCACATTAGTACCATGGGGATGTACCAAAGCTCCCAGAACGGGAGGGAGAGCGCGGAGGCTCCTGCAGAACTGATTGACTGAACTTCAGATCATCAGAGGCCAAAGTATCGAACTTGTAAGACTTTGCAAACGTGTTTGACCCAGACCAAGTTGCAGCTCGGCAAAGTTACACTGCCGAGACACCACGGGTAGCTGCCCAGGAAGACCCCACCTTACAAGTAGAGTGGGCCTTAACAGATTTTGGACATGGCAGTCCTGCCATAGAATAAGCGTGCTGGATAGTGTACCTAATCCAGCGAGAAATAGTCTGCTTAGAAGCAGGACACCCAATTTTCTTGGGATCATATAGGACAAACAGAGAGTCCGACTTTCTGTGACGAGAAGTTCTCTTCACATATATCTTCAGAGCTCTCACGACATCCAAGGACTTTGAAGTAAATGAGGAGTCAGTAGCTACTGGCACCACGATAGGTTGGTTGATAGGAAATGCCAACACAACCTTCAAAAGAAACTGCTGATGAGTCCCGAGCTCAGCTCTATCTTCATGGAAGATCAAGTAAGGGCTTTTACAGGATAAAGCCCCCAGTTTGAAGACACATCTAGCAGAAGCTAAGGCCAACAAAGTGACCGCCTTCCATGTAAGAAATTTGAGCTCCACCTCCTGTAGAGGCTCAAACCAATCCGACTGGAGGAACTGCAACACCATGTTAAGGTCCCATGGCGCCGTAGGCGGTACAAAGGGAGGTTGGATATGCAAAACTCCCTTCAAAAAGGTCTCAGCCTCAGGGAGGGCAGCCAATTGCTTCTGAAAGAAAATGGATAGGGCTGAAATCTGGACCTTCACAGATCCCAACCTCAGACCCATATCCACTCCTGCTTGCAGGAAGAGGAGGAAATGTCCCAGTTGAAATTCCACTGCAGGAAACTTCTTGGACTCACACCAAGAAACTTATTTCTTCCAAATACGATGATAATGTTTTGACGTTACCCCTTTCCTAGCCTGTATGAGGGTAGGAATAACTTTTTTTGGAATACCTTTCCGAGCAAGAATCAGGCACTCAACTTCCATGCCGTCAAATATAGCTGCGGTAAGTCTTGATAGGCGAACGGCCCCTGCTGCAGCAGGTCCTCCCGAAGAGGAAGCGGCCTTGGCTCTTCTTGCAGTAGATGCAGAAGGTCCGCATACCAAGCCCTTCTTGGCCAATCTGGGGCAATGATGATCGCTTGAACCCTTGTTCTCCTTATGAGCTTTAGGATTCATGGGATGAGTGGGAGTGGTGGAAACACGTACACCAACTGGAACACCCACAGATACACCAGGGCATCCACTGCCACTGCCTGTGGGTCCCTCGACCTGAAACAATAACGCCAAAGCTTCTTGTTGAGATGAGAGGCATCATGTCTATTTGGGGCAATCCCCAAAGATCTGTTATTTGCTTGAAAACCTCCGGATGGAGTCCCCACTCTCCTGGATGGAGATTGTGTCTGCTGAGGAAGTCTGCTTCCCAGTTGTCTACTCCCGGAATGAAGATGGCTGACAGCTCCAACGCGTGTGTTTTTCTGTCCTGAGGAGTATTTTTGTCACCTCTGACATTGCCGCTCTGCTATTCATTCCACCATGTCGGTTTATGTAAGCCACTGTAGTTATGTTGTCCGACTGCACTTGGATGGCCTGATTTCTCAGAAGAGGGGCCGCCTGAAGAAGACCGTTGTAGACAGCGCTTAGTTCCAGGATGTTGATGGGCAGGCCGGCTTCCAGGCGTGACAACTGTCCTTGGAAGGTTACTCCTTGAGTGACTGCTCCCCTGCACCAGAGGCTCACATCCATTGTCAGCAGGACCCAGTCCTGAATCCCGAACCTGCGGCCTTCTAGGAGGTGAGGCAAATGGAGCCACCAGAGGAGATAAATCCTTGCCCTTGGTAACAGACGAATTCTCTGATGCATGTGGAGGTGAGATCCTGACCACTTGTCCAGGAGATCCAGTTGGAAGGGCCGAGCATGGAACTTCCCATACTGGAAAGCCTCGTAGGAGGCCACCATCTTTCATCAATGCATTCAATAGGTGAATGCATTGATGAACCGACACCCGGGGTGGCTTCAAGACATCCCGGACCATGAATTGGATCACCAACGCCTTGTTCCGTGGAAGAAACACCCGCTGCATTTCCATATCCAGGATCATTCCCAGAAATGACAATCTCTGGGTTGGTTCCAAATGTGACTTTGGAAAATTCAGAATCCATCCGTGACTCTGGAGCAGTCGCATTGTGAGAACAATGGACTTCAGCAGCTTCTCCTTGTACGATGCCTTTATCAGGAGATCGTCTTGATAAGGAATGATGTTCACACCCTGCTTGCAGAGTAGCAACATCATTTTCGCCATCACTTTGGTAAACACCCTCGGTGCTGTGGAGAGGCTGAGTGGCAGGGCTTGGAGCTGAAAATGACAGTCCAGCAATGCGAAGTGGAGATAAGCCTGATGCGGCAGCCAAATCGGAATGTGAAGGTACGCATCCTTGATATCCAGTGATACCAGGAATTCCCCTTCTTCCAGACCTGATATCACCGACCTGAGAGACTCCATCTTGAACTTGAACTCCTTTAGAAAGGGGTTAAATGATTTTAGGTTCAGAATGGGCCTGACTGAACATCCGGTTTCGGTACCACGAAAAGGTTTGAATATTAACCCTTTGTCAGCATGTGAGGTGGTACCGGCACAATGACCTGTGCCTCCACCAGCTTTTGGACAGCGTCTTGAAGCACCATGCTGTCCTCCAACAGAATTGGTAAGCCTGACTTGAAAAAATGATGAGGAGGGAGACTTTGAAATTCCAGCCTGTATCCCTGAGACACAAAATCTACTACCCAGGGATCCAGGCTGGACGATGCCCAGACATGACAGAACTGTCTGATTCTCACTCCCACAGGCCCCACCTTCGGGCCGTCCCGTCCACCGTCATGTGGAGGAATTTGGGGTACCTGAAACAGGCTTTTGTTCCTGGGAACCTGCAGCGGCAGGTTTCTTGGACTTAACCTTACCTCCCCTAAAGAAGGTATTGGATGATCTGGCCTTTCTGGGCTTGTTAGGCCAAAAGGACTGCTGCGCTGCTGAGGAGAAGGATTTCTTCAGAGCAGGTGCTGCTGAGGGAAGAAACGGAGACTTACCAACTGTAGCGGTGAATATCCACGCATCTAGAGCTTCCTCAAAGAGAACCTGACCTGTATAGGGTAGCGACTCCACACTTCTTCTGGATTCCGCGTCGGCCGACCATTGGCGCAGCCACAGTCCCAGACGAGCTGAAACAGACATAGAAGAAATTCCTGCAGCTATGGAACCCAAGTCTTTCATGGATTCTACCATAAAACCAGCAGAATCATGAATGTTGCGTAAATACAATGCAACGTCATCCCTATCCATCGTATCCAAATCCTCAATTAAGGCAGCCGACCACTTCACTATTGCCTTTGCTATCCATGCACTAGCCATAGTGGGACGTATTATGGCCCCCGAAGCAGTGTACATTGATTTAAGTGTATTATCAATTTTCCTATCCGCCAGCTCCTTTAAGGCAGTAGATCCCGGTACAGGTAAAACCACCTTCTTTGAGAGTCTGGACACAGATGCGTCAACAACCGGAAGGTTTTCCCATTTTTTCCTATCCTCCTCAGGGAAAGGAAAAGCCACCAGAATCCTCTTAGGGATCTGAAACTTCTTTTCAGGGTTTACCCATGCTTTTTCAAATATAGCATTCAGCTCTTTTGACGCAGGGAAGGTTAGCGAAAAAACCCTCCTCAACCTGCTCAGGTGTTGTATCATTAACATTTAACACATCCCTGATAGCCTTTATCAACAATTGCACCCCCCTTGCAAGAGATGTGGAGCTCTGCAACACTTCCCCATCACCATCTGTAGTGTCAGAATCGGTATCCGTGTCATCTTGTGTTACCTGTACAAGCACACGTTTGTGGGGGTATATAGCGGGATGTCCCGAGGTACCAGACAAGGGCCACACAGCCATAGAGGTCTGCAATACCTGGGTTGCAGATTCATTACTGGCAACCCTGTCAGAAATCTGAGAAATCCAAGTCTTGATAGAGGAAAACCACTTTGGTTCCCTTGCTGGAATCTGTGCTAAACCATTGCTAACCTGATTACATGGAATGGGATCATCCTGGGAGGATAAATCCTCTGCAGCATATGACACTGTGTCCCTGGACATTGCTACAGGTGACCACCAAACACTCACACACACACAGGTGGGGGTAGACAGAGTTTCCCCCCGAGAATGGCAAGAGAGAGACAGAGATTGGAGCCAACCTACAACAGCGCTTTTAGTAAGGAGAAACCCTTATCAGCGCTGACTTGTGCTCCTTAATAGGACACACAGTCAAATAACAGCTTCCCCTCCCTTCTACAACCCCTTGGTACCGTATACAGTAAGCTGGAGTTGCTGTGGAGTGACCAGTATCTTCCTTTCAGCTTTGCATGCAGGAAAATGGCACTGGAACTAGGGATGTGCACTTGAAATTTTTCGGGTTTTGTGTTTTGGTTTTGGGTTCGGTTCCGCGGCCGTGTTTTGGGTTCGACCGCGTTTTGGCAAAACCTCACCGAATTTTTTTTGTCGGATTCGGGTGTGTTTTGGATTCGGGTGTTTTTTTCAAAAAACCCTAAAAAACAGCTTAAATCATAGAATTTGGGGGTCATTTTGATCCCAAAGTATTATTAACCTCAAAAACCATAATTTCCACTCATTATCAGTCTATTCTGAATACCTCACACCTCACAATATTATTTTTAGTCCTAAAATTTGCACCGAGGTCGCTGGATGACTAAGCTAAGCGGCCCTAGTGGCCGACACAAACACCTGGCCCATCTAGGAGTGTCACTGCAGTGTCACGCAGGATGGCCCTTCCAAAAAACACTCCCCAAACAGCACATGACGCAAAGAAAAAAAGAGGCGCAATGAGGTAGCTGTGTGAGTAAGCTAAGCGACCCTAGTGGCCGACACAAACACCTGGCCCATCTAGGAGTGTCACTGCAGTGTCACGCAGGATGGCCCTTCCAAAAAACACTCCCCAAACAGCACATGACGCAAAGAAGAAAAATAGAGGCGCAATGAGGTAGCTGTGTGAGTAAGCTAAGCGACCCTAGTGGCCGACACAAACACCTGGCCCATCTAGGAGTGGCACTGCAGTGTCACGCAGGATGGCCCTTCCAAAAAACACTCCCCAAACAGCACATGACGCAAAGAAGAAAAAAAGAGGAGCAATGAGGTAGCTGTGTGAGTAAGATAAGCGACCCTAGTGGCCGACACAAACACCTGGCCCATCTAGGAGTGGCACTGCAGTGTCACGCAGGATGGCCCTTCCAAAAAAACACTCCCCAAACAGCACATGACGCAAAGAAGAAAAAAAGAGGCACAATGAGGTAGCTGTGTGAGTAAGATAAGCGACCCTAGTGGCCGACACAAACACCTGGCCCATCTAGGAGTGGCACTGCAGTGTCACGCAGGATGGCCCTTCCAAAAAACACTCCCCAAACAGCACATGACGCAAAGAAGAAAAAAAGAGGCGCAATGAGGTAGCTGTGTGAGTAAGCTAAGCGACCCTAGTGGCCGACACAAACACCTGGCCCATCTAGGAGTGGCACTGCAGTGTCACGCAGGATGGCCCTTCCAAAAAACACTCCCCAAACAGCACATGACGCAAAGAAGAAAAAAAGAGGCGCAATGAGGTAGCTGTGTGAGTAAGCTAAGCGACCCTAGTGGCCGACACAAACACCTGGCCCATCTAGGAGTGGCACTGCAGTGTCACGCAGGATGGCCCTTCCAAAAAACACTCCCCAAACAGCACATGACGCAAAGAAGAAAAAAAGAGGCGCAATGAGGTAGCTGTGTGAGTAAGATAAGCGACCCTAGTGGCCGACACAAACACCTGGCCCATCTAGGAGTGGCACTGCAGTGTCACGCAGGATGGCCCTTCCAAAAAACACTCCCCAAACAGCACATGATGCAAAGAAGAAAAAAAGAGGCGCAATGAGGTAGCTGTGTGAGTAAGATAAGCGACCCTAGTGGCCGACACAAACACCTGGCCCATCTAGGAGTGGCACTGCAGTGTCACGCAGGATGGCCCTTCCAAAAAACACTCCCCAAACAGCACATGACGCAAAGAAGAAAAAAAGAGGCGCAATGAGGTAGCTGTGTGAGTAAGCTAAGCGACCCTAGTGGCCGACACAAACACCTGGCCCATCTAGGAGTGGCACTGCAGTGTCACGCAGGATGGCCCTTCCAAAAAACACTCCCCAAACAGCACATGACGCAAAGAAGAAAAAAAGAGGCGCAATGAGGTAGCTGTGTGAGTAAGCTAAGCGACCCTAGTGGCCGACACAAACACCTGGCCCATCTAGGAGTGGCACTGCAGTGTCACGCAGGATGGCCCTTCCAAAAAACACTCCCCAAACAGCACATGACGCAAAGAAGAAAAAAAGAGGCGCAATGAGGTAGCTGTGTGAGTAAGATAAGTGACGCTAGTGGCCGACACAAACACCTGGCCCATCTAGGAGTGGCACTGCAGTGTCACGCAGGATGGCCCTTCCAAAAAACACTCCCCAAACAGCACATGACGCAAAGAAAAATGAAAGAAAAAAGAGGTGCAAGATGGAATTGTCCTTGGGCCCTCCCACCCACCCTTATGTTGTATAAACAGGACATGCACACTTTAACCAACCCATCATTTCAGTGACAGGGTCTGCCACACGACTGTGACTGAAATGACGGGTTGGTTTGGACCCCCACCGAAAAAGAAGCAATTAATCTCTCCTTGCACAAACTGGCTCTACAGAGGCAAGATGTCCACCTCATCATCATCCTCCAATATATCACCGTGTACATCCCGCTCCTCACAGATTATCAATTCGTCCCCACTGGAATCCACCATCTCAGCTCCCTGTGTACTTTGTGGAGGCAATTGCTGCTGGTCAATGTCTCCACGGAGGAATTGATTATAATTCATTTTAATGAACATCATCTTCTCCACATTTTCTGGAAGTAACCTCGTACGCAGATTGCTGACAAGGTGAGCGGCGGCACTAAACACTCTTTCGGAGTACACACTTGTGGGAGGGCAACTTAGGTAGAATAAAGCCAGTTTGTGCAAGGGCCTCCAAATTGCCTCTTTTTCCTGCCAGTATAAGTACGGACTGTCTGACGTGCCTACTTGGATGCGGTCACTCATATAATCCTCCACCATTCTTTCAATGGTGAGAGAATCATATGCAGTGACAGTAGACGACATGTCCGTAATCGTTGTCAGGTCCTTCAGTCCGGACCAGATGTCAGCATCAGCAGTCGCTCCAGACTGCCCTGCATCACCGCCAGCGGGTGGGCTCGGTATTCTGAGCCTTTTCCTCGCACCCCCAGTTGCGGGAGAATGTGAAGGAGGAGATGTTGACAGGTCGCGTTCCGCTTGACTTGACAATTTTGTCACCAGCAGGTCTTTGAACCCCAGCAGACTTGTGTCTGCCGGAAAGAGAGATCCAAGGTAGGTTTTAAATCTAGGATCGAGCACGGTGGCCAAAATGTAGTGCTCTGATTTCAACAGATTGACCACCCGTGAATCCTTGTTAAGCGAATTAAGGGCTCCATCCACAAGTCCCACATGCCTAGCGGAATCGCTCCCTTTTAGCTCCTCCTTCAATGCCTCCAGCTTCTTCTGCAAAAGCCTGATGAGGGGAATGACCTGACTCAGGCTGGCAGTGTCTGAACTGACTTCACGTGTGGCAAGTTCAAAAGGTTGCAGAACCTTACACAACGTTGAAATCATTCTCCACTGCGCTTGAGACAGGTACATTCCACCTCCTATATCGTGCTCAATTGTATAGGCTTGAATGGCCTTTTGCTGCTCCTCCAACCTCTGAAGCATATAGAGGGTTGAATTCCACCTCATTACCACTTCTTGCTTCAGATGATGGCAGGGCAGGTTCAGGCGTTTTTGGTGGTGCTCCAGTCTTCTGTACGTGGTGCCTGTACGCCGAAAGTGTCCCGCAATTCTTCTGGCCACCGACAGCATCTCTTGCACGCCCCTGTCGTTTTTTAAAAAATTCTGCACCACCAAATTCAAGGTATGTGCAAAACATGGGACGTGCTGGAATTTGCCCATATTTAATGCACACACAATATTGCTGGCGTTGTCCGATGCCACAAATCCACAGGAGAGTCCAATTGGGGTAAGCCATTCCACGATGATCTTCCTCAGTTGCCGTAAGAGGTTTTCAGCTGTGTGCGTATTCTGGAAACCGGTGATACAAAGCGTAGCCTGCCTAGGAAAGAGTTGGTGTTTGCGAGATGCTGCTACTGGTGCCGCCGCTGCTGTTCTTGCGGCGGGAGTCCATACATCTACCCAGTGGGCTGTCACAGTCATATAGTCCTGACCCTGCCCTGCTCCACTTGTCCACATGTCCGTGGTTAAGTGGACATTGGGTACAACTGCATTTTTTAGGACACTGGTGAGTCTTTTTCTGACGTCCGTATACATTCTCGTATCGCCTGCCTAGAGAAGTGGAACCTAGATGGTATTTGGTAACGGGGGCACACTACCTCAAGAAATTGTCTAGTTCCCTGTGAACTAACGGCGGATACCGGACGCACGTCTAACACCAACATAGTTGTCAAGGCCTCAGTTATCCGCTTTGCAACAGGATGACTGCTGTGATATTTCATCTTCCTCGCAAAGGACTGTTGGACAGTCAATTGCTTGGTGGAAGTAGTAAAAGTGGGCTTACGACTTCCCCTCTGGGATGACCATCGACTCCCAGCAGCAACAACAGCAGCTCCAGCAGCAGTAGGCGTTACACGCAAGGATGCATCGGAGGAATCCCAGGCAGGAGAGGACTCGTCAGAATTGCCAGTGACATGGCCTGCAGGACTATTGGCATTCCTGGGGAAGGAGGAAATTGACACTGAGGGAGTTGGTGGGGTGGTTTGCGTGAGCTTGGTTACAAGAGGAAGGGATTTACTGGTCAGTGGACTGCTTCCGCTGTCGCCCAAAGTTTTTGAACTTGTCACTGACTTATTATGAATGCGCTGCAGGTGACGTATAAGGGAGGATGTTCCGAGGTGGTTAACGTCCTTACCCCTACTTATTACAGCTTGACAAAGGCAACACACGGCTTGACAAATGTTGTCCGCATTTCTGGTGAAATACTTCCACACCGAAGAGCTGATTTTTTTGGTATTTTCACCAGGCATGTCAACGGCCCTATTCCTCCCACGGACAACAGGTGTCTCCCCGGGTGCCTGACTTAAACAAACCACCTCACCATCAGAATCCTCCTTGACAATTTCCTCCCCAGCGCCAGCAACACCCATATCCTCCTCATCCTGGTGTACTTCAACACTGACATCTTCAATCTGACTATCAGGAACTGGACTGCGGGTGCTCCTTCCAGCACTTGCAGGGGGCGTGCAAATGGTGGAAGGCGCATGCTCTTCACGTCCAGTGTTGGGAAGGTCAGGCATCGCAACCGACACAATTGGACTCTCCTTGTGGATTTGGGATTTCGAAGAACGCACAGTTCTTTGCGGTGCTTTTGCCAGCTTGAGTCTTTTCAGTTTTCTAGCGAGAGGCTGAGTGCTTCCATCCTCATGTGAAGCTGAACCACTAGCCATGAACATAGGCCAGGGCCTCAGCCGTTCCTTGCCACTCCGTGTGGTAAATGGCATATTGGCAAGTTTACGCTTCTCCTCCGACAATTTTATTTTAGATTTTGGAGTCCTTTTTTTACTGATATTTGGTGTTTTGGATTTTACATGCTCTGTACTATGACATTGGGCATCGGCCTTGGCAGACGACGTTGCTGGCATTTCATCGTCTCGGCCATGACTAGTGGCAGCAGCTTCAGCACGAGGTGGAAGTGGATCTTGATCTTTCCCTAATTTTGGAACCTCAACATTTTTGTTCTCCATATTTTAATAGGCACAACTAAAAGACACAGAGGTAGCTACAGCCGTGGACTACCGTACTGTGTCTGCTGCTAATATAGACTGGATGATAATGAGATGAAATCAATATATATTATATCACACTAGTACTGCAGCCGGACAGGTATATATATTTATTATGTAATGACTGATGACGGACCTGCTGGACACTGTCAGCTCAGCAGCACCGCAGACTGCTACAGTAAGCTACTATAGTAGTATGTATAAAGAAGAAAGAAAAAAAAAACCACGGGTAGGTGGTATACAGTTATGGATGGACGAGCGACTGCCGACACAGAGGTAGCTACAGCCGTGGACTACCGTACTGTGTCTGCTGCTAATATAGACTGGATGATAATGAGATGAAATCAATATATATATATATAATATCACTAGTACTGCAGCCGGACAGGTATATATATTTATTATGTAATGACTGATGACGGACCTGCTGGACACTGTCAGCTCAGCAGCACCGCAGACTGCTACAGTAAGCTACTATAGTAGTATGTATAAAGAAGAAAGAAAAAAAAAACACGGGTAGGTGGTATACAATATTATATATATATTATATACAATTATATATATATATATATATATATATATATATGGAAAAAAGGGATTCAGGAGAATGCGCCCATAGTGTAAATCCGATTTATTTTAAAAACATATCAGTAGAACCAAATTACAGGTATAGATGTAATAATACCTTTTTGGACCCACACTTTGGGCCAGTTTATACGTAAAAGAGAACTCCACAAGGCTAGTGCATCAACCACTGTGTCCAGACGCCGGGACCGTACACCACGCTACGTTCAGAAGCCCGTCCGGCCACCCGCAACGATCACAGGGAGATGCAGAGACCAAGTGAGCGAGACGTCTAGCAAGCTCCGCCCCAACGCGTTTCGTAAGCACTTCGTCAGGAGGTTGGCTTGCAGACGTCATCCAGACCTTGATATACTACTCCACATATTGTCACCAGCTGTTTATAATGATTAGCGGTGGATGAACAATCCTCAGTCCACCAGCAGTATATACAAGTTTTTAAGATCAAACATAGTTTATAACAAATAGGTTAAAAATGTTGCTATTGGATTCATATACACATACATTAGTTTTGATTACACAAAATTTAAAACAATATATATAGAATTTATAAACAGCACATGCTCATATATATCTCTGTCCTTAACTTTAAAAACACATCATAAGCATAATAAAGAGTCACATGAGTGCCTTATTAAAAATCAATACACCCACATTGTGACCAAGTTTAAAACTTAAGCATAATTTATAACCAACAATATTAATAATAGATTCCATACATACATAAGTTAGTTATAATTACACTGGGTCTAAAACAACACCTATTGGAGTTATAATACACACACGTGTATCTCTATCCTTCACTATTCAGAGAATTACTTGGAACACATGATAGAGCACATCATAGGAATAATCATGTATGTGCCTTAGTACAGATCATCATACTTAGAATGAGCAACAGAGGGAGACACAAACTCCTTTCTTAGAGGCAACCTTTTTTATATTAAAGATGATTTTTTCTTTTTTTGATAGGAAATAATAATTCCGACACCCACTCCACATATCAAATAGGGAGATTTTTAGCTATACCGACTATTCATTAGTCACATCAAAAAACTAGACCAAACAGAAGGTATTAAAGAAACATACATATATGTGTATAACCGCAGTCAGTTCTGGATTTATGCAAAGTTATATCAGCGAGATGGATAAACACTTTATCCTCATTTGACAATTGCTGTAGCGCAGGGCAAAGTTAATTCATATAGCATATTTGGTGTACAGTACACTTATTATACTCATCAACTACTTAATACAAAGAAAAATGAAGAAGAAGAAAGAGAAAAGGTACAAGAAGAATAGACATAAAGCTAAACTAGAATGATAATAATAATAATAATAATAACAGAGGTGTCTTATCGATCCCTAATAAAAGGAGTAATTTCATAGTTCTCGTTTAAACTAGAGATGAGCGCCGGAAATTTTTCGGGTTTTGTGTTTTGGTTTTGGGTTCGGTTCCGCGGCCGTGTTTTGGGTTCGACCGCGTTTTGGCAAAACCTCACCGAATTTTTTTTGTCGGATTCGGGTGTGTTTTGGATTCGGGTGTTTTTTTCAAAAAACCCTAAAAAACAGCTTAAATCATAGAATTTGGGGGTAATTTTGATCCCAAAGTATTATTAACCTCAAAAAACATAATTTACACTCATTTTCAGCCTATTCTGAACACATCACACCTCACAATATTATTTTTAGTCCTAAAATTTGCACCGAGGTCGCTGTGTGAGTAAGATAAGCGACCCTAGTGGCCGACACAAACACCGGGCCCATCTAGGAGTGGCACTGCAGTGTCACGCAGGATGGCCCTTCCAAAAAACCCTCCCCAAACAGCACATGACGCAAAGAAAAAAAGAGGCGCAATGAGGTAGCTGACTGTGTGAGTAAGATTAGCGACCCTAGTGGCCGACACAAACACCGGGCACATCTAGGAGTGGCACTGCAGTGTCACGCAGGATGTCCCTTCCAAAAAACCCTCCCCAAACAGCACATGACGCAAAGAAAAAAAGAGGCGCAATGAGGTAGCTGTGTGAGTAAGATTAGCGACCCTAGTGGCCGACACAAACACCGGGCCCATCTAGGAGTGGCACTGCAGTGTCACGCAGGATGTCCCTTCCAAAAAACCCTCCCCAATCAGCACATGATGCAAAGAAAAAGAAAAGAAAAAAGAGGTGCAAGATGGAATTATCCTTGGGCCCTCCCACCCACCCTTATGTTGTATAAACAAAACAGGACATGCACACTTTAACCAACCCATCATTTCAGTGACAGGGTCTGCCACACGACTGTGACTGATATGACGGGTTGGTTTGGACCCCCCCCAAAAAAGAAGCAATTAATCTCTCCTTGCACAAACTGGCTCTACAGAGGCAAGATGTCCACCTCATCTTCACCCTCCGATATATCACCGTGTACATCCCCCTCCTCACAGATTATCAATTCGTCCCCACTGGAATCCACCATCTCAGCTCCCTGTGTACTTTGTGGAGGCAATTGCTGCTGGTCAATGTCTCCGCGGAGGAATTGATTATAATTCATTTTAATGAACATCATCTTCTCCACATTTTCTGGATGTAACCTCGTACGCCGATTGCTGACAAGGTGAGCGGCGGCACTAAACACTCTTTCGGAGTACACACTTGTGGGAGGGCAACTTAGGTAGAATAAAGCCAGTTTGTGCAAGGGCCTCCAAATTGCCTCTTTTTCCTGCCAGTATAAGTACGGACTGTGTGACGTGCCTACTTGGATGCGGTCACTCATATAATCCTCCACCATTCTATCAATGTTGAGAGAATCATATGCAGTGACAGTAGACGACATGTCCGTAATCGTTGTCAGGTCCTTCAGTCCGGACCAGATGTCAGCATCAGCAGTCGCTCCAGACTGCCCTGCATCACCGCCAGCGGGTGGGCTCGGAATTCTGAGCCTTTTCCTCGCACCCCCAGTTGCGGGAGAATGTGAAGGAGGAGATGTTGACAGGTCGCGTTCCGCTTGACTTGACAATTTTGTCACCAGCAGGTCTTTCAACCCCAGCAGACCTGTGTCTGCCGGAAAGAGAGATCCAAGGTAGGCTTTAAATCTAGGATCGAGCACGGTGGCCAAAATGTAGTGCTCTGATTTCAACAGATTGACCACCCGTGAATCCTTGTTAAGCGAATTAAGGGCTGCATCCACAAGTCCCACATGCCTAGCGGAATCGCTCCGTGTTAGCTCCTTCTTCAATGCCTCCAGCTTCTTCTGCAAAAGCCTGATGAGGGGAATGACCTGACTCAGGCTGGCAGTGTCTGAACTGACTTCACGTGTGGCAAGTTCAAAGGGCATCAGAACCTTGCACAACGTTGAAATCATTCTCCACTGCACTTGAGACAGGTGCATTCCATCTCCTATATCGTGCTCAATTGTATAGGCTTGAATGGCCTTTTGCTGCTCCTCCAACCTCTGAAGCATATAGAGGGTTGAATTCCACCTCGTTACCACTTCTTGCTTCAGATGATGGCAGGGCAGGTTCAGTAGTTTTTGGTGGTGCTCCAGTCTTCTGTACGTGGTGCCTGTACGCCGAAAGTGTCCCGCAATTTTTCTGGCCACCGACAGCATCTCTTGCACGCCCCTGTCGTTTTTTAAAAAATTCTGCACCACCAAATTCAAGGTATGTGCAAAACATGGGACGTGCTGGAATTTGCCCATATTTAATGCACACACAATATTGCTGGCGTTGTCCGATGCCACAAATCCACAGGAGAGTCCAATTGGGGTAAGCCATTCCGCGATGATCTTCCTCAGTTGCCGTAAGAGGTTTTCAGCTGTGTGCGTATTCTGGAAAGCGGTGATACAAAGCGTAGCCTGCCTAGGAAAGAGTTGGCGTTTGCGAGATGCTGCTACTGGTGCCGCCGCTGCTGTTCTTGCGGCGGGAGTCCATACATCTACCCAGTGGGCTGTCACAGTCATATAGTCCTGACCCTGCCCTGCTCCACTTGTCCACATGTCCGTGGTTAAGTGGACATTGGGTACAACTGCATTTTTTAGGACACTGGTGAGTCTTTTTCTGACGTCCGTGTACATTCTCGGTATCGCCTGCCTAGAGAAGTGGAACCTAGATGGTATTTGGTAACGGGGGCACACTGCCTCAATAAATTGTCTAGTTCCCTGTGAACTAACGGCGGATACCGGACGCACGTCTAACACCAACATAGTTGTCAAGGACTCAGTTATCCGCTTTGCAGTAGGATGACTGCTGTGATATTTCATCTTCCTCGCAAAGGACTGTTGAACAGTCAATTGCTTACTGGAAGTAGTACAAGTGGGCTTACGACTTCCCCTCTGGGATGACCATCGACTCCCAGCGGCAACAACAGCAGCGCCAGCAGCAGTAGGCGTTACACGCAAGGATGCATCGGAGGAATCCCAGGCAGGAAAGGACTCGTCAGACTTGCCAGTGACATGGCCTGCAGGACTATTGGCATTCCTGGGGAAGGAGGAAATTGACACTGAGGGAGTTGGTGGGGTGGTTTGCGTGAGCTTGGTTACAAGAGGAAGGGATTTACTGGTCAGTGGACTGCTTCCGCTGTCACCCAAAGTTTTTGAACTTGTCACTGACTTATTATGAATGCGCTGCAGGTGACGTATAAGGGAGGATGTTCCGAGGTGGTTAACGTCCTTACCCCTACTTATTACAGCTTGACAAAGGGAACACACGGCTTGACACCTGTTGTCCGCATTTCTGGTGAAATACCTCCACACCGAAGAGCTGATTTTTTTGGTATTTTCACCTGGCATGTCAACGGCCATATTCCTCCCACGGACAACAGGTGTCTCCCCGGGTGCCTGACTTAAACAAACCACCTCACCATCAGAATCCTCCTTGTCAATTTCCTCCCCAGCGCCAGCAACACCCATATCCTCCTCATCCTGGTGTACTTCAACACTGACATCTTCAATCTGACTATCAGGAACTGGACTGCGGGTGCTCCTTCCAGCACTTGCAGGGGGCATGCAAATAGTGGAAGGCGCATGCTCTTCACGTCCAGTGTTGGGAAGGTCAGGCATCGCAAACGACACAATTGGACTCTCCTTGTGGATTTGGGATTTCAAAGAACGCACAGTTCTTTGCGGTGCTTTTGCCAGCTTGAGTCTTTTCAGTTTTCTAGCGAGAGGCTGAGTGCTTCCATCCTCATGTGAAGCTGAACCACTAGCCATGAACATAGGCCAGGGCCTCAGCCGTTCCTTGCCACTCCGTGTGGTAAATGGCATATTGGCAAGTTTACGCTTCTCCTCCGACAATTTTATTTTAGGTTTTGGAGTCCTTTTTTTTCTGATATTTGGTGTTTTGGATTTGACATGCTCTGTACTATGACATTGGGCATCGGCCTTGGCAGACGACGTTGCTGGCATTTCATCGTCTCGGCCATGACTAGTGGCAGCAGCTTCAGCACGAGGTGGAAGTGGATCTTGATCTTTCCCTAATTTTGGAACCTCAACTTTTTTGTTCTCCATATTTTATAGGCAGAACTAAAAGGCACCTCAGGTAAACAATGGAGATGGATGGATTGGATACTAGTATACAATTATGGACGGACTGCCACGGTTAGGTGGTATAAAAAAACCACGGTTAGGTGGTATATATTATAATAATAATACAATTATGGATGGACGGACTGCCTGCCGACTGCCGACACAGAGGTAGCCACAGCCGTGAACTACCGCACTGTACACTGGTTGATAAAGAGATAGTAGTATACTCGTAACAACTAGTATGACACTATGACGACGGTATAAAGAATGAAAAAAAAACCACGGTTAGGTGGTATATATTATAATAATAATACAATTATGGATGGACGGACTGCCTGCCGACTGCCGACACAGAGGTAGCCACAGCCGTGAACTACCGCACTGTACACTGGTTGATAAAGAGATAGTAGTATACTCGTAACAACTAGTATGACACTATGACGACGGTATAAAGAATGAAAAAAAAACCACGGTTAGGTGGTATATATTATAATAATAATACAATTATGGATGGACGGACTGCCTGCCGACTGCCGACACAGAGGTAGCCACAGCCGTGAACTACCGCACTGTACACTGGTTGATAAAGAGATAGTAGTATACTCGTAACAACTAGTATGACACTATGACGACGGTATAAAGAATGAAAAAAAACCCACGGTTAGGTGGTATATATTATAATAATAATACAATTATGGATGGACGGACTGCCTGCCGACTGCCGACACAGAGGTAGCCACAGCCGTGAACTACCGCACTGTACACTGGTTGATAAAGAGATAGTAGTATACTCGTAACAACTAGTATGACACTATGACGACGGTATAAAGAATGAAAAAAAAACCACGGTTAGGTGGTATATATTATAATAATAATACAATTATGGATGGACGGACTGCCTGCCGACTGCCGACACAGAGGTAGCCACAGCCGTGAACTACCGCACTGTACACTGGTTGATAAAGAGATAGTAGTATACTCGTAACAACTAGTATGACACTATGACGACGGTATAAAGAATGCAAAAAAAACCACAGTTAGGTGGTATATATTATAATAATAATACAATTATGGATGGACGGACTGCCTGCCGACTGCCGACACAGAGGTAGCCACAGCCGTGAACTACCGCACTGTACACTGGTTGATAAAGAGATAGTAGTATACTCGTAACAATTAGGATGACACTATGACGGTATAAAGAATGAAAAAAAAACCACGGTTAGGTGGTAGGTATATAATAATAAATAATACAATTCTGGTCGGACGGACTGCCTGCCGTGTGCCGACACAGAGGTAGCCACAGCCGTGAACTACCGCACTGTACACTGGTTGATAAAGAGATAGTAGTATACTCGTAACAATTAGGATGACACTATGACGGTATAAAGAATGAAAAAAAAACCACGGTTAGGTGGTAGGTATATAATAATAAATAATACAATTCTGGTCGGACGGACTGCCTGCCGTGTGCCGACACAGAGGTAGCCACAGCCGTGAACTACCGCACTGTACACTGGTTGATAAAGAGATAGTAGTATACTCGTAACAATTAGGATGACACTATGACGGTATAAAGAATGAAAAAAAAACCACAGTTAGGTGGTATATATTATAATAATAATACAATTATGGATGGACGGACTGCCTGCCGACTGCCGACACAGAGGTAGCCACAGCCGTGAACTACCGCACTGTACACTGGTTGATAAAGAGATAGTAGTATACTCGTAACAATTAGGATGACACTATGACGGTATAAAGAATGAAAAAAAAACCACGGTTAGGTGGTAGGTATATAATAATAAATAATACAATTCTGGTCGGACGGACTGCCTGCCGTGTGCCGACACAGAGGTAGCCACAGCCGTGAACTACCGCACTGTACACTGGTTGATAAAGAGATAGTAGTATACTCGTAACAATTAGGATGACACTATGACGGTATAAAGAATGAAAAAAAAACCACGGTTAGGTGGTAGGTATATAATAATAAATAATACAATTCTGGTCGGACGGACTGCCTGCCGTGTGCCGACACAGAGGTAGCCACAGCCGTGAACTACCGCACTGTACACTGGTTGATAAAGAGATAGTAGTATACTCGTAACAATTAGGATGACACTATGACGGTATAAAGAATGAAAAAAAAACCACGGTTAGGTGGTAGGTATATAATAATAAATAATACAATTCTGGTCGGACGGACTGCCTGCCGTGTGCCGACACAGAGGTAGCCACAGCCGTGAACTACCGCACTGTACACTGGTTGATAAAGAGATAGTAGTATACTCGTAACAATTAGGATGACACTATGACGGTATAAAGAATGAAAAAAAAACCACGGTTAGGTGGTAGGTATATAATAATAAATAATACAATTCTGGTCGGACGGACTGCCTGCCGTGTGCCGACACAGAGGTAGCCACAGCCGTGAACTACCGCACTGTACACTGGTTGATAAAGAGATAGTAGTATACTCGTAACAATTAGGATGACACTATGACGGTATAAAGAATGAAAAAAAAACCACGGTTAGGTGGTAGGTATATAATAATAAATAATACAATTCTGGTCGGACGGACTGCCTGCCGTGTGCCGACACAGAGGTAGCCACAGCCGTGAACTACCGCACTGTACACTGGTTGATAAAGAGATAGTAGTATACTCGTAACAATTAGGATGACACTATGACGGTATAAAGAATGAAAAAAAAACCACGGTTAGGTGGTAGGTATATAATAATAAATAATACAATTCTGGTCGGACGGACTGCCTGCCGTGTGCCGACACAGAGGTAGCCACAGCCGTGAACTACCGCACTGTACACTGGTTGATAAAGAGATAGTAGTATACTCGTAACAATTAGGATGACACTATGACGGTATAAAGAATGAAAAAAAAACCACGGTTAGGTGGTAGGTATATAATAATAAATAATACAATTCTGGTCGGACGGACTGCCTGCCGTGTGCCGACACAGAGGTAGCCACAGCCGTGAACTACCGCACTGTACACTGGTTGATAAAGAGATAGTAGTATACTCGTAACAATTAGGATGACACTATGACGGTATAAAGAATGGAAAAAAAACCACGGTTAGGTGGTAGGTATATAATAATAAATAATACAATTCTGGTCGGACGGACTGCCTGCCATGTGCCGACACAGAGGTAGCCACAGCCGTGAACTACCGCACTGTACACTGGTTGATAAAGAGATAGTAGTATACTCGTAACAATTAGGATGACACTATGACGGTATAAAGAATGAAAAAAAAACCACGGTTAGGTGGTAGGTATATAATAATAAATAATACAATTCTGGTCGGACGGACTGCCTGCCGTGTGCCGACACAGAGGTAGCCACAGCCGTGAACTACCGCACTGTACTGTGTCTGCTGCTAATATAGACTGGTTGATATTTAAAGAGATATTAGTAGTATACAACAATACTATACTGGTGGTCAGGCACTGGTCACCACTCCTGCAGCAAAAGTGTGCACTGTTAATTAATATAATTGTACTCCTGGCTCCTGCTAACAACCTGCAGTGCTCCCCAGTCTCCCCCACAATTAATTATAAGCTTTTAATTTATACATTGATGACTGTGCAGCACACTGGGCTGAGCTGAGTGCACACAGACTGAGTCACACTGTGTGACTGACTGTGCTGTGTATCGTTTTTTTTTTCAGGCAGAGAACGGATATAGCAGAGAGAAGTGAACGGATATATTATATTAAATAAAAGTTAACTAGCAACTGCACTGGTCACTGACTGTGGTAAACTAACTCTGTCTGCGACTCTGCACAATCTCTCTCTATCTAATCTATCTATCTCTATTCTAATGGAGAGGACGCCAGACACGTCCTCTCCCTATCAATCTCAATGCACGAGTGAAAATGGCGGCGACGCGCGGCTCCTTATATAGAATCCGAGTCTCGCGATAGAATCCGAGCCTCGCGAGAATCCGACAGCGTCATGATGACGTTCGGGCGCGCTCGGGTTAACCGAGCAAGGCGGGAAGATCCGAGTCGCTCGGACCCGTGGAAAAAAAAGTGAAGTTCGTGCGGGTTCGGATTCAAAGAAACCGAACCCGCTCATCTCTAGTTTAAACCATGTGGGATTAGTGTATTTAGTGTTAGGATCCAGAAAGTCTCCCTCCTGAGCAGTTGTTCGTCTCTATTGCCACCATCTTTACTTACTGCTATATGTTCAATACCCGCAAATTTTAGGGTATTGAATTTTTTAGGACCAAGAACACTCACCAATCGTTATGGTCAAGAAAGAGAGTGGAACAACAGGGAGCAGGGCACACCTATGGGAAAAAAGCGAAGGCTAGGGGAAAGAGAGGAGGGCGATCTTCCAAGAAGGGAGTCAAAATTGAGGAATCCGCATTAGGTGAGACAGATAAAGGTATTTTTAATCTGTCAAAGTACACCCTTAATCCGGTGGAGAAGAGGGTTCTGTCTAAAGGACTATCATATGCCCCTTCTTCTAGTTTAAATAAAGTGAACACCTATATTGATTTAAACCTGTATATAAGGAATCTTACCCTGAAAAGGCATTATCTGAGGAAAAGTGATGCACCAATAAAAAATTGGGATCAGACTAAAAATGGGTCTGGTTTAAAACTAAAATCCACCTATTATCCGTTAGAGTCTAGGGGTCCTTATGTGGAGATGTTTAATGAAATGATGAAAAAGGACTTGGAAACACTAGAGATTCCAACTAAGAAAAATAAGAATCTGACCAAAAATGAATATCAGGCTCTTAAAACCTTGGCCGCAAATGCTGATGTGGTCATTAAGAACGCTGACAAGGGGGGTGGGATAGTTCTTATGGATCGCGATTATTACGTGGAAGAAGCATATAGACTGCTTAATGATTCAGAATCCTATTTAAAGCTATCAGATGATCCAACTAATAGTTTCCTTACTATACTAGAAGGGATACTAAAAGAGGGCCTACAAACTGGTAGTATCACGTTGACAGAATATAATTATTTGCTTAATAAGTATCCACGGATGGCCACCTTTTATCACATTCCAAAGATCCATAAGAACTTATCCCACCCCCCAGGTAGACCGATTATTAGTGGTATCGGGTCCCTAACATCTAGGGTTTCAGAATTTGTGGACTGTTATATCAAGAAATATGTGCCAAGTCTGGATTCTTATATACAAGACACAACATCAGTGTTACATATATTAAAAGAATTAAAATGGAAGGATTCTTATAGGTGGTGCTCTATAGATGTGCAGTCACTTTACACGTCCATTCCACATAGTAAAGGGGTCTCAGCCGTAGAGACTAGACTTAGGGATGATCCTGAAGTGGGTGATTCAAAATGCAAATTTATATGCAGCTGTCTAGAATTTGTGCTTAAGTACAATTATTTTACATTTTTGGAAGAATGGTACCAACAGGTGTGCGGATCAGCAATGGGGAGTATCTGTGCCCCTAGCCTGGCTAATATATATATGGGACAGTGGGAAATGGAAACCTTAAAGGGTGACATGAGGTCTAAAATAATAATGTATAAAAGATACATAGATGATTTGATTATCGTATGGGATGGCAATGAAACTGAATGGGCTGATTTTTTGGAGAGGCTGAATGTGAACACATACAACTTAAAGTTCACGGGCACCTTCAGTGTGAATAAGTTGGAGTTTTTGGATTTGGTAATCTCTACGGAAAACTTTGAGGTGACAGGGGAGATAGAAACATATACACACTTTAAGAAAGTCGATAGCAATAGCTATCTGGACTTTAAGAGTTGCCATCTCCCACAATGGAAAGAAAACATACCCTACTCTCAATTTACCAGACTACGGCGAAATTGTACACGCCTCTCCAAGTTTGACGAACAAGCAGGGGTGTATAAAGATAGGTTTGTGGAGAGAGGGTATCCTGAAGAGCTTACAAAAAATGCCATGCTTAGGGCAAGAGAGAGAGAACGAGATTCACTGTTGGTGTATAAGAAAAGAGAAAAAGATGAGGGAAAGGGGAAAACCTTTTGCCCATTTGTTACACAGTTTAGTTCTGGGACAAAGGAACTGGAAAGAATAGCCCAAAAAAATTGGCATATTTTGCAGCTAGACCCCATATTAGGACCTGTACTACCGAAAAAACCTGATATCATTTATAGGAGGGCGAGAACTGTTAAGTCACTAATATCTAAAAGTAAACTGCAAAAGATACAGGGTGTAAAAAATGATCATTTCTTGGGTCCTATAAAAGGTTTCTTCCAATGTGGCTGCTGCAAAGTATGTAATTTGGTTGATAAGGGGGCTAAAAATATAATGGGAAAAGTGAGCAAACATCCTAACACCATTCAGTCTTTCATAAACTGCAACACTAGTTTCTGTATTTATGCATTAATGTGTCCCTGTGGACTCGTGTACGTGGGAAAAACTAAACGTGTATTAAAAATCAGAATCCTGGAGCACACGAGAAATATTAAAAATCGTGTGATGAATCACAGCGTTCCACGACACTTCTCAGAACGACATAATGCTGACCCTTCCACCCTAAAATTTGCGGGTATTGAACATATAGCAGTAAGTAAAGATGGTGGCAATAGAGACGAACAACTGCTCAGGAGGGAGACTTTCTGGATCCTAACACTAAATACACTAATCCCACATGGTTTAAACGAGAACTATGAAATTACTCCTTTTATTAGGGATCGATAAGACACCTCTGTTATTATTATTATTATTATTATCATTCTAGTTTAGCTTTATGTCTATTCTTCTTGTACCTTTTCTCTTTCTTCTTCTTCATTTTTCTTTGTATTAAGTAGTTGATGGGTATAATAAGTGTACTGTACACCAAATATGCTATATGAATTAACTTTGCCCTGCGCTACAGCAATTGTCAAATGAGGATAAAGTGTTTATCCATCTCGCTGATATAACTTTGCATAAATCCAGAACTGACTGCGGTTATACACATATATGTATGTTTCTTTAATACCTTCTGTTTGGTCTAGTTTTTTGATGTGACTAATGAATAGTCGGTATAGCTAAAAATCTCCCTATTTGATATGTGGAGTGGGTGTCGGAATTATTATTTCCTATCAAAAAAAGAAAAAATCATCTTTAATATAAAAAAGGTTGCCTCTAAGAAAGGAGTTTGTGTCTCCCTCTGTTGCTCATTCTAAGTATGATGATCTGTACTAAGGCACATACATGATTATTCCTATGATGTGCTCTATCATGTGTTCCAAGTAATTCTCTGAATAGTGAAGGATAGAGATACACGTGTGTGTATTATAACTCCAATAGGTGTTGTTTTAGACCCAGTGTAATTATAACTAACTTATGTATGTATGGAATCTATTATTAATATTGTTGGTTATAAATTATGCTTAAGTTTTAAACTTGGTCACAATGTGGGTGTATTGATTTTTAATAAGGCACTCATGTGACTCTTTATTATGCTTATGATGTGTTTTTAAAGTTAAGGACAGAGATATATATGAGCATGTGCTGTTTATAAATTCTATATATATTGTTTTAAATTTTGTGTAATCAAAACTAATGTATGTGTATATGAATCCAATAGCAACATTTTTAACCTATTTGTTATAAACTATGTTTGATCTTAAAAACTTGTATATACTGCTGGTGGACTGAGGATTGTTCATCCACCGCTAATCATTATAAACAGCTGGTGACAATATGTGGAGTAGTATATCAAGGTCTGGATGACGTCTGCAAGCCAACCTCCTGACGAAGTGCTTACGAAACGCGTTGGGGCGGAGCTTGCTAGACGTCTCGCTCACTTGGTCTCTGCATCTCCCTGTGATCGTTGCGGGTGGCCGGACGGGCTTCTGAACGTAGCGCGGTGTACGGTCCCGGCGTCTGGACACAGTGGTTGATGCACTAGCCTTGTGGAGTTCTCTTTTACGTATAAACTGGCCCAAAGTGTGGGTCCAAAAAGGTATTATTACATCTATACCTGTAATTTGGTTCTACTGATATGTTTTTAAAATAAATCGGATTTACACTATGGGCGCATTCTCCTGAATCCCTTTTTTCCAGAAATTTGCTCAAGGAGTCCTGAGTGTTTTGGAGAAGTGCAGCGGTGGTGGTTCACCAGTGTAAACAGCCCAGGTGTGGAATCACCTGGGGACTGCAAACCACTAATTAAAGACTGACCAGCGCACCTGTACACCGTTCTTTGCCCAATATATATATATATATTAAACTCACTGGTGGTGATTATTAAACTGGTGGTCAGGTCACTGGTCACACTATGAGCAACTTGCAAGTAGTACTCCTAAGCAGACAATCACAATATATATTATACTGGTGGTCAGTGTGGTCACAATGGCAGTGTGGCACTCTGGCAGCAAAAGTGTGCACTGTACGTTATATGTACTCCTGAGTCCTGCTCTCAGACTCTAACTGCTCCCCACTGTCAGTGTCTCCCCCACAAGTCAGATAATACAGTCACACTATCTATCACTTCAGCAAGTAACTACTAGTACTCCTCCTAATGCTCCCCAAAATTACTACTGTGTCTCTCTCTACTGTCTCACTCTCTTCTCTATAAACGGAGAGGACGCCAGCCACGTCCTCTCCCTATGAATCTCAATGCACGTGTGAAAATGGCGGCGACGCGCGGCTCCTTATATAGAATCCGAGTCTCGCGATAGAATCCGAGCCTCGCGAGAATCCGACAGCGGGATGATGACGTTCGGGCGCGCTCGGGTTAACCGAGCAAGGCGGGAAGATCCGAGTCGCTCGGCCCCGTGTAAAAAAAACTGAAGTTCGGGCGGGTTCGGATTCCGAGGAACCGAACCCGCTCATCCCTAACTGGAACGCTGCTGGGTCCGCTCTGAGGAGAAGCTCTGCCCCATTAATGCGCTGTCTTCCCGCTCTTTAGATGTTTAAACTGGCCTGAGGAGTTTTGCTGGCTGAAATCCCTGGACCCCGACAGGCTTGCTGACCAGTGTGGGAGGTAAGCGCTGGCCCAGGGCTCCCCTCACAGCGCCGCACTATGTGCCTCTGGTACCATCCAGGTGCGCAGTTAATACCGTGCTCCTTCCCCATTGCCGCCATCTTTACACCGGCCCCCCGCTTGCTCAGGGGGTCGGTGACTAACTCACCACTCACTTCAGCTCTGTAAGGGGTCGACGGCATGCTGCTGGGGCGAGCGGTTCCCCTGTGGCGGAGACCAATCGGACCCCTCTGGAGCTCAGTGTCCAGTCAGCAGAGTCTGTGGCTCAGACCCCGCAGGGCGGACACTGCTCCCCCCCCCTTAGTCCCACACTGCAGGCAGGCTGTTGCCAACAGCCTCCTGTAAAAAAATAAACTCTAACTTAAAACTTTTCCAGGAAAGCTCAGGAAAGCTCCCCTAGCTGTGACCCGCTCCTCTGGGCACATTTTCTAAACTGAGTCTGGTAGGAGGGGAATAGAGGGAGGAGCCAGCCCACACTCTTAAACTCTTAAAGTGCCAATGGCTCCTGGTGGACCCGTCTATACCCTTGGTACTAATGTGGACCTTAGCATCCTCTAGGACGTAAGAGAAATATCAGTTATTAAAACAATACTAATGAAGTGACTACATTTTGGTGAACCATGCTTTTCAGTTTTATAAATATGTGTATTTTATTAATACTTGCCCAAGCCCAGTATGACAATATAGAAACAAGAGAGAAGGTGCACCGTTAAACCATTGGAATGATAATAAACTTAAACATACATCAAATCCAAGGTTCATATTATGAGCCTGCCCACCAGTCATCAAGGTGACCTCCACGAGCAGGTCCCTAACATTATAGGGGTCCGCCTCTGGGATGCAGGGCACCCCTAAACCACACCAGCCAAACCACCCAAAGACACAGCACAAATAAAGGATAGCAGTGAAAAATCAGATTGTTAGGTAAGTGACTATATTTATTTATTATTTTTTACCAGTTATTTATATAGCGCACACATATTCCGCAGCTCTTTACAGTGAATATTTGCCCATTCACATCAGTCCCTGCCCCGTGGGAGCTTACAATCTAGATTCCCTATCACAGGTACACACAGATACATTCACTAGGTTTTTTTTTGTTGGGAGTCAATTACCAATACCAGTATATTTTTGAATTGTGGGAGGAAACCGGAGAATCTGGAGGGAACCCACACAAGTACGGGGAGAATATACAAACTCTGCACAGTTAGGGTCATGGTAGGAATCAAACACATGACCTCAGTGCTGTGAGTGACTGTAGCTGCTGAGTGTTAGAAAGAGGACAGCAGTAAAGAATCAGAATGTTAAAAAGGTGAGGTTAGCTAATCAATGTTATTAGTGTTCAAAAAGTGAAAGTCCCAGTTAGGTACTAAGGGGCAGATGTATTAAACCTGGAGAAGGGATAAAGCAGTCATAAGTGGAAGGTGATAATGCACCAGCCAATCATTACGGGTTTGAAAATGACAGGAGCTCATTGGATGATGCTTTATCACTTTCCACTTATCACTTTTTATAGAGATGAGCGGGTTCAGCTCTCAGAGAACCGAACCCTACCGAACTTCACCATTCGAGTCCGGTTCCGAGCCAGGCTCGGGTTTTCCCGCCTGACTCAGAAACCCAAATGAGGCAAAACCGTCATCATCCTGCTGTTAGATTCTCGCAGGGATTTGGATTCCATATAAGAAGCCGCGCATCGCGGCCATTTTCACTCCATTCTCGGAGAGTGTAGTGAGAGGACGTGTCTCAGTTCTCAGTGTCTTTGTGGGGGCGGGAAAGTGGAGTGGCGAGTCTTGTGCTGTGTTGTGCGGCTCAGTCCAGTCCAGTGTAGCCAGTGTCTTATGTTGCATCAGTCCAGTTAGTCACAGTGTTGGTGACCTCTGCTGCTATATGGCCACAGTGCTGCTGGCTGCTGCAGACTGTTTGGTTCCTGGTTTGACGTCAGAAACACACCCTGCGTTCGGCCAGCCACTCCCCCGTTTCCCCAGCCACTCCTGCGTTTTCGTCTGGCACGCCTGCGTTTTTTTAGCACACTCCCGGAAAACGCTCAGTTAATACCCAGAAACACAAACTTCCTGACTGAAAAGCGTCGCTCGGCCCTGTGTAAAAATTGCATATTTTTGTGTGAAAGTTCTTAGCTCGTGCGCCCTGCGGCCCATACACATGCGCAGAACTGCCGGTTTTTAGCCTGATCGCAATTCTGCTAAAAATGGCAGTGAGCAATCAACTCGGAATGACCCCCATTGTGTTATATAACTCCAGAAAAATAATGGAGAACAAACATTTGAAGAATAAAATAGGGAAAGATCAATAACCACTTCCACCTAGTGCTGAAGCTGCTGCCACTAGCCATGATATAGACGATGAAATGCCATCAACGTCGTCTGCCAAGGTCGATGCCCATTGTGATAATAGAGGGCATGTAAAATCCAAAAAGCCAAAGTTCAGTAAAAAGACACAAAATAGAAATTTATATGATCTGAGAAGAAACGTAAACTTGCCAATATGCCATTTACGACACGGAGTGGCAAGGAACGGCTGAGGCCCTGGCCTATGTTCATGACTAGTGGTTCAGCTTCACATGACGATGGAAGCCCTCATAACTGAGGCCTTGACATTTATGTTGGTGTTAGACGTGCATCCGGTATCCGCCATTTAGTGCAGTGGGATTTAGACAATTGATGAAGGTATTGTGTCCCTGGTACCAAATCCCATCTAGATTCCACTTCACTAGGCAGGCGATAGTGAGATGGTGACATTTAATTCCAGGGATTTGGACGTATAATTATTAATTACAGTGATCTTGCCAATTAATTACAGTGATTTGGATGTATAATTATTAATTACAGTGATCTTGCCAATTAATTCCAGTGATTTGTATGTATAATTACAGTGATTTTGCCAATTAATTCCAGTGATTTGGACATATAATTATTAATTACAGTGATTTTGCCAATTAATTCCAGTGATTTGGACGTATAATTACAGTGATCTTGCCAATTAATTCCAGTGATTTGGACGTATAATTCCAGTGATTTGGTTGTATAATTCCAGTTGGAATTGTTTGTGTCGCTTGGCTTAGTCATACAGCTACCTCATTGCACCTCTTCGACATCTTTGCATGAGGTGCTGTTTGGGGCCTAGTTTTTGAAAAGTGCCATTCTGTGTGACACTGTCGTATGAGTCCAGGGGTACTGCTATATTATTCCTGAGATACTGCCATATAAGTTCACCAATTGCAGATTTTTTTACAAGTGACTGGAGTGTGCTGGAGATGCTGTCAGTGGACCGAACAATTGCGGCCCATTCTCGACATTCAGCCACTGCGTGACACTACTGGATGGGCCAATTGTTTGTGTCACTTGGCTTAGTTATACACCTACCTCATTGCAATTATTTTTCTACTTTGCATGATGTGCTGTTTGGGGCCTTTTTTTATATCTGCCCTCCTGTCTGACACTGCAGTGCCACGCCTAGATGGATCAATTGTTTGTGTCGCTTGGCTTAGTTATGCAACTACCTCATTGCAATTATTTTTCTTCTTTGCATGATGTGCTGTTTAATGCCTTTTTTATATCTGCCCTCCTGTCTGACACTGCAGTGCCACTTCTAGATGGGCCAGGTGTTTGTGTTGTCCACTTGTGTCGCTTAGCTTAGTCATCCAGCAACCTTGGTGCAACCTTTTGGCCTAAAAACAATATTGTGAGATGTGAGGTGTTCAGAATAGACTGGAAATGAGTGGCAATGATTGTTATTGAGGTTAATAATACCGTAGGATCAAAATTACCCCCAAATTCTGTGATTTTAGCTGTTTTTATGTTTTTTTCAAAAATCATCCAGATCCAAAACCAAAACCAGAACATGAAAGGGTGCTTTTGGCAAAACCAAGCCAAAACCAAAACACAAAAGTGGAATTAGAACCAAAACACAAAACATGAAAAGTGCTAGCCGCACATCTCTACTTTTTTTTATCACTTCTCCAGGCTTAATACATCTGCCCCTAAGTCCCAGCTAGGAAGCATATCCCATTATAAATAGCCAGGATGTGCAGTCCAGGCCCCCTCTCCCCAATATATCCAAGCCTAGTATACTCTATCCAATATTATGGCTTACTGATATTATATAGGATTTCTATATAGATAAAAATTTCCTAGAAACCAAATGGGAAAAGAAGCCACAGCGTTGCCTTTGCATAAACTGTTGATAAAAAGGAAATCATAAGCTATATTTCCAAATCATCAACAAGTGGCAGGATTTATATCTTGATGTACACCTCAAGCTAATTGCAATATACTCTTAATGGAGCAACACTTACATTAATAAGCTGGACACTTTCACGCTATATAATATTTATTTTTATTATTTATTAACAGTTTCTTATATAGCGGAGCAAATTCCATTGCACTTTACAACTGGACACAATGATAAGACAAAACTGGGTAATAACAAAAAGGCATAGAGGTAGGAAGGCCCTGCTCTCAAGCTTACAATCTATAGGAAAATAAGCATTAATAAACAAGGATAGGTGCTATCTATTGCATAGTTGTCCACCAGATTGCAAAGGTTCTTGGTGGTCTGCATGATATCACATCACAGCAATGATGAACCAGGGTCCGAGGAAGGTAAAGTGAAGAAAGAGAAAATATGTGGAGGATATGTGTGGACTGTACACTGGGGATATAATTGGATAGGAAAGCTTATGAAGATAATGTGAGCGGTTCTGGAATTTGATAAGCTTGTCTGAATAGGTGAGTTTTCAGGGAATGCTTGAAGGTTTGGAGACTAGATGAAAGTTGTATTGTATGTGGTAGGGCACAGGTTCTCAAACTCGGTCCTCAGGACCCCACACGGTGCATGTTTTGCAGGTCTCCTCACAGAATCCCAAATGGAAAAATTAACTCCACCTGTGAACCTTTTAAAATGTGTCAGTGAGAAATTAATACATCTGTGCTCTTGCTGGGTTACCTGCAAAACATGCAATGTGTGGGGTCCTGAGGACCGAGTTTGAGAACCTGTGTGGTAGGGCATTCTACAGAGTTGGTGCAGCCCAAAGAAAGTCCTATAATTGTGCATGGGAGCAAGTAATGAGTGTGGAGGAGAGACGTAGATCTTGTGAAGAGTGAAGGGACCGGGTTGGGAGATATAATAAAAAACTAACGCTGCTGCTCACCTCTATGGGAGGAATTCAGATAATTTGTATGTTGGCAGCCACTAGAAGGTGCCTGACAGAGTAAATCAAGTGTTGTTCTGTTCGGACGCGCACAGCCACCATCGCTGACAATACTGTTAAGTTGTTACGTCATTTTGATGGGCTGGTAACTAGTGCATTAATAAAAGCAGTGGCTTTCTAAAGTTCCCAAGTTTATAATATACCTTAGTAGTATTCTGTGACAAGAGTCAAATGATATGATCCAAAAAATAATCCTATGGTTTATTAAAAGTCAATTAACCATCATGGATATACTGTCTCAGGATTCACTGTTGATTGGGTATCAAGTATTCATGAGATACTGACAACCTGCACAGGTTGTCAGTACCAACCCGCCCCTGCTCTCAGACACAACTGCAGCAAACAAAGGCCACAACTGTGTACAATCAGGCTCTGTGAGGAGCGATTCTGCCCCCCTTTAACAGAACACCCCCCTTCATCACACCATTATGGCTGATGCCATAAATGTCCTCAGCTGGTTTTCCATCCCGGCAGGGTATATATACAGTATAAAAATATATATATATTTATAAACAGTATATATATAACAGAGCTCAGCACTTACCATAATAAACTTACTCACCATAATAAACAATAGAGTTTTGGTTCACATATTGATCAATACATTTAAGTTTGCAGCCCTCATCAAGGGACCCTATTTTCATGAAAGTCTTACTCTGTCACTCAGAAGTAAAGACATGGCAACAGTTATCCCATCAGAATTAAACTTAAGGTTTTCTAACTGGTTTAGAGCTTACCTACCAACTGACCTTTATAGCCAGAATTGGGGGAGCGGGGGCACAGGGCACACTGTACCTGGATTGCCTCCTCTATCATGGGGCCTCCTAGTCGGAGCACACACCAACATCACCAGCGTTCCCTTTTGTGCAGCAGCAGAACCACACTGTCAAAATGTGAGCAGTACAACATGCATTGAAGGCAGAGACACAGGAGTATCAGGTTTCATGAGTTACCAACAGAGTTTCCTGACTAGAGGAGAGATATGAGGGGGAGAGAGCTGTAAGTGACCATGGGATCCCAGCTTCTCCTTCTCCTTGCCTGGGTGTCATCAGGGTCCTGTGTAACCTGTTATCTAATGAGTGCATTCGGGGATGGAGAAGGACACAAACAGAGAGTCCTCTTGAGTCCTGTCCCAGTGTATAAGTAGTACAGGGGCTGCTGCTATTGCATTTCTGCAAGACAAATTGTAGATTTAATTTTTCTATGTGTATTTTAAGATTGTTTAAGTTGGATTAGGTGGAGCTATAAACAGTACTCAGGTATTATTTAATCTATTAGTTTTAATCTAATATACACCATTTGTTTATATTTAATATACACAATCCATAAATCCCACCATGACCCAATCCAGGAGTGACAAATTCTCTCTACCTGGACTTCCCACTTAATTTGTGATTGTAATTATCTCTATTTGAAGTACATTTCTTATCAATTAAATAGTTCAACACAGGTGACGCCAATCATATATTAAGAGGGAAGTCCAGCTACAGTAGATAGCATTTTGTCCCACTTGGAATGGGTCATGTTGGAAGGTATGCACAATCTAATATACCCCCCTTCCCCTGGACGCCCCCCCCCCTACCCCGTCTTAAGTGTCCCGGCCCACTTAAGGCTTAATCCAACCCTAAAACAAGTTGTAAATGAAATTAAAAAATATATATATTTTAAACTAATGACGAAAAATTTTATTTAGTGTTAATTGTTTTTGAAAAATAAAATATAATACATGCATTAAGCTAGAACTGACAATTCAAGAAGTGCAGCATGTCATGGTAACAAATCATGGCATTATCTAAATAGTGTAAAATATGTGAATGTAATTCTTTTCTACTAAGCGACAAATCTTTCTAGTGCTGCATTTTTATTCTCTTATTGGATCAAGAATAACATTTATTATGTGGCTCCAGAAAACCACAGATTAATGTATCTGCTAAAATTTTCAATACAAGACATCATTTACATAATGTTGTTACTGAAAAACTACTTTAATTAAACATGCGGTGAAAATGAAAGTTAGTGAAGATCATTAGGAAGGTTCTAATTTCTAAAACACTCATTTGAAATTTACCTTAATTAAGTGTAATGTAAGGCAGAGTAATGTTTGGGCAAAAATAAAATACAGTAAACATGCCTAGACAATGGCACACACTGATTGTAGTATAGATTTAACATTAATTATGTGTAATAGTAATATGTATAATATTTATTATCCTGGAATCAGTTATGAAGAATCTGCAAACCAGGAGAGCTAATGTGACTAGCGACTACTATTGGCAATTGGCACTTATGTCCTATGCCTAGTGGTGATCCAAAGTAATTTCTCTTACAGTCACAACAAGGAGTGCTGCTGCACAATTTAATGAGGATGGAAAGTCAGGGGTGACATGCTTGTATTTCAGCACACAAAGGGCCCAATTCAAGATTGATTGCAAAACAACATTTTCCTTTAATGGGCAAAGCCATGGGCCTAATTCAGAGTTGATCACAGCAGCAAATTTGTTAGTAGTTGGGCAAAACCATGTGCACTGCAGGGGGGGCAGATATAACATGTGCAGAGAGAGTTAGATTTGGGTGGGGTGTGTTCAAACTGAAATCTAAATTGCAGTGTAAAAATAAAGCAGGTAGTATTTACCCTGCACAGAAACAAAATAACCCACCCAAATCGAACAATCTCTGCAAATGTTATATCTGCCCTCCATGCAGTGCACATGGTTTTGCCCAACTGCTAACAAATTTGCTGCTGCGATCAACTCTGAATTACCCCCATGTGAGCTGCAGGTCGGGCAGATATAACATATACAGAGATAATTAGATTTGGGTGGGTTATATTGTATCTGTGCATGGTAAATACTGGCTGCTTTATTTTTACACTGCAAATCAGATTTCAGTTTGAACACACCCCACCCAAATCTAACTCTGTCTGCACATATTACATCTGCCCCACCTGCAGTACACATGGTTTTGCCCATCAAAGGAAAATGTTGTTTGCAATCAACCTTGAATTAGGCCCAAAATCCACTGGTGCAAGTGTACTGCATAACTTATATACATTTTTATACAACCTGTGTCCAAATGTACCATGCTGTCACTTTCTCACCATGAGATAGCAACAGGTATGTGAATATTGGTCATCGCTATATAACATGACAAATGATGACAAGCTGATAAAACACTTGGTCACAGGTCATGTAATACAAGCTGTGTGTTACAGTGTAATTAGTAGATTTGTATAATGAAATAGCATTAACTTAATATTTAAAGGTAGGGGCAATGCTAAAGGGGGTCAGGTGCAAGGAAGGGAGCAAGAACAAAGATTTTTTTTCTTTCTTTATTTTTGCTGTAATACTGTGGAGCAAGAGTAGCGAAGATTGAGGAGGGAAGGTGGTAGGTGGTATATACCAGTGGTTCTCAACCTCGGTCCTCAAGTACCCCAGACAGTTCATGTTTTCCAGGTAACCTAACAGTTCAACAGGTGTATTCATTACTCACTGACACATTATAAAAGACCCACAGGTGGAGCAAATAATTTCACTTGCATTCCTGTGAGGAGACCTGGAAAACATGAACTGTTGGGGGTACTTGAGGACCGAGGTTGAGAACCACTGGTATATACTATCCCCTCCCAGGAGCTGTGCGCTGCAGAAATAATCTGCTCGGCCCTCTCTCCATTCTGATGGCCAGTCCTCCTCCTTACATCAGGACCTATTTTGAGAATGCTGTGGCTGCAACAACAAGAAAATCAGATGAAATCACCAACAGGTAAGTTAGGGCATAGGGAGGAATTTGTATTTGGCATAGGTTATTAATGTTAATTTTAAGAATAAGCGGGTAAGTTGTTAATGCTTTAATGGGGCTTATTCAGATGACGGGTTTTTATTGAGATTGAGGAAATTATTATGGGGTTAATGTAAATGATTTGAGCTATTTGATGATGGCGAGGCAAATAAAAAATGGGGATTATGAAGGTAATTATTGTGAAGGGGCTAATTCAATTTAATGGGGTTGTTACAGTGACATTGCAGTAGTTAATGATTTTTTTAGGAATTATTAATGATTGATTATGGGATGATAGTTTAAAGTCATCAACAATACTTTTTGTATTATATGGTGGTCACAGCTACTCTGTATTATATGGCGTTCACTGTGATGTTCTCTGCATTAAATGGCAATCACTGTGATGTTTTATGCTTTATATGGAAGTCTCTGGAATGAACTTTTTATTATCTAGCAGTCACTGTGATGTTCTCTTTAGTATTGTGATGTTCTCTGTACTATACAGTGTGGGTCTGTCATTGTGATGTTCTCTGTATTATGTAGCAGTCACTGTGTGTATTAAATGCAAGTCACTGCACTGTTCTCTGGAATTCTTTGTGGTGATTTTGTAGTTTAGTACAGGCAGAGATACTTCCCTTTGAGTTTTGAGTTAGAGGAGCCTGAATGCACTATTTAAACATGTAGACACCTTAGAATCATAAAACAAATGCAGCAGGCATTGGCAACTTATTATACCTGGACTAAAAATGAGTGTTTCCCTCAGCCTACAAACTTGTCAGTTTTTTTTTGTGTTGACATCTGTAATCAAACAAGCCAAGGGTGATTACTTTCTACAGTGTGGGGGTGGTGGCACCAAGCGGAGTCTTTGCCCTGGATGATAGAAAGCCCAGCTTCTCCATGATTAAATGCTCTGATGGTTTGTGCTGTTTTGTTGGGTGTAACATAGTGGAATGGATTGGCAGTATTATTCCATCAGATGTGTGGCATTCAGTGTGAGATTCACTGGGCATTGCAAGCTACAATATTTTGGTAATTGCCCTTAAAATGTGTTGGGCATTCCCAAAGGAATGTTTTGGCGAACACTAAATATGATGATGACTGGCATTTTATTGAAGAATCAGAAAATATTGAACTAAGTATCATTTTAGAAACCATCATGCTGCCACCCCTCTATTCTTCCCCATTGTTATTCACATATTTACTTCATACAGCTGCTGTTTTACCCATTTCTTTTCAAATGAAGTATAATGCTGCTGAGATGACCCTGTTTTCTGAATCATTTTCACTGTTCCCTTTTACTATTTAGTCAGTCACATATATTTTATCCTTCTATTTTGATAGTAAGCTTGGGACAAGATTTCACGTACAGTATTAGAGTAATCTTTAAACTACTGCTCAGGGGAGTTTGAGGAATATCAGTAGTTGCTCATTTTAGTTTTTCTCGGTCTCAATTTACTTAGCAAAATAATGTGTTAGGACCCCAGGTTCCCTTTCTGGAGCTCTTTTATTCAATAGCAGTCTTTTCCACTATCTCTTTTCCCCAATAACCAAAGTATCTCTCAAATACTACTGAGCTAAGCAGCACCCATGCAACTAGTCCTTTAATTGGCTGCGCAGCTTGTAGACACATCAGGCTCACAATCACTCTTAATGTGAGGCAGATGATGTATGGGGTTATGTGCAGAAAGGAAACCACAATCTGGAACTCATACTTCAGCACAAGTTAAACCCTGGTGCATGCTGAGTGTACACTCATTGTTGCTCTTTCTTCTGAACATAGGCTCATGGTCATGGAGAACATGGCTTTTTGGAGCTTTGCATGCTCTTTGTACTATAACACTGTTCTTTTAAAAGCAGTGCAACATCTTAGTGGCACTTTCAGGGGGAGGGGGCAACCTGGCATCCCAAACCCCATTGGAGCTTCACCCTATGTAGAATATTCTTGGCTGTAAAAACATACTGATGACAAATGTATGTAGTTATTCTATTTCATACTTAAAGAAGTTAGTGTTGAAAGCTTTGAGAATATTTCTGATTTACTGACCCAGGTTAATCTGTATTATGGAGACCCATCTCCAATTACCTACCAAAGAAATAGACCCTCCCACATAGAAGGCATTCCAGTCCACCCACATAGCCAAGACTGTCACCTCAAATGGGAAGTTATCCACAGCACCAGTGCAGCACCACTCATGTTAAAGGAAAAGTTGGTGGAACATATCAACAATCCAGGGAGGGATCAGGCATCAGCAGTGGAGAAACCTGGAGAGAGGAGGCACTTGTCAGGGAATGTGGAGAGAGGAGACACTTGTCAGGGAATGTGGTGAGGAGTCTGGCATTGGCAGAGGAGAAACCAAGGGAGGGTATGCAGGGGAGAGGAGACACTTGTCTGGGAATGCAGGGTGGGAGCGGGCATCAGCAGGGGAGACACTGGGGGAGGGTATGCAAGGGAGAGAAGACACTTGTCAGGGATAGCAGAAAGGAAGTGGACATCAGCAGAGCCGAGCCGGATTAAGGGGGGACCCAGGGGGTCAATACCCCGGGCCCTGCGCCAAAATGGGCCCCCCAGCCGGAACTTCTCTTCCCCGCTCTGGTGCTGTTGTCCCTCTCCAGCCTCCGCTACCAGCGGCTCTCCTGATTGCTGCCTGTATTAGTCCCTGACCCGCGAAGCCCGTGAGGATGAAGGAGGGAGCCGCACGCACAGCCGCATGCGGGACATCACACACCCGCTGGCAGCATGCAATCCTCTGTCCCCACCAGCCGGGAAGTTTTTCTCCTCCTTGCTGCAGCATGGGGCATTTTTCCCGACAGCTCCTTTTGCTGGTGGTGAGCTTTGTGCAGAGGGGGGGATAGATAAAAAGATTTTTTTTCAATGGCTGCGTTTTGGAGCCCCGCCCCCTCATGGGTGTATGCCACGATTGGTAGGTCAGAGCAGAGGGAGCGGAGTTAATATTAGATAATTCTTATAGAACACGTCATATTAGCCCTGCCTCTTTCCCGCCGACCTGCGAATTGTGGCATTTTGCTGTAGAGGGGGGGGAGGGGGCTAATGACCTGTGTAGCCCAGGCTCCCAGCAATATGTCCTGCGGCATCTTCACCCTTTTCCTCAGGGCAGGCATCAGTGTAAGTGTGCGCACAGTTTGTGTTTTATATGTGTGTGTGTGTCTATGTGTGTGTATGTGTTGTATGTATGTGTGTCTATGTGTTCTATCTGTGTTTGTGTGTTTGTGTGCATATGTTCTATGTGTGTATATGTATGTGTGCATATTTATTTTCTATGTGTGTGGGTTTGAAGTATGTAGTTGTGTGCGTGTATGTGTGTGTGCATGTGTGCATTTGTATATGTCCTATGTAACGTGTGTGTTTGTGTGTGTGTGTGTATGTATATATATATATATATATATATATATATATACGAATAATATCTCTGTGGAGCGCTCTTCTTAAACAAATAAAGAGCGCTCCACAGAGATATTATTTGTGTATCTATTTCTATGTTGATCTCTGTCGACAAGGAATCCTTTCTCTGTGTTGAAGCTTGCCTATAAAATAAATAGTGTTATACTAACTGATATAGAATAAACTAACTAATATAGAATAAGTAGAAGAACAGTAGTTTCACAATAGGAGCGCATTAAGGATCTCTCTCTCTCTCTCTCTCTCTATATATATATATATATATATATATATATATATACAAAGTACAAACACACATGCGCGCATCAAAGGAAACCCCCCTTCCGAATCCTACATTCGCCCCTGCGGGGGATGATTGCTGGTAGAGGGGGCCCCCTGTCTTTGGTGCCCTGGTCCCCCGGAGGGCTTAATCAGGCCCTGCAGCAGAGGAGACACCAGGGGAGGGTATGCATGGGAAAGAAGACACTTGTCAGTGAATGCAGGGAGGGATTGTGCATCGGCAGAAGAGACACCAGGGGAGGGTTTGCAGGGAGAGGAGACACTTGTCAGTGAATGCAAGGATGGATCGGGCATCAGCAGAAGAGAGACCAGGGGAGGGTGTGCAGGGGAGAGGAGACACTTGTCAGGAAATGCAGGTAGGTATCGGGCATCGGCAGGCGAGACACCAGGGGAGGGTATACAGGGGAGAGGAGACACTTGTCAGGAAATGCAGGAAGGGATCAGGCATCAGCAGAAGAGAGACCAGGGGAGGGTATACAGGGGAGAGGAGACACTTGTCAGGAAATGCAGGAAGGGATCAGGCATCAGCAGTAGAGAATCTCGCACTTCGACAAGCTGTCTCTGCAAGTTTAAAACATAATTCTAACTAGTGATAATTAATGTAATAATGAACAGACCTACTGTATCAGTGAGAGATGAGGACATATAGGGATAAACTCAGTTCCAGGTTATGTCCATGTAGTACCATTGAAATGCCGACACTTTGTTGGCACCAACATCACTAATTTTATCTTGTGCTATTTAGACATGTGTAGGAAAATGAACAATGTTGGGCTACTGTAATTCTCTGTGATATGCATTGCTGAACAAAGTGATGGCTAATCACTGAAAATTGAATTCCCCCCCACTTTGTTTTAAATAAGAGAAAGGGAAATAGTACAGTGACTATTCAATTTATATTCAGCATCTAACGCTAGGTACACACTGTCAGCTTATTTTTGGTTGGCCGGACAATCAGCCGATTTTTCAGGAAAAACTAAGCACCAATATCCGAGCTACACACTAAAAGTTTTTTTTTTTTTAAAGTTACCAATTTTCTGCCACATCATATTGCATTTGCATATGTTTGCCCACAAGGAGGATGATATAATGACAGGAAAACATAGGAAATGTTAGCAGATTATTTGGAATGCACACACACTGGTCAATATCAGGAAATTGTGGCCGAGATTTTTGGTTTGGGAAGACAGATAGGAAAATTGATCGTTCTTGTGTGTGGTCAAGATTTTTCAGAATTATTGGCGAAACGCCAAAACGATTGTTTGGACACACTATACAATAACTTTTGTCGTTCTCCCAATTATTGGCAAGTCAGGCCAATAATTGTATAGTGTGTATTTAGCTTAAGAATCTCTGCATACAATAGGATTACAGACATAGCAATACCTTCCCATATACTGTAGCTATTTCTAATATCCCATATGCAAAATAAAATCTAATTATAATCAAGTATATAGCTCTGCATGTGCATTGACCAGAGTATTAAAAAAAGTAATTCTTGTGAAATATCTTGTGTGTCGGTTCAATATCAGATGCCAATGGATATTTGACATCACAAGAAGCTTGTGCAGAACTTTTGCACTGTACCATCAATTTCTCATCTCTTATTAATAATGCTGTATCCACACACAGAATGGGGCAAATATTCTGTGGAACATTTTTGGAAATATCTCCCATCTCTACATTTATCCATTCCAAACATAGTGGGAGATGTCTGAAACAGTGAAAAAAAATGGAGCAGTGTGCCAGTGGAGAAGTTGCCCATGGCAACTAACCAGCTTTAAAGTAACATTCTATAAAATTATATGTAGCAGCTGATTGGTATATCTACGTATATCTACTAGAGATGAGCGCCTGAAATTTTTCGGGTTTTGTGTTTTTGGTTTTGGGTTCGGTTCCGCGGCCGTGTTTTGGGTTCGAACGCGTTTTGGCAAAACCTCACCGAATTTTTTTTGTTTGATTCGGGTGTGTTTTGGATTCGGGTGTTTTTTTCAAAAAACACTAAAAAACAGCTTAAATCATAGAATTTGGGGGTCATTTTGATCCCAAAGTATTATTAACCTCAAAAACCATAATTTACACTCATTTTCAGTCTATTCTGAATACCTCACACCTCACAATATTATTTTTAGTCCTAAAATTTGCACCGAGGTCGCTGTGTGAGTAAGATAAGCGACCCTAGTGGCCGACACAAACACCGGGCCCATCTAGGAGTGGCACTGCAGTGTCACGCAGGATGTCCCTTCCAAAAAACCCTCCCCAAACAGCACATGACGCAAAGAAAAAAAGAGGCGCAATGAGGTAGCTGTGTGAGTAAGATTAGCGACCCTAGTGGCCGACACAAACACCGGGCCCATCTAGGAGTGGCACTGCAGTGTCACGCAGGATGTCCCTTCCAAAAAACCCTCCCCAAACAGCACATGACGCAAAGAAAAAAAGAGGCGCAATGAGGTAGCTGACTGTGTGAGTAAGATTAGCGACCCTAGTGGCCGACACAAACACCGGGCCCATCTAGGAGTGGCACTGCAGTGTCACGCAGGATGTCCCTTCCAAAAAACCCTCCCCAATCAGCACATGATGCAAAGAAAAAGAAAAGAAAAAAGAGGTGCAAGATGGAATTGTCCTTGGGCCCTCCCACCCACCCTTATGTTGTATAAACAAAACAGGACATGCACACTTTAACCAACCCATCATTTCAGTGACAGGGTCTGCCACACGACTGTGACTGATATGACGGGTTGGTTTGGACCCCCCCCAAAAAAGAAGCAATTAATCTCTCCTTGCACAAACTGGCTCTACAGAGGCAAGATGTCCACCTCATCTTCACCCTCCGATATATCACCGTGTACATCCCCCTCCTCACAGATTATCAATTCGTCCCCACTGGAATCCACCATCTCAGCTCCCTGTGTACTTTGTGGAGGCAATTGCTGCTGGTCAATGTCTCCGCGGAGGAATTGATTATAATTCATTTTAATGAACATCATCTTCTCCACATTTTCTGGATGTAACCTCGTACGCCGATTGCTGACAAGGTGAGCGGCGGCACTAAACACTCTTTCGGAGTACACACTTGTGGGAGGGCAACTTAGGTAGAATAAAGCCAGTTTGTGCAAGGGCATCCAAATTGCCTCTTTTTCCTGCCAGTATAAGTACGGACTGTGTGACGTGCCTACTTGGATGCGGTCACTCATATAATCCTCCACCATTCTATCAATGTTGAGAGAATCATATGCAGTGACAGTAGACGACATGTCCGTAATCGTTGTCAGGTCCTTCAGTCCGGACCAGATGTCAGCATCAGCAGTCGCTCCAGACTGCCCTGCATCACCGCCAGCGGGTGGGCTCGGAATTCTGAGCCTTTTCCTCGCACCCCCAGTTGCGGGAGAATGTGAAGGAGGAGATGTTGACAGGTCGCGTTCCGCTTGACTTGACAATTTTGTCACCAGCAGGTCTTTCAACCCCAGCAGACCTGTGTCTGCCGGAAAGAGAGATCCAAGGTAGGCTTTAAATCTAGGATCGAGCACGGTGGCCAAAATGTAGTGCTCTGATTTCAACAGATTGACCACCCGTGAATCCTTGTTAAGCGAATTAAGGGCTGCATCCACAAGTCCCACATGCCTAGCGGAATCGCTCCCTTTTAGCTCCTTCTTCAATGCCTCCAGCTTCTTCTGCAAAAGCCTGATGAGGGGAATGACCTGACTCAGGCTGGCAGTGTCTGAACTGACTTCACGTGTGGCAAGTTCAAAGGGCATCAGAACCTTGCACAACGTTGAAATCATTCTCCACTGCACTTGAGACAGGTGCATTCCACCTACTATATCGTGCTCAATTGTATAGGCTTGAATGGCCTTTTGCTGCTCCTCCAACCTCTGAAGCATATAGAGGGTTGAATTCCACCTCGTTACCACTTCTTGCTTCAGATGATGGCAGGGCAGGTTCAGTAGTTTTTGGTGGTGCTCCAGTCTTCTGTACGTGGTGCCTGTACGCCGAAAGTGTCCCGCAATTTTTCTGGCCACCGACAGCATCTCTTGCACGCCCCTGTCGTTTTTTAAAAAATTCTGCACCACCAAATTCAAGGTATGTGCAAAACATGGGACGTGCTGGAATTTGCCCATATTTAATGCACACACAATATTGCTGGCGTTGTCCGATGCCACAAATCCACAGGAGAGTCCAATTGGGGTAAGCCATTCCGCGATGATCTTCCTCAGTTGCCGTAAGAGGTTTTCAGCTGTGTGCGTATTCTGGAAAGCGGTGATACAAAGCGTAGCCTGCCTAGGAAAGAGTTGGCGTTTGCGAGATGCTGCTACTGGTGCCGCCGCTGCTGTTCTTGCGGCGGGAGTCCATACATCTACCCAGTGGGCTGTCACAGTCATATAGTCCTGACCCTGCCCTGCTCCACTTGTCCACATGTCCGTGGTTAAGTGGACATTGGGTACAACTGCATTTTTTAGGACACTGGTGAGTCTTTTTCTGACGTCCGTGTACATTCTCGGTATCGCCTGCCTAGAGAAGTGGAACCTAGATGGTATTTGGTAACGGGGGCACACTGCCTCAATAAATTGTCTAGTTCCCTGTGAACTAACGGCGGATACCGGACGCACGTCTAACACCAACATAGTTGTCAAGGACTCAGTTATCCGCTTTGCAGTAGGATGACTGCTGTGATATTTCATCTTCCTCGCAAAGGACTGTTGAACAGTCAATTGCTTACTGGAAGTAGTACAAGTGGGCTTACGACTTCCCCTCTGGGATGACCATCGACTCCCAGCGGCAACAACAGCAGCGCCAGCAGCAGTAGGCGTTACACGCAAGGATGCATCGGAGGAATCCCAGGCAGGAGAGGACTCGTCAGAATTGCCAGTGACATGGCCTGCAGGACTATTGGCATTCCTGGGGAAGGAGGAAATTGATACTGAGGGAGTTGGTGGGGTGGTTTGCGTGAGCTTGGTTACAAGAGGAAGGGATTTACTGGTCAGTGGACTGCTTCCGCTGTCACCCAAAGTTTTTGAACTTGTCACTGACATTATGAATGCGCTGCAGGTGACGTATAAGGGAGGATGTTCCGAGGTGGTTAACGTCCTTACCCCTACTTATTACAGCTTGACAAAGGGAACACACGGCTTGACACCTGTTGTCCGCATTTCTGGTGAAATACCTCCACACCGAAGAGCTGATTTTTTTGGTATTTTCACCTGGCATGTCAACGGCCATATTCCTCCCACGGACAACAGGTGTCTCCCCGGGTGCCTGACTTAAACAAACCACCTCACCATCAGAATCCTCCTGGTCAATTTCCTCCCCAGCGCCAGCAACACCCATATCCTCCTCATCCTGGTGTACTTCAACACTGACATCTTCAATCTGACTATCAGGAACTGGACTGCGGGTGCTCCTTCCAGCACTTGCAGGGGGCGTGCAAATGGTGGAAGGCGCATGCTCTTCACGTCCAGTGTTGGGAAGGTCAGGCATCGCAACCGACACAATTGGACTCTCCTTGTGGATTTGGGATTTCGAAGAATGCACAGTTCTTTGCTGTGCTGCTTTTGCCAGCTTGAGTCTTTTCATTTTTCTAGCGAGAGGCTGAGTGCTTCCATCCTCATGTGAAGCTGAACCACTAGCCATGAACATAGGCCAGGGCCTCAGCCGTTCCTTGCCACTCCGTGTGGTAAATGGCATATTGGCAAGTTTACGCTTCTCCTCCGACAATTTTATTTTAGGTTTTGGAGTCCTTTTTTTACTGATATTTGGTGTTTTGGATTTGACATGCTCTGTACTATGACATTGGGCATCGGCCTTGGCAGACGACGTTGCTGGCATTTCATCGTCTCGGCCATGACTAGTGGCAGCAGCTTCAGCACGAGGTGGAAGTGGATCTTGATCTTTCCCTAATTTTGGAACCTCAACATTTTTGTTCTCCATATTTTAATAGGCACAACTAAAAGGCACCTCAGGTAAACAATGGAGATGGATGGATTGGATACTAGTATACAATTATGGACGGGCTGCCGAGTGCCGACACAGAGGTAGCCACAGCCGTGAACTACCGCACTGTACTGTGTCTGCTGCTAATATATAGACTGGTTGATAAAGAGATAGTATACTCGTAACTAGTATGTATGTATAAAGAAAGAAAAAAAAACCACGGTTAGGTGGTATATACAATTATGGACGGGCTGCCGAGTGCCGACACAGAGGTAGCCACAGCCGTGAACTACCGCACTGTACTGTGTCTGCTGCTAATATATAGACTGGTTGATAAAGAGATAGTATACTCGTAACTAGTATGTATGTATAAAGAAAGAAAAAAAAACCACGGTTAGGTGGTATATACAATTATAGACGGGCTGCCGAGTGCCGACACAGAGGTAGCCACAGCCGTGAACTACCGCACTGTACTGTGTCTGCTGCTAATATATAGACTGGTTGATAAAGAGATAGTATACTCGTAACTAGTATGTATGTATAAAGAAAGAAAAAAAAACCACGGTTAGGTGGTATATACAATTATGGACGGGCTGCCGAGTGCCGACACAGAGGTAGCCACAGCCGTGAACTACCGCACTGTACTGTGTCTGCTGCTAATATATAGACTGGTTGATAAAGAGATAGTATACTCGTAACTAGTATGTATGTATAAAGAAAGAAAAAAAAACCACGGTTAGGTGGTATATACAATTATGGACGGGCTGCCGAGTGCCGACACAGAGGTAGCCACAGCCGTGAACTACCGCACTGTACTGTGTCTGCTGCTAATATATAGACTGGTTGATAAAGAGATAGTATACTCGTAACTAGTATGTATGTATAAAGAAAGAAAAAAAAACCACGGTTAGGTGGTATATACAATTATGGACGGGCTGCCGAGTGCCGACACAGAGGTAGCCACAGCCGTGAACTACCGCACTGTACTGTGTCTGCTGCTAATATATAGACTGGTTGATAAAGAGATAGTATACTCGTAACTAGTATGTATGTATAAAGAAAGAAAAAAAAACCACGGTTAGGTGGTATATACAATTATGGACGGGCTGCCGAGTGCCGACACAGAGGTAGCCACAGCCGTGAACTACCGCACTGTACTGTGTCTGCTGCTAATATATAGACTGGTTGATAAAGAGATAGTATACTCGTAACTAGTATGTATGTATAAAGAAAGAAAAAAAAACCACGGTTAGGTGGTATATACAATTATGGACGGGCTGCCGAGTGCCGACACAGAGGTAGCCACAGCCGTGAACTACCGCACTGTACTGTGTCTGCTGCTAATATATAGACTGGTTGATAAAGAGATAGTATACTCGTAACTAGTATGTATGTATAAAGAAAGAAAAAAAAACCACGGTTAGGTGGTATATACAATTATGGACGGGCTGCCGAGTGCCGACACAGAGGTAGCCACAGCCGTGAACTACCGCACTGTACTGTGTCTGCTGCTAATATAGACTGGTTGATAAAGAGATAGTATACTACTAATATTATATATACTGGTGGTCAGGTCACTGGTCACTAGTCACACTGGCAGTGGCACTCCTGCAGCAAAAGTGTGCACTGTTTAATTTTAATATAATATTATGTACTCCTGGCTCCTGCTATAACCTATAACTGGCACTGCAGTAGTGCTCCCCAGTCTCCCCCACAATTATAAGCTGTGTGAGCTGAGCAGTCAGACAGATATATAATATATATAGATGATGCAGCACACTGGCCTGAGCCTGAGCAGTGCACACAGATATGGTATGTGACTGACTGAGTCACTGTGTGTATCGCTTTTTTCAGGCAGAGAACGGATATATTAAATAAACTGCACTGTGTGTCTGGTGGTCACTCACTATATAATATATTATGTACTCCTGGCTCCTGCTATAACCTATAACTGGCACTGCAGTAGTGCTCCCCAGTCTCCCCCACAATTATAAGCTGTGTGAGCTGAGCAGTCAGACAGATATATATAATATTATATATAGATAATAGATGATGCAGCACACTGGCCAGAGCCTGAGCAGTGCACACAGATATGGTATGTGACTGAGTCACTGTGTGCTGTGTATCGCTTTTTTCAGGCAGAGAACGGATTATAAATAAAACTGGTGGTCACTATCAGCAAAACTCTGCACTGTACTGAGTACTCCTAATGCTCCCCAAAATTAGTAAATCAAGTGTCTCTCTAATCTATTCTAAACGGAGAGGACGCCAGCCACGTCCTCTCCCTATCAATCTCAATGCACGTGTGAAAATGGCGGCGACGCGCGGCTCCTTATATAGAATCCGAGTCTCGCGATAGAATCTGAGCCTCGCGAGAATCCGACAGCGTCATGATGACGTTCGGGCGCGCTCGGGTTAACCGAGCAAGGCGGGAAGATCCGAGTCGCTCGGACCCGTGAAAAAAAACATGAAGTTCTGGCGGGTTCGGATTCAGAGAAACCGAACCCGCTCATCTCTAATATCTACCCCTTGGTATAATAAATGTAACTCTTTGTTCAGTGCTGCAGTAACATATTGCATCCATGCGGTCATGTTAAACCCTTATGGAAATGCTCCATGGGAGTATAATATTTAGGATTTCCTTTCCAGCGCTAAAAGGTGAGAAAGGGGTTAACCTACTTTGTTTTCACCTGTATATTTTAAATACCACAGATGAGAAGTAAAAAGGCAATGCTAATGCTAATATATTAGTTATAACAGTTTATTTCTTTAATATGCAAATTTGTCCTGTGGGCTTAAAGACATCAAATATTAACTAAAGAAACACACACTTTACTGTCTTGTTATATATTTAGAAAATGAATTGAAGATGAAAGTAATGTTGCATCAGATTATAATAAGAAACCAGTTTTCACACATAAACATAGTGGTACCAGACATAACAAGTATAATTTCCATTTTTGCATAGACAATTGATTACATTATTAATAACTTACTCATTACAGACGTTATGATAAATCCTACAGATACTGTACAAACAGGGTATCCGGTCTCTAGGTCGACCACTATTGGTCGACAGTAACTAGGTCAACAGGGTTTCTAGGTTGACAGGGCCTCTAGGTTGACATGTTTGAGGTCGACAGGTCAAAAAGTCGACATGAGTTTTTTTTTTTTTAAACCTCTATTTGTGAACTTTTTCATACTTAACGATCCACGCGGACTACGATTGGGAATAGTAATCTGTGCCGAGCAGAGCGGTATGAGGCACCCTGCCTGAAGCATGGCGAGTGAAGCGAGCCATGCGAGAGTACACGGTGCACTAATTGGGGTTCCCGGATTACTGTACAGATAAAATGACACAAAAAAACATAAAAAACTCATGTTGACCTGTCGACCTAGACCATGTCGACCTACAGACCCTGTCGACCTAGCATCCCTGTCGACCTAGTTACTGTCGACCAATAGTGGTCGACCTAGACACTGTCGACCTAGTTACTGTCGGACCTCCATACCACACCCACAAACAGATAGTAGAAAAATAAAAATAAATTGTCTTGGTCTCTTACAGTAGGTAACAGGTCCATTTGCACTGCGCATGACCTGGAACTGAGCATACAAAGGCACATACATATGTTCTCCCTCATCCATCCCGTGAACGGGTCACAAATGCCGCCACAATGCGATTGCAACTAGCCATGCCTGAGTGTGTCCTATTCAAAGGAATGTAGGGACTCATGCATTCCTATGTATCGATGGTGCGTGCGCAGTGTATGTGTACGGTCGCCGGCACGCTAGTCGTGGTAAATGACCTGCAATTGCCGCTGCATCTGTAGAATCATACATATTTTAATGCTTAGGAGACATCATAGGAGACATAAATGAACTGTAGCGAGGTGTTTTCAGGTCAGTGGCAGATCCTGTCAAATCCTGGCTGGTTGTGTCCTCTGCATGGGGGTACACATGGTGTTGCCCATGCTGGGCTGCCGGCAGCATCGGCAGCGCGGGGGTACTGATGGTGTCCTCTGTGCAGGGCTACGGTAGTGCAAACCAAAAAGGTGGGGTATATGATTGTGCGGTATGTAGGATCTACAGCAGACCTAAGGAAAAGTATTGGAGCTCCCCTATAGTAGCCCCAACAAGACGAACACAAAGGTATGGAGGTATGGAGGTGAATCCCTTATTTGACGCTAGATCCTAAGAGATTTCTGGGAGAGAAACCTAATTTAAAGGTTCAAGGATAGTAGATACAAACACCAAAGTTGTTACAGGTGTGAACAGTGGTCACTTTAGATGTGTGACGAACAACATCAAATGGTGCGAGTGAGTATTAAAAGAAAACAAGTGTTTAATACAATTTCACGTGGAACATGAATAAAACACAAGGGCATAGGACACACATATGAGATGGAAAACAATAGAAAACAGAGCAATTTTCAATATGAAGTTAAAATTCAAAGTGAACACACTTCTGACAAGGACCTGCAAAGTGCAGAAAGGCTGTATGGGAAATAGGAATACCTTCCGTAAAGGTGTAAGGAGCCGCAGGTGTATGAGAGCAAGATATCCCAGGAAAATACCCTGCTCAGGCTCCCAGTGTCTAATTTCCCAATGTGCCGCAAATTCTAGTCCAGAACGGGGGGTGCTGGCGGTGTCCTCAGTGGGGAGGAGGTGGCGGCAGCAGGTATCTTTATCACTGTGCCCAGTGATCTATATGGGCAAGTGCTAATTGGCTGAGAGTTGTGACAAATGGCTCTCTTCAGCCTCTTCAGCCAATCAGCGGTCAGCCCATTGAAGTCAATGGACCGGCACCCGAGGCAAAACCGTGAGATCCAACAGCGGGATCTCGAGGTTTTGTCTCGATTTGAAATCTGAGGCAGGCAGGGAGATCTCATAACCTTGGATCCTAGACGATCGTGTGGGCTTGGTTCTCTATTGGATCCACCCGTCTCACATAAGAAAATTTCAGTGCCGAGGCAACTGCTGCCCATGCATAGATGGACAGAACTTTAAGTACGTCTGATAATCATTATGAGTAGCAAACAAAGCATACGGATAGAAGGACAGACCACAGAGCAGGGCTGATACAATACATGCATTATTTGCAAGCATGCAAAGTTGGAGCATCAACAGCTTATTTACATTCAGCTCAGCATCAGCCCTACTATAGTATGTTACCATATTAAATTAAATGAAACATAGGGCAAAATATTATAGGATATTATTAGTGATACACCACCGATTCAAAATTATTTACGAGGTTTATTTTCGTAATTTTGGACTTTATAATCCTCCTAAAAAAGAAACACGCAATTTATAAAAACAAATACATACTATACAGTGCTGTATATACCAAAAGCCCTGTTTGTCATGAAACATGTTATAAATTATGGATACAGTTGTAGGAATATGGGGCATATTAAATAAGTCATTATGCATTTGCTATTTTGAGATAAACTGTAGTTTCTAGATAGTCTCGTTAATTGCTTGCGCCCTTTTCATACTTTTCCTTATAATATCATGGCAGCTTCGCTCATTTATCCCACGGACATAACATACAGCTCTCACAGACTATTTTGTTCTATACAGTATAGAACTAGAGTGCTGAGTATGGGCTAAAGCGAATGCATTGTTTGTTAATGATTCTTATACCACTTTCAGGTCAAAAGCCCAGGTCCAGCCAGAGATACTGAACACAGGTTTCAAGCAGTGTCACACCGGCTTGAAACGTGTTGTTCACACAGCAAGCTGGACCAAAGGCGATGACCTGGGTTACATGTTCACAATGCCCCATCACTGGGCCCAGGTTATTTTTCAGGGTCCCTTTCAGACCAAGCCACAACCTGCAGCAGTGTGAAAGGGGTATTAGTATGTCAGGAGCAGTGACATGCGGTGGGGTGAGGCAGGTGAGGCAGAGCCTGTCCTGTCATACTAACGTTTGTACCAGAGTTTTAACTGTACATAGTATAGAAAGAATATGTTAGAAATATCTTCTATGTATTATTCTAATAATTTTTATAGCCAAAACTCTGGAGTAAAAAGTCTTCCCGCACATCTCTGATCAAAACTCGCCAAATTTCCCGGAGTTTATACTGCTGTATAATACCCAGATGTACCCTTTTGCTCATATATTGCGTGTAACTATGGCTCTGATGCTAGCCATTTACCTCACCACACATCACTGGTCAGGAGGGAAGTAGTTGTATATTACAGAGGCAGTGTCATGATGTAATGAGGGGAACAGAAGTAAGCAGGATGCAGATAACTAAAAAACATAAATGTTTATGTTTCTGCAACTTTGTATACCCATATTTTAGTATGTAAATGATTCATCTTTTCACATAAGCAACATGTTATATGTGTAATGGGATGTCATCAGGCTAAGCTCAACATGAAAAACATGTTTGTGGATAATTTTTTAAAAATCCTTACGTGCTCCACATATAAAGCTTCCCCCTTCCCACCCCAATATTACACATTGTATTGCTGTGTTTGGAATGTCAGGTGATTCCTTTGAGAGTATCTCATGCTTATTCACTGCAGAATAGAATATATTAGAAAGCATGATAAATAATGCTCATTAACAAATATATGGATATGAAAACCTTTGTGTCTCCCAAGAAAATAAGTAACAATATTTGATGAATAGATCCCACAAATGCATAAAGTTGTTCTTAATGTTGGCCCTTTATTTACAAATAAAGTCATGAGATTTGTTAGTGGAATTTAGACATGTTATATCACATCTACACAGCCTGACAGAATAAGTGATGCTAAGCAAATGAAAAATAAAAGAGAGAGTTATATATCAAGTGTAAACCAATATGCATACTTTGGTATATATAATCAATTATTTAAACATATCAATATATTTGCAGATGCATTGTTGTTATTATTAGTATTATTATTATTATTAGTAGTAATAGTAGATGTTAAATTATATAAAGAGATGATATGACTGATTCAGAGTTGTACGTTGGTGAAACTGATGACAGTAAGTATCTCTGTTGTAGTCACATTTGCGTCTTCATGCTAATGCTAGTACCAGCCCTTCCTCTGGTGTACAGGTGGGTGTCTGAATGTGCAAGGACTGAGATGTCCACTTAATGCATCTTTAGACACCAATGTAGCATAAGTTTATTCTGATTACTCACCTTCTGATTGGCCAGATAGTTTGAACAGTATGCTTTTGCATTATCTCACCTGTCATAACCACTTAATATTTTTATCAGCATTAGTGTCATTTTTCCACTTGTTTTTTGAACCACCACTTGATAAATTGGGTGGGCGCTATCTTTTACATTGAAAACTCAGAATACCCCATAGATACATCCTCCAAAATCCTGGGATTTTGCACATGAATGCACATCAACCCAGGATTTTGGTATGTCTGAAAGGTACCAACCCGGGAACGTGTTCCCGGGTCGCCAACCAGTACTGTTTTTGGCCATACAGCCCTATGCAAACCCATTGCCCTATCTTCATCTAGTGATGCTGGCACGCTGTCTGCAATACAGTAAGCCACGGCTTCATCATCTCCAGAGTGCAGCCAGCAGAGCCCAGCATCATCGCAGATCCTATGTGTTGATGATCCAGACGACGATTTAGATGTGTTGATGATCCAGACGATGATTTAGATGTCGCCATCATCGATCCAAACAAGGCCACAGATGTGACAGCACCATCGCAGAGCCTGTGGGATGAGTCCTAACCACAGACCCAGGGAGACAAACCTACCCTATGCACAAACAGTAAGTTTCTTGTATAATCTCATATATATTTGTACAGATCAGTGACTCTATGACTTATTTGCTAACGCTGGCCATGACTAGGAGCTCTGAGTCATAGAGTCACAGATCTGGATAGGAGAGACCAGGCCTACAAGTGTGGCGGTATGCTCAGGTATGGCGTACCATTAAGAATCTAGCTGCCCGTATGCCGTACCCACGGCCCGCCGCTCACACACCATAGCTGCCAATAGCGGCTATTATGGTAAAAGCCTTCGATGTGCTCCTCCTCCCTGCCTGCTGCTGTGTCAGAGAAGGAGAGGAGAGCGGAGCACGGTCCCGTCCCTCAGTACTGCTCAGTCAGACTTTTGTCTCGGCCGCGGCATGTATCTTCTCAACTGAGCTCCGGTTTGTTAGCCAATCAGAGCTCGTGGACCGGCAGCCAATTAGTAGCTGCGGCTGCTGGTCCGCAAACTCTGATTGGCTAATGAACCGGTGCTCAGTTGAGAAGATACATGCCGCAGCCGGAAACCACCAGAGTCAGACTGAGCAGCACTGAGGGATGGGCCCACGCTCTGCTCTACTCTCCATCCCCCGACCCTGGCACAGCAGCAGTGGGGGAGCAGCGGGAGGGAGGTGTGGGGTGGGCTGGGTGTGGCATATGTATAACTGGCATTGTGGGGCATATCTGGCACTGGGGGCACATGTATATATGGCACTGGGGGGCATATCTATATCTGGCATTGTGGGGTATATGTATATGTATATCTGGCATTTCGGGGCATATGTATAACTGGCACTGTGGGGCATATCTGGCACTGTGGGGCATGATGTATATATGGCACTATGGGGCATATCTATATCTGGCATTGTGGGGTATATGTATATGTATATCTGGCATTTTGGGGCATATGTATAACTGGCACTGTGGGGCATATCTGGCACTGGGGGCACATGTATATATGGCACTGTGGGTCATATCTATATCTGGCATTGTGGGGTATATGTATATGTATATCTGCCATTTTGGGGAATATGTATAACTGGCACTGTGGGGCATATCTGGCACTGTGGGGCATGCGTATAACTGGCACTGTGGGGCATATGTATATCTGGCATTTGGGGCATATCTGGCACTGTGGGGCATATGTATATCTGGCATTGTGGGGAATATGTATATCTGGCATTATGGGGCATATCTGGCACTGTGGGGCATATGTATAACTGACACTGTGGGGCATATCTGGCACTGTGGGACATATGTGTATCTGGCACAATAGACTGCAGAGGGTGTGCGTCACCGTGACATCATGGCAGTGTTGTGGGGAGACTACAACTCCTGGCATGCCTTGTACAGCCAGGAAGGAACATGGTGGTTGCTGTTTCTGGTGCAGGTGCAGAGTGAGAGTCTGCAATATAGGTTGTTAGTTCCTCACCAACTATGCACAACATAAAACTATATATACATATATAATTATAATTATGTAACCAATATAAACAGCGTTGTTTTTGAAAAACTTATTGCAACGCTTAATTATTGGTGGTGCTCCCAAAAAAACTTTTTTTGTAGATCAGCTACAAGTATATATGGGGAAAGAAAAGACAAAAATATTCCTTTTTGGGAGCACTCTTCAATATGAATTGAATAATTAAAATCCAAGTATGGATTTGAAATAAGCAGTGTATTGATGAGTCATCTAAAACATAACCTTTATTCTGTTTATTTTTAAGATAAAGACCAAGTGGTCAAAATTGAAACTCTTGAACTTATCAATTATTGTGGGTTCAAGACAAAAAAGGTGAAAATATATAATTAGGTTATGAAGATGCTGAATCAGAATACTCGCTGTTTGACCTGTGTTTTAGATAGAAATAGATCAAGCAATCATACAAAAATAGCCCACAGTAACCAGTATTCCTCGGTGGTCTCCCATCCAAGTACTATCTAGGGCAGGGGTGGGGAACCTTTTTTCTACCAAGGGCCATTTGGATATTTATAAAATCCTTCGAGGGCCATACAAAAATTATCAACTTAAAAATTAGCCTGCCCCCAGTAGTTATGCCCCAGTAGATATGCCCCAAGTCAGTAGTTATGCCCCCAGTAGATATACCCCTAGTCAGTTGTTATGCCCCAGTAGATATGAACCCAGTCAGTTGTTATGCCCCATTAAATATGCCCCCAGTCAGTTGTTATGCCCCATTAGATATGCCCTCTAGTAGCGCCGCTTACACACACACACATTAAAAGATAAAAAAACACAATACTCACTAGCCCCGCTCCTACTTCCGGAACGTTGCCCACCGCCTGGCCGCCCACTCCTCAGAACTATGGGAGAGACGTCATGACATCTCTCCCATAGCACCGCACAGCTGCACACGCACACTGCCAGAGCCGGAAGACGGAGCTCAGGAGTGAGCTCCTGCCTCCGGCTGCTGCTGAGGGGAAGAAGCCGGGTGTCTGCTAGTAACAAAACCTCAGCGGGCGCCTGGCATCTCCATGGTTAGGTGAGCCTGGCCAGGCCGGATCAAGTGGTTTTGCGCGCCTTATACGGCCCGCGGGCCTGAGGTTCCCCACCGCTGATCTAGGGTATCCCTGTCAGCCTCCAAGATTCTTATGGGATCTGGTAGATTCATAAATAGGTATAGGAATTTCCTATTTATAAATCTACCAGATTCCATAAGAATCTTGGAAGCTGACAGGGATACCCTAGAAAGTACTTGGATGGTAGACCTCCGAGGAATACTGGTTACTGTGGGCTATTTTTGGATGATTGCTTGATCTATTTCTATCTAAAACACAGGTCAAACAGCGAGCATTCTGATTCAGCATCTTCATAACCTAATTATATATTTTCAAATTTTTTGTCTTGAACCCACAATAATTGATAAGTTCAAAAGTTTAAATTTTGACCACTTGGTCTTTACCTTAAAAATAAACAGAATAAAAGTTATGTTTTAGATGACTCATCAATACACTGCTTATTTCAAATCCATACTTGGATTTTACTTATTCAATTCATGTTGAAGAGTGCTCCCAAAAAGGAATATTTTTGTATTTTCTTTCCCCATATATACTTGTAGCAGAGTGAGAGTCTGTAGTGTGAAGTGTGCGGGGACAATGAAGCTGGTGAGAGGCTAATACCATATACTGTTATGAGGGATAAGTTCCCAGCCAGCACACTGTGTATGTGATGTTATATATAGGAAGGGGCTGTATAGTGATATATATATATATATATATATATGAGCAATAATCTCCCAACACACACACTGTGTATATGGTATTTAACAAACATTGTCTTTATACCTACATTATGTACACATAACATATTATTAACACACTAGGTCATTCATCGTGTCCTGCATCTGCTCTTCACGTCTACACCCCCTTGACTATCTCTTGCCCTTTGCCCGTAAAATATTTAACCACTAACAACATTATGCTTGAAGGAAATACTCCATATAATACAAATATTGCCTGCCCAAAGGATGTGCAGGGGTTAAGGGGCGTGTGAAGAATGCCCGTAGGGAATGAGAAATCATCTAGTCATTAATAAAAATGCATTGTTGATGTGTAAAATAATGTGATATTGATTTTTGGCAATTATTAGTGTTGCTTTGTTAAAGTTGCAGGGTGTTAATATTTTTGAAGCAATTTGTGCAAATGTGCAGATTACGTATCAAAGATAGATTTGATAGTGATATATACGTCAGAGACAAATATAACATATAGTATATGACAATAGTTTTACGTTGCATATTAACAGCAATGACATGATATTATGTGACCTAAAAGGTTTTAATATTAAACTGTATTTGTTACTGCATTCAACTTGTGCTAGTGTATGGTAACCGCAAGCACAGATGCATTAATAGTGCTTTTTGTTAAATGTATTTGTCCAATTTACACTTCTGTGCCATAATCCATTGTAACCTTTGAGATGCTAAAAAAAAATTCTGCTTTGTTTTTCAGTTTACATGGTCCCAACTCATAAGAAAAGGGAGACCAAAATAGAGGTAGCTACAAAAGCCATGACCAATATCCTGTGTGAGCAAGTGCACAAGCTGGATTCAGACTGGCAGGGTCGAGACGATGCAAGATTGCAAAAATCTATGGAAAATGAACGTGAACTACAGAGGAATTTGCTAAGGCAAATGGTAGCTATGCAGGATAAAATCATTAGTGAAAACTAAACTGTGATTTCCTAGGTCAACTATTTATCAAAATGTGCTCAACACCCCAATTTACAAATAACACCCATTCTGACCAACAATAGCCTTCTCATACCTCATTTGTTCCAAAAACCTGGTATGCGCAGCAAGCCCAGTCTCCCACATCTTTTGGAGATACAGATGTGTCCACTTACATCTTTGCTTTTTTTTAAATTTGGCACAACATGCAAAACATGGCTAAGCTGTTTTTCACGAGTAGCGAGTGGATGAATTTTAAAATTTTTGTTTGCCATAATAGAATATGTATAAAGTAACATATTAAAGAAGCAAATTAAGAAAAATCACAAGGCATGGCTAAATCTCTGAGTCTATGGCATGCAAAACTGTGCCATACATGATGGGATATAGCAAAGATGTATGTGGACACATCTGTATATCCCAGTAAGTCACCCATATGTTTTATTATTACGCAAACTTGAACCATATACCAAGAAATAATGACACAGACAACTGTATAAATTGGAAAAAATGGAGGTCACAGCCAATTTTATTAAATTCGAATCAGAATTGGAAATATTAATCACCGGTGGTGAAAGAAGCAGTGCCAACTCAGCCATGGCTTAAAACTTTTGAATCTTTAAACAATTGGGGCGGAGTTTCCGCCCCTTGCGCAATCCATCCTGGGTAGAACCATCTCCCCTTAATTAGCACAGTGCTGGTCCCTCCTTAAGATGGTGACCTGGTCCTCCCCTGAGGTAGTGACCGACTAGCCTTGTCTCAAAGGGGGAAATGCTAGCCATGCTCTGTTGTGCTAAATTGAGCCGCCGAATAGCACTGCTTTCCGCCCGCTGCGCCTCGCAATTGCTGGAATAATTATAACGAATTATTCCGACGTGAAAAATTAAAAACAAAATTTTAATAAAATTAACTTGCCTATATTCACTCTATCCTATACAGTCTCTCGTTCTTTTTATACGCAGCAAACCCAGTCTCCCACCTCCTTTGTTCCAACATCCAATTATGCACAAAAAGCTCACTTTCCAAGTTTCCCACAGCATTTTCTGAGAATACATTGAAGAATGGACAGAGGGGTACACAGTACCAAAATCTTTCATTTAAACTGTGCAAATAAATATGTTTATTATATGTTTACTGGGAGAGTATTGTACCCATAGGCTTATGTTTAGTTTGTGAAATGCATATGTTTGAACTAAAAAATGTTTTGATTTGCTTATACACTTATAATTATGAGTACATCATACACCCTGGCCTTATGAAAATCTCTTTAGTATTTTACACTGCAATAGCGCAGCACTTTATTTTATGTAGAACAGGGGTCTTCCACCTTGGCCCTGCAGCTGTTATGGAACTACACTTCCCAGCATGTTCTGCCACTGATTTAGCATGGGCTAATTTAAAAAATGTAGCAGGGCATGCTTGGAACTGTAGTTCCATAACAGCTGTAGGGCCAAGATTAAAGACCCCTGTCATACCCCATGCCCTTCTGAAAAACTAGTATTTTACACTGCAATACTGCAGCACTTTTATGTTATGGTTAAAGTGGGTGTAATGCGTCTGTTATTCCTGATAAGGTTCTGTACTATACTGTGTATGCCCTCATAATTGTGAGGATCTCATACACTGTGGTTATTCAACTTGTTGGCAAGATATATGTTAAAGCAAAGAGTTTCACACATGTTTTACTACTTGAGCAAAAAACTTTTATTATTTGAATAAACAATGTCTGAAAAGGAAAACTGGTATGGTATTTATTGGTATTGTTGTATTCCTAACATGGAATGTAAATTATTTACAATTGTGTTTTGAATAACTTCTGAGGCAGTATGAGCACTTAGCCCAAAAGAGGGGGTAGTTATGGAAACAGGATCACTCCCAACAGGCTCCCCCAGGGCGTCCCACTCTGGCAGGTATTGATCCCTCTGCATCTCTGAGTTATGGAGGATGCAGCAAGCCGCAACAATATCAGGCGACAAGATGACAAGATGAATGTCCACATCATTGTGCTTTAATAGACAGCACCAACTAATGTCCCTTCAGTCATCCAAATGCGTTCTCCACCACCATTCAGGCAGAGCTAAGGGTATGGGTGTAACGGATCTTCTCTGATGAAAGCTGAACCTGTTGGCTGTAGTCTTTCATAAGCCACCTCCATAATGGGTATGCAGCAGCCCCAATTAAATGCACAGGTACCTCCACACCGCCCACAAACTTTGACATCTACAAATGAAAACAATGGGTTTTAATAAATATTATATGCATAATGGCTATATACTTTTGGAACGTGTATTTGGAACTGATATCAATACTAGTATCTGGGTCATATTCTTGCATATTATATTTGAAATACATTACAGTTCACATGGACATCTTGTGAATATCCAGCTGTTTTGAAACTGCACATTGCAACATGAACTGCCATTGTTGTAGCCATCCCTAATAGCAAATCTGTTGGTGAGCATGCTGGAACTTTCTCTAAATATAGAAATGCACAGTTTGGACTCATCTGCACGACACCCTAAAACCATTTACAACACTACAGTATTGCAGTGCATACACAACCAAGCGCGAGTAGTACTCCAACTGTTGTGTAACTACACATCCCAGCATGCCTCTAATAGAAAATCAATGCCAAGACATGCTGGGATGTGACGTTCCACTACAGCTGCAGGGCCACTAGTTTGACACCCCTAATTTAGACAAATCAATTTGTTAAAGAAAAAACCCTTGCTTGCACTGGTTCCAATATAAATGTAGCTTGCTCATAGAAGCAATACAAAAAAAGCACTTATGTTTACCTCACGAGGAAACAGCCACTCATTTTGTCTCTCCTCTGCAATCTAAAACAGATCCAAATTGGTTAGCACACGAGCGTCATGGACACGACCAGGCCAGCCAATAAAGACATTGGTATAGCTGTGAAATGCAGATATTATACTGTTACAACTATACATATACAGTCACTTTCCACTGCATGCAAGTATAAATCCAAATAAAAAACATGAAAGTGACTTACCAATATCTATGGTCAACGACCGCTTGTACAATAATCAAATATCACCCCTTCCTGTTGTGGTAGTCAGCTGGGCTGTCTGGGGGAGCTCTTATGGGGATGTGGATGCCATCAATCTCCCTGGCACACTGTGGGTAACCGCGACGCAAGAACCCAGACACAGTCTCATCCAGTCACTGCACCTGGGCTAGGGCTATAAACTGGTGATAAAAGGTGTTTATGGTTGCCTTGGTCACCTCATGTACAAAAACACACACTGTGGAGTTTTCGACACCAAACAAGCAGGAGATGGTGCGGTACTCACCAGGGGTGGCATACCACCACAAAACGATTGTTAAACTCCTGCTTGGGGAAATGGGCTGTCTCCAGCGGGTGGTGTGTCTGGTAAGTGCCAGGGTGAGGAGTCCCACGAGTTAATTAAAGGTGCCATGCGACATCCTAAAATGTGCCTTCCACCGATTCTCTGTTAATGCCTACACTGTAGCCCAAAAGGCCTCACCATGTCTGCGATCTTGAGTCCACATTGTGTGAGATGACCCTCCAGTTATCCGAAATATGGACGAGATGCTAGTCATGATCAAGGCCCTCCTCTGGGATACATAATGTCGGCAGTTGTTCTCCCTCTTTTACAAAAAAATCTCCTTTCTCCTTTTCAGCTCACTCTGGGCAATAAAGAACAGGGTGAGCATCTTCATGAGAGCATAATTTGCTGTGTATAACACCAACTCCACCACAGCAAATAAACTCTCCATGCTACACAAATGCTTGTCAGCCATGAATCCAGCAATCCAGCAATGAATTATGGGCACCACACCCAGTCCATTTATAGCCTGCCGTCCCCTTTGCATCATCTCATCATTGTGAGCCTGCAAACCATCCCCTTAAAATGATGAGACTGCCCTGAAAACTAGAAAGAACAGCTAATGTCTGAAAGGGGCCAACCCGGGAATTTCCCAGGTCTGTCAAGTAGTGTGAAAGGGGCCTCGAACTAAAACCCGGGATTTTGCTAAAGAGAAAATCCCGGGTCTCATCAAGGTAATTCTTGGTTTGTATGTCCAAAAGGGGTATCAGTGGCTTATTAAATCATTGGTAACACCATCAAAAACTGGTGGTTTTACAAAATCACCACCAACTGTAGTAAATTTTGTCTTTTGTCTGCAAATGTAGAAGCGCTGTCTGACAGCATGACTTCTCATCATTCTTGGTGGTAGAGTTCTATGAGGTAAAGCTCTTCATATTAAATCAAATAATCAAAGATAAAAATAACAATTAGTATTCTATAAATTATTACATTCATAATCAAAATACTCCAGGATTTTTGTCATGTACAGTACTGGAAAGAATGAGATAATATAATATTATGTATAAGGGCACAGAAAAGTGCTATTCCTTATTTCACACATTTAAAGCAACCGATAGAATTTGAAATGTTAATATAATAAAAAGACATTAAGTTCAAAGTCAACATTGAATTTACAAGGAGAAAGGCAGCTTAATGTGTGTATTTAATAGCATTCAATCTTTTAGATGAGCTCAGTCATATTAATCATATAACATTAAAAGCAATGTGGATCTCTGCAACATACTGTACAATGATCTTTGGCAAATGTGAAGGTGGATTCTGGTCTCTGATAAAAATATATAGAAGTACATATTTCAATTTTCGAAATTGTAAATGTAAAAATTATATGGGGTTAAATTGACTAAACATTGGATTTTCTTGCATTTTGAAACTGGCGTATGTCCAGCATGGATTGATGAAGGTGTTGAGGTCAAAACCATTTAATTTAATTTATTAAAGCATGGATTGACTTTCTAAACTAAAACCATTGTTGAAAAAAGCTGCAAAACTGCTACAGTATATGGCCAATCCCAATTAACTTCTAAAAACCTGCATGGATCCCTCAGATTTATGCAGAAGTTTTCTCTGAATTAATATATAAAAAAGAGAATGACATAAACAAATTCTTAATAAAGGATCAGGAGACCGATGCCAAAATTCTGACAGCTGGCATCCCAACTGTAAGTATAGTAGGCGGGTTAGGGCCAGGGGGGTAGGTCTAGGTGCCTCCCGGGGGGTTAGGGTTAAACAGCGAGGCGGGGGGAAGGGTTATAGTGTGGGGTGAGGAGGGTTAGGCACCACCGGGGGGAGGTTAGGTTTAGGCACTAACGGGGAGAGTTTTTAGGCTGAAGGGCAGGGGGGATAGGTTTAGGCACCACTGGGGGGGTTAGGGTCAGGCATTAAGGTGGAGTTATGGTTAGGCTGTGGAAAGGGAGGGTTAGGGTGTAGGGGACAGGGGGTACAGTCTTACCTTCTCCCCCTTTTGGGATTTCAACTATGGGGATGCCGGCATTGGTGTGTTCTGACTGCCGGCATCCCATATGCCAGCAATTCATACTGAACCCAAATAATTACCCCCACAAAAAAGAAATGTTTCAAAAATGTTTTGATAAATCAAAACACAATAATTAAATGGTTGATCCCATGTCAATATTCCATCATTCATAATGATAATGCGGGAGAAAAAGGTTGCACAAGTCATTGGATTATAACAGAGAGACCCCCTTAAGTTCCAATTGATATCTTAGTATGGATATTCTATAACGGGGGGTGCTACCTAGGCAAAAAATAGAATCATATACACGAGAGAAGAAAAAAGAATTGCCTTAAAGTGGTGCACATTGGTACATGTAAAACATAACTTTTATTCTTTAATATACTTAAAAAAACTTGCTAAATATAAAAAACACATACAGGTAAAGAGATTAGAAAAAGAGTTTAAAAAATAATTTCCTGCGCACGGGACGTCCGCCAGACAGTAAATTAGTGTGACTATCTACTTATATCCGCATTGATTTGTCATACATGCTATGCAGTATCAATGTTACCTAGTGGAAAGTAGTGTAGCACTGTTGTAGTTTAAAATATTCTCAATGAGATATATGTGTTTGAACACACTGTAGAAGTATTGTGTCTTTACGGCCAAATGTAGGTCTGTGTAGTCGGACCTTTCAGTGTTATAGTAAATATGTATTATGCACTTACTTGGGCATATCTGATTCTCTGTAACTTAAAGAATCCAGCATATATGGCTGTGAATATTTGTCAGATATTCATTTAAGCAAATAATACAGCGTCCCAATTCAGGGGTGTGTTGTTACAAGGTATCAGCAATCCTCACTAGAAGCACTGTTGGATAACTTTGCTGTGACTCATATAAGTATAGGTTGTTACTACCTCAGCAAATCTTGTCTATTATTCACTGCCCAGTGTGTTAGATGCTGTAGGTTGTGGCTATTTAAATACACAATGGTTTGTACCTCAATTTATTTGTGCATGAGGTCACACGCTCTTTAATACCCCTTTAACACTCGCAGAAAAATCCCGGGATATTGCACGTGAACGCGCATCATCCCGGGATTCTTCTCAGTGTAAATGGGTACAGGGACAATTTCCCGGGACGAGCATCCCGGGATTTCATCCCAGGTCAAAAGCAGGGTTGAACCCGGGACCGTCCCGGGAAGCTGGGTAGTGTGAAAGGGCCCGTCCCGGGATTCACTACCCGGGACTGTTAAAAGGCCTCCGATTGGAGCTTTCATGGGCTCAGAAAAGATGATGTCATCATTCAGAGCCCTGGGGAGCGTCCTTGATGCGTGTGAGGAAGGCAGCATGGCGACCTGGACAGACCAGGAGGTGAGAGAGTTGCTGAGCATTAGGGGAGAGGAGGAAATTATGAGGCAGATCACAGGCACAGTCAAAGATGCAGTCATTTATAAAAACATCTCCAAGATGCTGCAAGCCAGGGGAATCATCCGCACACAGCAGCAAGTGTTAAACAAAATGAAAACTCTTAAAAAGCATTTCCTTAAGGTGCATGACAACAACAGGAAAAAGAGCGGTGTTGGCCGTATCGACTGGCAGTACTATGACATGTGCGCCAATATCTTTGGAAACACAGCTATATGCAGTCCGGTGAGTCTGTCTTCCAGTTCACAGTACACTGCTACAGAAGGCACTCCAGAAGAGACACAGACAAGCAGTGACGTCTGTCCATCATCACCGTTGTTAATTGACGACACACCTGAGGACAGCGACACATCATCCCAGCCGTCCATAAACACATCCAGAAACGACGACAGCATAACTGCAACCATTGAAGACGTCGTGGATGCTCAGACCAGTGACAGTGGGACTGTACAAAGTGCCGTCACCCCAACTTTACAGAAAAACAGTAAGTACATGTTTAGAAATTAACACTCATAGCACAAATCCACAATTGTTAATCATCCGGTTATGTGCGTAGTATGAGTGGCCAGTGTGGCGGCAGCGTGGCGAGCGCTAATGAGCCCCTTGCAGGATCACTGCGCTCAACACGCTGCTGGCACGGTGGCACACTTTGCATTTTCTGCCCCCACGCAGGGGGGCTTTGCATTTTTAAAAAAAGTTCAATGTTGCAGAGTAGCTAGTGTATAGGTGGATTAATGCCACAAACACATGTTTGCTAACGCTGCTATTTTTATATACGCTCATTTTGTATTTCTTCTCTTCACAGTTTACACCGTACCGCCTAGAAGGAAGAAATTGAACAGAGCGGAGCAAGTGGCTAAAGCCATGTCAAATGTCCTTGTCGACCAACTCCGAGAGATGGACGCTACAATGTCCGCACAGGAGGATGCAAGGCTCGACAGGTTTCTAGAGGCAGAACGCCAAATGCATGATGCATTCCTTTCCCAAGTCATGACAATGCAGGAACGCATGAGTAGAGAGCAGTATGACCGCCACAGGGAATTGCACCAAATGAACATGGCGTTCTATGAGCGTATGACCAATACCTCAAGAGCACCAAACCAACACCACAACTCACAATACCCCCCTGAGCAGGGTTTTTCATCATTTAATCCTGGTCCATACTATGCCCCAAATACTGCACCATCTAGTGCGCCAAGCCCAGAGTTTACTGTATTGCGCAATTTGCCGTGAAACACAGTGAATTGCTTTTTTTGGTTGTTATTTGTTGTTAAATAACCACAGTGTGGTCATTGTTTATGCACAACTGTTTGTGCCTTCCTTCATTTTTTTCTATGTTCTGTTTTGTATAGTGTCTACATTAAAGCACTTTTTATTTATTTTTTACACAGTGATAATATACTGCAGGGACACTGTGGTTTATGGTGTTGTATCTACAAACCTACCAGTGTTTTTTTTTTTTTTATGCCAATAAAAACTTGTTTGCAAATCTAGGCATAACATTCCCATTTGTGCGTAAAGTAGACCATGTTTACAGTGTTTTCTACATTGTTTATGCATATATACACAGTTGCTGGCAATGTGTTTTTTTTGGAAAAACATAAATAATGAACCCAAAGATCAAAGGTGGAATACAAAATAAAAACATTTTCATTCACCAAACATGTTGTGCTGATTCTTAAACACTATTGTACCAGTGCTGCAAGGTTGGACGTAATAGTGTGGCGTATTTGTTCTGCAGCGGAGTTTGAGGCAGTCCCAAACAAAGCACCTTCCACATGTGGGTTTATAACCTCAGGGTCCTGCACAGTCCACTCAGGAAGGAATAGCTCATTTTGCAGTTCACAGATGTTGTGCAGTATACAGCACGCAGCTACTACATTAGGCATATTCATAAGGTCCACATCATTGCGCTTCATCAAACAACGCCATCTTCCTTTTAACCTGCCAAAGGCGTTCTCAACCACCATCCTTGCTGAACTCAGGGTGTGAGTATAGGTTTGTTGCTCTGGGGTTAACTGGACCTGTTGGGTGTAGCCTTTCATAATCCAGGGGCGTAAAGGGTATGCAGCATCCCCGATGATGTGGACAGGGATCTCCACCCCATTCACAATCTTTGCACACTCTTTGGGGTACAGCCAGCCTCCCTGCTTCTCCTCTACGATGTTGTACAGGTCAGAATTGGCAAGAACTCGGGAGTCATGAGATCGGCCTGGCCAGCCAATAAACACATCTAGGAAACTAAAGAACAGTAAAATTGAAAACAATTAGAATGTAAAACTCACACATGCAACTCATCCCACCACCCCAAAAATAAACACTTACCAATATTTGTGGTCCACAACAGCCTGTAATATGATGGAGTGCCAGCCCTTCCTATTAAAATAGTCAGCATGGTTGTCACGTGGGGCAATAATGGGGATGTGTGTCCCATCAATCGCTCCTCCACACTGCGGATAGCCTCGCTTCACAAATCCAATGATGGTATCCTGTAAGCGCTGTCCTTGTGGTAGAGATATGAAGCGCTTGTATAAGGTAGATACAATTGCTTTAGTCACCTGGTGGACTATGACACAGCAGGTGGAGATTGCAACACCGAACAAGCATGAGACTGAGCGGTACTCTCCTGGGGTAGCATACCACCACAATGCAATAGCTAATCTCCTGCGTGCCTCGATGGGTCTCCTAAGCCTGGTGGTCTGCATGTCAAGTGCTGGGGTAAGTAATTCCAGGATGTAGTTAAAGGTTGCACGAGACACACGGAAGTTAGCCATCCACTCCTCATCCTGGTAAGCTTCCACGGTCCTCATAAAGGCTTCTCCGTGCCGGCGATCTCTGGACCAAAATGAGCGGTTAGGGCCCATACTCACGCTCAGTATGATACTCATCCTGGATGATATGAAGGCTCTCCTCCTGCGCAAATATTGGCGGCGACTAGCAGCCCTATCCAGCATAAATTGCGCCCTCCTCCTCCTCATAAAATATATGTGCAGTATACTGCACAGTGTGATAAGCTGCATCATGCTGTCAGTGGCTGTATGAAACATCTGCAAAGCAGAAAGAATCATGAGCTCAGGCATACACACTGGTACTCCGTCGGCCATGACTGCAGCAATGGTGTGAGCAGGCACCACCCCTCCCTTTGTTGACTAGTGTGACCTCATCAATGTGAGCCAGAAAAGGCCATTTCTAATGACACACATGTGCATTTGCAGGGATATCCCGGGATCAGTGTAAATGGGGCTGTCCCGGGTCGATCCCAGGTCTTAGTGCAGTGTGAAAGGGGTCAGTCCCGGGAAGGCATCCTGGGACGCATCCCGGGAAGCATCCCGGGAGTGACCCGGGAGTGCGAGTGTAAAAGTGGTATAACTCATAGGCGTGTGTCATACTGGTGTGTAACTCATACATAACACTGATCAAATACTGGTTACTGTCTCAGCCTCTGCTTTATAGAGTTGTTAATGCAACATATCAGTGCTACAATGAATGCTATCTGGGCAATAATTAATTGAGTCCTGCCCTCCCGGGATTAAACATTGAAAATATCACTGCATGCACTACACTAATATGTTAAGACAGAATCAGCATATAGAGTTATAGATGTTAATGGTGTGTTGTTACAAAGTATCAGTATTCCTTACTAACAACACTGTTGAATAGCTTTGCTGTAACTCATATGACATTGCTGGTAAATAAGGGTTGTTACTACCTCAGCAGATCTTATCCATTATTTACTGCCCAGTGTGTTAGATGCTGTAATTTCTGGCTATTTAAACACACAATGTTTTATACCTCAATTTGTTTGTGCGTAGGATCACACACTCTTTGACCCATAAGTGTGTGTCACACTCATATGTAGCTTATATGGGCCACTGATCAAATGCTACTGTCTACTGATTACTGTCTCAGCCTGTGCTTTATGGAGTTGTTAGTGCAGCATATCAGTGCTGCAGTGTGTGCTATCTAGATTATAATTCAATTGAGTCCTACCCTTCCGGGATTAAATATTGAGAATATCAATAGTGACAGAATTCAGCATGTATAGCTGTGGGTATTCCTCAAATATTGTTTAATTTCTATAGCTGTGTGTAACTGATACAGTGTCCCAAATCAATGGTGTGTTGTTACAAAGTATCAGTATTCCTTGCTAACAACACTGCTGAATAGCTTTGCTGTGACTCATATGAAGCTGCTGGTAAATGAAGGTTGTTACCACCTCAGCAGATCTTTATCTATTATTCACTGCCCAGTATGTTGAATGCTGTAATTTGTAGCTATTCACATACACAATGTTTTATGCCTCAATTTGTTTGTGCATAGAATCACACACTCTTTAACCCATAAGTGTGTGTCCCACTCATATGTAACTCATATGTCCCATTGATCAGATACTGACTACTATCACAACTTATGCTTTATAAAATAGTTGGTACAGCGTGTCAATACTACAGTGCATACTGTCTAGGTAATGGTTCAATTAAATCCTGCCCTCCCGGGGTCAAACATTGAAAATATCACTGCATGGACATGATTTAAAGTTAACTGGCAGACATCCCGTGCGCAGCCACGCCTGACGCACGTTTCGCAAAAGCTTTATCTAAGGCTAACCAGATTAGGGATGGACATCGATGGTCGATGTTTCCGAACCATCGATGTTTTCCTTTCGATGGTAGTGTTTTTAGCATTGAATGGTGGCCTCCCGATGTTTTTCACCATCGAATGATAGTCATTCGATGGTGTTCCGATGGTGTCTTGTTTTTTCTATTTCCTAATAACTATGCCTCCCCTTGCTGCTCCTAAGTTCATTCAGAGGCTGTCTGACATTCTCTCTGCTTCATATGAGCCTGCTCAGCCAGTCCTCTCACCCCCTCCCCTCTCTAGGCTGCTGCTAGGCAACAGGGAACACTGCTAGCTGTGATTGGCTCTCACTGACTCAGAGAGCCAATCAGAGCACAGACCTCACCCTGCAGCAGCAGCAGCAAAAGCCACAGACACACGGAGCTCAGGAGGATTCAGAGGAGGAGACAGAGTGACATCACTGAACTTTATATCAGCTCAGGCAAGCAATAATTATAATAATAATAATAACAATAATAAGTAGTACACAATACAACTAGCAACATACAGTTGTGAATGTCAGATACAACAACACTAATTAATAAACTGCATAAAGGTGCATACACACTGAGCGCTTTTCCCCCCTGCCCAGCGATGTCAGCGGGGGTGAGCGGATTTCCATAGCAGGACGTTATGGAAAGCCTCTCACCCCACCGTTCAGCTACTGGTAATACCAGTAGATGAACGGCGGCTGCCGGCGATGAAGCGGAAGCGCGCATCAGCACTCACCGCTTGTGCAAACACACTGGGAGGCTTTGAGCTGAAAGTAGCTCAACACACCAAAAGTGACCTGCTCTCAGCTCAACATCATCCAGTGTGTATGGGCCTTTAGTATTACCACCACACCCAGGCAGTGACTACCATATCATCAGCATAGATGATGTAGTGGTTAGCATTACTGCCTCACAGCACTGAGGTCATGCGTGGGTTTCCTCCGGGTACTCCGGTTTCCTCCCACAATCCAAAAATATACTGGTAGGTTAATTGTCTCCCAGCAAAAATAACCCTAGCGTGCATGTGTGTGTACATATAATAGGGAATATAGAGTGTAAACTCCACTGGGGCAGGGACTGATGTGAATGGCCAAGTATTCTATGTAAAGCGCTGCAGAATATGTGCGCGCTATATAAATAACTGGTAATAATAATAATAATCATCATCATCTGTCTGTTTCTGTGAATATACAGTGAGAAAGAATATATACAGTCCCGGGGTACCAGTGGAATGAAACAAGCTAACGGTTTTTATATATAGTGAACTATTTTTTGTTTATAATGGCTCCTCCAAAAAGTAACCTTTGGAAGTATTTTGATAAACATCCTGACAAATCAGGTACTTGTCGTTTTTGTGGGGAAAAAAATAAAAACTAGTGGCAACACTTCCAATTTAAAGTGCCATCTTGAAAGTAAGCATCCCCATGTGCTGCCACAGAGTCGGACGCCTGTTCCTGGCTCATCTCCTGGCAAAATCAGACTTGTTAGTTGCACTAGCACCAGCACCACTGTCACGGCCCCACTCTCAGGGAGTTCGACACCAATCTGCCTCTCAGATGACGAAGCTTCTACAAGTGTAACAAAACAGGCACAGCCAGTAGTAGTACCATCATCATCACACTCCGCACAGCAGCCAGAGACACATCAACAAAATCAGGTGCCACCTCAAAATCCAATAATGCACGCCTTTAAAAAAGTAGCGTCATTTAAGCTAGGTGGCGATGACAACAGAAAACTGATGCAGTCAATTATATGCATTCTAAATATTGCTAAAATACACAGCGCTCTATGATAATACCACCAAGAAATCTGTTAATTACTACCCATAATTAATTAAAAACACCTAATCTCTACTGCTCCCACCGGTGGTACTGTTCCACCAATTACCAAGAAACACAAAATATATTTAAACAAGGGAGCGCTAAGAACAGGGTCAGTTTAAATCATACATTTATTACAATCCACATATAAACAGCAAATAAAATCAAGGATAATATCCGGATATTAAAACAATATAGTGCACTCTATATTTAGTCCCATGCCCTGAGCTCGAATTAGTAATTGTCTATTCACACAGATAGATCCGTACAATCTCCACTGGTACGCATTAATTGTGTCCAATTGTAACCATGCTGTCTTGATAATAAATTGGCTTTAAACAGGACAACCTTCTTATTATTTGTATCCAGCAAAAATGTATCAGTCACTGGAAAGCTCCTTAATAGATAGCAGTAGGGGGAGAGCGCTGTGTAGTGAATGGATGCACAGCGGTATGTTACGACCCCTACGTCCCAGCCGTAGCACGACTTTTGAAGGGATACTCACAGCCGCCTCGGCTTCCCTCGGGGTGCAGACCGTTTTGCACTCGGTCCTGCTATTGCTTTATCCCCGGTCAGGTTTCCACTGCGCTGCATGCGGTAATAGGATCCGTTCGTGAAAGAGCTCCTCTTACGCGTTTCTCCACCCACGGGGCCAGCGGTTTCCTCAGAGAGTTATCCCAGCAGTATAACCAGTCCCTTTTTATGCTGGGATAAGCCAATCATTATACTGATTGATTAAATTACACTCTGCTGTTATAAATACATGGAACTTACTTAATATAATTTTTTAAAAACATTTAAATCATATATAAAAAGTGTCAACAGTTTCTTATGGTGGTAAAAACATCATTCAACAATCATATATGCATATGTTCGATTTAAACAAAACGAATCATTTTGATTTAACATAATTGAACCCAATTATCTAAAACTGACCAGGAGAAAGTCAAATAAATATTGGAAGCTCATTCTCAAGCAAACCGCTATTGTGGCTCAGAGGGAACTTCACCAGCTCACAACTTACTCAGCCTCCAAAACCACAAGATCAATTCCATCATATACCCAATTTTCTATCAGAATCATATTTAGGATATTTATAGCTTAATTAATTTTTATTATTAGGTTTTCACACCTCCATCATCCACTACAAATATCTCTTCAATGATTCAATAGATACCTAATGATATTTATATCTCATCATTCCATTGTTATAATGATTATTCACCCTTTCTTTTAAAAAGTTATAATTAGGGAATTATTGAATCAAGGTAAAACAGAAATATAATTATAATTATCACTATCTGCAAACTAAAGTACATTTTAGTATACAGTCTTCTCCTATTGGCAGAGATTTTAACCATAAAGGAGCCGGAGTCTATTGGAACGGAAGAAGGAAGGAGATGGGAAAAAGGAAGGAGAGGGGAAAAAAGATAACAATACCCCCAAAAAATTATGCATGGAATCTAAAAGCCTCCAATATTATTCAATTCGATATTCTCGTTCATTATATGCATTGTATGCAAAGACAGACAGCCATTTCAAATAGTGGAGCACACTGGTTTCAAAAAATTTTTAAATACGTGGTTTCCCCACTACACCATTCCCAACAGGAATACAATAAAAAGACAAGTAGCTGAAAAATATGACGACATCAGTCAACTTTTGGTAAGTACATCTAAAGTGGGGTACTCACGGAGCAATCGCTGTTTAAAATCTAAGCAATCTGACTAGACTGCTTAGAAATTAAGCACGGATCTCTCAATGTGTATGCCCCCCAGCGATAGCGATGTGCGGCGCTTTCGCTGACTCTAGATTTGGCATGCATGCCAAATCTAGTGATCGCTCATTTCACCGCTGGGTGAAATAGGCGCCCCCCTCGCTCAGCACACATCACGCTGTGTGCTGAGTGGGGGGAGAGGTGTGCTGAGCGGTCTGTGCTAGATCGTTCAGCACACATCTCCCCTGTGTGTACGGGGCTTAAACATGTGTACATCTCTAATACTGTTGTCAATGTGTGTGTCCACATCACCCCAGCTATACACCACCACTGATCGGGGGCATCATTTAGGAGGGATATGGACAAAGTCCTTACTTATGTTTTTGGACTGTGGGAAGAACCAAGAGAAAACACAAAAAAACATGGAAAGAACATACAAACCCCACACCATAATCATCGGAATTGGTCCCATGTGAGACAGCAAAGCAAACCGTGCACTGAGCCAGTTGCCATCCACATTATTGTGAATAGGTACTGAGTCTGAACCTTATGTACCAAACTCCAAAAAGGGTCCCAGGTTACCGCCATCTGGCTCTGATGGTGAGAGTCGCTGCAGCAGCACCCTTTCTATATATTACTTCATCATTGGGCATTGTTTGTGTATATTATATATGTATATTATACACACAATGTCCATTGATAAAGTAATATGTTGCTGCCCCCGATCACAATTCCCACCTTGCCAATGGAAATGCAGGCTTTGCGCATGCACTAGTCATATCAATAGTTTTCACCATCGAATACTTTTGATGCGATGGTTAGTAACCATCGTATCGAAAGATTCAATGGTGGAGCATTGCCATCATATGATGGTTTGCTTTCGCAGATTGCCTTTAGGATCTGATTTATATACTGGTGCACACCACTCTGGCACCAATCCCCACCGTGCTATTGGGTGACGTGTGGTGCTTCATTGTTATGTTGTTCGGCATTTCCTCCGGTCATGTGGTTTGCAAATTCACAGAGGTCCGATCCAGACCTTGTAATCGATTACCGAGTGTCCTCTCTCTAAAACTCGGTTCTCCTATGATATTTCCAATAAGTGTGCTCTAGTTAATGGGTGTCAACTTATTTATAAGTGGGTCTCATACCCTCTATGGGAGTGCTGGAGGTTTTAATAAGGGGATGTATCCTTCATTTTTGATATTTTATCTATATAGAGAATCCAGGCATTCCAATCGAGTACCGATTGTTTGTTTACCTTTTGTATCTATCCTACAAGATGTCCAAAGAACATGCTGTGTTGGGCTCAATATAGTAAAGGTCTCTGTAGATGTTTGATCCTAAGCATATTATAGTTGAATATACTGTTTTCATAAAATAGAAGGTATAATATAAACCCCTCCTAAGTCCGATCCAGACCTTATAATCGATTGCCGAGTATCCTTTCTCTAAAACTCGGTTCTCCTATGATATTTCCAATAAGTGTGCTCTATTTAATGGGTGTCGGCTTATTTATAAGTGGGTCTCATACCCTCTATGCGGGTGCTGAAGGTTTTAATAAGGGGCTGTATCCTACATTTGACAGGCTTGCCTACGGGAGGCTCCCGGTTTTTAAGAGAGCCTCCCGCTGCCCCGCATACCTTGTCCGTCCTCCCGGATTTTAAGGTCCGTCATTAAAAATATGGACTGCGCATGCGCAAGTCCAGTGAGGCGGGGCCTGCACGGGAGACTTCAGGCAGCCACCGCAGGGTTGTGTGCAGCCGCAGCGTCAGCTGTACTGCTGTGCACATTGAGAGGCCGTCTGAAGCAGTGTTTTGCTTCCCTGTGCCTAGCTCCTCCCACCTCACTCAGCAGCGTGTACCAGCACCACAAGCAGCAGCAGCGGCTTTCCTCTCACTGCTCTTCGGCTCTCACTGGGTGTTCCTGCACTGTGCTGCCCTCCCACACTGTACTGAGGTCGGCTCCCAGTCCATACAGGAAGGAGCAAGATAGCCAGGTGGGTGCAGGGGTGCAGACTGCAGAGTGTCATGGGGGTGGGGGGTGTAATGTGGCACTGGCTGTAATATGGGAGCGAGGCTGTGTATAATAGTATGTAATCTGGTACAGGGTGTAATATGGGGGAGGGGGGTATGTATGCTGTTTGCAACATGCTGGGTGTAATATGGGGGAGGGGGGTATGTATGCTGTTTCCAACATGCTGGGTGTAATATGGGGGAGCTGTGTATAATGTAATGCACTGGGTGTAATATGGGAGAGGGGGCCTGTATATAATGTAATGTGCTGGGTGTAATATGGGGAGGCTGTGTATAATGTGCTGGGTGTAATATGGGGGAGGGGGCCTGTATATAATGTAATGTGCTTGGTGTAATATGGGGGGGCTGTGTATAATGTGCTGGGTGTAATATGGGGGGCTGTGTATAATGTCATGTGCTGGGTGTAATATGGGGGGCTGTGTATAATGTGCTGGGTGTAATATGGGGGGCTGTGTATAATGTAATGTGCTGGGTGTAATATGGGGGGCTGTGTATAATGTGCTGGGTGTAATATGGGGGAGGGGACCTGTATATAATGTAATGTGCTGGGTGTAATATGGGGGGGCTGTGTATAATGTCATGTGCTGGGTGTAATATTGGGAGGTTGGGATTGGGTGACCGGCGATCGGGATCCCATTGTTCAGCATACCGACGTCAGGGTCTCAGCTGCCAGATTGTCGGCGGGTGGGGGTGAGCGCAACAAAGCTCCTTGCTTGCTCGCTGCACTCGCCACAGGTTCTATTCAAAGTCTATGGGTTTTGTGGACACCCACAAGTGGGAACAGTCCCTGTTAGTCAGAATGCAGACTGTCAGGATTTCTAGCGTTTAGGATGCCGACCGCTGGTAACATGATTACATCCCATATGGAGGAGCTGTGTGTGCTATGTGTAATGTGGTACTGGGTGTTATATGGGGGGTGGGGGGCTGTGTATAATATGTAGAGAAAAGAGAAAAAGCCAATCAACTTTATATAGCAGCACTCATTCCCTAAGTTCTTTTTTCAAAGCAAATGCACTTTATTGAATATATTAGAGATAATATAAACTTGGAAAAAGATTCTCAATACCCATATGTGATGTAAGTGCCTTTATTATTATCACATATGATGTATTATATGTTCCCTTATAGCAAAGGGGACAACTGAAGTGAAATATTAAAACATTAAAACAATAGAGATAGAATAACGTGTAAGAAAAAACTTAAATTTTATGTGTATAAAGATAATTTTAAAAGAAAATGCTGATGCGCTGTCTTAATTGACAAATCAATAAATACCTGTGATCAATAAGATTGTTAGATAATTTATTTAATTCATTGAAACAACCACTGATTCCTTTTTGGCCAGTGATGTTTATTAAGGGTTACAAGATGTGTCAGTGTTGTAACAATTCTACATATTCATATATTCAGATCAACAAGCAGCACCACTTGAATACAATTGTGCGGAAATATTTATCAGCACAATATGTTATATTATAAATATTCCCTATAAAGGATCATTAATGTACAATCTGGTGCGGGAGTTTCTCTAACTTAAAATTGGGCTGTGTATAATGCAATGTAATCTGATACTGGGTGTAATATGGGCAAGGGGCGCTGTGTATGTTTATGTCATACCTCCCAAATGTCCTGATTTTGGCTGGACAGTCTAGTTTTTCATGGACTGTACCGTTGTCCACCCGCGGGCATCAGTGTCCCACCCACGGGAGCCAGCAGACACACCGGAAGGAGCACAAGATGCCAGCACGGAGAATACGCGTCCAGCTGCAAGGAGACCAGCCACGCACAGACCGCTCAACACAGCACCCGGCATCACAGACGCCTGTCACGGATCCATGATACACAGGTAGATTGCAGGGACAGTTAGCGTGTGAGGGTTGTTGAATGGCAAAAAATGGACTCCAGCAATTATTCATATAAACGGATCAGAAAAAAGCTGCTTAATTACAACAGAGAGCTTGTAAACATTGATTTTATTCATTTTTTTAATTTATTTATTTATTTTTTATTTATTTAATTTTAATATTTTGTTTTTTCTTCTTTTAAGCTCTATTCCTTCTTTACCGTTTATTCTTCTCTTTCCTCTTCTTAAATCTTCTTAAGGCATTGCTATTCACAGCGCTTTGTTTCCCATTTATCAGTGTCCCGCAGTTGGCAGACCCTCTCTCACGCTGCTCTGCTTAGCAGAGCAGCAGTGAATAGACACGGGGGGGTCATTCCGAGTTGTTCGCTTGTTGCCGATTTTCGCAACGGAGCGATTAAGGCAAAAATGCGCATGGTACGCAGTGCGCATGCGCTAAGTATTTTAGCACCAAACTTGTTAGATTTACTCACGTCCGAACGAAGAATTTTCATCGTTGAAGTGATCGGAGTGTGATTGACAGGAAGTGTGTGTTTCTGGGCAGAAACTGACCGTTTTCAGGGAGTGTGCGGAAAAACGCAGGCATGCCAGGATAAAACGCGGGAGTGTCTGGAGAAACGGGGGAGTGGCTGGCCGAACGCAGGGCGTGTTTGTGACGTCAAACCAGGAACGAAACGAGCTGAGCTGATCGCAGTGTAGGAGTAAGTCTCGAGCTACTCAGAAACTGCTAAGAAATTTCTATTCGCAATTCTTCTAATCCTTTTGTTCGCAATTCTGCTAAGCTAAGATACACTCCCAGAGGGCGGCGGCCTAGCGTGTGCAATGCTGGTAAAATCTGCTAGCGAGCGAACAACTCGGAATGACCCCCACTGTCTGCATGTGCACAGCGTCTATTCACCAGCAGAGACGACGCAGGACATGACCAGCAACTCACAGAGCGCTGTTCATGCCCCCATAGTAACAAAAACATTTTTTACATTTGGGCACGCGCATACGGCGCGCACAGATGTCTCTCCGATATTGTAAAGTACTGGGTGTAATATGGGAGAGGGGGTGTGTGTATAATGTTATGTATTATGGTCCTGTGTGTACTAGATGTAATACGTATACAGGTTGAGTATCCCTTATCCAAAATGCTTGGGACCAGAGGTATTTTGGATATCTGATTTTTCCGTATTTTGAAATAATTGCATACCATAATGAGATATCATGGTGATGGGACCTAAATATAAGCACAGAATGCATTTATGTTACATATACACCTTATACACACAACCTGAAAGTAATTTTAGCCAATATTTTTTATAACTTTGTGCATTAAACAAAGTGTGTCTACATTCACACAATTCATTTATGTTTCATATACACCTTATATACACAGCCTGAAGGTCATTTAATACAATATTATTAATAACTTTGTGTATTAAACAAAGTTTGTGTACATTGAGCCATTAAAAAACAAAAGTTTCAGTATCTCAGTCTCACTCAAAAAAGTCCGTATTTCGGAATATTCCATATTTCGGAATATTTGGATATGGGATACTCAACCTGTATACAGTATGTAAATATGGGCGTAGTAGTGTGTGTGTGTGTATATATACATACACACACACACACACACACACACACACACACACACACACACACACACACACACACACACACACATACACAAACCCACACCAGTGTATGTAGATTTCATTTTTGTCCATCTCTTCTCACAAATGTCTCTCAAATGTACATGGTACATTAATATATCGTGCACCTACTGTATATTATTACTCTTTTTTGCTGCTTTTAGTAGTATAGTTTTCACCTGCCATTGCAGGACACACCCCTGATTGCAATAAATACGCCCATAGGGCGTAGAAATGCCCTTGGGGCGGAGCTAGAGACGTACCTCAACGGCGCATTCTGCTGCCGCCTGGAATCTCCCTGAAACTAGTTTTCAAAAGTAGGCAAGTATGCATTTTGATCATACTTGCTTACCTGACCCTCTCCATGAGGGAGAAAATGCTCTGTTCCTGGACTTTCCTGGTAATGTATGATTGCCATCACCTGTTGTGAAACACCTTTCTTATCAATTAACTAGCTCACCACAGGTGATGGCAATCATACATTACCAGGAAAGTCCAGGAACAGAGCATTTTCTCCCTCATGGAGAGGGTCAGGTAGGCAAGTATGATTTTGATATTATATCTATAGAGAGAATCCAGGCATTCCAATCGAGTACCGATTGTTTTGTTTACCTTTTATATCTGTCCCTCGAGATGTCCAAAAAACATGCTGTGTTGGGCACAATATAGTAGAGATCTCTGTAGATGTTTGATCATAAGCATTTTATAGGTGAATATACTCTTTTCATAAAATAGAAGGTATAATATAAATCCCTCCTAGGTCACCAATGCGTAACACTGATGAATTGCATGGTAAGTATTTTCTTATAGGACATATCCCCTATGATTTAATAAAATCAATTTAATTCTAGTGTTGCAGTTCATGATAATTTACATATAATATTGTGTTAGAACTATTCCCCAGTTCCTTATATAAGTGTTCAGTGGATTATTTGACCTGCTTATCATTATCCACATATATTCCTTCTTTATTTATGTTACATGATAACATTTCCGTGCATTAAAATAATTAATTGGAAAGCCCTCAATGTTCACCTGTCCTATTTTTAAATTAAGTGAAACATGAATATGGTGAAATAAAGTGATAGTGCAAATGTGAATATCACAGGATTGTGAGATAATAAGCCTTGTTATAGTGTGCATATTCCAAACCTATCCAGGGACTACATGATATTTGATACTATTAATGTGTGTCGTTGCTAAAGATTCTCCTAATGGGGAATTTTGTGATTTGAATGTGCTCCTGTGTGAGATCAGAAGTGATAATGTGTAATGGGTGATCCCTGAGTTAAAAGTGATAAGTGAAAAATATTCTTAAAAAATGTGATCAAAAACAACCCGTGATAGAAAACAAAAATTATAAAAAATTACCCTGAGACCACCCCAATGTGACTCTTATGATGTGACGTGAATGGTATGAGGTGTATATGTACATTTATACGTATGCACATACATGCGTGAGACCACCCAGTCCAGATCTAAACGTGCATAATTATCTAGAGGGTCATACATTAATTGCCCATTGGGGCATGTGGCATGGGTTTAACCCCTGTATTCATTGTTTCTCTCTTTTTCTTTTTTCCTTTTCTCTAACGTCCTAAGTGGATGCTGGGGACTCCGTAAGGACCATGGGGGATAGCGGCTCCACAGGAGACTGGGCACATCTAAAGAAAGCTTTAGGACTATCTGGTGTGCACTGGCTCCTCCCCCTATGACCCTCCTCCAAGCCTCAGTTAGATCTCTGTGCCCGAACGAGAAGGGTGCACACTAGGGGCTCTCCTGAGCTTCTTAGTGAAAGTTTTAGATTAGGTTTTTTATTTTCAGTGAGACCTGCTGGCAACAGGCTCACTGCATCGAGGGACTAAGGGGAGAAGAAGCGAACTCACCTGCGTGCAGAGTGGATTGGGCTTCTTAGGCTACTGGACATTAGCTCCAGAGGGACGATCACAGGCCCAGCTTGGATGGGTCCCAGAGCCGCGCCGCCGGCCCCCTTACAGAGCCAGAAGGCAGAAGAGGTCCGGAAAATCGGCGGCAGAAGACGTCCTGTCTTCAACAAGGTAGCGCACAGCACTGCAGCTGTGCGCCATTGCTCTCAGCACACTTCACACTTCGGTCACTGAGGGTGCAGGGCGCTGGGGGGGGGCGCCCTGAGACGCAATAAAAACACCTTGGATGGCAAAAAAAATGCATCACATATAGCTCCTGGGCTATATGGATGCATTTAACCCCTGCCAGAATCCATAAAAAAAGCAGGAGAAAAGTCCGCGAAAAAGGGGCGGAGCCTATCTCCTCAGCACACTGGCGCCATTTTCCCTCACAGCTCCGTTGGAGGGAAGCTCCCTGTCTCTCCCCTGCAGTCACTACACTACAGAAAGGGTTAAAAAAAGAGAGGGGGGCACTAATTAGGCGCAGTATTAACTATACAGCAGCTATAAGGGGAAAACACTTATATAAGGTTATCCCTTTATATATATATAGCGCTCTGGTGTGTGCTGGCAAACTCTCCCTCTGTCTCCCCAAAGGGCTAGTGGGGTCCTGTCCTCTATCAGAGCATTCCCTGTGTGTGTGCTGTATGTCGGTACTTTTGTGTCGACATGTATGAGGAGAAAAATGATGTGGAGACGGAGCAGATTGCCTGTAATAGTGATGTCACCCCCTAGGGGGTCGACACCTGAGTGGATGAACTGTTGGAAGGAATTACGTGACAGTGTCAGCTCTGTATAAAAGACAGTGGTTGACATGAGACAGCCGGCTACTCAGCTTGTGCCTGTCCAGACGTCTCATAGGCCGTCAGGGGCTCTAAAGCGCCCGTTACCTCAGATGGCAGATATAGACGCCGACACGGATACTGACTCCAGTGTCGACGGTGAAGAGACGTATGTGACTTCCAGTAGGGCCACACGTTACATGATTGAGGCAATGAAAAATGTTTTACACATTTCTGATAATACGAGTACCACCAAAAAAGGGGTATTATGTTCGGTGAGGAAAAACTACCTGTAGTTTTCCTGAATCTGAGAAATTAAATGAGGTGTGTGATGATGCATGGGTTTCCCCCGATAACAACGGATAATTTCTAAAATGTTATTGGCATTATATCCTTTCCCGCCAGAGGTTAGGGTGCGTTGGGAAACACCCCCTAGGGGGGATAAAGCGCTCACACGCTTGTAAGGGCTCTACCTTCGCCTGAGATGGCCGCCCTTAAGGATCCTGCTGATAGAAAGCAGTAGGGTATCCTAAAAGGTATTTACACACATACTGGTGTTATACTGCGACCAGCAATCGCCTCAGCCTGGATGTGCAGTGCTGGGTTGGCGTGGTCGGATTCCCTGACTGAAAATATTGATACCCTAGATAGGGACAGTATATTTTTGCCTATAGAGCATTTAAAAGATGCATTTTTATATATGCGTGATGCACAGCGGAATATTTGCCGACTGGCATCAAGTCTAAGCGCGTTGTCCATTTCTACCAGTAGAGGGTTATGGACACGTCAGTGGTCAGGTGATGCGTATTCCAAACGGCATTTGGAAGTATTGCTTTATTAAGGGAGGAGTTATTTGGGGTCGGTCTTTCAGACCTGGTGGCCACGGCAACAGCTGGGAATTCCACGTTTGTACCCCAGGTCGCCTCTCAACATGAGAAGACGCCGTATTATCAGGCGCAGTCTTTTCGTGGACAAGCGGGCAAAAGGTTCCTCATTTCTGCCCCGTGACAGAGGGAGAGGAAAAAGGCTGCAGAAATCAGCCAGTTCCCAGGAACAGAAACCCTCTCCCGCCTCTGCCAAGCCCTCAGTATACGCTGGGGCTTTACAAGCAGAATCAGGCACGGTGGGGGGCCCGTCTCAATGAATTTTAGCGCGCAATGGGCTCACTCGCAAGTAGACCCCTGGATCCTTCAGGTGATATCTCAGGGGTACAAATTAGAATTCGAGACGTCTCCCCCTCGCCGTTTCCTAAAGTCGGCTTTACCGATGTCTCCTTCTGACAGGGAGACAGTTTTGGAAGCCATTCACAAGCTGTATTCCCAGCAGGTGATAATCAAGATACCCCTCCTGCAACAGGGAACGGGGTATTATTCCACACTGTTGTGGTACCGAAGCCGGACGGCTCGGTGAGACCGATTCTAAATCTAAAATCTTTGAACACTTACGTACAGAGGTTCAAATTCAAGATTGAGTCACTCAGAGCAGTGATTGCGAACCTGGAAGAAGGGGACTACATGATGTCTCGGGACATCAAGGATGCTTACCTTCATGTCAAAATTTACCCTTCTCACCAAGGGTACCTCAGGTTTATGGTACAGAACTGTCACTATCAGTTCAGACGCTGCCGTATGGATGGTACACGGCACCCCGGGTCTTTACCAAGGTAATGGCCGAAATGATGATATTCCTTCGAAGGAAGTGAATTTTAGTTATCCCTTCCTTGAACAATTCCCTGATAAGGGTAAGATCCAGGGAACAGTTGGAGGTCGGTGTAGCACTATCTCAGGTAGTGTTGCGGCAGCACGATTGGATTCTCAATATTCCAAAATCGCACCTGGTTCCGACGACGTGTCTTCTGTTCCTAGGGATGATCCTGGACACAGTCCAGAAAAAGGTGTTTCTCCCGGAGGAGAAAGCCAGGGAGTTATCCGAGCTAGTCAGGAACCTCCTAAAACCGAGCCAAGTCTCAGTGCATCAATGCACAAGGGTTCTGGGTAAAATGGTGGCTTCCTACGAAGCAATCCCATTCGGCAGATTCCACGCAAGAACTTTCCAGTGGGACCTGCTGGACAAATGGTCCGGATCGCATCTTCAGATGCATCAGCGGATAACCCTGTCACCAAGGACAAGGGTGTCCCTCCTGTGGTGGTTGCAGAGTGCTCATCTTCTAGAGGGCCGCAGATTAGGCATTCAGGACTGGGTCCTGGTGACCACGGATGCCAGCCTGCGAGGCTGGGGAGCAGTCACACAGGGAAGGAATATCCAGGGCTTATGGTCAAGCCTGGAGACATCACTTCACATAAATATCCTGAAGCTAAGGGACATTTACAATGCTCTAAGCTTAGCAAGACCTCTGCTTCAAGGTCAGCCGGTGTTGATCCAGTCGGACAACATCACGGCAGTCATCCACGTAAACAGACAGGGTGGCACAAGAAGCAGGAGGGCAATGGCAGAAGCTGCAAGGATTCTTCGCTGGGCGGAAAATCATGTGATAGCACTGTCAGCAGTATTCATTCCGGGAGTGGACAACTGGGAAGCAGACTTCCTCAGCACGACCTCCACCCGGGAGAGTGGGGACTTCACCCAGAAGTCTTCCACATGATTAAAAACTCGACAGGTATTGCGCCAGGTCCAGGGACCCTCAGGCAATAAGCTGTAGACGCTCTGGTAACACCGTGGGTGTACCAGTCAGGGTATGTGTTCCCTCCTCTGCCTCTCATACCCAAGGTACTGAGATTGATAAGATGGAGAGGAGTAAGCACTATATTCGTGGTTCCGGATTGGCCAAGAAGGACTTGGTAACCGGAACTTCAAGAGATGCTCACGGAGGATCCGTGGCCTCTACCTCTAAGAAGGGACCTGCTCCAGCAATGACCCTGTCTGTTCCAAGACTTACCGCGGCTGCGTTTGACGGCATGGCGGTTGAACGCCGGATCCTGAAGGAAAAAAGGCATTCCGGATGAAGTCATCCCTATCCTGATCAAAGCCAGGAAGGATGTAACCGCAAAAACATTATCACCGCAATTGGCGAAAATATGTTGCGTGGTGCGAGGCCAGTAAGGCCCGACGGAGAAAATTCAACTGGGTCGATTCCTACATTTCCTGCAAACAGGAGTGTCTATGGGCCTGAAATTGGGGTCCATTAAGGTTCAAATTTCGGCCCTGTCAATTTTCTTCCAAAAAGAACTAGCTTCAGTCCCTGAAGTTCAGACGTTTGTAAAAGGGGTACTGCATATACAGCCTCCTTTTGTGCCTCCAGTGGCACTTTGGGATCTCAATGTAGTTTTGGGTTCCAAAAGTCACATTGGTTTAAACCACTTAAATCTGTGGAGTTAAAATATCTCACATGGAAAGTGGTCATGCTGTTGGCCCTGGCCTGGGCCGGGCGCGTGTCAGAATTGGCGGCTTTATCCTGAAAAAGCCCTTATCTGATTTTCCATTCGGACAGGGCGGAATTGAGGACTCGTCCTCAGTTTCTCCCCAAGGTGGTTTCAGCGTCTCACCTGAACCAACCTATTGGTGGTGCCTGCGGCTACTAGGGACTTGGAGGCCTCCAAGTTGCTAGACGTTGTCAGTGCCCTGAAAATATATGTTTCCAGGACGGCTGGAGTCAGGAAATCTGACTCGCTGTTTATCCTGTGTGCACCCAACAAGCTGGGTGCTCCTGCTTCTAAGCAGACTATTGCTCGTTGGATTTGTAGTACAATTCAGCTTGCACATTATGTGGCAGGCCTGCCACAGCCAAAAATCTGTAAATGCCCACTCCACAAGGAAGGTGGGCTCATCTTGGGCGGCTGCCCGAGGGGTCTCGGCTTTACAACTTTGCCGAGCAGCTACTTGGTCAGGAGCAAATACGTTTGTAAAATTCTACAAAATTGATATCCTGGCTGAGGAGGACCTGGAGTTCTCTCATTTGGTGCTGCAGAGTCATCCGCACTCTCCCGCCCGTTTGGGAGCTTTGGTATAATCCCCATGGTCCTTATGGAGTCCCCAGCATCCACTTAGGACGTTAGAAGTATCGGTAAGTAAATTCTTATTTTCTCTATTTCTCATAGTCCGTAGTGGATGCTGGGCGCCCATCCCAAGTGCGGATTGTCTGCAATACTTGTACATAGTTATTGTTACAAAAATCGGGTTATTATTGTTGTGAGCCATCTTTCAGAGGCTCCTCTGTTATCATGCTGTTAACTGGGTTCAGATCACAGGTTATACGGTGTGATTGGTGTGGCTGGTATGAGTCTTACCCGGGATTCAAAATCCTTCCTTATTGTGTACGCTCGTCCGGGCACAGTATCCTAACTGAGGCTTGGAGGAGGGTCATAGGGGGAGGAGCCAGTGCACACCAGATAGTCCTAAAGCTTTCTTTAGATGTGCCCAGTCTCCTGCGGAGCCGCTATCCCCCATGGTCCTTACGGAGTCCCCAGCATCCACTACGGACTATGAGAAATAGAATTATCGGTAAGTAAATTCTTATTTTTTCTCTTTCCTCTTTTTCAGGTCAATGTTTACTACGATATGCGGGATCTTCTGGTAAGTGTTGTTCAATAGAACATATTCTCTTCTATATGGAACTAATTATTTACTTTCCTTTGGATTATGAAGTATGCTAAGTATGAGTTGTTTGCTTATTTAATGGCTATTGACACCAAGGGTGCATGCCTCCCTTGCATGTACCGAGAAATATGGTATGTCTTATAATTCAGCCATCAGTAGGTAAGCATTGGTAAATGGGAATAAAACCTGTTGGATAATGCTGCTCTTAAAAGGTTAAGGATGGATCTTGATTCAAATTGTGATGCTTAGTTGGGAAATTACCAACAGAAAACATTTGGTCTATATTCCCCAATGTTACTCTACTAAGAAGCCTATTGTACTTGCTGTATACTTGGTGAAAGATGTATTTTTCACTCACACACGCCTGAATTCAGTAGTGTATATTTCAAGTATCCCATCCCATCATTGCATTAGTGCAGTCTCATATTGCGGATAGGAGAACACGATATATGTAGGCAGGTTATAAATATATTACAAATATAATATTTGTAAGTGTTTCTGGAGAGGGATTCACTCCAAGAAGGCAGTGTATGTATTCTCTTCATTCAAGCCATTGGGTTTAAGAGTGCCCATCAGGAAGATTAGTCTCATCTCCTGTTTTAATAATTCACGGTCCACATCTCCTCCTCTGATGTTCAGGACTACTCTTTTCATGCCAAAGGCTATGAGGCCCCTGGAATCAGCTTGGTGATATTTCAAGAAGTGCCGTGCTATGGGGGTTAAGTTTTTAAATAATCCCTGGTCACGTTCAGCATTCCTGATGCTGCCAATGTGTTCCAATATCTTTCTCTTGAGCGGTCTCTTAGTTTTGCCTATATAGCTCTTGTTACATGGACACGTCAAATTATAGATGACTGCTGCTGTATCACAATTGATGTATTCCCCTATCTTCCATACTTTGTTAAATTTGTCTGTGTATTGTGTCATAGGTATCATTGTGGCACATGCTTTACATGTGTCACATTTGTATGAACCTTTTCTCCTACACACTGATTTCTGAGTTCCCAAATGACTCTCCACCAGGAGGTCCTTTAGATTCTTGGATCTTCTCCAGCTAATGTCAATGTGTTCTCCTATTGCTATAGCTAGGTCTGGATCCATATTAAGTACATTAGAGTGTGTTTGTAGTACTCTCCGAATATCCTTCCATTCTTGACAAAAGGTACCTATGCGGATCTTCTCCACATCTTTTTTGGGGCTCTTTGGTGTCGGTAAATTATCTCTGACATGTTTTCTGGTCTCATTAAAGGCTCGTTTGATAGAGCTCTTGCTGTACCCACGGGATTCCAATCTCCCATCCAATTCCTGTGCTCTCATGAGGAAAGTTTCATCTTTGGAGCAATTCCTCCTCATCCGCAGGAAATTATTTTTTAAACTATTTTTCTAATCTCTCTTTACCTGTATGTGTTTTTTATATTTCGCAAGTTTTTTTTTTAAGTATAATAAAGAATAAAAGTTATGTTTTACATGTACCAATGTGCACCACTTTAAGGCAATTCTTTTTTTTCTTCTTTTTTTTCTTCTCTCGTGTATATCATTCATAATGATAAAGCATCTCTGTGTATGTGGCCACACATGTCAGTGTGTTGAATTCATAAACTATGTGGAGCTGTAATATGTGCAGTTAAATTTTATATATATATATTGTGTGTATGTGTATATATATATGTGTATATATATATATGTATATATATATTGGGGGTCCCTGCACTCTCACTTAACATAGATAAGAGGTGGGGTGCCAGTCAGAGTCCAATCCCATAGAGGATGGGGCCCATAGTACAACATACAGTATCTCCACTATGTGGAAAGACAGCACTCTCCAAATTGAAAATAAAAAATTGTGAATATTTATTTCAAAGTTTTATCTCACTAGTGAGATAAAACTTTGAAATAAATAGTCACAATTTTTGATTTTCAATTTGGAGAGTGCTGTCTTTCCACATAGTGGAGATACTGTATGTTATATATGTGTGTGTGTGTATATATATATATATATATATATATATATATATATATATATATAATATATTAGAGATGTGCACTGGGCCATTTTTGCTAGTTTTGGTTCTGATTTGTGGTACAGTTTTGGTTCTGCAAAAAATGCAGTGACTGGTTTTGATTTTGGATTTGTATTATTCTCCTTAATACTCCTACAGTATTATTAACATTAATGACAATAATTTGCAGCCATTTACAGTCAATTTTGACCACCTCACAGCTCACAATACTGTTTTCATCCAGGTTAGGCAAAAGGCTGCAGTGAGCTGGGTGCTTACAAAGTGACAGAGCAGTGGCACAAACACATGGCAGTTTATAGCACATCAATGAAACATTGTCACACAGCAATTACAGAAATGAAAAGTTGTACAAGATAGAATTGTCCTTCGGACCTCCCACCCACCTTTTTTTTTTATTTAAAAAGGACATGCACAGTTTAACAAACCAAGCACTTCAGTGACAGGGACTGTCACTTTTGTGGCTGAAGTGCTTGGTTTGTTTGGGCCCCCACAAAACAAATTACCAGTGGTCGTAAGGCAGCTAATAGCATCATTAATCATCAGTTTTACCATCATCATCACCACATAATATTAGCTCACTCATACCCACTTGAATCCACCATTATAGAACTCTCTGTACTTTGCTGAAACTGCTGTAAAGGTCTTCTTCATGGAATTTGTAGTTAGTTTTGATGAACATCATCTTTTCCACATTTTGAGGAATTGGCCTCCTATGCCGATCGCTGACAAGGTTCCCGGCTGTGATAAAAACTCTGTCTGAGTACACACTGGAGGGCGGACTGCTTAAGTAATGCAAAACCAGTTTGTACAAGGGCTCCAAATTGCTTATTTTCCCTTTCAGTTGTCAAAGGGACTCTGTGACATGCCTGTTTGTACTCTGTCCTTAAAATAACCCTCCACAATTCTTTTGATGGTGACCATATTAGATGAAGTTTCCGTAGAGGTGTCACTAATTTTGGGCAATTCTTTTAGCTCCGACCAGATGTCAAAATCTTGTGTTGACTCCTCTGAATCCCCACTTAGTCTTTTGGGAAAGTTTCATTTTTTCCTGGCAACAGCAGTTAATGGACACAGCACAGCCACTTAAACGACACAGCATAGCCACTTGAAGATGGACACACCACAGCCACTTGTAAATAGACACAGCACAGCCACTTAATGGACATAGCACAGCCACTTGTAGATGGACACACCACAGCCACTTAATGGACACAGCACAGCCACTTGTAGATGGACACACCACAGCCACTTGTATATAGACACAGCACAGCCACTTAATGGACATAGCACAGCCACTTGTAGATGGACACAGCACAACCACTTAATGGACACAGCACAATCACTTGTAGATGGACACAAAACATCCACTTAATTGGCACAGTGCAGCCACTTGTAGATGGACACAGCACAGCCATTTGTAGATTGAGGAAGCAGATTACAGCACAGCACATTGCAGTATGATTGAAGTGACATGGTGCTGAGTCACCACTGCGGGGTCCTTATATAGAATCCAAAACCCGTGAGAATCCGAAATTGGGAGGATGACGTTTTGTATATTCTCCCCATGCTTGCGTGGGTTACCTCCAGGTACTCCGGTTTCCTCCCACAATCCCAAAAATATACTGGTAGCTTAACTGGCTCCTGATAAAAAAAGTACTTGTATTTAAGGAAGACTAGATGGGCCAAGAGGTTCTTATCTGCTGTCAAATTCCATGTTCTATGTTTCTGGAGGGCGTTCAGAGTGACCTTTTCCCCTATCTGCAAAAATGAATGGTCAATTACATATATATGTCACTATAGTTTATCAATACTTGTTTAGTTAGTGCTCTCCTTCCTACATTTATACATATGAATAAATACTTTATAGATGACCTTTTTACATTGAATTGATGAAAAGAATATGTCTCACTATATTCATTTGCTGTATTCCAAATCAGTTGAATTAACCCTTAATTCAGACATCAGGTGCATTTTTCTTTTAGATATTACCATTTCTCTGGTAAATCAGAAGTTATCTAGCAGTTTATACATGACAGAAACTAATAGAAACATGCTATTACAATCACAGTCCTCGTGAATCCTGTCTCTCATAATGTAGGACTGTCATATTCACATATGTAACCGGCTGTAAGGATTTGTAGTGATCCCATGGATAGGGTTGCTGAACAGGGAGCCATAGACCATAAGTTTATAACAAGTCTATGACCAGAAAATTATTCAACAAACCATTATGAAAGTCACCATTATAGGCCAGGGACATACTTTTATATTCTTAGGGAATAAAGGAATATAAGAAACCATTTTTTCTAATTGGAACTACCTATTGTACTGTTCTGTTCTGCAGCCGTTAAAACAATTGTACAAAGCACATGAAAAGTAGAAGCAATGGTTTAAAGTTTATTTAGTCTTTTTACAAAACACAACATTGATGAGCTATATTGAAAATGTTGTAATTTAAATGAATTACTTGTCAAAAGATATACGATCATAGATCAATCATCCTTCAAGGCTTCAAATTTAACCTGGTTGTTTTAGATATTTTCCCACATGTAATTACCTCGTAAGAGGTTAATTCATTTTCACACCCACAGACATCAAAATAATTAATGCTGAAAACACAGATTACACCAGCACTTTAACTACTTACATCATTATGTTTTTTGTGATATGTGCGTTTACTATATATGCACTTATCACATGATACAGTATGTTGCACTGCGGAACCCTTGCGGTGTGATATAAATAAAGAAAAATAATAAGGATAATTTATCTGCAAGCTATTAAACAGCTATTTGTTGTTTACAGTTTATTAAATTATTTTAATTGATTCAATATTGAAAAGATCATTAAACTTGTCCTTGTTAGTTTTAAAATACATAGTTTTTTATTACATTTATTTTTCAATTTAATATTATTATTTTTTGTTTGTAGCATATTCTTTTGTACTTGCACTAAGGTCTATGTCAAGCATTGACTGTCAGTTTTATGGCTGTATTTTCAAATGACAGCAGACAGTTATCACAAATGTAGTAATAGATTTGACCATTTTTATTACATTTTTGCATTTGTATTTGTTGTTAATGTTTTTATTTCTCACACAGAGGAATACACACGGTATATTACCCAGACAGTGCCTCATTATATCATGTGCCCAATCATAGTAGTTTGTTGCTAATGGTATACCATTGTTGCTGTAATATAGCCTGTGTCTATGGCGAGAACTCTGCGAGTAATACTATAATATTTTTGTCAAATAACATAGAAATTGACCTTAATATGAGGAGGCTTATAGTATATCTTTATTTACTAATATCAATCTAAAACAGATAAATGTAATTTTTTTACTGTTATTTTGTTATATTTCAGCAACAGTATTTTTATAAATTTTAATATTGCCATTAGAAAATATTGCAACACATTGGCCGGGTTGTAATGAAGTCCGAGTTCGGCGGCCATGCGGGATGCCAGCTAAAATCGATTTTTTTTTTTTTTAAAGAGGCAATCATGTACAAAGCTAAACCATACCTTGTACATGATTGCCCCTTTTGAAAGAAACTTTGCGTTCAGCCAGCATCCCGCATGGCTGACGAACTCAGACTTCATTACATCCCGCCCATGAGTTCAATATAGCACTAATTTTGCTTTATTATACAGGTTGAGAATCCCTTATTCAAAATGCTTGGGACCAGAAGTATTTTTGATATCGGATTTTTCCGCATTTTGGAATAATTGCATACCATAATGAGATATCATGGCGATGGGACCTAAGTCTAAGCACAGAATGCTATTATGTTTCATATACTGTACACCTTATACACACAACAGGAAGGTCATTTTAGCCAATATTTTTAATAACTTTGTGCATTAAACAAAGTGTGTGTACATTCACACAATTCATTTATGTTTCATATACACCTTATACACACGGCCTGAAGGTCATTTAATACAATATTTTTAATAACTTTGTGTATTAAACAAGTTTGTGTACATTGAGCCTTCAGAAAACAAAGGTTTCACTATCTCTGTCTCACTCAAAAAATCCCTTATTTTGGAATATTCCGTATTTCGGAATATTTGGATATGGGATACTCAACCTGTAGTACATAGTTATTAAAGCATGTATAATTATACAGTTCAGAGCTTTTGAAAATCATGCAATCATTTAATGATCAGAGATACTATAGCACAAAGGATGGATACTGTGCAATTGGGCAGATTCAAGGGTCAGACATGAGAATTAAAGGTTATGTCCATGAGAGCTTACAGGGGACGTAAGGGGCAGATGGTATGAAGTGGTTAAAGATTCATCAGGATTAAATGTATGTATACAGATTTGTGCTAAACTATATAAATATCATACATATTTTTGTTTAGTTCTCTGTAATGTGAATTTAAAGTGAATTTTTTTTTGTGATAGCAGCTCATATTTTATTTCTTCCAAGTCATTAAGCATGTACAGAGTACTCCATATCATGAATCTCAACATGACGTAAAATGCCAGTAGCTTGTTTCCACTGGTTGGTTATTTATAATTAAATTAAAAATAGATAGAATTGGTCAACAACCATTGAAGCTTTCTATGTATTTTTTTATTTTCTTTATTTTCTGTCTACTCGGTGCACATATTGATTTCAAACAGTACATTTGAATAGACTGTACTTTGCATGATTTATTTTGTTTCTGCCATGTGCATTGGTGCATGTGTTCTAAGGGAAATTGCTGGGAAATGATAAGCACTGGTGACAGTTACAAAAACAAGATCATCCTTATTTTTCTAGGGACTTCTGCACAATTTGAAAAAGTTCATGAGCAACTGCATTGCCCTTAGGAACTTATAGAATTACAATGCAATTTAAACAGCTCAATTTCTTTACAAATTAAAAAAGTATTGAAATAGCTTTGTACAGTAAACAGATTTGTTGAATGTTGCAAAACCTACCATTATGAAAACACTGAAGGTATGCATTAAATATAAAACATATACAGCATATTGTGGAAAGTTTATGTAAATATGGCATATAGTATACAGTACATGAGAAAGGCCTAAATTGCTTTCCATCCTAAGTAAACTGGGTTTTTTTCACGCTTGTGTCTTTTTTTTCTTTAGCTTTCAGTATTAAATTGTTGAGCTGCGCCATAATTTGCCTACACACTTCTTTACTACTACTATAAATGCTAATCTGATATTTTGGCTCTTAAAAAGCACCAGGAGCAATTCCTAACTGACAATTTTACAGCTGAAGAAGTCCACTGTAATGAAGGAATATCTGTAATAAGCATATGGTGGTACATTAATCAGTATTTCGAGAAATACAATCATTTGCAATTGCAAACAGGATAATCCAAAATTGGACACACTTATAAGACTGGAAGTATCATATTTTTTACATTAGACTGCCATAAAATTCTTATGAATTGCACAGTTAAATAAAAGTGAATAATCATGAACTATTTTTTACTGTGATGCCAACCATATAACTTTGCGCTGCTTTGTTTTATAGTTTTCAGTCTACATGTTTTGTCATTCACATTTTGTTTCTACAAAACTTTCTCTTATTTATATTTTGATTTATTTTATTTAAACATTATATCTTTAGATTAAAAAAAGAACTTTGTCAAAATATTTACATCTTATTGCATAGGTTATTTATGTGCATGAATATATAATAAACATTTATTCAGTTGCTCTCGCAATTATAGGGGTCAATCCAACTGACCTCAAGTTCATTCGTGATTCGAGTAAGTTTGGCAGTTACATGATGCAGTTACAGTACTTATGGACTTGCAGAATTTTTGTTTGCAGCGCCACAAGACTGTGTACCAAAAATCTGCGAGTCCGGGGTGAGATCAGGTCACGAGAGGGGCAAATTGTGGTGCCACTGCAGGTGATTTTACACACTGCAATGGCAACTCGCACCCTTCACAGTTAATTGGATTGACCCCTTAGTGTTAGAGAGACATTTTAATCCAGGTCAAAAATGAGGCTCAACATAAGTCATAAAACAATTGTATTATTTATTCCATATTCATTTATGCAGACAAGCCAGAATATTCCATGATCTTTTGTCTCATAAGTTGCCAAAATATATATAATAACTGTGGAAGATAAAATGTTATAATTTATGAGATTTATTCTAAAGATCAGGAAATATTCCGGTTCGTCTGCATAAGTTAATTGACAAGTACAATTGCTAATAGCAGATATTCGTAGCCTGTGTGTGGGAAATCTGCTCCTAGAAGTTCCAATGCATGGTCACAACTTTGTGATTACATGTAATTTGTCTGCGCATTATCAAAAACGGGGATACCGTGAAAATCAGATGTGAATTAGAGTGACAAAAACTGTATAATTGATCAGGATCATATGCACACTAATAATATATGAATGTCTATATGATTAACATGAAATTGTGCCTGTTTAATGATATGGTTAATAACAATTTGAATGCTGAATATGTGCCTATTCTGTTGTGCACTGATGCCTGATTTTTACCATAAGTTTATCCAAAGTACTGTATACAGTATACTGTACATACATATTTTACTAAAGATCCATATGTTGAGCAACCAGCAAGCTTACATATTTTCTTTGATATATTTGATCAATTACAATGGGTAGTAATAGATATTGTGTTACATTATTAGTATGATAACACATACATTAGGTTCCAGTATAGGAAAAAGTATACCAATGGGACACTTGATTATATCTAATATCTTTCTTTATTTCACCCTTTCTTAAAAATTCAGTTGTGTCTCACTGTGTATTTAACAATATTTTGCTGGTAATTTCTGATTACTATTTTATTATATATTTTAAAAGTTATGTTTTATAACTTTCCTGTGTACCAATATACTGTATGACAACATCCACTTTTTTCTTATATTTGTGCTTTGCCAGTTTTGCACTCACCAGTCTTCATACAGATACAGTACAAATATTTTTTTGCATTATAGAAAACATATAAGTGAACATCTCATTTGGTCATTATACCACACCTTTTTCAAGGTGATATTGTGCATGTACAGATGAGTCCACATTTATCTTGACCTTTAATAGGATTAACTGAGACTGGCCAGTCGGACTTAATCCCCTGCTGTAATGACTTAATCCCCTGCTGTATTGTTCTCTGTATTGTATTGCAGCTTAGAACAATAGATGAAGGGTTTATGCTAATAAGTCATGTTGTGCCTAGGCGCAGAAAACTTGTCAAGATAACCGTGGACCCATCTGTACTGTAGATCATCATCATCACCATGGAAGTGGAGGTATCCGGTCTCTAGGTTGACCACACACTATTGGTCGACATGCATTAGGTTGACACAGTTTCTAGGTTGACATAGTTACTAGGTCGACATGATTTTTTCACAATTTTTTTTTTTACTTTTTGATACTTTACGATTCACATGAACTACAACTGTGAATGTTAACCTTGCCTGAAGCATGGCAAGCAAAGCGAGTCATGCGAGGCGACATGGTGCACTAATTGGGGTTTCTGGTCACTCTACAAAGAAAACACATTTTTAAAAAAACTCATGTCAACCTTTTGTCATGTCGACCTTGCTTGCTCATGTTGTCCTAATGCTAGTGTCGACGTATTTTAGGTGTCGACTTAGTTACTGTTGATCAATAGTGGTCAACCTAGACACCGTCGACCAAAGTGTGGTCAACCCTATGAACCACACCCAGAAGTGAATACCACCCATTATCAGGCTCTGACTATGGCCTATAGCACTGTTTCTGGTAATAGGTGGTATCCATGCCCACGGTGAGGATTATCTACATGTACAATATTGTCTTGAAAAAGGTCTAACGACCGAACAAGACGTCGACTTATATGTATGATATGCTGCATTAAATATCTTTTTATCTGCATGAAGACTGGTGAGTGCCTTCTGTTCCATATATATCTGTCTATCTATCTATCTATCTATCTATCTATCTATCTATCTATCTAGCTATCTATCTAGCTATCTATTTGTTTAGTTAAATGTTAAATGATATAAAAAGAGACAATGCCAATTACAATGCCTTAAATTATATCAAACATTAAAACTTTTCAAGTGAATCTACTGTATATGTGTGTACCAAAAAGTAAATCAAGTGCTAAAATGCTCTGGATTATAATGTTTTATCATGATTTGTTCATTTTATTATGGCCATGTAAATTGTCATGGAGAGTAAACAATCAAAATGTATATAAGCATCTAGCCATTCGTGTTTTTATTGTGTTTAAGTCAATCGTCTAATTTTAGAATATATTCAGGAATTTAAAGGTGTGTAACAGATTAGAAGTCACAGTAAAGCATGAAAAACACAGTTTCAGTTTCATGTACTAGCAGGTGTAATACTGTACTTTTAACATAGCTAATTACTTGAAAATAACAAACCATTGATATAGCTGGTTGTGGCTCTAATCACAACTACAGTATTCGTCAATTATTGCTAACTATATATATATATATATTAATTGTATATAAACCAAGAAATGTGTTTTATATTGTAGTTTCTGTTCACTCAGGTATAGCCATCTTGCAAGTTAGAAGATATTGAGAAGAATAGGGAGACCCGATAAGAGAGCTCTAGGTTAGCCCTAAATGCTTTCCATGTCCTATATGTAGAATTCATTAAAAGCTTTTTTTTTTTTTTTTAAATTAAGTTCTTATTTATGGTATAGTATCAAAACAAAAATACAGAAAAGACAAAAGAGAATAGGGTAACAGTGGGGCAAGAACAAAATCATAGGGGAAGAGACAGGACATCCAAAAGCAGTACATAAAACACACCAATATTCACAAGTCATGGATTTTCTACAGATAGAGGGTTGCTCAAGTCACACGGGGGGCTCTGTATGGAGGGGGACAATGGAAAGATCACCTTATTTTTAGAAATTAAATATAGAAAAAATCCCTACGGGACCTCTTAATTGCGCAAAAATCACAAAGCAGCCTAGTGGGTACTCACAATCTCCAAGGCACCCCTCCAAAAGTACCAAGAAATGTATAACCGAAAGAAACCAAAGTGGTGGAGACGAATTTCCCCTTAGGCGCTCAACATAACAATACAGAAAATATTAAAAAATAATGATATTAAAAATGAAGTGATACATTCCTTAATACAGTAGGTAGAAGAAATCCAGGACATAGTTGCACTCCTCCACTTATCAATACCTCACGAATGCAGGGAAATATGTAAAGAAAAAGATCATAGCATGTGTCGTACAGTCACAATTTAATTTTGAAATCACTGACACACATTAACATAAACACAATCCACATAAAAAACAATCCACATAAAAGAATTATCCACAAAGTTCTGCTGAGAATGGGAGGCCAGAATAATTACCAAAAAGAATTGAGAACTGATTTTTGTCAGATCTCAAAAATGGCAGTTTGTAATATAGTCACCAAGCGTCTCTCCGGAAAAGACCACTGGAACCAGCCTTGGCAATCAGTTCAGTTCTCCAGATTTTTTATCATCAGCAGCTTTGGAGTCCGGTAGGTCCCTTAATTACCAACGCGTTTCCACCCGCGATGCTGCGGGTCTTTCTCAAGGTGAAGTAAGGGACAATGTTCTGATCCATATATTTATTCAAAAGCCCACCAATCAGAATCTTAATCCTCTATTCCACACAGCTGTTGTGTCACAGATAGGTTGCCATGGAGATGCAATCCTCCAATCCCTAAAGATCGATACATCACTTCCGGGGGCGTGGCTTACCATTTGATTTTCATTGATAACATATGTATAGAGAGATATCATTAAAACTCCCTACAGGTTTTGGGCTTAAAACAAGACTCCCATTACCTAAAACCCTTTACTTATTTCCAATGTATTTGCAGCGCTGGCCGGGATCTCTGCCAACCATTAGGTAGCGGGACTTCCGCCAACCATCCATATAGGATCGGTGACGGTTTCCGCCAACCCCTTACACTCGGGCAGCGGGACTTCCGCCAACCGTACTTACAACGTAGATGTCCCCGGCGGCTTCCGCCAACCACTAGACATCCATCTATAGCCGTGCGTCATCCTGTGACGCATGCTCTATCCCGGCCCCGTCACTTCCGGCTATCTGTGGATTTCATAAGCAGCCATTCCTCTGTATAGTTGTAACTTTAGATACTACGGTGGCTTATACTTCCGCCAACCGTTCATTACTTTTTGCCATCCAACAACCCGGAAGTGGTGACCAATCTCCCTAACCTGATTGTATCTCCCTGGCACATAAATATAAAATACATTCTAACACATCCCAGTTAAAAGTCCAGTTCTCAAGAATGGTAGAACCTAAAAGTAAACATATATTAAAAACATTATAAAAAACATTATAAAAATGCAGATCACATAAATACTTATAAAAACCATTTGAGCTCAAAATCATTATTTAACCCAAACGGATGTAGTGTGTTAAACTCATAAATAGACTGCATTTCACTTTTTGCCAACATCGTTGTGGTATCTTTTTGTCTACTTGTCGGTTTGATTAATTTAAATCCCGCAAATCTAACTATTTCTTTTACAGAACTGTTATGGTGAATCTTAAAATGATTAGATAGAGCGTGGGTGACTAGACCTTTTTTAATATTTCTGCAATGTTCACCTATGCGTATTTTTAATAACCTTGTGGTGCGTCCGATATAAAATAAATTGCATGAACACTCCACAAGGTATACCACATTTTTAACATTGCAGGTAATAAAATCCTGTATCTTGGCTGTCTTTCCATTAATGCATACTACATCCAGTTTCTTTGTTCCATCGCTTTTTATTTCCTTACACCCGATACAATCTCCACAGCGATGGAAACCCTTCGTTAAAATTCTACCCTCTCTTTTTTTTGGAGGGAGATAGCTCCTTACTAATGAATTTTTTAAATTAGGAGCTCTCCTATATATAAAAACCGGTTGGTCCGGGATTACTTTTCCAACAACTGGATCCCTTTTAAGAATATCCCAGTTTTTTCTAAAAGACCTTTCAAGAGTTCTATGTTGGGCATTAAAGCTGGTAATAAACGCCCAATCAAAATTCTTTCTTTTTTTAGCATTACTTATCGGTTGTTCTCGTGGCTTATCGCACAGCAGTTCTTTCCTATCTATCAAACCCACTTCCTGAATAACTTTATCTATCTTTTCGCTGTTATAACCGCTTTTTTCAAATCTATCTTTCAATTGGTTCGCCTGTTGCTTAAAAACCTCGTTACTAGTGCAATTTCTTTTGAACCTTTTCAGCTGTCCTTGTGGTATTGATTCTAACCAACTATGGTGATGACAGCTAGTGATATTGATAAAAGCCTGTGAATCGGTTTCCTTAATAAAAGTCTTAGTACAGAATTTGCCATCCTCCTGGGAAAGGGTAATATCTAAAAAGTCTACTTGTTGTTCATCTATGTTAAAAGTCAGTTGGATATTAAGTTCATTATTATTTAAAATTAGAAGTAACACTCTTAAAAGAAAACAGGATTTTGTGGGAGACAGTTACTTTAGAAAAATATGTCTCCCACGAAATTATACCGAGAGGTTTAAGGATTAATAAAAAAGCCTCTTTTGAGACTTCATCCGATACTTTTAGAGATGAATGGGACAGAATTATAACAGAATGTTCTTTCTCATTGATTAATCTTATAATCATTGAACGGAAAAGAGTTATCTCAATTGGATGAGGAAATCAAACGATATAGGGATCTTATTAGTCGGTTTGCAGATATGCCTGACTATAAACGTTTTGAAGAAAGGATCGAATTGAATATAAAGAAAAATGAAAAGGCACTTATAGATCGTAAAATCAGAAAATTTATCAGGGATAAAAAAGAATCCAATAACCAAATGGAAGAAGAACCTGTTGGTGCTATTAGAGATAGGAGTGTTTCATATCCCAAAGAGGATCAGGTCAGACATTCTAAATATAGTAATTATAGAACTAACCGTGGAATAGAAAGAACTCCCACCAGGTTTAGAAGGGTTCTGTCCCCTAGAAGACCATACAAAAGGAATAGAGATGTACACCAACACTCAAGGGATAGATTCAGAGACCATTTTCAAGAACCCCAGGGATTCAGAGAAAGGAGATATAGGAATGATCCCCCTCTGGATGTGAATATGAGAAATGAAAATTATAGAAGAGATTTTAGAATGAGGTCTCCAGTGCAAACATCTTTGCCTGTGAGGAATCGATATGAGGTGCTAGAGGGCAACAACTATAGATCTCATTTTTTAGAGAGGGGGCGACCAACACGGAATTGGAATTAATTAAAAAAACACATAGAGGTAGAAGGGGTGGGAATAATAATAATAGAAAGAGAAATCCCCAAAAACGGAGAATAAGAAAGAAAAAGACTAGAATAAAACATAGAAAAAATCCTGCTCAACCACATGAGTGTATGACTCAGGTACCGAAGTGTTCGGGAACGGGGAATGATACAGAAGTTATGAGGGAAAAGGGGGTTAAAATTTTTAATATCAGTACCCATATCCTTACTGAATATGAAACTAAAGTCTTAGAGAAAGGACTGAAATATGCCCCAGCTGTTCCTATAAATAAATTTCAGACTTTTGTAGACATTCACAAGTTTATAAGGAAAGTTTGTATAAAAAAAAAAAAAAATTCTAACAAAAGAGACAGTTGAAGAATTAGGGAATATGGAAACAATAGAACAAACCCCTTTTAAACCCAAGTCCGTTTTTTATCTGGCCCATGTGAAAGGTAATTTCATTGAAACCTTCTGCCAGTTAGTACAGGAAGATCTGAGAGAAATCAAGCCAACAGGGATTAAACATAACTTAACAGGAAAGGAGAGGACAGCATTGAAAAATTTACAGTCGAATAAGGATCTTGTAATTAAATCTACAGACAAAGGGGGGGGGGGGGTATAGTGGTAATGGATAGAGAGTGGTATACAAGGGAGGTTGAGAATCATTTAGGGGACCGACAAACTTATCAGAAATTGAGATCGGATCCAACCGAAAGGATCAAAACCAGTTTTTTGGAACTCCTTGATAAATATAGGAATTTGGGGGTTTTAGAAGAAAAAGAGGTAAAATTCCTTATAATTGAAAAACCGTTTGTTCCCACTCTGTACTTATTGCCTAAAGTGCATAAAAATCCTACCCATCCCCCAGGCAGACCTATTGTCGCAGGGATAGACTCTGTGACTGCTAATTTGTCGGAGTATATCGATCATTTTTTGCAACCGTTAGTTTTGAAAAATACTTCCCATCTCAAAGATACAAAAGACTTTCTAAATTCAATATCCATGGTTCCGTGGGAAGAGAATTTAATTATGGTCACAGCGGATGTAAAGTCTCTCTATTCCATCATTGAGCACGAGGCTGGGATTAAAGCTGTCACTTCTGCACTTTGTAATAGCACTTTAGAGGTCGAGATGCAAAATTTTATTAAAGAAGGGATTCATTTTATTTTGCATAATAATTATTTTACGATTGAAAGGGACTTTTTTATTCAGAAGGTCGGAACAGCCATGGGCACCAGGTTCGCTCCAAGTTATGCCAATATATTTATGGGGCAATGGGAATTGGATTGTATTTGGGACAACAACCCATTTGGAGCGAACCTGGTGTCCTGGAAAAGATATATTGATGACATTTTATTTATATGGAGAGGAAGTAGAGAAGATCTAGACTGTTTCTGCACATATTTAAATAATAATGAACTTAATATCCAACTGACTTTTAACATAGATGAACAACAAGTAGACTTTTTAGATATTACCCTTTCCCAGGAGGATGGCAAATTCTGTACTAAGACTTTTATTAAGGAAACCGATTCACAGGCTTTTATCAATATCCCTAGCTATCATCACCATAGTTGGTTAGAATCAATACCACAAGGACAGCTGAAAAGGTTCAAAAGAAACTGCACTAGTAACGAGGTTTTTAAGCAACAGGCGAACCAATTGAAAGATAGATTTGAAAAAAGCGGTTATAACAGCGAAAAGATAGATAAAGTTATTCAGGAAGTGGGTTTGATAGATAGGAAAGAACTGCTGTGCGATAAGCCACGAGAACAACCGATAAGTAATGCTAAAAAAAGAGAGAATTTTGATTGGGCGTTTATTACCAGCTTTAATGCCCAACATAGAACTCTTGAAAGGTCTTTTAGAAAAAACTGGGATATTCTTAAAAGGGATCCAGTTGTTGGATAAGTAATCCCGGACCAACCAGTTTTTATATATAGGAGAGCTCCTAATTTAAAAAATTCATTAGTAAGGAGCTATCTCCCTCCAAAAAAAAGAGAGGGTAGAATTTTAACGAAGGGTTTCCATCGCTGTGGAGATTGTATCGGGTGTAAGGAAATAAAAAGCGATGGAACAAAGAAACTGGATGTAGTATGCATTAATGGAAAGACAGCCAAGATACAGGATTTTATTACCTGCAATGTTAAAAATGTGGTATACCTTGTGGAGTGTTCATGCAATTTATTTTATATCGGACGCACCACAAGGTTATTAAAAATACGCATAGGTGAACATTGCAGAAATATTAAAAAAGGTCTAGTCACCCACGCTCTATCTAATCATTTTAAGATTCACCATAACAGTTCTGTAAAAGAAATAGTTAGATTTGCGGGATTTAAATTAATCAAACCGACAAGTAGACAAAAAGATACCACAACGATGTTGGCAAAAAGTGAAATGCAGTCTATTTATGAGTTTAACACACTACATCTGTTTGGGTTAAATAATGATTTTGAGCTCAAATGGTTTTCATAAGTATTTATGTGATCTGCATTTTTATAATGTTTTTTATAATGTTTTTAATATATGTTTACTTTTAGGTTCTACCATTCTTGAGAACTGGACTTTTAACTGGGATGTGTTATAATGTATTTTATATTTATGTGCCAGGGAGATACAATCAGGTTAGGGAGATTGGTCACCACTTCCGGGTTGTTGGATGGCAAAAAGTAATGAACGGTTGGCGGAAGTATAAGCCACCGTAGTATCTAAAGTTACAAGTATACAGAGGAATGGCTGCTTATGAAATCCACAGATAGCCGGAAGTGACGGGGCCGGGATAGAGCATGCGTCACAGGATGACGCACGGCTATAGATGGATGTCTAGTGGTTGGCGGAAGCCGCCGGGGACATCTACGTTGTAAGTACGGTTGGCGGAAGTCCCGCTGCCCGAGTGTAAGGGGTTGGCGGAAGCCGTCACCGATCCTATATGGATGGTTGGCGGAAGTCCCGCTACCTAATGGTTGGCGGAGACCCTGGCCAGCGCTGCAAATACATTGGAAATAAGTAAAGGGTTTTAGGTAATGGGAGTCTCGTTTTAAGCCCAACACCTGTAGGGAGTTTTAATGATATCTCTCTATACATATGTTATCAATGAAAATCAAATGGTAAGCCACGCCCCCGGAAGTGATGTATCGATCTTTAGGGATTGGAGGATTGCATCTCCATGGCAACCTATCTGTGACACAACAGCTGTGTGGAATAGAGGATTAAGATTCTGATTGGTGGACTTTTGAATAAATATATGGATCAGAACATTGTCCCTTACTTCACCTTGAGAAAGACCCGCAGCATCGCGGGTGGAAACGCGTTGGTAATTAAGGGACCTACCGGACTCCAAAGCTGCTGATGATAAAAAATCTGGAGAACTGAACTGATTGCCAAGGCTGGTTCCAGTGGTCTTTTCCGGAGAGACGCTTGGTGACTATATTACAAACTGCCATTTTTGAGATCTGACAAAAATCAGTTCTCAATTCTTTTTGGTAATTATTCTGGCCTCCCATTCTCAGCAGAACTTTGTGGATAATTCTTTTATGTGGATTGTTTTTTATGTGGATTGTGTTTATGTTAATGTGTGTCAGTGATTTCAAAATTAAATTGTGACTGTACGACACATGCTATGATCTTTTTCTTTACATATTTCCCTGCATTCGTGAGGTATTGATAAGTGGAGGAGGAGTGCAACTATGTCCTGGATTTCTTCTACCTATTAAGGAATGTATCACTTCATTTTTAATATCATTATTTTTTAATATTTTCTGTATTGTTATGTTGAGCGCCTAAGGGGAAATTCGTCTCCACCACTTTGGTTTCTTTCGGTTATTTTTAGAAATGTATGTATGCCATGGAAGCCACTTCATAATAGGGGTAGAAAGAGTTGTAGAATATGCAGCTTCCCTGGTTTCCATCTTGAAATGGAAGTGGGTCTTAGAAAAAACGTTTTCAAAGGGAGGAGGGGAGGGAGATTTCCAGTTTTGAGCAATCATAGCTCTGGCTGCAATTAGAATGTGGCCAAGGACATAACGAGATGATTTGGGGACAATGTCTGGGTACCAGTGCAACAAAGCTAATGAAGAGTCCTGGGTCAGGTTAAGGTCAGTAATTGAATGAATAAGGTCATATACTTTATCCCAAAAGGAGCGCAGAACAGGGCATTCCCAGAAAACGTGTAAGAGTGTACCTTTGTGGTGACAAAGGCGCCAGCAGAACTTAGAAGTGGTCGGCCAGATCTTATGTAGTTTAGATGGGGTGAAATATAGTCTATGTAATAGTGTAATGTGCATTTCAGTGTGGTTAGTGCCTTTACAAAGGGAGAAGGAAGAAAGATGAATAGATTCCCACTGCTTGAGAGTGAATGTACGATGGAGATCAGCTTCCCACTTAATTTGAGCGGCAGATTTAGTCGTGGTGGGTGGGGGTGACAGCAAATCATACCAGTCAGAGATGGCTCCACGGGATGAAAGTTTAGTCAGTCTATTCAGGACATTGTTAGTGGGAAGTTGGAAGGCGTTAGGGCTAACTGTCATACCGTCTTTCCAATGTTTAAGTTGGTAATAGTAGAGCCAGACTGAAGGGTCGAGGCAGTATTTAGCTCTTAGGTCTGAAAATGACAAGAGGGAGGCTGGGGAGAAGATATCAGTAAGGGATTCCATACCTAAACGTCTCCAATAGGAGAAATGGAGATGAGGCAACACTTTATCCAATGCAGACAAAGAAATGTTTCTAGTGGGTGCAGTAATATTAAAGGAAGGGGAGAGTCTAGAGTCCCAAATTGTCAAGGCATTGGATATGGAAGAGGGTGATAATGGATAATGTGGGCATTGTTGTCGGGGTAGCCACAAGAGATCAGTGAGGGGGAAGTCTCTAAACAATGCACGTTCCAGATCTACCCTTGGTTTAGAGTGGGGGGGAGAGATAGGTCGGACAGTTGGGAGAGCATAGACGCCTCATGATACCTGAGTAAATCAGGGAGTGTGAGGCCACCCTGTGACATAGAGCGAATCATACATGTGTAGGCCAATCGAGGAGGTTTACATTTCCATACATATGACAACATTAACCTTCGCATCTGTGTTAATAGTTTGCGAGGAACTGCGTAGTGGATGGCTCTAAACAGATACACAAGTTTTGTTAACAACATCATCTTAAATGCCGCCAGGCGGCCCAAACAGGAAACATCGTAGCCCATCCAAGTAGAAGTCAGTGAGGTTAGGTGAGCCAGTAGTGGCACATAATTGAGAGAGTGTACATTCTGGAAATGAGAGGGTATGGAGATACCTAGGTACGTTAAGGAGGAGTCTTTCCACGTATACGGAAAGCGCGCCTTCAAAGACCGGAGGACAGTAGTCGGAATATTAATAGGAAGGGCGTCCGATTTCGTAGTGTTCAACTTATAATAAGAAGCAGTGCTAAAGCGTCCCAATATATCATGTAGAATACATATAGTAGAAATACTAGTGCAGAGTCTGTGCCCCACTTCACCTAGAGTCTCTAGAACCTTAAATACAGGTTTTTATAGATGTGGGTCGTGCATGGGCTGTAAAAAAGTGAAAAACACCTTTGGAATGAAAAAGACAGATATAGAAATCAATGGTAAAAAAATCAAAATATCAGAGTTCATTACGTGTCATACATCCAATATAGTGTACTGTATTGAGTGTACCTGTGGTAAATTTTACATAGGACGTACAAGTAGACCCCTAAAAGTCAGGCTGGGAGACTTTTGTTTCTACGTGATCTGTACTCAAGATCGGCTAGCTTGTCTTTAACAGCCGACAGTTCCGCCAAGGCCGAGTTGTGAGAGGTAAGAAGCTCGTTGTGGGAAGAGACCAACTCCTGTACTTTATCCTCAAGGTTATTAGTGCGAATGCCTATATCGGATACCTCACCCGTGAGTCGAGTAATAGAAGACTGGAGATCGGTGGTGATGTCCGTCCGTAGGGCCTGGAGCATCTGGTGGAGTGTACGGACTGTAAGAGGCGCATCTGAGGCAAGGTCCGGCCCAGAAGCAGGGAGTGGGGAGGGTGCAACGGAGGGTGCAGAGGTCACACTGAACTTCCCCTTTGGTACGGGTTCAGGGGTGCGGTTAGAAATAAATTTAATAGGGGGTGCCAGGGCGGAGATTTTGGACCTTTTAGGAGGCATCTTGCACGTCCGAGGAATGCAATAGTAAACAGCAATAAAAGTCAAAAGGTAGAGACTTGTGGTTCTATATCAAGCAAAAAGGAACGCGAGCAGTTTCATGGGTGTGTGCGAGAGGTGTCACATGGGCAGCATAGAGGCAGAGAGTAGGCTAGACAGTGAGGATGGCATGTGAGCAAAACATGTGAAGGACCAACCTGTAGCACTGAGAGTCCAGGAGAGAAGGCAATCACACAGTAGCCAATGCTCTGTCAAAATGTATAACGCAGCTCCGTCGGTTCCAGTCATCTTATGTTGCAGATGTCCACAACAGCTGGGTGTGCCCGCCTGTGTTATTCTGAGGGGAAGGCTCGTGCACACCAGTATGCCCAGGTGAGGAAGTGGGGCGTAATGGGGGTATACACCACTGCTGGAAGGCCACACAGCCACTGCAATAAACAGTGCCCACTTAGCCTGTCTAATGCTGGCAGTGGAATCCAAGATGGCCACCGCTTTCCCCTGGCTGACTGTCTGCTCTGGTGCTGCTGCTGTTCCCCTCAGCCAGACGTCCTCCTGGCCCTCAGCGGCCGATGTATCTGCTCTGGGAGGGTCTGGTGAGGCTTGCAGGGCGAGCTGGGGATCGGAGGGGGTCCCGCGCTGCTTCCCGGCGGTGCGTCCGCGCTATGGAGCCCGAATCGTGGGTACGAGAGCTACTCGATGCCCCGGCTTCTGGGCGCAAGTAGGCCGCAACCTGTGGCAACATGCCGAGCTGCTCCCCGGCTCTGCGGCACCCAGTGCCCGGCACAGGGGGTCCCCAGGCAGGTAGATGGGGCTGTTTTGGGTCACCACAGGGCAGTTTTAAGTCAGAAAGGGGCACAAATGAAGGGAGCTTGGCAGATATGCTTTTGCACTCTTTCACAGCTAGGCCATGCCCCCAGAATTCATTAAAAGCTTTTATACAATTTTCTCTTGTAGACTATTAGGATTAATAAGCAAAAGTTCTTCCAAATGGACATCCGGGAGCTTATGTAATAGTCTGTGGGCTGCAGGCTGTGTGGGAATTACCAGGGTTTGCCTTTTAAATGATTGCTGCTTTAAAAATACAGGTAGACTTGATGGAATTACCGCAAAGTATGCAGCTCGTAGGCTATTACATAAGCTCCCTACTGAAATCTTCTTCTAAAGACTCAAGAAGTGGATTTGTTCATCTAGCATAGGGGTGGGCAAAATGCGGCCCGCCTGCCGGATGCGGCCCGCAAACCGATCCTGCCCGGCCCACTGCCTCCCACCAGCGAGCAATGACAAGCGGCCCGACCGGCTGAGCTGCTTGTCATTGCTCTGCACTGCAGTACCTCTAAACTGCCAGCGGCGCCTCTCTCCCCTGCTGCTCCTGCTGCTGCGTTGTAGCAGCCTCCTCCAGAGTCCCCAGTGACAACGGCTGTGTTCAGCCGAGAAGGGGGCGGGGCCACGTGCCGATGAGGGGGCGGGGCTACACGGGACCTCAGGGGGCGGAGCTACACAGGACAAGAGCCAGACTGCTACAGATCCATCCTTCCTGTCACTGCCAGCCAGATCAGTAAGTTACTGGGAAAAGTGAGAGAAAGTGTGTGTGTGTGTGTGTGTGTGTGTGTGTGTGTATATATTTGTGTGTGCGGGCAGTGGCGTCAGACTGTTTTTAGGTTTGGGGGAGAGATCTTTAGCTCTCGCTGTACCAACCCCTCCCGTGTTCTGTCACCATGTCACCCCCATGTTCTGTCACTATGTCACCCCCCCCCGTGTTCTGTCACTGTGTCACCTCCCCCTGTTCTGTCACTGTCACGCCCCCCTGTGTTCTGTCACTATGTCACACCCCCCGTGTTCTGTCACTGTGTCACCTCCTCGTGTTCTGTCACTGTGTCACACCCCCCGTGTTCTGTCACTGTGTCACCTCCCCGTGTTCTGTCACTGTGTCACACCCCCCGTGTTCTGTCACTGTGTCACCTCCTCGTGTTCTGTCACTGTGTCACACCCCCCGTGTTCTGTCACTGTGTCACCCCCCTGTGTTCTGTCACTGTCACCCCCCCATGTTCTGTCACTGTGTCACCTCCTCGTGTTCTGTCACTGTGTCACACCTCCCGTGTTCTGTCACTATGTCACCCCCCCATGTTCTGTCACTGTGTCACCTCCCCGTGTTCTGCCACTGTGTCACACCCCCCTGTTCTGTCACTGTCACCCCCCCCGTGTTCTGTCACTATGTCACACCCCCGTGTTCTGTCACTGTGTCACCTCCTCGTGTTCTGTCACCGTGTCACCCCCACCGTGTTCTGTCACCGTGTCACCCCCACCGTGTTCTGTCACCGTGTCACACACCCGTGTTCTGTCACTGTCACCCCCCCTCCCCGTGTTCTGTCACCATGTCACACCCCCCCTGTTCTGTCATCGTGTCACCCCCACCGTGTTCTGTCACCATGTCACACCCCCCCTGTTCTGTCATCGTGTCACCCCCACCGTGTTCTGTCACTGTGTCACACCCCCCGTGTTCTGTCACCCCCACCGTGTTCTGTAACCGTGTCACCCCCACCGTGTTCTGTCACCGTGTCACACCTTTCCCCAGGGGCCATAAGACACTGGATAATTTGCTTGCTGCACAATAATTATCCTAAATAAAATGTTAATGTGTAAAAAGGCTCTCTACCTGCCGTAATGTGTGTAAAAGGGGCTCTACCTGGTGTAATGTGTGTAAGTGGCGCTGTGTGGCGCAATTTGAATAATTGAGACTATTGTGCAGCCTAATATGAATCTGTATTATTTTTTGCCCACAACCCTTCCACATGAAGCCACGTCCCTATATTTTTGGCAAGTGGGGCGAGCTGCTATTTTGTATGTGGCCCTCGGATACTGACAGGAAATGTCAAGTGGCCCCTCAGCTGAAATAATTGCCCACCCCTGATCTAGCAGCAAGATTAAGTCCATCAAACATAACATTAAAACCACTGTCAGGTTAAGTGAATAACAACGATTATCTTGTTACAATCGCACCTGCCAAGTGGTGGGATATACTGTATTATGCAACAAGTGAACAGCCAGTTCTTAAAGTTGATTTTTTAGAAGCTGGAAAAATGATCTAGATGACTGGATCAGAACATCTCTAAAATGACAGGTCTTGTGAGATGTTCCTGGTATGTAGTGATTAGTACCTACTAAAAATCATCCAAGGAAGCGCAACCAGTGAACTGGCAAGAGGGTCATGAGTGCCCCAGGCTCATTGATAGATATAGGGAGCAAAGAGCTACTGTAGCACCAATTGCTCAAACCATTTATGTTGGCTATGTAGTCACAAACTCATCAGAGTGCCCACGCTGTCCTCTGTCCACTGCCGAAAATGTCTACAATGGGCATCATTTCACTGACAAAGCAATGTCTCATGAATACAATATGGGAAGAAGGCAATCTGGCAGCGGCATTGTATTGCATATGCATTGCAATTCATGTGAATGTTACTTTGACAAGTACCACCTACCCAAACATTGTTGAAGACCATGATGCTCCCTGATGGCAGGGGACTCTTTCAGCAGTATGATGATCCCTGTCACACTGCAAAAATTGCTCAGGTATGGTTTTGCAACATGACAAAGAGATCAAGGTGTTGACTTGACCTTCAAATATCTTAGATCCCAATCCGATAAAGCATCTATGGGATTTGATGGAAAAACAAGTCAGAGCCATGGAAGCCCCACCTTGCTCAAGTCTTGACTCAAACGTACTTTTTTACTGAAGCCTACTGCTATCCTCAGTTCCCCATCCACAGGGCCCAGGCTCTCCGTTAGTCAGAGTGATCCTAGATGATCCTCAAATGAAATTTAATTGAATGTCAATAATCGCACTTCACACCACATGACACACAGTCGCACCATCACACACATTCTGAGTGACATCACCACCAGCAGTGTACCAACATCAATAAGTTCCCTTTCCTTGGTTCACAATCATAGTCTTTTCCTCCTGGTTCCTCCAGCAGCTCAGGCTGTCATGTTACTCAGAGGCTCACTTGGCTCACTCACCAGTCCATGGTCCACCGGTCCATCTGTTGCACCCTACCAGCACTCCGCAGATCCCGCAAGCATCTCACTGCCACAGCAGTTTCTCTGTCTTAGCTTAATCCCAATTAAACACATATATTGTATTATTTGACTACAAAGCCATTCCCAGTTATCTTTTTCTAACTGGTTGTGCCATAGTGCTCAGTGACCCCACTCATTGTCTTATCTTCAAGGTCTGTTCGCAATTCTGTTAGAAAGAAAAATTCTGTGTAAAGGCTCCTCAAAGTATGTGTAAAACTCCTTCTCAGGTACTAAACCTGCAACCATGTAGAAATCAATTTAACCCACTGTTAACATACTGGTGACAGATTGGCAACATTAAAAATTATGTGTCACCCTTATGACCTGTTTAGATCCAGGACAAATTTCTATCTGACAACGATCAGTATTGCCATTGATATAGTTTACATAATGGTAACCTGCATATTATTATTAAATCTTCTTTCTGAATTTGTTAAATATGCAGGGTTAGTGAGGTATAATGTAAACAAAATTGGGGTATGGTTGGAAAAATTATATTTTCAGAATGAGATATCCAACCCTAGACAATATGGTTGATGGAATAAACCAATAATTTATTCTAGTGGATGAGAAAAAATGGTATATTGTCTAGCCACAGTATACATACATTTTAAGTATCAAAACAAATCAGTGTAGCAAGATGCATTATAACTTTTCATCCTATAGATAGACTCCTCCACTTCTGAATACTGAACTGATTTGGTGTTATCTACTGCAGTCTATTGGCCTTCTACCCAATCTTGGTGAATGGTATATAAATCTGAAAAAAATGCATATTTGTGACCTATATATTATGTACATTAAGGTGAACATTTCACACTCAATTTGATCATTTACAAATATACAACGACCCTCTTGATCACATTAAACATCATGAATATTATAATGAATATATTTACAAAATGATATAATAGCCCAACTTTATTTAGATGTAAAACAAGCTGTTTCAAACTCACTTACTTATTAAACTCAATTATATCCTTCAGGTTATACTCTATATGCCAATGTGATTCCTGCCACAAATCAACATCTGGACAAAGGTTACAGTAAATTGCTGTAATATTTTTTTTATTTTTATTTTTCTGGGATGTTTAAAACCCCCAACATTCCAAGATACAAATTTAATTTTATATTAATTAATTTAGTCTCACAAATAACAAGGCAATAAATATCTGTGTAATATAATATTAACCAACATTTGTCTTTAGTTGTCTATATGGAAATATTTACTTAAACCCAATTATTCCTAGCTTGTCCCAACAAGTAAGCAGGGTTGGACTGGCCCACAGGGGTGCAGGGGAAACCTCCGGTGGGCCCCACTGCCTGAGAGCCCACCTCATCCTCTAAGGATCAGATTTCAGACTGTGCATTCAAATGATACATTATACATATGTTAAATTATACTGTATATGACTAAGGTGTCTAAGGTGTATTTTCTACAGTGCATTTCTGTTATTAATCTGGTACATTATCATGTGTGGACTAGAAGTAATTACTATATATATTTATCAAGGAGCCCAGACCATGCAATCTCTAATTGTTAGTGATGCCTTTGTGAAGGCTGGCCATGCCCTTAAGCATGGGCCCCTAACACGGAATTCCCCTTGTGGGCCCTTCATGCCCCAGTCCGACACTGCAAGTAAGCATTGGGGACATGAATAGATAAAAAAACAGAAGATTTGAAAAGACAGCTGGGTACACCCTAGGAAAGATTTTAAACGATATTTCACCCTTTTGATCAATAACGTTTGTAATATCTTCCAATGTGTACGCATAATATCATTAATGATGCATACTCCTAAGGGTCGTTATTGAGGACTTCTGTCATCTGTACATGCAAGTCGTTGATGATGCATGTACCGGACGGCGACAGGATGGTGTCTCTGAACGATATCACTAGCGATATCTTTCAGTGTGTATGCACTACCTCCTTTGCTCAGGATGTCAAGGGGAAACACTAACGATTGCTCATGGAGCGTATCATCTAGTGTGCACATAGCTAAAGTTTAATCTGTAACAAGGAATAACAAGCAACCTTACATTGGTCTTAGAACATGGGCAATATATAAAAGAATAACAATCTTATAAAACTCCACAAATAAGATTCCAAACAAGCTTATTCCTAAACAAGGAAATGAAAAAGAAAAATATGAATAGAAGGCAATATGACAATTGTTAAATAACATGCTGGCGGTATTTGATGTGCCATACTATACTAGATCAACATCCAAAGCTGGCAGATGCAAAGTCTGGATATACAGATGTGTCCTTATACACTGTGTGACTTCAGTTGCGCCAAGTAACCCCTTTCAGTGTGCCAGGTACCGCATAAATAAAACAACTGGAAGCGACAAAACTACTTTGCTTGATTGCACTGATCAATTTGGTGTGTCACATTTGTACATCTGTGTGCATATGAGTCTGAATCTGTCTGTATCCAGGTGATAGGAATTGATACTTTAAGGGCTTAATGAAGAATGTTCTTACTTTCAGCTAGGAAAGCTTGGAAGCTTGGAACAGCTAAAATCCAGATGACATCACAATGACATGGAAAAGGATAAACTTGGGAGGTTATCTTAATCAAGGAAGCTGAACTCCTTAGTTAGAGTTATGGGTGACCCATTCATTGTAGAAGAGACCCAATTAGACTTGCTGCCATTAATCCACAGAAGGGAGGGGGATGGGAGTCATTACTCTAACTTTTACTAGTCAACGCCTTTATTTGAATGTCCCAGTGGAAACTTTTAAAAATGGTATTTACTCCCCATGATGGTGGCACCATACCTGCACTGTTTGATAGAGGATATTAGCCCTGAGCAAGGACAAGTAGTGAGGAAGTTGATCTAAGGAGACTGATGGTGCAGCTTTTTGCACCAGGAATACGATATTAATGAAGAACCACGGAAAGTTGTAACTAGCAATATACAATGTTGGTAGAGGACCATTGACTGAGGCAGCCAGTACCATCTTGATTTTTTGGGGGCAAAAACATGTATCATACAACCACGCAATGGTGGAATCCTCGCACCTTGCTGCTGCCAGTATAAACAAGACCTTCATACTGTACACTAAACATTGCACAGGCTCAGAGACTGCCAGGGGGTGGAGTGCACTTTGGATGTGTTGATACTTTGTGTTTCTGTACATAGTGTATAGAAATTCTGTTCATTATTGTGGTTATACATGGTCGAGTAACATTATTATGACCGCCTCCTACATTTGACGTCAGCAGTGCATAGCCCATGCAGTACGTCACATGTCATGCGCTGGCTTGGTGAGTATATACAGTGTGCGATAGTTATCTGACTTGCAAAAAGGGATTATTATCGACTTTAGGGCCAAAGGTGGCAGTATTTCTGAAACAGTGCAGTTTGTGAACTTTTAGCCTGCTGCTGTGGTGATGGTGTATCGTCACTGGCACCATTGCGAATAACCTACAGTACGTGGAAACTAACCTAAGCGGATGTCCACGTGTCCTCTGTGTTGATCTTACCAAAAACAAATCCCCCGCAAGCTCTGTGTATTGTCCCCTTCTTATATATTTGTAAATGTTAATCATGTACCCACTTAATCGCCTCTTTTCCAGTGTAAACATGCCTAGATTATCAAGCCTTTCCTCGTATTCTAGCATCTCCATCCCCTTAATCAATTTGGTCGCCCGTCTCTGAAACTTTACTAGTTCCATGATATTCTTTTTGTTGTATGGTGATCAAAATTGTGCACAATATTCTAAATGTGGCCTTGCAAGTGATTTATATAATGGGAGTATAACACACTCATCCCTTGCATCAATTCCCCAATTTATGCATGCTAATACCTTGTTTGCTTTATTTGCTGCAATCCTACTTTGGGTAATACTGCTAAGTTTGTTATCTATGTGAACACCTAAGTCTTTTTCCAGTACAGAATCCCGTAGTTTTACCCCATTTAGTATGTAGGTGGTATTTTTGTTCTTGTATTAAGCTGTGATTTACAGTAGAAGGTAGCTACAGTATGATACTCTACAATGGGCATCAATTGTCTGCAAGGTAAAACCCACAATCTAATGCCGAGCTTCACTACTTACACTTGTGGTCAGAGTTAAGGGCTTAAATTCAATAGAGGATACTACACTGATCTCACTGTATTCCCTTGCAATGAATGCTGGAAGATGGAGCAACACCATGGAAAAACAGTCCTGCAATGGAAAAGCCACAAGGGCCAATGATAGGGAAATTGGGATCAGTGATGATGTTGCATTCCCATACTTATTGCATGTGATTATTAAATGCCTTTTTTAATCAGATATATTTACACTAGTCAGATCATCCATTAAGCAACATAAGTTCTATTGTAGTGCACTGTATGCACTGAGGGGCCCAGACTTCCCTAATTTTTTTTTTCGTTTTTTTTTTTTTTACAAACATAGCAGAAAAAGTTCCCATATCGCTATGTTGCTTAGGGATCTATTCATGAAGCAATTAAAAGAGTGGAGAATTGAGCCAATGGAGAAGTTGCCCATGGCAAGCACTCAGCTGCTCTGTATAGTTTTATAGTATGCAAATTATAAATGTTACTTCAATGCTGATTGGTTGCCATGGGTTACTTCTCCACTGGCTCACTTCTCCACTGTTTTCACTGCTTCATCAATAGACCCCTTAGTGCCCCATAGAGCACTAGGGCTATTTCAGAGGTGCATGTGCAACTAAGTATTAAGACTTATCAAATCTGCAAAAACATGCTAATAACATTGCTGCACCAGGCACTGCACCTGCCTCACAGCATTTGAATCCCCTCTTAGCTAACCAGACTCACTGCCTCTCCACATATAGTCGGAACAAACTATAAACATTATTACTTCCTTTCCCACCCTCCCCTTTCTTGAATGCACTCCCCTCACCCTGTCACTTGCTTAAATAATAAATCCTCACTGTATCCACTATCACTAATCAATTGTCACATGTGCGCAGTGCGACTGTGAAGTATGCGCAGTTCAAAAAACATTGCTCAGATCGGCAAACATCGTCATTGTATTCAGAGCTGAATCAGGCCCTTAGTCTGCCTCTGGTTGGTAAAAATCTTAATTTACCAGCTTTCATACTAATAATTGTATAGTGAGGCTTAGTCCAGTAGGAATAAGATCAAACAGCTCCCTTTCTAATGTCTTACTACCCAACAGGGGGCTGACATTATTTGTAATACAATAACTAGTATGTACATAATGGTAGTTTTGTGAATGAAGAATTAAAGAGGGTTTAGTGTTTTGTTAATGATTTTACTTTTAGAAATATTTTTACATGATACATGTTTTCTGTCACATACAACACTGTGATTGCATGGATATATCGATGACACAACAACCCACTGTATGTACTGTGATAGTATACTGTATGCACTAATTCATCATTCATCATTCATTTTGAAAGTGTTTGCATTCACCTCCTCCACCCCATACAGAAGTCATTACAGCAGGAGCGGCAATGATAACAGATTTTTCTGCATTTTAACTTTCAATAAAATTTTTGGAAGCTATACTGATAATTGCATACATTGTAATGAAGGAGATACTTTAACCACTTAACTGACAATTTTTTTTTGCCAAAAACCACTCAGAAATTGGCGGGGGTTTTTATGAGTGAATTAGGTAAAGAACATGAATTTAACCCTATCCAAAATTATTTTAGTTAAAAAAATAATAATATTTTTTTTAATACTTTTTCAAACATGGGAACATCGATTGGGAACATTGCAACCATCGCGACTTTAGTTTTTACACCCCGGAAAGCTGCCAGGTACACAGGGGGCTGCTGGGGGTGGCTTGGGGGGATTGGTTTACACTTACCAACAACTGCCATTGTCTACAGCTGCTGGAAGTGGTTACCAGGCAAGTGGTTAAACCAGATTATCCATTGGAAAACTGAACAGGAACAGGATAGACTGCTGAGCATTGCATTGGCCCCTCCAATGTAAAAGCTGTACTAGCTACAAATGACACATGTATTAATACCTGAGGCATCCAAAGCTTGATCCACGATAAGTGTCGGCATCAGGGGGAGGAGTGCGCCGCATCAGGGCAAATTGGATAACCTCCGGCGATACAATTACCCACTGTCAATGACAATTTTTTGCTTTTTATGAATAAACAGTTTATACAGTATATACAGTTTACACAGTATATATATATATATATATATATATATATATAAAGTATATTTTTTGCACAAAATAAAAAATTGTATATATATATATATATATATATATATATATATATTAGTGTGTTTGTATATACACTGCTCAAAAAAATATAGGGAACACTACTAAAATAACACATCCTAGATCTGAATGAATGAAATATTCTTATTAAATACTTTGTTCTTTACATAGTTGAATGTGCTGACAACAAAATCACACAAAAATTATCAATGGAAATCAAATTTATTAACCCATGGAGGTCTGGATTTGGAGTCACACTCAAAATTAAAGTGGAAAAACACACTACAGGCTGATCCAACTTTGATGTAATGTCCTTAAAACAAGTCAAAATGAGGCTCAGTAGTATTGTCTACCACTATGGGGATGACGAAAAGATCGTCCCACAATCATGGCTCTGCATGTAACACAATTAAAACATTTAAAACATCCTTTTTGAAGAGATAGAAATTGACCAGTTTCACTTTGGGAAAATTGTAAACCGGTTATGTCTGTACGCATAACCCAATCCCTGATATTTTTACCCTGCGTATAGCAGGGCATAAGACGTTTATCAGAAAGGTTAAGGTCAGGATCACTGCTTACAATTGGCCAAAGATTTTTTTGTGGTTTTAATAATGTCACCACTAGCTACATTATAATGATTAGCCCATGGTAAATACTTGTTGTTAATTGGCCTCTCCTTTCTAACGAGTAATTGCTCTCTAGATAATTTCATAGCTTTCTCTTTTGCTTTTACTAGGGAATCCAAATTGTATCCCCTTAACACAAAGTTTTGAATCATGTTATCAATATGTACACTGGCAATTTCCTTTGTGCTACAGATACATATAGCACGTATAAATTGCGAGTATGGTAATCCAAATTTCATACTCCCCCGTTCCCCAACTCCGCTGCCTGGGCGTCACTCTTGACTCCTCCCTCTCCTTTGCACCCTACATCCAAGCTCTGGCGCAATCTTGTCGGTTCCAGCTACGCAACATTGCTCGCATCAGGCCATTTCTCTCCCAGAGTGCAACTAAACTTATCATCCACTCACTGGTCATCTCACGACTTGACTAATGCAATGTGCTCCTCACTGGCCTCACTTGCTCCCACATCGCTCCCCTCCAATCTGTCCTCAACTCTGCAGCTAGGCTCACCTTCCTCTCCTGCCGCTCCACTTCTGCCACTCCCCTTCAACAATATCTACACTGGCTCCCATTCCCCTACAGAATCCTCTTCAAACTCCTCACCCTCACATACAAGGCCATCTCTAATTCCACTGCTCCCTACATCTCCAACCTCCTCTCCCTTCATACTCCCTCCCGCCCACTACGGTCGGCTGATGACCGTCGCTTCTCCTCTGCCTTGGTCACTGCTTCCCATGCACAAGTTCAGGATTTTGCCCGTGCTGCACCCCTTCAGTGGAATGCGCTCCCCCGCTCCATTAGACATTCCCCGACCTTGCAAAGCTTCAAATGGGCATTGAAAACCCACCTATTTATCAAAGCGTACCCCTCCAATGCATAACCTAGTCCTTAGGCTGCTCCTCCATCCCCCTGCCCCATGCCTTGGACATCTCTGCTTTGCTCGCATACCACCATCAGGCTTCTACCTGCTTGCTTGCACCTCATGTCATTTGTCTGTTGCCCCTCCCCACTAGATTGTTAGCTCTTCAGAGCAGGGCCCTCTTTCCTCTTGTCTAAACCCTCTTCTTGACACATTTCACTCAGCGACCATCTTTACCTGCTTTCTCTCCTGCTGGTAAAGGCTCATCTCTATCTATGGCCGCCAGCCCCAAGTAGTACAATGATTACTCCTTCGCTGTTACATCTAAGCTGTATTATGTTTTGAGAACTGTGTTGCTCTTTGTTACCTGCACTCCATTTTTGTTATTTATTTACTGTTATGCTAAGTTTTGTCTCCCTGTACTGTCCTTTGTACGGCGCTGCGAAACACTTGTGGCGCCCTATAAATAAAATGTAATAATACTATCTGGGTGAAAGCTTCTAGCATGGAGCATGGTGTTCCTATCGGTGGCTTTTTTGTATAGTTTAGTATGAATGGTATCATTAATTAAAGTGATCTTCACATCTAGATAGTTTACTGTCTGAGCATCCATGTTATAGGTGAATTTCACCGGATGTTCAGAGGCATTGTGCTTCCGGCAGAAGTGACGCTATTTATAACGTTTCCTCAATCGGTTTTGCATTGTTTCTTCTCCTTGATAAAACTGTAGTTAAGAGCAAATTTAGCTTAACTTAAAACTGCTTTTATAGTTTTGTTTACCATTCCATAAACATGTTTCCTAACTCTCCACAGGAAGTGATGTCACACTTTCTGTCTCATGTGACCATGTATGTATGTTATATATATATCCTGCTTTGCCCCCACCACACATACCCTTGATGAAGTCCTTTGCAATAGGACGAAACGCGTTGGAACAGGAACTTGCTACTCAGCCCTGAACTTCCCAGAGTGGACAGATAAGCTGTTTTTATGTTTTTATCCTGTAAATTTGCTACCTGCATTTGCTTCAGGACTGTTTATTAAATTTGTTTACCATTTTTATAACCATGCTCTCATTTGATTCTTGGGACCAGCAGGGTTCCTAATTAGGAGCATTTGGTTTATACAGTATACACTATGTTCCTCTCTTTTCTTTGTGTAATTTACATGCTTCAAAGTGTCATCAGAACTGAAGACGTGTATAGAGATTAGTTGTTCTCTTAAATAATTCACTTTCTTCATGTCTCACATGGTGTATTATCACATATAAATTATTTTACGTCAAACACCAGTAGGCGCTCCTTTGCACTCCATTTTCTACATATTTACCCCACTATTGGGCAGGAGCTGCCACCCACTGATAGATGGGGGGTGTTGAATGATTTTAGGTAGATTCATTCTACGTATTTATTCCCTTGTGTGTTTTTATTAGGATTGTCCTAGGCGCTAGTCTTCATTTTTTACACACACACATATATATATATATATATATATATATATATAAAAGGACCCAAATTGGCTGGCACTCAAAGAGACTTGTAAATGATCACAGACGCAGTTGCTGAAAAGCCAACGTTTCAGGGCTATGCCCTTTTATCAAGACTACCTGATAAAAGGGCATAGCCCTAAAACGTTGGCTTTTCAGCAACTGCGTCTGTGATCATTTACAAGTCTCTTTGAGTGCCAGCCAATTTGGGTCCTTATACTGCTATTGCCAGGCAGGGCACCGGAGCATGCTGCAACTTTTTCATTAGGAGTGCCGAACTGTATTGTTTACACTATATATATATATATATATATATATATATATATATATATATATACAAACAAATATAACCACAAAACCACAGCACTCGCCACTCCTGAAGCGGGGTGCAATGTCTGCACTCACCACTCATAGGGTGGGGTGCATGTAGCCCATGGCCACCTACTTAAATATGACTAGTGTCTAGTGTACCTTTAAAAGCCATAAGATATGTGGCAGGTCCACACTAAACCTAGTGGCCAAATTTGCAGTTAAATTATGTGTGAAACAGTTGCCAGGTTTTAATTTTTAAGACTCTGTGATAGTGTAGGACCTGCAATAAGGTGGGGTACCTTGGCGAGCGGTTTGCAGGCTTCCGTGCATTGGCCAATTCACTATCTAAACCCCCGTCATTTTTTTATTGATGTTGTGAGGATAAGTGAGCTTGCTATGGTGAGTTCTGAATTTTCTGTTTGCATATATATATATATATATATACATATATATATTTAAAACAAAGTAAGAAACACCATCTAGGGAGAGGAATGGTCTTGCTAAATCTGCTTACCTTGTTGTGCTAAACTTTACCAATACCAAAAATAGATTACAATATAATAATAATAATAATAATAATAATAATAATAATTTATATTTAATAATAATTTAATTAAAAAATACATGCACCTGTTTAAAGCACTGGTACATTTTAACACAAAGAGTTTAATATATTCATTTAAAAATTAGCTATTAAAAATATATATTATTTTCAATTTTCCCAGAGCTAAAGTTTGAGAAGTATTTAAAAGCTTGGATTAAGAAAAAATCAACAGACTTTACAGTTATTTTGTACTAATTCTAGAAGGACACAAAAGGGCACACAGTTTTAAATTGGTTCAATTACAATAGTTTCATGATTCTTAGGAATATATAGATTGCCCAGAAGCTGCACTTAACATTAAAACTAATTTAAATAATGGCACTCATAAAACTAAACTGAATTGCCATATTTGCATAATTAAAAATGATGTTAACATGTATATCACTTTGCATAAAAATAAAACTTGCCCATCTTCTGATGTTGAGTAAAATGCCTATGGAGGATATCTGTAATTACAGTTTACAACAATTTGTATTCAGGGTTTTTCTGATTTTACAGGAGGCACTTTTGACTGAGCACATACTGTATATGAAGTTTTATGTCCTATATTGCTAATCCGCTATATAAAAAAGAAATCCAAAGCACATGAAGAGCCACAGGTTGCTCTACTGTAAGTTACAGTAAGATTATTATTATTATTAATAATAATAATATAGATAAAAAAAAAAAATATATATATATATATATATATATATATATATATATATATATATATATATATAGCACATGCAGGTACTCGGCACTCCAAGAATCAAGGAATAGGATCCAATTAGCCTGGTGCCTTCTTAAACATATAGGTACAGTATGTATAGCAGCAAAAGTATGCTGCACTCTTGGGTCTTATTCATATAAATCAACAGGTCATCATCCTGGAAGTTATAGCAACGTTTCGATTTATTTCAATCGTCATCAGGCATATATAATTCCTGCAGTCTTGATCTATCTAAGTCCATTCAGTAATGTTGACAGTCCTGCTCTGGGAAGTAATACATTCTTCTTATCTTCTTTACTTATTGTGTTGATCAATGGTAGCCATTTCTGATAAGAAAAAAAATAAACAAAAAAACTGTCCCCCACCAACAAAAAAAATGCACCCGTGAGCTATCCCCCTCCCCCCGGAGTATTCCCTACCTTTCCTACTAACACAGACTAAAGGTATATGAAAGTCTATTGCCTGGAAGATTGTCTCCTTTTCTGTGTTTTCCTTAGTTGACAGCTTCAACCAATCAGACAGAGTAGAAACATTTATGGTAGACAGGTGTTGCTATATATGCTGTTTGATAACATAAAACCAGAATCCCGTGCCTCCCTAATCCTGGGCAGATTGGGGCAATGCAGTGCCATTCATGACAGTGAGACAGTGGTCTGAAATAGGGACTGTTTTTCCCAAAACTTTCCCCTAGAAAGCACATATTTGAGCAAAATGACTGTATATGCATATATGGAGTATTAAAATTGTTGCATTCCTGAAGGACTAATTATACACAGTGCTAGACACTAATTACTTATGATAATGTGAGAATTGCTGATGGCTGATCAATGAGATGGATTAAATGGATTGTATATAAAATCAAATGTGTTCATTGGAGTGATCTTAATGTACAATATTGGGAATTCATTCCTAATGTGTTTACATGAACAGGAGCAAATTAACCTCAGGTAAGTAACTTATATTTAGAACATGATTCAGTAGCTAGGATAAATGATTGGCTTCCTGCCGTTTGTATTTTCTTTATAACCTTGACTCAAATGCTTTCTTTGGAAGTTAAATGAGAATCTGTGTACTAAGGCTTTTATTCTGTCATGAACTTAGAGCAAATATATGTCAAAAAAGTTGGATTGTTATGTCACATGCTTTTTTAATATTTTTTTTTTAAAGTTTTGGATATGAGCTACCATAGAGGCATACTTTTAGATTAGTTTAATGCTGTGAGAGAACAAACCATTTCAATTTTAAATCTGAGTTTCAATTATGTAATATTTGAAAATGTTCATTTTCCTTTTTTTATTGTATCATCATAATAAGTCAGATACTTTAATCTTCTTCTCTGCAGGTATATTACTAGTGATCTGGTAAACACATATTTTAAGTAAGTACTGATGTTCTATCTTTACAAATGACCTTTATAAAATATTACTCTATTAAAACTGCTTTCTGTCTCATGTTTAATTCAATATATTAAAACTATGCAGCCTTGGCACCGAGTCACAGATGAGACACAATGTAACTAGAAAACAACATAAGAGGCACTCCTTTTCAGAATTACTAATGTGAAGCAGTATAAGATGTCAACAGGGCTTCAGTATCCAATAAGGTTAATGATAACACAGCTCCCTTTGTAAAATATTCATAAGGGTAAAAAAAGATTATTTAGTTTTGATCAACCTCTTCTCAATAAATTATGCCATATCCATATAGCACTCTAGCTCTTGACAATAACGTCTAAAACTGGGTACACACTAGGCCAATGGATTGACCATCCAGCCTGTCCTCCAACATATCTAAAGATTGGTAAGTGCATGTACACTTACCAATTTTCAGCCCGATATGTTGTGCCTGACATCACATCTTAGCGGGCATTTACATGTGCCTGCTCAGTTGTGCTGTCTGTCACTGGCGGACTGTGCAGCAAGTTTGGCGTACACACAGCACGATGTGCAGATATAATTGCAGATATATCGCCCACTGGCTGTACTACAGGGCCAACGTGATATGTCTGTGCACAATGTCACTCAGAGACATATTGAGGGTACACACCCATTGTCGTTCCCACAATATAGCCATCGTGCCCACAATATATTGGTCATTCAATTGAAAAGCTGATAAATAGGGAAGTGTATACGAAGCATAAAGGCCTAAAGCAGAGGTGGCTGCAGTGGCAAGGTTGGATGCGAGTGACTGATGTTTTCAGCTTTCACATGCACCTGAGTCATGCTACACATGCATACTGATGGTTACTGCTGAATGGCACACATCACGCAGATAGATGCAATTTTAGTGGATGTTTCTTGGTGGTAACATTTCAGTAGGGCATCTCAGTAGGAAAACCATCGGTCATGGCATTAGCATACAGACACAGTAGCAGTTGTAGCAAACCTCTTAATTAAACTCTCAATCCATCCATATTTCTATAACAGAGCTTTATGGGAAATGTTACATACATGTCAAGCTCAGTTGAAAAGGAATGGGTATCATTCAATGCACTGTAGTAGCCAAAGGCTGAATCTTACCGTAGCTTTAGGTAATGGCCAAATGGGGGGGTCTTCACGAAGGAGCCCTTCCATATTTAGTGCAATCATTTTAAAACACATTGACCCTTACATTTTTATAGAGATGAGCAAAATATTTCACAAATGCTTTTTTTTTAAAAATGGAACATATATGGAATGTATATACTTTAGATACATTTTGTATAATATATATACTTCTTTATGTTAACAATAACATGTTAATGAATCTGGAGTTCTGTTGGTAGGGTACTGATGTGGTAAAGAGCAGCTGCCCCCCTATAGGGGTACTTTCCCTCTATGGTAGCAATATAATCAAATGAGGATTGGGGTCCACACTAATCGGGGTGTGTGTGAAATAAAAGGAACATGCGTATAAGGTATTTGTAGTGATAAAAATTATGTATTTATTTAATTGGATTTACAATGCTCTGCATACCAATAAAATACAGTATATACCAATGGGTCACTATTGTCTTGCCAGGTTAACTGCAAATACAATTGTTACAATAGTAAATACAGTCCCTAATTCATAAAATACAATATCCATGATAACAAGTATTTCCAGACAATTTGACATTAATAAGTTGTAAAGTATTGGGTAGTCAAAATGCTGTGGCCATATACATATGAAATAATAGGTAGTCAATAAGCCCTCCCCATATACAGGTCTCTTGAGAGGCTTCTAGGTACTTAGAGAATAATTGTGGTGGGTGTACCAGGTTCGGGGTCCGGTTTTCTGAGGGGTCAGCATCCCATATCCACCAGGTGCACAAGAACTTACCCTTTCAGTGATCGTCATAAGTGCTGAGTCCTTCTGTCCTTCCCTTTTCTTCTTTCCTATCCCCACTATGTTCGAGAGCTTACCTGTGTGAATGCCTGCACATTGGCTGGCACAACAGGGATTGCTGATTGGAGGAGGTTTTGCCTGGATACTCACTTGCATATTGACTTTTTGATGTGTTTGAATTGGTGTTCTTCAATGCGTATTGGCCTTCTTGCCTTCTTCATGGCAAATGTCATTCGACACACAGTATGTTTCAATAAAAATAAAAAATGCTAATTTTGATTTTCTTAAAAAGCAAAGTTTTTAGAATGTTGACAGAAATGTCAAACATTTATCATACTCTTGTTAATAAATCCTCAAAGTTTTATTTTGGGATCATGATGGGATCATCTGCTACAAGAGGCTTCACTTTGCATTGTGTTAAAATAATGAAAATGAGGACTATCTAGGCCTATTAAGATAAGGCCCATAGCGGGCCAAAACACGTTGACCAGCAAGGAGTGTGGACAGTCTTTCTCTAAGCCTCCTAGGTATGACTTGTTGATACTTTGATGAACTTTTATTATATTATTTTGACTTTTATCTGCTGGGTTTTTTTATTTTTACTATATTGAACTGTCCATCTATATTGGTCACTTGTGGGATAAACAAGTGTTGCTTTATTTTTGGTATTTTTTTTTGCACTTTTTTATGTACTTTATTTTCTTTTATCTATATCCACACTTTGGGTTTTTTAATAAAACTTTTTTTGAGATATTACTAGTTCTGACTGCAGTTTTTGGACTATATGTTTATGATGATTAAAGAAATGATGGTGATAATGAATCAGGCCTTGAAAGAAACCCATATGTGCTCCAAAACATTTATATCTACCATATGTAGGGTACGCCCCTTGCATTCAAATAATATCTACTAATTAAAAAAACCTTTATGAGCCTGATACCAGCCTATCTTTCAGTGATTGGGGTAAGCTTAGCTTTTATCTTTTGGGAATATGCTTAATTGGTTGTACAACACTGTAGTGAAAAAGATACCTTTACATGTTTCATAAGTCCTTATGAAGTGTGAGTTAGGGTACACCTCTACATGTGATCTGCTTCTCTTCCTCTGAACACAAAGGGTGCATAGTGAACTAGTATGGACTGTAAAAGGAAAAACACTGTACTACACATGTACTGTATATATTTGGTATTATTCTATGAAACCACACAATGGCTGGAGGACATGGAAAGAAAGATTCCGATCGAAATAAAGACCCCGGTTGTCAACATCTGATCATCAATTTCCACTTCATGGGATGTATATATATTTCTTTGATCTTTTTTTATTTTCTGATTTTTTGAGTGTACCAGAGTACCTAGGATATTGAGTCCTAATCTTCTTGCCTTATATGTTACTTTTTTAATTTGTGAAGTTCTTTATTGTGGCTGGCCAGAGTGAGAAGTATACATGATGCTCATCCATAGTAAATGCATCTGTTGTTGGGTCAACAAATCCCTGTTTGAGGAGTTTAAACACAAAAATAACCATTGCCACAATTGTAAAACCACAAATCATACGACAAACCACCCATGTTCGGCTTGAAAACACAAATGCGGCCAGAAATATACTTTAAAGAATACGAATAACAATGACATTGGAAAACTGAAATTAACCAACGCGGTAACTTAGTTAATTACCAATTTTGGTTTCAAAAAGTTGCAAAAGAACATAGATGATGCCAGTCGAGTTCAATTTCGAGACAAATCGACAGAAAGACGAATCTTAGTAAATTTACACTAGTGTATCAATAATCAAGTGTTAAAGTTAAAAAAAGGATGGTATATCGTCAGCATATATATCCCTGAAGCCAAAATAAATATCTGAAGAAATGTATATAAATATTACTTTGAACTGTGAACTACTACAAAATGATATAAGGTTTAACTAAAAGGATCCCGCAATGACTATATGTTTATGATGATTAAAGAAATGATGGTGATAATGAATCAGGCCTTGAAAGAAACCCATATGTGCTCCAAAACATTTATATCTACCATGTGTAGGGTACGCCCCTTGCATTCAAATAATATCTACTAATTAAAAAAACCTTTATGAGCCTGATACCAGCCTATCTTTCAGTGATTGGGGTAAGCTTAGCTTTTATCTTTTGGGAAGTTCTTTATTGTGGCTGGCCAGAGTGAGAAGTATACATGATGCTCATCCATAGTAAATGCATCTGTTGTTGGGTCTATATATTGCAGCATGTTTAAGTAATCAAAGATACTGTAGCTATTTAAACCTAAAGAGTAATTTAATCCCATTGGATGTAGTGTATCTAAATTATAATCTATTTGTTTTTGTGCTGAATCAATATATATATATATATATATATATATTTTTTTTTTGGGGGGGGTATGGGCCTCAGGGTCGACAGTGAGTAGGTCGACACAGGAAAAAGGTCAACATGGCCATTAGGTCGACACGAACAAGTTTGACATGGAAAAAGGTCGACATGAGTTTTTTTGGTATCGTTTTCTTCGTAAAGTGACCTGGAACCCCAATTAGTGCACCGTGTCCCTTCGCATGACTCGCTTCACTCGCCATGCTTCGGCAAGGTGCCTCACTCTGCTACTGTTGCACTCGGCACAGGTTACCGTTACCAATTGTATTCCACATGGATTGTAAAGTATGAATAAGTATTTTTTATTTTTTTTTAAAACTCATGTCGACCTTTTTCCATGTCGACCTAATGGACATGTTGACCTATTTCTGGTGTCAACCTAGTCACTGTCGACCTAAGTGCTGTTGACCCAGAGTCTGGATACCATATATTTCTGTACACGGTCGAGTCCCATTATTATGACCTCCAGCTAATAGCCAGAGTAACAGCCATCTGCAACTGTCATTTTGGACAAGTCTGGTAGCCCCAGATTCATTTTGATGGTGAGCTGCTCCACTCTACCATGTCTGTTGGCTTTTATGTACCTTCTTAGTCAACATTCACCTCTCACATCAATGTCACGTGGTGCTCTGCAGTTTCCATGTCGGTTATTCACAATGGCGCCATAAGTCCAGTCATGATACACCTTCAGCAGCACGTGAACAGTTCACAAACTGCGCTGTGTCAGAAATTCTGCCAACTTGGCCCGAAAGCTGATAATCCTCCCTTTTTGCAACTCAGATGAATTGCCCCTTATACCAGAGGTTCCCAAACTGTGTGCCGTGGCTCCCTGGGGTGCCTCAGGACACTTGCAGGGGTGCCCTGGGTTGGTGGTCCAGGACCAATTCAAAGTATTCATGGTCAATATAATAGGCAAAACCAGTGCTGGTGGCTGCCAGTCATAAAATATGTGGCCAAACTGAAGCAAATCTTGTCCCTCACCACACAACTGACCCTAAGGATGACATATAAACGCAATCTACTTAATGTAATATTTCTTTCTAAATTTCTCAATAAGAAATTTTTGGCCTAGGGGTGCCGTGAAAAAAATTCTGATATTCTAGGGCGCCGTGATTCAAAAAAGTTTGGAAACCACTGCCTTATACCCATGACAGCAACAAGTTATATGTGTGCAGATAAATCGCTCCTTGTATACCCACCAAGCTAGCACACAACACATGACGTACTTCATGGGCTACACGCTACAAACATCAAATGTAGGAGGTGGTCATCAAATGTGACTCGATCATGTATTTTAACATAACATATGCCATAAAGAGGAAATTGACTAGCACTACCAATAAATTGGATATTAATTTGACTATGGCTTCCGACTGATACATTCATCTCAATGATCACATTCTTTTGCGGGAGAGTCCATGTATATATCTTAGTATATTGTAGTTGATTAAACAGTGTGTTTATATACAGTATGTTTCTTTATATCATTAATTGAAATCTTCTATGTTGATTGGAATCATGAAAGGATCTGAGTGGGAAACTTGCATATACTATGTATAGGAGTATACTGGTGCTTGACAGACATTTACACAAATTCACAATGTTTAACATGACAGGAGCTGCAGTAAAAGTAATTAATAATCAGGGCTGTAAACCCTACAAAAACAGCAATTTCAGCAAGATGTCATTATTTCTACTGATAATTCTTTCATTATGTGTTCATTGATTGAAACCCCTTAATTACATAAAATCACAAGACAAAATTGAGCAATTAGGTTTGCTCATCTCGCTAAAATGTGATTTCAAAAGTAACAATTTCCTTTGTTTTGTTAACTGGTATAAAGTTTTATGTGGAATTAACAGGAAAGCCATAAAACAATTAACATGTAACACAGATGACAAATGCTGAGAGCTATTTCACACGGACAGTGGCTTGTTACATTAACAAATGATAATCATTGTCAATTTACTGTGCGCAACATACTCTAATTTCTGTCTTTGTAGTCAGTGTTCATGTTCACGTTTTATAACACTTAAGGCTGAATTCAATTAGCAATGGTCATTTATCGCAATGAGAAATTACAGACCCTTTTCCTCGTGGGGGAACTCACCCATTGAATCCAGGTCAAGTTCTGGCAGCTTTAGGTTTAAAGGCTCACATCACCTGTGTTCAGGGCATTTAATACTTGAACAGAAATCCGCAATGACTTCAGCCAATGGACAGATCGTGGGCTGCAAAATCGAATATCACTAGCCAATCAATTGGCCTACGGTAATTGAGCCCTAAGTGAGTTACAAATCAAGGCAAACTGTCAAGCAGCAACATTGCAGTTATTTTAATTGCCAGGTTCCAAGCTCGGGACTTACCATAGTGCAACTAACTCATGTAGGGAATATTCATAATTTCACACCAACAGTCAGATTTTAGAAATTCCTCCTTTAAAATGTTCTGTGCGGCTATATGCGATAGTGCAATTCCAGGTACAAATGCACATGATGGAATAGTAAAAACATAATTTCTTTTACGTCCTAGAGGATGCTGTGGACTCCAAAAGGACCATGGGGTATAGACGGGATCCGCAGGAGCTTGGGCACACTGAAAAGACTTTGACTGGGTGTGAACTGGCTCCTCCCTCTATGCCCCTCCTCCAGACCTCATTTAGACTTTGTGCCCAGAACTGACTGGACACTCACTAGGGGAGCTCTCCTGAGTTTCTCTAGAAAAGACTTTGTTAGGTTTTTTATTTTCAGGGAGACCTGCTGGCTACAGGCTCCCTGCATCGAGGGACTGAGGGGAGAGAAGTCAGACCTACTTCTACTTAGTTTAAGGGCTCTGCTTCTTAGGCTACTGGACACCATTAGCTCCAGAGGGTCCGATCACTTGGTGCGCCTAGCTGCTTGTTCCTGGAGCCGCGCCGTCACCCCCCTCACAGAAGCCAGAAGAAAGAAGCCGGGTGAGTATGCAGAAGGCAGAAGACTTCAGTGAAGGCAGAAGACTTCAGTAACGAGGTACAGCGCAGCAGTAGCGCTGCGCTCCATGCTCCCACACACTTCACCAACGGGTGCAGGGCGCTGGGGGGGGGCGCCGCCCTGGGCAGCAGTTACTGAGGTCTGGGAAGCCGGCAGAAGGCTTTTCGGTGCATAATTATTGTTCTTTAAGCAGCGCTTTTTACATATATTCTTTGGTGGGATATATGGGCGCTGGGGTGTGAGCTGGCATACTCCCTCCGTGTTTCTCTATCCAGGCTTCCTTGTGGGCCTGTCCCCTAGCTGAGGCATTGTGTGTGTGTGCCGGTGTGTCGATACTCAGTGTCGGCATGTCTGAGGCTGAATGTTATTCCCCGGAGGAGGTTGCTGGGGGGGCAGATGCGGGTCTAGAATTGGCTCTGTCGGCGCAGCCGACACCTGATTTACTCACATTGTTAAGTACACTTAATACAAATGTGGCCTCTTTGTCAAAAAGGTTAGATAAATCAGAGTCGCAGACACAGGTGTGGAGGAAATCCATGGAGGATGCTTTGTATCAGGTGCAGACCCCATCAGGGTCGCAAGAGCTGCCGTTTACCCAAGTGGTAGATACGGATACCGACACGGATTCTGACTCCGAGGTCGATTTCACTGAGGCTGCTTTACATCCACGGGTAGTTAAGAGTATTCAGTACATGATTGTGGCTATAAAAGATGTTTTACACATTTCTGATGAACCTGCGGTGCAGGAAACAAGGATTTGCTTGTTCAAAGGGAAAAAACCTGAGGTGAAGTTTCCCCCCTCTCATGAAATGAATACTCTTTGCGAAAAGGCTTGGGAGTCGCCGGAGAAGAGGTGGCAGATTCCCAAGAGAATTTACATGGCGTATCCTTTCCCCTCTGATGACAGGGAAAAATGGGAGTCGTCTCCAAATGTCGACAAGGCTCTATCCCGGTTGTCTAAGAAGGTGGCGCTTCCGTCCCCTGACACGGCAGCTCTCAAGGATCCGGCGGATCGCAAGCTGGAGACGTCTTTAAAGTCCATTTTCGCTAATACGGGTGCATTGCTCAGACTTGCTGTGGCGTCGGTATGGGTGAGTAGTGCTATTGCTAAATGGGCTGAGAATTTAGCTGCTGATATGGATACGCTTGATAAAGATACTGTTCTTTTAACTCTTGGTTATATCAAGGACGCTGCAGATTACCTGAAGGATGCGGCGAGGGATGTTGATCTCTTGGGATCAAGGGCCAATGCCATGGCGATCTCGGCCAGAAGAGCGCTGTGGATTCATCAATGGAATGCTGATGCCGACTCCAAGAGAGCTATGGAAGCTCTCCCCTTCAAAGGTAATGTCTTGTTTGGTGACGGCTTGGCTGATCTGGTGTCTACCGCAATGGCGGGTAAGTCATCTTTTCTTCCTTATGTTCCCACACAACAGAAAAAGACACCACATCAGCAGATGCTGTCCTTTCATCCCAATAAATACAAGCGTGGAAAAGGTTTGTCCTTCCTCGCTTCAAAGGGTAGAGGAAGGGGAAGAAAGTTGCCTGCAGTATCAAGTGCCCAGGACCAAAAGTCCTCCCCTGCCTCTACCAAGTCCACTGCATGACGCTGGGGCTTCCCTGGGAGAGTCATGACCGGTGGGGGGCCGTCTCCGGATCTTCAGTCAGGTCTGGGTTCAATCAGGCCTGGATCCTTGGGTCCTAGATATAGTATCTCAGGGATACAAGCTGGAGTTTCAGGAGGAGCCCCCTCACCGGTTTTTCATTTCGGCCTTATCAGTGTCTCTTCCGGACAGGGAGGTGGTGAGGGCAGCAATACAAAAGTTGTGTCAACAGAGGGTCATTGTTCCCGTTCCCCCGTCCCAATGGGGGGAGGGGTTCTACTCGAGCCTCTGTGGTACCGAAACCGGACGATTCGGTCAGACCTATTCTGAACCTAAAGTCCCTCAATCCATACTTGAAGGTTTTCAAGTTCAAGATGGAATCTCTTCGAGCTGTGATTTCCAGCCTAGAAGGGGGGGGGGGGACTTTATGGCGTCAGTCGACATAAAGGATGCCTACTTACACGTCCCGATATATCCTCCGCATCAAGCTTTCCTCAGGTTTGCGGTACAGGATTCTCATTACCAATTTCAGACGTTGCCGTTTGGGCTTTCCACGGCCCCGAGGATTTTCACCAAAGTCATGGCAGAAATTATGGTTATCCTTCACAAGCAAGGGGTTACCATTATCCCGTACTTGGACGATCTCCTGATAAAGGCGAGGTCCAGGGAACGGTTGCTGAGAAATGTGAATTTGTCTCTTTCCGTTCTGCGACAACACGGTTGCCTGCTAAATTTTCCAAAGTCTCATTTGCTTCCGACCACTCGGTTGCCCTTTCTGGGCATGATTCTGGACACGGGCTTACGGAAGGTGTTTCTTCTGGAAGACAAAGCTCTGGAACTGCAGACGATGGTCAGGGAGCTTCTGAGGCCGAAAAGTGTGTCGGTTCATCAATGTACTCGGGTTCTGGGGAAGATGGTTGCGGCGTACGAAGCCATTCCGTTTGGCAGGTTTCATGCCCGGGTGTTTCAGTGGGATCTGCTGAGCAAGTGGTCCGGGTCTCACCTGCACATGCACCGGAAGATAAGTCTATCTCCCAGGGCCAGGATTTCTCTCCTGTGGTGGCTACAAAGTTATCACCTCCTAGGAGGGCGCTGATTCGGTATCCTGGATTGGGTCCTGTTGACAACAGATGCAAGTCTCCGAGGCTGGGGCGCAGTCACCCAGGGAAGAAATTTCCAGGGGAAATGGTCGCTCCAGGAATCTTGTCTCCACATAAATGTTCTCGAGTTAAGAGCCATTTACAACGGCCTGCTACAAGCAAGAAGCCTTCTTCAGGGTCGGCCTGTCCTGATACAGTCGGACAACATAACAGCGGTGGCGCATATAAACCGTCAAGGTGGAACAAAGAGCAGGACAGCTATGGCGGAGGCCACAATTATCCTTCGCTGGGCGGAACTGCACGTGAGCGCCCTGTCAGCAGTCTTCCTTCCGGGAGTGGACAACTGGGAAGCAGACTTTCTCAGCAGACACGATCTCCATCCAGGAGAGTAGGCTCTTCATCAAGAGGTATTTGCAGAAGTGACGAAGCGTTGGGGGAACTCCGCTCATCGACATGATGGCGTTTCACCTCAACAAAAAGCTTCCAAGGTATTGTTCCAGGTCAAGGGACCCCCAAGCCAGTTCAGTGGACGCCCTGGTAACCCCGTGGGTGTTTCAGTCGGTGTATGTGTTCCCTCCGCTTCCTCTCATTCCAAAGGTACTGGGAATCATTCGACGAGGAAGAGTGCAAGCGATTCTTGTCGTTCCAGATTGGCCAAGAAGGGCCTGGTATCCAGATCTTCAGGAATTACTTGTGGAAGATCCTTGGCCACTCCCTCTAAGACAGGACCTGTTACTGCAGGGACCATGCGTGTTTCCATACTTACCGTGGCTGCGTTTGACGGCATGGAAGTTGAGCGTCAGATCTTAGCTCGGAAAGGTATTCCTGGGGAGGTCATTCCCACTCTCCTTAAGGCGAGGAAGGAAGTTACGGCGAAACATTATCACTGTATTTGGAGAAAGTATGTTTCGTGGTGTGAGGCTAAAGCTGCTCCTGCAGAAGAATTTCACTTGGGTCGGTTTCTCTATTTTTTGCAGGCAGGCGTCGATGCCGGCCTGAAATTGGGTTCCATCAAGGTGCAGATTTCGGATTTATCTATCTTCTTTCAGAAGGAATTGGCTGTTCTCTCTGAGGTTCAGACTTTTGTGAAGGGAGTGATGCATATCCATCCTCCGTTTGGGCCCCCGGTGGCACCATGGGATCTTGACGTGGTCTTACAGTTTCTTATGTCTTCCTGGTTTGAACCGTTGCGTAAGGTTGCGTTAAAATTTCTCACTTGGAAGGTGGTCATGCTGTTGGCTCTGGCATCTGCCAGGCGGGTGTCTGAGTTGGCGGCCTTATCTCACAAGAGTCCGTACTTGATCTTCCATTCGGATAGAGCGGAATTGAGGCCGCGTCAACAATTTCTGCCGAAGGTGGTTTCTTTGTTTCACATTAAGCAACCTATTGTGGTACCTGTGGCTACAGATGCTGTGGCAGTTCCGAAGTCTCTTTATGTTGTGAGAGTTTTGAAGATCTACGTCGCCAGAACGGCGGTGGCCAGGAAACCAGAGGCGCTGTTTGTTCTGTATGCTTCCAACAAGATTGGTCATCCTGCTTCAAAGCAGACTATTGCACGCTGGAGTTGTAATACGATTCAGCAAGCTCATTCTTCGGCTGGGCTACCAGTGCCGAAATCAGTGAAGGCCCATTCTACCAGGAAGGTGGGCTCCTCTTGGGCTGCTGCCCAAGGGGTCTCGGCACTTCAGCTTTGCCGAGCAGCTACGTGGTCGGGTTCAAACACCTTTGCTAAGTTTTACAAGTTTGATACCCTGCCTGAGGAGGACCTCATGTTTGCTCAATCGGTGCTGCAGAGTCGTCCGCGCTCTCCCGCCCGTGTTGGAGCTTTGGTTAAGACCCCATGGTCCTTTTTGGAGTCCCCAGCATCCTCTAGGACATAAGAGAAAATAGGATTTTAGTACCTACCAGTAAATCCTTTTCTCCTAGTCCGTAGAGGATGCTGGGCACCCATCTCAGTGCGGACGGTTACTTGCAGTGTATTCTTATTAGTTGCATTGGTTTACACACGGGTTGTGTATTTGTTGGTTCAGCTTGTTGCTGTAGTTAAATTCATACTGTTATCTGGTTTACTGTTACTCCGGTTGTACGGTATGTTGTGGTGTCTTCTAGCCCTTAGTTTGAACAAAAATCTTTTCCTTGAAATGTCCGTCTCTCCTGGGCACAGTTCCTATAACTGAGGTCTGGAGGAGGGGCATAGAGGGAGGAGCCAGTTCACACCCAGTCAAAGTCTTTTCAGTGTGCCCAAGCTCCTGCGGATCCCGTCTATACCCCATGGTCCTTTTGGAGTCCACAGCATCCTCTACGGACTAGGAGAAAAGGATTTACCGGTAGGTACTAAAATCCTATTTTCAGAATCCATCCATAGTCCTTCTTATTATATCTATAGGAGCATTCATTCATTAACTCTTCCATGTATAGAGCTTACTACAGTTGATAGCTGTTTTTAAGTTATTATCTCCTATAGAAACTCTCTTCCGACATCACTAGTGCATTGTGCCTTCTTTTTTGGACCTCTACAAAACCAAGTGGCAACTGGAGATGTCTAGCAGAAGCTGGAGACATCTAGTGGTAGTTGGAGACACAGACGCCACTGGGCACCATCTCACTGTGGCCACCATCTTGCTGACTGCACACAGCTGCATGACTTTTGTTTTATGTTCCCTTGCTATAGATCATGTACCTGGTGAGTTAAAAGTCCTGGAGACAGGGCAAACTTATGCAGTAACTGGTGATTTTAATGGTAATATTGTTTCCATATTGGCATACATAAAAATGGATTTAACTCAACACACATGGGAGCCCAGCTCTTTTTGCTAGGATGTGTGTGTGTGTGTGTGTGTGTGTGTGTGTGTGTGTGTGTGTGTGTGTGTGTGTGTGTGTGTGTGTGTGAACACACTGCTTCTATTTAGCTACAAATTAGGGTTTATTTTTAAGTGGGAATTAAACCATGATCATAATGGTTAGTGTGCCACAGCCATCACCCAGGAATCTGTAGAGTGGACCTGTGTGGGCAAACAGCTCCAGCTGAAACCTGGCTGCCACTGTGGATCTCTGCTGCCACTGGCCATCAATACCTCTGTGCTGCAGCTGTTGACCCAGGACTGAGTCGCTGTGGTCTCCTAATTCTGCAGATAGAAGCCTCTGTATACTGTGCCAGGGCCTCTGGCTGCCTCCTCCTGGTCCCTTGATGTTGTAGTTGGCCTTTCCTGGAGCTTTGCTTCTGTGCTGCCTGTCTCCTAATACATTTTCATATGACCTCATGCTGCAGACAGTGGAGTATTACTGGACTCATCGTTATGCTGCCACTTTGTTTTCTGGGCATGATTTGACATTCTTCTTAGGCTAATCTGCCATTTGCAACATGTTAGTCTGGTGATGTAATTTCTTTAGTTGATTTTGTAGTGTTTGTTTGCCCTGTGCTTCCGTCCTATTGTTGCTATGCCTGTATGCTATACCTCCACTATTTGCACACCCTGCCAGCAGCAAAGCACCCCAGATGGCTGTCTATGATGGTTCCTTTGTGGGCAGGACTAGGTACACATGGATCTATTCAGTTCATTTGGGATGTAGTTGCCATCCCAACATATGGGTTCTGGTGGTCAGAGGATGCCAGAATGCCAACACCGGAATCCTGACAGCTGGATTCATGAATGTAAGAATCAGTGGGAGGTTAGGGTTAGGCTGCAGAGGGAGGGTTATGGTTGGGCTCCAGAAAGGGAGGGCTAGGCTGTGGGGAGAGATGGTTAGGGTTAGTCTGTGAGGTGGGAGGTGAAAGTTAAGCTGTGGGAAGGCAGGCTTAGGGTTAGGGGGGAGTTAGTATATTTACCATAAAAGTGTTAGGCTCCTGGCCGTTGGGATGCTTGTGTCAGTCTTTTGACTGCAGGAAGTGCCAGGAACCCCTACACAGCCAGTACAGACATGTCAGTTTTCCCATTTATGTCTTGGGTCCCTTTATGACTTATCTATCACAGTATAACTTTTGTAGTGAACGCACAAGGCTTCCTCACCTGGTGCGTTCGTGGATGGGATGAAAAATTACATGAACTGACGGTTTTGTTGGAACCCTACTTCTAGCATTGGGATGCTGCACCTACCCATTTTGTGTTATCTCATCTAGGCATAACACTTTCTAACCAGGGTAATCCGACGTTGTGTCCCCATGATGGCTACCTCACCTGGTTCCTTTTGAGGATGGAATATAGAACCCATGGAATTATACAAAAAATGACTGCACCAACACTGCATTATGTTATTGTGCTCTGTAGGATTTGTTGTTTTTATTTACCTGTATTTCTGTTTGGTTTTGTACTTGCTGTAATTTTAAATCCTGTGAACTATGGGGGTCATTCCGAGTTGATTGCTAGCTGCCGTTGTTTGCAGCGCAGCGATCAGACTAAAAATCGGCATTTCTGTGCATGCGTATGCACCACAATGCGCATGCGCATTGTATGTGTACAATGAGCATCGTGGGTTTGCACAGAGTGTAACGAACATTAAGGTCGCACGACCGAACGCAGGAAGATTGACATGAAGTGGGCTTTCTGGGTGGCAACTGACCGTTTTCAGGGAGTGCTTAGAAAAACACAGGCATGGCAGAAAAAACAGGCGTTGCTGGGCGTTCGCTGAGAGGGTGTGTGACGTCAAAAGCCGTTTCTCCATCGTTAGAGTCAACGCACACAAAGAGTAACTACAGGGCTGGTCTTGTTTTGCACAAAAAGATTTTGCTGGTGCTCTGCTGCACAAGCGTTCGCACTTCTGCAAAGCAAAAATACGCTCCCCGGTGGGCGGCAACAATGCTTTGCACGGCTGCTAAAAACTGCTAGCGAGCGATCAACTCAGAAGGACCCCATATGTACAATGTTTTTAATGTCTATAAAGCCACTTTGAGTCCTACTGGAGAAAAGCACTACAGTATATATAGCATCAAATTCAGTTAGTGAAAAAAGCTTTCTAGGAATGAAGCAAACTCAGAAGTAAATGAAAATATTTATATTATAAATACATATGTAGCCACCTTTATCTTGACTGGCTGAGGCGTTTGTCCGGATCGGGCATATGCAGCATACCGGGGTGCAGGGTGGCGCGCCTAGTCACAGAGAGGCGTGCCTAATCACACGGAGGCAGACAGAGCGTTTGGCGTTACCTTTACGTGTAATATCTGCGATCATCCACCAGATGTCGCTTTTTACAATCACTACTGTTCATGCATGTGGACTCCCGTAAAATACAATACTGAAATATATAGTAAGGACTACTTTACTAATGCGTCTCATTACGCTGCATACAGTAAATACTCATTACGCTGCATTATTTAATACAGTATATACAGTACAGACGCAAATAGTACAGCATACAGTATATGATCCATTTAAAGTACTTTATGAATATGTGAGCGTCCAAGTCCCACAGACAAAACAACATAAAACCAGTAGTATACACTGTCGCAAATGGACGCTTTAGAAGTTCACTATTGCCTATTAAGATTAGGAATATTGTACAGTATGTTAGCGTCCTAATCCCGTAGCCATTACAGCATAATCAAAACCAATGGATTTATTCATCTGTCTGCGGTGAAGTGGTGAAGTGTACCACTTCCTATACTCAGAGTCCCGGGTTCGATTCCTAAAGTACGAATGCATGTTAGTTTTTTACAGACACTTTATTATTTTTTTATTCACATAAACCATGGCAAAGCTGCAGGAGCGGTTCTACTGTTAAGGTTCTATGCACCGTACAGTACACAATTCTGTAGCAGGTCAGACTCAATAGAAATGGCTACCACCTGTGACTCCTTCCCCCATGGAGGCCCTAGGCTATGGAGCAAGTAACAACCCAGATTTTGAAGGCTACGGGGCAATACTGAATGAGCGTCACAATCCCCTAGCTAAAATACACAGGGGCGATAGGGATAAGCGAGGTCTATGCACATTACGGTACACCGGACTCAATCGCAGAGCACACTGGCAAAATGTCCGCCACCCCTGAACCCCCACCACGTGGCAGGCAGCGCTCGGATATGGAGTGAGAGATGGCATAAGTTTTGCAGGCCACCGGGCAATGCTGAAGGAGCATCGCAATCCCCTAGCCACAGGGCCGATAGGGATAAGCGAGGTCTGTGCACATTACGTTACACCGGGCTCGATCGCATAGCAAACTGACAAAATGGCCGCTGACAGTGAACCCCCACCACGTGACAGGCATCGCTCAGATATGGAGTGAGAGATGGCATAAGTTTTGCAGGCTACGGGGCAATGCTGAAGGAGCGTCACAATCCCCTAGCTAAAATAACAGTACACAGAGGCAATGAGGTCCCGTAGAATGATCAAATAATAAATGCTGTACAATGTACAGTATACAGACCCAAAACAAGGAGTTTAAGCAACAGTGTGGTTTATTAAAGTCAGGGATATGGTACAGTACAGTAAGTCAGCGGCCAAGTCCCCTAGCCATTAGGGCTTAATATAAAACCAATGGCAAGGGATCACTGCTTACTGTACATTTAGACATGAGCTTGTGTACAGTATCTGTCATGAGGTGTTTTTTTCACTGACAGTATTATTTTTTCTATTGTAATATACAGAGCCGGCAAACTAGCCAAACGGGGCACAATCAGCTTCTGCTGAATAAAATGAGATGCTACATGCCTATATTCTGTGTGTGACTCTATGAAATGAAATATGAAAATGTAAATATGAAATGCATTACTAATGTGCGGCATTATGTGTATAAGGTGTACTACAATATTTTCTGGCGTAACATAAAGAAAGGGCACTACTGCATGGTCTAATGTGAATAAAGATCAATGTGGTGTTGTGTAATGTGAATAAGGGGCAATACTGTGAGGAGTAATGTGATACTATCATATGATGTAACGAGAATAAGAGACACTATTGCATGATATAATGCAGTACTGTGTTGTGTCATTTCAACTGGGGGAATTATTGTGTTGTCATGCCCCTTCCCAGCAAGAACATGCACCGTTTTGAGCTGGCACTAAATGTGCACACTGTTCCTATTTAAAATATAGGGGGTAGGAGCACCAAAATGGGTGATGGTGCTGGGAAAGGGGTGCAGGGTTAGAGGCGGAACTAGCATCTGTGCAAGGGGGCATCAGCCAAAATCTAGCCTAGGGCATCATGTTGGTCAGGTATGGCTCTGGTAATACTGTATACTGTACTGTTACTGTACTTTGCATTAAATAGAGATACTGTTTGCACACAGGTTTTACATGAATCATTGGCAATGCTGCAGGAGTGTCTCATTAGGCATGCACACAGCATCTATTCCCTAGAGCTGGAGGGACAGTGGGCATGCCAGCAGCTCAAAGAGCGCTGGGCATGCCCCCATAGTGATGAAAAATGGGGTGCATGGCTCGCGGTCGGGGGACTCACGTGAAGCCACGCGCCCTTTCTGTAGGCCATGCCCCTTTTCGGGCAGACACAGCCAAGCCACACGATAGTATCCCTCTTCTCCCAATGTTGGGAGGTATGAGTATGTCCATGTGACAACAATGTATATGCACATACTGTACAGCAGTAGTCTAACTTCAAAGGGAATTGCATAGGATTTCAGTACAATGCAGTACAGGTTTCACAAAAGTCATTGTGTTTCACTTAGCGTGATCTTGGGTCTTTGCAAACTTACATTAAAATACTAATATTTCTATTTGAACATGACAAATCCACTTTAGACCTGGTTTGTTTGATCTGTATTAGTATATGATAGCATATTTATATACCAAACTTTAAAATCAATAAATTGAAATATCTGTCAGAGAACACAGACATAAAAGCACAAATTGCTTCTTTTTATCAAATTGTGCTGTGAAAAAGGATAAAATAGCTGGAAGTAGATTTACTTGATAACATGGTTCATATAAATAGTGAGAAAAAATAGGGCAATCATCTACCATTGAAAAATAAACTGCAGAAATGCTGATACAGCAAATACATTGTAGGGCAGATTATTTATAGCACACGATAAGCATTATGTGACATTTTAAAGAACATTTGCAGGCTCAAAGAAATAGTTATATCTACAGAGGCTTATACTATAGTTGCCTACTCTCCCGAAACAGAAGAATTTGGGAGAGACCACCTGGACTTCTGAAAAAGCAGGCAATTTTTCTGATAGTGCGCTTACCTGCTATAAGGTGTATTTGTATAATCAAACCCCACCTACTTTATTGACCCTTCAGTGGGAGGTGAATAAATGACATTGAATTAATTAGTGGTAATGTCTGCAAAGTGCTATCAGGATGGTAAGAACACTTACTAACATTGCCAAATTGCCTCTGTACACTATAGACCTGTGTAGAAATTAAGTGATGATGGGGTACCATACTCTATCACAATGTTCGCAACTGCACATCATAGAGAATTAAGTACCGACCTGTAAAATAATCTAAATGATGTCAGTATTAGCTGCAGTTATTATTTTATTATCTCTTTGTTGTTTTAAAAGAGAAATCTGCCCAATAACATACAAATATCATCTAAGCCATACTAAAATTATTTCCAAAATATAATTATAATCTGTTTTTTTTTAAGGTACATGCATTGTAAATTAAGATGGGTACACACTTATCGATGTGTACCCAGCCCGACATGGCTGCTGATGAGACCCGGCATGTGGCAAGTGCATACACACTTGCCAATGCCAGGTCCGATGGGGGGGATGGGGAAAGTTGCTAGTGACCTGTGGGAGCACGCATATCATGGGTACACACTAAACAATGTACCCGATATGTCCCTCCGATCCGCGGGATCAGGTAACATATGTTCTAGTGTGTACTCAGCTTTAGGTGCAACCGTAAGTAATGTATAGATGCTGAATTTACACTATGTAAAAACTTTGCAAAAGTACATGTAACCAAAATCAGGCATTTGTCAAAGGAAATTTGCTTAAATTATGTATGCACACTATAACTGCACTGCACCTTCACGTGAATGACACAAACAATTATCTATGAGTAAAGCTGGGTACACACTAGACGATATCGTGGATGATGTGCCATATTCTGACACATCGTTCATTATATTGTATAGTGTGTATACACTGCGTGCTCTCTCGCGTCATGTGCAGGTCCGATGGGCAACATCACCTGGCAGCAAGGCTCCTGCTCCTCCCCTTCCCCCAGCTCATCGCTGCCGGCATTGGTATGGGTGTGTTCACTTGCAGATGCTGGCCCCGCCGCTTGGTCCCATCGCTGATGACATTGCGCTGGGATACATCGTTTAATATCCACCCAGCTCAAGTTGCTCACAAGTGGCAGATGCCGGCATGTATCTGCATGTATACTGTGACTCATTTTATGTGAGACAAAAAGTTCCAAAACGTACTTAGGGGATATCCAATTAGCCCCAGTAATTTACCGGGCTAATCGTGCAGCTGGGGGCCAGCTAATTAGCCCCGATAAGCCGCTGCACACGCCGGCTTATCAGGGATTTTGTTTCACCTGCCTCCGGCAGGCGAAGCAGAATCCCTGGAAACAGCCCCGTTTTCGTCCGAAAACTGGACTGTTTCACACAAAAACACACAGGTTTCACTGAACCTGTGTGTTTTCGGGAGAAGGTTTTTTGTTTTTTTTACAGGCGATCCATCTGGATAGCCTGGGAAAAAAAATTGGTGAAACATTGGAAAAAAGTCTGAAAAACGTCCGAAAACGGCCGTTTTTCGAACCCGATGTATTACCGGGGATAATTGGATATCCCTCTTACAGTACAGTATGTTCGTCTATGCATCACCCCCTTGGTGTTGATTCATGGTAAAAATTCCAGAAGTAAATAGATTTTATTAATTAACAGAATAATAGCAACTTGTAAGATTTGCATATGAGATGAGAGAAATCATATTGTGCAGTTTTCTAAATCAGTTGAACTCCAAGTACTTTAAAGTACATCTAGAATAGGAAATGAGTACTGTAAAATAAAGAAACTTAGAGATCTTTAAAAACCAGTACTGTCCCTGAAAATTAGGGACTCTTGAGAACAATAAGACACAGCAAGATAGGCATGAAAATATAACAGTGATGATACTTTTATACTGTCATAATAAAAAAAGTCATAGCTCAGAAGCAGCTTGTCGACCAGAATACAAAATTCATAGTCTAAAGCCAGCCTCTAGACCAATAGAAGCAAATACCGGAATATTGTAGAGGGTACCTGAAGGACAAGCCTGACAAAGACTTCTATACAATACTGTGTTTAGTACTATGTGTTATACAGCATTAAGCTACAGCACAAGTATGCAGCATCAACACTAGAAACATTTTGTATACTTTAATCAGTGGCGTATCTATAATTGGTGCAGAGTGTGTGGTGCACTCAGACCCTGGGTCCAGAGGGGGCCCACACTGCACACTCTGAGTCTACAGCGCATGCGCAGGTCTCTGAAAAAAATGTCCACCACACATTTTTTTTTGGAGACCTGCGTATGCGTTGTAGACTCTGGCACTGTGCTAGAGTCTCAGTGCTCAGAGCGCTAACAGCGGCGCTGCTGGCTACCGGAGATGAGGGGGCCCACACACGGAGACTGCATGTGGGTTACCTCCTTTCTAGATAAGCCGCTGAATTTAATGGCGTCTTTACCTGATGTTCGTAGGTACTTGTCCCATCTTCAATACACAGTGCTGTATCCTGTAACCACTACGGTCTATGGCTGACACCCCACTTCTCACTCTTAAATGCAAGCATGCAATGTGATTGGATACAAAGTACATCAGTTAGATTTTCAACTGCAAAACGATATAGGCCAGAGGTTCCCAAATGCGGTTCTCAAGGAAACCTAATGGTCCAGGTTTTAAGCATATCCATGCTTGCCATCTTTTACACGGAAGCGGGCCAATCAGTTCAAGGTGGGAAAACCATAGTTAACTCGCGACTTGAGCCGGTGTCCGGGGGGGGTGGGGTGCTTACTCCCCACTGCTGACTGAGGTACTAATGGATGAAGGTGAATATTAGTACCTCAGTCAATTTGATTTAACCATCTGTGCTGAGATGTGGATACACTTCAATCCTGAGCCGTTAAGGTGCCTTGAGTACGGTCAGTGCTTAAAGTGGTCCTAGAGAGGTGGTGGAACTCACCCCCCCCTACCAACGGCGCCCATGTAATAAAGGTATTGTGCGCATCGTAGGCGCGCACGGCAAAAAGGGGTGTGGTCTCAAAAATAAAGGGGCGTGGTCACACAATAGTAATAATGCCCACAGTAGTAGCACCCAGTAGTCGATGTGGAAATTTTGAAGTAGGGGTATAGACAAGTGAAGGATGTAATAATGTGCACGCCGAAGGCGCGCACGCTCTGGAAAAGGGGGCATGCCACTCAGAAGGGGGCGTGTCCTTCAGTGTAGTTTACCACACCATATACGCCTTATACACATTATGCACCACAATAGTAGGACCCCTTATTGGTGCCCCTTTCATATTATACCACACAGTATGAGCCGAAATTCACATTATAGCACACAGAATGAGCCGAAATTTACATTATAGCACATGGTATGAGCCAAAATTCACATGATAGCACACGGTATGAGCCAAAATTCACATTATAGCACACAGTATGAGCCGAAATTCACATTATAGCACACAGAATGAGCCGAAATTTACATTATAGCACATGGTATGAGCCAAAATTCACATGATAGCACACGGTATGAGCCAAAATTCACATTATAGCACACAGTATGAGCCAAAATTCACATTATAGCACACGGTATGAGTCAAAATTCACATTATAGCACATGGGATGAGCCTAAATTCACATTATAGAGTGACAGGAGGGACATGGAAAGTGACAGCAGGGACATGGAAAGTGACAGCAGGGACAGGGAGAGTGACAGAGAGAGGGAAAGCAAGGGCATACAGTAGGGACTAGGGAGAGAGAAAGGCAGCAGGGTAAGATTACCTGTTTAGCAGCGGCGGTGGTCTGCGGTGCAATGGATGAGGAGGCTGTGGGCCTCGGAGATACTGTGGAGGAGGAGGCTGTGGGCGTGCAGGTGTCTGAGGGTGGCTGAAGCGGTTCTGGGACCAGTCTGGCTTTATTATCCCCCAGTGGTAATGCCCCTGTAGTTATGACCCCAGTAGTTTAACCCCCCCTTTAGTTTAGCAACCCAGTGGTAATGCCCCCAGTAGTTTAGCCCTCATGTTGTTTGCCCCATGTAGTTTAGCCCCAAGTGATAATGCCCCCAGTAGTATAGCCCCCATGTAGTTTGCCCCAGTAGTTAGCCCTGTTAGTAATGCCCCCAGTAGTTTGCCCCCTTGTAGTTTAGCCCCTGTAGTTATGCCCCCTTGTAGTATAGCCCCCAGTAGTTATGCCCCCAGTAGTTTAGCCCCCCTGTAGTTTAGCCCTCTTGTAGTAATGCCCCCAGTAGCTTGCCCCCCCTGTAGTAATGCCCCCATGTAGCTTGACCCCAGTAGTAAAGCCCCCCAGTAGTTATCCCCAGTAGACGCGTCGCTACACATGTGAAAAAAAAACCAAAACACCAGGATGCTCACCGTGCCCCGCTCCCACGTCCGACCGCTGCAGTCCTCTGGGCGTCCGCTCTCGGCAATATGGGAGAGACATCATGACGTTTCTTCCATAGCGCGAACTGACAGAGGCGGAAGCCGGAGCTCAATTGTGAGCTCCTGCCTCCGGCTGACGCTGTGCAGGGAGAGTCGGGCGCCGCTGGTAAAACAATCTCCAGCGCCGGGCTAACATCGGGTGAGGTGAGTCGTAGGAGGCGGAACTGCGTTCCATCTCCAAGTGGAATTGACGGAACACAGTTCCGCAACGTTCCGGCTCACTTTAACCCCTGGGTGGAAGAGCGCAATGTATCATCACTCACTCATATATTATATACTGTAGCATTAATCACCATTAATCACCAACGGAGTCATGTCAATGTTCTGTCCAAATATCTATGTATTTACATAGACAGCTGACAGTGAAATAAATACAGGTACATATTGGATTGCAATTGCATGATGTTTTTTTATTTTTTTTATTACATACATGTGTGATTGAGTGAGTCCCCATCCAAGCCCTCAGCGTCCGCGTGGCTGTGTTCTCAGTCAGGGCGGCTCTTCTCAGTCCTCTCTGCTACCTGCAGACGCATGATGACGTAATTCTCTCCCTCCAGCGGCAAAGGTTATGGAGGAGGCGGTGCAGGTTAAATGAATCATTCCCGCTAGCGTTGTCCACCCACCACCACATCATTGTTACACACGGCATCGGTGGGTGGCGCATAGGGAAGCCCGGGCCGGAACTTGAAGCCAGCAAGAGGGGGAGCCGAGCGGGGGTAGCACGGACGTCGCACGGATACTGTGAGTGACAGCTGCAGCAGTATAGATGTTGTGGGCGGGCGGCGGAGGCGGGACAGCAGCAGCAGCAGTCTGATTGCACTCAGATTTCTGACTAGTAATAGGCTGCCTGTGTGAAGTTAAGGTGGGCGGGCGGAGGCGGAACTGGTTCCGCCTCCAATTAGAACTGCCGGAACGCAGTTCCGCCCAGTTCCGGCCCACTTAAACCCCTGGGTACGGTGTTTGGGTACCTCTGGTATATGCACTTTTAAAACTTAGTTACACTATTGATTTGGTACAATAAACGCAATTCACTTAGAGAGAGTAGCAGGGCATGCTGGGAATTGTTGTCCCACAGCAGATGACTATGACTAGAGTTATGCAAATCATTTTGGCAGATATATCAGAATTTCAATTAAATTAAAAATATGTTTGCTAAATTCTGGAGACACTAACAGCTTTGACAATGTTCGTGCAGGTTCAACCATGTTTGAGTCAGTTCACACCCAGTCAAGCTGGTTTGCATATCGGTAATTTATCTTAAAATATTCAAGCGTAAATCATACATGTTAACCATTTCCTATTTTGGAAACAACAAGCCATGGATGCAAACTTCAGACACAGCATTTTTCATAGTTCAAATTAAAATAAATATTACAATACTTGTGTTTCAAATTTTGTTCTTCAAACACTAATTTTAACCTGCCAAACCAGGAAAATAAATGACAAAGATGAATTGTCTGATTCTCAATATAATTTATTATGCTTAAAACTATCAATAAAACAATTAAAATTGAATTTACACTGTAGTAGATCACCATTTATACAGCACATATGCTTGTTCCAAATTTTCCATGGGACCCTGAATGCTCAGAACCAAATAAATCCTGGGGCTATAGCATAGTCCCTGGGCCGGAGAAGTGTGTTCCAACGCTGGGGGATTAGCAGTTCCAATAATGAATCATAAAATAGAAAAGTCCTCACCAGTTGTGCGTGTTGTGAACAAAGTCCAGTCCTTGGTTGCGGATATGGTTCAGTGTTGGCAGTTTTGTAGGGTCCACGGTGGTCCAAGCTTGATAGTTTTAAGCATAATAAATTATATTGATAATCAGACAATTCATCTCTGTAAGCGCTGCCTTATTGTTGTTGTTTTTTCAGTTTGTACCCATTGTATAGGTGTAACTGACCTATCCAGGCAGCTGCTGTACACTCAGAATTGGAATTACACTTACAGCGCCCTTTCCAACCTAGGTTGGTTTGTCCAATTTTTTGCAAATAAATGACAAACCTGGATTACTACCATGGAAGCAATAGGTCATCAAGAACTGCATATATTGAATTTTTAGTCTCAATATTGAACTGGGGTCAATCAGTAATTGTACTGTAAACATGTTCATGGCCAACAAACTGGTGTCCGGATGATCGTCGTCATTAATAAGGTTGACAGTCAATAGGTCAGCCACTAATGGCTGAAATGCATTTGGTCAACATGTTCATAATGTCGACACAGTCAAAAGGTCGACGTGGCAATGGTTGACACATCATATGGTCGACATGAGGGTTTTTAAAATTAATTTTATTCTACTCTTTCATACTTTACCACGTGGACTATGATTGGGCATAGTAATCTGCCCGAAACTTGCGAGCCATGCGAGGGGACGCAGTGCACTAATTGGGGTTCCTGGTCATTTTATAGAGTAAACAACACCAAAAAACTCATGTTGACTTTTTCCTGCATCAACCTTTTCTGGATCGACCTTTTGATGATGTCGACCTTTTGTTTATGTTGATCTTGTACATGTTGACCTTTTGGGATCAACCTAGACACTGTCAACCTTTTCAGTGTCAACTTCAACAAGCTATTAACATACAATTAAATTTGAACTACTAAGAAATTAGCAATCATTTCTAGTGCTGAGAGCTAAAGCTGACAGGAAATTTAGTATAATATCAGTACAAATGTCAATATTGGTGGATTTATTAAAGGCAAAAACAACAGAAAAACAAGCAAAAGTGCCATTTTCAAACCCAGCATAATACAAACTGCTATCTTGATTTTTTATTTTTTTATGAATCACAGGGAAAAAAAAGTAATAAAAAAACCCAGGAAAATAGGTGGCTGTGACAAACAAGATAGGTCACAAAACAGCTGGTGTGAGCTAGGATGCCTTTCAAAAAAATTTAAAAAAATATGAAAGGAATTTTTAAAAACATAGATACAGGTTGAATATCCCATATCTAAATATTCCGAAATCCAGAATTTTTTGAGTGAGAGTTAGATAGTGAACCTTTGTTTTCTGATGGCTCAATGTACACCAACTTTGTTTAATACACAAAGTTATTAGAAATATTGTATTAAATGACCTTCAGGCTGTGTGTGTAAGGTGTATATGAAACATAAATGAATTGTGTGACTGTACACACACTTTGTTTAATGCACAGAGTTATTAAAAATATTGTCTAAAATTACCTTCAGGCTGTGTGTGTATAAGGTGAATATGAAACATAAATGCATTCTGTGCTTAGACTAAGGTCCCATCGCCATGATATCTCATTATGGTAAGCAATTATTCCAAAATACGGAAAAATCTAATATCCAAAATACTTCTGGTCCCAAGCATTTTGGATAAGGGATACTCAACCTGTATTATAGATAAAAATAGTTCTCAATTATCAAGTACATTCTATACAATCACAGGTAGAAATTGATCAGTTACTATTCTTATTCTTTAGAAGATTCAATATATCTCCCTCTAAGAAAAAAAGAAAAAAATAACAATAGGGAAATAATGTTCAGGGTCCACATTGGATATGTTGCTTCCAAGTTTTGAAAGGAATTTCATTTCATCCATTATTGAAACCTTCATATTTACCTTGATCTGAATAGAAGTACAGTATGACATTCAGAATTTTGTACACTTTTAACTGTGGAAAATGAATTAGCTACGAAGTGTGATACATATGTATGCACCTGAGGAAAAAAGAAAAGGTCTAGTGTATTTCAGAAGAACAATTTAAATGCAAATGTATTTTACATAATTTTTTGTGTTTAATGAGATTTTGGTGAGAGAAATGATAATTACAGTGTAAATTTATTTATTGTTTTCATCTCTTCTGAGACTTAGTTTTATTCAAACGTATGTGTTTAGTTTCACTAAAATGACAAAAGGGAACCAGAAATCCATAATTAAATACACAATATGTAGAAAGCCAAACATTTACATTCATTTCTATCTTAAAGCAACTGTTTAACATTTAGTGTATAATTGTAAATGTTGTCTCATGTAACTTTACTACTGTAAAATGAAACATTATGTTTCTAATCCTAACATCACTAAACACTTGGAAATTTCCAACACCACCTACCGTGAGCATTTAAAGGCACAATTTGCTATGGGCACCCATACATTTTAAATAAAAATCCAACATTTGACTGGACATTACTGTAGCTCAGGGCATAATATTTATCACATAACTTCTTTTTAGTTTCCAAATAAATTAGTTAACATGTAGGAATATACAGTATTGCCATATATCATGTTACTTTTGGGTTACAAACAACAGTCCTAATTTACAACAAAGTGGCAAACACATGACCTTGGCTAAATAGACTCCTTGCTAGGTGTACTGACAGTGCCGTCTCTTCATATCTGGAGCCTATTTTGTCCCACTTTTGTTCTCGTTGGTGTATTAGAACTCAATCATTATTAAAAAAACTAGATAGTCTCTTATTAATAATAATAATAATAATAATAATAATAATACCCTAATGAATTAGATCGCTATGTAAATATTAATTAGGGTGGGGTCCTATCTCTCACATGATCTCACAATCTTGAAACAGATGTGGTGAGTGAAATATGATAATAGTGTCAAAGCACAAGAATTGATGACCCAAGTATCAGGCACAAATATTCATGACTAGCAAAAAAATTGCTTTAGGGCGCTTTACTGAATATAGCTCTTACTGTAATTAATGTATATCAGCAGCTGATTGGGAAGAAGAGGTATGCCAGCCTCTTAAAGCAGAACCAAAAACAAATACTCCCAATTGGAGTTTAATAATACTTGCATGCAACCAATGATAAAATAAAAACACAATTTATTCACAATAATAAAAGATAACCTCCCAGGGGTTTATAATTACAGTTAATACAATAATGAATTCAATATAAGATAATACACAATTTGAAATAACACCAATAAACTGTGATTTCAGTAAATCATGTAATAGGTTAACTGGTGTTAATTCATATACTCACAAAAACCTGCACTATAATGCAACTGCATAAAAAGAATAATAGGTTAAAAATGATGTTATATTACAAATATTCATGAACCATGCCAAAAATTTCAGCAAGCACTGTACAGTATATTCCTTTTTGATTTCCTGGGGAATTGTTAAAAAAGACCAAATATTGTAGGATTCAACACGCTGTGTTGTACTCACCACAATCATAGGACATCATTGTGAGATTGTCTAATGCCTATTACAACATGTAAATCGTGAATTTAATGTAGTTGACACCCCTTAACAAACATAAAATGGTGTACACTATACTCCTTATTTTCTTCCACATACATTATCTTTGGATACATTTATTTGAAGATCTCCATAAGAAATCGCTACTTGAAGATTTAGGAAGCGTTAGAACCACTTTCCTAATATTGTTATATGGGTGTACAAAGTTCCATCAATATCACTAGCCAGCCTACTGTACTGTATATTAAAGTCCACTCTTCTTTTTAATATCCCCCTCTCCTTTTACATACAGTACCCTATTCAGCCACCACAAAGGGTTTCCTGTAAACAGTTTTACACACTTTTTTCACACTAGTGTAGTTAAATATCTGGTCATCCTAAACCTGACAAGTACTTTTTACCATAAATGGGGTTTAAAAATTACTTTTTCCCAACAGCACCTCCGTATTTGATTCTGACTTCCCTTTGCATGCTTCATGTCCTCAATTTAAGACAATTTACGTTTATATTTGTGGTGTTTTTAGGCAATGCCTGATTTGTGTTGATATTGTGACTAATTTGTGTTTACCACTGCTGACAGATTCAATGTTCACGCCACTTGGGTCATAGGCCTTCTTTTTCTATGTGCTCTAGACATTTACTGTAAATCCTCTGCAGGCCCTTTCCTAGGAGTTCAAGAGGTAAGATGTCTGGAGTTTAGAGGCATATGTTGGGATTGAGTACCAATCAGCATGTCTAGATTCAGAATGTTGACATGTTTAAAATGTTAACAGATAATATGTCGGCATTCACAAATGTCAAAATGTCAGCATTGTGAATGTTGACAGTAACAATGTAGACATAAACTATTAGGGTTGGGTTTAGGCAACTATAGGGTTAGGGTTATGCTGCAGTTAGGGATAGTTTTAAGTTAAAATATTGACAATATTGACAGCCTGAAAAAGTTGACATTATGTTAGAATCAACATATTGAATATGTAGACATGTTGAATGTTGACATTCTTATTATGTTGACATTTTGGTGTTGACATATTAAATGTCTACATTCTGCATGTTGACATATAATACCCAACCCATTTGGATTACCTTAATGACCATTGTCTTTAGTGAATAGTTTTGGGATCCCTAGAGTGCTTATAATCCATCTCCATTGACCTAAGGAAACTGTCATCTTTAGATGTGCATATGACTATTGTGAGAGAAGTTTATGTGTTGCGGCAGTTCCCTTTTGTAAGGTGGTGTACTGTACTGTACTTGGTGATTGTATCTATGCATTTTTGATGTACTGTAGGAAGACAGCTATCGAGATTACTGAAGCCAGGTGTAAAGTAAAATCCTTTCTATCCTGGGTCATGTCAGCAAGATGGCAATGAAAGATCATGGCATTATGCAGTTCTATGTTGTTTACATATAATGACCTGCTGGGGGTCACTGTAATGCTGATAGCTTGTCTCTGTTCATTGAGAATCTCTTTAGGGGGTTTCTATAGTTTTGTTTAGGGTTGAGTTGTTTGTTTAGGTTGTACTGTATGGTAGCAGTGCTGTTGTTATTCAGATAAGCTTTGCTGTGACAGTACACAGTGGCAACTTTAGCTGTTAAACTCTTTTGATTAACAAGACAAAGCTCTCCATCACTACTGTAGTTCTGATAATTGACAGCCGTGTTGATTACCAAACCAGATCCACTCTTATCTATTATCTTTTACTGCATGTTTAAGAAATTATATTGCACTGTTATAATTTGTTTTAAACACATATTGAATAATTATCAAGTCAGACATTGTTCCATTTTCATTCTGGATGTTTATGTCTTTGCCCTCTTCCCATTTACCCAATTCAAGAGAGTAGAATTGGTATCATGGCTTCCTATCTATTTGCTTCTCTTTGGTTCATGAAACTATTCTTTCATAGTTCTGTGTAAGCTGGCTGCCCATGAACCATTGATGTCCAGTGACAAGATCTAGAGGCATGAGAAAGATCTACACTTTATCTATCTCACCCTCAAAGATTCCAATGGTGCATGGATATTGCGCACACAGGAAATCCAAGATTTTAATACATCTAGCTTGCATCTCTGTATTATATTCAGTATTACGTTCACATAGCCTTCAGATTCTTTGTTGTCTCCAATAATATGGTTTAATCAATGTGAAGAATATACACTAATAACATTTTGCAACAAATAAATAAATCCTAAAAATTAAATTTTACATATTTGACTAATACAAAAACACTCTCTTGTTTGTGTTTTTAACTTTTATATTTGAGCTAAAAAAAATGTACAGGTATAAGGGATGAAAAGATCATAGTAAAAATAGAAAAAAGGGATTAAAAAGATCAACTGAAGATATATTTATCAATTTCTAGTTACACTGCACAAAGAACAATTTTTGTTCAAACAGACGAGAATGAGCAATGTTCCATAAGAGACTTCTTATTTCTTTCACCATGAGAGGTAAAATGAGGAAAGTAAAAAATTACAAAAACATTATGATACTTTTCGGTCATTTCTTACATTTTAAGTAATGGAAATGGTGGGGTGTTTGTCCTTATGATTTTGAGAATTTGTTTATGTCAATAAGCTATGTATTGCTTAGCTGGAAATGCATTTTTCTTATAATAGATTTTAAATAGCATAACATTTTGATATACTGAAAAAAGCACCAAATATATAAGATTGATTGTATGACAAATAATAATTCCTATATTTCATGTTTATTTGCTAGTTGATTTTACTTGATGCATAATGTGTAAAGATTTACTAAAAAATACATATGTTAGACAAACCTTTAAATAGAAAAATGAATAGCAAGAATAAGTTTAGCGATGCTGATAAAAGAATTCTTATTGACAGTGTGTTACAGGAACCTCCATGATTCTGCCAACCACCAATGTCCAATGCATTCTTTCGAGTTACAGTACATATGTTTTACCGGCGGACGAGATGCCGGCTGTCAATATCCCGACATCGGCATCCCTCTTGCCAGAATACCGGCAGCAGGGCGAGTGCTAAGCGTCCCCTTGCTGGCTTGCTGCACTCGCCGAGCTGCGGGCTCGGTGGCTCGCTGCTCTCGTCGTTGACACCCACGAGTGGGAATAGCCCTGGTGCACCAGCACCAGTACTCTGCAGTAAACTGTCCAGCATATTGTGGGCTCTAGATATTGCAAGGCAAGGTTGGCTATACTCTAGCTAACAGATTGGGATCAAGGCAAAAATATTTGTTGAGAGCCTAGAATCGAATAACTGATTTACAGTATAATTTGTGGCAATTATCTCTGAACTCCTTAGCCTTTAACCAACCTCTGATCACACATACCAAAGTATATCTCCTTTTGCAACTATGTCGCTTTACATGGTGCTTTGCCACCATCCCCTCCATTATCCTATTCTTCTGCCATCGAACTGACTTCTTTTGTTCCCCTTCACCTCCATTCATATGACTACAACTCGAGTTTGCTTTGTTTCCTCCTTTTCCATCCTTTTTATCTTTTCTGTTTTTTTCTTTTCTCTCTTCGTTTCCCATCATCTGCTTTACATTCATTTTCCTCTACTATCTACCCTCATCCCTGTTTTAGCCACTGCTATCTCCCTATTATGTACCACTATTCAGCTCTTCATCCAGCTTCCTGCTCTACTTGCCCTAGCTCTTATTGCTATCTACTCTACTCCCACTCACTATGCCACTTGCTCCTCCCTTGACTTTCCCAAGTACTCTAGTAAACTCGCCAACCTCATTCCATTTTTCCATTTTCATTCTCTTTCTCTCACCTGTGCCTTATGAAATGCCATTCCTGTATGTAGCATCTTTTCATTCAGAAGGAAAAATAGGGTTTGTTGGCGCTGTGTTGGTAGGTGTATGTATTAATATGCAGGTCAGCAGCTACCTGGTGAAGTGGTAGACAACCTCTTCTCAATAATGTGCAAAAAGATAAAATTACCAAGTAGAGCTTAATCATACATAGTCATTTTATAATTTAACATAATTTATAAAAAAAAAACATACAATACACAGACATAAATAATAAAACAATGTATACTCTACAATATAAAATTTGCAAATTGCAATTAATTTACTAAAAGCAGCTGGTGTGCGTTCAAGAGGGTTAGGCCTGCTATCCATGTGGTGGACAGTGGTGTATTGGAATAGTTTAAATAGACATAGCACTGGGTAAGTATTTAAATATAATCAGCGGCTTCTTCTACTAGCAAACGGAGACTCTCAGTTCACAGTCTGTCAGTCTCAACACTTGACCTGGGCGGCTGGCTGATAGGTAGTCCAAATCAGTGGTCCATCCAGCAGAATAGATGGTAACAGTCTGCTGGGTCCAAGGTCACAAATTCTGTACAACAATGAAATTAATTGCAATTTTCAAATTTTAGATTGTGAAGTATACATTGTTTTATTGCTAATGTCTATGTGTTTTGTATGTTTGTTTTTTAATAAATTGTATTAAATTATAAAATGACTATGCATGATTAAGTGCTACTTGGTAATTTTATCTTCTATCACGTGGCTAGATCACTCTGACTTCACTTCTCTTGCTACCCACTTCCATGGCCGGCTCTCCTCCCACATTCCCTTCACTGCACCTCTCTTTCCATCTAGTTGTTTAAAGTCCATTCTTTTCACTTCTTCCACTTTGTCCACCTTAAGGTTGCAGTCACCAATTGTCCCCCTGGTCCCTCCTCCACCTTTCTTGACAACTGCAGTATTTGTCTCACCAAATTTTTATTCTCTTAACTTGCCTGACTTCAACATACCTACTGATAGTCCCATGGATTCTGTTGCTTCTAAAATTGCCTTTCTCTCATGTCCCCTGAATTTTGATCAACGGTTTTCCTGCCCATCTCATTGTCTGTTGTCAAGGGTTTAATGTAGCTCTCCGAATAGATGAAAAAAAAGCCTCTATAGATTATAGATATTATTATTATTATTATTATTATTATTATTCTCCTTCATTAAGAGGGTAACATAAGAGGTCTGCAGTACTGTACAGACAGCATATGAAAGCATAGTGCAAACAAAACAGAATGTAAAGAGCATACAAAAATACAATAGGATAGAAAGTGCATAAAGTATAGCACACACATAATATAACAAAACAATACTATATACTGTATAGATGGTAGTGAAAACAACACTTGAATGCCAAAGGTCACTATAACTAGTCAGCTAGCACTGGCTGAACATTTAAATCAGTTGATGAACACAGCATCCATCAGTTGATTTATTGGAGTTAATCAGGGTTTTCACGCATCAGTTTATTTACTTAAAATAAAAATGAATTCACATACAGTATATTTAATTGCAGTAAAAATAATGGCTGTTGTCTCGTACTGATCCTCTGTTCTAGATGATACTGGTTATGTCAGCATTTCATACATATCATTATAAGAGTTTGATTATAAAATTGGCAGTAAATATATGTACAATGATTGGACATCAGGAGCACAACCCTGTATCACCAGGTCCCACAACAATACCCTCCTGCAATGTAGTCCCAGCCTTGCATCCTCTCATTGAGACTTCATTGTTCATGTTCGGAAGAGCAATCAGGTATTGCTTCGTCCACATCTGGACTAGGTTCTGTAGTGGCTGTACCTCTTTGCAGTGACACAAGTTGCGCTACTGTTGGACTTCCTACCCTAGATGCTTAGTCTATGAGATGGAAAATCTGAACATACAGTAGATTCCATGGATACTCAATACTCCATGCAGCGTGAGATGTGTGGTACGAGTGAGCTGCCAGGTTCCGTGCAACTCTGCTAATGTTCAGCAGGTTCACTTCGCAAAAATAAACATTTTAAAATACAGATGTGCTCATACATTTAGCCGCAATAAGTTAAGTAGAGCAAGATGCCTGAAGCCAGTGAAACACCAGGTCCAATGCAACTCTGCTAGTGTCAGGCGTCTTTTTGGTGCAAATGCGTCATAGTCGCAATGCACCAGGAGACTGTGCTGATTTATTTGATGTGCGACTGAATCTGTATGTGAAGCACAACGGAAAATGGCATGGATAAAAGCCACAGCCACTGCATCATAGCTATACCCCCAAACTATTGTGAAGCTGTCTGTAAGACAAATGCGCACACTGGAGGTGGGTGCATGCCCCAAGTTAGGGGAGAGGCATAGCGGCATGGGGGCATGGCCTTACAAGTATAATGCCGACCCTACAAGTTATGCCCCCATTTTCTTTAAGCTGGGAGCTTGCCCAGAGCTCTTGGAGCTGCTGGACAGCACTCAGCCTCTCCCAGAGCCAGCACCATGTGTGTGGGTGCTCTGCAGCGGTATCAAAGTGTCCCTCCAACCTCCCCCTACCCACGTATTAGTACTGATTGTAGCATGTCATATTAGAGATGTGAGCTGGACCATCTTCGCTGGATCTGAATTTGGCTCTGATTCATCATCCTGCTTTGGATTTGTATTTGACAAACCGCCGTGACTGATTTTACTAATAAAAACTAAAATCACATCATTTGAGTCTTTTTTTGTTCCTAGGGTATTATTAACCTCAGTAACATAAATTTCCAGTCATTTCCACTCAATTTTGAGCACCTCACAGCTCACTATATTGTTTTCACCAATATTAGCCAAAGGCTGCATCGAGCTGGCTGGTTACTAAGCGACAGAGCAGCGGCACAAACACACAGCAGTTTAGCATCTATGAAACATTGCCGCAGCATACTGGGGTACAGTGCACAGAACAGTGCAAACTATATATATATATATATATATATATATATACAAAAATTTTTTTAGTAAAACCAGCAAAGACAACTATAGCATAGCACACAGCAGCATGCAGCATGCCACTTATACACAGTCACTATACGGCACAGTCACTTGTGAGTCTGGACACAGCACAGGCAGTATAGCAAAGTATAGTGCAGCACACAGCAGTGTGCCACCTATACATAGTCACTATGGAGCACAAGCACTTGTGAGTTTGGACATAGCACCCACTATAGCAGAGTATAGCGCAGCATGCATCAGCATGCATTTAAGCAAAAAAGATGCCCATCACTAAAAATGGTGAAAATTTCTGTATGCTCGCACTATGCTAAAATATAAATGCTATATGCTAAACGTCCCATTTAATATTTTTGTGTTTTCTTCTAAAATATTTAGTGGTTTAGCTTTGATTATATCTTAAATTGCATGTATAATGCAACATCAACACTGTCGAGGGATGTGTGGCTGGTATGTGTGACGAGGGATGTGTGGCTGGTACTGCCACCAATGTCTTACAATGCCGAACGGGTGGCACGATTGCTGCCCCAGCATCTCCCTTTTCCAGCAATATAGAAAGGTGACCATCTTCCTGATCCTGGTGCGTGCTCTGTCATGCCTCCTTAAAAGTTGTATTATGTTAGTTTGGACGAGATTTATCAAACCAAGTTTTGGTTGAGTTAGAAAAATACAAAATTGCATATGAGAGGCTGAATCATTTGTGCTCCTTTTTTTTGCAATTTTGCACCAAAGTAAATTCAACATTATATTTAAACACCTATAACAGGTAAGGGCTTCTAAACTCCAATCTTCAGGTACCACCAAGCAGGTCATGTTTTCAAGATTTCTAATTTGCTGGGTCAATAATTATACCAAATAATTCACAGACTGAAATCCTGAAAACATGACCTGCCAGTGGTACTTAAGGTTTGGAGATGAGAGTCCCTATTATAGATAATTTTTATAAAAACAATCCAGTAACTGTATGTGTTTAACCCGTAGCAATCTATTTGACACTTTATTTAATTCTATAAAAACAATCAGAGAAAATACAGTTGAGTTGCTATGGGTTACAGCATGTGTACAGTACAATTTTTTTCACAAAACATCCATTTACCTTGTATAATAGTTCAGTCAATAGTCATAATAGGATTCTTTTTAAACAGCCTGTATCATCATTCTATTATGTGGTGCACAGTTTTGTTCTCTCTGTATCTATTTTGTCATCAAAATGTAGCAGACTTCATAATTATTTTGGGACCCTACGGAGTATTTGGATTTTCTTATCTAGTATAAAGTGGGAAATATTTTGTGATTGATGTATCAGGCTGCTTAGCAGCTCACATTATAATTTGATTCCCACTTTGCCTATTGTGTCTGAAAATACATTTAAAACAGGCTCATATTTTCTAGATGCTCACTTCTTCCTGAAAAACTGGGAGCTACAAAGTAACTGAAATGAAAAAAATAAAACAAAATGTGTTGCTCCTTTCCCTTATAAAATTTGTGACACAATGCAATTTTGCTGGAATAAGTTTTCCCTAAACAGTGTAGCATGTGTCACTGCAGTGCACATCGATTTTTTAAATAGAAGATTCACAAAATATTCACGTGGGAGGCAATTAAAGCCACCACAATTCTGTATTGTTTTTGAGCAACTTTTTTCCAGTTTTATTTCATATGGGTATTTGTACAAAAGTTATATATACTAATTATACTAATTAATGCATGAAAGGATTTTTTTTTTGGCACATTTTTGAACTTACTGTGCTTGTTAAGGTACGTTATTGTGTGTTATTTATCAGTAGGCAGACCAAGAAAAAGACAGAAAATCAGGATGTGAACTATGCATATTACACATATACACATAGTATATTACACATACTTGTGAGCTTTTACACAACCTTCTCCATGAGAGGCCCAGAGGGGCAGACACTTGTAAGACATTGACATATAAGGGGATTTGTTATCAATGCTTTGAGAGAGAGAAAGTGGAGAGAAAAAGTACCTACCAACCAGCTCCTATATGTAATTTTACAGGGGGTCAGCAGCGTTGTGCATTTCACAGCCGCCGATGCACTCAAGGTACAACATTCAGCTTCTCGCTTCTCTTTCTAAGCCCACCCCCAGACTCCCATTGGCTAGTTTCACAGGTGTTTGGGGACAGGCATAGAAAGAGAAGTGAAGCCGAATGCCGCACCCTGGATGCAGAGACGGCTGTGAAACACACAGCGCAGCAGATCCCCATTGACAGGCAGCCAGCACATATATTACATACAACATTGCATGTATGTTTACATGTGCTAACAACCCCCTCATCCATGTATTGTGTGGTGTGCGCTGCAGCCACCACTGATTATGAGCTGATTGGTTGGTACTTTATCTCTCTCCACTTTTTTTATCTACAAGATTTGATACCTCCTCCCTCCCCCCCACATCAATTTCTATTTAATGACACATTCACTCTCCTGAGAGCAGTCTTATCCAGGACAATAACTTCATCTAAAAAACATGTGTGGTCATACAATGGATGATATTGGTTTTATCCATTTACCATGGCATTCTCAGCCACTGGACTGGGCATTTCTGAGAAACTCTGGAGCAATTTGTGATTATGAATTTTCCAACTCTATCAACTACAGTAAACGTCATTTGTGTGACTTTCTTGGTAAACCCACTGAAATATCCCTGAAAGATATACAACATATTTATTTAATTAAATAAAAATACATGACAACAGGAGTTGGCTGAAAAATTGGTCACATTTTATTTGGCAAATGGATTACATTTCTTTGAGTGATTAATATTAGTATGGTGGCAGACAGCTAAAATGGACAACCGAAAACAAGACAGTCATACATTCTGAACTCAAACATTAGGCGAAATTCAATTGTTATATCACATCCGATCTCCCATCTAAAGTGACAAGAGATTGCAGGGCAATATTCAATTGATCTATTTTTATCACACCTATCACGCCCATAGAAGTCAGGTTTAGCAGCGTGAAGCGGCTAAACCCAACTAATCTAATTGGCATGACACGAAAAGTCCTGTTTGGGCACCCAAACAGGAATATTTTTGCTCATTTCACCTCACCACCCCTGGGGTTAGCGAGCTGAAAAGATGTTAGCATGCCCGTCAGCAGAAACAATTGAATAGCTGGCGAACATGGGTGTATTTGTGTGTGTGTGTGTGTGTGTGTGTTGGGGGGGGGGGGGAGTTTGGGACAGACAATTGAATAACACCTATTGTTGTTCAACTCTGCAAGTTTAGACACACCCAAATTGGCTGGTGTCAAATGCCCTGATGGGACAATCATCATATACAGCAGTGGTTCTCAACCTCGGTCCTCAAGTACCCCCAACAGTTCATGTTTTGCAGGTCACCTAGCAGTTGAACAGGTGTATTCATTACTCACTGACACATTATAAAAGACCCACAGGTGGAGCAAATTATTTCACTTGCAATCCTGTGAGGAGACCTGGAAAACATGAACTGTTGGGGGTACTTGAGGACCGAGGATGAGAACCACTGATATACAGTACAGATGTAGCCACACTCATCAAGACTGCGGCACGACCACACAGGCACACACACCGCAAGTCAAGGTGTGTGGCTTGGGAGAGTGCACCCAACTAAGAAATAACTGACAATGTAGCTAAACAGTCATTCCTAGGCAAGAGGAAAGTGACAACCTTGTCACCCAATTAACATAAAAAAGGAAAATCCCTACCATCATAAAGTGGCTTTGCTCTAACAACCTTGTGGTTTAATTTTGCTCCACTTTATTAAGTCCTATGTGCAAGGGCGTTTTAAGAGAGGAGAGGACCGGTGTGCAGTCCCCGTTGCGAGCCCCCTCCTCTCCGGAGTCTAACAGAGTCTACTGCACATGCACAGGTCTCCGGGAACATGGTGCCCACACCTTGTTCCCAGGGACATCTCCAGTGCACATTCTCAAATCACCCGGAAATAACTGCGGTGACCCTGCAGTGCTGCTACAAATCACTTGGAAAATGGTCGCCGCGGCCATTTCCGAGTGATTTGCGCATGAGTACTGGAGGCATCCCTGGGAACAAGGCATGGGTGGAGGGGTAAGTATACTATATGGGTGCAGTTTGTGCGGTGTGGGCCCCCCGGACCTAGGGCCCTGTGTGCCATGATACTGAGGGGATCCTACAGCTCAATGTAAACTTGAATTAAGTGGGAATAATCTACAGTATTATTTATATCTAGAATATATGACTACTTTTACTGTAATATTCTCTTAATAAAAGCATTAACAAGTACCAGAAGCTTAATAGCATTTCAGAATGAGACCTGACATATGGAAATTTGTCTTAAATTATATATTTTTTAAATAAAATGACACCAGTTATAGCTAAAGCAATACATTTTTGATAGATAGGCAGACTTGTGACAGTGTAAAATTACATGTATAATAAATAGTGCAAATTTAAAAGACATTGTTCTTATGATTATACAATGACGCTGAAAGTGCAATGTACTGTGGCAAAGTCTGCATTATAAGCAGACTGTAGCTGCTGCCATATATCTGCAAAGTGACAAAAAATGACAGTTTACAAATGTGCTAGCAGTTGAAGGGTTTAATTTCAATTCCAAGTGTGCTATAGCAAGCTTCCATCACAGTAGAACAAATTCCAGATGTCACGATAAGATTTATTCAATTTCCTAATATTTTTTCCAATAGTTTAGTAATTAAAGAGATATTACAGTGCAATGAAGTACTGGTTATGAAAACAATATAGTACAGTCTCTTTGATATCTCTTCATAATACATCACACATGACAACTAAGATTTAATAAAAAGTTAAAGAATAGTATTGTCTTTCAATGACATATCATAGTAGTCTGATTCCTCAGTGGAACTGTGAATAACGCCATAATTTATCAGACAATAGTATATTCATTCATTCATTCATTCATTCATTCATTCATTCATTCATTCACTAGTACATATATAAATAAATATATATATATATATATATATATATATATATATATATATTAATACCAACCTGGCACTCCAACAGGGCAGTTCAACCCTTCTCACAGTTCTTGCTTGTGTGCCCTCTTTGGATATGGCAACTCCCTGCACAGTAGAAAGGACAAGACAGACTCCAAGACTAATAAATGAAAAACTTTTAGTGCACAGAACACAGTGCAATACTTAAACGTTTCATGGAATAATACCTCATCATCATACTTTCTCACTGCCAAATAACTTATGTTTTAATTGTTTACTAAAATGTAGAGAAGTTTACAATTAGTTGTTAAAATGGGGGATATTCAATTGTTTGAAAAGTCAGTTGGGTGACTGTTTTTTCCTATCTAATTTGTATGGAGAGTGAAATTTCTATTATGGTATTATATAAATATATAATTAGATTCTATTTGTTTCTTTTCTCCTCTCCAATATAGGGTGGTCATTCTGAGATGATCGCAAGTAGCAACTTTTTGCTGCTCATGCGATCAACTTGATGCCGCCTATGGGGGAGTGTATTTTAGCATTGCAGGGCTGCGAACACTTGTGCAGCCCTGCTATGCTAAAAAAGTTTCAAGCAAAACAAGAGTAGCCCTGCTGTTACTCACCCAGTGCGACGGATCCAGCGATGAAGGTCCCGGTCCTGACGTCAGACATCTGCCCTCCAGACGCCTGGATCTGCCTGCGTTGGACTCACCACACCTGGAAAATGATGAATATCTGCCCCGGAATGCCTCCCGCCTGTCCGTCATCTTGCGATCGCTGCTGCGATCACATTTCTCGTTGGTGGCGTCATTGCCCGGCGTCAAATGTCGCCACGCAACGACGCACAATGCGGCCGCCGCGCATGTGCATATCTGACCTGTTCGCACCGCAGCGAAGACCAGCTGCGTGAGAATGGGTCAGAATGACCCCCATAGTTAGATAATCTTTAATGTCAAGAGATCTTTTAGTATACAATATTCAGTTAGCCTGCGAGCAATGAGGTGAATTTAGAGACAAGTTTTCAAGTATACACTAGATAATGGATATAAAATAGAATGTATTTGGATTCCATATAGTATTGTTGTGACTCTGATCACAATAGATGTAATTGAGAATTGACTGACTATCCTAATAATACACTATTTACATAGCTATAATAGGCAAAACAAGTGCTTCTACAAAACTCCTTCAACTTGAAGCAAGATGGATAGCTAAATTGGATGTAATGCATTCTAATGGTCTTAATGAGCATTTCTCTTATTTCTGCATTTTTAAATAAATGTACCACTTGTTTTGCCTTTTATAGCTATGGTGTTTAATACATGGTTATTACTGTAGTAACCCAAAAGTTGTCACATTGTATCTAGCTCCTAGTAGTTTGTAGTTTATCTGCTTGAACTGACTGTATTTGCAATGATTTTAAAATCTGCTCAGTCTTGTTGCTATGGTGATGAGATACTTTCACGTAGTGCTGTCTCAGTACTTTTACGTCATGTCCTCATTAGCCCGTCGGGTGAGTGGCCCCGGGCATGTAGGCGGGATTTCATGTGGTGGTGTTGTATAAATGTATGTGTAATGTTTTATGTTTCATTAAAGCCTGACGACAGTGGTGCAGATCACTGAAACATTGCAAACTACATTGATGGTGTGATGTGAGTTGATTCTGCCGCGAGTGCCACACCCTTGCCTGCTATGTATATATTAATATTTATATCCATATGTCTTATGTGCCTAATATGCTAATAATATCTAAATTGGAAGCACTATTTAGGATCCACAACAGGCGTGCAAAATTTACCATATAAAAAGGTCTCTTTGGAGCAAGGAGAGTATTGCCTATCGATAAAGTCACAGGAAGTGATGAAATGCATCTAGGACTCCCTACATTAGTTGGCGAGCTGAGGATCCTATTACAAGCCGCCGCTATCCAAAACTTCACAGTTGATGGTCCTGCATTTGGCCGCTGACAACCGGAACCAGCTGCCGTCTCACACTTGGTTACTGTCAAGCGGAGTCAACCGCTGCACTTATATGGCTGCCGCTACTATACAGCTGCCTCACCCGAGGACACTCGAGTAAGACTGTCTCCTCTCACCTACAAACGGGGTCCTGGATCGCAGGGATAGAGTGAGTAGCGGCTCCCAGCAACAGCTATTAATAATATAAGTACTTATAACTACACTTAAGGACTGCCTGTGAACTTACTAATAAAAGCTTTAGTTTGGATATATATACTTTTAATTATTATAGTGGTTTATTTGGACCTCAGCCTCTAATTAACCCTGATAAATATCAGACAATTATCTACAATCTCTAAGCTGTTTTTTTTTTCTGGACTGTAACCTAATGAGGAAAAAGGATACATGCACATACTGAGTTATAACATATGTAGCAGAACCAGCTACTACACATTTGATTGCTACTTTTTATATTTTATATTGTTACATGCATCTAAATTTGTTTGTTTTGCTGTCTCCAACAATGAGTATTTTTAATGTCTTATTGTGTGTATAATAAATATGTATTAATCTGGAACCACTGGCATTTCTGACATTAATTATTGGCTATCTAGCGCGACTCCTTATATTTGTTTTTAGGGGGTCATTCCGAGTTGATCGCATGTAGCAACTTTTTGCTGCTCGTGTAATCAACCTGACGCCACCTATGGGAGAGTGTATTTTAGCATAGCAGGGCTGCGATCACTTGTGCAGCCCTGCTATGCTAAAAAAGTTTCAAGTAAAACAAGACCAGCCCTGCAGCTACTTACCCTGTGCGACGGATCCAGCGATGAAGGTCCCGGTTGTGACATCAGACATCCGCCCTCCAAACGCCTGGACACGCCTGCGTTAGACTCACCACGTCTGGAAAATGGTGAGTATCTGCCCGGAATGCCTCCCGCCTGTCTGTCTTCTTGCGATCGCCACTGCGATCACTTTTCTCGCTGGCGGCGTCGCAGCCCGGTGACGATCGTCACCGTGCAACAACGCGCGTGCACAATGCATCCGCCTTGCATGTGCATTTCCGACCAGTTCGTACCGCACCGAAGAACCGCTGCATGCGAACGGGTCGGAATGACCCCTCTTAGTCTTCCCTATCAATTGAAACTTGTGCAGATAAGTTTCTGGGGTTTGCCGCAACTGAACCAATATATCGATCAAATTCATCTCCACCTAATCCATTTATTTAAATTATCCTTTGGTGCTATTAGGTGTCTGTATTGTGTTTGAGGAAAAAACAGACACCCAACTGACTTTTAAAACATTTGAATTCCCTCCAATGTATCTTATCATTTTCCACTGATTTGGAGAGAGAGTGAGAGAGAGTGAGATTTCATCCAGAGCCACAGGGAGAACAGTTTCAAATTCAAAATGTTTTATAGATGTAAACTTCCAAGGAGCCTACAGTTATCAAACTTTGCTGCTTGTTATTAGGCTTTACACATTACTAGTAATATGAAGCAGACACTCTTTAACCAGTCTAAGCATTGAGTTACCACAGAAGATTGATTACTATTCCTTGGCCAATAGAAATTCTTACACAATCCCAGGCCTGGCGCTACCCGCTAAGCAAAGGGATGCAAAGCAGGGAGGCGCCAGGCTGGAGAGGTGCTCTACCTGCTCTTCATCCCTGTCCTGAGCTGATTCCCTGCTGCCGGCTGCTGCAACTGTCACACTCTATGACAGGCAGCGGTGGCGGCAGCATGAGGCCTCCTCTCCCCCTCCCCTGTGACAGTGCAGTGTGCGAACTTAAAAGGGGGTGGAGCATCACAGGAATAAGGGGTGGAGCTACACAGGACCAGGCAGCAGCCTGCAACACAGGGGGTGTTACGTGTGTAATTGTCACTGGTACAGGGGGTGTTACAAGTGTAAGCGCCACTGGTACAGGGGGCGTTACAAGTGTAAGCATCACCGGTACAGGTGGTGTTACGTGTGTAAGTGTCACTGGTACAGGGGGCATTACATGTGTAAGCGTCACTAGTACAGGGGGCATTATGTGCGCTGTCTCTTTGTAAAGTATGGGAGGATGCAAATTTATAGTTTGCAGGGAGGTGCCGAACACCCTAGCACTGGTCCTGCATAGCCCTCTACTTTATCACAAGCAACTAGGGCTGTAGAGAGTAGTGCCAGGCCTGGGTACTGTATGGGGATGTGGCCTAATCAGGAGGCACGGCCATGTTCCCTAAAAAAAAAATTATAACATAAAAAAGTGATCACTCTACAGGGCAGCGACATACAGATACAGAATGGGGGGTGGCGCATCAGCATCTTACCTTGCTTGCTCCGGGAAGTGGAGCCTTCCTCCTCGGGCGGTGACATCTTTCCAGTGATATTCAGGAAGATGGTGCATGTGCACTAGAGAGGAAAGACTCTAGCACTGTGCCAGTGTCTTTGCTTTCACTGTGTAGTGCCATCTTTTTATTGAAGATGTTTCTGAGAACATGGCATCATGCAGGAGAAGGGACGCGCTTCTCAGAGCAAGGTACGTACACTGGAGGGGAGAGTCAGACCCGGGCACTCACTGAGCCCATCCAGCAAGACCGAGCCTGGGTAATTAGTACTCACCTTTCCCCCTCTTGGTGGCAGTAACACATGCCATGATTGCCCAGATGTAAAAAAGTTCCCAATTCCACTTTTCCCCTTTTACTTTGAATACCTAAAACTCTGATTTTTTCACCAGGCTTGGCATCTACAGCTCGAAACCCTGGTGTTTAGTGCACTCTCCCTTTGTGTGCCAGCTGTTAGGAAGTAGGCAATTCTACCCATTCCATACTATACAAGAGGTGTTGTCCCTCCCTGAATGGAAAATTTGGTTCCACACACCATCTCAATAAACTGTATTAATGTTCTGGGAAGAGAATTGACTCCAGAAAGATACAAAACATTCAGTCTCCTTCATCTGTAAACTTACTGAGGACTTATGGCCCTACCCTTTAATTTTTTAGATGCTTGGCTGACTTAAACAAAATGATTCTTGGACTGTCTGACAAGTATTAATGTTGTGATTTCTCCATTAGGGATACTTGTTATATTCAGTAGAGGTTCCCAAAATGTAAGTCATGTTAGCTTAAACCTTTCACGAAATTCTGGCAGAAATTGTGCAAGCTGGCCCAGCATTCTGTATTCTCAACAATACTAAGAATGTGATATCTACACATAAAAATTTACTTTAAGGCACTTTAATATAAACAGTAATTTAACACAACTGGTTATCCCTGTTAAATGGAAAAACACTACTCCTTCAATTTGATGGTTTAACAGACTCGGACAGGACATATGGCGTAAAGATTACCATTACTGCCTCACAGCCCTGAGGTCATGAGTTTAATTCATTGTGCATCTGTGTGGAGTTCTTATGCTTTCTGATGTTGGCGTGGGTTTCCTCACATGCTCTGATTTCCTTCCATACTCCAAACACATCCTTGTAGATGGCTTCTGATAAAAAATTATATGTATTTAGCATTAATACTAATAACCACTTATTCATCTTTTTTGTAGAAAAATGGGTTATTACAGCTTCTCTAAAATATAGTAAGACGTTCACTGTGGCGAAATCAGAAATTTATCTTGCAACTCCTTTGGCTTTTTCAAATAACACTACTGCCATAGTTGTCTATGGTCAGCAGTTACAAAGTAGCAAAATGCAGGACGTTTTGTTGCTTGCCAAGTAGCACTAATGCTACAGTACAGTATGTGCTAGAAGTGGAATGCGCTACTGCACAGTCTCCAACAATATGGTTACAAGAGATCACTGGCATATTTATGATGAGTGTAGTGTGCGTGGTGCACATGGGCCCCTGAGTCCAGAAGGGGCCCCCCACCGCACACGCTGCACCCATTTTTTTTAATACCCACCCACTGAAGTCCTGCACCGACAGCAGTAGTGGTGTTAAATCCCAGTGAAAATGGTGCAGTGCCCATTTTTACAGCATTCTGCACATGCACAGTAGAGAAATCACTGGGAAAAGGGCCACCGCACCATTTTCCTGTAGATCTGCGCATGCCCTCTAGTGCTCAGACTCTTTAGCACTGCCAGCAGGGAGGAGAGGGCCTGTACAGAGGAGGATGCACACAGGCCTCCTCCTCTCTGAAAGTGCCCCTGCAAGGGATGCTTCATTCCCTCACTAAGATGGCTTCCAATACTGTATCTGAGCATGTGCAGCACAAACTTGTATATGAGTGACATGGTGGAAGATGGCTGTCCTCCTCTTACCTCCAGAGACCCACCACTTCAATCCTGCAATACCACTGTTTAAGAACCATTCACCACTATCTGAGACTAGAAGACAGTCACCGGCTGGCAATTTGTCTGTATCCCACTCTGCTACAGGCTCTGCTTCATCCAATCAAACAGTGTAACAGTGAGTACCATCACTTGTGCTAAAACACCACATTACCTGGTTAAGCCACTGGACTAGTTCTTGCCTAAATTATAAATCCGCTTGTGTATACAGTACTCATTCCCAAGTTATGGGCCCAGGCACAGCAGGCATCCAGGCACACTGCATGAAAGCACAAAGGGCACATAATTGTAACAGGCATTTTGAACACTTAGGTACTGATGAGGTACTTCAATATACAAGTGAAAGATGCATCAAAGTGTACAGAGTGTTTTCAGGAGTACCCCATGCCATCTTGATGCTATTTTGGCCACAAGTATAAATACAGAAAGGTGCTGCAGCACGGTAACAAGGAAGTACAGTGTGTTTTTAACTAAAGAGTGTCACAGCAAGCTCATCTACAATACCAGAGCTGCAGATTAATGATGTAAGGAACACACATACAGAAATGACACATATAATAGGGTTTATCAAGTGCAGAGAACTACACTACAGTTCATGGAAATTTGCTATGGAAATGCAACTTAAGCATGAGAGAGTGTGAAAAGTAACAGTATATAATGATGGAAGTCCAAGAACATAAAAGTAGAGGAACACATGGGTACCATAGGTTTGAGTGTGGAGCAACATATATACTCCATGATTCATGGGAAAATGTCAACCAGAGACATGTGGATAGCATTGGAAGAGCCATATAAGGATGGATGTCTCATAAGATGTGCATTGTACAACACAAATTTACTTGAATGCAGAAGTACAGATGTGACACTGTTCATCTTACCAGTGAATGGATCATGGGTGTGAAGGTGCCACGATTACAACTATTCATGCCCGGCTGCGACCAGTTTCGTTGGAGCACCCGCACCCATGCAATTATACTGTAAGATGTGCAGGGACACATCTGTATGAATGATAATATACACAGGATGATGTCTGTCTCTCAGCAGTTAACATTATTGGTGTGCAAATAGATGATGAAGAAATAGCAACTGACATGCTTAAAATTTTACACCACAGTTAAGAGCAAAACTACTGTATTACAGTTTCAGGAATGCATACCATGTGAATCAAAGATTAAACAACTGTACATTGCAAGCAAAGAGTGTGATATTCAGAAAATGTAAGTTCAAGTGTTATAATTGTCACAAGATAGGTCACAAAGCAATCATCTGTAAGTAGAGAAAAGTGAATCCTGTGCAGAGCCAGAAATTTCATGATAGGGATCAGTCATCGCTGACTGTTACAGATAACCACAGAAAGGACTCTTGGTATATCGATTCAGAAGCAATAAGACATTCAGTTGCACGGAGGAGTGGTTCACCAAGAAAATTGAGTGTGTCCCAATCACAATCAAAGGGATTGGTAATCAAACAATGACAGCCCCAAAAGTTGGGTCAATTAAATTTAGCTTGAGAATTGGAACAAGTGCAATTATTCTATGAAGCAGAAATGGGTACACATTTTATTACCATCAGTTTCCTAGAGTAAAGAGAACACAGAGTTCAATTTACGAAGGGAAAGTGCATTGTGAGAAACATAGGGGGTCATTCCGAGTTGTTCGCTCGGTAAAAATCTTCGCATCGCAGCAATTTTCCGCTTAATGCGCATGCGCAATGTCCGCACTGCGACTGCGCCAAGTAAATTTGCTATGCACTTAGGAATTTTACACACGGCATTTTCATCGTTCTGGCGATCGTAATGTGATTGACAGGAAATGGGTGTTACTGGGCGGAAACAGGCCGTTTTATGGGCGTGTGGGAAAAAACGCTACCATTTCCGGAAAAAACGCAGGAGTGGCTGGAGAAACGGGGGAGTGTCTGGGCGAATGCTGGGTGTGTTTGTGACGTCAAACCAGGAACGACAAGCAGTGAAATGATCGCAGATGCCGAGTAAGTCTGAAGCTACTCAGAAACTGCTACGAGGTGTGTAATCGCAATATTGCGAATACATCGTTCGCAATTTTAAGATGCTAAGATTCACTCCCAGTAGGCGGCGGCTTAGCATGAGCAAATCTGCTAAAATTCACTTGCGAGCGAACAACTCGGAATGACCCCCCTAAGTGGAACAGTCATTGCTACAGGAAACAATTGTATGTCCTTAATAGAAGTGAGTCACAGTCATTGGAAATCAGACACAGAAGATTTTGTCACCTTGGATATAACAGTGTTCAGAAGCTGCAGAATGGAATGGTGACAGTAAACTCAGTGACTAATACAGAGAAAACTATGTGTGAAAGTTGCATATTTGGGAACAGAGTCATCAAGCAGTTTTAACGTTGAGCTACAGCATCACTTGTTTGGACCAATTGAAGTTAAGTCTGTTAGTGGATACAGATATTTCATGACATTTATAGATGACTTCGTGAAAATTACACACATATAATAGAGAAATCTGAAGTGACAAAGAAAATTTCAGTACAAGACATTTGTGAAAAACCAAACAGGCCGCTTAGTCAAATTTCTGAGATCTGATAATGGTGGAAGGTATCTCAATAGAGAGGTGAACATAATTCTTGGCAAAATATGGAATAAAGCATTAGTTGATCATTGCTAAGAGTCCTGAACAAAACGGTGTTAGTGAATGAGCAAACCACACATCAGTGGAGAAGGCAAGGTGTATGCTGAAGGACACAAACCTAGAGAAGCCATATCCACAGTTTACATAAAAAAGTTGCCCTAAAGTACATACATTGACTTAGGCCTGATCAGAGAAAATCAAGTATAAGACACCTGAGAACATTTGGGAGTACTGCTTATGTCCATATGCCAAAATAAAGAAGATGCAAGCTGGATTCTAAATCAGTAAAGAACATAATGTTCAGTTATTGTTATGAAAGTAATGTTCAGATTGTGGAATCCAATTACAACAAAACTTGTCAAGTCAGGAGACATTGTATTCAAAGAGACAATACAGGTGATACAACGTAGGTTTTTGTATTAATTACTTTGTTTTAATATCTTCCTCCCATGATGTGCCTGTCTCAATCAAACACACTAAGAGGACTTGTTACGAAGGACACTGCTATAAATGCACCTCCGTTACTATGGGAGATACGCAGGACCGCGTTGCCATGGATATGGACTCGTGCGCTAACATCCGGCCGGCCACATAGAGTTACGGTCGCGGAAGAGAAGGGGAGTTAAGGGATACCGGAAGTCAGAGGCAGGAAGTGACGGTGAGGCGCGGAAAAGGCTCATGGGACTTGTAGGCAATCATGTGTATAGGAGCCACCTGCGCCTGCCTCACGATCATTGGTAGCGGTTCATTTAAATAACGGAGGACAGGAAAAGAAGGTTTTATTCTGCTGGATGCCTTGATAAAGACCCGCAAAGGGTAGAAACGCGTTGGATTTTATATCCAAGTGGACACCGTGTGCGTTTGAAAACGGACCAGAAGACAGAGGAAGCTACAGCCGCAGTTGCCGTGGAAAATAAATCCTCATGCTCTTAGAACTGCCGTGAGACAGTTCTCATTTACTGCTGGTAATTACGCACTTTGGATTCTCTGTACCTTGGATACCATGCACTGATTGTTTTATTGTTCTGTTGTTATATGTGATTGTATATTACATTTTTAAACGGTACATCACTACATACATTTTTTCTTTGTTATATAACATTGAAAATCATCCGGAGGAATCCTGTACTACAGTTGGTCCCTCCATATTGGCGCTTGTATGTATTATCACATTTTGTTGCAGTTTGCTTGAGATCTTTTCTCTTGGTGGAGGTATATATGAGAGTTACCTCTGTGTGATTTGTACATTAATTAGCTGCCTATTCCTAGAGCGCACTGATAATTATTCATTCTTTGGTTTCTATATTTTCCACACAGTAGTAGTGCCCTTTACACATTAAGCTCACACAGTAGTACTCCTTATACATGTTATGCCACACAGTAGTAGTGCCTCTGTCTTATCTCAAAAGTACTTCTTCACTGCTGCCTGCTGCTATCCTCAGTCCCCAGGTTTGGGGACTTAGGAGTGATCATAGATGGTCTCCATATGAAGTTTAATTGAATGTCAATCATCACACTCCACACCACATGACATACAGTTGCACCACCACGCACCTCCTGGGAGACCTCGTCACCACCACAAGCACTGCACCACTGTCCATAAGATCCCCATCCTCAGTTCATAATCACAGTCTATTCCTCTTGGTCACTCCAGCAGCTCAGGCTTTCATTTTATTAGGTGATATGCACGATTTGTCATTCTGATATGACAAATCATGCCAATATTGGACTAATGTGTAATCCACCCTTAGACACAAGCACAGTAGCAAAAAATTCCTCCATTGCATCTGACATCGGCAGTGCATCCACTTCTGAATTAGCCCAAGAGAGTTGAGAGAAAAGCCACATAAAGGAGCAAAATTACAACTTGGCAAAATCATGTTGCTCTGCACAATGTGTGGACAGATTTAGGCTTAAACGGAGGTATGTCCAAGCTTAACTCTAAATTGCAAGTAAAAATAAAATTGTCTAGTATTTATGTTCTACAGAACATGCAATAAGCAACCAATATTTTCCCTTTACTCCAAACAAAATAAATATATCTAGGTCACTGGCAACGTGGTTTGTCCAGAATCAAACTACATACAGTACTGTATATATAGAATTTTGAATCTTTTTTACAAATGTAAATGTACATGCTTTCACTCTGTATGTCAGAATCCTAGAGAAAAAAATCCTAACAATACAAGTATGTTTAAAAATAATTTAATCTGTTAGTTGGAAATCTGACTTAAAAAGGAAATTGGGACATTGATAGGTTTGTACTGTAAATCAACATTTTAGAATAGCATATATCTCAATTTTCCTTTATGTTGAACTTAGTGAAAGATAGCTAAAGGTTTTATGAAGCTACAAGGGTCTGCAGATACTTTCTTTTAAATCAGAACATTTTACAGTTCCACTACTGCTGTGAACAACTACTACATAATTGTTTTTTTAAAAAAACCTTTAATCTCAGTGACTGACAGTATTATGGTTCAAAAATGACACATGAAAATGTACATGGGAAACATTTATGATACTGGTGCTTCAATGGTTGCAACTTCATGCACTCAAAGTGGACATCCCAGCCGTTCCTTAATCAGATGCATGGCTGTACCCCAAAAGATGCTAATGTTACGGCAACCAGCGTTCATCTCAGAATCAGCCCTTATATGTGTTCCACTAAGGTCTCCATTTTATAACATACATCATCTATCTAAAGGTAATATAATTGACATTAAGGAGCAGATGTACTAACGAGTAATATTCTTGTTATCACTCGTTACTAATCTTAAATGGTGCTCCAAACAATCAGCTCCTAACTATCATGTGTTTGGCTGGAGCACCATTTGAGAATCTGTAGTAACGAGTGATAACAAGAATATCACTTGCTGTTAAGTTTGCCCCTTAGCAACAGATTGAAGCTGACAAATTTTTACAGCTTAGTTTTTTCAACTATTATATTTACCAATTTGTAGAAGAATTTTTACATTATCATAGGCAGATTAATTTAGCAGTGACCAATATTGATATGCACATTGCCCCTTACTTGCTTTATTGTCCAAGCGTGATCCAGAAACACTGACTTTCTAGCATGGATACTCAGAAATGAATCCAAATTTTCAGATAGAAAGTTTTTACTTTGTTAGACCCAATCAGTGCAAGATATGGATCGATATCTTCTAAACTATAGAGCTTGGAGAATATCCAAACAATATTGGGGGTCATTCTGACCCGATCGCACGCTGCAGTTTATCGCAGCGGTGCAATCGGGTCAGAACAGAGCATGTGCCGGCGCCGCAGTGCGCCGGCGCATGCCAGACGGTTGAAGGCCTGTCCATCGCTGCGATCGCCTCTGCCTGATTGACAGGCAGAGGCGGTCGCTGGGCAGGGGGGCGACCTCATGTCCACCTCATGTTTATTTCAGATTTAATATATCAGTAATGCAGGTTTCATACACATTTATTTCTTATTGTGATAAGTATTTCCTCAGTTTCTAACGTGTGCTCCTTTTCTGTCCTGTACTTTGTGATGTCAGGCACAGCTACTGTATGACTTCCTTCACTTCGCCCAAGCAATCCATGCATGTATTCATAGGTGTTATCATTAGTGGAGCTTTGTAGGAGCTCCTACTGTACAGATTTATAGAAATCTGTTGGATTAAAATGATTAATTATCAGATAGCCATACAAAATAATGTTGATCAGAAAAGTGCATACAAATGATTTAACATCTTAGACATCTGTATTCAAGCAGTTCAAAATGGTCACTCTTAATATAATTTATGCATATTATTAAATATGCATTTTAAAATAAACCTTTTCCTTAGTGCAATATATATTTACAGTATATCATAATTCTGATTGGCTTTATTCAACTTTGTTTTTTCAAATCAAATAATAACCTACAGTAGGTCAGGGATTCCTAACTACAGTCCTCAAGGCACAGCAACAGGGTTTAAGCATAGCCATACTTAAGCACAGGTGACTTACTGTAATTAATACCTCCGTTACTGTATTTTGATTTAACAATCTCTGCTCAAGCATGGATGTCAGAAAAACCTGAACTGGTGATGCTTTGAGGACCAAGGTTGGATACACTGGTCTAGGTACTCATCCGAGTGAAGCCGCCTTATATGCGCTAGATGGTTGCTGTTAGTTTGATCAACACGTGTACTAAGAACCTCATGCTTTTTTAGATATCATCCAATATTGCAATATTAGGCAATCTAATATAGAAATGCTTATTGTGATTATTATGCTTTAGTCACTGAAGGTTGATAGTGCATTCTTGTCCTGTGCTTATGTTATGAGCCACGGCTGTGGCTCATTCCTGTTTTGCATGTCAGTTAGGTATTTTATGTTATTCTTCTGTTCATGTTCCCCGTGGGTGTCATGGGGTGCTCGGAACTCACCCTTAAGGAGGGGATACTGTTATGAACCACAGGTAGTGGTTCATTCCTATTTTATGTTTATTAGTAGTCTTGCAGGCCAGGATTTCCCGTTGCTCTGTTTAAGAATACTCTTGGTTGCTGCCGCTGGTGAGTCTGTGTAATTGCAGCTTGTTCCCATGTGTTCAGCCTCACCTGGCTGCTAATTGCATCTTGTCAGTTTGGAGTCATGCAACAGGGCAGCTGCATGATATTATTAATTAGGCCTCTCTGTTATATGCTGGCTCAGTGCAATTCACAGACGCTGGTGATATTTCTTGGTTTCCAGTCTGCTTGAGTTCTGAGCTTGTTCCTGCCAATTCCTGAGCTACTGTGTAGCAGTGTCTGTCGAACTGCTTCCTGTGTCGATTCCTGTGTCAGTCCCTGTGTCGATTCCTGTGTCTGATCCCGTGTCCTGCCGTGAAGTGTTCCTGTACAGAAGTCCAGTGGCTTTGCCTATGCCTGGTCGAGTTTCTGGCTTCTTGGTGTCCACCGGTCTGTTGTTTGGGATTCTGCCTGTCCTCCAGTTCTGAGAGTCTGTGTCGGCAGCATTGGGGGTTCCTGTCCGTTTGCCAGTATTCGTACCGGTTCCGTGAGTAGCGGCTCTGCCGCGTCCGTCGGCCTAGGCCGCTGTATTCTGTTATTACTTCTGTCACTGGTGTTTTGCAGAGGGTTCTGCTTATGCTGTCACCGCCGATACACAAGAGTATTGTGTCGGCGTGTGCTCAGCATTTCCTTTGTTGTTCTTTTCCTTTGGTGGCAAGCCGCACATACATTTAGTTTTAGGCTAGTTAGTAGCCCCTGGCTTTGGTTGTTTCAGTTAGAGGGCCCCTTGTTATCACCCTGTCTTGGTACACTCTTTGTCTCTCATTAAGACCTGAGGGGGCATCGAAGTTGGGCAGACGTAATCCACCCTTCAAACGCGGCTGCCATGGGCTCAAGCAACCATAGTCTCACAAGAGTGTACTGACAGCACGGGCGAGACAACGGAGATAGGGCGCCAGGGGCTATTCCCTTTCCATTCCCCCTTTCCCAGCATTACGTCCTGGTGCTCTGGACTCACTTCATAACATCTCCCTTGTTCTGAGCACCAGGAACCTAACAGCTTATTTGTGCATTCTTGTCTTGTGCTTATTACTGTATAGTAAACAGAAAAGCCTAGGAAACTATCATTATAGATTTCATATTGGACAATCAAAAATAGGGCTTGTGAATATATACAGTACGTCCATTTTACATGGATTCTTCTGTTTTTAAATTTGGGTGAAGAACACCTTAATGTATACTGTAACTTCTACGTTTAATTTCTAATCATTTCTGTTTGTTTATCTTAATTTTTTTTGCAAGTTAGGTCTTTGCAAAAGTCGTCTACTAATAGATTTTTTTCTGTAATTAAATGTAATTAATACTGATATTGTTAATGTACAGTATTGTAGTGATAGTTTCACTGACCAAGATAGAGCCATCCTTTTATCATTGAATTAAACCTATCACATCAAAAATGGTTTACTATTGTCTACAATTATTCCCAATTATTGAAGTAGAGAAGTAATTTGCAAAGTTGCTTTTTCAGCGTCTTTTACTTAATTAGAAGAATGGCACAGTACACTTTTTAACTTTAGACAATGAATCATTAATCATTGTTCTAGAGAAGAAGAATGATTGTCATATTTTCCTAAGGACAATATACTGGATTGATCTGACGGATCAATAGATATTGAGAGCCAACAGTTTGCTAATTTGATGATTTAGGTCTGAATGAGTGAACGAGTTGGTGAACCTCACTTACATTTCTCTTAAGCATCTGGATGTTTTGTGTACACTATATGAAGGTTAAAATGTGCAAATATATTTAGCATTTTAACACAGACATAATTCAAATATCCAATCAGCCAATCATATGGCAGGAACTCATGCAGACATTGTAAAGAGTATCAGTTGTTGTACACTCCAAACACCAGGGGCTAAATGTAATAGCCTTCAAGAATCACAATGTGAAGGATTTTGTGAGAGTCTGACTGGATTTTTAAAGAGGCAATTATTTACATGGTATAACCAGATTCGTTTTGCCGTGTAAATGATTGCCACTTTAGAAATCTGGCCAGACATCTCAATAAATCCAGCACTTCCTGCTTCTTTTAGGCTATTACATTTAGCCCCAGAATGGAGAATAATTTGACCATGGAATTCTTTTTGGTGCCAGATTGGTTTGTGTAAGTACCTCAGAAACTGCTAATATCCGGGAATGTTTGTGTACCACTGTTACTGCAGAACATCCACCTTAATGTTATTCAACTACTCTGGTGCTGCTTTGGCCTTGTGCTCGAGATCAGTGAACCACTCCAGTACCGCTTTGGCCTTGTGCTTGAGATCAGTGAACCACTCCAGTACCGCTTTGGCCTTGTGCTTGAGATCAGTGAGCTGCTGAAAGGTGAACTTTATCTAGTGATGAGCGGGTTCGGTTCCTCGGAAACCGAACCCCCCCGAACTTCACCAATTTTACACGGGTCCGAGGCTTACTCGGATTCTCCCGTATGGCTCGGTTAATCCAAGCGCGCCCGAACGTCATCATCCCGCTGTCGGATTCTCGCGAGATTCGGATTCTATATAAGCAGCCGCGCGTCGCCGCCATTTTCACTCGTGCATTGGAAATGTTAGGGAGAGGACGTGGCTGGCGTCCTCTCCGTTTATTAATAATATTTGTGCTGCTTATTGCTTAATTGTGGGGACTGGGGAGCAGCTGTATTATATAGGAGGAGTACAGTGCAGAGTTTTGCTGACCAGTGACCACCAGTATACGTTGTCTGCCTGAAAAACACTCCATATCTGTGCTCAGTGTGCTGCATATATCTGTGCTCACACTGCTTAATTGTGGGGACTGGGGAGCAGCTGTATTATATAGGAGGAGTACAGTGCAGAGTTTTGCTGACCAGTGACCACCAGTATACGTTGTCTGCCTGAAAAACACTCCATATCTGTGCTCAGTGTGCTGCATATATCTGTGCTCACACTGCTTAATTGTGGGGACTGGGGAGCAGCTGTATTATATAGGAGGAGTACAGTGCAGAGTTTTGCTGACCAGTGACCACCAGTATACGTTGTCTGCCTGAAAAACACTCCATATCTGTGCTCAGTGTGCTGCATATATCTGTGCTCACACTGCTTAATTGTGGGGACTGGGGAGCAGCTGTATTATATAGGAGGAGTACAGTGCAGAGTTTTGCTGACTAGTGACCACCAGTATACGTTGTCTGGTTGAAAAACACTCCATATCTGTGCTCAGTTTGCTGCATATATCTGTGCTCACACTGCTTAATTGTGGGGACTGGGGAGCAGCTGTATTATATAGGAGGAGTACAGTGCAGAGTTTTGCTGACCAGTGACCACCAGTATACGTTGTCTGCCTGAAAAACACTCCATATCTGTGCTCAGTGTGCTGCATATATCTGTGCTCACGCTGCTTAGTTGTGGGGACTGGGGAGCAGCTGTATTATATAGGAGGAGTACAGTGCAGAGTTTTGCTGACAGTGACCACCAGTATACGTTGTCTGCCTGAAAAACACTCCATATCTGTGCTCAGTGTGCTGCATACAGTATATCTGTGCTCACACTGCTTAATTGTGGTGACTGGGAAGCAGCTGTATTATATAGGAGGAGAACAGTGCAGAGTTTTGCTGACAGTGACCACCAGTATACGTTGTCTGCCTGAAAAACACTCCATATCTGTGCTCAGTGTGCTGCATATATCTGTGCTCACACTGCTTTATTGTGGGGACTGGGGACCACCAGTATATTATATAGGAGGAGTACAGTGCAGAGTTTTGCTGACCAGTGACCACCAGTATACAGGCTCGGACTAGCCTGCCGGGGAACCGGTGGTTCCATCGGTGGGTCACAATCATATTTAGCCATGCCCACTTCTGTCGGGGGGCGGAGCTTGCCAGTCAGGAGTTTGCAGAAGAGCCGAGCATCTGCTTTGCCGCACCACACCACGCCGCGGTCCGGAGGGGAAGGCACGCATCCCCTGGAGGCTGGAGCCTGCAGTCGTCAGTGGGCAGCGGTAGTTCACGGCTCCCACCTCCCAGACGGCAGCAGACATCACATTTCCCTCCCGGGCGGCCAATGCAGTCTACTGAGTCTGAGTGGCTGACTGCAGCAGGTACACGCACCGCCCGTACAGCATGTGAGGGGGTGACGCGCACCACCCCCTCCCCCGCCAGCACACAGTATAACCGCGCACCCCTCTCCCCCGCCGGCGTACATGTCCACCGCACCTCCCCCCACACATGGCCACCGCGCACCCTCTCCACCCCTGCCTGGATCTCAGCAGCAATGGAGGCAGAGCATGATCAGCCCTGCTACTAATTCCGGTAGGCAAGTCCTTCTCCCCAGTGCCCAACAGTGCTGCAGTATTATATTAGATGTGCCCCCCTAAGACTGTATATAAAGGACCCCTGTATAGTGTCTGTGTGTATGGACCCCTGAATAGTGTCAGTGTGCTTGTATTGACCCCTGTATAATGTCAGTGTGTGTGTGTATGGACCCCTGCATAGTGTCAATGTTTGTGTGTATGTAAGGACCCATGTATAGTGGCAGTGTGTGTGTATGGACCCCTGCATAGTGTCGGTGTGCGTGTATTGACCCCTGTATAATGTCAGTGTGTGTGTGTGTGTGTGTGTGTGTGTGTGTGTGTGTGTGTGTGTTAATATGGTTGTCTGGTATGCCCTCACTCCAGTCTCAGCCTGTTGCACCAGATCCCAAACCCAGAAGTACAATGATCGCATTAACTATCATATCGCTTCTTACACAATGCAGTGACTTAGCTCCTATCGGATGCCCTGTTAATGAGTATAACTTTTTTTAAATGCCAGTGATACTTTAATTCTTATTGCCTTGTTAAAAAGCAATAATAAATGATAATTATTGGGACCATGTTGAAATCAATAATATATTTACCCATAAGAATTGATCATTGTGGGGCCCAACAGCAGGATGTGGTAGAGGTTGATACTCAGATAAGTCAGAAACCTTTCTGAATAAAGTGCAGTAAACTAATGAAACAAAGGCCCTCATTCCGAGTTGTTCGCTCGCAAGCTGCTTTTAGCAGATTTACTCACGCTAAGCCGCCGCCTACTGGGAGTGAATCTTAGCTTCTTAAAATTGCGAACGACGTATTCGCAATATTGCGATTACACCTCTCTTAGCAGTTTCTGAGTAGCTCCAGACTTACTCGGCATCTGCGATCAGTTCAGTGCTTGTCGTTCCTGGTTTGACGTCATAAACACACCCAGCGTTCGCCCAGACACTCCTCCGTTTCTCCAGCCACTCCCGTGTTTTTCCCAGAAACGGTAGCGTTTTTCCGCACACACCCATAAAACGGCCAGTTTCCGCCTAGTAACACCCACTTCCTGTCAATCACACTACGATCACCAGAACGATGAAAAAGCCGTGAGTAAAATTCCTAACTGCATAGCAAATTTACTTGGCGCAGTCGCACTGCGGACATTGCGCATGCGCACTAAGCGGAAAATCGCTGCGATGCGAAAAAAATTACCGAGCGAACAACTCGGAATGACCCCCAAAATCCACAACCACAAAAGACACATGTGAAGAAACAAAAAAAAGGAACAGAGGTACCCATATAGAATAAAGAATGTACAGTATTAAACTAGAATAAACTAATGACCCAGTTTCTGTGAAGAAATTGAACCTGAAGCTGCAAGAAAACTATAAAAAAAATGCTTTCACAGTTGTCAGACTTGAATAGTATTGAAAATCATTGCATGTAAGAACATCTAAGAACTTTTATGAGCAAGAAAAGTTGTGCAAGGAAGAGTGGTGGGAATTTCTGAAGTCAAAATAGAAATATATTAAGCTGGCTAGAAGAAATATTAGCAATGATGTATTACTAAGCACTGCCTTCAGTCAAACAGTTTTTCATCTCTGTGTGTGTCTCTCTTCCATCATCTTATAAACTTTTTACTGTGTTACTTGCAGGGGCGTATTTAGTGTTCAGTCCGCCCCTAGGCATGTTATTGGCAACCTCTACCCCCCCCCCCCCCCAATAACATCACTGCCCCCTTCATTTCGGGGGCCAATCCAGATGCGTCAAGACCACCAAAGCAGCCCCAACCTCACCCCACTACCAGCTCCCAGACCACAATTTGCTGTCCATTCTCCCACTCCTGTCAGTTGCAAAATAGAATATAAAAAAAAAATTGTAATTACAAAAAAAAAAAAAAAAAGAATCATCTGGCCTCATCAGCCTGGTGCTCCGCCCCTCAGCAAGTGCCTCCCCTAGGTGCATAGTGCCTCAGGTGCCTAGTGGGAAATCCACCACTGGTTATTTGAACTGTACAAACGGTATTGCAATAGCTAAGAATCCTAAGATAGATGATATTAACCTTATTCACCACCTGTCCTAACAAACGTATTGTATAGAAACACTCTGTCAGAGTAACTATGATTCTAGTAGAATGACTACAGGATGATTATTAAAGACCACCTCTTCCTTCCCCCTCTCACTTGGTGTAGAAAAGGTTATGCAAATTAAGTATTCTTGGTCTTTTGACCTCTCCTACTTGTTTCAACCAGAGGCATAACTAGGGTTTTTGGAGCCCAGGGCAAGATCAAAAATGCCCCCCACCCCCCGGAAAAAAAACCACACACACAAAAACAAAACAAAGGAAAGTATGTGTGCACGCCACTGGCGCACTCTTGAAAAAGATGGCCATGGCCACATGCCAGAAGGGGGGGGGGGGGGCATGGACACTGAAAATAGGATGTGCCAACATGACACGCCAGCTGTTTCATGTCATGCTGGGAACATTCTTTTTAATTCCACATGCACCTTACCATCATCATCTCCTACACAAATAGGTGTCACTGTGTATAAAGATGTCAGGGTGTGTATGTATAGATGTAGGTGCAGTGGTCGAAGTGGAAGCTTTGAAGTGAGGGCATGGAAAAGTGAAGGGTGTAATTATGCACGCGCCAAAGGCACGCGCACTCCGGAAAAGGGGGCATGGCCACTCAAAAGGGGGGGTGTCCTTCAGTGTAGTAGGACCCCTTATACTATCTAGTACTGGTTATACTAGTACTAGACCTTATACTATCCTTATACTACCCCGTATACTATTTAGTACTAGACCTTTCACATTTTAGCACACGGTATGAGCCAAATTCACATTATAGCACATGGTATGAGCCGAAATTCACAATATAGCACACAGAATGAGCCGAAATTCACATTATAGCAAACAGAATGAGCCGAAATTCACATTATAGCACACAGGATGAGCCGAAATTCACATTATAGCACACAGAATGAGCCGAAATTCACATTATAGCACACAGAATGAGCCACAATTCACATTATAGCACGCTGAATGAGCAGAAATTCACATTATAGCACGCTGAATGAGCCAAAATTCACATAAGAGCACAAAGAATGTGCCGAAATTCACATTATAGCACAGAGAATGATCCAAAATTCACATTACAGCACACAGAATGAGCCGAAATTCACATTATAGCACGCTGAATGAACCGAAATTCACATTATAGCATGCTGAATGAGCCGAAATTCACATTATAGCACGCTGAATGAGCCGAAATTCACATTAAAGCAAACAGAATGAGCCGAAATTCACATTATAGCACACAGATTGAGCCAAAATTCACATTATACCACACAGAATGAGCCAAAAATCACACACATATATATATATATATGCACGACTTGCCTCTGCTTTGTATATACCCCCCCATTCTATGCCTCTCTTTGTGTATAGTATACCTCCCCCTCCCCCTATTCTATGCCTCTTTGTGTATAGTATACCTCCCCCCCTCCCCCTATTCTATGCCTCTGTGTATAGTATACCTCTCCCCCTATTCTATGCCTCTGTCACAGAGGCATAGAATAGGGGGAGAGGGGGGAGGTATACTATACTATACACAGAGGCATAGAATAGGGTGGGAAGGGGAGGTATACTATACACAGAGGCATAGAATAGGGTGAGAGGGGGGATGTATACTATACACAGGGGCTCTGTGTATAGTATACCTCCCCCCTCTCACCCTATTCTATGCCTCTGTGTATAGTATACCTCCCCCTCCCACCCTATTCTATGCCTCTGTGTATAGTATACCTCCCCCCTCTACCCCTATTCTATGACCCTGTATATAGTATACCCCCCTCCCCCTTATTCCATGCCTCTCTTAAGCATAGGAGAGGGGGGGGGGGGTATACTATGCTATACACAAAGAGAGGCATAGAATAGGGGGAACGGGGGGGTATACTATACACAGAGGCATAGAATAGGGGGAGGGGGTATTCTATACACAGAGGCATAGAATAGGGGGAGCGGGGGTAGTCTCTTTGTGTGTCACTGCAGTGTCTACCCCCTTCCCCCTCCTCACCTCTCAGCGATGGTGAGGGCTGGCGGCAGGCAGAAGCTCAGGGATCTGGCATCGCGGTCACGCTCCCGGCAGGAGGGAGGCTAGGAGCTGTTGCAGTAACGCCGCTGAGCACCACAGCGTGACTTGCTTGGTGGCGGCGGTGAAACAGGTTGTGGCGGCTGCGGGTGGGGGCTGCGGGCGGTCAGGCGGTGGCGGTTGTGAGTGCGTGGGCGGGAGTGATGTCCTGGACACCGGCACGGGTGCCCCCCTCAGCTGTGCCCGCCATGGCACCCAGGGCACGTGCCCCACTCACTCTACCCTAGTTCCGCCTCTGCTTTCAACCCATGCCGGGGTAATGATCACACATAAACTACCAGGGCCTTCAGCTAAGTTACTGCAGATGTGTCCTAATACTGTACACCTAGCATGTGACTGAGCCACTCTAAGAGATGTAGTGTGGTAAAACAGCCAAACACCACTCAAAATGTACTAGAAACACTAGGCTGTGACTTTAGCCATACATGTGCAAATGCACAGATGAAGCTCAGTGAAACTTGGGGTGTGAAAATCAGTGTCCGCTGCATCGTAGCACTACTGTATGTATAAAGATTCAGACTCAGTCGTACACAGATGTGCAAATGACGCACATCAAATTGATCAGTGTAATCTAGCAAAGTCATTTTGTCGCTTCCAGTTTTTTTTATTTATGTGAATAAACTGCACATTTTGAGGGAGGAAGATGTGCGGTTGAGTTACTCGGAACCAGGTGCACTGAGTGGGGCTGTTTGGTGCGACTGAAGCCACAGTGTATGAGGACACATCTGTAAATCATACCTCCCAACATTTGGGTAGGGGCAGTCAGCTTTTGTGAGCCTGTCTTCGTCCATGTGCAAAATGGGAGCATCACTGCATGTCAAGCCCGATTACATGTCACACTGGGTGAAGGTCTGCGCATTACACTCCCACTGCATGTCACGCTGGGGTCATACACAGTGCGTCACTTATTGCTGGGCTGTCCTTAGCATCTCTCTTCACTGCTTAGATGCCACATGCATGCACATGGCATCCACTGGCCACTTCTCTGTTATGCTGAACAGCAGGTGAGAGAGCGTGCCTTCCAACATCTCCCCCTGACGGGACCTTGCACTACAGTATGTGGGTGAGATTGCTGGACAGTCCTGAAAAGCAAGACTTCCCACCAAAATCTGAATATTTGCAGTTGTATCCTCTATGTTTATAGTATATGTTCTATGTGTTCATTTATGTTATTGAAGATAAGTGATGTGACATTGTTGTGTCCAGTGCCATAATAGGGCAATTTACCTTCCTGTACCAGAGCCACAGATGGAGTCACGCTATTCATTGCTCTGTCTGTGACTAGGGGCACGCCTATTGCTGTGAGCGTCCCCGTCTGCCTGGGCATGCGCGCCAGTGACGGAGACGCTCCCCATTCATTTGAATGGAGAGCATCTTCGTCCGCGTGTCTGGACAGAGACGCTCTGAATGGGAGCGTCTCTATGCATTCCCGGCGTGACTAGGCAGACAAATCGCCTAGTCACTCCAGGAGTGCCCGTTTGCAATGGAGACGCCTCAGATGAGCCCGGCTCCATCTGTACAACCAAACAGGAAACATCACATTGTCGCAAGCATAAGCCCAGCTCCACAAGAAAGAAGAGCACTGTCTGGAGTGTCCTAAGGATTCTCTGGGCAGTGCTGTAGGGTGCATGAGCTAAATGCAAGTGTTGTGTGGGTAGTATTAGTGCCTCCCTGAGGAACAGCTCATATGTGATGCCCCACTTCTTGTGAGAATATTTACTGTTCATGTGTAAATACTACCATTATATACATTTAATGGAGCCAGAACATCATTGGTGACTGTGGGGCTAGAACTACAGAGATAGTGCGTGGTGAATGGGAACTCATCCGAGTGCATGCCAAACAGATGTCACATATGGCAGCAGGGAGAGACTGACTCATGCTGGCTGTTGTGACAGTTGGTGGTCATTGAGCAGGAGACATGGTGGCTGACAGTGTGCAGAAGTGCTGCTCATCTAACCTGTGCAGAGTGTCTGTTCCCAGTGACCGGAGGCAGTGCAAGCAGTGTCAGTGTCCCTCAGCAGCTCGGTACCTCCCAGCGGCTCTAGACCTGAAGATGGCATTTCTGCTGACAGAGCTGAATAGAGAAACAAGCAAGAATAACAGCTGCTGCTGAATAACAGATGGACAGCCATTGAAACACTGGAGAGATCTGTAGAAAATCACCATGTGTGTGATACAGTATATATATATATATATATATATATATATATATATATATATGGGAAGCGGTATTGTCTATTTCTTTGTCCACGAGTGCCAGCTATTTGGAATTCTATGCTATTTGAGTCCTCTGGCCAACATGGGATTGTAGATTTAGTAATCTCAAGAAATCTTCTGTATCTCTTAGGTATCTCTTAGGTACCTGTTGGTTTTCTTGACACGGACTTGCAAAAAGCTATCAACATATTGTGCCACTTTAGAGAAGAGCGAATTACGTGCAGATATGATTGGACGGCCAGGAGGCCTGTCCAAAGTTTTATGTATTTTAGGTATCAGATATATAATCGGAGTAATCGGAAAATCAGTCTTCATAAAACCAACAGTATCCTCATCTATCCATCCCTGGGAAAATGCCTTATCTAAGACATTATATAGACGTTTTTAAAGGACAAACCTGGGTCCCCAGATAGCAATCTGTATGTCTTAGTATCCGCTAGTTGTCTCAATACTTCAATGTTGTAGTCTGCAGTGTTTAATACAACAACTGCTCCCCCCTTGTCCGCGGGTCTCACAGTAATGTTTGGATTATTTTTTATTTCATATAGTGCCCTCCTTTCTACCGCAGAAAGATTATATCTAATCTTTTTTTGCTTAGCTAAGGATTTCTTAATATCAGAATCAAGCATTCTGGTAAAGGTCTTTATACTTGGATTGTGTGATATAGGATCATAAGTACTTTTATTCTTGAATGGTTTAACAGTTTCAGTACTGGGTTTCACATTCTCAAATTTCTCAGCAAGTCTCAATTTCCTGCCCATTTTGAACCTATCTATAGACCACTCAAAGTCATTAAATTTAGGGGTAGGTATGAAACTCAAACCCTTGGACAATACACTAATTTCTGCTGATGAAAGTTTATATGCAGATAGATTTATCACTGATTCTTCTGAGTTTTGGATGTTTCTTTATTTTCTCTTGTTTTTGCCCCGCCGGAGGTGGGGCCTTCTGCGTTTAAATTCTGCTCACCAAACTGTGGTAGCTCTTGGTAACGTTTTTTTTTTATGTGTCTGAGAATCTGAAGAATCCCTCTCAGAAGAAGAGTAGCTGTCTAATTGTGGGTGATCTTGTCTAAATCTATTACCTCTATGTCTAAAGGTAGAGTTATCATTACCTACCAACCATCTATACACATGAATTGGGGCTGCTAGCAGTTTGCACTTTAATCACTAACAATGCACTTTATAAGGGTCCGAATATTGATATTTTTATGTCGCTGCTTGCTTTTCCCTGACACATAAGTTCTTTATACATGATGGCAGGTTTTTTATACAAACATTAGGCTGCGCAATGGGTTTCTGTGAAGCCCGGTATATGCCAATACCTATATGTATGCAGTTGAACAGGATTTATTTTTTAAAACATCAAGTATTAGCAGGCACCTGTTCTATTACTGTCGCTATATTGACGACATCCTAATTATGTGGACAGGAAGCCAGTGTGAATTAATACATGCCATCCAAATCCACAATGAATCCACTTGTCTGGCCAAGGTGACTGTTACTATGAACAAGAATGGCATACATTTCCTTGATGTAAAAGAAGGGGTTTTAAATACCAAACTTTACACTAAACCCACTGATCGAAATACCCTATTGAAGTATAACAGTTTTCACCCCGTATCCACTATTTCAGGCCTACCCTACTCTCAATACATCAGAGAAAGCCACATAACTAGTGTTCCCATAGAAAGAGAATTCCAACAAGACCTGTAAAGTTCTACCATGGGCAAATCAATATACAGATATCAGCCATCACACTAGCAAATCAGCAAAAAAGCTATAGCCTTAATAAAATCTGGTCCTGAACTGAAAACACTCAATAAAACAAATATCATGCCCAGCTATTCGAGGGGCCCTAACATCATGGATTTAGTTGTAAAAACAGACATCACAGGTACTGTATGGGCAAAAAAAAAATCAAATTATTTAAGAAAAAGAGGGGGCTGCTATAAATGCATGGGATGTGTAACATGCAGCTACCTAGTACCAGGAGATACATTATATCATCCTCATACAGGTAACACCTTTAGACACCCTCTTACATGTACTTCTCAATACATGATTTATCTGCTGTCTTGTCCATGTAGGTTAAACTACGGGGGCAAGACAGGCAGTTTAAGGAGAGGATGGCACAACACAGGACAGCCATCCTAGCTGTCCTGATTACTGGAAACAGTGACCAGGCAGCAGCAATGCATTCTGCAGTGAGCCCTAAAGGGTTGAACGAATCTATCATGTTAAGTTGTTTCCTTTAGTGACATTTGTTTGGATATATATACACATAGTTTTTTGGCAGAGTAGAATTTGCCAGGTGTGTGTGTGTGTGTGTGTGTGTGTGTGTGTGTGTGTGTGTGTATATATATATATATATATATATATATGTATTTTGTTTCAACCATCCTACATTTAATTATGACAACTTTATGATTGTTTTCTATAGTATATGCAGCAATGATACAAAGACATTAGTGTGGTTAATGCATAATCATTAAACAACTTGTGTAAGAGCAATCTAAATAGCAGAAAGGAACATTTGCAAAGAGTACGTTAAACAGCAAAAATACCTACTGTAGGAACAGTATATGGAGATAATGCATGTAAAACAAAATATTTAATATGTCCTACAGCATATCCCTTTTATAGGTGCCTACATTTGTGCATACTGTGCTGCTGGTGCCCAAAATGACTGCCTCACCTTTTGCATGTTCCTGATCATCTCCATAAAACAGCTTAAATTCACCACAACTGACCTAATCATCATCATAAATATCCAAGGACTTACCTTCAACTACTACTCTACATGGGCATCTCATCAAAACCAACGGATTGCATTCCTGTGCTGGGATACACACTGGATTGAATCCTCTGCATACCTCCACTGAGAAGTCCTTCAGTTTGGCAGCTACTGTACTCTGCATTGGACATCCCAGACAAGGTACTGTGGACTACAACCTATCTTTGGCTCATCCAGCCCTTCACTTAGAAATCATCCACTTCTGTTCTCTGAGCAACAAATAACTGACTTCATGCATTAATCAACTAATATCAGTATATTCAGGCTATAAATTGCTGAAGGCTCACTGGTTATTTCAAATTTCAGGATCCATTCCCCAGGACACGTTATCACTGCCCCCACAAGAAATCTACTTCAAAGGCCTCTCACACTGACACTTTTCACACATACACAATAGGAATTGGATTCCTATTCCTGCTTTGTCCTCAAATAATTGACTAAATCAGCAACAGAAAAAGCAAAGTTATTTTATCACTTACAGTACTTCTAATATACCCATTGGATCAAAGAGCAGCAATAGGTTATAGCAATAACTCTGTTCATAAACCCATTATAATTTTGGGATCACATAGAGGGGGAAAAAACACACACAACCCCCACCCCCCACACTGCTTTCTTATATTAATCTACCATTGATGACCCAATGTATTCCTCCAGCTCCATTCTTTCACTCCGCCCACCACATTCCACAGTTCCTATTACACCATCACAGGCTTCTATTCTACAATCCCTTAGCATTTTAAAAAGAAACACAGGGAAGCAAACAGGCTGAAAATTTATTTTCCCCAGTAACCACCTAAGTCCTTTGCCCACCTCCTCACCCCCAAATTCAAAGAACAATCAAATAGAAGTGATACCCAAAAGACGGCCCTGTGCTTGGAAGAACAGAACTATCAAGTCTCGCTTTGTGACCCCCATACCCAGAGCTCCTGTACTTAACATAAAGAAAACTGAAGGCCCTCTGGTATGCCCAATCTGGTCAGTCCTTTGTAATGCCAGATCTATCTAAGGACTGCAACAATTGCTGACCTTTTTGAATCTGCAGATCTAGCCTGTATTACAGAGACCTGGCTAGATGAAAATGCAGCACCTATATTGGAGGTTGCGGTCCCAACAAACTACTCTGTCATCCACAACCCAAGACTGGACCGCAGGGGTGGTGGGGTGGCTATCTGCTTCAAAAAAGAACTTAAACTTGGGGTCCACCCTATTGAAATTACTCGCTCATTCGAGTGCATTGCTGCCCGGAGTTCGACAGGATTAGGTTTCAGAGTACTTCTCATTTACCGGCCCCCTGGAGATGGAAAAATATTTCTACAAGAAATTGCAGACACTGTTGCTGGCCTGGTTCTGGAACATCAAAGATGGCTCATTATCGGGGATTTAAATGCATGGGTGGATGATGAGCTCTCACGCCTTGGCCAAGACCTCCTGTGCACAATGAATGGTCTGGGCTGCATACATGGCATTCCTTCTGCCACACATAAAAGTGTTCACACTCTTGATCTTTTCTTTCAGATTGGATTAGAAGTCACTGACCTAAAAATAAACCCAGTCACCTGGTCAGACCACCACTCACTTTGGTTCTCAGTTGCAACCCCTCAAATAAGATCTCTGCCCGTGGAGTTGACCAGGTATTGTCCAAGGAGGGGTATGACTCCCCAGGCTCTTGCAGCAAATCTGGATCTTTCTTCTATACTGGGTTCTTGTGAAGATCCCTGTTCCCTAGTCTGTTATTATAATAGGGATGTTATGGCTGCAATTGATATCGCCCCTGCGCGTATAAAACCTCGTAAACCACAACGTCAAGCTCCCTGGTTCAACAACAGTGTTAGTGAGCTCAAGAAAAGGGGGCGTAGACTGGAAAGACGATGGAGGAAGACTAGCCTAGTGGATGAAAAAATAAAACTAATAAAGCATAATGAAGAATATCAATCGACAATCACCCATAAGAAATCACAGTTCCTGTCAAATGAGATCACTGCAGCAAACAATAGGCCAGCTCAACTTTTTCACACAGTGGAGATGCTTTGCAAGCCAGCATGCCTGCAGACTGATGAAACTCTCTCCCAGGCAAGATGCAACGAGTTTGCAAACTTCTTTGCAGATAATATATCCACCATCCAGGCTGGAACCTCCACAGTGCCATCAAAGGAGTGCCAAACTACAAAGCCTCCCAATATAAGCCACCTGCCTTCATGGACCAGCTTTGACCCAGAGGATACTGCTGAAATTGCTCGGATTTTGCGTCCCACCACCTGTGATCTGGACCCGGTCTCAACCAAGCTTCTAATAGGTTGTATGGAAATAATTGGTCCTGTCTTTGCAAAAATGATTCAATGCTCTTTACAGACAGGCATTTTTCCTGGACCCCTAAAGGAAGCAATTGTTAGACCTCTTCTTAAAAAACCTAATTTAGTTTCCGACTGTATGACAAACTACAGACCGGTATCAAACCTTCCTTTCCTAGGACAGGTTATTGAGAAAGTGGTTGCAAATCAACTGGAAACCCACCTGACAACCCATGATTTTTATGATCCATTCCAATCAGGATTCAGGAGAAGACCTAACACTGAAACAGCCCTGGTGTGAGTGTTAAATGATCTTCTAATGGCAAGAGACAGAGATGATTGTTCAATATTAATCCTTCTGGATCTCTCTGCAGCATTTGATGCCATGGACCATGGGCTTCTGATTGAGCGACTGATACATTTTTGTGCACTGGATGGCACAGTCCTAAGCTGGTTCAAATCATTTCACACAGGTAGGTCACAGAGAGTATCGTCTGGAGAATACTCATCACCATCAGTGCCATTGCCATGTGGTGTCCCACAAAGTTCTATACTATCCCCCATCCTTTTTGCAGCATACATGCTCCCGCTAGGTGAAATAATCAGGTGCCATGGCCTGGTCTACCACTGCTATGCAGATGATACACAACTGTACTTGTCCTTTGCTCCAGGCACTGATAACCCAATAGCAACCCTAAATGGCTGTCTAGCTGAGCTCCAGGAGTAGATGAGCGCCAGTTGACTGCGACTGAACCCGGATAAAATGGAGGTCCTTATGATAGGACCACAACATTAAAGGACAAGACTGCAGCATAGCCAACCAACTGGACTTACACTCAGGGATTCAGAGTTACAAACCACTGATCGTGTGCGTAATCTTGACATTGTCCTGGATGGTGGATCAGCCACATTCAAAAAAGAATTGCACCCCTTACAGTTGATGTAAAACACAGCTGCCAGGCTGTTAACCAACCAGCCCCGTTCTAGCAACATAACACCCATCCTCTACTCCCTTTACTGGCTGCCTTTAAGATGGCAAATCACCTTCAAGATTGGCTTACTGAGTTTCAAAGCATTACATGACCAGGGCCCAAGGTACCTGAAGCAGCTTCTGATCCCATACTGCTCCACTCGATTACTGCAATCTGTAGATTAAGGACTTTTAGCAGAACCTAGAATCTCCCGTAATTCATCTGGAGGTCGAGCTTTTAGTCATGCGGCTCCGACTCTATGGAACTCACTTTCCCACACAGTGCGAGAGGCCCCAACTATATAATCCTTCAAAAGTAGACTCAAGACTTTCCTGTTTACTCAAGCATTTCCATAATGTCCCTTTAGTATCTTCATTCTTCTGAATTTTATGAAAAAATGCTGTTCTGTACTTCATTATTTTCTGCACTATATTATGCTATGTATATGTTAAGCACCCCGAGTCCTATTTGAGAAAGAGCGCTATATAAATAAAATTATTATTATTATTATTATCTGTATATCCAGGTCTTTGCAACTCTTAAGGTAAAAAAAAAGAAGAAAAGACTTCTAAGTTGGTCGGAGGGAATGACTAGCCTGCCCAATCTTCCAATCGTTTCTACACATCTTGTCCCCCAAAAATCTGAAAAGAATAGCACAAGCTTCCTATTATAAAGATAATCCCTCTAGATCTTTTACATCCCTCTAAGACATGAATGGGGAAAACACTCCGCTAGTGGCATTTTCTCCCGCTAGCTCACAATTATACAATACTGTATGCATTGCATGTACTTCAGTAACTGTAAAATATGGTATACTACTGAAGCAACGTTCTTTCTCTAGTAATAAATATTTTGTTCAGCATCTGTTGCAGTTTTTGATTGTTCTCAAAAACAAACCACTATAATTTTGCACCACCTGGGATCACAAGGATAGAGTTCCTGTAACATAATAATTTTTCTTTTCCTTTTGCAGCTGTTCAAATTTTCCTTTTAATAGGACAACATTTGGTTCACGGTTTTTTTACCAGTCACTGGAGACTATACATAAAAATAAAATTATATAAAACAAATTGTAATGGTTTTAGATATAAGCTTGGTTATTTTTAAAATATGAGTTATTGTGCTTTGTACAGTATGTGCTTACTTGCAAAATACCTTCTGAAATACAGCACGATCCACTGTATTACACTATATATTTGTCTGGTTGTCAGTAACAAACACACGCAGTCTATTAAAATTAGCATTGGACTTAAAAAAAATGTTCTAATCAACTCTATCTTAATACTCAATAATCAGAACGAAGAGTCGATTCCTGACCATCCAGCCCGAGAATTGTTGAGTGTGTACACAGCACCCGGTAGCAATGATCATTCCACAAAACCAGTTGGATCTAAATCTCGATGTCAATCTGCCCTAATAGAATTTTTTTGTGCTGAAATTGTAGTGTTTGCTGATTGCTGACCATCTGTCTGAGATTGCTGCCAATATTTCTTAATAAAACTTCACCTTTGTGGGTGTGCAAATTTAAATCAGCAATGATGGTACTTCTTATTTCTTATCTGAAAACACACAAATGTTATAGTATCAATAAATGAAAGACTATGCGGGAGATATATCAAAGCTTGGAGCGAAATAAAGTGAATCGAGATAAAGTATAAACTAATCACCTTCCATCATTTTACAGAGTGTTTGATTGGAGCTTTACTGTATCTATCTCTCTATCTCTCCCCAAGCTAATATAAATCTTCACCTGTGTCATGTGACCTAGTCTTCAGTGATCTTATGTCTTCTATTTATAAACACCTGATGTCTTACTGTGTTTTGTGCAAGCAACATACAATGTACAGTGCCATTGCTTCACCTGAGTGTTGTGTGATACTCTTTACCAGGACATGTAGCATCCCACATGACATCAGCGTTACCCTAGATCAGTGATAGGGAACCTTTGGCCCCCCAGCTGTTCTTGAATTTCACATCCCAGCATGCCCTGTTACAGTTTTAGCATGGCCAAATAGCAAAACTGTAGCAGGACATGCTCTTATGTGTAGTTCAACATCAGCTGGAGGGCCAAAGCTTCCCCATCCCCTCCCTAGATGAATGCAGGAGTCTTGGCAATGTTTATACCACCATCTCATATCCACATAATTCAAATTCTTCTTGGATGGCAAAGGTATTTCAAAACAGGTGACTGTAATCAAAAATGAAATGGCAAGTGATGGAAGATAAAGTTTTGTTCCTGGTGGAAGGGGTCAAGTTGCAGGGTTTTCCATATCTTGTCTTGTGATAGGAAAATGCAAATATCCAGGCCACATTGTAGAGACCAAAACAATCGGCTTTCTATACGGTGACAGAATGTAGCCACCAAGGCAACAGTTATGATGACATTGTTGAAATGTTGATATTGAACATGTTGGCATCTGCTAAATGTTGCTATGTTCACAATGTTAAAATGTAAAGTGCTACATTCTGCATGGAATAGCAGGGTTAGGCTATGAGAGAGGAGGGCTATGGTTAAGCACTAGAGAGAAGGTTATTGTTAGGGGTTGTCATACTTACCACTGGAAGTTATACAGGATCCATCAAAAGTCATCCTGATGTCACTGCTGGACCCAGAATACACAGCTGGAGCTACCATACCCATCAGACCAGGTAAATATACACACACAAATAAACAGCGCTTCTTTGAAAAAGGGTGTGTTTTTATTTTTACATAGTTAAAAATAAATTCATTAGTTTGCAATAAAATTCACATTACAAATACCGGTCTATATTGCCATAGATCCATATAAATTTTAAAAGGACATGTAATTCAAAACATCAGAATTGATAAAGTTAATAAGCAGGGTTTCTAGAATTTGTTAATTGGTTAGTATCAAGCTTATTGGCATTAGGCAGTCCTTTGCAAGATGATAATACTGGTAGTGGTATTACAACACACTAGTATCAACTGCTTGGTTAGTTATATTAAGCTTTACATCGATGTTAATTGATTAGTACAGCTTGCTGATTATTATGTTGCAATAGCTTGTAAATACTTATCAGTTAGTAGTAGTGCAACAGCATGGCTTTATTATCACCTATTTGCTTTAATCAGAGCTCAATCTGTCATCAAGCTGCAGTAGTTCCTCCCGGCTCCTGGTGCTTTTATCCCATTAATGGTGCCATATCTGGAGTGTCCAAAGCAATAGGTGCAAATACCTGCAGGTAATGAATTTGCCGTAGTGAGCAGACCGGTACCAGATGGACAAATGCAGGGGCCACTTACGCGTTTCTCCACCTCTCTATGTCTCAGCGGCAAATAGGTGATAATAAAGCCATGCTGTTTATTTTTGTGTGTATAATGGGCCTAATTCAGAGTTGATCACAGCATCAAATTTGTTAGCAGTTGGGCAAAACCATGTGCACTGCAGGAGGGGCAGATATAACATGTGCAGAGAGAGTTAGATTTGGGTGTGGCGTGTTCAAACTGAAATCTAAATTGCAGTGTAAAAATAAAGCAGCCAGTATTTACCCTGCACAGAAACAAAATAAACCACCCAAATCTAACTCTCTCTGCAAATGTTATATCTGCCCCCCCTGCAGTGCACATGGGGGTAATTCCAAGTTGATCGCAGCAGAATTGTTTTTAGCAGTTGGGCAAACCATGTGCACTGCAGGATGGGGCAGATATAACATTTGCAGAGAGAGTTAGATTTGGGTGGGTTATTTTGTTTCTGTGCAGGGTAAATACTGGCTGCTTTATTTTTACACTGCAATTTAGATTGCAGATTGAACTCACCCCACCCAAATCTATCTCTCTCTGCACATGTTATATCTGCATCCCCTGCAGTGTATATGGTTTTGCCCAACTGCTAACAAAGTTCCTGCTGCGATCAACTCAGAATTACCCCCATGGTTTTGCCCAATTGCTAACAAACTTGCTGCTGCGATCAACTCAGAATTACCCCCAATGTGTGTATTTTCAAGGGTTGAGTACCCCCTTTTTTTAAACAGTTGTTGGAAGATGTGTGTATGTGGTTTTTTTTTAATATAACTTTTTGGTTTTAAATTATGTGTGAAAAACTCTATTGAGCCATAAGCACCAAGTCCTATTTGTTTAGACCAGGTAAATCACCACTAGACCACCAGTGACAGTTTGTTCAAATTCTAATCATGTCGACATGGTCAATGTCAACATGCTGCATTTTGACATCATTGCCATGTTGACATTATAAATGTTGTCCTCATGAATGTCGACAAGATATTTCACACCCATGGTGATATTGCTTCATCTGAGTTTTGTTTGGGACAACAGGTCCGATATATATGTTAGACATGCACAATGTCAACATGGCTGTAATGTCAACATTGACCATGCCGACATTCAGCATATAGTATGTTGATATACTGTTTTTCTTGCTGTTCTGTTCCTGACCCTAAACCTAACACTAACCCTAACCGCTGCCCTAACCTTAATGCTGGGTATAAATAGCTTCTATAGATACAGTAGGGCAATGGAACTTTCACATTTGTTGTCTAATAAGTCCATACTATCTCCATGCTTTCTTCATGCTTTTTGTACACTGTCATGGTGCATGAGTATATACTGTTAATGCAATGTAACCAACTGAAAATATAGAACAAAGGTGATTGAAAAATTCAGATTTTGGTGGCACAATCCTGCCTTTCAGGCAGTGTTCTGCTATCCCACCCATGAGCCACAGTGTAACACAGTGGAGATAGGATGGGAGTTCTTCCTCTCATCAGCTACAAGGTCACTACCACTCTTTGTGTGCACACCTCCAACACATGCACACTGTCCCAGCCCTCCAATTCAGGGTTGTGGGACTTGTATGTAATAACTAACTTATAAGTCACTGAACCGCCAAACATGATGATTTTGTTGAGGAGTGGGACTTAGGACGTGTGTTGCAAGCATAGCCAAAAAGCACACTAATGGGCAAAACCATGATGCAATGCAGGTGGGGCAGATGTAACATGTGCACAGAGAGTTAGATTTGGGTGGGGTGTGTTCAAACTGAAATCTAAAAAATAAAGCTGTCCAGTATTTGCGGAATATATGCAAAAGCAGCCCATGTTTACCCTGCACAGATAAAATATAACCCACCCAAATCTAAATGTCTTTGCACATGTTATGTCACCCCCACCTGCAGTGCAGCATGGTTTTGCCCAGTTGTGTGCTTTTTGCTTTGCTTGCAACTCGGAATCAGGCCCTTAGTTTAGTCCACTATAAAAAATAGTGCTTAGCTAGGAAATGGGGTGAGGGGACACACTGTTATTATCTATATGATGTATCCAATTATTTCTGTTATATTTGATCCCAATTTTCCCAGCCATACAGTACCATTCATTTATTTATCTTTGCAATCATTCCAACATTTATTACCTTCATTTTTCACTAAGCAGTCCAAAGCCTCCATTTACTTTCATGCACATTTGTGAATGTCTTAGAAACATTTGATTTCACCTTTTCTTGTCTATTATATATTTTTGTTGGCATATCCCTCCATGTATGTGTAGGCAGATCAAAGGAAAACTTAAGGGATCCCTATCAGTGTCCTAACACAAGAAATTTGAAATACTGTCGTACACCACAAGCGCTAAGGTAAGTAGAATATCACCACAACATCCCTTTTGAGTTGCATGGAAGGTTCTTAGGTCGAAATTGTGTCTCCAGTTCTAATCAATTGTATGTAAAGTCTCCAAACATAGTTGACATGAAAGACAGGATAACAAAAAACAACCAATGTGTGGTAAATGTTATCAACACTTAAGCAATAGAAAAATAAATCAGACTCCTCTATAAAACTAAGGTGGATCCAAAGCGTACCCCACTCACACTCTAAAGAGGAGGCATTAATCGCATCACGGTTTCTTTATGTGGTTAACCTTTCAATTTCTTATAACACCCAGTGTGATGAATAGGGAATTCAGCCCAACACCTCAATCGTTTGTTGTGGATTCCCAATGGAGGCAGATGATGCGTACCCCAACACTCACACTCAAACGGTTGATGTAAAACACATAAAGGTATCTTTCTCTCCTAGGGGATAATAGTAGTCTGTAATGGTGTACCACAACTCACAGTTTGGACTGCTGTACACCTCCTATCAAGGTATCTTTAGGTCCTGGACAGGGATTTCAGTTTGTGGTTTTAGCTTTGTTCATGGAAACTCCCAATGTGCATCATATGAAAATAGAAAACAAGCAAACCAATGTGTAGTAGGTTTTGCTAATCTTAAATGCAATGTGTAAATAAATCTCTGAGGCAGATAGGTTCAATGCGTACCCCACTCACATATAAAATGGGGGTTCTAAATATATAGCGGTATCTTTGGGGAGGTTCTATTTGATGGTGCAGTATATACTGGACTCAATAAACCACAGATGTATTTCCACTAGAAGGTAATTGTGTGCGTACCCCAACACTCGGGGAGCAGATAAAAAGCCCATAAAGGTATCTTTAACTTCTCAAAGTGGGGGTGATCAATCAATATGGCGTACCCCAACTCACAATTCGATGTGCTGTGTATCTCCCATCAAGGTATCTTTAGGTTCCAGGTGGGAAATATGGCTTGTAGTTCGGACCATGTATTTATCCGCAAACCCCAAAATTGAAAAAAAATATTGGCACTTACAATGGAGTAAGAAGGAAGGTTTACAAATATTTATTATATATATATATATATATGTGTGTGTGTGTATGTATATAAATATATGTATATATTTTTCTCTAACGTCCTAGTGGATGCTGGGGACTCCGTAAGGACCATGGGGAATAGACGGGCTCCGCAGGAGACATGGGCACTTTAAGAAAGAATTTAGATTCTGGTGTGCTCTGGCTCCTCCCTCTATGTCCCTCCTCCAGACCTCAGTTTGAATCTGTGCCCGGACGAGCTGGGTGCTGTTCAGTGAGCTCTCCTGAGCTTGCTGTAAGAAAGTATTTTGTTAGGTTTTTTTATTTTCAGGTAGCTCTGCTGGCAACAGACTCCCTGCATCGTTGGACTGAGGGGAGAGAAGCAGACCTACTCTCTGCGGATAGGTCCTGCTTCTTAGGCTACTGGACACAATTAGCTCCAGAGGGATCGTACACAGGATCTCACCCTCGTCGTCCGATCCTGGAGCCGCGCTGCCGTCTCCCTCGCAGAGCCGGAAGACAGAAGCCGGGTGAAAGAAGCAAGAAGACTTCAAAATCGGCGGCAGAAGACTCCAGTCTTCACTGAGGTAGCGCACAGCACTGCAGCTGTGCGCGATTGCTCCTACACTACACCCACATACTCCGGTCACTGTAAGGGTGCAGGGCGCAGGGGGGGGGGGGGGGGCGCCCTGGGCAGCAATTAGAGACCTCTTTGGCAAAAGTTTGCATATATACAGTTGGGCACTGTATATATGTATGAGCTGCGGGACAGAAGCACGCTGTCGAGGGGGCGGGGCTTCTTCCTCAGCACTCACCAGCACCATGTTTTTTCTCCACAGCACCGCTGAGAGGAAGCTCCCCAGCCTCTCCCCTGCAGTTACATGGTAGAAGAGGGTAAAAAGAGAGGGGGGGGGGCACATAATTAGGCGCAAAAATCAATATAAACAGCAGCTACTGGGTTAACATTAAGTTACTGTGTTATTCCTGGGTTAATAGCGCTGGGGTGTGTGCTGGCATACTCTCTCTCTGTCTCTCCAAAGGGGCCTTGTGGGGGAATTGTCTTCAGATGAGCATTCCCTGAGTGTGTGGTGTGTCGGTACGTGTGTGTCGACATGTCTGAGGTAAAAGGCTCCCCTAAGGAGGAGATGGAGCAAATGTGTGTGAAGGTGTTTCTGTCGACAACGCCGACACCTGTTTGGATATGTGTAATTAAGTGCTAAGGTGAATTTATTGCACAAAAGATTAGAGAACAGACAGGGAATCTACCCATGTCTGTCCCTATGTCGCAGAGACCTTCAGAGTTTCTCAATGATCACTATCCAAAATAATAGACACTGATATCGACACGGAGTCTGACTCCAGTGTCGACTACGATAATGCAAAGTTACAGCCAAAATGGCAGAAAAGTATTCAATATATGATTATTGTAATAAAAGATGATTTGCATATCACTGATGACTCATCTGTCCCTGACACAAGGGTACACATGTTTAAGGGGAAGAAAGCTGAGGTAAATTTCCCTCCTCTCATGAAGAAAAAGAGCGGGAATCTCCAGACAAGAGACTGCAGCTTCCCACAAAGAATTCTCAAGGAGTATCCTTTCCCTACTAGGGCCAGGATACGATGGGAATCTTCCCCTAGGGTGTCACGTTTGCCCAAAAGGTAGCCCTGACTTAACAGCTATCCTCAGGGATCCTGCAGTCTGGTACACTACTCAGACCGGCGATTGTGTCGGCATGGGTTTATAGCGCTGTAGCAGCGTGGACAGGTACCTTATCAGCAGAGATTGAGACCCTAGTATGTATATATATATATATATGTATATATAGAGATATATATATTAAAGATGCTGTCTTAAGAGATATATATATAAAACATGCCCAAAGAGACATTAGCCTACTGGGTTCTAGAGTCAACGCTATGTCGATTTCTGCTTGACGTGCCCTGTAGAATATGCAATGGACAGATGATGCCGACTTAAGAGGCATATGGAAGGCTGAGGATTGTGGGGAGAAGGGATCTCGGACCTGGTCTCCACAGTTATAGCTGGTAATTCTGATATTTTGCCATATATTCCTGCACAGCCTAGGAAAGCACGACATTATCAAATGCAGCCTTTCGAACCCAAAGAAACAAGAAAGTCCAAGGTGCGTCCTTTTTTTGCCAGAGGCAGGGGCAGAGGAAAGAAGCTGCACAACACAGCTAGTTCCCAGGAACAGAAGTCCTCCCCGGCCTCTACAAAATCCACCGCATGTCGCTGGGGCTCCACAGGCGGAGCTGGGCCCGGTGGGGGCACGTCTTCGTAAGTTCAGCCACAAGTGGGTTCACTCCCTGTTGGATCCCTGGGCAATAGATATTGTGTCTCAGGGATACAAGCTGGACTTTGAGGAGATGCCCCCTCACCGACGGCCCTGCCGGCTTCCCCCCACGAGAGGGAAATAGTGTTAACTGCAATTCACATATTGTATCTTCAACAGGTGGTGGTCAAGGTTCTCCTCCTTCAACAAGGAGGGGGTTATTATTCGACCATGTTGTAGTCCCGAAACCGGACGGTTTGGTCAGACCCATATTGAATTTAAAAATCCCTGAACATATACCTGAAAAGGTTCAAGTTCATGATGGAATAGCTAAGAGCGGTCATCGCAAGCCTGAAAGGGGGAGATTTTATGGGGTCACTGGACATAAAGGATGCATACCTTCATGTCCCCATTTATCCACCTCATCAGGCGTAACTCAGAATTGCGGTACAGGATTGTCATTACCAATTTCAGACGTTGCCGTTTGGTCTCTCCACGGCCCCGAGAATATTCACCAAGGTAATGGCGGAAATGATGGTGCTCCTGCGGAAGCAAGGTGTCACAATTATCCCGTACTTGGACGATCTCCTCATAGAAGCGGGATCAAGAGAGCAGTTGCTGAACAGCGTATCACTTTCTCTGGAAGTGTAACGGCAACACGGATGGATTCTATATATTCCAAAGTCGCAGTTGGTTCCTGCAGCTCATCTGCCTCTCCTAGGCATGATCCTAGACACAGACCAGAAAAGGGTTTATCTCCCGATAGAGAGAGCTCAGGAGCTCATGACACTGGTCAGGAATCTATTAAAACCAAAACAGGTGTCAGTGCATCACTGCACTCGAGTCCTGGGAAGGATGGTGGCATTATACAAGGCCATTCCCTTCGGCAGGTTCCATGCGAGGACCTTCCAATGGGACTTACTGGACAAGTGGTCCGGATCACATCTTCAGATGCATCGGTTAATCACCCTATCCCCCAGGGCCAGGGTGTCTCTCCTGTGGTGGCTGCAGAGTGCTCACCTTCTCGAGGGCCGCAGATTCGGCCTTCAGGACTGGGTCCTGGTGACCACGGACGCTAGCCTCCGAGGGTGGGGAGCAGTCACACAGGGAAGAAATTTCCAAGGTCTGTGGTCAAGTCAAGAGACTTGCCTTCACATCAACATCCTAGAACTAAGGGCCGTATACAGCGCCCTACGTCAAGCGGAGCACTTGCTTCGTGACCAACCGGTTCTGATTCAGTCAGACAACATCACCGCAGTGGCTCATGTGAACCGCCAAGGCGGCACACGGAGCAGAGTGGCGATGGCAGAAGCCGCCAGAATTCTTCGCTGGGCGGAGAATTACATAAGCGCTCTGTCAGCAGTGTTCATCCCGGGAGTTCAACTGGGAAGCAGACTTCCTCAGCAGACACGACCTCGACCCGGGAGAGTGGGGACTTCATCAGGAAGTCTTCACACAGATCACATATTGGTGGGAACTGCCACAGGTGGACATGATGGCATCCCGCCTCAACAAAAAACTACAGAGGTATTGCGCCAGGTCAAGAGACCCTCAAGCAATAGCGGTAGATGCCCTGGTGACACCGTGGGTGTTCCAGTCGGTCTATGTATGTCCTCCTCTTCCTCTCATACCAAGGTGCTGAGGCTAATAAGAAAAACAGGAGTGAGAACAATCCTCATTGTTCCAGATTGGCCACGAAGGACCTGGTATCCAGATCTGCAAGAAATGCTCACAGAGGACCCGTAGCCTCTTCCTCTAAGACAGGACCTGTTGCAACAGGGGCCCTGTCTGTTCCAAGTATTACCGCGGCTGCGTTTGACGGCATGGCGGTTGAACGCCGGATCCTAGCAGAAAAGGGCATTCCGGACGAGGTCATTCCTACGCTGATAAAGGCTAGGAAGGACGTGACAGCTAAACATTATCACCGTATATGGCGAAAATATGTTTCTTGGTGTGAGGCCAGGAATGCTCCTACAGAGGAATTCCAGCTGGGCCGTTTCCTCCACTTCCTACAGTTGGGAGTAAATTGGGGCCTGAAATTGGGCTCCATTAAGGTCCAGATTTCGGCCCTATCCATTGTCTTTCAAAAAGAGTTGGCTTCTCTACCAGAAGTTCAGACGTTTGTAAAGGGAGTGCTGCATATTCTGTCTCCGTTTGTGCCTCCAGTGGCACCTTGGGATCTTAACGTGGTGTTAAGTTTCCTGAAATCACACTGGTTTGAACCACTTAAAACGGTGGAGTTAAAATATCTCACGTGGAAGGTGGTCATGCTATTAGCCTTGGCTTCGGCTAGGCGTGTGTCATAATTAGCGGCTTTGTCACATAAAAGCCCCTATCTGGTTTTCCATATGGATAGAGCAGAATTGCGGACCCGTCCACAATTTCTGCCAAAAGTGGTGTCATCTTTTCATATGAACCAACCTGTTGTGGTGCCTGTGGCTACTCGTGACTTGGAGGATTCCGAGTTACTGGATGTGGTCATGGCTTTGAAGGTTTATGTAGCCAGAACGGCTAGAGTCAGGAAAGCGGAGTCGCTGTTTATCCTGTATGCATCCAACAAGCTGGGTGCTTCTGCTTCAAAGCAAACTGTTGCTCGCTGGATCTGTAACACGAATCAGCAGGCTCATTCTGCGGCTGGATTGCCGCTGCCAAAATCAGTTAAAGCCCATTCCACTAGGAACGTGGGCTCTTTTTGGGCGGCTGCCCGAGGGGTCTCGGCATTACAACTATGCCGAGCTGATACTTGGTCAGGTTCAAACACTTTTGCAGAGTTCTACAAGTTTGATACCCTGGCTGAGGAGGACCTATTGTTGCTCAATCGGTGCTGCAGAGTCATGCGCACTCTCCCGCCCGTTTTGGGAGCTTTGGTATAATCTTCATGGTCCTTACGGAGTCCCCAGCATCCACTAGGACGTTAGAGAAAATAAGATTTTACTTACCGGTAAATCTATTTCTCGTAGTCCGTAGTGGATGCTGGGCGCCCGTCTTAAGTGCGGACTTCTTCTGCAATACTTGTATATAGTTATTGCTGCAATAAGGGCTATGTTATTGTTGCATCAGGGTTGAACTGATGCTCTGTTGTTGTTCATACTGTTGACTGGGTAAGTTTATCACAAGTTATACGGTGTGATTGGTGTGGCTGGTATGTATCTTGCCCTGGATTACCAAAATCCTTTCCTTGTACTGTCAGCTCTTCCGGGCACAGTTTCTCTAACTGAGGTCTGGAGGAGGGACATAGAGGGAGGAGCCAGAGCACACCAGAATCTAAATTCTTTCTTAAAGTGCCCATGTCTCCTGCGGAGCCCGTCTATTCCCCATGGTCATTACGGAGTCCCCAGCATCCACTACGGACTACGAGAAATAGATTTACCGGTAAGTAAAATCTTATTATATACACTGTGTATATATATATATATATATATATATATATATATATATATATATATATTAGCTGAATACCCATGCTTCGCTACGGAATTTAAAGAATAATGCCAATCAGGCCGCACCTCTGGACTTCCCTGGATTGATGGTGTCAAAATGCTGGTGCTGAGGAGAGTAATCCACCTCCATCTCTGCCCCGTCCCATGTTTGATGCTGCTCTGCTCAGTACTATAAATGCTGGGACGACAGGCCAAGCTACACCCGATGTATGTTAAATATGTTAGGTTTGCAGGATGACTCTATGTCAAAGGGCCCTAGGTATCCGTGCTTAGCTTTGAAACTAAAGTATGCCTCTGCCCCTACCTGTGTGTGCATCTGCCCTTACCCATAGATGCCTCTGCTCCTACCCGTATGCCCATGCCCCTACCCATGTTTGCCTCTGCCCCTACCTGTGTGTACCTCTATCATTATCCGTGGGAGCCTCTGCTGCTACTCGTGGGTGCCTCTGCCCCTACACGTGGGTGCCTCTGCCCCTACCTGTGTGTTGCTCTGCCCGTACCTGTGGGTGCCTCTGCCCCTACCCGTGTGTGCCTCTATCCTTACCTGCGGGTGCCTCTGCCCCTACCTGTGTGTGCCTCTGCCCCTACCTGTGTGTGCCTCTGCCCCTACCTGTGTGTGCCTCTGCTGAAAACTATGTATTTTTACATGTTATCCCCTTCCCACTCCTAGGGGTGCTAGGGGTGTCTTACCCCCACAGTATTTATTCCCAGATTAAAAGTCATATGTGTACCAAGTTTGGTGTAAATTGCTCCAGCATTCTAGAGCTATGCTGGAACATACACACATACATGAATCCGATTATTTATATATATATATATATATATATATATATATATATATATATATATATATATAATGTGGCTGTGGATGGCCCGGCACTCCTGAACGCCTGTGTAGTGAATGCTGCGGTGCCCTCCGGGTGACTCCAAGTCACTGATATATGGTGTAGATGAACGGCGGCACTCAGACAGACTCCTCAATATGCAAAAATCAGGTCATTTATTGAGACCGTGAAACCGACATGTTTCGGGGCAAAACCCCGTCCTCAGGGTCAAACAGCAAGTGAAACATACATGGCTAACAACATACATATATACCCAACCTAAATGAACATGAACATACTCACCTGTTCATCGGCGCTCCCACCCGCCGTTCCGCTCGGCTGTGCACTGCGTCGCTGGAGATCGGCGTGTCAGGTGCGCCGGAAGAACAGGGTAGTATCCATGGTAACTGCTTTGGCGTCTCAGATGGCGCCGTAGCTGTTGCACCAGTGACATCCTGTATAATAAAAACACAGTTATTTAATCCAAAACATAAAGTGAACATAAACAATAATGTAAACAGCATTAAAAAACGGACAATAGAAAGCATTGTGTTCCTATGATAATAGAACAGTGGTTGTTAGTTAACCGTACTATTGCAAAAGATAATAATAGTATCCCCAATTGAATCTACTATATTTAATGTTGGATATTGCCCTCCATGGGCACTATATAAGATCGATAGTGCTATAAACAACTTGTGACCATTATTGTAGGGATATATATATGGATTGACGTGCTGCCTTCTGCTACTAGAATCTGGTTCTTCGAGGGAACTATAGGTAGCTTTGCAAACTCATTTGTTCATTTAGCCCCCTAGGGGCCAAAGTACCAAGGGAAAAAATCCATCGGGTTTCTTTCTGTAAGAGTCGCTTGGCTCTATCGCCACCCCTAAGCATAATTGGTACATGGTCAATTAGAGTAGCTCGTATGCTAGATACCCCATGTTTGGCTTGTAAGCAGTGTCGCGCAAAGGGCTGATCACTGGTGCCCTTCTCGTAAGCTTTCTTGATGGCACTGCGATGCAGTGCCATCCTTTCTCTGAATTGACGTATAGTCTTGCCTACATAGGCAAGACCACATGGACAGTATAAGATATACACCACATGTGTCGTGGTGCATGTTAATCTGTGCCTGATGCTTAATTTTTGACCAGAATGTGGGTGATTAAACGTGGAGCCAGATACTAGGGTGTTACATGTAGCACACCCCAGACATCTGTAACATCCATTCTTAGGTCTCAGAAAATGTGCTGCTTGACTTTTAGTGTGAGTAGAGATATCAAGCTTCATTACCATGTCCCCTATGTTATTGCTACGTTTAAAGCTAGGGAGTAGCCGTATGTCTGCCAAATCAGACAAGGCCTTGTCTGATTGTATAATAGGCCACAATTGTTTGGCTTTTTTGACAACTGTCATAGAGGCTGTGGTGAACTTATTGACCCATGGCAAAAAATTCACATTTCTCTCTTTGATTCTCGGTTTCAAGGTTTGCATCCTGGATAATTTCAAAACTTTGCGTTTAGCTATCTCAAGTTCCCCCAAAGGGTACCCACGCTGTACAAATTTCTCAATCATTTGGTCGAGGGCTACCACAGTCTCACCAGGATCAGATGTGATTCGTCTTACACGTAAAAATTGTGAGAAAGGGAGCCCTCGACGTAATGATGATGGGTGAAAGCTTTGGTAATTCAACAAACTATTACGGTCTGTAGGTTTAACATATATTGATGTTGTTAAATTACCAGCCTTGTGGGTAATGTTGACATCTAGAAAGTGTATATTAACGGTACTGATGTCGTAGGTAAATTTCACTGGGTGTGTCTGTGAGTTAAATCGTTCCCATAGCTCTATTAAGCCTGTCTCTGTACCCCGCCATAAGACCAACAGATCGTCTATATACCGCCTATAGTACCACGTCTGTGACGCTATAACTGGATCCAAATAAAACATCTGTGTCTCCACCAAATGCATAAAGGCGTTTGCGTACGATGGGGCCACCGCCGACCCCATCGCACAGCCCGCTGTTTGCAAATAAAAACGCCCATTATAGAAAAAGTAGTTACGATACAGTACCCTGCTCAATAACTTCAGAAAAAAACCTATTTCTGGGCCGTGATAATTAGGGTTGTCCTCAATCAAGGACTTCACAGCCTCCACTCCTGCCTCCCACATGAGGCAGGAGTGGAGGCTGTGAAGTCCTTGATTGAGGACAACCCTAATTATCACGGCCCAGAAATAGGTTTTTTTCTGAAGTTATTGAGCAGGGTACTGTATCGTAACTACTTTTTCTATAATGGGCGTTTTTATTTGCAAACAGCGGGCTGTGCGATGGGGTCGGCGGTGGCCCCATCGTACGCAAACGCCTTTATGCATTTGGTGGAGACACAGATGCTTTATTTGGATCCAGTTATAGCGTCACAGACGTGGTACTATAGGCGGTATATAGACGATCTGTTGGTCTTATGGCGGGGTACAGAGACAGGCTTAATAGAGCTATGGGAACGATTTAACTCACAGACACACCCAGTGAAATTTACCTACGACATCAGTACCGTTAATATACACTTTCTAGATGTCAACATTACCCACAAGGCTGGTAATTTAACAACATCAATATATGTTAAACCTACAGACCGTAATAGTTTGTTGAATTACCAAAGCTTTCACCCATCATCATTACGTCGAGGGCTCCCTTTCTCACAATTTTTACGTGTAAGACGAATCACATCTGATCCTGGTGAGACTGTGGTAGCCCTCGACCAAATTATTGAGAAATTTGTACAGCGTGGGTACCCTTTGGGGGAACTTGAGATAGCTAAACGCAAAGTTTTGAAATTATCCAGGATGCAAACCTTGAAACCGAGAATCAAAGAGAGAAATGTGAATTTTTTGCCATGGGTCAATAAGTTCACCACAGCCTCTATGACAGTTGTCAAAAAAGCCAAACAATTGTGGCCTATTATACAATCAGACAAGGCCTTGTCTGATTTGGCAGACATACGGCTACTCCCTAGCTTTAAACGTAGTAATAACATAGGGGACATGGTAATGAAGCTTGATATCTCTACTCACACTAAAAGTCAAGCAGCACATTTTCTGAGACCTAAGAATGGATGTTACAGATGTCTGGGGTGTGCTACATGTAACACCCTAGTATCTGGCTCCACGTTTAATCACCCACATTCTGGTCAAAAATTAAGCATCAGGCACAGATTAACATGCACCACGACACATGTGGTGTATATCTTATACTGTCCATGTGGTCTTGCCTATGTAGGCAAGACTATACGTCAATTCAGAGAAAGGATGGCACTGCATCGCAGTGCCATCAAGAAAGCTTACGAGAAGGGCACCAGTGATCAGCCCTTTGCGCGACACTGCTTACAAGCCAAACATGGGGTATCTAGCATACGAGCTACTCTAATTGACCATGTACCAATTATGCTTAGGGGTGGCGATAGAGCCAAGCGACTCTTACAGAAAGAAACCCGATGGATTTTTTCCCTTGGTACTTTGGCCCCTAGGGGGCTAAATGAACAAATGAGTTTGCAAAGCTACCTATAGTTCCCTCGAAGAACCAGATTCTAGTAGCAGAAGGCAGCACGTCAATCCATATATATATCCCTACAATAATGGTCACAAGTTGTTTATAGCACTATCGATCTTATATAGTGCCCATGGAGGGCAATATCCAACATTAAATATAGTAGATTCAATTGGGGATACTATTATTATCTTTTGCAATAGTACGGTTAACTAACAACCACTGTTCTATTATCATAGGAACACAATGCTTTCTATTGTCCGTTTTTTAATGCTGTTTACATTATTGTTTATGTTCACTTTATGTTTTGGATTAAATAACTGTGTTTTTATTATACAGGATGTCACTGGTGCAACAGCTACGGCGCCATCTGAGACGCCAAAGCAGTTACCATGGATACTACCCTGTTCTTCCGGCGCACCTGACACGCCGATCTCCAGCGACGCAGTGCACAGCCGAGCGGAACGGCGGGTGGGAGCGCCGATGAACAGGTGAGTATGTTCATGTTCATTTAGGTTGGGTATATATGTATGTTGTTAGCCATGTATGTTTCACTTGCTGTTTGACCCTGAGGACGGGGTTTTGCCCCGAAACATGTCGGTTTCACGGTCTCAATAAATGACCTGATTTTTGCATATTGAGGAGTCTGTCTGAGTGCCGCCGTTCATCTACACCATATATATATATATATATATATATATATATATAAATAATATTATTGTGGCAGTCCAGTCCGGATGCCACCCTGGGTGTTTGCAGGACAGGGCACAACAGTTCGGGTGCCCCGGGCTTAGGCAACCTGGGTTTTGGACTGGACCAATAGGAAGCCCAGGGAGGTATTGGGACACATCAGGTTGTCGCTTTAATGTTGTGTCAAAGATTATCTGGTAGTTGGAAATTATAGTATTGTGTTGATACACAGAAATACCCTGCAATTTCATACATGAGATCCCATCCATGCAGGTCCGGTCTAGATATTGGCGCAAGCGCTCCCAGCAATCAGGCACACCTGTGCCAGACTTTTATAAAGCTCATTAGGGCAAGGGCTCAGGGCTCCTGATGCCAACAAGTGGGTAGGCGATAGAGGGCGGGCCAGTGGGTTAGAGACAGGGAGCCTGAGATTGTGTACATGCTGTTTATGAACTGGTGCCTAATTAAGGTACCCATTGAAACTTGCTGTGAAAAATAAAGGGAACACTTAAACAACACATCCTAGATCTGAATGAATGAAATATTCTTATTAAATACTTTGTTCTTTACATAGTTGAATGTGCTGACAACAAAATCACACAAAAATGATCAATGGAAATCAAATTTATTAACCCATGGAGGTCTGGATTTGGAGTCACACTCAAAATTAAAGTGGAAAAACACACTACAGGCTGATCCAACTTTGATGTAATGTCCTTAAAAACAAGTCAAAATGAGGCTCAGTAGTGTCTATGGCCTCTACGTGCCTGTATGACCTCCCTACAATGCCTGGGCATGCTCCTGATGAGGTGGCGGAAGGTCTCCTGAGGGATCTCCTCCCAGACCTGGACAAAAGCATCTGCCAACTCCTGGACAGTCTGTGGTGCAACGTGCCGTTGGTGGATGGAGCGAGACATGATGTCCCAGATGTGCTCAATTGGATTCAGGTCTGGGGAACAGGCGGGCCAGTCCATAGCATCAATGCCTTCGTCTTGCAGGAACTGCTGACACACTCCAGCCACATGAGGTCTAGCATTGTCTTGCATTAGGAGGAACCCAGGGCCAACCGCACCAGCATATGGTCTCACAAGGGGTCTGAGGATCTCATCTCGGTACCTAATGGCAGTCAGGCTACCTCTGGCGAGCACATCGAGGGCTGTGCGGCCCCCCAAAGAAATGCCACTCCACACCATTACTGACCCACTGCCAAACCAGTCATGCTGGAGGATGTTGCAGGCAGCAGAACATTCTCCTTGGCGTCTCCAGACTCTGTCACGTCTGTCACATGTGCTCAGTGAGAACCTGCTTTCATCTGTGAAGAGCACAGGGCGCCAGTGGCAAATTTGCCAATCTTGGTGTTCTCTGGCAAATGCCAAACGTCCTGCACGGTTATGGGCTGTAAGCACAACCTCCACCTGTGGATGTCGGGCCCTCATACCACCCTCATGGAGTCTGTTTCTGATCTTTTGAGTAGACACATGCACATTTGTGGCTCGCTGGAAGTTATTTTGCAGGGCTCTGGCAGTGTTCCTCCTGTTCCTCCTTGCACAAAGGCGGAGGTAGCGTTCCTGCTGCTGGGTTGTTGCCCTCCTATGGCCTCCTTAACGTCTCATGATGTACTGGCCTGTCTCCTGGTAGCGCCTCCATGCTCTGGACACTACGCTGACAGACACAGCAAACCTTCTTGTCACAGTTCGCATTGATGTGCCATCCTGGATGAGCTGCACTACCTGAGCCACTTGTGTGGGTTGTAGACTCCGTCTCATGCTACCACTAGAGTGAAAGCACCGCCAGCTTTCAAAAGTGACCAAAACATCAGCCAGAAAGCATAGGAGCTGAGAAGTGGTCTGTGGTCACCACCTGCAGAACAACTCCTTTATTGGGGTTGTCTTGCTAATTGCCTATCATTTCCAGTTTTCCACCTGTTGTCTATTCCATTTGCACAACAGCATCTAAAATTGATTGTCAATCAGTGTTGCTTCCTAAGTGGACAGTTTGATTTCACAGAAGTGTGATTGACTTGGAGTTACATTGTGTTGTTTAAGTGTTCCCTTTATTTTTTTGAGCAGTGTATGTATATATATATATATATATATATATATATATATATATATATATATATATAAAATAATTTTTTATTATTAAGATTATTAAGATTATTTAAATTTACTAGCGACCGACCCTGGCTTCAAACTGGAGCAATTTTTAATTTACAGTGATACATATCCTTTTTTTAACCAAGGTCTTATAAGATTTCCATGTAGACAACATTAGTCGTTTTTCCTCCTGACCTCAACACAAAAAGATTCTGTTTTATTTCGCTCAGCAGACAACTGTCATATGTCAATCGAGATTCTCTTTCTTGGTCACTTTCATTTTTTGAGGATATACAAATTCTTTTAGTGACTGACCATGGCATCCCAATGCTTAGAATCCTGACATGGGGAAGGTAAGTATAGTTACCTTACCCCAATGCCCCCTAAACCTAACTGTCCCTCCCTGCAGCCCAAACATAATCTCCCCCCCTCCCCTCCCAGGTGATGCCTAAACCTAAGCCTCCCTTCTCACAGCCTAAACCTAACCCTCTCTTTCTCGCAGCCTAACCCCACCCTTCCCCGAGAGTGTCTAAACCTAACCCCCATCCCCGCAGCCTACCCCTCACCCTCCCTTCCCCGCAACCTAATCCCCACTGTTTACCTGCCTGGCACCCCTGTCCACACTTATTCAGGATCACAGTGGTGGGGATTCCAGCACCAGGATGGTGCTCCTTGTCAGTACGCTGGCGCCTGCATTTCAATTAGTGTCAGGATTCCGGCATCAGTATTTTGACTGCTGGGATCCTGCCGGGATCCTGACCAGGTTAGCTGCCTCTAGTGCTGGGAACGAAGACAGACCACAGAGTGATCCACTGTCTAGCAAATTCTACCAATCTTTGTAAGACCGCTATTTATACTATAAGTAGAGACACCTATAAAGTAAGTCACCTACAGGAATGTTAGGTTCTGTTGAAATTATGGAGACCCACAGTAACCCAAGCATTATGTCCCATAGTGATAAGACATAACTATCATATGATCTCTATAGCGAATGGAAAGCTGTATGCATTCCAAGCCTCAGTTTCAGATGATCACTTGATTGTAAGGAAATCCAATATGGAAGAAACTGATCACAGCTTCTGCAGTACCTCTCTTAACCACTGTGTGCACTGTAGAGAACTACCATTCTTCTTTTACAGAAATTGTCACTCTTATTAAAATTATCACTGATGCACTCACTTTTGTCATAGAATGATGTTTCATACACCTACTGTAAACCTTCCTCAACAAATGCTCTATAACACAGGTTCTCAAACTCGGTCCTCAGGACCCCACACAGTGCATGTTTTGCAGGTCTCCTCACAGAATCGCAAGTGAAATAATTAGCTCCACCTGTGGGCCTTTTAAAATGTGTCAGTGAGTAATTAATACACCTGTGCACCTGCTGGGTTACCTGCAAAACATGCACTGTGTGGGGTCCTGAGGACCGAGTTTGAGAACCTGTGCTCTATAAAATTGTGAAAGCTGCATCAAAATCCAGTCAGCATTTCTCGAGACGAGCCCAAACATACAGACAGACACCTAGACACCTACCATCTGGCCCAGGACAAAAAGTCTAGTTACAGCTCTGGATACAGCATTCCTATATTGTGGATATTGGAACTGTTCCTTTAAAAATATTTCACTGTCCAACTTGCTGCTACTTATAGCCAACAATTTACTTTCACCCTATTTTCATGACCCCAACTTGTAATGATCAATGAATGCTTGAATCTGACCTCCCCTCCGTACAGAAGAAGCAAACTTAGCAACCTCATACTGTGTATGATGACATCCTGATGAGTAATCCAGGTGTTCCCCTGTAAAAACAGATGCAAAAGCTGAAAAGCGCCACAAATAGAAGCTAGCAATTAATCATATGATTTCAACAAACTGGATAAATAAATAAATACAGTATGAGTCAGTTTAAGGAAAGTCCAGAACTTTGTAGAAAAACTAGTTTTGCTGACCAGGAGCTTAAAACAGGGCCGTAACTACGTGTGTGCCAAGTGGGCTTGGCACACAGCGCAGTTGCCCTGAGGGCGCACGGCCAGCGGCATGTAATGAGTCAAATTGACTCATTACATGCCGCCTCTAAGTCTGCGCCGTGCGCCGCGCTGTGGAGGGATAAGTCTGCAGCCGCGCCGGGCAGCGGAGAAGGAGGAGAAGGGAGGGGGAGCAGGGAGCCGCAGCAGCGCTATTTCATTGGTAGTAAGCGCCGCTGCAACATCCCCCTCTCCTTCTGTATTGGCTGCCCGGCGCTGCTGTGGATGCTGGGATGCGGCTCCTCCTTCCCAGCATCCACAGCAGCGCCGGGCAGCCAATACGGAAGGAGAGGGGGATGCTGCAGCGGCACTTACTACCAATGACATAGCGCTGCTGCGGCTCCCTGCTCCCCCTCCCTCCTCCTCCTTCTCACCTGCCTGCACCGAGGGACCTGAACGAGGAGCCTGACTGCCAGCGGGGAGATGGTAAGTATATCTCTCTTTCTCTCTCTCTCTCTCTCTCTCTCTCTCTCTCAGGGGGACACCGTCTGCCGCAATGTGTAAAAAGGGGGCCTGGTTGCCGCAATGTGTAAAAAGGGGGCCTAGCTGCCGCAATGTGTAGAAAGGGGGCCTAGCTGCCGCAATGTGTAAAAAGGGGGACTGGCTGCCGTAATGTGTAAAAAGGGGGACTGGTTGCCGCAATGTGTATAAAGGGGGACACCGTCTGCCGTAATGTGTAAAAACGGGGACGCTGTCTGCTGTAATGTGTAAAAAAGGGGACGCTGTCTGCCGCAATGTGTAAAAAGGGGGACTGGCTGCCGCAATGTGTTAAAAGGGAGACTGTCTGCTGTAATGTGTAAAAAGGGGGACGCTGTCTGCTGTAATGTATAAAAGGGGCTCTACCTGGTGTAGTGGCGCTACTGTGCAGCGTAATTTGAATAATGTAGACTACTGTGCACCGTAGTATGAATTGCTACTATTTTGTGGCCACGCCCCTTCCCCGTGAAGCCACGCCCCTATATATTTTTAGCGCGCCTACGGCGCGCACTGCCCCTATCTTACATGGGGGGGCGCCACTGTCGTTTCTTGCACACAGTGCTAAAATGCCTAGTTACGGCACTGGCTTAAAATATCATAATCATTCCCATCTTCAATGTCTCCAGCATTCCATTACTTCATAATGAAACCAGCATAATTGAGCAAAAATTATTTTATTTTCTGTTTTGATAACTGGTATGAAATAAACCCTGAAAAAAATAAGACTGCAGTAATATTTCTTTATTCTATATACAGATAAAGTATATTCTTACATTCTGGATACTCAAACCTCCAGTTTGCTGCTTTAAATAATACCAAAGGTGTTAAGCAAAACAACTCTGCACAATGCCAATTAAAATAGCAATCAGTGCAGTGGGTGACGAAGTAATAAACATTGCACTGACTTAATTTATGACTAATACACAGAGTTTTTTTTAATGCTACTGTTGGTTCACTGTTAAAAAAAAAATGTTTTAAAGTACAGATGTGTCCTCATATATTTAGCTTTAATACGCCAAGTGGCGCAAGGTCCCTGACTTGATTGAGCTCCCAGGTGCCATGCAACTCTGCTAGTGTCGGATGCCTTTTTGCCACAAATGCATCTTAGTTGCAACTCACCAGGAGACTGTGCTGATGAATTTGATATGGGACACTTGTATACCTGCCTACTGTCTATACTACTGAGTCTGTCTATACGAAGCACATCAAAACTTGCCATGGAAATAAGCCACAACTACTCCATCGTAACACTTTGTATACAGGTTGTGAAATGAGTCGCACACAGATATACAAGTGTAACATACAGAGGCATTTTAACAGAGGAGGGGGCCCGTGTGCAGACTCTAGATGGGCCCATTCCTCTCCACAGTGCAGTAGACTCCAGAATTGTGCCGGAGTCTACTGCACATGTGCAGGTCTCCGGATACATGGCATCTGCACATGCGCAATCGCCATTTTGGCTGGGATTTTTGCTGCAACTGCCACACCCTACGTGGGACTCTGGAAAGACAAGTATTAAAACATGGGTACAGTGTGTGTGGAAGGGCCGGACTGCCCGTCTGGCACTTCTGGCATATGCCAGAAGGGCAGATGATCTGATGGGCTGGTCCAGTCCCACAGAGAGCCAGGAAGGCCACGCGTAACACAGCTTCCGGCTCTCTGGTTTGGCCTCCCCCTCACACAGAGCATGTGTCTCCAAGAAAATGGGGGCATGCCATGAGTCCACACCCCCCAACTCGCAGCACACCTTCACAAATACCATGGCTCCAGTCCTTTCCTGGTGTGCGATGTGGACCTCTTTGGACTGCACCCATAACAGAAACGCCAATGGTAACATATCAAATTAATCAACGTCGACTCCAGGTGCTTCTCAGTCGCATCAGATTACGACTAAGATGCATTTTGATAAAAAAATAGACACCCAGTGCTAGCAAAGTCTCACAAGACCTGGAGTACTAGATGGGCTGTTGGGTCCGACTGCAGCAACGATCTATTAGGAGTAGGACACAGCTGTAATTGACAGAAAGTCTGTTTTTAAATAATGTTATGCCACATTAGCAAAATTACATTCTCAATCAGAATGATCAGATTTTCTAATTAATGAAATTGTAAACATTGCACTTCATTCTCTTTTGACCAGGTGGTGGTTAGTGATCATGCTGCCATAATGATGGGCCTATTTTTATGTGGAGGCCTGGAGCTGAAGCTCCATACACCCCATTGTTAATCTGGTCCAGGTGATGAGGAACACGTTTATGAATTACAGCAAGATAGCTATTCTTTAGTAGCAATGTCTTCATTGTAAGTCATTAATAACGATAAAAAAATAACTACATATATACATATATTAACTGCTACTGTATTCCTGCACCAGCCAATCCCAAACATTTTTCCATGCTTGATCCTTGTGATTGGCTGGTGGTGTTCGGAGTTCAAAATAAATCCAACTTTGATCTTTTTAGCAGCTGTGATTATAACTGTGAATAGGTAGTTCCTCTATGTACATTTTTCTGTTTTTGTTTTTATTTTGACTATGACATATCAAAAAAGAAATAATAAAGCAGACTTTCTTGGACTTCACAGGAGAAAATGTAAAGTGCCACATACAGTGATCAGTTCATCTCTTTATATCTACCTGCTGATTGAGAGAGCCAGGTAATATCACCTACACAAAGAAAGTCGCAAGTAAGTCTCCTTTTAATACTATACTCTTACATTGCTACCTTCTACAGGTTGCAGGACTGTAGCGATAGTGTGGGATGTTTGTCATTATTTTGTCACTTTATTGGAGTGGGACCTTTCATAGTTCTGTAATTACTTATTTTTTTCCTCATATCAATAGAACATTAAAAATGACATCATTCTATTATGCAGGCCATTGCATTTACAGTATCTACAGCTGTGTGTTATTCTGTTGATTACATATGGTCACATTTTATATGTTTTATATTATATAGTTTGTAATTTATTGCAGTAACATATAAAAATTATATTTAAATACAGTGCCTCATATTTAAATACAGTACCTCATCACTATTCAAAAAGACTAGCAATAGTTGGCTACCTATGAAGTTGGATGGCACCAGCTTTGCTCGACAGGGTACATTATATGCACACCATTGTGACTTTTGGTCAACTGGAATTTTGACCAGGGAGATATTCACTCTCTGTGGATCTCCAGATATTGCAAATCCAATGGAAGAGTTATTTAAATTGTTATGAGAAGGTCATCACATTGACAAGCTATCAAATTATATTCATGAGCTGTGAATGTTGAAGCGAGAGTGCTGGCATGCAGTAAACTCCCAGAGTCCATCCTTTTCAACTAGTGGAACAGCTGGACAAAATTCTTAGGGGTCTATTCATGAAACAGTGAAAAGAGTGGAGAAGTGAGCCAGTGTAGAATTTGCCCATGGCAACCAATCCATGTTAAGGTAACATTTATAAAGTGCATTCTATAAAGTTATACGTAACAGCCGATTGGTTGCCATGGGCAACCTCTCCATTGGCTCACCTCTCAACACTTTTCACTGCTTCATGAATAGACCCCTTACTGCTGTGTCAGAGGAGTACAGTACTTGGACTAATCCATGTTTTCTGAACAGTATTCTTCCTCGTGTGAAGACAGTGATCGCACGTATTCCTCATCTGATGACTCTGTTTACCAGTGATACTGTACCAACACTATCTTGTGTCTTCAACTACGACAATGTTCATTCTTGCATGGGAGCCTGAGCAAATAGGTAGAATTTGTGCTTGGAATGCGGGATTGTGTACAACGTAAAGTGCTGAGTATACCCTCTATAACAGGGCCATATCTTATTCAAGATGTGAGCCATGTCTAGTCTTCTAGGCAGTGGTGAAACACTGTTGCTTTTCTGTTATGCGTGGGACAACACACAAAGTTTATATCACTACTGATTCTCTTGCTCACCGGCCTAACTCTGTAGCTGTGAGAGTTGTACTGGTATTTGCTAGTCTTTTGTAGTGTTCCATTTCTGTACTATATTGTCTTACTGTGTACTGTCTTATTGTAAGGCTGTCGCATTGTGTACCCTATGCACAGCGCTATAGAAAATATATAGCGCCTTATAAAAAAAAGTATATTAATAGCAGCAAGTCAGCAACAATAATAATAATAATAGTACTCCACACTCTTTCCTGTTTCTTGCATGTGAAATAGCATGTGTCAGGAACTCTTCTGTTGATCTAATACAAACAGAGAGAAAAGAACGAAATAGAACATGTTAAAGAAGTAATTTATTGAGGGTAGCAATAGCAGTTAGACGGGATGAAATGTTTTAGACACACGTCTGGTAGCCCCAGGTTAATTTAAATGGTGAGTTGCTCCACTGTAGCGTGTTGGTCAGCCCTTACGCACCTTCGTAGCCGACATTCACCTCTCCCATCAATGGCACGCGGTTCTCCACAGTTTCCACGTCAGTTATTCGCAATACACCTTCACGACAGCAGCATGCGAACAATACACAAACTGAATTGTCTCAGAAATACTGCCACCCTTGGTCCAAAAGCAGATAATCGCCTCTTTTACCCATGACAGCAACAAGTGATGTGTGCAGATGGCCTATCACACGTTATATACCATCAAGCCAGCGCACGACACGTGATGTACTTCATGGGCTATGTGCAGGTCCGTAACTAGGTGTGTGCCACTGGTGTCAGGCACACGGCACATGTGCACTGTGGGCACAGGACCACTGGCAACACCTACAGGTCCCCTGTGCCATCCTGTCTGTCCACACAAGTGACAGTAGCTGTAGCACACTTCATAGAACAGTAGCCGGGTTGCATTGCAGGTTGTGTGTACATGCCCTGGCCATAGTGGTTTAGTCATAAGGTAAAGTTGTGTGCTGTGGGGGGAGGGAGGTCAATCAACTAACACACACCTGGATAATGTGTATCAGGGGCTCAACTTGGCATAATATATATCAGGGGCTCAATTTGGCATAATGTATAGCAGGGGCTCTACCTTGCATATTGTGGGCTCTTCCTGGCATAATGTGTATCAGGGGCTCTACATGGCATAATGTGGGCTCCACTTGGCATAATGTGTATCAGGGGCTCTACCTGGTATAATGTGGGCTCTACATGGCATAAGGTGTATCAGCATCTCTACCTGTCATAATATATATCAGGGGCTTTACCTGTCATAATGTGTATCAGGAGCTTTACCTGTCATAATATGTATCAGGGGCTCTACCTGGCATAATGTGTATCAGGGGCTCTACTTGGCATAATGTGTATCAGGGCCTCTACTGTGGTGTAATGGGTGCAAGGGGCACCACTGTGTGGTGTAGTGTGAATAAAAGACAACACTGTGCTGTATAACGTGAATCGGTACTCTTCTGTGGCTACACCTTCCCCATACAGCCACAACCTTCCCCATAAATCCAAGCCTTCGGTACTCACTGTCCCTGTTTTAAATATGGTGGGAGAGGGGGCACCCAATCTTTTTCTGGCACAGGGCACCAAATTGTCTAGTTATGGCACTGGCTTGTGCTGCCTGTCAAATTCCCGAAGGTAGGGAGTAATTCAGATCTGATCGCTGCTGTGCATTTTCGCACAGCATGCAATCAGATCCAAACTGCGCATGCATCTGAGCTGCAATGCACAGGTGCATTGCAAAACGGCAACAGTCATCGGCGCCTAGTGATGGAGTGAAAAATCTGAACGCATGAGTGATCGCAAGGTGATTGACAGGAAGTGGCCATTTGTGGGTGTCAACTGACAGGAGTGGCTGGAAAAACGCAGTTGGGCTCAGGCATTTTCAGGGAGGGTGTCTGACGTCAGCTCCGGCCCCGATCAGCAGGATTCCATTGCAGCGGCTGCGCAGAGACTGCACAAACTGATTTTTGTGCAGTTCTGATACAGAAGTGAACACACACTTGCACAGCGCTTTTCCCCTCCCCATGTGGGCGGCAACTATCTGTTTGCAGGGCAGCAAAAAATGCAGCCCAGCGATCAGATCTGCATTAGGCCCGTAGTCATAATAATATGACTTGACCGTGTATATACGTATAGTTACTATCAGGGCCGGCGCCACCACTAGGCAGCTTTAGGCAACTGCCTATGGGCGCCGGCACTTGGAGTGCGGCGCTGAGTGAAGCAACAAAATCAATGATGTCACAGACTCACAGGATCTGCACTGCGCTCACCGCTAGGGATGTATGGCGCCTGCTCACCCGGTGTCATGTTTTTTTGTGTGGAGGTCTGGAGGAGCTGAAGCTGCTACAGTGAAAGCTGTGTAACGCTGCAGCTTTCAACCACGGAGGATGGGAGGGGAGGACATATCCTGGCCCCGCCTGCTCTGCCCAGGCTGGATCCCAATTTGCCGGTATTTAGGGGGCAGGGCCTAATGCCACGAAGTCCCGCCCCCATCATAGACCTGTTCCCCTCTGGTCGGTATCCTCCTTTACAGCTGTGACTGTGAGTCTCTATTTATATATGTGCTGCAACCTGGCCTGCAGTGTGATTACACCATGTGTCCCACTGACTTATACTATATACAGGATGTATATATCACCCAGTGCACTATATGTGTGCATTATATCTTATATACTGTACTGTGTATATTATATACACAGCAGTGTGATTAAGCTGTGTGTCCGCTGTGTTATATACTGTGTGTATTATATGTATAAGTAATATGAAGGGGTGCACTCTCCAGGCTCTCATTAGAATCCAAATCTTTTATTAAGACATAGATACAATCAGTATTGCTGACGTTTCGGTGCTCACTGTGATTTGGATTCTAATGAGAGCCTGGAGAGTGCACCCCTTAATATTACTTATACACCTGGAATGAGGAGTTTATCTTCTGAACATGGTAAGAAGCACCCCAGCACATTGTTGGATTTACTGTGTGTGTGTGTGTGTGTGTGTGTGGACATTTCTCGGATAGATATTTTATATATATATATATATATATATATATAGTGTAAACAATACAGTTCGGCACTCCTAATGAAAACGTTGCAGCATGCTCCGGTGCCCTGCCTGGCTATAGCAGTATATGGACCCAAATTGGCTGGCACTCAGTGCACTGAGTGCCGGCCAATTTGGGTCCTTTTATATATATATATATATATATATATATAAAGGAGATGCGTGGACCGGCACTCCCACTGCTAGGAAAAAAACGTGCCCCGGTGCCCTCTGGTACGGATGAGTTAAACGAAAGACGATGAAGCAATCAGCGGCACTCAGGGTCTTGTTACAGCAAACAAATGTATTGAAGAATCACTGCATGAAACCAACGTTTCGGGACAGACATGTCCCTTTGTCGAGGTGAGTAACAATTGAACAAAAAAGAAGAACATACCTTTATACCACAAAGTAGAAATCCCTCAGGTGCTCGTGCGTCCGGCGCCGCCCGCTGCTCCCCGGCGCCGGATGCACGAGCACCTGAGGGATTTCTGATTGCTTCATCGCCTTTCGTTTATATATATATATATATATATATAGATAGCGGATAAGGATCGGCACTCAGCGTGGGGGCTGCTGGAATACTTGCTGCGTTGCCTGCTGTGATCTATGGCGAGATCCAATGCAATGCAGGGAAAAAATCAGCGGCACTCAGCAGACGAGATTAAGCAAAGTGAAGAACTTTTATTGTAGTCCTAACTAAAGGACTACAATAAAAGTTCTTCACTTTGCTTAATCTCGTCTGCTGAGTGCCGCTGATTTTTTCCCTGCATTATATATATATATATATATATATCCCAGAAAGTATCCCGCACTCGGGGACGTTGCTATCAGTTGCAGGAGTGCCGGGCACCCATAGGGGCATATATATATATATATATATATATATATATAATCTTACCCAGCAAACTGTAAGTGTACATTATACTATATGTACTGTGCATATTATGTGTGTATTATGTGCTGTATACATATCACACACTGTACTATATATGGTATATGTGTGCCATATACTGTGTATACTGTACTGTGCAATACCATTGGCGGAAGCCCATCTGGTTCTCTGCCATAGATGGCAAAAATATTCAACATCAAGGATAAATAATCGATGATTCAGAATCATCGATGGTCGATGGTCGATGGCCATCCCTACTGTGTTGTGCTGTACTCAGGTAGTGTACTGTATCTCCTGCTGGCTCTCCCTCTCCCTCTCTCTCTGTCTTTCCCTGACACTCTCTCTCTTGCTCCTCTCTGCCTGTTTTATCTAGCTCCCTAACATTGTCTCACTGCCCCCCCCCCCCCCCCCCCCCCAATGTCTCTCTCTTGCTCTCTTCCTAACACTGGGGGTCATTCCGTGTTGATCGCTCGCTAGCAGTTTTTAGCAGCCGTGCAAACGCTATGCCGCCGCCCTCTGGGAGTGTATTTTAGCTTAGCTGAAGTGCGAGCGAATGCATCTCAGAGCAGCTACAAAACAATATTGTGCATTTTCTGAGTAGCTGCAGACCTACTCAGCGCTTGCGCTCACTTCAGACTGTTCAGTTCCGGATTTGACGTCACAAACACTCCCTGCTTTCTCCCAGCCACGCCTGTGTTTTTCCTGGCACGCCTGAGTTTTTCCGAACACTCCCTGAAAACGGTCAGTTGCCACCCAGAAACGCCCACTTCATGTCAGAAGTGCCGGTTTTTCACTTAATCGCTGCGCTGCAACATTTTTATCTAGTGATCAACTCGGAATGACCCCCTTTGTCTCCATGACACTCTATCTCACTCTGTGACACTGTCTCTCCCTCCCTGCCTGAAGCTGTCACTCTCTCCCTGACACTGGCTCTCTCTTCCTCTCCCTCTCTCCCTGACACTGTCGCTCTCTCCCTGACTCTCTATGTCTGGGGCCCGTCTCTGCCTCCCCCTCATGGGGGGAGGGGCGCTGAAGATTTGCCTAGGGTGCTGAGAAACCTTGCACCGGCCCTGAGTTACTATATATATATATATATATATATATATATATATATGCGAAAGCCCTCACTCACTGACTGACTGACTAACTCATCACTAATTCTCTTACTTCCCGATATGTTAAGAAGCTGAAATTTAACATAGGTATTCTTCAGGTGGGAAATAGTAAAACTACTTAATTAGATCTTTAATAAACATCCCCTAAGGGGATGAAAAGGGGGTTGACATAATGATGTAATTACCGATACGTGGCTTGCCTTGCATGAACGTTAACGCCCAAATGGACAATCGGATCAACATTTGGATTGCACCTCCAGTGTGTAGCATTTAATAAACTACAAAAATGGTCCTGTCACTTTTTACCATATCTCTCACTCACTTACTGACTGACTCATCACTAAAACCGCTAATGCCAGGTCGCACCCGGGAATTGGAAATGGGTCCTTCCTGGGTGTGACCCGGCATTGGACCCTGAGAACTGGCTTCCCGACCCAGCATATTGCCGGGTCGAGTTGCCATTGGGGCAGGGGACCCCAGTGTCATTGGGGGCAGGTGCGGAGGTGGCACTAGGAGATGAGATCAGCTCCACACTGCCTCTCCCTATGCTGTGAACGGGTACCGGATACCCGGGAAACCCATTCACATTGAACCGGTAATAGCCTGGGAATAACCCTTCTTTATTCCGGGATTGAATTCAGGACTGACCCTTTCCCACTGCATAGCCACCCGTGTTGACCCGGAAATATACCGGGTTGATACCTGGTTATTTGTGCAGTGTGAAAGGGGTATAATTCTCTTACTTCCCCATATGTTATGAAGCTGAAATTTAACATAGGTATTCTTCAGGTGGGAAATAGGAAAACTGCGTAATAAGATCTTTAATAAACCTTCCCTAAGGGGATGAAAAGGGGGTTGACAAAATGATGTCATTACCGATGCGTGGCTTGCCTTGCATGAACGATAACGCCCAAATGGACAATCTGATCAAAATTCGGATTGCACCTCTAGTGTGCAGAATTTTATAAACTACAAAAATGGTCACTTTTTACCATATTCACTACGGGTGCTCCTTGGGTAATGCCAAGAACTATGCATTCCTCTGTGGAGATTGGAGAACCTTCCAGAAGGACAATCATCTCTGCAGCAATCCACCACTCAGACCTGTATGGTAGAGTGGCCAGACGGAAGCCACTCCTTAGTAAAAAGCACATGGCAGCCCACCTGGAGTTTGCCAAAATGCACCTGAAGGACTCTCAAGACCATGAGTAACAAAATTCTCTGGTCTGATGAGACAAAGATTGAACTCTTCGGTGTGAATGCCAGGGCGTATATTTACTAAGGTTCGTATTTGTAGGGATTTGGCGGGAGATTAAACTCGAATTACATCATTCGTGTTTGTTTGCAACTTTTCATTTTTTTACATGTCGTTTACTAAGCTGTTGTATTTAGCATTTTAGTTTTTTCCGATGTCGATGTCATTCGTAATGTCGGGCAGTGTTTTACGGGAGTGATTAGTAAAACACTGCCGGACTTAACACAATGAATCCCGGCCGGATCAGTGTGATCCATGCAGGGCTTCATTGTGTACACTAAATGAAGTGTGGAAAGTGTTAAAAATAAAAAATAAATTGCGTGGGGTCCCCCCTCGTAAGCATAACCAGCCTCGGGCTCTTTGAGCCGGTCCTGCTTGAAAAAATACAGGGGGAAAAATGATTGGGGTCCCCCCACATTTAATCAACCAGCACCGGGCTCTGCGTCCGGTCCTGGTTCAAAAAATACGGGGGACAAAAGACGTAGGGGTCCCCCATATTTTTTAAAGCAGCACCGGGCTCCACTAGCCAGAGAGATAATGCCACAGCCGGGGGACACTTTTCTACAGGTCCCTGCGGCCGTGGCATTACTCCCCCAACTAGTTACCCCTGGCCGGGGTACCCTGGAGGAGTGGGGACCCCTTAAATCAAGGGGTCACCCCCTCCAGCCACCCAAGGGCCAGGGGTGAAGCCCGAGGCTGTCCCCCCCCAATCTGTGGGCGGTGGATGGGAGGCTGATAGCCATTGTGTAAAATAAAAGAATATTGTTTTTTGTAGAAGAACTACAAGTCCCAGCAAGCCTCCCCCGCAAGCTGGTACTTGGAGAACCACAAGTACCAGCATGCGGGAAAATAACAGGCCCGCTGGAACTTCTAGTTCTACAAAAAAAAATACCCCAAAAAATACACAAGACACACACCATGATAGTATTTACTGACCAGGCAGAAGAAAACCAGGGATATTCTCCCCTGGCCTAGTGACTTCTCCGTAGCTAGTCCAATCATCCGCAGGGCATCACAAGCCCTCTTGCCGATAGTGGCTTCTGATCCAGATTTGGTATCTTTTAAAAAACGAAACCTATTACAGCATTTAGGAGAGGTGCTAATCTCCGTGACCTTGTTGTAATAACAGACATTTCAGGCATGAAGGGCTTGGATGATGTAAATATTCAGAAAAAGTCCCCACGGTGTTACCGCTGCCCTAAATGTGCTACATGTAAACACATGGTTGCGTGTAAAGAGTTTAAACACCCATATCATGATGTGAAGTTCACCATTAGACAGGTGATTACATATAGCATGTCACATGTCGTGTACGCGATAGTCTGTCCGTGTGGGCTTTACTACATCGGGCAGACTACGCGTAAATTTAGTGAACAAATGGCGGCTCACCATTCAGCTATAAAATTGATCTTGGAGGGCAAACCGGTAGATCAGCCGGTGGCCCGACATTTCTACTCAGCCAAGCACACTATTAATTCTTTAAAATATTTTGGCATAGAACATGTGCCGGCTACACTAAGGGGAGGAGACAGGGCCAAGATGCTATTAGAAAAAGAGACCCGGTGGATCATGAGGTTGGATAACTTCTGGCCCCGGGGTCTCAATGACAAGGTTAATTGGAATGTGTTCGTATAAGAATTCCAATAATTAGGCTTCATGTGACACATCTACTGTAATATATTTGTAGTTACTGTTCCACACATTAGATAATGATTTAGTGGTCGGTTTATTTCTAGGTTAGTCTTGATTGTAGTCGATAACCTATTTGGGGTGGCTGTTAGTGTAGGGAACATATATGCTTCCTCTATTAGTGATAATACTTGAATGGTATTGTGCTTTCACCTAATATCCCAATGTTTTAATGTTTTGTACATATGTTTATATTTGCTGTATGTCCAGTGCCTTATATGTTTTTTTATTTTATAGGGGGCGCTTGAACAATCTGTCTCCATTCAGCGCCTGACAGCGGGGAGAGTGACCTTTGGAACCCCGTTGGTATGCAGCTGAGCCTGGCTGACACGCAAGCGCTGAGTCTACTTGGCAACAGTGACGCGTTGGGCGGAAGTGACCTGGCGGCTCGGCACCCGGAAGCAGGAACGCATGGAGGAGATACTGCGGCTGGTGCGCTCTAGGGGTATATAGTGGGGTAAGTGTTCTGTGTGTGTTTGTCTGTATCACTTTGTATTGGGCCTGAGGAAGGGGCTGATGCCCTGAAACGGCTGTTGCCTTTGAACACAAGTTTGTTGCATACTGCTGTCTCCAGTGCCGTTCTTCCTTTGGATTCATGTGAATAATTTGTGAGCTGGCACGGAGCAAGTTGCAGAAAGAGCTGAGGAGTGCCAACTGCTTTGCAAGTATAAATATATATATATATATATATATATATATATTAAAAGCAAGCAGTATGCGCGCAAAAACCAAGGTAAAATTTAGAGTCCCGTGGAACTACAAGTCCAAGGCTAGACAAGAAACAATGTTCCTCACAATCACTGACAGCCAGCGTTAATGGCAGAAGAAACTTGTCAATGTGCACCTCTGGGACTTCCAGCTGTCGCTTCCCCAATGTTACCCGATCCCGAACGGGTGATAGTCCTGCCAAAAGATTGAAGAAGCAGGGAGCGCCAATAGTGCATTAAAAGTGTATAACAATTTTATTTAAAAATTCAAGTCGGTAACAAGTGTGAACCCGTACCATAAAAGGCGGTTAAACCGCCGCTTGTATAACCAGCATAAGATTTACCCCACAGTGCAAACCAGCGTTCTCAGTTCAAAGTCCATACGTCAGACCATGCCCATACGCGTTTCGTCATTCGACTTCGTCAGTGGGCTTGGTCTGAAGTCACAATGGCGTTGTTTAAATACACTCCTTAGTGTTCCAATTGGCCCGTGCAAATTACACTCAAATAAGTTTCAGCATAACAGAAAAAACAACAACGACATCCCTCTAATGCACAAATGATTAGAAGTATTAAGTGCTAGGCTTCTGCACAAAAAACATTGTAACAAGAGTTCATCAAAGCATCTAAAATAAATAAATATATCCAAATAAATAACAATAATATGAGACGATGAAATACATTCGATTAGGCAAGTAAGCGCATCACCGTAAATGATCTTATCACACAAAATAACCCGGCTAGTTCATAACCTATATAAATTCTAATAGACGATCCCATATTGCTCATATATCATGTATATAACATTACACACATACACCAATGTCTCGTCTGTCCAAAGGAATCTTCATTTTGGCTAAAGTACCCTTAACTGTGTTACTCACAACGATCATACCAGCACTTAAAATAAACGTATATTAAAATTACATGTTTATCATCCTGGCGTAGCCTGCGACCTTATTCCCGTCGCATAACCAAAGCTGGATGATCAGACAGCGCACATTGATGACACAGACGGGCTCGATAAACAGGTGTAATTAAAAAGACCTGACGTCTGTTTAAAGGACCGGCACTTGTTTAGGCAATCTATTATTCAAAAAGGGGAAACAACTATAGCAAGTTTTATAACAACAATAGACACAGACTAAGGAAAAATTAGGGAGAGAAAGAAAGAAATATTATATATAAGGGGGAAAATTGATAAGACACTAGGCAAAAATCCTCCGAACTGGGAAACACTATTGTAATGTATTATACTCTAACACAATACAATACACCAAGCGGATATTTAAAGACCAAATGCCTATTTGAGGAACGGGGTCTGTTCATATCCCTCATTCAAACCGTTTGGATATAAAGTATTTAGTATGAATATCCAGAATGTTTCTCTTTTATTCAGGATATTTTCTCTATCTCCCCCACGCTTATCATGTACTATATGCTCCAAACCTAAAAATCTTAGTGAGGCAGGATTACTGCAATGATGTTGTTTAAAATGACAGGGAACACTATGGTTTTCAACATTATTCCTAATATTTCTTAAATGTTCTAAAATTCGTAATTTTAGCACTCTCTTCGTCTTCCCGACGTATCTCATCCCACATCCACATTCTAACAGGTAGACAATAAATGTGGAATTACAATTAATAAAGCTGTTTATTCCAAACTTCTTGTCCGAATTTTTACTACTAAAAGTTTTTGTGCCTTTCAACCCGTATTGGCACACTTTACACTTTCCACATATGTAAAATCCCTCTACTTTACTCAATGGTAGACAGTTGGAAACACCATTCTCTTTTCTCTCCAAGACAGGCAATAGACTTGGAGCTAGGTGGGTTTTTAGGGTTTTAGCTCGTCTGAGTACCATGTCAGGTCTTGCTGGTAGATGTTGGGATAATACAGAGTCCATTTGCAGGATATGCCAATTCCGTTTGAGACTAGTCTGAATTTCATGATTGGATGAATTAAATTGCGTCACAAAGGGACAAAACATTTTTTCAGTTTCAACTTGGTTCTTAACATCACATTTCTTATACTTAATTAATTCTTTTCTATCTAGTGTACTCGCTTTTTTAATTGCTCCTTCAATCAGAGATAAAGGATATCCTTTCTCTAAAAATCGCCTTTTATATTCCAATGCTTGTTCTTCAAACTTGGTTACTGAAGTGCAATTTCTCCTCAAACGTATCAGTTGAGAAAAAGGCAAATTGCTTTTCAATTTTTTCAAATGGCAACTATTATACTCTAAATAATTATTAGTATCTACCTCTTTAAAGAACGTATAAGTCTCTATAGATTTATTGGATGCATAGTCACTAGTATTAAGGACTAGATCCAAGAACTCTATTTGTTCTTTCTGGAAATTTGATGTAAACCGTAGATTGAATTAATTTATATTAAGATGTTGTACAAATCCGTTAAACTCATCTTCTGTTCCACGCCAAATGACTAGCACGTCATCAATATAGCGTTTAAACAACATGATCTTATCAGATAAAGGATTATTGGCTAATATGTAACCGTTTTCCCACTCGCCCATGTATAAATTAGCGACACTAGGGGCACAGATCGTTCCCATAGCTACCCCGCACACCTGTACAAAGAATTCATCCAAAAAGGTGAAATAATTGTGTTTAAAAATACAACTGACACAATCCAGAAGAAACTGAACCCTATGCATGTTCATCTCATTATCTCTCCTCAATATTGTCTCCAAGCAAAGTAGACCTTTTTCATGTGGGATCGAGGTGTATAATGAAGTAACATCGATGGTTCCCCACCTGTACTCATCACACCATACAATATTTTCTAACAACTGTAATATATATGTAGAATCTTTCACGTAGGTTTCTAATGCAGGGACATATCTCTTAAGAAAAATATCTACATATTCAGACACACGAGAGGTGAGGGAGTCAATCCCCGAAGTTATGGGGCGACCTGGGGGTTTAGATTGGTTTTTGTGGATCTTTGGTAAATAATATATTGTAGCGATCCTAGGATGTTCATTCCACAAATAGCCAAATTCCTCATCACTGAGGACCCCCATTTTACGACCCTCATTAAGTAAAATCGAAAGTTCTGCCAGGTAATCTTTAGTATGGTCCTTATTTAGCTTAGAATAGGAGGAAGGGTCCGAAAGCAATCTATACATTTCGGCCTCATAATCAGTCCGATTTAATAAAACCAACCCTCCCCCCTTATCAGCTTGTTTAATAACTAATGCCGTATTCCCTTTTAATTTATCTAGAGATAATTGTTCTACTCTAGTTAAATTTGGGACCGAATTCCCCTTTTCCTTAATTTTATCAAAGTCTTTTTTTTACCAGCTGAGCAAATAAATCAAGGTGTGTACCTCGTGACTCAACGGGATAAAAAGTGGACCTTTTTCTTAAACCTGAAGCATTAGGGATTTCCTGGCTTTCATAATTCTTTATAGGAACTGTCGACTTATTACCTTGTCTAATGTAGTGTCTCTTTAATGTAATTTTACGTATATAAAGATTAAGATCCATGTATAAATTAAATTTATTGACTCCTGCCGAAGGCGCAAAAGATAGCCCTCTCTGCAATACATTTATATCTGTATCATCAAGCTTCACCTCTGAAAGGTTAAAAATGCCCACTTTCTTTTTCACTAATAGGGCTGCATTAATGCTTTTTTGTGAGGTACCCTGTCCTCCTCTCTTCCCTCTTCGTCTCTGATTCTTTTTCCCCATATATATATATATTACACATACAGCATCATTGAGGCAGCACTCGGATTAGTTCACCAATGTAGGCAGAAGTATAACAATGTTTCGAAGTATACTGTACATACACATACCTTATAAATGTTCCCCCACCACCTGTACAAGCTCCAGAGTGCAGGTCCGGTGTGCAGACGCTCACTGATGTCAGTGCTGTATTGTGGACCTACTGATGTACCTAGGAGGTCACCAGGAAATTTATGTTTATTGGGAGTGCCACTCCAAAGCCTCTATGTATATCTATATCTCTTTATCTAGCTGTCTATCTTTTTATATATATATATATATATATATATATATATAGTGTGATAGCAATGGCCAGATTTTAAAAGTCAAGGTGATAGAGTTGGACTTGCAATGAGATTGGGTCCCGTGAAGTCAGGCTGCAAGCCTAAATGCATTGTACAATCCATAAACTAAAACCCCATTATTTATTTATGTTCTGATTTGTAGAGGTGAATGAACTTACTAAGGTGAGTGCTGGGCTCTCGGTGTAATATTATTTAAGCAATGTAATCACAGGCCATTGCACCCTGGCCTGGCGGTGGTGAGTGCAGGTGTGCAAACCATTTCTGGGTATGGCGAGTGCAGTGGTTCCCTTTATACAGATGGAGCCTCCGTTATTGTTGCTCCCTGTGTGACTAGGCATGCCCCCCTGGGCACACCTAGTCACTGTGAGTGTCTCCATCTGGATGGGTGCGCACGACCAGACAGAGACGCTCCCTATTCACTTGAATGGAGAGCGTCTACATCCGGTCAGGCGCGCGCGCCCAGACAGAGATGCTTACAATGGGAAGCGGCTCTGTGCACTCCCAGAGTGACAAGGCGGATGGATCGCCTAGTCGTGCCGGGAGTGTAAATTCAATAAGATGAGTGCCTGGTACATATATAAATTGTTATAGTCCAGTAAAAGAGAACCAGCACCTTCAATATATGCAAGAATTCTTTATAAAAAAGAGATAGACATCAAAATGACATGATACAAAAAATGGATACATGCAAATGACCAGAGGCATGAACAACGATTGCAAATAGCCATAAACAGTGATTTGGATGCCAAGATGGGTGGCCTATTCATACCAGTAACCGCTGCCTCCAGCATGTAGTTGAAAGGTCAACAGCCGCTTCAGTGCCCTGGTGGCAACTTCAAAATGGACAAACAACTAGCACCAGACATGCACATTATATACCTAACAAATTACTACAAGCATGCTCACCTGTACGGACTCACAGCACAGATGCGCTCAACCGCGGACCGGAAGTCCATGCCGCAAATGGAGCAATAAGCGCTATACACCCAGCCAGCCCCAGATTCCACCGACAGATGGAACGCAAGCGTGACCATGGCAACCAGCAGCAGGGGGATCACTGGAACCACTCCCACCTGCAAAGGTGCATAGCACAAGTGTACGCACCCACAAATCTGAAGTCCGCGTCTCACCCAGAGATGACACAACACAAGTCGCGCCGCACATCCGAGCGGTCACGGATTCCACCATTGGTGGAGCACAAACGTAACCATGGTGACAAAATACAGGTAGAGCATAGTGATGCCGCCAATAGTTACAGTCCCATGCCTTACATACTGTATGAGCTCACAGGCAGGGCCCAAAAAGCAAGCAATGTCAGGGAGCACAGCGGCATTAATAAAGCAAAACAATAATCGGAAAAAGCTACACTAATATTTACAAAAATAGTATAGAAATATACATGATATAGAACATGTTTTGGATTTACAAACACATAAAAGAGCACAGAAAGTAACATATATCATTCAAAAACAGTATATTGCTGCATTTGAAGAGAACATATTTAATATTCACAGGAAGCAACTGAAACCCTGGCTTTCATTAAGCCCACCAGGGACTACCAGGCCCAAATGGGCAATCCAACGTGACTCTCGTTGTAGTAACAATCTATTATGATCACAGCCCTGTCTCAGCGGTGGGATACAGTCAATAGACATAAAATGAAAGTCCCTGATTGTGTGCCCTAGTGAAACAAAATGGCTGGCAACATGTTCAGTGTTAGTGTCCAGAAGGGATTGTGCTTTTTTGATAGAGCGGTGCATAGAAATTCTCTTTGAGAGCTTGTAGAGTTTTTCCAACATATAGCAACTGGCAGGGGCAAAAAATTATAAACACTATATATCAGCTATTGCAATCTAGATGATACCGTATCTTATATGAAAAGTCACTTCTGGGGTCATAAATTATATCCCCAAGAGTCAAAAAATTGCAATTGGCACACACATGTCATCTCAAGACTTCCAATTTAGGTTGCAACTAAATTGGAAGCTGCTACTATGTCTTTGAAGTTCTTGTTCCTTTTGTAGCAAAATAGGGGCTTTACTCTGCAGTATTCCACAATTATTTAATCATAATAATGTGAGATTGCTTTAATATGGTGTTACGTATATGTCATGAGGCAATGGAATAAGTGGAGAAGATCATGCATTCCAATTCACTACCTTAATCCTTTTTCTTCAAGGCATCCTCACATCTAATGCACATGCATTTGGATATCACATTCTCTATTTCACAATGTGCATAGCCCCTGTCCAGAAAACAGGCTTCCGTTTCTTTCAGAGCTTCAGGTAAGGCTGTCTGATCTGATGTAATATGCACCACACGCATAAGTTGGAAAAAGGTAGCCCTTGTTTCAGCGGGGTGGGGTGAAAACTATCTGCCATCAGAAGGGTATTTTTATTGGTTGCATTTCTGTATATTTGAATAGTCAACTTGTTGTCCTTATTCAGGACACAGACATCAAGATAATTAATCGTAGATGTACTGAACGCCACTGTTAATCTGTTCTTAGTTTTTTGGACTCTCTCAATAGCCTTGAAACTGAGTAAGGAGCTGTTCACCACCAGTCCACACCATTAAGAGATTGGCAATGTAGCAAACGTAAAAATACACATATTTAGAAAACAAAGTATTTGCCATAATGTGTTGATTTTCATATAGATGCATAAACAAATTTGCATAAGATGGAGCCCTGTAAGACCCCATCGCGGTACCCTGCAACTGTAAATAAAATTAATTCTCTATAGTGTGGACTGGTGGCTAACAGACTCCTGCATCAATACCATCTGTGTGGTCAATATTGGTATAAAGGCAAGTGTAACTAGCAGACTGCATGGGGGTAAAATGCCCAACATTTCTAATTTGTTAATAAAGGCAGGATTTCCCACTAGGCATGTGAGGCACGTGCCTAGGTGCAACACCCCCTGGGGGTGGCACATTAGGTCTCCCCCCAATGATGCAGGGAGAAGTGCATCACACCCACAGACACTGCTGAATGCCCCCCCAGGCCTTGCAACAAGAGGGTACTAAGGGTAGGGCAAAAAAATAAATGATCAAGTGCAGCTGGATACCCCACTCCTGTCACCTCCCCCCTCAGTTACCCTTGTCACCTGGTGTGGTCTGTGCGCATATGAATGAACAATGTCATTACGCTGATGCTGCACCCTTCGCCCACGGTCTACCTAAGAGGAACGGGAAGTCAGAACAAGCATCTGGGTGACAAACATGATTTGCATGTAGAACCACCGGGCAGTTTGCAGGGATCACCGCACAACAAGCTGCAAGCACTGTCCACTCCCTGCAGACACCCATGAGACAGACAGCTGCCGCTGCAATCAGAGTGATACTGATTTCAGCAGCCTGCACTAGAGTCTGGTAAGTGGTAGTGCATTTTTACTTCATTTTATTTCCACTCTCATTAAATCCTCCTATATACAGTACACTGTATACCCCTCTGTTTAACATATCCGTTGTACTGTCGATCACTCTCTTCTCTTCCCCTCTCACTTTCTCTGTCACACTCTCTCTCTCTCTCTCTCTCACACTTTCTTCATGCCATGTTGTGTTGGGGGGGGGGGCAATAATGTTGTGCCTAGGGGTGGCCAGCCCTCTAAATATACTTTTGGATAGGACCATTGTATAAACACAAGATGCATTTATGTTTCATATACACCTTATACCATATATACCCTACCATACATAGCCTGAAGGTCTTTTTAAGCAATAGTTTGAATAATTTTGTGCATGAACCAAAGTTTGTGCACATTGAGCCATCAGGAAGCAAATGTCGCTTTCTTAGTCACTCTCAGGTAATTTAATTTTTTGAAATATTTTGGGTTTCAAGATATCGAATAAGAGATGCAACCTTTATTATTATTTGGACTATATGAGAGCTTGTGTGGCTTTTCTGCAGCATGTGAGTCTAAATGGCATGGTGTGGAATTTTGGGGCAAGGGAGGGGCATTTAGTTCAGAGTGATGTGGGCATATCAAGGTCGTTTTGGCCTGTTTCTACATGTTTATTCTGACCATTAAGGGTGCAGTCCTTTCGAAGATTGGATGGATAAATCTGTTATAAACTATATGATCTGTGTTATGTACTGTGTGTGAGGATATTGATTCTCTGATCACTTAGGTAAACAGTTTAGTAAAATGGCAAATGTCCTTTATTGTAAATATACACACACAGTACACCATAACATTAATAATTACAAACCAGGATTATATCTTACTTACTAAGTCTACACAGTAGTATATAATTACAGATGCCTGCAGCCTCCAGGTGCTAACATGTTGGCAATAGTTCTGTGTCCCCTGGCCTGGGATACCAACTCACACAGTGCCCTTCACCATGGATTCTTGCCACTGATGGCACTGCCATGCCTAGTCAGCACCTGCACTTCAATCCAGCAACTGCTTTCTAGACCAGTGCAGATCTCCCTGCCAGTTGAGCTCACTGACCTTTTTATACCCTACCTTGTCTATTCATGCAGTTCGGTCAGGGTGTCAGAGAATTTGATGAGGAGTGGAGATGAGCTGTCTGGGTTCCTGTACACAGTGGGGTGCATATATTGGTGTTTCTGTCATGGATTCAGTGTGTATGGTACACATGAGCTCCTGAGTCCAGGGGGGAGGCACACCACACACACTGCACCCATGTTGTTGTAATACTTACCTTACCGGAGTCCTGTGACGAACACTGCAGTCGTGGCAAAAATTCTACCAAAAATGGCTGCTGCGTATGCGCAGTACGAAAATTGTCTCCGGACTATGACGGGCGCCATGTTTCCGGAGACCTGCGCATGTGCAGTAAACTCCGGCACAGTGCCAGAGCCTACAGTGCCATGGAGAGGAGGGGGCACACTCGGAGTCTGCACACAGGCCCCCTCCTCTCTTAAAACGCCCCAGGATGCATAGAATCAGATTACCTGCAGCCCCATACATAAACAGTTTACTACTTAACCTACTCATCCTAATCACATCTGATTGTACAGTCAGGGGACTTAGATTACAATGAACTGTTTTAACTATTTTAAATAACACTTTGGCCTAGACTTATTTATATTAACAATTACACACATTGAACACAGTATTTCCAAATAAAGTACACATTACAAATATAACAGATAAAACATACAGTAACTATAGAATATAATAAAAACAATACAATACAATACAATATTGCCCAGCATATAACTAATAACACATCGGCAATAACTGGAGTCCATGAGTAAGATGAGGGCTAGGATAATGACTATGTGTCTTTTACCACTGTGCGACACGAGGTGCAGGCTGTGTCATCACTCTGTGCTCACTTATCACTCAGCGTTCCATATTTCCTGTACCTAAACATTTTCCGATAGACCCCAACATTCCAGGATCAAGAACTGTAACCAGTTGCAGGTTGAGAACTGTGCACTTACATATAGGAGAGAACAGTGGTCCACCATCCGCCTCCTACCAGCATCTCAGATCTGACTGTTGCGTCTGAAGACATGTCAATCATGCTGCTGCTTTGGGCCCCTGCGTATGATCTCACAGGACTTGCTCTGCACACGCACAGAAGGGGGCATGCACATGTACATCCCTATATCATTACCAGCTATTCTTCTTAATTTTAATATGCAAAATAGGGAAAATAATTATTTAGAGTCAAGTAATCTTTTGTAATATGATTTGACATTTTAGATGTATTCTAAAAATGAATTTACTGCAGCAGATTTTTTTTTAGCAGAACAACATAGCATTTTTCCAAATAAAATGTGCTCCATCTGTATATAGCTGATACAAATAATCATCAGTGTGGAACTTTAAAAAATAATAGCATAGAACATCTATTAAACATCATGTGCCCAAAAGACAAAAAAAATTACATTTACGTGTACCTGCTCGTACATCAAACGCATAGATGATATCATTAGTTACAGTATATAGAATGGCATTTTTATCATAAGCCCAACACTATGGTCAGTGCTACTCTTTTTATTTATTTTCGCATGAGCTGACATTCTCTGGGTTTTTAATTCACAACATACAGAACATACAGGAGATAATACAAAAGACAAATCCATTTCCGTGCTACATATTAGATATGACTTAGCATGGAACGATGCTGTGGCAGTGTTCGCATGCTATAGCCCTGTGAAGTGTGACGGCATCTCACATCTGCTTATGCCTCTGCCTGATTGACGGGTACAGGTATTTGCGGGGTGGGCTGAGGCATCGATTCGGCATTTAAGGGGTGTCACGGTGGCACTGGGGGGACATTGCCTCAACAATGCAGGCGTGTCTGGACAATTTGCATGGCAGGCCGCAGCAGCTGCTTGTCATCACACGCAGTTGCTGCAACCCAAAACATGGCGGTTAGCCACCTACCTTTGCAGCTAAACTGCATACGCAGAGGGCTACCCTAAACATGCAAAAGCATTACCACCATGCAAAGCTTTTGCATATTTGCAGGGGGGGGTGGCGTCCCCCCACGTGTCAGTGTAATACTATCCATGCTGAATTATGCCCTTGGTTTCCCGTGTGTCAATGCACAAATAATTTACATTATTTACCTGAAGTATCTCTAAAATATAATAATCTGATCATGCAGCTACTATTCACTGAAAATTAATAAAATTTTGCCATAATGTTAAACTTCTTTTGTCACCTCCTCTTACACAGTATTTCCTGGAATTTGTGTTAGTGTAGTGTACAATATGGTGAACCAACACTTAATAAGCAGTGAGCCTTGATATTGTATTTTTGTAATCGGTTATTTTGTCAGTTTGGTATCATGCTCATATTATCAGGGAAGAGGGGTTTCCAGGCAACTGGAACCCCCCAACCCCCACTCCCTTGTGTTTGCCTAGGTGCAATCAGTGATAAGTCTGCTCTGACTTATTTGCTTTATCTTAAAGCACAGAGTAGGATGGAATAGAGACAGCTGTACGCCTGAGTCCAGCACCTTCAATGTCCTCCCACAGCACTCCCTCTCCGCCCCCCTTAAATGTTTTCCCATTCTTCAAGGGCTGTTCTGAGTTTGTTCTTCTTGCTTGATGGCAACTTGCTTCCCTACAGTGGCACGCAGCCTGATGTGACAAAAAGCCTGACAGCTTCGATTGTGTTTTAGCTATGGTTGAGTGGGTTTGGTTCACTGAGAACCAAACACTATCGAACATCACATCCCGAGCCCGGATCCGAGCACAGCTCGGGACTTCCCGCCAGACTCGGAAACCAGAATAAGGCAAAACGTCATCATCCCGCTGTCGGATTCTCACGGGTTTTAGATTCCATATAAGGAGACGCGCATTGCCGCCATCTTCAATCCAGTCCTGGAGAGTGTAGCGAGAGGATGTGTCTCCTCAGTGTCTGTGCGGGGAAAGTGGCATGGCGCGTGGGGTGGTGACCTGCTCTTATGTGTCATTCCAGTGCTGTCTTGTTCTACATCAGATTTGGGAAAGAGCTCTTTTTGGGACTGCACTAGTCTACAATAAACTATCAATGCCCTCGGAAAAACTGATTTATGATGCTTATAGATACAGCAACCTTGTGCATGTGGATTAGTAATCCTTTTGCAAATATGTGTTGCTATCAGTGGTGCTCCCTAGAGTCAAGAAAGTATCAAGCAAGAAAAACCAACAATAGAAAGTTAGAAAGTAGACTCTTGTGTGGGAGCACTCTAATTCAGAGGATTAGGTATATATTAATCAATTCTGATAAAACATAACTTTATTGGTTCATTGTTAAAAAAGTGATTGTAGGAGTAAATTGTACGTGAATAATATAGCTACGCGAAAATATAGCACTATGTTGAGTATAATTCATGTGGTTTTAAATACCACAGTAAAAACCGGAAATCCAAATCTATGGGCTAGTAGGTTTACTATGATCACAGTAACTCCTTTGTGTAGTATATGACCATCATTTGTTCTACAGATATCCTATTCAGGATTATTTTGACGTAGAAAGTTAAATCATAAGTCATACAGAACCGAATGCCAAGTGGTATTATTGAGGATCACTCTAGATTGGGCAGAAGAATTTTTAGCAGTACCAGGGTTCCAAGGTGGTCTCCCATCCGAGTACTGACCCGGCCCTCCACTGCTTGGCTTCCAAGATCAGATGAGATTGGGCATCTCCAGCTGGGTATGTCTTCAATTATTTGATCTGCCCGTTCAGTCAATCCCAATACCCGTGTCGCCAAAAATGTGTATCCAAATTGATATAGATCAAATGTGTATTAAGTATCTATATTATCTTATGCCCATAGATAAAGAATGCAATTATAGCAAAATTACGGTAATGATAATAGGACAATTATCATGTGCAATTATCCTATGCAGGGGCGTCCGACCTGCATAGCCAGGATAAAGTAGTGATATATGGTGAGGCAGCAATTATAGCAATACTGTTGCTGTTTTAAATGTTGTATACTGGTTTGTATGTTCAACATCAATAGTGAGTACATGTTATGTAGCCTCTAACACTTTATATCACACACACAGATCAAAATTCTCACTATATATGAGCCTCTAAAGCCTGAACGTACATTTGCAAGAGAAAATCTTTACAAAGTGTCAGAGAGGCTATAATGAGAGAGAGGGCAAATAAACAGCTGGTAATGGTTTCAATAACCAGAGCAGATCGTGATGTACATGAGGATAATTAATAGCAACCTTCTGCGAAATTAAAGCTAAAGCACAGCTTAAAACTTATCTGTACAATAATCTGCCATTGGGCCTTTGATGCCACTATAAATATACCAAATTACTCCCAATACCCAACAACATCTACTCCCACCTTCCCACCCTCCCCCCCCCCTTATAATTGGCTCACTTAATTCACACTGTCCCTTTTTTTATACAATTCTTACCAATTTCTTACTCCTTTTTATCTTCTCCTCCTTTTTCCTCCCCCCCCCCTTTTTTTCTTCCTCCTCTCTTTCTCCCAACCTTTTTCCTTTTCCCCTCTCTTTTCTCTCTTTTTCTTTTTCCTTAATTCCCTCCTCACATTTTTTCCCTCCCCCCCCCCTCTTTCGTTCCCCCTCTCCTTTTCATGTATCACACATTAAATATATCACTAATCTTTATAGTTATCCTCCCATCACTGCTTCTTCCCTCTCACTGTTCTATCACAAATGCATACATCTCACAATTCAATATCACATTTAAACTATAATTAATAAAATTATTATATAAGCTATTTCATTAATAATTAAGCACGTTGGGGATAAACCACGTTACCAACCTATTATATTGTACAGATATGCATATCAATACGCACAAAGTTATCTTTGTATCACCTTCTGTATTAATGAATTCTATTTAAATCTTATTTTCTATTATAGGTTACTGTAATTTATGTATTAGGCCTAATTATTATAATTATTATAATTATTTTAAAACCCCAATCAATTATCAAACAGGCAAACACAAGAACAATATCACTGGATTAATATGAGCCATCAAATGGCTACTTATTAGCCTGCAGATCATCATGCTTTCCCTCAACTCTAACTGATGTTTTAATAGACCTAAGGATAGGTGTAGTAAAGTGTCCATCATAACTCAACATCCAATGAGCATCTAGCACCGTCCTTAAATAAGAAACTCCTACTGATTACATTACGTTCTGTGATCAAGCTACACTGCGAAACGTACGTCAAAGGACTCTGCGATCACGTGGTGCGCACACGTGATCGCAAAAACCGGAACTCAGGGACAGTTACCCAGGCAACGGCGGCAAGCCATTGAGAGCCGGGAGATACACCACGACTGCACGCTGCCGTATCTTGGAAAGCAGCGGCCGCATGCGGGTCAGAGTCAGCGGCATCAAGGAAACAGCTGACAACCTCTCCACACCCTCCACACTGAAGTCAGATCACGGCTTCATTTCCACTGCACCTCCGGAGCCACTGCACAACTGAAAGTAGGACTTACCAGTGGCAATTGGCCACAGACAGCTCCCACAGCAGGAATTCTCTCCCCTCTTTCCAAATTGGATTGGTATCGGTATCGTATGAACACATACCCTATACCTATTTCATTAAATGTTAGCATGTTTACTGCAGCCACATTAGGGTACTAATCTGCTTTAAATTAATGCATTGAGATATTGCCTGTGTGTGTGTATATACATAGACATCTAACATTTTTGGCTGGAGAAATTGATACTATGTGAGTCATTTCTCCACACAATGTCCCTATGTGCTCATCTTGAACATCATGGGTAGGTTAAGTCCTACAGCTATCTGAATTTTCTATAGTGCATGTGCATACTTTGATTCTCCAAGAGGTGCTGGAGCTGTGTGGTACCCAACAGGTATTGGGAGTAATTTGGTATATTTATAGTGGCATCAAAGGCCCAATGGCAGATTATTGTACAGAGAAGTTTTAAACTGTGCTTTAGCTTTAATTTCGCAGAAGGTTGCTATTAATTATCCTCATGTACATCACTATCTGCTCTGGTTATTGAAACCATTACCAGCTGTTTATTTGCCCTCTCTCTCATTATAGCCTCTCTGACACTTTGTAAAGATTTTCTCTTGTAAATGTATGTTCAGGCTTTAGAGGCTCATATATAGTGAGAATTTGGATCTGTGTGTGGGATATAAAGTGTTAGAGGCTACATAACATGTACTTCACTATTGATGTTGAACATACAAACCAGTATACAACATTTAAAACAGCAACAGTATTGCTATAATTGCTGCCTCACCATATATCACTACTTTATCCCGGCTATGCAGGCGGACGCCCCTGCATAGGATAATTGCACATGATAATTGTCCTATTATCATTACCGTAATTTTGCTATAATTGCATTCTTTATCTATGGGCATAAGATAATATAGATACTTAATACACATTTGATCTATATCAATTTGGATACACATTTTTGGCGACACGGGTATTGGGATTGACTGAACGGGCAGATCAAATAATTGCGGACATACCCCGCTGGAGATGCCCAATCTCATCTGATCTTGGAAGCCAAGCAGTGGAGGGCCGGGTCAGTACTCGGATGGGAGACCACCTTGGAACACCCTGGTACTGCAAAAAATTCTTCTGCCCGATCTAGAGTGATCCTCAATAATAACACTTGGCATTCGGTTCTGTATGACTTATGATTTAATTTTCTACGTCAAAATAATCCTGAATAGGATATCTGTAGAACAAATGATGGTCATATACTACACAAAGGAGTTACTGTGATCATAGTAAACCTACTAGCCCATAGATTTGGATTTCCGGTTTTTACTGTGGTATTTAAAACCACATGAATTATACTCAACATTGTGCTATATTTTCGCGTACCTATATTATTCACGTACAATTTACTCCTACAATCACTTTTTTAACAATGAACCAATAAAGTTATGTTTTATCAGAATTGATTAATATATACCTAATCCTCTGAATTAGAGTGCTCCCACACAAGAGTCTACTTTCCAACTTTTTATTGTTGGTTTTTCTTGCTTGTTCTGCATCAGTCCAGTGCTGCTGTCTTGTGCTGCATCAGTCCAGTGGTGGTGTCCTGTGCTACCATAAGTCCAGTGGTGCTGCTGTATAAGTCTGGTGCTGAGTTGTGCTGCATCAGTCAAGTGGTGGTGTCCTGTGCTGCCATAAGTCCAGTGGTGCTGCTGTATAAGTCCAGTGCAGTGCTGCAGCCATATAAGTCTAGGGGTACTACCATTTAAGTTCAAGGGTACTGCCGTATAAGTACTGTGGTACTGCCGTATAAGTCCAGGGGTACTGCCGTATAAGTCCAGTCCAGTGGTGCAGCCATATAAGTCTAGGGGTACTGCCGTATAAGTCCTGGGGTACTGCCGTATAAGTCCTGGGGTACTGCCGTATAAGTCCAAGGGTACTGCCGTACAAGTCCAAGGGTACTGCCATATAAGTCCAGTGTTGCAGCCGTATAAGTTCAGGGGTACTGGCGTATAAGTCCAGTCCAGTGGTGCAGCTATAAAAGTTAAGGCGTACTTCCATATAAGTTCAGGGGTACTGGCGTATAAGTCCAGTCCAGTGGTGCAGCTATAAAAGTTATGGGGTACTGCCGTATAAGTCCAGGGGTACTTCCGAAAAAGTCCAGTGGTACTGCCATATAAGTCATGGGCTCAGTGGCGTAAGTTCGTCACTGTTGCCCGGAGGCAAGATAAATATTGGTGCCCCCCTATTTCCTATATTAAGTTAAATATATGTGTGTGTGTGTGTGTGTGTGTGTGTGTGTGTGTGTGTGTGTGTGTGTTTGTTTATGGAGTGTTCTGAAAAAATGTATATACTGTATTTATACATTTAATTGTCGTTTATTTTAAATCACACATTTCTTAGCAGTCATACCCAGGCTTAGAACCCATGACCTGTTACACTTCCAGCAGACACTTTGCTGATGGAGTTATTTGCTCCTGGAGAGGAAGCATGAGAATTCTAACTATATGAAGTTACGTCAGATAAGTATCTTCATATAGTTAAAATTCTCATATTTCCTATACAGGAGTAAATAGCTTCATCATTAAGGTGTCAGTTTCCAGTGTAATAGGATGTGGTTTCTAATCCTGGGTGTGATACTTGTAAAATTAGTATATTCAGTATAAAAAAGAGGGTGTGAATTGTAAGGTGCAGGGACCAGTGAGGAAGTCGGCCACTGAAAAGACAGCGACAGCTATCAATTAACTTAATTCAATGGTGTCACAGAATGGGAGGAGAGGTGCCCCCCTTCAGAGTAGGAGCCTGGCGGCAGATGACTCCGTTGCCTCCCAGAGTTCTGCCTCTACATGGGCTACTGCTGTATGAGTCCAGTCCAGTGGTGCAGCCGTATAATTTCAGGGGTACTGTCATATTATTTCAGGGGTACTGCCGTATAAGTCCAGGGGTACTGCCGTATAAGTCCAGGGCTACTGCCGTTTAAGTCCAGTGGTACTGCCGTATAAGCCCAGTCCAATGGTGCAGCCGTATAAGTTCTGGGGTACTGCCGTATAAGTCCACCAATATTGTGCGTGTATTACATATGAGCAAATTCCAGCATGTCCAATGTTTTACACATACAATTAATTTGGTGGTGCATAATTTTTTTGGGTACTGCCGTATAAGTCCAGTGGTGCAGCCGTATAAGTCCAGGGGTACTGCCATATAAGTCCAGTCCAGTGGTGCAGCCGTATAATTTCAGGGGTACTGCCGTATAATTTCAGGGGTACTGCCGTATTAGTCCAGGGGTACTGCCGAATAAGTCCACGGGTACTGCCGTATAAGTCCAGTCCAGTGGTGCAGCCATATGATTTCAGGGGTACTGCCGTATAAGTTCAGGGGTACTGCCGTATAAGTCCAGTCCAATGGTGCAGCCGTATAAATTCAGGGGTACTGCCGTATAAGTCCACCAATATTGTACGTGTATTACATCTGAGCAAATTCCAGCACGTCCCATGTTTTGCACATACAATTCATTTGGTGGTGCAGAATTTTTTGAAAAATGTTAGGGGCGTGCAGGAGATGCTGTCGATGGCCCGAAAAATTGCAGGCCACTTTCGACATTCAGCCACTGTGTGACACTCCTAGTTGGGCCAGGTATTTGTGCCGCACACTTGTGTCGCTTAGCTTAGCCATCCAGCTACCTATTTGCACCTCTTTTTCTTCTTTGCATGATGTGCTGTTTGGGGCCTATTTTTTTAATTATTTTTTTATTTTTTATTTATTACCAGTTATTTATATAGCACACACATATTCTGCAGCGCTTAATCTGCCATCCTGTCTGCCACTGCAGTGCCACTCCTAGATGGGCCAGGTGTTTGTGCCACCCACTTGTGTCACTTAGCTTTGTCATCCAGCTACCTTGGTGCAATCTTTTGGCCGAAAAACAATATTGTGAGGTGTGAGGTGTTCAGAATAGACTGGAAATGAGTGGAAATTAATGTTATTGAGGTTAATAATACCATAGGATCAAAATTATCCCCAAATTCTGTGATTTTAGCTGTTTTTGTGTTGTTGTTTTTTCAGAAATCATCCAGATCCAAAACCAAAACACAAAAAGTGCCCGCCACACATCTCTAGTTATAGCACAAAGCACCCGGGGAGCATCTGCTGCCTCCCACAGCCAGCCATGTATATGCAGAGAGCATATGGCCCTGGAGCACTAAAAGTGTACCCTGTGCCCCAGTTCAGCCTGCCACTGTGGCATAATCCATAATAGGAATTAACATCCATGAGGAATATTGCAGGTTTTAGTTTTATGGGCTGAGACAATGGTTATAAGACTCAAGATGAGAAATTAACTGGGAACAAATGTAATAATTATTTTACTTGTTCAGGTACCTTGTTGTCTCTTTAAGACACTTACATATGAATCATAGTGTCGTTTATCCCAGTACTAGGCATTGCCTCTTATCGCCTGTCTTAGTGCTTAAATGTATCATAACAACAGTCTCTGGAGAGCTGTTGCACTTACCTCATTTGTTAACCCCCAGAATCCCATCATCATAGTGCAGCCAGACTGTCCGCTGCAAAATTTTGGTTTCCCACACTGCGCATGCACATTGTCTACAGACAGCATACCTGGAGCTGCTGGTATGCAGTCGGTGGGACCTTAGGTAAACATGATGCCATCATCAAATGGTGCTGACAACTGGGAAAGGAAAAAAAAGGATTTTGGTACTTACCGGTAAGTCCATTTCTTCGATTCCATATGGGACACTCGAGTCTAATGACAATGGATTATAGACAGGTGGATAAGTGGAGCCGGCACTTTAAATTTATAAGTGTGACTGGCTCCTCCTCCTCCAGACCAGTTCAAGAAACTGAGCCCGAGGAGAGGCAGAGACAACAGAATGTTAGAGAAGGAGGTTAAACAAACGAAACAGAGTAAGAGAATTCAGAAAACAACCTGCATAAACAGATGCAGTCACAATAGAAAAACAAACACACAATGGCAGGAAAAACAATGCAGGGCAGGCAACCAGTGTCCCCTATGGAATTGGAGATATGTATTTACTGGTAAGTACCATGATCCTGTTTTCTCCTTCATCCACTAGGGGACACTGGAGGCTAATGACAGTGGGGACATCCCAGAGCACTCTACACGGATGGGAGAGCACTGCAACACAGAGCGGACAAATTGAGATTCAGGGTCCACAAAAGTATGAAACCCGCAGAATCTGAAAAAAGTATTTTGAGCCACGTTCAGACCTGAACGCTCATCTGTGAATTTACAGAGGATTGCGATCAGACAGTCTCCGCCCAGAGTGAATACCCGCCCCATGCAAGTCTGCATATGCCTTGCAAAAATCTCTGCAAACGCTGGTCAGCTGCAAATCTGTTTGCAACTCACTCACCATTTAATATTTTTCCAGTCTGTGCATAGCCCAGGACCTACTCCTACAGTGAGGTAGAAACTGGCTGATCTAGGCTGGAGCAACATCACACCCCCTCCCTTAAAACGCTTAGGCATGCCTGCGTTTTTACTGACACACCAAGAAACTGGCCAGTTACTACCTCAAAACACCCACTTCATGTCAGTCAACTTGCATATACCTAGCTATCAAAAAAGTTGTTGAATTTTTTCCAGTTTGGGTTCACGCATGCACACTATGATCAAAACGTATGTGCGGTCGATCGATAATCGGACGCCTTGTGAATTGGCATGACGGTGATCAAGTCTAAATTAGGCCCTTTGTCCAGACCAGATAGCATAACACATGAGGGTCCCACCAAGCATGTGGATTGTGCAGAAATGGATGGTGGTGGAGTTAGAGAGGAACCCAAATAGGCATGCTTACCCATCGAGCCAACGTAAACCTCGACGCAGGTCAACCCAGCTTAACTACCACATAGAGTATGAAGAGAGTATCCAAGTTTCTCAACTGAGTCATCCTGTCCACCAAGATGCACAAGGCTCATTCCACCTCCAAGGATTGAAAGGATGGAGAATCCTCTGAAAGAACAGGTAACCCTATAGGCTGGTTGACTGGAAAGAAGAAACCACCTTAGACAGAAAATCCTGTCTTGTGCGGAGTTCCACTCTAACCTCATGGAAGACTAGATAAGGAGAGCAACACGACAGAAGTCCCAGTTTCGAGACCTGTCTGTCTGAAGCCAAAGCGAGAAGGATCACAGTCTTCCAGGAGAGAATTTGGAAGTCAGCCATTTTGAAAAGATTGAAGAGGATGACTGGAGGAAAAATAGTACCAGATTTAGATCCTAAGATGCAATGAGAGGAACAAAGGGCAGCTGAAGGCAAATAACTCCCTGGAGACAAGTGTGCACTTCCTGTTTTAAGACCAGGCTCCTGTGGAACAAAACTAAAAATCTAGAGAGCAGTTATCTGCACTTTCAAAAACCCCAACCAAAAACCTACTGAAAACCCTCTATAAGTCTGGATAGACAAATGGACCCTGTTGGAGATTTTCCTCCCTGATAAGCAGTGGCCAAGGGCCTTCTATGAGAAGAAAACGAAGATGAGAGTACCCTACCATGTGAAGCCAGAGCTATTATGACAGGTGTCCGCCTGGACACCATGAGGGCTATCTGAGGTTCGCCTCAACGATGCTTGAGATGTGTGTAGCCTGTGGATGGAGCCTGACGACCTAGGTAGTCTGTTTCCCAAAAGTCTAACCCAGGGATGAATAGCACTGAGATTGCTGTGGTATTCTTTATGGCCCAGACGAGCATGTGACTTACCTCCTACATAACTCCTCTGCTTAGAGTCCTGCCATGCCTGTTCATGTATGCCACCATTGTGGCGTTGACCGACTGGACTCGAATTGCCTGACCTCTGAGTAGAGGAAAGGACAGATGAAGGGCATTGTACACCACCCTGAGCTCCAGGTTGGTGACTGATAGGGAAGACTCTTGGGGGGACCAACACCTTGAAAAGTGACTGTCCATTGACATGGAAACCCCAGCTTTGAAGACTGGCATACGTTGTGAGGAGAACCCAGTTCCATATTTCGAATCGATGGCCCTCTAGAAGGTTGGAGGTCTAGAAGCGAATTTGCACCCCGAGTGTTAGGTGAACTAGTCGATACATCTGCAAGTGTGACCCATTCCACTGGAAGAGAAGGTCCTATATGAAGGTTCTTGAATGAAAGCGACCGTACTGGATGTCTACGAACGGAGCCATCATCTTGCACAGTAGACAGATGCAGATGTGAACTGAAAACCATAGAGGTTGGAGGACCAACCGGACCAAAGCCTGTATAGCCTGAACCCTCCATTGGAAGGCAAACCCTCTGGAGCACCTTGTCAAAGATCAGCACTAGTAACTGGAGTCTCTGAGCTGGTTCCAGGTGCAACTTCGAGAAGCTGATGATCCATCCGTGCTGTATCAGAACTGGATGAGTTAATCAACCCTGCAATAACTTACCCTTTGATGGTGCCTTTATGAGTAGATCGTCCAGGAAAGGAATGATGGATTAAACTCCTATGCTTGGAGATGACACATCATTACCGCCATTACCTTCATGAAAAACACCAGGTGCGGAAGAAAGGTAAGTCTTGAAAAAAATGTAAATGTAAATCCCTTATGGCAAATCTGAGGAACACTTGGTGAGGTTTCCAGGTTGGAATATGTTGATAAGCATCCTTGATATCCAGTGATACCTGGAGCTCCTCTGCCTTCAGTCCTACAATAACTGAGTGAAGGAATTCTATTTTGAACTTGAAAACCCCTAGAAATGGCTTACGGGGAAAAAAAAATCAGAATGGGTCTGACTAAGACATCTGGCTTTGGGACCACAAATAGGTTTGAGTAAACCCCCTACCATTATTGGTGAACTGGACCCAGGAGCAACAACTCTGAAGGTGAAGAAAATGGTGATGGATTTGGAAAGGAAATCTACTCTGGGAAATCAGGATTGGCACCCAGGGGACTAGACACCCCAAATGTCTGTAAACTGCAGTAGATGAGCTTCCACCATGGGATGTGAGAGGATAGCCCGGCATGCAGCTGGATTGCTGTCAGTCTTTAGATCCTGGTATCCCGAGACTGCTGCAGCTTGACCTCTACCTCTGGTACACGAAAGGACCTAAATGACGGGCCAGAATATGTTCTGCATGGAGCAGGAGAGGCGGATGTTAGACAAGTGGATTTACCATGTGGTTTCAGAAACCCACTTGTCTAGCTCCAGCCAAAATAAAGAGACACCTGAAAAAGGGGAGAGCTTCTACTGCCCTTTAGATTCTGTGTCTGCCTGCCATTGGCAAAGCCATAGGGCTCTGCATGCTGAGATTGCCGACTCAGAATACGAGAGCTGAGCATGCTCACATCTCTAAATGTTAATGTCAAGCTTACCTCTTGGGAGGCAGCTTGCAACCCTGTTGACAGCTCCTCGGCCTAGGCTTCAATAGCCTTTTAAACCCAGGAACTGAGAAGAGCAGGGCAAAGAACTACCCCTGCCACAGTGTAGTTAGACTTAAGCATAGTCTCCAACTTACAATTTGATGGTTCCTTTAGGCAAGTAATGCCAGGAACTGGTAGTACAGGCTTCTTTGACAGACTAGAGATGGAAAGGTCCCCTATTGGAGGAGTATCCCACATTACTCTGCTAAGTGTGGGAAAAAATGGAAGAGGTAAGCAGACATTTGGAAACTTTTTATGTTTCCAAGCTAAAGCAATCTGGTCATCTAATTCCTGTTGGAAAAGTGACCAAAGACCTTTGTTTCTTCCCAAAAAGGAAAGGTTATGCAGGTTCCTGGTCAAAGACCATTAGTACCTGATGCACCACCAGGATCAGTGCCTCTATGCCCTGAGAAATGACCTCCAAGTCCTCCTGTTCAAAACAGACAGTAAAAGAGCCTGATGCCTGTCTTATAGGACCTAATATCTTGGTAAGACCCTCCACCGACCATGCTAGAGCCTGCGCCCAAGCCAGTTCTGGTGTAGACATCTGCGCTGCAATCTGTGATCTGGATGCCTCTTCATCTATTCAAGAGGCTGCCAGTTCAGAGGCTAAAGCCAACATAATTCCTGTTCTTGAGGACACCGCTGGAGCAGGGTTTTGCCCAGGGTGAGGTACTTGTGGAACTGAATTTCCAGCCTCACTTGAGCCACAGAACAGAGATACATCTGCCTGGTTTTGTTCAAGCTTCGTGTTACACTTTCTCCCTTGCCTGCCTTTATCACAACACTGTAATACAGTAAAATTACAGGTATTTAGAAAGAGACAGGCAGTAGGTATACTTATGTAGGAGAGACAGCAATAGGGAAGGAAGCAGTAGTCACACCCGCCCTATTTTTGCAACACATATGAATATATATAGTCTAGACATGGACTTTCTCTGATTCTGTGTAAAGGTTGCAATACCCTTTTTGCATGTAAATAACGTCAATGAAGCTTTTGATGCAACCCACCTTGTCTGCCATTATGCCATACTTTCACACAGAGAAGCATACAGTTAACTCATTATAAGCATAAGAGAGACAGCAATAGGGTAGGCAGGAGCAGCCACACACGCCCTATGTGTGATATGTCTCTCTCTATGTGTGTGTGTGTGTGTGTGTGTGTGTGTGTGTGTGTGTGTATATGTATGTATGTATATATATATATATATATCAGCCATAGAGAAATATATATGTGCACATACTCCCCCACCAATACTAGCCCCCACAATAATTACTAAGCAGTGATAAGAGCGGAGAAGTGAGCCAATGGAGAAATTGCCCCATCAATCAGCAGCTCTGTATCATTTTATAGTATGCAAATTATAGATGTTACTTCAGTGCTGATTGGTTGCCATGGGCAACGTCTCCTCTGGCTCACTTCTCCGCTCTTATCACTGCTTAGTAAATGTCCCCCTAAGACTCATGAACTCTGGGATGGCTGGATGTAGGGAGCTTCTTCACAGTTGCTGTAGAGAACAGCACAGTCAGCAGCAGCCTGTGCAGGGGCTGTCCTGAGTCAGACAGGAAGTGCTGTGGAGGCAGGGAGTTGATGTCCCCATGGAGCACAGCTCCGCCTACTCAGCTGTTCAGTGTTTGTGCTGCAGTAAGCCTGTTGTGAGCAGTCTCTGTTATCCCCTTAGGCTATGCACACTGTGGGCTGCAAAGCTGACCCTATTCACTGCCCTATTCTTCTGCTGGACTCCCTGCTAGTCAGGGAGCTGGGCAATACTCGCAGGCTGCAGTGCTGGATGGCGGTGGTGGGCTGGTGGGGACCAAAAATGCAAGCCACAAGCAGCTGTGTTTGGAAAACCCCAGAGACCTGTGTCTGCAGCCAGTGACACAGGCCTCAGCCTCAAGAGGCAGCAACTGGGCCCCCCAGCAGCTCCAACATTGCAGAAAGACAGGGGCAGTGCTGTCTACCTATCCTCAAAGCTTGTCTTGCATCTAAAATGTCTTTAAATTAAAAACCTGCTGAAGAAAGCCCGGAGAGTGACCAGCTCCCTCAGACACATTTCTATAACTGGAAGAGGGGAGGGCATAGAGGGGAAGGAGCCAGTCACACTTATAAATTTAAAGTGCCGGCTCCACCTATCCACCCATTTTTACCCCACTGTCATTAATCTACAGTGTCCCTTAGTGCAGTGGTTCTCAACCTCGGTCCTCAAGTACCTCCAACAGTTCATGTTTTCCAGGTCACCTAGCAGTTGAACAGGTGTATTCATTACTCACTGACACATTATAAAAGACCCACAGGTGGAGCAAATTATTTCACTTGCAATCCTGTGAGGAGACCTGGAAAACATAAACTGTTGGGGGTACTTGAGGACCGAGGTTGAAAACCACAGCCTTAGTGGATGAAGGAGAAAAAACGTGATACACTATATATGCAACTGCCACCATAACCAGCTATTCTATGGTAGCGGCAAAATGACACAAAATGTTTGCTGTCTCTAGAGAAATATCTGATTTCTCCATGGAATACTTTGTGTTACAGTTTGAGTATCATTAGAATCACTTTTTTCATTCAAAGATGCCTAAAACAGGGACATCTCCTATTGATACATCTTCCCCTTGAAGTATGTTAAATTATCAAGAAATTATTTGTCTTCAATTGCTGTATTCTGTTATTCCCACTTTAATATAGAAACCCAGGGGGAAATTTACCAAACGCCAGTTTTGTATGCTGTTCTAAAACTGCCACAAATCACATGTGGTTTTCAGCCCCAAAGAATTACTGTCTTGAAAACCTCAAGTACTGTGGCATTTGCACTCCTCGATTACATGTGGTTTAGGCATTACCACATGGTAGTGTTAAACTGAATGGAAAAAACATCCTGCAATCTCGCTTATATAATAACACAGTGGTTCTCAAACTCAGCCCTCAGGACCCCACACAGCTCACATTTTCCAGACCACATGGCAGGTACACAGGTGTATTCATTACTCACTGATATATTTTAAAATATCCACAGGTGGAGCCGATCATTTCACTTGCAATTCTGCGAGGAGGTCTGGAAAATGTGAACTGTTTGGGGTCCTGAGGATCGAGTTTAAGAACCTGTGTAATACAGCATAATGCTAAATTGATGCTATTAGATAATATAAAGTAGGATTGTTTTTGTTGGGTGGTATTCATGTGACCGCCGGTCAGCTGACCGACAGTCACATGACCTCCTCCACCAGCCCGACGGCTCACTATCCCGATGGTCGGCATGCCGACCAACAGGGACTATTTCCACTCGTGGGTGTCCACGACACCCATAGAGTGGGAATAGAACCCATGGCGACCGCAGGTCGCCACCGAGCCCGCAAGGGGCTTGCTGCACTCGCCTCTCCCCGCCGGGATCCCGGCGTCGGTAAGCTGACCGGCGGTCTCCTGACCGCCGGTCAGCAGTACTACACCCGTTTTTGTTATTTAAATGTTTTAAAAATATATTATGTTAGGTGTGGTTTAAAAAAATCACACAAAATAACTTTACTAAAACATGCAATATGATATATTTTCCCCATAGTGGGGGTTTTCCATCACACCTTTCAACTTTGTAGCTATAATTGATAGCTGACACTAAATTTTAAATTTGCTAATTACTAAATATATAAAAAACAATTGCAGTAGAAAATTGCATTAACTTGCAGTTGCAGAAAAACCAGTTAATGAATTTAAAGTGCAATCAAAACATATCAAAAGCAATTATATGACAGGTGCCATTACATTTGACTGGCATACATTTGTTTCTTTCGTCTAACATGCTGTATATATTTCCACATTTCAGTTTCCAATTAAAGATTTATATTATGCTTCAGATTTAATTTCAAAGCAAAAGACACAACTAAATACTGTATTTTCAGGGCAAAACAATTGTTATTTACAAAAGAGACAAAAAATTGTGAAAATTCCTAGTTTTCTATAAATAAACCCAAATGTATAATTCTATTATTGCATCATTTGGAATCTCACTTGCAGTAACCAGCGTATTACTTAGGAACACCTAGTTTAATATGTAATACTGTAGTCTGCGAGGTGCAGGCTGTGTGGGAATTTCTGTGAGTCTACCCGTATTTTTAAAGCGGCAATCATTTATATGGCAAAACAAGGTCAATTTTGCCTTGTAATTGATTGCAGCTTTAAAAATACAGGCAGACACACAGAAATGTTGAACAGCCTGCACCTCGCAGATTACTACATATTGGAGGTCATTCCGAGTTGTTCGCTCGCAAGGCGATTTTAGCAGAGTTGCTCACGCTAAGCCGCCACCTACTGGGAGTGAATCTTAGCATCCTAAAATTGCGAACGACGTATTCGCAATTTTGCGATTACAAACTTCTTAGCAGTTTCAGAGTAGCTTCAGACTTACTCGGCATCTGCGATCAGTTCAGTGCTTGTCGTTCCTGGTTTGACGTCACAAACACACCCAGCGTTCGCCCAGACACTCCCCCGTTTCTCCAGCCACTCCTGCGTTTTTTCCGGAAACGGTAGCGTTTTTTCCCACACGCCCATAAAACGGCCTGTTTCCGCCCAGAAACACCCATTTCCTGTCAATCACACTACGATCGCCTGAGCGAAGAAAAAGCCGTGAGTAAAAATCCTAACTTCATAGCAAATTTACTTGGCGCAGTCGCAGTGCGGACATTGCGCATGCGCACTAAGCGGAAAATCGCTGCGATGCGATGAAATTTACCGAGCGAACAACTTGGAATGAAGGCCATTGGGCCTAATTCAGAGTTGATCGCAGCAGGAATTTTGTTAGCAGTTGGCCAAAACCATGTGCACTGCAGGGGAGGCAGATTTAACATGTGCAGAGAGAGTTAGATTTGGGTGTGGTGTGTTCAATCTGCAATTTAATTTGCAGTGTAAAAATAAAGCAGCCAGTATTTACCCTGCACCGAAACAAAATAACCCACCCAAATCTAACTCTTTCTGCACATATGATATCTGCCTCACCTGCAGTGCACATGGTTTTGCCCAACTGCTAACAAAATTCCTGCTGCGATCAACTTGGAATTACCCCCATTGGGCCTAATTCAGAGTTGATCACAGCAGCAAATTTGTTAGCAGTTGGGCAAAACCATGGGGGTAATTCCAAGTTGATCGCAGCAGGAATTTTGTTAGCAGTTGGGCAAAACCATGTGCACTGCAGGGGAGGCAGATATAACATGTGCAGAGAGAGTTAGATTTGGGTGGGTTATTTTGTTTCTGTGCAGAGTAAATACTGGCTGCTTTATTTTTACACTGCAAATTAGATTGCAAATTGAACACACCACACCCAAATCTAATGCTGCTTTCACATCGCAAAACCTGCTTTTGAAATGGTATTTGAAACGGTTCTTAAAACGGGTCTGAGCAGTTAAACCCCTTTCACATCTCATGTTGTAACCAGTAAATTACCATTTCATTACCGTTTTGGTACCTTTCACACTGAACCCGTTTCACCCATAGAAAACAGTGGTTGTCATTATAAATGGACTTTTCTGGCCCACACATTATTAATAATTATTAATTAATTCATTATTAATAATTTGGATAGTCGTACGATGGAACCCAGCAGCTTGAAGCATTTTTGCTATGTTTTTAGATATGAGGGTATCCTTGACTGTCCCAGTAATTTGGCAGCAGATTTCCTCATCCCCTCTGATCCTAAAGCAGCTCCCTCACCTCTTCATCACTCCAATTAGACATTTTATAATGGCTTTGCAGTCTAAACGTTTATAAAGCCACTCTCACATGTGTCTCCTGTGTTTTTCAAGCTGTTTCCTGGTTGTGGCTGCTGACATCACACATGGAGACAGCCTATGACCTGCTGGGGCTTGCAAATACCGTTTCAGACCCTTTCACACTGCACAGTGAAATGGGACTGAAACGGGTAGGACCCTTCTTTTTTACCGTTTCAAAATACCGGTATTTTGAAAACGGTAAATTGAAGGGGACCCTTTCACATCGCAGCTTGACCCGTTTAGGAAGCCAGTTAAAACGGCAAAATACCGGGTATAAGCTGCAGTGTGAAAGGGGTATTACTCTCTGCACATTTTAAATCTGCCTCCCCTGCAGTGCACATGGTTTTGCCCAAATGCTAACAAAATTCCTGCTGCGATCAACTTGGAATTACCCCCCATGTGCACTGCAGGGAGGCAGATATAACATGTGCAGAGAGAGTTAGATTTGGGTGGGGTGTGTTCAAACTGAAATCTAAATTGCAGTGTAAAAATAAAGCAGCTAATATTTACCCTGCACAGAAACAATATAACCTACCCTAATCTAACTCTCTCTGCACATGTTAGATCTGCCCACCCCCTGCAGTGCACATGGTTTTGCTCAACTGCTAACAAATTTGCTGCTGCAATCAACTCTGAATTTCCCCCATTGCCTCTAGTCCCAATTTGCATATATAAGAAATACCATAGAATAATATATTGCACGATAAGGAAATAGTAGAATAAAAATAAACCTTGAAATGATTAAAGTCAATGTTTTGTGAGTGCAAACCACATGGGAAAATCATTCATACCCCTTTAAGACTTAGGGGTGTATTCAAATGGGTGCATCATTTTTTCCTGATGTTTCTGCGATATTTTTGGGGGGGGCTATCCAATTTGGTTGCCCCCCCCCCCCCCCAAAAAAAAATCACATTTTCTCCCGAAAACACACAGGTTTAGTGAAATCTGCATGTTTCACTAGATATAGACCCATTTTCGGATTTTTGGGCATTTGGTTTCACTTGCCTGAGGCAGTTGAAACAAAGTCACAATAGGCCGTCGCTCTCGCCGGCTTATCGGGACTAATTGAATAGCCTTCGGCTACACAATTACCTGACATCAATGATCGCAGGTAATTGAATACCCCCTTAAACCCGTGCTATAACCCGGCTTGGCCCCAGGACAAGGGTTGAAGCCAGGGGTTTTCTGTACTAATCCCCATTTACACATGGGTGACGACCTGGGTTATGATCAGGTCATCACCCTTTACACCAGACCCAGGTTTTCTAGCTTACAGTGGGTGTTTGGAGATGAAGGTGTTCTATGTAATAAGCCATGGAGAGAGAGAGAGGGCGGGATGTACTAAAAAGGAAATGTGGTCATAAAAATAAAAATTCCCATGTTTGGGCTTTGTCCGCATGTCCCATATTCCCTGAGCCCAGAATACCAGGGCTTCGATGTGGTGGGTAACTTTTTCTGGCATTACCCTATAGAAGTTTATGGGTTTCTCTCTGCTTTTGATTCTGATATGGATCCAATCAAGCACAAAGGGGATTACCGAGGCCAAAATCCAAAAGTCCGGTCATTGCAAAGGACAGCTCTTATAAGGAGAGATGTCCTTAGCAATACTAATTGCATATGTTAGTACAAATGTGATTAGTATTGATTAGGTAAGTGGTGTGATATACCGCAATGCGGAAGCAATGCTTAGTGAGTGGAGATAAAGTTCCAGCCCATGTAGTGAGTGGAGATTAAGTTCCAGCCAAGAAGCTTCTATCTGTTGTGTTACAGGCTGTGTTTGAAAAATGACAGCTAGGAACCGGTTGATTGGTACTTTATCTCTGTATACTATATCCAAGGCTTACTATCTAGACCCCTATGTCCTCTCTAAGTGCTACTGTCCCCCATGAATTAATTTCTGTTAGACATGACTCGGTTTATCAAGACCTGGGTCATACCTTTCACACATAAACTGGGGCACTGACCTGAATTACAAAGCCTTTTGATTGAAAGGGCACGGACCCAGGACTGTCAACCCTGGTCTGACCCTTTCAGACATATGCCAGACCTGGGTCAATATGTGTGCAGCGGGAAAAACAAACAAACAAACAAACAAACAGGGCTTCGGCTTATGTCTGAAAGGGATATCAGACTGAAACCTGGTTCGCCACTGCTTATTGGTCAGCTGTGACAGGTGAGAAATATCCATGAATAGCATGTCTTCTACAGTACTGTATATCTGCTTTATTGAAATAGAAATATCTAGCAAATTAATATATTGTTAAAAACACCTAAATGAAAGCTTTCAACAAACTAATAGAATTTAACTAAAAGCTAAAACATGATATCGTTGAGATAAAACTTTAGGACTACATAGATATGTAGGGTTCCTCATAAATTGAGGATTTTTAAAAAATTATCGTTCACAGGTGATAGTTTCTTACAGAATAATGCACAGGTTCTCAAACTCGGTCCTCAGGACCCCACACAGTGCATGTTTCGCAGATAACCTAGCAGGTGCACAGGTGTATTAATTACTCACCGACACATTTTAAAAGATCCACAGCTGGAGTTAATTATTTCACTTGCGATTCTGTGAGGAGACCTGCAAAACATGCACTGATTGGGGTCCTGAGGACTGCGTTTGAGAACCTGTGGAATAATGGAATACAACTTGTGATAGTTGCAAATATTCTCTGATGAGACTCCTTATCAGTTATAGAGAATTTACTGTAGAGAGACTGTATTCCTGTTACTGGCATATACTGTAAGAAATGTAAACATATACATTTTGCCTTCTTTATAATAGTAAAACCTTTAATAAAGTCCAGTGAATAAAATCCAAGCAGATTTTTCCACATAGTAGACAAAAGCATAATTATGGCAACAACTTTGTGTTATTATTTTATATATTTGTGAAATATATAATTTTACATGTTTGACATATGACAAGAGCTGATTGGTTAGTAATTGCTCTACTTTATGTCTCTCCAAGCTTTTATAAATACCCCCTATTGTGTGACATATAAGAAACTGACTCAAACACTTTCTAATATGCAGAACATAACAGAAGGTAGTGTATTCAGAAAAACCTTTACCTCACAGTGTAGAAGCTACACAGATAAATTACTTTTTATAGGAAAGGGATTTAAATTTGTACCATCTTCAAACCCCAATTCCTTGGAATTATTTATTGAATCAACAGTCAACATTTTTTTGCATTATCTGTATGTATCTGAAAGTGGTGATTTGCAGCAATATCATGACATGCATTATCAGTGGCGGTTGTTGCCCCTGGGCTACAGCTCTGACCACACTTGCAGAGGGGAGCCAGTCAGCACATATAAACATACAAGTGATGTTGTATGTAATATATGTGCTGGTTTGGCTTACCCAGGGATCGGCAGCCGCCGCTGTGTCTATTATTGACCTGCCGCCGCTGCACGGGAGACATCACTTGTCTATAATTTTCTATAAGCCCGTCCCCCAACTCCTGTGACCCAGTGGGAGTTGGGGGGCGGGTTTATAGAAAGTAAGCTGCTGATCTGTGGATAAGGCAAGCCAGCACATATATGACATACAACATCACATGTATATTGTATATGCTGACCGGTTCCCCCATGCAATATGTGGTCGGAGATGTAGCCCACAACAGGGCATGCATTATATGCAATTATGATTAGAAATAAATTTACAAACTCATTCCTGAGCAGTGGTTCAATTGATCAATTCCCTATATTGGCTGATTAATTGCTCTGATGACACTGGGTTGGTGAAATGCATTAGGAGATTTTAATACCTTATTAAATTGCTGAAAATTGCTACTTCAGTACAATAGAAAGGGTTGGGTATGAAACTCTGGCAGTGGGGACCCCCGACAGAAAGAAACAACAGTGGAATTCCAACGTCCAGAATACCAATGGATCCTGGTATTTCCACCCTAACCCACCCCTCCTGCAGCCGGGTGTGGTTCATTGGGTCGACTCTAACTAGGTTGACAGTCATTATGTCGACTACTATTGGTCGACAGTGAGTATGTCGACACCTGAAATAGGTCAACATGGTCATGAGGTCAACACAGAAAAGATTGACATGGTAAAAGGTTGACATGAGGTTTTTTTAAAAAATGTGGAGTTGTTTTCTACGTAAAGTGACCGGGAACCCCAATTAGTGCCCCTTGTCCCCTTGCATGGGTCGCTTCGCTCACCATGCTTCGGGCAAGGTACCTCGCTCCATTACCGCTGCGCTTGGCACAGGTTACTATTCCTAATCGAATCGTAGTCCACGTGGATCCTAAAGTAAGAAAAAGTTTAAAAAATGGGAAAAAATGAAAAAACTAATGTCAACCTTTCAAGTGCCGACCTTTGCCATGTCATCCTGCTGATCATGTTGACCTAAAGACCATGTCAACCTAATGCATGTCAACCAATAGTGGTCGACTTAATTACTGTTGACGTAAGTGTGGTCGACCTAAAGATTTGATACCCCTTCAGCCTAACGCTAAACATCCCCTGCTGAAGCATAACCAAACCGTCTCCTCCTGCAGCCTAACTCTAACCTCCACCACCTTGCTGCATAACCCTAACCTCCACCACCCCTGCAGCCTAACGCTAACCTCCTGTACTTATCTCTGGGATCCATTGGGAGTCTGACTGTTGGGATCCCGACTGCTGGGATTTTGAACTCATCCCCAATGGAAATACTTTAAAAACTATTCAAATACAGTGGACATATATCACCATGCACATTTAAACAAGTATCCGGAAAAATATATAAACTGTAAAAGAGATGACGAGTCAGGATCCAAGCTTTCAGTCTGGATGAATTTTCACATGATGCAATTACTGTATGTAAACTGTGATATTATTGGTTTAAGTAATGGCAAAAATAAGGCATGCTCCCTCTGTATGTTAGATCTATGGGTGTTATGAATTATTTATTATACTAGGTTACTATGAGTGGTTCTTAGCAAAGTAGACATATATCGTTGTAATAATTTTAACTATTGTTATTAACGTTAATGTCATTTAATGTTCTTCCGTATGTTATTATTTCAATGGCTGAGTTTTTACTAGAGATGTGCGGCGAGCACTTTTCGTGTTTTGATTTTGGATTTGGATCCTCGCTCGTGTTTTGGATCTGGATTGGTTTTGCCAAAACCACCCTTTCGGGTTTTTGTTTTGTTTTGTATCTGGATGCTATTTGAAAAAACACAAAAACAGCTAAAATCACATACTGTAATTTGGGGGTAATATTGATCCTACGGTATTATTAACCTCAATAACATTAATTTCCACTCATTTTCAGTCTATTCTGAACACCTCACACCTCACAATATTGTTTTTAGCCCAAAAGGTAGAACCAACGTAGCTGGATGACTTTGCTAAGCATCACAAGTGTGCGGTACAAACACCTGGCCCATCTAGGAGTGACACTGCAGTGGCAGACAGGATGGCACTTTTAAAAACTAGGCCCCAAACAGCTAATCATGCAAATAAGAAAAAGAGGTGCAATAAGGTAGCTGGATGACTTTACTAAGCGACCCAAGTGTGCGGCACAAACACCTGGCCCATCTAGGAGTGGCACTGCAGTGGAAGACAGGATGGCAGATTTAAAAAATAAGGCCCCAAACAGCTCATCATGCAAAGAAGAAAAAGATGTGCAATGAGGTAGCTGAATGGCTAAGCTAAGCGACACAGGTGTGCGGCACAAACACCTGGCTCATCTAGGAGTGGCACGCAGTGGCTGAATGTCGAAAGTGGGCCGCAATTTTTCGGACCACTAACAGCATCTCCTGCATACCCCTGTCATTTCTCAAAAAAATCTGCACCACCAAATTAATTGTATGTGCAAAACATGAGATGTGCTGAAATTTGCCCAGATGTAATACACGCACAATATTGGTGGCATAGGAGAGGGTACCCCTACACCACACACGGCAAAGCCTGTAAAAATCATTTGGATAATAATAAACCTTTTATTTGGAGCTATTATAATAATATGCAGCACAGGCGAGCGTACCCCTAAACCGCACACACAGGGCAAACTCTTTAAAAATATTTTGGATAATAATAACCCTTTTATTCGGAGTTATTATAATAATATGCAGCACAGGCGAGCGTACCCCTACACCACACAGGGCAAATCCTGTAAAAATTATTTGGATAATAATAACCCTTTTATTTGGAGCTATTATAATAATATGCAGCACAGGCAAGTGTACCCCTAAACCACACACAGGGCAAACCCTTTAAAAATTATTTGGATAATAATAACCCTTTTATTTGGAGTTATTATAATAAAATGCAGCACAGGCGAGCTTACCCCTACACCACACAGGGCAAACTCTGTAAAAATTATTTGGATAATAATATAAGTATATAACCCTTTTATTTAGAGTAAATAATATACAGCACAGGACACCACCACTGGACTTATTGCAGTACAAGAAACCACCACTGGACTGATGCAGCACAAGACAGCACCACTGGACTGAACTTATACGGCAGTACCACTGGACTTATACGGCAGTACCCCTGAACTTATATGGCTGCACCACTGGAACGGACTTATACGGCAGTATCACTGGGCAGTACCACTGGACTTTTACGGCAGTACCACTGAAATTTTACGGCAGTACCACTGGACTTATACGGCAGTACCCCTGGACTTATACGGCAGTACCCCTGTACTTTTACGGCAGTACCCCTGTACTTTTAAGGCAGTACCACTGGACTTTTACGGCAGTACCACTGGACTTATACGGCAGAAGCAATGGACTTATACGGCAGCACAGGACACCACCACTGGACTGATGCAGCACAACACAGCACCACTGGACTGGACTTATACAGCAGCAGCACTGGACTTATGGCAGCACAGGACACCACCACTGGACTGATGCAGCACAACATAGCACCACTGCACTGGACTTATACAGCAGCACTGGACTTATGGCAGCACAGGACAAACCACTGTGGCTGAACTGATGCAGCACTAGACACCACCATTGGACTGATGCAGCACACGACAGCACTAGAATGACACATAAGAGCAGGTCACCACACCACTTTCCCACACAGACAGACACTGAGGAGACACGTCCTCTTGCTACACTCTCCAGTACTGGAGTGAAAATGGCGGCGACGCGTGGCTCCTTATATGGAATCCAAAACCTGTGAGAATCCGACAGCGGGATGATGACGTTTTGCCTCGTTCTGGTTTCTGAGTCTGGTGGGAAGGACCGAGCCGGACCCGGATCCGGGCTCGGGACGTGATGTTCGGTAGGGATTTGTTCTCAGAGAACCGATCCCGCTCATTTCTAGTTTTTACTAGCACCAATTTCACTTTTTTTTCTTTTTGTTCAATTTTATGCCTTCAGCCTACTGCACCCAACCACCAACAATACCCACTTCCCAGCCCCTCTGGTAAATTTGCGGAGGCAGACTCAGTGGTGCCCCACAGATCACAGTTCCCTAGACAGCTGCATAAAGCTGGCTAATGGCAGAACAGAAATAGAGAAAGTTCATGTCATAGTTAATTCAAACTGGAAATAATAATAATAATAATAATAATAATAATATTAATAATAACAACAACAACAACAACAATAATAATAAAAAAACAAGCAGTATTCTAGGAGGAAAAAGTTAAAATAACTGAAAGGAGTGGGATTGTTCTGAAGGTGCAGTAAAATTAATTAGTTACCATTTTCTCTTTGCAGTGTACCAATGCATCTCAACTATGGATGTAACCGGTCTCTAGGTCGACAAGACTTAGGTCGACCAGTATTGGTTGACAGGGTTTCTACGTCTACAGGGTCTCTAGGTCAACATGTTCTAGGTCGACAGGTCAAAAGGTCGACATACGTTTTTCACATTTTTTCCTTTTTCATACTTTATGATCCACGTGGACTACGATTGATCAAGTTAAACGAGCAGATAAATATAGTACCATACATTTTCTGTTTCAGTGATAATGTAATCACAGTGGTGCTAAGGGGTTTGGAACCAGGTATGCTGAAACTTTCATCGGGGCTGATGCTGAGGGACTCGTGGCCACATTAGGGGCCTGACTACACACACTCTGGTGCTCGATCAGGGGGCACGATCATTCATCGCTGGTTCGTGGATACACCTCTCTTATACTCCAGCGCCCTAGGTAATCCATACTTCCCTCTCGGCAAGCATGTACCTGGGCTTGTTCAGGGACTCATGCCTGCCAAGAAGTACCGGCATTCCCCCCTCCAGTGCCACACTACTGCTTTACACTAGCAAAGCATTGCTCAGGGCCAATATGCAAATGAAGTGGGTGAGACTATGTCCCACACTTTGGTCATGCCCACTAAAAAGTATTGGGGTTTTAAAGTAGTCATGATAGCCCAGGTAACACGGTAGGCTTAGCTACTTGACTGGCAGGCATAGTCATTAATTATCCTAACATTATAATATTAAATATTATTAAATATTGTTTAGCATTTATTTATAAGGCTCCACAAAAATGTGCAGAGCCAATGTAATAACTGTAAGAAACCGTAGAGATGATGCTGTTTAGTGTGCCATAAGATAAGAACATAATATACTTTAAATATTTTCATTATGCTAATATGTCAAATTGAGGTATACCAACCTTTATAAATGCAAATGATGGCATTAGCTGTTTTATTGGCTTGGTCCTTTTCTTGATATATTTGTGGTTTAAAAAAAATGAGAGACCTTTAAGCGTGTTCAATCTTTTGTTTACAAAAGCATTAGTACAAGGACAACAGTACAAGACAGGCACAAATCATTTTCAAATCTTACCCCATCTGTACTAAATGCTTCACAGGCTGATGGAATGTTCTGTGTTTCACGGAGATGCTGCAATAGGTACTGAACAACCTAATAGTATCTCATTTTCAAGTTAGAATTAATGACTAAGTCTGTCATTGAAACTGTAGTCCCATGCTGTTTACTAGGCAAAGCTCAGAGTTGTCATGTTACATTACACATCACTGCGATTGCTGCCCCATATTAATTATGATGCCTCCTGCTGAACTATTGCTTTGTTCCAAAGCTGTTTCCTATTTGAAATCACAGCTTCTTCTAAAAAAATAGATCATGCTGAAAGGAGAACATTAAACTTCGCACTTTCATTTATACCAACGACAGACAAACGAGCTGTCACAAAGTTTTGGCTCTGTTGCACATAGTTGTACATAAAAACAGGATTTTTTTTTAAAATAAGGAGTCTATGATATACACAAATGTATATATTGGAATATGAAATGTTTATCAGAAAGGGGTAAGTCGTATGTTAAATGAATAGAAAAAAAAAGATGTAGGAAAATGCCAGTGTACAGTGTTTTGATGAACAAAACAGAATGTTCAAATGTTTAGCTGAAGTTTTCCAGGAAAGAACATACGGACCACAATAAGTTCCTCTGTGTCACTGGCAGTCTGGCCATGTTTGTAATGAAGTGTGTAGCTTAAAGAAATATTGTGAATTGTACCAGTGTTTGTTGCTTTCAGTTACATCTTGCACATTCCAGACATTATGGGAAGGCAGCACGCCAGGAATCTAGGGAATATAAACACTGGATCAGCGATGCTAACGTTCATAGCACTCAGGGTTGGAGAATATACAGTATAATGCTGACATTTAGGTTCTTATTCTGAGTTGCAAACAAGTGGAATCGCAAAATATGTGCGCAAAAACAATCTTGTGTTTGGAACCTATGCAGCAGTGACATGTGGTCAGGGTAGACAGGGGAGGCAGTGCCCCACATATCCTACTCCAGTACACTCCAGAGATTTGACTATACAAATGATTTCAATAATACAAAGAAGATCTCTCTCTCTCTCTCTCTCTCTCTCTCTCTCTCTCTCTCTCTCTCTCTCTCTATATATATATATATATATCATCTTTGTACCATTCTAATCATTTTTATAGCCCAAAATCACCACCAAATCGTGTGTGTGTGTGTAAATCTGTCTCTGATACTAGCCAGTGCCTCCCCAGCCATTGACCTCACTGCTATGCAGAGTCAGTCACATACTGTACTCAAGTCTGAAGCTAGGTCTCCCTCCCCTTGGCTGTGACTCACTCCCCTTGTCGTACCTGGGTCTGATGTGACTGGAGTACGATAGAAGAAATGTTCTGAAATTGCTAAAAATCACAGCATACAATGAGAACCAATTACAGTTATTATTAGCCGGATAGTGCAGATAAGAAGTACTCAAGTGGATTGGTTCCTGTAGCTTGTGAAGTGAAGCAGACTCAAATAGTAAATTAATTTTTTAACGACAATTCTTAGGAATCTATGTGCAGGCTTCCCCTTCCCCTGTTGAGTTTGACACACTCTGTATTTGTGTATAATGACTGTGCTCTGAAGTGTACAGTGACTTTCTAATCACTGACTGTTGCAGCAGTAGTAAGAGTTTGGCATAAATTAGTGTTTTTTCACTGTGTGCAACTAATTACACAGTCATCACTATCAATGTTACACTTACACATGGGTCTGAGCACATGTCACTCAGAACACTGTAGATGCCGAGTCTGGGATGTTTCTCCAGACAATTTAGTCATAATTTGTAAATACACAACTACATCACACCCTTACTTTGGCCGAGTCTGCGCACCCACTGCCCACAACTGCATGACCATTGCTCATGTGTGCATGTGCATTCCAGCCCAGCTCCCAGCCATCTAAAGTGTATGCAGTCCCACAGTACTCGTATGACTGAAAAAAGATGTGTATCTCAAAATAAACTGTTGAAAAAGCGCAAATGGCAGCTAAAAAAAGCCACAAAGTACATTTACATCTTACAAATGTTTTTCCTCTGGGAGATCTTGGAGCAGAAGGTTAAGGTGTGAGGTGTTGGGGCGTGATGCTGCATATCATGTCATTGTGCCACTATCCCTTACAGCTGAATGTCTTGATTGTGCCATTGAGCAGTGGAAGAGAGTGACCACGAAGATGGCATTCTACTACCACAGTATATATTAACCCCTTCAGTGGTGGGTTTTATGTAAAAGTACACACCTCCCATTGTGTGTTTTTACATTTTGGGAGTGCAAGGGTTAAAGTACAGGGGGGGAGTGCAGAGGGGCGATTGTCAGCAGGGAAACACCCATGGGCATCTCCAGTGTGAGTGCTCATGCAAAAAAAACCTAAAACAGTGGGTTTTTATCTAAAAAAAAATACACACCTAACATGATGTGTTTTTCATTTCCGGGATGCAGAGGTTAAAGTGCAAGTGGGGTGAGCAAGTGCAAGGGGGGGTGAGCAGGGAGGATGAGCAGATGGGGATCACCCACGGGGATTTCCCGTGTCAACGCTGATTCCCGGCCGCATAGCAGCGCCCGGGAATCAGCATAAGCCACTACACTGTTAAGTACGCCCCCGGCCTATAGGAGTCTGGGGGGTGGGTTTAACTCCATAATAGATTATGCTGATTCCCAGGCGCCATCACGCTGCACGTCTGTCCCTGGGGAATCAGTCAGTAGCATGCCCGGCAATCTTCCGGGGTAGCCGGCGCCAAAGATTTCCAGGCATACCACTGAAGAGGTTTTAATAGTCCTGATTAACCCAAAAATATGCTAATAGCTAGATTAAATATATAGAGGTCACATATTAAACTAGAAGTTCTAGCAAATATATTACATGAAACTTTACCACATTATATTTCCAAAACAATAAATATATTTTTTTTTTTAGGTAGATCAGAACATTGTACAATACTTATTCAGCATTAAAGATTTCTCAAAAATAATAAAACACTAATGTGAAAAGTTTCCCATCATTGGCTTCCAACGGCTGTTTCAGTTTTGGTTACAGACTTTCTTAAGGGGCATTTTAAATTAAAGGATGAGTTTGTATTTTATTTATTGTTATGCATCAAAACAGCATTATATTACTAAAGTTGTGCTTCTACATCTCAATCCAAAACAATGTCAATTAATAAAATGGTCTCCATATCAACTGCTTTAAACTGAGTCCCTCTTCTTTGAAGGTTTTCTACAAGGATTTGAAACAGGGTGGTGGGGATTCACATCCATTCAGCCTCAAAGGCATTAGTGATGTTGGCCGACGAGTCTACGTTGAAGTCATCCAAAGGTTTTAAATGGGATAGAGGTCAGAGCTCAGCCATGGACATTGGGGCATCATGTTAAAACGGGAAAGGGACTTCCAGAAACAGTTGCTCCAAAGTTAGGAGCACACAATGAAATCCATTGTCATTGTATGATGTAATATTAAGTTTTTCCATCACTTTGGGTGTATATATTACTGTACAGTAAGTCAGTAACTGCCATGTCACAGGCTGGGTTTGAAAAATGACAGTTAGGAGCCGATTGGATGGTACTTTATCTCTGTCGGATTTATCTCCATCCAAGGCTGAGTAAATCGACCCCTAAATCATATATTTCCCCCATGATTTTACCTTCTGTGTACTCACTGATCTTTTTGCTTCCTTCAGCAGTTCTTGATTGAATCACTGTTAAACAAATATTTCCAAGTCACATTCACACAAGTACTGTAATATCTTAGCTTTTTTTATTTTTTACATTTTTTGACTAAATTTACAATTTCTGTAAAATTTGTTTACATTACCATTTCCATAGTGGTATTAATATTTAATGACAAAAACAATGGATCCTTGTTTACCCTGTTGCCACTAGCCAGGCAGCATGCAGCTTCAATTGCCGGTTGAGTCTCCCATAACCAAAATTCCAAAACACGGAATATTACGAAATATGAGGGAGAATGTAATAGGGTGTGAGAATCAGGAAGTGAGAGATTTTGTGAGAGTTCTCCTGTTTTTTTAAAAAGTGGCAATCATTTACATAGCAAAACCAGATTGATTTTGACATGTAAATGATTGCCACCTTAAAAAAAAAAGGAGAACTCTCACTTTCTGATTCTCACACCCTATTGCGTTCCCCCCATGGAATTTTTGAGCGTGACTGAGATAGTCACACCTTTGCTTTCTGATGCTTTAATATACATACATTTTGTTTCATGAACAAAATTATAAAAATATTCTATAAAATTACCTTCAGGTTATGTGTATAAGGTGTATATGAAACATACATGTATTTTGTGCTTAGACTTGGGTCCGATCCCCATGATTTCTCATTATTGCATGCAAATATTCCAAAATATGGAAAAATCTGATATCTAAAATACTTCCAGTCCCAAGCATATTAGATAAGGGAGACTCACCCTGAATATCTAACCACATTTATTCATATCCCATTGTATAACTCCCATCACAGTACATTGGAGTCTACATTTAAAAAAGTTTGTACTATGTGTAAAATGAGAGATTAATAACAAGAGAACATTTACTGTTTGACTAGAAACAGAGCAACTAATGCATTCATAGCACGCACATGATAAAAAAAATACTTATCTGTAAATGCTAAAAAAAAACTGTACTTTGTCCGCTTTAAAAGTCTGTGGTTGGAAAAAAAAATATTTGTATTGACCTTGAATATATTACATAAATCCTGTTGAGTATTGGTTAGATTAAAAAGCTTAGAAAAGGATACATTGGAAATAAAGTTTGCAGTGCACAAATCATTACATTTGATTTATTAGCTAATTTACAAGCATGTCTTTGGATTCTTGACATATTTTAGCGACACAAATTTTCGATATGCTGTTAATGTTATTCTCCTAGAGAAAGAGTAAATACATATATAATCATACTGCATATTTTACTTTGAAACAAATCAATAATGTGTATTAGTATTCCAATAGACAACGTTAAAAAAAAGTAATAATATAGTGCATAGTTTAGGATCGGCTCTGTGGTTTCTGCTTCTTGTAACAGTTTTTAGTATAAATTAAAGAAAGTTTAAAATATATTGCCAGCTATCACAGAATGTATTCCTCTGTTGTTTCACCACTCCCTTTTGTATTTCTGGGGCAGATGTATTAAGCCTGGAGAAGTGATAAAGCAGTGATAAGTGAAAGGTGATAATGCACCAGCCAATCAGCTCCTAACTGTCAATTTACATATTGGAGCTGATTGGCTGTGTGTTATCACCTTGCACTTATCACTGCTTTATCACTTCTCCAGGCTTAATAGAGAGTCTTGATCATGCCAATGTCTTAATACAACTTTATAAAAGCATTTGCAATGGACCCTACAGGTGTAGGTGCAGATGATTAATGTACTTTCTTCCATTTAATGCAAGCCAATAGATGGAAGCTAAGCTCGGACATTCTATAATATTAACCATGTTGCACTATCATAGCAGGAAATGTACATAAGTATGAAGACATTAAACCAGGCATTCCCGTCGGCGTGGCCTAACTGCTAACCAGGGAAGACGTGCCGCTTCAGAGCTCCCGGCCGCCGCTATCTGTTTGGGCTTCCCTGGCTCATAATTGGCAGTCTGCGGGCCCGTCGCCACCCCTGAAATTCTGTAGACCCTGCTGGTGCTCGCTGCAGAGCCGGCTGACCTTTTACGGGTCCGTGCGGGTTGTGGCCTGTGCCGAGGGGAAAGCCGGGGCCTCGAGCTGTGACGGAGCCCGGACCAAAAGTTGCCCGCGGTCGGCCCGCAACACGCCGAGCATTAATTTAGTGCTCCCTCCACCGGACGCCTGGGCCTGCTGTCTCACACACACTTCCCCATCCACCTCCTTCTGTGCTCGGGGAGAGGCCGCGGAGTCGGGGAGCGACATGGAGGCTCCTGCAGATTGTGGCCTGCTCCACGTACTGCAACCAGGACCTCGATTTGGCATCTGGGCCGCCGGACCTCCGGACACCTCTCTCACAGGTATGGCAGCCCTCACCCTCAGTGTAGCCAGCCATTACACCTGAACAGGCCCTGCATACCCCACTGGCAGTTTGATAACCAGAGGGAGCTGACAGCTGCTACATATCTATCCAGCCTACCTGCCATTGTGTATCCCACTCTGCCAACTCCACTGTGGGTGCCTGGTCACCGGAGGAAGATCACTGCATTACACCCTAAGAAGAGGGCAGGATGCCCCCCCCCCTCATTGCACAATAACCCTGCTGCCACTTATTATGACCTGAGGCTGCGGACTCGTCGCTGTAGACACATAGCTCCGCATTGCTAGACCTTCTCTCTACCTGGCTGCCAGAAAAACTAGATATGGGCCTTCATGGATCGCCATTAGCTATTGAAAGGGCTCATAGGATTGACCCTGAACGCAAAGACTCTGCCAGACACCCTCGCCCTGTTATTATGAGGATTCTCAATTACGCAGATAAATCCAAGCTCTTAGACCACTACTGAAAGTCAGAAGGTCTTCTTTACAAGGGAGAAAGATTGCTTATATTCCAGGACTTTTCCACTTATGTCGCTAACAGACACAGAGAGTTCGCTCCCTTATGCCACCAGCTGTTTGAAGACAATGTCAAGTTCTCACTGTTATATCCGGCTCGCCTTGGAGTTTTTGTTAATGGAAAACCACACTTCTTCGATGATCTGTTGGCGGCAAAGGCCCATTTTGCTCATCCTGATACTTGACTGTCAATTCCTACTTAAAGTTTGCTCTTCTTTTCAATTGTTATTGCCTACAGGTCACACAGTGCTAGGGGCATGATGTCGGCATGCCATCTATGCATGCTGGAGGCTATGCCTCTAATTGTTTCATGTTTACTAGTCTAATGTTTTTGTTTGTTTGTCTGTTTGTTTGTTTTGCCTGCTGGGATGATGTGTCTCGGTCCTCCATAGGTTGGCCCCTCCTTGCTCGCTGGGATGTGGTGGGGCACCGTTTTACCTATACAATTTTGATATTCTATTCTCCATCTACGGGGGTGGGATAGTATGGCTGACCATGCTGCTTCCCAACCCTCTGGCCCGGTAGTCGCCCCACTTTTTGATTTTAACATAATTTCTTGGAATGTGGAGGGTCTTGATATGCAAGAAGGTACTCACCCATCTCTCTCGTATGTCCCCTCACGTTGTGTTTTTACAAGAGACACATTGGGTGCATGAGTCCTCTATATCATTAAAAGCCCCTTGGATTGGAGACTGCATCTCCGCTCCCTATACCAATAAAACCTGAGGTGTTGCCATTCTTTTTCATAGGAATCTCCAATTTTCAATCCTTAAAAAATTTATTGACCCCGAGGGCAGATTTATCTTCTTAGATGTTTCCATTGATAATATGTGTCAAAGTCGAAAAATATCGTTATTCTCATCGCCTTGTACTAACCCCAATGCTCATGCCTGCTGCGCGTACATTCAGTCTGCTGTACGTGCACATGTCCGCAAAGTGCGTACGCTCGCCCCGGCGAGTACGCGCGGTATATGCGTATTTACGGTAGAGTTTATGAGCTTGTAGCGGGCGATTCGTTTATAGTATATTTAACCCACATAGCATGTTTTGTAGGTAATATTCCCTTTAATAATATCTGTAAGTATGATTAGTGTAACTGGTTCATGAACAAAGGAATTCCTCTTTGCATGATACGAAGGGTCAGACAGGGTCTGGGCGGTGGTGTTTAGTACCTAACCGAAGAGTATTTTTATTAGAAACATTCCGGTGTTGGTTAGGAAGAGATCGGTCGCTCCAGCGTATAGTTATGTTTAAAAGAAGTTTATGGACTTTAAAAGTATTTGCTGTTTTATTACACATGTGGTGTGAGTCCTGAGAATCCCTCCCAGCTGAGCATTTTGGAATAGTCACAGCCCACCTGTTCGAATCAACCTATGACCTTTTGTTATAATGTGAAGACAGATTCCTGTGTCCAATGAACAATGAGATTGTAGGGCCCTTTGTAGTGTACTGTATGTAGTGTATATAAGAACAGCCAGCCAGGGCCAGCTCAGTCTACTCTCCACAACGGTTTTCATCATTGACTAACTAGAGAGCTGGTTCCAGGACTGCGCAGCGATCATTCCCCAGTGTGTAAGTTTTTCTCTGTGACCAACTTAATCTCTGTCTGTATTTGCCATACTCTCTCTCTCTCTCACTGTTATTGTTTAGGATTAAGACGCTATTGTATATTTATGTGTAGTTATTCTGTTTAGATATTGATGTTAGTTTGTAGTGTATAAGCTGTTAACTGTATTTTCCCTTTTTACATAGCTAATCTCGTTAGTAAAGGTGTTGGAACCTCAGCAAGGTGTCTGTGTTTCTCTAGCTAGTACAAAGGGTTTCTGAGTATCTCAATCACTCAAACAGCTTGCTTAAATATCCAGGTTAACCAGTGGTATATCATTACAGTGTTACAATACTAAGGTTTACAGTGTAAGCATATTCTGTGTTTAAAGTTTATAAAAGTACTGTCTGTGTGTGCGCTCGCTGTGTGTATTCCGTACACCCAGCGCAGTGTGTGTACGTAACTTGTGTGCAACGTGCGAGGTCTTTGTACGCAAATAGCGTACAGAGTGCGTAGCATGTGCACGTGGTGTAGCGGCCATTACGGCTTGAAGGTATTAGTAAATAGCTTGTGTTAAAAGGTAGAAAACTGACTCTATCAATTGGGGCCTCGTCCTTCCTCCACATATCCCCACTAGCGAACACAAGCAGACTTTATCTGTCAGCAAAGGGGGAAGGTAGTATCCCTTGGTATCCGTGTTGGTGGTTGGGGATACGGTAGTGCTGACTAGATAAGCGTCTGCATCGCTACGTTGTAGGAGTGCTGGTGGAATCCGGAACCGAAGAAGGTAAGAACATTAAGCTATTGTCTTTTTAAATCTGGTTTTAATTTCTATTTGGTGCCAACTGCACACGCAGATTGGATTGCTTGTCTGTTTAAATAGGTTTAAAAGTATTTTTAATCGCTCTGCATAGCTTGATAGTTTTATTTTTAACTCGGGCCTAAAATAACGTTAGGGGTTGGCATGGTGATTTTCTTTGTGACAAAAGGAGCCGCATGGTCTGTCCTCCATTTTGTGTAACCCTCATGGATGTGGAAGGGGGAGGAGCAGCGGCCATTTTGGGAAGGTCAAAAAAAAAATTCTGAATGGCTGATTTTCAGTTGACTCTGGAAATAATCAGCCATCCATTGTCAAAAAGAAATCACCATTTAATGAGTTTTTAATGCATTTATTTAATCCATATCATAATTAATTATAAATAGTTTAGATAGAGTTTAATGTAAGATAATAGTAAAATGAATATTTGATTTAGGAAATACACAAATAAAACAAAGTTTTGTTTTTGTTTTTTTCTCTCTTTCTCCCTTCAAGAGCCTGTTTAACTCTGCTACTTGTGATATGGGCCATTGAAATGCAAATGAACCTGTGTAACTGGATTTTGGTTTTTTTTTCTCTCCCAGCAGTGAAAGAAATCGCCTTCACAGATAATTAAAAGCACATTCATATGCAAATTAGAAGCACTGAATAAGGTCTCATAGATGTAATAGTGATTAGTACATATATGTAATATTATATGTGTGTGTTTACATTAATGTATGTCATTAGATTAATTTAGAATTGCATTTTCATCTGTGTATTTTCACATATCTCACTTTCCTGTTTGCCATTTATCATTGATAACGTGCTGAGAAAGATTTGTTGTTATTGGTAGTTAAAAGTAAAATTAATACGTAAGGGAGTAATTTGTAAAACACGCACACGGCTTTGCCTAAGATACAAGGGAAATCTGTGTGGTGTTCGGTAAATGATTATAGTTAAATATCATTTGCATTGATAAAAACGTGTTACTTGTGTTACTGTGGACGTGTCTGACCTGTGTACACGTGTCCCTAACAAAGGGCGGGACAAGCGTACACGATGCAAGGGCTTACACACGTAGCGTATATTACGCAACAGAGCGTATGGGTACGCCCACATAATACAAATCACACGATAGTATTGTTTTAGTAGGCGATACGGAAGCAACGCAATAATAGCACAAATTGATTTCAGTTTCCAAAATTTAGTTTAAATACCTCACTTTACTGTAATACCTCTGGGGAGAGCTATCAGATTACGGGAAATTATTATTATTTTTTTCTGATAAGAAAACTATAGAATGATAGTGGGTTGAAAACGGTATGAGTGTATTGAACTCCTCTTGGTGAAGTCTTGGTGAAATCTTGGTGAAGTCTTGGTGAAATCTTGGTGAAGTAAATCTTGGTGAAGTAAGTCTTGGTGAATCACGGTCTAGGTGAATACGTGATGAGCACGGTCTAGGTGAAAACGTGCGTGCACGGTCTTGGTGAACAAGTGCGACGAAGTGTGATAAAGTTTTCGTGGTATTACGCTCCGGCTGTTTTGGAGCACAGTAGGGAGACTCCAATGATCCTACCATTTATAGGCAACAAGTGTCTATAAGTGGTATGATTGGACCGCACGGTTGTATGTGTGACCAATAACGCAACGTGATATGAGGTCGTATATTTAAATTGCCCTCATGCGTGTTGTAGGGAGCACATGCAAGCGTGATTTGTGTAAAATATAAAGGTAAGGAATTTTCGCTGGTAGGGCCTGCAACGATTACGTGGGTCTGCTAAAAGGGGCGGATTCGTTGTACTCGGAGCAGAAGAAGCTGGTGGAAGAGCTTGGAAAACTTCCACCGTAGACTTCTGTGTTTGGTGCATTTTAGGAAGTTTTTCTGTGTTAAAAAGGTCCACAATGGAAGCCAAGTGCACAACACAGGGACGTTTAGCAGTCAGGGTTCAGACTGAAGAGGCTTGCAGACCCCGAGGGTCTGCTCGGTTAGTAATGTGGGGGAAGTATGGTCCCCACACTGAGACCTTTTGTGATGAATGGACACGAATGACTGTGGGGGAAAAAGCACCATTTCCTGGGATAGGTAGTTTTGACTCAGAGGTATTGCATAATTTAAGGAGAAGGATCTGTCTCATAAAATCAGGGAAACAACGGATTAGACATTATGATTGTTTACAGATATGGCAACAAGAAGGTGAGATACAAAGGGAATTAGCTTACACAGCTGACTCTCACTTTGGTAAGAAAAATATGGCAACTAGAGAGAAAGTGGTTACAGAGAATGGCACACTGGTGTATGATAAACATGCACTTAGCAACTGTATTATTGATGATAAGAATAATTGTAACAAATGTAACAATGATAAAAGTAAAACTGTTAAATGTACAACTGTTAACCCGTGCAAGTTGCACCCCATGTTAAACTTCCCTCAAGAAAGTGAGCCCAGCACGATGTCGGCACCTTTTCCAGCAGCCATCATAGAAGACATCCAGGTGGACGCGACCAAATCGGTAAAGGCAGTAGTAGAACCCCCTAACGGAGAGTCAGGTGAGGTCGTGTCCACAGGTACGTACGGTGTTATATATCACGCACAAACAAATGTACCTCATATTGTGGAACCAACACAAGATGATGTAGTTGAACTTAACCCTGTCAGGGTGATCACAGTCCCAAATGGACAGACTGACACTCAGGGAGTCACTCCCGTCAGAGACATTGCTATGCATTGTCCCTGGTCCCGGATGGAATTGAGGACAATTATGTCTGAATTTCCTGATCCCAGGAGAGATCTAGCCGCATGTCAGAGGTTTATTAAAGAATTAGGTAACGCCGCAGAACCCACAAACAAAGATTGGCGGACATTGCTGAGGGCATGTTTACCCTCCAATGTCGACTCAGTGAAATTTATCGCTGACTGTAAATTAGACGAAGAGGTACCCCTTACGGATGCGTACAACCAAGATAATGTAAAAAGAATCAATCTGCAATTAGGAGTATATTTCACAACTATTGTCGAGTGGAACAAAATTTTCTCCACTAGACAAAAAGAAGGTGAAATGGCAGCGGAATATTTCCATCGAGCACTGCAGGAAATATCTAGATACACTGGGATCACGGACATCAAAACAAATGTACATCATAGGGAGGTAGCTGTGTCCGTATTAATGGACGGCTTAAAAGACACACTAAGAATCAGGGTACAGACCTCTCTACCTAACTGGAGAGGTATCTCGGTGGCTGCATTAAGAGAGTCCGCTATCGAGCATGACCGTAATATCCAAAGAACCAGGGAAGCACAGGGATAGCGGTTGATGGTGATGAGCATCCAAGCACTAGAGGAGGCATCAAATTGACCAAAACCCCAGGCCCCTGGCACATGAAGGAAGCCAAGGGTTTGGTATCTTTGTAAAAGAGAAGGGCATTATGCCAGCAACTGTAACAGCCCACATAAAGTCAGACCCCCTAGACAAGAACACGAGCAGAGTTATGACACACGAAATTGTAATCAGGGATCATAGAAGAAGAATTTTGGGCCGCACCTGTAATTTGCAACCAGTAAATCAGTAGCCTTGAGCCTGAGGTTACAGCTAATGATATTGGGAGGTCAGTTCCTTGTAGACACAGGAACGGCCGGGTAAACTTTGTAATTTATCTGTAAATGTTTATTTTTCCCCATCTCTGACGTTCATCGGCAGAACTCAAACATCACATAGCTACTTGGTCTTTGCAGAAGTCTACCTAACCCCAGTGTGACCTACCGAGATCGGTGTGTCCTGGCCAGGCACAAAAGGGTGGAGTGTGGAAATACTGGTGGGGGGAGACTGCGCAAAGATACCAATGGATGTGATGGTGTGACAGCCTGATGGTGAACGGAAGATCTGACAATGTTTTTTTGTTTGTTGTTTTATGTAACATATATATGAATTGTTCTCTCTCTCGTTTGTTTTTTTTTCCTCTTCTCTCTCATGTTCTCATGCTTTACAGATGGTATGTCACACATCAGTTAGACAAATGGCAATGCAAGATTTTTGCTCCTTACAGAAAGAACGCAGATTTGGAAGGAATATTGCATCACCAGAATGTTCGTTTGGAAGATTGAGAGACAGCACCTTTAAGATGACAACAGAGCAAGAAGAACAACAAAACTAGAGGACAAAAGCATCGTAACATTTTTTTCTTTCCCCTCAAATTATTTTTTGTACCCCCATTACAAATTTCTCCTTCTCCTCCTGTAAGATGGACTTGCCCCAAGAGACTGTGACCCGGATTTTCCTGTTGACCATGATGTTGACCAGAGCAGTCTGTTTCGGTGAGAGTACCATGGAGGTCGAGAAAGGATCTGGAATGGGTTCTGATGACCAGGATGGAGGCGTAACTTTCCAAGAGCAACATAATCACCGAGTAAAGGCGAGTATCAGAAAACGATCTGGTAGCATTGACAATAGAAGGAATTGTGAAGGATTGTTAGCTGAAGAGAACTGCATCTGTAGGCATTGTGACAATATAGTTGAGGATTGGTGCATCAAGAAATGTCAGTCCAGTTTTAATATCAACATGGACCGTCATCCATTGGGTGACTATCACTCCTTAGTGGGTAAAGTGTTAAACCAGACAGACTGTTGGGTGTGCTCTCAAGTACCTCAAGGTCATAGCAAATCAGGACTAGTACCATTCCCTTTAACTGTAGGAGAGGTACTTGAGTTAAGTGGTGGGAGGCCGGTGGACAAGAGGTTTAATATCTCTAGTCCTCCTAGGTTGAAGCTCCACCAATATCATGTGGATAGGTCCTTAGTATGCTTTAACATTTCCAATCCCCGAAAGCCGGGAAATTGGGAAGTGTCATGGAGTAATCAAACCATGACATTTTCATATAGAGCCGATAGAATGCCCATAGACACAGAACTTATACGCCACATAGTCAACAGTGGAAAATATTTCCGGTATAGGTACACTCTAGGAAGTAGGACCATGCGAGTTGGAGAAGTATCACCAGGATACTGTGCACATATCGTACAACCAGATACGTGTACTAGAAAGATGGGAGAATTAGGGTTAGGAGATTTCACATGGAAAGTTTGTAACATGGTTATGTCATACTCCGTCCCATATGTTCTCCCCGATGATGCATATTTCATATGCGGGAGGAAGGCGTATAAGTGGCTTGCCCCAAACTCAGAGGGATTGTGTTCCATTGGAAAAGTACTGCCTGAAGTAATGACTGTATCCCATATCAAAATAAAAGACATACACCGTGGTGCCCAAGCTCCTTATACTCACACTCATTACGATCACGTCGTTAAACGGCACCTGATAGAGAGGACAGAGCATCCGGCCTCTGATCTGATCCATGAATCCACCGGGATTCAATTCCTACTTGCGTTAGATATCACTCGTACCACCAGAGGAGTGATAAATTATAGATATATATCTGCGCTAGCAAACTTGTTAGACAATATCACCAAAATGTATGACGACACGTTCAGGTACACTGGGAGAGAGTTACAAGCCTACAAAACAGAGCTGGTTCAGCATAGGATGATTCTCAATTATCTCACAGCAGTGACAGGCGGGTATTGTGTCACCCTAGCGACTCAGTATGGAGTAAAGTGCTGCACTTATATTACAAACAGCACTGAGGACCCGGCCGAGGTCATAGACCAAAAGATGGATGACATTTTGCAATTGAAGTGGGAGTTCCGAAGGAAACACAATCTCACACTCGCTGCTGTGGGTAATGAGCTGACCAGTTGGGTGTCATGGTTGAACCCACGAAATTGGTTCTCTGGTTTAGGAGAATGGGCCCAAGGTATTATAATGGATGTAGGGAAATTTCTCTTGTGTATTCTGGGAGTCGTCATATTGGTTGGTCTGATATTTAGATGCGTTCAGGCTTTAACGAAGTGTAAAGGTAGTACCAGAGTGATGAGTCTGAGGAGCGAGGACACTGTAATAGCAACAACTAATTTGATTTATGACCCAACGATAGAGACAATGTTGTGATGAAAATGTGATTCCACGGTCCGTTTCTTTCACCCGTTTCTCCTTTGTTTTCCTCCAAGGTACAAAGACATCCGCTTGGAAGAAGAATTTGACAACCTCTTTTATACAGACCATTGATGAACTATGTCACAGACCCCCAATATCCCTAGTGACTTTAACTTTTTACGAAAGCCCAATACTTTAGAGACTGTCATTTTATGGACACTGGAAAAGCTTTTGTCGCCACCTATAGCAAAAGCACCGAGACACATCAGACAACATGTACATCAAGACAAGACATCAGACAAGACCTCAATCGGCGACTGTTTATTTAAACTCACATAGTTTACGACTGCATTTATAACGATTGTTTCTTATCTTCATCTCTACAACCTCCAGGTAGTATCTCACATAGTCGACAGGTGATTCTCACATATTAGCATTCACATGTTCCCCCCCCCCTTCATGTATCATCAACTAAATGTGCTTCCCCATTTGTTGCAACCAAAAGCCGAAAAGAGCTTGGTAGAGTTTGACAGCCCATCCACGGACCCTTAATACGGGATAAGAAGGATTCAAATGTATACTTCGCAATACCTCGAAGCTTGATTTAAAACACGTACGGCACGATGATACATGACCCCTCAAACATGGATTTCATACACACATGCTTTTACTGTCTCACTAGGTCATACATTTCCCACCTTCTCCTCTCCTCCCTTTACCCAATCATAAAAAGTATTTACATGATGACATATATTTTTCTGTTTTGTTTAGGAAGTGGCAGTTATTGGTGACTGCCAAAGGGTGGACTGTCAAAGTCGAAAAATATCGTTATTCTCATCGCCTTGTACTAACCCCAATGCTCATGCCCGCTGCGCATACATTCAGTCTGCTGTACGTGCACATGTCCGCAAAGTGCGTACGCTCGCCCCGGCGAGTACGCGCGATATATGCGTATTTACGGTAGAGTTTATGAGCTTGTAGTGGGCGATTCGTTTATAGTATATTTAACCCACATAGCATGTTTTGTAGGTAATATTCCCTTTAATAATATCTGTAAGTATGATTAGTGTAACTGGTTCATGAACAAAGGAATTCCTCTTTGCATGATACGAAGGGTCAGACAGGGTCTGGGCGGTGGTGTTTAGTACCTAACCGAAGAGTATTTTATTAGAAACATTCCGGTGTTGGTTAGGAAGAGATCGGTCGCTCCAGCGTATAGTTATGTTTAAAAGAAGTTTATGGACTTTAAAAGTATTTGCTGTTGGGGGCGTGGCTTGACTGGAGAAGAGAGCAGACGTGCATCTGCTGGCCTCCTCTCTCCAGTGCTTTATATCCACCTATTTAGTAAGACTTTCCTCTGTGTACCCTCTCTGGGGGCTCCCCTTCCCTCCCTACAAGTCTCCTAAGCCCTACAGTGGCAGCCGCAGAGCCGGGGAGCAGTTTTCACTGCTCTCGCAGGTTGCGGCCTATACGCTGCTGGAAGCCGGGGACTCGCGTACTCCCGGCGCTCGCGATTCGAGCTCCACGGCGGAGACGCGGCGCCGGGAAGCGGCGCGGACCCCGCACAGGAGCGCCGGACCATCTAGAAGCCTCCCCTGACCCCCAGGGTGGATACCCCCTGAGGCAGCGGGTCGGGGAGACGCCAGGCAGTGGGAGAGAGCGGCAGCTCTGAGGCCCAGGGAGAAGCGGCGGCCATCTTTGATTGCACTGGAGAAGCAGAAAACGAGGTATCAGTGTGCCTGTGTACCTGCTGAGGTCTCTGGACTAGGGCTACACCAGGATTGGTGGCCCTCTAGCATAGTTCTCCTCCTGCTCTTGCCCTGGGGCCCCTGTTGAGGGATCTGTGTACACTCCTATGTGGGGAGAAATAGCCTTATACCTGGCACTAATATTTTCTACAGCAATTACCCCATCTAGTTGCCTCTGGATGTAATAGCATGCATCTCTCATACAGTGTGCTGGATATAAAATACATATTTCACTGCAGAAACGTAGGACCGCAGATATCCCGGCACCCTCTGAGCCGATCGGCCGTGATGCCCTCATGGTTGAATAACTAAGATATCATGAAGTGATCACTCTGAGATAACTCTGCCTACACCCGAAGGCTCCTATGGCATGATATGACAACTTGATTTTTGCGTGGATCCCTCCTCGATTGATACCCCAGAAGCCCTGTGCCTCCCGTTCCTCTACTTTTATCATTCAGCGCAGCCATGCCTTCCAAGAAATATAAGGCCGCTAAAACTGTCTCCCAGGTTGCGTTCTTTAAACCTTCTCCTCAGGCCGCTAAGGCAAAGGAAGCACGAAGTGGTGCCCTTAAACCTGCTGTCCCGGTGCCCTCGCCATCTAGAGATATGCCCGCCCCTGCCACAGCACACCCCAGCCCCATCAATGATGGTGACTCGCTTACGGTGGGTGCTATGAAACATCTCCTTACACAATTTAAGGATGAAGTCGCGGCAGAATTCAGAGCTACTATGAAGGAATGTCAGAGTTCTATTGACGAGATAGGTGGCCGTACCGATCACCTAGAAACGAAAATGGATGAGATGGTGACGTCACACAACGACCTGATATCTTCTCATGATCTGCTCCAAAATGAGGTTACGGCGCTCAGGGACAAACTCTCGGATATGGAGGACAGAGCGATACGCAACAACATTAAGCTACGCGGTGTGCCGGAAGCTGTAGCTAATAGCGCCTTAAAAGACTTTGCAGTTGACCTCTTCAGCAAACTCCTTCCTTCATTCCGCTCAGTGGACTTTCTACTTGACCGTATCCATAGGCTTCCTAAAGCCAGGAACGCTCCTGACGGTGTCCCCCGCGATGTCCTCATGAGGCTACACTATTTCCACGTGAAGGAGGCAATCTTGAAAGCTGCTAGACCCTCGGATACTGCATCAGAGGCTTTGGGCTCACTTCAGATATTCGGAGACCTGTCCCCTGCTACTTTGGCGAAACAGCGCTCTCTTTACCCCATCACATCAGTGCTACGTAAAGAGAACATTCTGTACAGATGGGGATATCCCACCAAGTTGCTTATTTCCCGAGAAGGTTCTATTGTTGTTATAACGAATGTCGAGGAGGGTAAAAAGATCCTAGCATCATGGAACTCTGCAAGTTCTTCTACACACACCTCACCCGAGCGGGGCCTCCAGCGGGACTGGGCCTCTTCGGTTGCAGAACTATGAGTATTGTTTGATTAACTACACTGGCATAGATTCCATGTTTTCTGATTAGTTTGTAATGTCATATTTCCTACGCTGCACTAGTTCCTTGGCAATTGCTCGTTGAGGGTGTTTATGTGATAGCGGTGTGTTATTAGCATGATTATCGGTGACGCCTTCTCTCTGCCGCCTTACTGTTTTCTGCCTGTCTCTGCTGCCCCGACTGCCTCCCGCATTTATCTGTCGGCTGGAAACTCTACCCGAGTTTCCTTGGGTCCCGGGGGCTGTTGGGGGAGCGGAGATGGAGGGCCGAGGAACTACACTTTGTATAATTTTGGTTCGGGTGCGGGCAGATTGACCACTACCCCCCACAGTTTAACTCTGAGTCGCCATGGTTAGGCGTCCACATGTGCCCCTGAGAGGGGTTATTGTTCTGTTTCTTCTTACTGTTAACCTTCATTTCTATTGTCCTTTCTTTCCCTTTCCCTCTCTATTTGTCCGGAAACGTTACATACACTTTTCACTCGCCAGTTGGTTGTCGATAGTTATGCAATCCCCGACAGATTTACAATATGGTTAACATTGTTACTATAAATGCAAAGGGTCTTAATTCCCCACACAAGAGGAGATTAGCACTTTATTATTTCCATAAACTTAAAGCTCAAATCATAGCCGTCCAAGAGACTCACTTTATTAAATCAGCCCCCCCAAGGTTTACTAACGGGAGATTTCCCCATTGCTATCTAGCCAACGGGCCAGCAAAGAAGGCGGGGGTGGCAATCTTGATATCTCAACACTGCAATTTTTCCCTCACTTCGCAATACTGCGACCCTGAGGGGAGAATTCTAATATTGGTTGGCACTCTTGAAAATAAAGAGGTGACATTGGTTTCTTGCTACGCTCCCAACAACAAGCAACTAGCTTTTTGCAGGAAACTTTGCGCTAAGGTGAAACAATTGGCTAAAGGCGCTTTACTCCTAATGGGGGACTTTAACTTGACTCTGGACCCCTTAGTTGATAACTCTAGCAAGCGGCCCTCGCTTTCCAGTCAGCTCCATAGGAATGCAAAGGGCTTTAGCCAGCTACTGGCGGAATATGATCTCCTAGACCTCTGGCGCGTTAAACATCCAATGGACAGAGATTACACATTTTTCTCCCCGGTGCACGAATCCTATTCTAGAATAGATTTAGCATTAGCAGACAAGTGGACTCTACAGTCCATCCGTAAAATCTCCATTCTTCCCATGTCCTGGTCGGGTCACTCCCCACTATACATCGAATGGGACATAAATAGTAGAAGGGTTACCCCGGCCCCCTGGCGCTTAGGTAAACTCAGTCTTCTTCAGCCTGAGACCACGCAGGCGATCCAAACCACCTTGGATCATTACCTCTCTATGAACTCTCCACAGGAGACCTCTATCTTCACATTCTGGTGCGCCCTCAAAGCAGTAACACGAGGGACGGCGATTCAAACTGTGGCCAAGCTTAAAAGGGCATATCGTAAGAAATTTGAACAAGCTGAGCTCACAGTCGCTTCCCTGGAGAGCGCCCACAAGGCGCATCCGCACGATAAAGCCCTCCTCAAGTCATTGAAAGAAGCAAGGGAGGCGGTTAATATCTTCTATCTAGCGGAGGTCCAACGCAACCTACATAGACTGAACCAAAAATTTTATGTTTATGGCAACAGAGCTGGTAGATTACTGGCAAGGAAGCTGAGGGGGAAGAGAGCAAAAGAAAAAATCAATATTGTCCATTCAGATAGGGGTAAGAGAGTCTACGATCCCGATGAAATTGCAAATGTCTTTGCATCTTATTACTCTAAATTATACAACTTAAGGGGGGATTCTTCTACTTTCCAACCTACAGGCATAGATGTTCAGAATTTTCTGAGTAGCTTTCCTCTCCCCTCGCTGTCGCTGGAGTCATGTGGCTCACTCAGTGAGCCTTGGACTTTAGCCGAAGTCGAAAAGGCTATTGACTCCCTTCCAGCGGACAAGTCCCCGGGACCCGATGGTTACCCTTCTGGTTTTTATAAATCCTTTAAGGAGAACTTGGCCCCAGTCCTCTTGACAGTGTTTAATGAAGCCTCAGAGTCTGGCCACTTCCCCAAAGAGATGCTGGAAGCTCAAATCATCACCATTCCCAAACCGGGAAAAAGCCCTACCTCAGTCCAAAATTTTAGACCAATTGCTTTATTAAACACGGATCTAAAAATCTATGCCAAATAAATTGCTAACCGTATCAGTCCCCTTCTCCCATCCCTTATCAACCCTGATCAAGTGGGCTTCGTTTTAAACAGACAAGCCCCGGATAATACGCGTAGGGCGATTAATGTTATTGAGCACTCTGCCTGTAGAGGAGAGCCCCTCCTAGTTTTGTCTCTGGACGCCGAAAAGGCGTTCGATAGATTGAACTGGGACTTTATGAGATTAACGCTGGACAAATTTGGCTTCTCGGGAAGGATCTTAGACTCTATCCTGGCTCTCTACTCCACACCCAGTGCGCGGGTCTTTGTTAACGGATGCCTTTCTTCACCCTTCAATATTTCTAATGGCACGCGGCAGGGTTGTCCGCTATCTCCTCTTATTTTTGCATTGGCGATAGAACCCTTGGCTACCTGCATTAGATCCCGGGACTCGATTAGAGGCCCGGTCATAGGGGGCATCTCCCACAAAATTAGCTTGTTTGCGGATGATATTCTGCTATGTCTTTCTGACCCCGAGGCTTCCTTGCCAGTTCTTCATGACGTCCTACAAAGTTATTCGGATGTTTCCTTTTATAAATTAAATACAAATAAGACTGAAGCCCTCCCATTCAATATAACGCCGACCGTGGTCTCTAGGTTGAAGGATTCGTACAAATATGCCTGGAAGTCCTACTCTTTGAGATATCTAGGAATTAATTTAACCAGAGAAGATAATTTGATTGAGTGTAACTACGCCCCGTTATTAAAAGCGTTTACGGAGCTGACTGGGGAGTGGATGCTACAAGAGGTGTCTTGGTTGGGTAGGATTGCTGCTGCCAAAATGGTCCTACTGCCGAAATTAATGTACCTGTTTCGCGCCATACCTAGGCCCCTCCCCAGACTCTTTTATAATAAATTTAACCAGGTCCTGATCAGATATGTGTGGGGAGGCTCTAGACCAAAAATTGCAAAAAAAACTCTCATTTTGCCCAAATTATCTGGAGAGGTAGCTTTCCCAGATATAGAAAAATACCATGCTGCATGCCTGATGAGTCAATCTAGTGACTGGTTCGACACCACGAATCCGAAACCTTGGGTTATCCTGGAAGCTTCACGCTTAGACGCTGTTTCTCTTCCTGACCTGTTTTGGTTACCACCGCCTGCTGCTCGGAGTAGGGCCGGATCCTGCAAGTCTATTAAAACGACTCTAGATTCATGGCATAAACTAGTGCTCTCTTCGGAAGAGATTAATTTACCTGCCCCCTGCCTGTCGTTATCTGCTCTTATGTCAACGATTCCTAATGTCTCCCTAGAGGAGTGGATTCGTAGGGGGCTCTCCACTGTGGGCGATTTATTTGTAGGTGACGTCTTGATGTCCTTTTCTCAACTGCAAGAGAGATTTGGGATTCGGACTCAAGACTTCTTCAAATACCTGCAGGTGAGAAGTTGGTTAGACTCATTTACTCCCTCACATCTCCACAAACCTTCTCTTCCGGCTTATATTATAAGTCGATTGGAATCGTCTTCACATAAATATGGTATTACGTGGTGGTACCAATTTCAATTGACTAATGGCCCACAGACAAAATTAAAAGCTCAGACTTTATGGGAAAGAGATTTGAATAGGTCCTTAGTCGATGCAGATTGGGACAGTATTTTTAGATCTTGTTTTAAAGTCTCCAAATGTGTTAACCACTCTGAAATGTTCTACAAGCTTATACAGAGGGCCTACTTTACCCCTGCAAAACAACACAGGATCTGGCCTTCACAATCCAATTTATGTTGGAGAAAATGCGGATCTACGGGGGATATCTATCACATCTTCTGGGCATGCCCTCATATACAACCACTTTGGAGAGAAGTTTTACACATGGCTAGCATAGTGTTAGGGCTCAACATCCCCATGGACCCAGCTCTGGCGCTATTCCATTTATACGTTGACCACCTCTCTGTAGGTGATCGCTACGTCTTGGGACATATCTTGATAGCCACTAAAGCCGCTATAGCACAATTGTGGAAGTCTGAGAATATTCCTACCCTAGCGTTTATTCAAAATAAAATCCACAAACATTTCATTTTCGAAACAGCAGAGGCTAAATACTCTTCCTCGGCTAACTCTATCCACCTGAAATGGATAGGATGGTCCGACTATAGGAGTAGAGAGGGTAGACTGACAGTTTATAGCTCTCCAATTGATGTGTCTGTGCTTCACCCATCCTAGATTGACCTCTACAAGAAGGTTGTACTAGCAGGTATTTTCTAAGTTTAATATATTTTAGTCCTTGTTTTTTCTCAATGCTTTCTCCTCATGTATTTGAAAGCCTAATGTAGCCAATTGTATATTCATCCGACTGTGAACTGTTTATAATCTGTATATGGTAACCATTCTGGACTTCCCCTGTGTTCCCCCTACCTCTCTTTTTTCTGTTCCCCAGTTTTGTGTGTAAACCCTTTAATAAAAATGTAATGTTTAAAAAAAAAAAGTATTTGCTGTTTTATTACACATGTGGTGTGAGTCCTGAGAATCCCTCCCAGCTGAGCATTTTGGAATAGTCACAGCCCACCTGTTCGAATCAACCTATGACCTTTTGTTATAATGTGAAGACAGATTCCTGTGTCCAATGAACAATGAGATTGTAGGACCCTTTGTAGTGTACTGTATGTAGTGTATATAAGAACAGCCAGCCAGGGCCAGCTCAGTCTACTCTCCACAACGGTTTTCATCATTGACTAACTAGAGAGCTGGTTCCAGGACTGTGCAGCGATCATTCCCCAGTGTGTAAGTTTTTCTCTGTGACCAACTTAATCTCTGTCTGTATTTGCCATACTCTCTCTCTCTCTCTCACTGTTATTGTTTAGGATTAAGACGCTATTGTATATTTATGTGTAGTTATTCTGTTTAGATATTGATGTTAGTTTGTAGTGTATAAGCTGTTAACTGTATTTTCCCTTTTTACATAGCTAAATCTCGTTAGTAAAGGTGTTGGAACCTCAGCAAGGTGTCTGTGTTTCTCTAGCTAGTACAAAGGGTTTCTGAGTATCTCAATCACTCAAACAGCTTGCTTAAATATCCAGGTTAACCAGTGGTATATCATTACAGTGTTACAATACTAAGGTTTACAGTGTAAGCATATTCTGTGTTTAAAGTTTATAAAAGTACTGTCTGTGTGTGCGCTCACTGTGTGTATTCCGTACACCCAGCGCAGTGTGTGTACGTAACTTGCGTGCAACGTGCGAGGTCTTTGTACGCAAATAGCGTACGGAGTGCATAGCACGTGCACGTGGTTTAGCGGCCATTACGGCTTGAAGGTATTAGTAAATAGCTTGTGTTAAAAGGTAGAAAACTGACTCTATCATATGGTATACACCTTTTTGAACCTTTATGCACCTACTGGATCTAACAACTTTTTTTTGCAGATGTTCTCCAGAGAGTTTGTCTTGGGGTGGTCAGAACTTAATTTTAGGGGGAGATTTCAACACGGTCGTCGATCCATCCATGGACAGTTCGGGGGTGAGTACTAAAAGACCCGAGCCCTCTCCTAATCTTCTCTCCTCTCTTTGTTCTCAACTTGCTTTACTAGACCCTTGGCGTATACATCACCCCCTTCAACGAGACTACTCCTTTTACTCACACCCACACTCCACTCATTCTCGCATCGATTATCTTTTCTTGTCTAAACACCTATTCTTCAAAGTTTCTAAAACTTCGATTAAGACCATTTTTATTTCAGACCATGCCCCCGTAAATTTGTCCCTACATTTGGCTTTACCTCAATGTATTTCCAAATGTTGGAGGTTCCCAGCATATCTCTTACACTCTGAGGATTTTTTACTACATCTTAAACACACCTGGCATAATTACGTTACTGATAATTTGGATCAGGAATCTAACACTCCACTTTTTTGGGGGGCCTCTAAGGCGGTCCTTCGAAGCCACATTATTTCTTATGTTAATTCTAAGCGTAAGAAGTTCAACACTAAACTGCAGGAACTCAGTACGGCTCTCACGCTCGCTTATCGTACTTACAAACAATGCGATAGCCCCACTCACAAGGAAACGTACCTCATGGCAAAACAAATTTCTGATACCTTTCTTACCGAACAGGCCCAAATAAGCTATGACTATGGCAGGAATAGGTTTCATAGCTGGGGGAATAAGTCTGGAAAACTTTTGGCTAATCTAGTCAGAGGGCCTCGGAACAAAACTTGGGTTGATTCATTACACAGTTCTGGAACTGTTCTTTCTGATCCTACTGACATATGCTCTGCTTTTATGCGCTTCTGCAAGTCTTTATACACTGTAGGCACTGACAACGCAATTGATGGACAATCGTTTCTGGATGAAACACAACTGCCGCAGCTTGTGTCAGAGGAGAGGGACTTGTTGGATGCTCCTATAACCGATGATGAGGATCGAGACACCATTAAGTCCCTCCCTAATGGAAAAAGTCCTGGCCCTGACGGCTTCAGTGCCGAATTCTATAAGATGCTAGACGCTGATATCCTCCCTGTACTAACGTTGCTTTATAACCCTATCCTTATGACGGGGGAGACTCCCCTCCATTTTAACGAAGCAAGGCTCATTGTGCTTGCGAAACCTGGTAAGGATCCTACCCAGGTAGGGTCATACCGCCATATCTCACTCCTCAACCAGGATTTTAAAATCTTGACCAAAATCATGGCTAGCAGGCTGCAGACCTGCTTGCCCCGCCTCATTTCACCTGCACAGATGGGCTTTGTCAAGGGTAGACAGTCCACGCGGGGAACAAGGGCAGCCTTAGCTGCGATATCTCACACTCACTTCAGTCAGGCCAAAAATAACATCATAAATCTGGACGCAGAAAAGGCGTTTGATAAGATCGCCTGGCCTCATTTGAATAGAGTACTTACCCACCATGGTTTTGGCACATTGTTCTGTAACTTGGTGCAGACCATATATACCAACCCTGTGGCACAGGTGTTGGTTAACAATGTGACGTCTCCCTCCTTCACATTGGAAAGAGGCACCAGACAAGGGTGCCCTTTATCTCCCCTTCTTTTTAATTTAGCATTAGAGCCCCTCATATGACATATTCTGTTACATAGAGACTATAGGGGCATTGCCATTGGCACGCAAGAACTAAAAGTGGTGGCATTCGCTGACGACCATCTCCTTTTTATGTCTGACCCTCACCGTGCAATTCCGCTGCTAATTGCCACGATTGACCGCTTTTCTTCTTTCGCAGGATTTTCTATAAACTATGGAAAGTCGGAGGCGCTGGCCATGTGTGGACAGGCGAGAATGGGATGGGGGAACACTTTTCCCTTTAAATGGGCGAATACCCATATAACCTTTCTAGGTGTCGCACTCCCTCTCATCCTTGCCATCTATATAGGCTCAATATTACCCTGGTCCTGCGCAGGATAAAAACCGAGCTTGATCTTTGGCAATCCCTCCCTCTTAATTTGCTGGGACCATGCAACCTGTTTAAAATGGCCAGCTTCCCAAAACTTTATATTTTACAGATGACCCCCTTATTATTGTCTAATTCTGATCTATCTTCTCTGAATGCCTCTATCTCCAAGTTCATCTGGTCTGGCAAGCGACCTTGGATTAGCATGAAAAAATTATCCCAAATGGTACTTAGAGGTGGACTCATCCTACCCAATATTAAACAATACAATCTTGCCTGCCTTCTCCGCATTGCTATGGATTGGCTTGTCGATAATAACTACTATACGGATTCTGTTCTAGATTCTCAACTCTGCGCTCCCTTGTCCCTCAGCTATCTTCTCCATGCCAGACCCTCCAAATTGGCCTTGTATATAACTAATAACTTGTTGTTATTTCCTATCATACAGGCGTGGAGAATGGCGAGGAAACCTCTTAAACTTCAATATTTTTATTCACTGTCATTACCCCTTGTCGGTAACCTGGAGTTTCAGGAGGGGGGAGCATTACAGCCCTTCACTGCCTGGTATTCCTCTGGTATCCGTAACCTGTGCAACTTACTTAATGCATCTCACCTCCCACTGCCTTTCGCGGAGGCGAGGGATAAATATGGCTTGCTTCCTCACCATGAGTTTGCCTATTTCCAGGCAGTATACTATCTTAAAACTGTTTTGCCCAAATTGACAGATGGCGATTTTTTTAACTCCCTTGACACACTTCTCCAATCTGAATTCTACTCTATTTCGACCATATATACACGTATTCATGTAGAAATAGACCCAGACATGGATCTTCTCGAACTGTCCCAATGGTCCTCCCACATCTCAACAGTCACCCCTGACTCCCTCTTAAACCATTTTCAGTGAACTCTGAAACTTATTCCTGCTAGCTCATACCAAGAAATGGCCTACAAAATGCTCCAAAGAGCATATATTTCACCTAAACGGCGGTTTTTAATGGGCATTTCGGAAGACGCTAAATGCACCAAATGCTTAATGGATGGGGCAGATCTCTTACATTGTTTTTGGGATTGCGCTTCGGTATAACAGTTTTGGCATGAGGAACATCAATATGGAAATACGACCTTAGGCATATATTTTCGTTGTACTATCTCCTGGGCACTATTTGGATGTTTGGCTGACAAGCCGGACATCCCTAGGTCCAACAAAAAACTGCTTATGATATTATCAGCGGCTAGTAGGAAAGCAATTTTGCAGCAGTGGATCCATAACATAGCCCCCACTCTCTCGATGGTGACTTCTAGATTTTTTTTTTATTTACCATGGACTGGCTGGAGGCTTCTATCCATAAGGAAAGGCTTACCCCTGCTCTATTCCAATGGTGGGATAACTATATTTTGACACTTCCCCTGAATACTAAACAGGCAATTCAAAAATGCTTCCAATCTACCTCATGGAATCTCCTTCACACTATAGACCATCCTAACCCCTTGGGTATCTGAATATTATACCCCCTTCTTTCTTCTCTTAGTTCTCCCTCCACTTCTTTCTATATTCTGTTGTCTGCCGGGTCGATTGGGGGTCTGATCCCCTGATTTTGGAGATAGCTCTGTGGATGGATCGACGGCCCGTGACTCCTAGCTGGCATTGCATATTTTTTGCTTTATTTTATTTTATTTTAGTTATTATGTTTATATCTGGAGATTTTGATATAATATGACTATACTGGTGCAGAACCACTATTCTATTTGTCCATTTTTTTCCTTCTCTATTCTTGCAATTTGACCACACTATAAATTATCCGCCATTATTTGTTACACATACGTTCTTTTTATTGGAATGTTTAAAGGTTTTATTTGAGAAAAAGTTTGAAAATGTGTTTTGATTTCTCCTTGATCTAATACGAGATTGCATATTCTATGTTTACTGTTTTTTGGCATGATGACCTTGTGACCACCCTGTTATACAATGCTATTTTCATATTCTTTGTCTCAAAATGCTAGATTTCTATTTTGTAATGTGAGAGATCTTAATAAAAACAGTTTGAAAAAAAACCCCAAAAAAACCCAGGCATTCCCAATCTTGGTCCTCAAAGCACAGCAACAATCCAGGTTTTAGTGATATATATATACAGTATGCTTGAGCACAGGTGGCTTAATTAGTACCTCAGTTATTTGGATTTAACCATCTGTGCTGAAGCCTGGATATCATGAAAACTTGCACTGTTAGGGGTAAATTTACTAAGATGGGAGTTATATTTAAGATGGGATGTTGCCCATAGCAACCAATCAGATTCTACTTCTTATTTATCTAGCACCTTCTCGAAGATAATACCTGGAATATGATTGGTTGCTATGGGCAACATCCCATCTTAAATAGAACTCCCATCTTAGTAAATTTATCCCTTAGTGTGCCTTGAGGACTGAGGTTGGGAATGCCTGGTCTAATGTCTTCATGTTAATTATTAACATTCTAACTTGTCATTGCTCTAATTCATCATTGCTCCGGAACGAAAGCCAGCTGTATCCAGAAATCTTTTTACTGCTACTTTCATAAAAGTGGAAGTGAGCATTGTAGAGTCTGACCAGGAAGTGCCATTGTGCTTCACACAGGCACACAAACCCCCGTCATCCGGCTGGTAAGCCACAGGGGTGCAGGAGCAAATGCCATCTGAAGATGACGAATGCTCCTGCAGTCAAATCCTGAAAATATTGTATTTTAGGAGCTTGATGTAGGTCCCTATAATAGTGTGTGGGGATGCCAGGCAGATTGGAAGTGAAAGGTTAGTAGGAGATATCTGTAATATCACCTGCGTAACCTTCACAATGCATGGCCCCAGAATTTAATTTCTACAGTAGGTGAAAATTTTAATTTTACCCTACTTTTGTAGAAATTAAGTGATGATGAATATGCCCCTTATCATCCTATTTTATTTTATAAATTACCAACAGCAATACATGAGGGGACCACTTTTCTTAGTTTCACAATATTCTTCACCTGTTGAAAATGTTATTTTTTCCATACTGTTTTAGTTATTGTCTGGTGACATGGTGGGGTGTGTTGAGGGGGAAGGGGTTGATATCCCTCCTCATGGGGCCTGTTTGTAAGCAAAAGCAGCCTTAATTGTGTAGTTTGCTGCAGCTGTGTCTGATACCAGGGGCGGATTGGAAACTAAAAGTGTCCTTGTAAAAATTTGACAGACTAATAACTTGCTCTAGGGGGCTCATTGTATGAAATGACAGGTTGCAGTCCATACTTGCCTACCTGACCCTCTCCATGAGGGAGAAAATGCTCTGTTCCTGGACTTTCCTGGTAATGTATGATTGCCATCACCTGTGGTGAGCTAGTTAATTGATAAGAAAGGTGTTTCACCACAGGTGATGGCAATCATACATTACCAGGAAAGTCCAGGAACAGAGCATTTCTCCCTCATGGAGAGGGTCAGGTAGGCAAGTATGGGTTGCACTTGTGTGCAGACCAGTATGAGGGCGGGATATACTGTACTAAAGGGAAAATGCGATAAAAACCTCATTTTATCGTATTTTCATATGTACTAACCCCCATCCGCCGCGTTTTCGCCCCTGAGGGTATCGCATCAGCTCCTAAAAGACATGTCACAGGCTGTGTTTTAAAAATGACAGGAGCTGATTGCTTTTATGCCTGCCTACTTTATCTCTCTCCAAAGCTTAGTTCATAGATCCCTGATTCTTGGAGTTTACTGTATTAATTTCATATACAACATAAGAGTATTAACTTATATCCATACTTGCCTACCTGACCCTCTCCATGAGGGAGAAAATGCTCTGTTCCTGGACTTTCCTGGCAATGTATGATTGCCATCACCTGTGGTGAAACACCTTTCTTATCAATTAACTAGCTCACCACAGGTGATAGCAATCATACATTACCAGGAAAGTCCAGGAACAGAGCATTTTCTCCCTCATGGAGAGGGTCAGGTAGGCAAGTATGCTTATATCAGTTTATGCATACCTCCCAACATGACCCTCTCCAGGAGGGACACAATGCTCTGCTTCTGGACTTTTCTCTTAATTTATGATTGCCGGAACCCGTGTTGAACAGGTTAATGGATAAGAAAAGTGATCCAGCACAGGTGATGGCAATCATACATTAAGAGGGAAGTCCAGGAGCAGAGCATTCTGTCCCTCCTGGAGAGGGTCGTGTTGGGAGGTATGGTATATGTTGTTGAAATCATGTCTTGTATATTGATATTACAAAGGATGATCACAGGTTTTTAATATTGTACATTTGTAAGGTAGTGTACAAATAGGCTAAGGAAGCTCATTCATTGAGCATTAACACATACTGTATGCCTAAAGTAGATGCATTTTTCTGATACACACAGTGTCACCCTGCCTGTGTGTATCAGAAAACCTAGACCCTATAATAGGGGTACCCCATGACACATGGGCCCATGTGTACCATATACCCACCATACATTACAGATACACCCTTGCCTAAAGCTTGCATATCACATACATAAATATGGGTTGGGTACAAAATACTGTGGTCAAAATCCTGACGGATCCTGGTAAGTATTTTAACCCTACCTCTATCATTTATCTTAAACCACCCCTAATGCAGACTGACCGTAATCGTCCCGTCCTGTAGCCTAACCCTAACCGGCCTCCGTGCAACTTATTTATGTTTTCTCTCATGTCTGTTTTAGATATTGCTTTGCACGGTCACAGGAAAAAATCCAGACAAACAACAGTGGACAGTATAACATGATTTTACATATTGTCATTCTTCTGTATAGATAGCAGTGGCAGATCTATAATGGGAGCAATGTGTGTGGTGAACATGGGCCCATATGTCTTGAGTGGCCCACACATCACACTGCACCCATTTTTTTTTAAATACTTAAATCTCCAGAGTCCCATGTCAGCCGCAGTGACTCTGAGCACTAGGTGGTGGGCAGGTCTATTGCAGTATCCATTTTCCCATAATTTTGCACATGCGCAGTAAGGAAAATCACCGGGAAAATGGTGCTGCGTACCACCTAGTGCTCAGAATCACTGTCTCTGCCGCTGCTTGCTAGATAGGAGGGGGCCCGGATGAAGACTGCACACTCCTTTCTTATGGGCATATTTATTATACATTTTTGTTACTAAAATAATATGAAAAGGGTGTTTTTTCCATACTCTTTTCACATTATTTTAGTATCACCTAAATGTATTAAAGGGCTTTTGGAGCAGTTTTTGTGAAAAACTGTTCAAAACCCTTTAGTTCACTGTTTTTTAGTAACCAGATCGCATTTCACATACTTATAATGGGAGATGCGATCTTGCAGAATTTACAAAAAAAAAAATTGTAAAAAAATACTGCAAAGATCCCTGTGATAATTATGCCAGCTTCAGCTTCCGATGGATAGACAAGGTGATCACTGTGGAAAAAAAATCATCTACCTTGGGATCGGTGATTGGTGCTGTGGTGCAGGCTGCGGGTCATTGGGGCTCCCTGACACTCCTATGACCCTCTGTGCAGTAAAGTGATGCTGCAAAGTGGCAGCTCACTTTACAACACTGTAGGTCACAGCACACAAGGAGCCCTGATGACTGGCACCCCTCCAGGAGCTCTGAATTTTTTATAAAAATACCCCAACAATGCTGCGGAGTGGTATTGTAGGGATAGAGCTTTCTCACAAGCTCAGTCTCTGTATGTAATTATTGATACACCCGTGCAATGTAATCAATAACCACATTGCTAATTGGGTCGATTTTTATCACATCACATCCGCATCCGGATGGTGATAAATTGGCCACTTAATGTGCTATTGTTAATAATAGATTAATTGATTAATAGATTAATAGATAATTAGAGAAGTGCGCTGACCCCCGTGTTTTGTGTTTGGATCTGCATTAACATTGTTTGGTTTTGCCAAAACCACCCTCACGTGTTTTGGTTTTTAATCTGTATTTTTTCCACAAATTCATAAAAACTGCTTAAATCACCTTTTTTGTTCCTACAGTATTATTAATATCAATAACATTAGATTCCAGTCAGCCAAAGGCTGCAGCAAGCTGGCTTGATACTAAGCGACAGGGCAGCAGCACAAAAAGTTTATAGCACATCTATGAAACCTTGCCACACATCCGTGGCAGAAATTAAAAGTGGTACAACATGGAAGTGTCCTTGGGCCCTCCCACCCACCCTTATGTTGGATACTTAAAAGGACATTCACAGTTTAACAAACCAAGTGCTTCAGCAACAGGGACCCCCACAAACCAAGCTACTAATGGGCTTAAGGCAGCTAAGCTAACATATTTGCAGTGGCAAGACATCATTGTCACTACCATTGTCAGCATCACCAGTGTGTACATCATCCCCACACAATGGGTCTAATTCAGACCTGACCGCACAGCGGCCGATTATTAAATGAATACATATGCGTATGCATAGCAATGCACATGCATGTTGCCAAACAGTGACAGGATGGTGCAAAAATTTGATCGCTAGGCGTTAGCAAGGTGATTGACAGGAAGGAGATGTTTGGGGGTGGTAACTGGCTGTTTTCTGGGAGTGTCAGGAAAAATGCAGGAGTTCCAAGTGTTTTTTGGGAGCGTGTGTGACATCAGCTCCAGCCCCAAACAACCTGTTTATATCACACTGTAGGAGTAAGTCTTGGGCTATGCACAGACTGGAAAAATCATTAAATGGTGAGTGAGTTGCGAACAGATGTCCAGATGTCCACTGTACACATGCTTCGCACACTTGCACAGGGCAGTTTTTCACTCAACCTGGGTGGTGACTATCTGATTGCAGACCTATGCTAATTTGCAGCACAGTGATCAGGTCTGAATTAGGCCCAATATCAATTAATCTCCGCTGCAATCCACCGTTACAGAAATCTCTGTACTTTGATGTAGTTGCCAGTAAAGGTCTTCCATGTGGAATTTGTAGTTAATTTTAATGAACATCTTTTCCACATTTTGAGGAAGTGTTACAAACGCTTTCTGAGTACACACTAGAAAGTGAGCAGCTAAGCAGCTTAAGCAATGCAAAGAGAGAGTGTATACAAGGGCCACCAAATTGCCTTTTTTTTCTTCCTTCCAGGGACTCTGACAAGCTTTTTATATGCTGTCATTAAAATAAACCTCCCCCATTCTTTGGATTTTGACCGGATCTGATGGAGTTACGGTAGAAGTGTCACTAGTTTTGGTCAATTGTTTTCAACCCGACCAGATGTCAAAATGTTGGCTGAAACATCTGCATCACCACTGGTTCTCTCAGGAAAGCTTAGTTTTTTACTAGCAGCAGCAGTTGCTGTAGAAACTGAAGGAGGAGGTGTTGTCATGTCAAGTACCACTTGAGCTGCCAAATTGCTCTCCAGGAGATCTTTGCATCTCTTAAGATCTTGGTCAGTTGGAAAGAAATAGATTGCGGATGATTTAAACCTAGGATCAAGCACGGTTGCCAAAATTGAGTGATCCAATTTCAAAATATTGACAACCCTTGGATCCTGGCAAAGCATATAAAGGACTTGATCTACGAGTCCAACATACTTAGCTGAATCTCTTCATTGCATCTCCTCCTTCAATTTCTCAAGCTGTCTTTCCAAAAGTCTAATTAGGGAAAACACCTGACTCAATTTAGCATTGTCTGAACTCACTTCACGTGTGACTACAGTATTTTGAATGGTCTTCACCTTGCACAACAGGAAAGTATTCTCCACTACGTTGGACTAAGATACATTCCCCCTGTGTAGCTTTGGATGGATTTTTCTGTTACTCCATCTGCTGAAGCATATAAAATTCTACCTTGTTATCACCACTTGCTTCAGTTGGTGGCAGGGAAAAGTGATCTGTTCTTGTAGTCATTGCAATCTCTTTCATTCTGTTTTTTGGTCACAGACAGCATTTCCTGCACTTCCCTGTCATTTACTAAAAAACTCTGTACCACCAAGTTGATTGTGTGAGCAAAACATGGGACATGTTTGAATACACCCAGCTGTATAGCTCTCATAGTGTTTGTCATTATCAGAAATCACAAATCCTGAGGCCGATCAGTATGTGATCCCGGCAACCAGGATACTGTTCATTAGAATGGCAAAAGGGGGCAAGAGCAATGAAGACCCTTGCGGGCTTGGTGGTGAGCTTTGCAGGCCACAGGTTCTATTCTTCCTCTATGGGTGTCGTCTACACCCACAGAGGGGGAATCACCTACCTCACCGGCATTCCGGTGCGGTATGGTGCCCCTGGCAGTATCCCGGCATTGGTATTGTGATAGCCAGGATCACGTCCATCGTTATGCTGACCGCATATCTCCTGAGGAGAGTCTAAGTGGGGTTAGCCATGTTTCTATGACATCCCTTAGTTTTTCTAAGAGGTTGTTATCGGTATGCCTCTTATTGAATCCAGTGGTGCACAGAGTAGCCAGCCTTTGAATGAGCTGGCGGTGTTTGTTAGATTCTGTTGCTGCTGCTGCATGCAATTCACTCACCCAGTGGTCTGTCATAGTCATGTAATCTTTAGTTTGCCTACTACCGCAATAATTAGTTGTTGTTTTTTAATGTCCTGGTACAAATGAGGATTTGCTTTTCTAGTGAAATGGAGCCAAAGTGGAATTTGGTAGCATGAACACAGGACCTCAAGTAACTGTATAAAACCAACAAAATGCAGGAATAACTAAGTGCGCACCGGAGCTGCTGGAAATATCACTCTCTCTAAGAGGGTTCTCCCCCCCCCACCCCAAAACATGCTCAACAGAAAAGAAAATGAAAGAGGACTTATCCTGCGTTCCTCAATCCATTCACTGATCGAATATTTCTAACACACAGGACCCCAGCTCTAAGGACGGTGGCGGATCTGATGCTGCAACATAACGCGGAGAAAGGATTTCTGGGATTCCCTCTGACAAAAAAACCCACACGCCCGTTTGGCCACAGTTCTAATTTTTACGGTAATTACCCACTGTACCTTATGAATTGGTGTCATATATGACATGCTGCTTATTGTTAATTTATATATTGTTTTTACTGTAATTTTCTTAAAAAATGTTTTTATGTGTATGTGCCTTATTAAAATATTGTATAAACTGTACTTCACTATTTGTACATTACATTTTTGTTTTATGGCACAATGATGAAATTCATGAATGACTTAGAAATATTGGATCAGTGAATGGATTGAGGAGCGCAGGATAAGTCCTCTTTCATTTTCTTTTCTCTTGAACTGTATAAAACCCACTGCATTATGTAAATGCAGTTGGGTACAGCACCTACACCACACATAAGATGTACAAAAAAAAAAGAATTATTTTTACATTTTTTACAAATTACTACTCACACTGCAGGGAATCACAGCATTTATATTTATGTGAACAAACACTGTGGGGCACAGCACACATGTTGTACAAAAAAAATATGATCTTTTTCCTTTTTTCACAAACGACAAATCACATTGCAGGGAGTCACAGCATTTATATTTATGTAAACAAACACAGTGGGGTATAGCAGACACAAGTTTTACAAAGTTTTTGCAAATGACAACTCTCCAACCGAGTCACAGTGCTTCTATTTATGCATGCAATGCGGAACAGCACCTATTGAGCTTTATTGAATACACAAGTTGTACAAAAAATAAATACTACTTTTTTTTCTTCTCAAATGACAACTCACACTGTGGAGTAACAGTGCATATATGTATGAACACAGTTGGGCACGGCCTGGCCCTGAACACACAAGCTTTTTTTAATATCTTTTTTATTTATTTGTATTTTTTACAAACCTCTGTGAATCACTGCACTTATTATAGTAATGGTGGCACGCACCAGTGTGTGTGCACCAACAAAGGGTTAATACTGCAGTACGGGCAATGACAAAAAAAGAACACCAGTGTGCACCAAGGGTTACTACTGCCCCTGTATTAGGAGCTGTGGGCAGCAGTATGGGCAGTGGCAAAAAAAAAGAATATCGGAGTGCACCAAGGGTTAATGCTGTGACTGATTGTGCAAAAATAAAGGGTTAATCAATAATTGCATTGAAAAAAATAATGCTGCCCTTAGGAGGAACTTAGGAGGAGCTCTGTGTTTTGTGTACTGTGCATCAGTTTTGCTATAATGCTTAATGACCTGGCAGTCTATTGGCTGTGCTCTCTGACACCCAAATCACTGAGGGAGGGACTTATATAAAATCCAACACACAAGATCCGATGCTGGGAAGACTACATTCTGCCTCATTTTGGAATCTGATCAAGGACAGAAAACCTGAACTGGTGTTTGTTTTCCCTCTGATTTTTGAAGTTCAGGTGGCCATGGTTCTCAGGGAACTCATCTCTACTAATAATATGCTGCTTTTACTCAAATTTTCTGTATTTGAAAGTGTTAAGTATAGTACAGTACAGTACAGTACAGCATAGTAGTGACATCAGTGCGAAAATGCACTGGTGGAAAACTAAGTGTGAGATCTGTGCAACTCTAATAAATATGTATCATGTTGCGCAAAGCTGAGTAACTTTGTATTTAAGATTGCTCCAAAATATTTGGGATCAGTTATTCATCCATTAACAGGGTGATAATGGGGTAATATTAAATACATAAGACTAAGAATAAAAATATTATCTAAAGCTGGATAGAAATAGCCATTCATGGAGCTGAAAATAAATCTGCTCCTAGGGCACATGGATAAAACACTGTTGTAGTTAATCTACAGTAGCTGCTGTTTGAACTTGTTAATATTCATAACAAGACTATAAACACATCCTACACTCCAGGCTTTGATTTGAGCAGAAGCTGAGCCACAATTTTTTTTTTTAAATAGAACAAAACAAGTTGATTTTTTCCCGTATCCCAAGGTATGTTAATTTTGTTATGTTTAATCTAACCTTATAGCTGCAATATGATCTGTTAAATTATTCCAATTATTATCATTGTTTCTGTACTTCATCCAGCCACAAAACTAACAGATGCCTGCAATAGAATTCAGAATGTTATGAATGACATTAAATAGCTGCATACTAAAACTTCTAACTTTGCGTGGGTTGAGAGGTTTCATGTCCAACATTTATTCTGAGGTTTTATGGTGAGCACAGAAGTGGGACCAGGGAACAAAGATCGCTGTGTTTTCTCAATTTGAAACAGCTGGTATTTTTTATTTTTTCACAAACAAGCCAAGGAATCCAACACATTGGGACTGATGTTACAAAAGGAATAGGAATCTGTTTAAGCATCTGTTACTGCATCGTGAATTCTGCAGATAAATAAAATAATGTTGCTAAGTGCCAATCCGTTCATTAACATTGGCAAACGGAGACTAGATGTGCTCGGTTATATTTGGTCATCGCATACTGAGAATTCTTGTCGCAGCACACAAAGTACTGTATTTAGAGAACAATTTGATATGGTCCATTATGCGTGTTGCCAGGTTTTTGATGCTGTATTTGCTTTTGGTGCTGATATTTCTGTATGAGTAAATCAAATATGATTGTAGTTTCATTACGGGATTCTACATAACTACTAATGAGCTGTTAGATGCAAACTCAACACTAATAGTGATTATTACCAGACATAAAATCTCCAGTCGGTGCCTCAGTAACTATCACCTGTCACAGGCAGGTATTTTGTTTAGTTTTGCTAAGGTTTATTACTCTTTTCTTTCTTTTTAAAGTCCAAGATTTATTCTAGTATCCAGAATGCGGGACAGCTATAATGATGCACCATGTAAACAATAAATATGTATTAAATTTTAAAAGGAAAAAAATCTTTGGTATGTCTGCGTTTCACAGTTTTGAGTATTAGTAGGAGAAATAAGAATATCAAAATAGAATTATAAAATAGTGTGTGATATAGCTGAAGTTAATGAGCTACTGCCATATAAACAGAAAGTGCCTCGTATAATCCTAGGAACCCAGATTGCATGGAAGGCAGACAAAGTATCATAAAACAGAGCATAAAATATATCCTAAATGGTGCTACAACTGAAACTGACTAGATAAAGCAACTATATTTGGAGAACGCAATACTCTTTGAATAGACAACAAAGAAAAGAGCTAGAATATCTATTACTGCACATAAATCAATGTATGGCAATCCGCCTTCTGTTTGGAACATTCAGATCTCTACATTAGATTTGGCTTTGAAAAAAAAAGTGTGGTGGTTTGCAAACCGCATACAAAACCAATGCTTAGCAAATTCCTCAGTACCATCTTAAGAAAACTATTATCTTGCTCAAATAAACATAGGGGGTGATTCAGACTTGATCGTAGATGTGCTAAATTTAGCACATCTACGGCCAGCTTCCCTGACATGCGTAGGGACGCCCAGCACAGGGCAAGTCCGCCCCACATGTCAGGCCCTGCCCCGTTGCACAAGTACAAAAGCACACCTAACGGTCCGTGCACACCTGTGTTGCCCTGACCGCACCCCCTAAACGGCGGCCAAATGCCACCGGCCCGCCCCCTCCCACCCAGTGACCCCTTCTGCCTGTCAATCAGGCAGAGGCGATCGCAGGGCAAAGACAGTCGTCGGCTGTCTGGCATGTGCCGGTGCACTGCATCGCCGGCGCATGTGCAGTTCAGACCTGTGTGTTCGCACAGCAGCAATCAGGTCTGAATTAGCCCCGTAATCTTAAATTAAAGGCATGAAAAGTATTAATTTTATAACTTGATAGATGACGGAGATAATGTTGGGGCTGTCACATTATTGGATGTATGTCTCATTTGCGGTGTGTATTTTGCGTGAGGTCACATGCTCCAAAAATGGGTGCATTTAAGTGCAGGCAATGCAGAGTGGTAAGCATTTAGACTAGAGATATGCGGCGGGTACTTTTCATGTTTTGTGTTTTGGTTCTGGTTCCATCCTCGTGTTTTGGTTCTGGCTTGGTTTTGAAAAAAACATCCTTTTCGTGTTTTGGTTTTGGATCTGGATGATTTTTGAAAAAAACATAAAAACAGCTAAAATCACAGAATTTGGGTTAATTTTGAGCCTACGGTATTATTAACCTCAATAACATTCGTTTCCAGTCTATTCTGAACACCTCACAACTCACAATATTGTTTTTAGGCCAAAAGGTTGCATAGAGGTCACTGTATGACTAAGCTAAGCGACACAAGTGTGCGGTACAAACACCTGGCCCATCTAGGAGTGGCACTGCAGTGGCAGACAGAATGGCAGATTTAAAAAAATAGGCCCCAAACAGAACTTAATGCAAAGATAATAAAAGGTGCAATGAGGTAGCTGTATGACTAAGCTAAGCAACAGAAGTGTGCGGCACAAACAACATGGGAAGTGCTGGAATTTTCCCAGATGTAATACACGCACAATATTGGTGGCACAGGACAGCGTACTCCTAAACCACACACACACACACACACACACACACACACACACACACACACACACACACACACACACACACCAAAGCCTGTAAAATTTATTTGGATAATATTATTATAATAATATGCAACACAGACGAGCGTACCCCTACACCACACAGGGCATACCCTGTAAAAATGATTTGGATAATAATATAAGTATATAACCCTTTTATTTGGAGTAAATAATATACAGCACAGGACACCACCACTGGACTTACGGCAGTAAAAGACACCACCACTGGACTGATGCAGCACAAGACAGCACCACTGGACTGGACTTACACGGCAGTACCCCTGGAGTTGTACAGCAGCACCCCTGGAGTTGTACGGCAGTGTCAGACAGGATGGCACTTTAAAAAACTAGTCCCCAAACAGCACACGATGCAAAGAAGAAAAAGAGGTGCAAGATGTAATTGTCCTTGGGCCCTCCCACCCACCCTTATGTTGTATAAACAGGACATGCACACTTTAACAAACCAATTATTTCGGCGACAGAGTCTGCCACACGACTGTGGCTGAAATGACTGATTTGTTTGGGCCCCCACCAAAAAAGAAGCAATCAAACTCTCCTTGCACAAACTGGCCCTACAGAGGCAAGATGTCGACCTCATCCTCATCCTCCGATTCCTCACCCCTTTCAGTGTATACATCCTGCTCCTCACAGAGTATTAATTCGTCCCCACTGGAATCCACCATCACAGGTCTCTGTGTACTTTCTGTAGGCAATTGCTGGTAAAGGTCTTCCCGGAGGAATGTATAATTAATTTTGATGACCATCATCTTCTCCACATTTTGTGGAAGTAACCTTCTACGCCGATCGCTTACAAGGTTACCGGCTGCACTAAACACTCTTTCGGAGTACACACTGGAGGGAGGGCAACTTAGGTAAAATAAAGCCAGTTTGTGTAAGGGCATCCAAATTGCCTCTTTTTCCTGCCAGTATACGTACGGACTGTCTGACATGCCTACTTGGATGCTGTCACTCATAAAATCCTCCACCATTCTTTCAATTGTGACAGAATCATATGCAGTGACAGTAGACATGTCAGTACTCGTTGGCAGGTCCTTCTGTCCGGACCAGATGTCAGCACTCACTCCTAACTGCCCTGCATCACCGCCAGCAGGTGGGCTAGGAAATCTTATAATTTTCCTCGCAGCCCCAGTTGCGGGAGAAAGTGAAGGAGGAGCTGTTGATGGGTCACATTCTGCTTGAGTTGACAATTTTCTCACCAGCAGGTCTTTAAACCTCTGAAGACTTGTGTCTGCTGGAAAGAGATGCAACATAGGCTTTAAACCTAAGATCGAGCACGGTGACCAAAATGCAGTGCTCTGATTTCAACAGATTGACCACCCATGAATCCTGGCAAAGCGAATGAAGGGCTCCATCCACGAGTCCCACATACTTTGCGGAATCACTCCATCTTAGCTCCTCCTTCAAAATCTCCAGCTGCTTCTGCAAAAGCCTGATGAGGGGAATGACCTGACTCAAGCTGGCAGTGTCTGAAATGACTTCACGTGTGGCAAGTTCAAAGGGTTGGAGAACCTTGCACAAGACGGAAATCATTCTCCACTGCGCTTGAGTCAGGTGCATTCCCCCTCCTTTGCCTATATCTTAGGTGCAGGTATAGGCTTGAATGGCCTTTTGCTGCTCCTCCATCCTCTGAAGAATATAAAGTGTTGAATTCCACCTTGTTACCACCTCTTGCTTCAGGTGATGGCAGGGCAGGTTCAGGAGTGTTTACTGGTGCTCCAGTTTTCGGCACACAGTGGCTGAATGCCAAAAGTGGCCTGCACGCTCCTGTCATTTTTAGAAAAATTCTGCACCACCAAATTATTTGTATGTGCAAAACATGGGACGTGCTGGAATTTGCCCAGATGTAATGCACGCACAATATTGGTGGCGTTGTCCGATATCACAAATCTCTTAGTCCCACTGAACTAATGGCGGATACCGGATGCAAGTCTAACACCAACATACCTGTCAAGGCCTCAGTTATCCACTTTGCAACAGGATGACTGCTGTCATATTTCATTTTCCTCACCAAGGACTGTTGGACAGTCAATTGCTTAGCTGAAGTAGTACAAGTGGTTTTCCGACTTCCTGTCTGGGATGACGATCGACTCCCAGCAGCAGCAACATCAGCAGCGGCAGCAACAGCAGCAGTAGGCGTACCACTCAAGGATCCTCCGGAGGAAGTTGATGTTGAGGGAGTTGGTGGTGTGGCTTGCAGGAGCTTGGGTACAAGAGGAAGAAGGGATTTAGGTGTCAGTGGACTGCTTACGCTCTTACCCAAAGTTTCACAACTTGACACTGACTTCTGATGAATGCGATGCAGGTGATGTATAAGGGAGGATGTTCCTAGGTGATTAACGTCTTTACCCCTACTTATTACAGATTGATAGAGGCAACACACGGCTTGACACCTGTTGTTCGGATTTGTGGAGAAATAATTCCACACCGAAGAGGTGTTTTTTTTTGTATTTTGCCCAGGTATCACAATGGGCTTATTCATCCCATGGACAACAGGTGTCTCCCCTGGTGCCTGATTTAAAAAAAAACACATCACCATCAGAATCTTCCTCGTCAACTTCCTCCTCAGCACCAGCAACACCCATATCCTCATCCTGGTGTACTTCAACAGTGACATCTTCAATTTGAATATTAGAAACTGGACTGTGGGTGCTCCCTCCAGAACTTGCAGAGGGCGTGCAAATGGTGGAAGGAGCCATCTCTTCCCATCTAGTGTTGGGAAGGTCAGGCATCACAACCACCGACACACTTGAAATCTCCTTGGGGATTTGTGATACCATCTTAGAATGCACAGTTCTTTTTCCAGCTTAACTCTCTATTACATTTTCTAGCGGAAGTATGAGGGCTTCCATCGTCATGTGAAGCTGAACCATTAGTCATGAACATAGGCCAGGGCCTTAGCGGTTCCTTGCCACTTCGTGTCGTAAATGGCATATTGGCAAGTTTACGTTTCTCCTCAGACCATTTAATTTTATTGTTTTGGGTCATTTTACTGAACTTTGGCTTTTTGGATTTTACATGCCCTCAACTATGACATTGGTCATCGGCCTTGGCAGACAATGTTGATGGCATTTCATCATCTATGTCATGACTAGTGACAGCAGCTTCAGCACTAGGAGGAAGTGGTTCTTGATCTTTCCCTATTTTATTCTTCACATTTTTTTCTCCATTATTTTTCTGGAGTTATATAACAATATGCGGTACAGGAGAGCATACCTCTACACCACACAGGGCAAACCCTGTGAAAATTATTTGGATTAAATATTAATAACCCGTTTATTTGTAGTTTAAAAATATACAGCACAGGACATCACCACTGAACTTATATGGCAGCACCACTGGACTGGACTTATACGGCAGTATTACTGGACTTATATGCCAGTACCACTGGAATTATACGGCAGGATCACTGGAATTATACGGCAGTATCACTGGATTTATACGCAGTATCACTGGACATATACGGCCTTTTCACTGGACTGGATTTATATGCAAGTACCGCTGGAATTATACGCCAGTGCCGCTGGATTTATACAGCAGTATCACTGGATTTATACGGCAGTACCGCTGGACATATACGGCAGCATCACTGGACATATATGGCAGTATCACTGGACTGGATTGATACGCCAGTACTGCTGCAATTATACGTCAGTACCACTGGAATTATATGCCAGTATCACTAGATTTATACTGCAGTACCGCTGGACGTATACGGCAGTATCACTGGACATATACGGCAGTATCACTGGACTGGATTTATACGCCAGTACCGCTGGAATTATATGCCAATACCACTGGATTTATACGGCAGTACCGCTGGACATATACAGCAGTATCACTGGACATATACGGCAGTATCAATGGACATATACAGCAGTACCACTGGACATATATGGCAGTACCACTGGACATATAGAGCAGCACAGGGACACCACCACTGGACTGATGCAGGATAACACTGCAATGGACTGGATTTATACAGCAGCACTGGACATATGGCAGCAGAGGACACCACCACTGTGACTGGACTAATGCAGCACAAGACACTACCACTGTACTGAGGCAGCACAACACAGCACCACTGGACTTGACGTATACAGAAGCACTGGACATATGGCAGCAGAGGACACCACCACTGTGACTGGACAGATGCAGCACAAGACACTACCACTGCGGACAGAGACACGTCCTCTCTTTACACTCTCCAATGCCAGAGTGAAAATGGCGGGGACGCGCATTTCCTTATATCGAATCCAAACCCCGCGAGAATCCGACAGCAGGATGATGACGTTTTGCCTCGTTCTGGTTTCCGAGTCAGGAGGGAAAACCCAAGCCTGGCTCGGATCCTGGCTCCGGTAGTGAAGTCTAAAATGATCTCCGTTATCGTGCATATTGCGCCCATAGTAATCAGGTTTAGCTGTGTAAAGGGTTGGGTGCCTCACTACTCCGGGGGTAGCGAGCTGAAATAATGATACAACGTCCCTGAGGGCAGAAACAGAATGGGTGTGGAAAGGGGTGAAAAGAATTGAATCCCGCCCAAAATGTCGACTATGTTTCTAGAAAGGGGGGGGGGGGTTATAGTTACTGCACCAAGGGGCAGATTTATCAATGACTGATATTCTTATCACTTGCTACTTGCTGTTAGGAGCTGATTGGCTGCAGCAACATTTGTCATTCATAGAGTGATAACATGATTATCAGTTGCTGATAAACTTGATGACCCCATATCTCTAACTTAAAAGAGGGAGCAAAGAAAGGAGGGTAACTTACTGTACTTAGGGGGTCATTCCGAGTTGATCGCTAGCTACTTTCGGTCGCTGCGCAGCGAGCAGGCAAAAAATCGGCTCTTCTGCACATGCGTATGCGGCGCAATGTGCACGCGCATTGTACTATTACAACGAACGATCTAGTTTCACACAAGGTCTAGCGAAGCATTTCAGTCGCACTGCTGTCCACAGAGTGATTGACAGGAAGAGGGCATTTCTGGGTGTCAACTGACCGTTTTCAGGGAGTGTTTGAAAAAACGCAGGCATGCCAGGAAAAACGCAGTCGTGGCTGGCCGAAAGGCAGGGCGTGTTCGTGACGTCAAAACAGGAACTGAATAGTCTGAAGTCTGAGTAGGTCTGAAGCTACTCTCAAACTGCACAAAATTATTTTGTAGCCGCTCTTCGATTCTTTCGTTCGCACTTCTGCTAAGCTAAAATACACTCCCAGTGGGCGGCGGCATAGCGTTTGCACGGCTGCTAAACACTGCTAGCGAGCGAACAACTCGGAATGACCACCTAAGTGCACAGGAACCCTTATGGAAATAATTTCATTCATACAGAGTTTGCAGTTTGGGATAGGGAGAATTGTTTACCCTATTAATATTAAAATATAACTTTTATTATGCATTAATAAAACATTCAACTATACTTAGAGCAATAAAGCAAAATATTAAAAGATAGAAAGGTAAAATATTAGAAAATAAGTGAATCTTACAAATAAATGAAATAGACTGACATGGTCACAATATAGTTAGTTGCACATCAGTAGCTTTACTTGCAGTCAAAATATAGACCTGGTCAAAATGTCGACATTTATAATCTAGGCATGTCTATAATTTTACTGTTGATATTTTGACCATATCAAAATGTGAACATTGAAAATATAGGTAACTGGACACAGTGACCTGCAGTCAAAATACAGGCAGGTGTACTGTACATGCTTTGCTTGTCATGTATGTACCGCGTCTATGCAGGGGAAGAGCACTACTATACTGTATTTCCAATTATTTAGAGCAAATATGATGGTGATTAGCTACAATGATGGAGTTTAGCGACACATAATGGGTGGGCAGTTAGCCTGTGAACAGTTCTCTAGCAGGAAGGTGGTAATTACTTTTATTGTATGACAGAACATATGACTGTATGGCTGACATGATTGTTCCCCAAAATAATTTTGCATTGGCTGTTAACCATCGATGGCTTGTAACCATCAATAGCCGATGGTCATCCCCAGGGCTGGATTTACCACTAAGCAGTCTTGACGGGCCCACATAAATCAGTCCCTGATCAGTGATCTGCAGCATTTTTTCCTGTACTACAGCATGCCTGTCATTTACTGTCTCAGAAGCCCCGCCCATAAAAACCCAGAGGTCACCCCCCCTTCTCATGCCACCCTAAAACAGTTCAACATACATCATATATAGGAGCGGACATGGCCTTCTCTTTGTTGGACTGAAACGTCATTTGCCCAAGGGAACCTAATCCTTGGGGCCCCTGTGTTTCATGACCCCACCGCTCCCCGGTGCTTTCAGCTGCTGGTAATAGCCAACACCCCCCTTCCCACCCCAGAGCACACAGCCATAAGATGGGGGCCGGGGCTGCCTGTTCCCAGTGCCAGTGGAGCTCCATGGTGTCAGTGGAGCAGGTAACGAATGAACATGGATTTGTCAGCCTGGTTCACCTAAGTTTCTGCTCTCCTCCATCTCCTCCTAACTGTCACAGCTCCATCCTAACCCCACCATCCCTTACTCCTTTACTCCAATCCGTAAATCAGCTTGTGCTCTTCTCCAAGGCTGTGCCGTTTCGCACATAGAAGTGACGAGACAGGTTTACACAATCATTGTGTAGTGTGTGTGTGTATATATATATATATATATATACAGTATATATATATATATATATATATATATACACTGCTCAAAAAAATAAAGGGAACACTTAAACAACACAATGTAACTCCAAGTCAATCACACTTCTGTGAAATCAAACTGTCCACTTAGGAAGCAACACTGATTGACAATCAATTTCACATGCTGTTGTGCAAATGGAACAGACAACAGGAGGAAATTATAGGCAATTAGCAAGACACCCCCAATAAAGGAGTTGTTCTGCAGGTGGTGACCACAGACCACTTCTCAGCTCCTATGCTTTCTGGCTGATGTTTTGGTCACTTTTGAAAGCTGGCGGTGCTTTCACTCTAGTGGTAGTATGAGACGGAGTCTACAACCCACACAAGTGGCTCAGGTAGTGCAGCTCATCCAGGATGGCACATCAATGCGAGCTGTGGCAAGAAGGTTTGCTGTGTCTGTCAGCGTAGTGTCCAGAGCATGGAGGCGCTACCAGGAGACAGGCCAGTACATCAGGAGATGTGGAGGAGGCCGTAGGAGGGCAACAACCCAGCAGCAGGACAGCTACCTCTGCCTTTGTGCAAGGAGGAACAGGAGGAGCACTGCCAGAGCCCTGCAAAATGACCTCCAGCAAGCCACAAATGTGAATGTGTCTACTCAAAGATCAGAAACAGACTCCATGAGGGTGGTATGAGGGCCCGACGTCCATAGGTGCGGGTTGTGCTTACAGCCCAACACCGTGCAGGACGTTTGGCATTTGCCAGAGAACACCAAGATTGGCAAATTCGCCACTGGCGCCCTGTGCTCTTCACAGATGAAAGCAGGTTCTCACTGAGCACATGTGACAGACGTGACAGAGTCTGGAGACGCCAAGGAGAACGTTCTGCTGCCCGCAACATCCTCCAGCATGACCGGTTTGGCAGTGGGTCAGTTATGGTGTGGGGTGGCATTTCTTTGGGGGGCCGCACAGCCCTCCATGTGCTTGCCAGAGGTGGCCTGACTGCCATTAGGTACCGAGATGAGATCCTCAGACCCCTTGTGAGACCATATGCTGGTGCGGTTGGCCCTGGGTTCCTCCTAATGCAAGACAATGCTAGACCTCATGTAGCTGGAGTGTGTCAGCAGTTTCTGCAAGACGAAGGCATTGATGCTATGGACTGGCCCGCCCATTCCCCAGACCTGAATCCAATTGAGCACATCTGGGACATCATGTCTCGCTCCATCCACCAATGACACTTTGCACCACAGACTGTCCAGGAGTTGGCGGATGCTTTAGTCCAGGTCTGGGAGGAGATCCCTCAGGAGACCATCCGCCACCTCATCAGGAGCATGCCCAGGTGTTGTAGGGAGGTCATACACGCACGTGGAGGCCACACACACTACTGAGCCTCATTTTGACTTGTTTTAAGGACATTACATCAAAGTTGGATCAGCCTGTAGTGTGTTTTTCCACTTTAATTTTGAGTGTGACTCCAAATTCAGACCTCCATGGGTTAATAAATTTGATTTCCATTGATAATTTTTGTGTGATTTTGTTGTAAGCACATTCAACTATGTAAAGAACAAAGTATTTAATAAGAATATTTCATTCATTCAGATCTAGGATGTGTTATTTTAGTGTTCCCTTTATTTTTTTGAGCAGTGTATATACTGTGTGTGTGTGTGTGTGTGTGTGTGTGTGTGTGTGTGTGTGTGTGTGTGTGTATATATATATATATAAAAGGTTGGGCAAAAAAGTATTTGGACAGCCACCGATTGTGCAAGTTAACCCACTTAAAAAGATGAGAGGTCTGTAATTTCCATCATAGGTACATTTCAACTGTGAGAGACAGAATCTGGAAAAAAAAAATGGAAAATCACATGGTATGATTTTTAAACAATTTACTTGTATATTCTTGTGGAAAATAAATATTTGGACACCTACCAAGCAGCAAGATTTCTGGCTCTCACAGACCTGTTACTTCTTCTTTAAGAAGCTCTTCTATCCTCCACTCGTTACCTGTATTAATGGCACCTGTTTGAACTGGTTATCTGTATAAAAGACACCTTTCCACACCCTCAAACAGTCAGACTGCTTCCTCTCCATCATGGCCAAGACCAGAGAGCTGTCTAAGGACACCAGGGACAAAATTGTAGAGCTGTACAAGGCTGGGATGAGCTACTCGACAATAGGCAAGCAGCTTAATGAGAAGAGATCAACTGTTGGCGCAATTATTAAGAAATGGAAGAAATACAAGATCACTGACAATCTCCCTCGACCTGGGGCTCCATGCAAGATCTCACCTCGTGGGGTATCAATGATCTTGAGAACAGTGAGGAATCAGCCCAGAACTACACAGGGGGACCTGGTCAATGACCTCAAGAGAGCTGGGACCACAGTCACAAAGGTTACCATTAGTAGCACACTACGTCGTCATGGATTGAAATCCTGCAGCACCCGAAAGGTCCCCCTGCTTAAACCAGCACATGTCCAGGCCCGACTAAAGTTTGCCAGTGACCATCTGGATGATCCAGAGGAGGATTGGGAGAATGTAATGTGGTCAGATGAGAGAAAAATCAAACTTTTTGGTATATACACCACTCGCCATGTTTGGAGGGAGAAGAATGATCAATGGCATCCCAAGAACACCATACCCACTGTGAAGCATGGGGGTGGAAACATCATGCTTTGTGGCTGCTTTTCTGCAAAGGGGACAGGACGACTGATCCGTATTAAGGAGAGAATGAATTTTGTTCAAAAACCTCCTTCCCTCAGTAAGAGCATTGAAGATGGAACATGGCTGGGTCTTCCAGCATGACAATGACCCCAAACACAACTAAGGAGTGGCTCCATAAGAAGCATTTCAAGGTCCTGGAGTGGCCTAGCCAGTCTCCAGACCTCAACCCAATAGAAAATCTGTGGAGGGAGTTGAAAGTCCGTGTTGCCCAGCGACAGCCCCAAAAAATGACAGATCTAGAGAAGATCTGCATGGAAGAGTGAGCCAAAATACCTTCTACTGTGTGTGCAAACCTGGTCAAGAACTACAGGAAACGTTTGACCTCTGTAATTGCCAACCAAGGTTATATTACAAAGTATTGAGTTAAACTTTTTGATTGTCCAAATAATTATTTTCCGCAAGAATACACAAAAAAATTGATTAAAAATCATACAATGTGATTTCCTAGTTTTTTTTTTCAGATTCTGCCTCTCACAGTTGAAGTGTACCTATGATGGAAATTACAGACCTCTCTCATCTTTTTAAGTGGGTCAACTTGCACAATCGGTGGCTGTCCAAATACTTTTTTCCCCCACTATATATATACTGTATATATATATATATATATAATACAGAAGACCCGGCACTCCTCACGCTCCCCAGCGTATCAACAGTATGCTCCCGTGCCCTCACCTCTTAGGACCTGTATCCCATAAATAGCGATAGCAGTAAGTGCGGCACTGGGAGTCTTGCAATGAAGTTGAAGAAAGCGTGTCTTTATTGCATCTACGTTTCGGGGACGCAGCCCCTTCGTCAGGATAACCACACAGTGAACAAAACAGTGTTTAAATAACATACAAGAGAGGAGGTACTCACCGCTGCCTCCGGCCACGCTGCCCGGGTCCCGGTCCTGACGTCACCCCGCGCACCGGAAGTGACGCGGCTCCGGTCCGTGCGGCTAGCGTACTGGGGCTAGGGAACAAGTAACCATGGAAACAAGTTACAGCAACAATAAAATTAAGTAAAGTGCATCGTGCTCTCATAATAACAAATAGTGAACCATTGCAACATCATAAATATATTTGTGGAACAACCACAAAGTAATAAGTGTAAAACATTAATGGGTGTGAGATATGGAAATACATATAACATGATATGTCACCAAATAATGTCCATACTATAAGGTGCTAGCTGCTGCGGGAATGTATTTATATCTTGCAACCAATTAGCAAAAAGATTTAATAAATGAATAGATTTAGCTCAGGGTACCTCCATCAAACCATGTATCAGTATACCAATGCGGCACTGTATTAAAAGCATACCTATAAATAGAAATGGAAAACGACATAGCACCAAACAGGACGCTGGTCACTAAATCCAGCACGAGACTAACACAAAAAGAGGCATGCGTACAGACGCATGCTTGTTACTAACACCTATGCATAATATCAAAAGCAAGGGATGATGAAACCAATCATAGTAAGGTGCTAATATCTACCTTACTACCCCCCATTCTAGGACTCTCATAAAAAGCATCTGAAGCTAAGAGCTTCATTTAAGCCCCTGGGGAATTGGGTATTAAGAATGTAGATCCATTTTGCTTTAGCCTGTAGCAATTTCTTTGAGCGATCACCTCCACGTAGTGAAAGCGGAACTTGGTCAATAATCTTATACCTAAGTGTAGCCATACCATGCTTGGCTAAAGCATAATGGCGTGCCACAGGCTGATCACTGCCACCTGCTTTGATGGCCTCACGTATGGCGTACCTATGTTGGGCCATTCTAGTCTTGAAGGCACAATCGGTCTTGCCAACGTAGGCCAATCCACATGGGCAGGTTAACAGGTAAATGACAAATTTTGAGTCACATGATAAAGGGTATCTGATGTTATATTTCTTCCCTGTATGTGGATGTTGAAAACTGTCACCCTGTAACATATATCCACAGGTAGTGCAGCCACTACATTTGAAACACCCATTTCTTCGTCTGAGAAAATTTTTGGGATTTATCCTATCAAGTGAAGAAATGTCGGTCCTAACAACAAAATCCCTAATGCTTCGCCCCCTAGAAAAACTGGGTAATAATCTTGACTGATAAGCGTCTCCCAATTCTCTGTCTGATGCAATAATGGGCCATAATTGCCTAGTGCGCTTAATTAACTGTGGGCTATTAGGATTAAATCTAGTTACCCATGGGAACCTTCCTGAAAGTTGTTTAGGTGGTTTAGGTTTCAATAGTTGTTGACGTGTGGCCTTTAAAGCTTTTTGTTTGGCTTGTTCAAGTAACCCTGTTGGATACCCCCTCTCAATGAATTTGGAAAACATCTCATTCAATTGTGTGTCTCTTATTGACTGTTGGCTATTAATCCTGCACACCCTTAAAAATTGTGAGTAAGGGAGGCCTGTGATTGTAGATTTGGGATGGAAGCTATCAAACCTTAGTAGATTGTTCCTATCAGTAGCTTTAGTGAACAACTCAGTGTTAATAACACCTTCAGTCAATGTAATACACACATCAAGGAAATTAATCAGTGTGTCATTACACTCCAAAGTGAACTTGATGGGACTAGCTGTGGCATTATGTTGCTCTATAATATCAATTAGTTGATTTTCGGCCCCCATCCAGAAGATGAGTACATCATCTATGTACCGCTGATAGAGACATAGCTTAGATGAAATGGCTAAATCCTGTAAAAACAGCTCCCTTTCCACTTCCCACATAAACGCATTGGCAAATGCCGGGGCCACCGCACTCCCCATGGCGCAGCCAGTGCGCTGAATGTAAAAATGATTGTCATGCAAGAAATAATTGTGTGTCAGTGTAAATTCTAACAAAGAAAAATAGAATTTAATATCTGGTCCTACATATTTGGGGTTATTAGTTAGAAGGTGTTCCACCGCTGATAGCCCCGCCCCATGGGGGATACAAGTGTATAGACTTGTCACATCTATAGATGCCAAGATTAAATTACTGGGTAAAACACCTAAGCCCTCAAGAATTCGTAGAAGTGATGACGTATCCTTTAGATGTGTTGGTGTATCCTGTATACATGGTTGGAGATAACTATCACAAAAGAAGGAAATAGCCTCACATAATGAACCCCTGGCAGATGTAATAGGCCTGCCAGGAGGATTCATTGCATCTTTATGGATCTTGGGAATCACGTAAAAAATAGGAACTACGGGAAAATCCACACTAAGTGCCTTGGCTACTACTGAGGTAATAATTGATGATTCCACTGCCAGTTTTAACATATCATCCAGTTCCTTCTTGAACTGGCTAGTGGGGTCTCTAGACAATCTAGCATATGTGGAACTATCTGCTAGTAACCGTGTACATTCTGCTTTATACTTTACAGTATCCAAAACCACAATCCCCCCTCCCTTATCTGCCTGGCGTATTATGATGTCTTCCCTCTTGCCAAGCTCTACCAGGGCATCAAATTCACCTTTGGCTAGATTGGGATAACATTTGCCATAATTATTTGGCTCAGATGTCTCAAGCATCCTACTAAAAGTCCTAATGGAAGCATTCAGGGAATGTGGATCAAACGTGGATTTGGTAAGTTTTCTCACCTGCGGTGGAAGAGAGGAAGTCCCTAGAGATGAAGCAACCACATTGTCCTTCGCAAAATGTTCCTTGAGCTTCAGAGATCTAATCAATTTGTACTGTTCAACTTTCTGGAGAAAAGGATCAGGTCGAGATGTAGGGATAAAAGAGAGTCCTCTGCTTAACACTTTGGACTCCATCTCCGTAATCCGTTTAGTAGAGAGATCAAAAATTAATTGCGTCTTCCCTTTGGGGGTTTGGTGCCTGCATTGCCGCCCCTTCTGCCTCTTTGTTTGCCCCCCTCGCCTCGTTGGGGCACTTCTCGTCCGGCTATAATGGCTCGGGTGCGGACCCCTAAAGGGATCTCTCTTCTGTCTTGTGGGGTACCTTGAGTTCCTTCCTCCGTCTCACTAGCTGATGTGCTCGAATATTGAGGGCGTTGAAATCTTCGCCTATTATGAAATGACTGTGTACCACGTCCTTGAGTGGCTTGACTCCCCAGCCAGGAGTATACCTTATGCTGGTCATAATCTTGTTGAACCCGAACTCTTTTTTGTTTTTTAAATTTAATGAGGTTCGTTTTGTATGACTCGACCTCATCTGAGAGTTTACTCAGCCACTCAGGTACCGGTATTGTTTTCAAGTTGTGTTCAATTTCAAATAACTCAATTTTATTTCTGGTAATGGTTAGCTCACGGGTGGACTCCTCAATCACCAATAATAGCAGGTCCATAGAGCACTTATTAAGCACTGCGATCCATTTTTTGCAAAAGTTCACATCATAACGCCCAATAGTCGGCATATTATGGATCCTAAATCCACGTGGGATCTGCTTGGCCCTATGGTAGTAAGACAATGTCATGGCGTGGTACAGGAAATCAATTTCTCTTTTACGAAGCCTTAAAAATTCCTTATGGGTATCCTCACTGGATGTTCCAATATCCGTATCAAACAGTGGTTCTTTGTAAAGGATATTCTCCGCTTCAGCTTCAGAGAAACTTAAAGTATCATACGTGTCACATTGTAAAAACAGAGTTGCTCCCTCCGTTGCTGTAGCATCAGTATTGGACATGATTGAGTGACAAAAAGCGTGGCACAGGTGCAATGTGCAAAGTCAATTACTGATAGTGCTTATTAAAGTGCTAGTGCTAGTGCTAATAGACCTCCTGAGTCAGGTAAAACAGGTTAATGAGGGTGCCTTGGACAAATGCTTTAAGGCCTTAAAGCAAAATAGGCCACAGCATACACATAATACAGAAGACCCGGCACTCCTCACGCTCCCCAGCGTATCAACAGTATGCTCCCGTGCCCTCACCTCTTAGGACCTGGATCCCATAAATAGCGATAGCAGTAAGTGTGGCACTGGGAGTCTTGCAATGAAGTTGAAGAAAGCGTGTCTTTATTGCATCTACTTTTTGGGGACGCAGCCCCTTCGTCAGGATAACCACACAGTGAACAAAACAGTGTTTAAATAACATACAAGAGAGGAGGTACTCACCGCTGCCTCCGGCCACGCTGCCCGGGTCCCGGTCCTGACGTCACCCCGCGCACCGGAAGTGACGCGGCTCCGGTCCGTGCGGCTAGCGTACTGGGGCTAGGGAACAAGTAACCATGGAAACAAGTTACAGCAACAATAAAATTAAGAAAAGTGCATCGTGCTCTCATAATAACAAATATTGAACCATTGCAACATCATAAATATATTTGAGGAAAAACCTCTCTTCCACCGCAGGTGAGAAAACTTACCAAATCCAGGTTTGATCCACATTCCCTGAATGCGTCCATTAGGACTTTTAGTAGGATGCTTGAGACATCTGAGCCAAATAATTATGGCAAATGTTATCCCAATCTAGCCAAAGGTGAATTTGATGCCCTGGTAGAGCTTGGCAAGAGGGAAGACATCATAATACGCCAGGCAGATAAGGGAGGGGGGATTGTGGTTTTGGATACTGTAAAGTATAAAGCAGAATGTACACGGTTACTAGCAGATAGTTCCACATATGCTAGATTGTCTAGAGACCCCACTAGCCAGTTCAAGAAGGAACTGGATGATATGTTAAAACTGGCAGTGGAATCATCAATTATTACCTCAGTAGTAGCCAAGGCACTTAGTGTGGATTTTCCCGTAGTTCCTATTTTTTACGTGATTCCCAAGATCCATAAAGATGCAATGAATCCTCCTGGCAGGCCTATTACATCTGCCAGGGGTTCATTATGTGAGGCTATTTCCATCTTTTGTGATAGTTATCTCCAACCATGTATACAGGATACACCAACACATCTAAAGGATACGTCATCACTTCTACGTATTCTTGAGGGCTTAGGTGTTTTACCCAGTAATTTAATCTTGGCATCTATAGATGTGACAAGTCTATACACTTGTATCCCCCATGGGGCGGGGCTATCAGCGGTGGAACACCTTCTAACTAATAACCCCAAATATGTAGGACCAGATATTAAATTCTATCTTTCTTTGTTAGAATTTACACTGACACACAATTATTTCTTGCATGACAATCATTTTTACATTCAGCGCACTGGCTGCGCCATGGGGAGTGCGGTGGCCCCGGCATTTGCCAATGCGTTTATGTGGGAAGTGGAAAGGGAGCTGTTTTTACAGGATTTAGCCATTTCATCTAAGCTATGTCTCTATCAGCGGTACATAGATGATGTACTCATCTTCTGGATAGGGGCCGAAAATCAACTAATTGATATTATAGAGCAACATAATGCCACAGCTAGTCCCATCAAGTTCACTTTGGAGTGTAATGACACACTGATTAATTTCCTTGATGTGTGTATTACATTGACTGAAGGTGTTATTAACACTGAGTTGTTCACTAAAGCTACTGATAGGAACAATCTACTAAGGTTTGATAGCTTCCATCCCAAATCTACAATCACAGGCCTCCCTTACTCACAATTTTTAAGGGTGTGCAGGATTAATAGCCAACAGTCAATAAGAGACACACAATTGAATGAGATGTTTTCCAAATTCATTGAGAGGGGGTATGCAACAGGGTTACTTGAACAAGCCAAACAAAAGGCTTTAAAGGCCACACGTCAACAACTATTGAAACCTAAACCACCTAAACAACTTTCAGGAAGGTTCCCATGGGTAACTAGATTTAATCCTAATAGCCCACAGTTAATTAAGCGTACTAGGCAATTATGGCCCATTATTGCATCAGACAGAGAATTGGGAGACGCTTATCAGTCAAGATTATTACCCAGTTTTTCTAGGGGGCGAAGCATTAGGGATTTTGTTGTTAGGACCGACATTTCTTCACTTGATAGGATAAATCCCAAAAATTTTCTCAGACGAAGAAATGGGTGTTTCAAATGTAGTGGCTGCACTACCTGTGGATATATGTTACAGGGTGACAGTTTTCAACATCCACATACAGGGAAGAAATATAACATCAGATACCCTTTATCATGTGACTCAAAATTTGTCATTTACCTGTTAACCTGCCCATGTGGATTGGCCTACGTTGGCAAGACCGATTGTGCCTTCAAGACTAGAATGGCCCAACATAGGTACGCCATACGTGAGGCCATCAAAGCAGGTGGCAGTGATCAGCCTGTGGCACGCCATTTTGCTTTAGCCAAGCATGGTATGGCTACACTTAGGTATAAGATTATTGACCAAGTTCCGCTTTCACTACGTGGAGGTGATCGCTCAAAGAAATTGCTACAGGCTAAAGCAAAATGGATCTACGTTCTTAATACCCAATTCCCCAGGGGCTTAAATGAAGCTCTTAGCTTCAGATGCTTTTTATGAGAGTCCTAGAACGGGGGGTAGTAAGGTAGATATTAGCACCTTACTATGATTGGTTTCATCATCCCTTGCTTTTGATATTATGCATAGGTGTTAGTAACAAGCATGCGTCTGTACGCATGCCTCTTTTTGTGTTAGTCTCGTGCTGGATTTAGTGACCAGCGTCCTGTTTGGTGCTATGTCGTTTTCAATTTCTATTTATAGGTATGCTTTTAATACAGTGCCGCATTGGTATACTGATACATGGTTTGATGGAGGTACCCTGAGCTAAATCTATTCATTTATTAAATCTTTTTGCTAATTGGTTGCAAGATATAAATACATTCCCGCAGCAGCTAGCACCTTATAGTATGGACATCATTTGGTGACATATCATGTTATATGTATTTCCATATCTCACACCCATTAATGTTTTACACTTATTACTTTGTGGTTGTTCCGCAAATATATTTATGATGTTGCAATGGTTCACTATTTGTTATTATGAGAGCACGATGCACTTTACTTAATTTTATTGTTGCTGTAACTTGTTTCCATGGTTACTTGTTCCCTAGCCCCAGTACGCTAGCCGCACGGACCGGAGCCGCGTCACTTCCGGTGCGCGGGGTGACGTCATGACCGGGACCCGGGCAGCGTGGCCGGAGGCAGCGGTGAGTACCTCCTCTCTTGTATGTTATTTAAACACTGTTTTGTTCACTGTGTGGTTATCCTGACGAAGGGGCTGCGTCCCCGAAACGTAGATGCAATAAAGACACGCTTTCTTCAACTTCATTGCAAGACTCCCAGTGCCGCACTTACTGCTATCGCTATATATATATATATATATATATATATATATATATATAGTTACCAATGTCTTTTATGTAAAAGAACGAGGCGGCACTCCCAAATTCCATAAACAAGGATTAGTGTATTCAATGCATCATAATTTCCATAGGCGTCTATGGAAATTATGATGCATTTAATACACTAATCCTTGTTTATGGAATTTGGGAGTGCCGCCTCGTTCTTTTACATAAAAGACATTGGTAACTATTATTGGACTTTTAGGAAGGCACCCCTGTAAATTGCATGTTTATCCAGAGTGCCAAGCTGATTGCAAATAAATATATATATATATATATATATATATATATAAATAATATACTGTATATATTAGCTAATAAGATCTGGCTGTGTCAGTGCCCATCCATTCACCTTGGCTCTGCCGTCCTCTCCAAACTTTAGCCCTCGTATGATGTCCCACAACTACCTCCATTGTCATCGCAACGTGCAAGGGGATCTTAGAGCTGCTGGCCGCAGGGGAGGATTCGGGGGTTCCAGGACTACAGGGTGCAGAGAATGTTTGTTATGTCCCTGGGCCAATAGCTGCAGGTGAGGATCATGGGGTCTCCAGGCAGCCACAGTCATAGCCAGGGCCACACACTGCTTATACTGGAGACTGGACACTAGATGCCAAAGCAATAAACAGGAATAGCCGCATGCGTGGCAAGTGGTACCCGGAAGTATCAGGACCACTTGCCGCTGGCACCAGCTATGAAGACAAGGTCATGGGCACATAGAACCCCTGATAACGAGCAGTTCAAGGAAGTGGAGCAGCTGCAGCCAAGAGCACCCGGAAAGGAAGCAGCCTCCCAGCCTGGTAAGTATGCGGCTGCCATGTGTAAGGGGCATTACAGTGTATGGCATAATGTGTAAGGGGAATTATGGTGTGTGGGATAATGTGTAAGGAGCATTACTATAAGGAGGAATAATAACAAATAATGTAAGTGGCATAAATCAGGAACAAAAATATAGTGCTACAGATTGTTTGTGGGAGGGGTCCCCAAACTGGTATCTTGCCTAGGGCCCCATAACGTCTAAATCCAGTTCTGGCAATCCCTACTTCATTATGAGTTTAGTATTGAGCAGTTATACTTAAATGCCTCTCTGTATTGTATAGTATGTTCGAACAATACTCATTGTGAAATTGATTGCCATTATATACTGTACTGTAATATATTCCAGTGAAAAAGAAAACATACGTAGATATAAGTCATCTCCTATTACATATTACTATATATAATTTCCCACAGGTAAACATGCTTAAAAGCAACAATAACAACCACAGCCTCTTTGCAGACAACACTAGATATATTAGGAAGACCGCATATGCCCTGTGACACTGAATTATACTTAAATTATCAACACTCAAGAGAAAAATAACAAGCAGGTCAGGCACATGAACTGCTGGAATTGGAGTCATCTGTCAGATCATGACGATAGATTCACACTGCTAACTTGTTAGAGAGAATATTAACAAGCAGTTAATTTTAATTTCTTTTGGATTATGTAATATTGATACAAATGCTTATGGGATATAATTGTAAATGGAGCAGAAAAGAAACTCCACATACTGTATATACTGTATATATTATATATATATTATTTATTTATTAACAGTTTCTTATATAGCACAGCAAATTCTATTGCGCTTTACAATTCGGTGTGTGTGTGTGTGTGTGTGTGTGTGTGTGTGTGTGTGTGTGTGTATGTGTATGTATGTATATATATATATATATATAGAAAAATTCCAAGAGTAACCACCAGAGGGATTAGACCCAGAGAAACCAGCACACCACTTAAATGCAAAAAGTGTTTTACTGTTCACAAAAGGAACACGAAGTTTTAAAAGAATAGCAAGCATTTGGCACACATGATGATAGCAGCATATAAATAAATCAATGAATACTCAACATTCCGACAGCTGTTTCGACTATCTTCTTCATGGGAATGAATAAAGTGCCATAGTGCTGAACACTGCCCACCGCAGTGTCAATTTTCAAAGTGACATGTGCCTAATGTGCTTAGCTAACAGAAGCATTTTATAGTGTGTGTACTTACCTGTGAGCCAACGCACCTGCACCCGGTCACACGTGGGCGTGGACAACGTCATACCCACGCGCCACAGCCGTGGCGCTGACCGGATGTGACGTACGGGGAAGGGTTAGTCCACTGCACATCATGTGTATACACATGATGGAGCTGGACACCAGCCCCCCCGAACGGAGAAAAGCATCTCCGAGGCCGCGTCCATGTGTTTCAGGTCACCCCCGTGCCCCGCGTCACGTTCAACGCGTCACACGTGGCGACCCGCAGGGGGCGCCCAATGAGTCCGGACAGACAGGTTCATCCGGAACTAAGTGGGCACCAAACCTGCTTCCGGGGACAGGATAGTGGCGCACAGGTACCGATGATAAACAAATAATGAAAATATAAACATGAAAATAGGAATAAAACAAATAATGCACAATATATCACATAATAGATACTGGACAAGTGAAGCATATAGATGGCCAGTCATAGACAAATATATTGATTAATGAACTAATATTAATTTGTATTTTTGGACTTATTGCTGGCCATGAGTATAACCACTATGTTTTCATAATGTAGTAGATACATTGCTCCAAGAGAGTGGCCAAAAAAGTGCCTAATAGCCAGTATCTATATGTGAACCATAGTATACAACACAAATATAAGTAAATATATAATAATGAAACACATAGAAAAATGTAAAAAATTATCAAAACAGGACAATGGATCCAGATGCATATATAGTAGGCCCACATGTGTCCATGTGTGAAAAATAAAAATAAAAAATTACAAAAAAGGTACAAAGGAAAATTCTTCATTAAGCCCCGCTGGCGAAAGGGAATCCAAGCGTCGAATCCATCGACATTCTTGCTGTAATAGCAGCTTGTGACGGTCGCCACCCCTCTTTAATGGATGTATGTGATCGATGGGCATGAATGATAAATCTTTAATATGATGTCCATGGTGTACAAAGTGCTTTGCGACTGGTGGAGTTGAATTCTCGATTTTGATGAACGCTTTTTTGATTGACGACCTATGTAGGGCCATACGTTCTTTGAGCATTCTGATAGTCTTTCCAACATATAATTTATTGCAGGGGCATTGGATCACATAAACGACATATTTTGTTTCGCATGTCATTCGATGTTTCAAGCAAAAGACATCGCCCCTGGTTGGATGTGCAAAAGTGCTGCCTGTGTGCATATGCTTGCAATTTACACAAGAGCCACATTTGTGTGCTCCTGGTTTTAGTTGTAGCCAACCGCTACCTTGTTGCGACATTGGCACTATGTCGGAATAGGTAATCTGATCCTTGAGGTTAGAGCTGCGTTTATAGCTGAATAGTGGTAAGCTGTCACAGAATTTCCCCATAGTCGGATCTGCCTGTAGAATGTGCCAATGTTTAGAGATCGCACGTCTCATGACACTAGAGGCAACAGAATATGTGCTGGAGAAGACTAATCGTCCAATCTCAGTACCTTTAATGTTGGATTTTAGCACGTCTGTCCGTTCCATCTGTAGACATCTCGTAATAGCTCCTTGTATCTCCGTCGGGTCATAACCTCTCTCAATAAATTTCTTGCCCATCTCTGCCAGAGCACCTGGTATTAGTGTGGCATCTGAAGTTATTCGCATCACACGTAAGAGTTGCGAAAAAGGTAAACCCTTCTTTAATGGTTGCGGGTGAAAACTTGTTGCCAACAGGAGAGAATTTTTATCTGTCGGTTTTCTAAACACCTCAGTGGTGATAGATCCATTAATCAGCTTAATAGTAACGTCCAAAAAATTGATAGAAACGAAATCATGAACACATGTGAGCCTAATCGAACCTGGTATTTGATTCAACCTAGCAATAAATTGTTGTAACTTAGTCTCACCCCCAGTCCACAGCATGAACAGGTCATCTATGTATCGAACATAAAATCTAATAAATGTTGAAAATTCTGAATCTGCCATAATGTGTTGTTTTTCATACTGAAACATAAATAAATTGGCATACGAGGGGGCCATGTTGGACCCCATCGCCGTGCCCTGTAGCTGTAAATAAAATGAATTTTCAAACAAAAAATAATTTTTATGCAAAATGAAGTCAAGCAAAAGTAACAAAAATTCACTAGGTGGACCCTCATACTGCGGACTGGAGGCAATCGCTTTCCTGGTTGCCTCAATACCTTCAAGATGATTAATGCTAGTGTATAAACTGGTGACATCCAATGTCACCAGTATACAATCATTAGGAAGAGGCCCAACCGCATTTAGTTTCAATAAGAAATCAGAGGTATCTTTGATAAAGTATGGTGTTGACTGTACTACCGGCTGTATACACATGATGTGCAGCAGACTAACCCTTCCCCGTACGTCACATCCGGTCAGCGCCACGGCTGTGGCGCGTGGGTATGACGTTGTCCACGCCCACGTGTGACCGGGTGCAGGTGCGTTGGCTCACAGGTAAGTACACACACTATAAAATGCTTCTGTTAGCTAAGCACATTAGGCACATGTCACTTTGAAAATTGACACTGCGGTGGGCAGTGTTCAGCACTATGGCACTTTATTCATTCCCATGAAGAAGATAGTCGAAACAGCTGTCGGAATGTTGAGTATTCATTGATTTATTTATATGCTGCTATCATCATGTGTGCCAAATGCTTGCTATTCTTTTAAAACTTCGTGTTCCTTTTGTGAACAGTAAAACACTTTTTGCATTTAAGTGGTGTGCTGGTTTCTCTGGGTCTAATCCCTCTGGTGGTTACTCTTGGAATTTTTCAATATTACTATACTGACCGAGCACCTACATTCAATTCAAATGAAAGTGAGAAGCGGCTTCTTATGTGGATTTATATATATATATATATATATTCTTTATATATATATTCTTTACATATATATATATATATATGTATATATTAGTGATGTGCACCGCACATTTTTCGGGTTTTGTGTTTTGGTTTTGGATTCGGTTCCGCGGCCGTGTTTTGGATTCGGACGCGTTTTGGCAAAACCTCCCTGAAAATTTTTTGTCGGATTCGGGTGTGTTTTGGATTCGGTTTTTTTTTTACAAAAAACCCTCAAAAACAGCTTAAATCATAGAATTTGGGGGTCATTTTGATCCCATAGTATTATTAACCTCTATAACCATTATTTCCACTCATTTTCAGTCTATTGAACACCTCACACCTCACAATATTATATTTAGTCCTAAAATTTGCACCGAGGTCGCTGGATGGCTAAGCTAAGCGACCCAAGTGGCCGACACAAACACCTGGCCCATCTAGGAGTGGCACTGCAGTGTCAGGCAGGATCAAAAAAATTGTCCCCAAACAGCACATGATGCAAAGAAAAAAAGAGGCGCACCAAGGTCGCTGTGTGACTAAGCTAAGCGACACAAGTGGCCGACACAAACACATGGCCCATCTAGGAGTGGCACTGCAGTGTCAGGCAGGATCAAAAAAATTGTCCCCAAACAGCACATGATGCAAAGAAAAATGAAAGAAAAAAGAGGTGCAAGATGGAATTGTCCTTGGGCCCTCCCACCCACCCTTATGTTGTATAAACAGGACATGCACACTTTAACGAACCCATCATTTCAGCGACAGGGTCTGCCACACGACTGTGACTGAAATGACTGGTTGGTTTGGGCCCCACCAAAAAAAAGAAGCAATCAATCTCTCCTTGCACAAACTGGCTCTACAAAGGCAAGAAGTCCACCTCATCATCATCCTCAGATTCCTCACCCCTTTCACTGTGTACTTCCCACTCCTCACAGATTATTAATTCGTCCCCACTGGAATCCACCATCTCAGGTCCCTGTGTACTTTCTGGAGGCAATTGCTGCTGGTGAATGTCTCCACGGAGGAATTGATTATTATTCATTTTGATGAATATCATCTTCTCCACATTTTCTGGAAGTAACCTCGTACGCCGATTGCTGACAAGGTGATCAGCTGCACTAAACACTCTTTCGGAGTACACACTGGAGGGAGGGCAACTTAGGTAGAATAAAGCCAGTTTGTGCAAGGGCCTCCAAATTGCCTCTTTTTCCTGCCAGTATACGTACGGACTGTCTGACGTGCCTGCTTGGATGCGGTCACTCATATAATCCTCCACCATTCTTTCAATGGTGAGAGAATCATATGCAGTGACAGTAGACGACATGTCAGTAATCGTTGGCAGGTCCTTCAGTCCGGACCAGATGTCAGCACTCGCTCCAGACTGCCCTGCATCACCGCCAGCAGGTGGGCTCGGAATTCTTAGCCTTTTCCTCGCACCCCCAGTTGCGGGAGAATGTGAAGGAGGAGATGTTGACGGGTCACGTTCCGCTTGACTTGACAATTTTCTCACCAGCAGGTCTTTCAACCTCTGCAGACTAGGATCGAGCACGGTGGCCAAAATGTAGTGCTCTGATTTCAACAGATTGACCACCCGTGAATCCTGGTTAAGCGAATTAAGGGCTCCATCCACAAGTCCCACATGCCTAGCGGAATCGCTCTGTTTTAGCTCCTCCTTCAATGTCTCCAGCTTCTTCTGCAAAAGCCTGATGAGGGGAATGACCTGACTCAGGCTGGCAGTGTCTGAACTGACTTCACGTGTGGCAAGTTCAAAGGGTTGCAGAACCTTGCACAACGTTGAAATCATTCTCCACTGCTCTTGAGTCAGGTGCATTCCCCCTCCTTTGCCTATATCGTGGGCAGATGTATAGGCTTGAATGGCCTTTTGCTGCTCCTCCATCCTCTGAAGCATATAGAGGGTTGAATTCCACCTCGTTACCACCTCTTGCTTCAGATGATGGCAGGGCAGGTTCAGGAATGTTTGGTGGTGCTCCAGTCTTCGGTACGCGGTGGCTGAATGCCGAAAGTGGCCTGCAATTCTTCGGGCCACTGACAGCATCTCTTGCACGCCCCTGTCATTTTTTAAATAATTCTGCACCACCAAATTCAATGTATGTGCAAAACATGGGACGTGCTGGAATTTGCCCAGATGTAATGCACGCACAATATTGCTGGCGTTGTCCGATGTCACAAATCCCCAGGAGAGGCCAATTGGGGTAAGCCATTCTGCAATGATGTTCCTCAGTTTCCGTAAGAGGTTGTCAGCTGTGTGCCTCTTCTGTAAAGCGGTGATACAAAGCGTAGCCTGCCTAGGAACGAGTTGGCGTTTGCGAGATGCTGCTACTGGTGCCGCCGCTGCTGTTCTTGCTGCGGGAGGCAATACATCTACCCAGTGGGCTGTCACAGTCATATAGTCCTGAGTCTGCCCTGCTCCACTTGTCCACATGTCCGTGGTTAAGTGGACATTGGGTACAACTGCATTTTTTAGGACACTGGTGACTCTTTTTCTGAGGTCTGTGTACATTTTCGGTATCGCCTGCCTAGAGAAATGGAACCTAGATGGTATTTGGTACCTCAATCAAGTCTCTAGTTGCCTGTGAATTAACGGTGGATACCGGAACCACGTTTCTCACCGCCCAGGCTGCCAAGGCCTTAGTTATCCGCTTTGCAGCAGGATGACTGCTGTGATATTTCATCTTCCTCGCAAAGAACTGTTGGACAGTCAATTGCTTACTGGAAGTAGTACAAGTGGTCTTCCGACTTCCCCTCTGGGATGACGATCGACTCCCAGCAGCAACAACAGCAGCGCCAGCAGCAGTAGGCGTTACACTCAAGGATGCATCGGAGGAATCCCAGGCAGGAGAGGACTCGTCATACTTGCCAGTGACATGGCCTGCAGGACTATTGGCTTTCCTGTGTAAGGTGGAAATTGACACTGAGGGAGTTGGTGGTGTGGTTTGCAGGAGCTTGGTTACAAGAGGAAGGGATTTAGTGGTCAGTGGACTGCTTCCGCTGTCATACAAAGTTTTTGAACTTGTCACTGACTTCTGATGATTGCGGTCCAGGTGCCGTATAAGGGAGGATGTTCCTAGGTGGTTAACGTCCTTACTCCTACTTATTACAGCTTGACAAAGGCAACACACGGCTTGACACCTGTTGTCTGCATTTCTGTTGAAATAATTCCACACCGAAGAGGTGATTTTTTTTGTATTTTGACCAGGCATGTCAGTGGCCATATTCGTCCCACGGACAACAGGTGTCTCCCCGGGTGCCTGACTTAAACAAACCACCTCACCATCAGAATCCTCCTTGTCAATTTCCTCCCCAGCGCCAGCAACACCCATATCCTCATCCTGGTGTACTTCAACAGTGACATCTTTAATTTGACTATCAGGAACTAGACTGCGGGTGCTCCTTCCAGCACTTGCAGGGGGCGTGCAAATGATGGAAGGCGCAAGCTCTTCCCGTCCAGTGTTGGGAAGGTCAGGCATCGCAACCGACACAATTGGATTCTCCTTGGGGATTTGTGATTTAGAAGAACGCACAGTTCTTTGCTGTGCTTTTGCCAGCTAAAGTCTTTTCATTTTTCTAGCGAGAGGATGAGTGCTTCCATCCTCATGTGAATCTGAACCACTAGCCATGAACATAGGCCAGGGCGTCAGCCGTTCCTTGCCACTCCGTGTCGTAAATGGCATATTGGCAAGTTTATGCTTCTCATCAGACGCTTTCAATTTTGATTTTTGGGTCATTTTACTGAACTTTGTTTTTTGGATTTTACATGCTCTCTACTATGACATTGGGCATCGGCCTTGGCAGACGACGTTGATGGCATTTCATCGTCTCGGCCATGACTAGTGGCAGCAGCTTCAGCACGAGGTGGAAGTGGATCTTGATCATTCCCTATTTTAACCTCCACATTTTTGTTCTCCATTTCTTAATGTGTGGAATTATATGCCAGTATCAATAGCAATGGCCTACTACTATATATACTGCGCACAACTGAAGTGCACCACAGGTATGGATGGATAGTATACTTGACGACACAGAGGTAGGTAGAGCAGTGGCCTACTGTACCGTAATGCTATATATTATATACTTGTGGTCAGCAAACTGTGCAAAACTGAAATGCACCACAGGTATGGATGGATAGTATACTTGACGACACAGAAGTAGGTAACTAGGTATAGCAGTGGCCTACTGTCCTGTACTACTATATATATTATATACTGGTGGTCAGCAAACTGTGCAAAACTGAAATGCACCACAGGTATGGATGGATAGTATACTTGACGACACAGAGGTAGGTACAGCAGTGGCCTACTGTACCATACTGCTATATATATTATATACTGGTGGTCAGCAAACTGTGCAAAACTGAAATGCACCACAGGTATGGATGGATAGTATACTTGACGACACAGAGGTAGGTACAGCAGTGGCCTACTGTACCATACTGCTATATATATTATATACTGGTGGTCAGCAAACTGTGCAAAACTGAGATGCACCACAGGTATGGATGGATAGTATACTTGACGACACAGAGGTAGGTACAGCAGTGGCCTTCTGTACCGTACTCCAATATATTATATATTGGTGGTAAGCAAAATTATGCACTGTACTCCTACTATATACTACAATGCAGCACAGATATGGAGTCTTTTTCAGGCAGACAACTTATACTGGTGGTCAGTGGTCAGCAAAACTCTGCACTGTACTCCTATATAATATACTGGTGGTCCCCAGTGCCCACAATAAAGCAGTGTGAGCACAGATATATGCAGCACACTGAGCACAGATAAGGAGCATTTTTTTCAGGCAGACAACGTATACTGGTGGTCACTGTCAGCAAAACTCTGCACTGTACTCCTCCTATATAATACAGCTGCTCCCCAGTCCCCACAATTAAGCAGTGTGAGCACAGATATATGCAGCACACTGAGCACAGATAAGGAGCGTTTTTTTCAGGCAGAGAACGGATAAAACTGGTGGTCACTGATCAGCAAAACTCTGCACTGTACTCCTCCTATATTATACAGCTGCTCCCCAGTCCTCCCCACAATTAAGGAATAAAGCACAATCAAGTTCAACAATAAACGGAGAGGACGCCAGCCACGTCTTCTCCCTAACATTTCCAATGCACGTGTGAAATTGGCGGCGACGCGCGGCTCCTTATATAGAATCCGAATCTCGCGAGAATCCGACAGCGGGATGATGACGTTCGGGCGCGCTCGGGTTAACCGAGCCATACGTGAGAATCCGAGTATGCCTCGGTGCCGTGTAAAATGGGTGAAGTTCGGGGGGGTTCGGTTTCCGAGGAACCGAACCCGCTCATCACTAGTATATATATTTATATTCTTTATTTATATATATATATATATATATATATATTTACACAAACAGGAAATTCAGCACTCACCATAGCAAGCTCACTAGTCCTCACAACATCAATAATAAATGATGGGGGTTTAGTTAGTGAATTGGCCAATGCACGGAAGCCTGCAAACCGCTCGCCAAGGTACCCCACCTTCTTGCAGGTCCTACACTATCACAAAGTCTTAAAAATTAAAACCTGGCACCTGTATCACACATAATATAACTGCAAATATACCCACTAGGTTTAAGGTATACCTGCCACATATCTTATGGCTTTTAAAGGTACACTAGTCACCTGACACTGGCTGATAAATTACTAAGGAGCAGCTGACACAGGTTTAGAACAAATGGGTTTACACAGGGGTGCATGAAATAGGCTTGTGGCCACAGTTAATAAGAGTTAACCAAAGATTAATATATATACAGCACACTATAGTCTGACTATAAGCATATTATGCAGATTGTATTTTTATTTAAAAGACTTGCCACTTATCACTATCTGCAGGCACGCATTATGTTACATGCAAGAAGATTGGTGACCTACTAATGTGTGTAATACATCTGCAGACCAATTCCCCGATTCCCTGTTGCCAATACAATCAGAAATCCGATGATCACCAATTTGTTGGGGGACAGGAAAAGTACAGTACAGCATGTTAAAAATCCCAGACTTACCAAGGGGTATATGCAATTCCGGACGAATTGCGGCATTTTTTCGCCAGTTTTTAAATTCGACACAATTCGACCGTCGAATTCCGGCCGGCGGGTGCCGGAATTCAACATATTCAATAAAAAACGGTTTCGACAGTCCCGCTGTCGAAAAATGGACCAATTGACGGATATGTGCGTCCTGGATTCGACTTTTCGGACGGCAGAAAAATCGTTAAAAAACCAGAAAAAAAATTGCGTGGGGTCCCCCCTCCTAAGCATAACCAGCCTCGGGCTCTTTGAGCCGGTCCTGGTTGTAAAAATACGGGGAGAAAATTGACAGGGGATCCCCCGTATTTTTAGAACCAGCACCGGGCTCTGCGTCCGGTCCTGGTGCAAAAAATACGGGGGACAAAAGACGTAGGGGTCCCCCGTATTTTTTACACCAGTACCGGGCTCCACTAGCTGGACAGATAATGCCACAGCCGGGGGGGACTTTTATATCGGTCCCTGCGGCCGTGGCATTAAATACCCAACTAGTCACCCATGGCCGGGGTACCTTGGAGGAGTGGGGACCCCTTAAATCAAGGGGTCCCCCCCTTTAGCCACCCAAGGGCCACTGGTGAAGCCCGAGGCTGTCCCCCCCATCCAAAGGCTGCGGATGGGGGGCTGATAGCCATGTGTAAAAATAAAAGAATATTGTTTTTTGCAGCAGAACTACAAGTCCCAGCAAGCCTCCCCCGCAAGCTGGTACTTGGAGAACCACAAGTACCAGCATGCAGGGGTAAAACGGGCCCGCTAATACCTGTAGTTCTACTGCAAAAAAAAATACCCAAATAAAAACAGGACACAGACACCGTGAAAGTAAAACTTTATTACATACATGCCGACACACATACTTACCTATGTGGACACGCCATCTGTCGACAGAATCCGGGGTACCTGAAAATAAAATTATACTCACCTAAATCCAGTGTCCTGTTCTTTTTTTGTAATCCACGTACTTGGCAAAAAAACAAACCGCATTTACCCGATCCACACGGACTGAAAGGGGTCCCATGTTTACACATGGGACCCCTTTCCCCGAATGCTGAGACCCCCTGTGACTCCTGTCGCAGAGGGTCCCTTCAGGCAATCAGGGAGCACCACGTCGTGGCACTCTCCTGATTGCCTATACGCGTCTGAGCTGGCAGACAGCGCATCGCACAGCCCCTCCATTATCTTCAATGGTGGGAACTTTGCAGTCAGCGGTGAGGTTACTCGCGGTCAACCGCTGACCGCAGGTTACCTCACCGCTGACCGCAAAGTTCCCACCATTGAAGATAATGGAGGGGCTGTGCGATGCCCTGTCTGCCAGCTCAGACGCGCATAGGCAATCAGGAGAGTGCCACGACGTGGCGCTCCCTGATTGCCTGAAGGGACCCTTTGCGACAGGAGTCACAGGGGGTCTCAGCATTCGGGGAAAGGGGTCCCATGTGTAAACATGGGACCCCTTTCAGTCCGTGTGGATCGGGTAAATGCGGTTTGTTTTTTTGCCAAGTACGTGGATTACAAAAAAAGAACAGGACACTGGATTTAGGTGAGTATAATTTTATTTTCAGGTACCCCGGATTCTGTCGACAGACGGCGTGTCCACATAGGTAAGTATGTGTGTCGGCATGTATGTAATAAAGTTTTACTTTCACGGTGTCTGTGTCCTGTTTTTATTTGGGTATTTTTTTTGCAGTAGAACTACAGGTACCAGCGGGCCCGTTTTACCCCCGCATGCTGGTACTTGTGGTTCTCCAAGTACCAGCTTGCGGGGGAGGCTTGCTGGGACTTGTAGTTCTGCTGCAAAAAACAATATTCTTTTATTTTTACACATGGCTATCAGCCCCCCATCCGCAGCCCTTGGATGGGGGGGACAGCCTCGGGCTTCACCCCTAGCCCTTGGATGGCTGGAGGGGGACACCCCTTGATTTAAGGGGTCCCCACTCCTCCAGGGTACCCCGGCCAAGGGTGACTAGTTGGGTATTTAATGCCACGGCCGCAGGGACCGATATAAAAGTGTCCCCCGGCTGTGGCATTATCTGTCCAGCTAGTGGAGCCCGGTGCTGGTGTAAAAAATACGGGGGACCCCTACGTCTTTTGTCCCCCGTATTTTTTGCACCAGGACCGGACGCAGAGCCCGGTGCTGGTTCTAAAAATACGGGGGATCCCCTGTCAATTTTCTCCCCGTATTTTTACAACCAGGACCGGCTCAAAAAGCCCGAGGCTGGTTATGCTTAGGAGGGGGGACCCCACACATTTTTTTCCTGGATTTTAACCCATTCCCACCCCTTCCCACTGAAAACCATGCTCTCTCTATTTTAGTCAGTTAAAAAAAAATATTATTTAAAAATATATATAAATAATAGTTGTAAATCCTAATAGACAAACCAAAGTACCTAATCCCTTCTAATATAAATAGATATGCTATTAGCAATAAAAAAACACAAAAAAAACATGTTTTACATTTTTTTTATTAGATTCCGCCAGCAAAGTGAGGCGAAATGAAATTGACGAATTTACTGTCGAAAACCACTGTTGTCGATTCGACATTTTTCAATTGAATATACTTTTGTCGAAAATCTGCATTTTTACCATTGCAGAAATGTCGAATTTGTCAAATGTCGAATTTCCAAAAGTCGAATCTGAAAAGTCAGTTTTTTTGTCGAAAAGTACTATATTGCATTGTCGATTTTTTTTTGTCGAAAATGCCCCGTTTTTCGACATTTGCGGCAATTCGACCGCAATTGCATATACCCCAATTGCATATAAAATGCTAATTTTTGGGTCAGAATCAGTGAATCATGATTTCAACATGTTGGATTTTGCCGATCCTCTACTCCAGGCATCAGGAGAATGTCTGATTGGCTTGATAGACCCCTGATGTATGAGCCCCTTAAGGGACACATCTAAAAGTGCTTTCTACAGGGCAAGTTACACAGAAACCTGAAAATCTCAGTATTGGTGGATGCAGTTTTGATTTTTCTGATGGGAGGAGATTTGTGGTTCAGGACGTTCCTTGCTTAGTATGGCATACCTCCCAACTTTACAGTTCCCCAAGGAGGGACACACGCATGCTCCCGGAAAAGGGGTGTGGCCTAAGAAAAAGGGGCATGGCTTCGTGGGATTACCTGCGATCGCGAGCCACGCCCCCATTTTCATCACTGAGGGGGCATGCCCAGAGCTCTGTGAGCCGCTGGCATGCCCCCTCTCCCTCTGAATCCAGTGAATAGACGCTGTGCGCATGCGCACAGCGTCTATTCACCGCTGCTAAGCAGGGCAGCGAGACACAGAGACTCCCAACTGCCCCTCCCCCCCACCGCGGGACACTGCGGCCCGCGGGTGGGACAGCGGGACAGTCCCCAAAAAACGGGACTGTCCCGCGAAAATCGGGACAGTTGGGAGGTATGGTATGGGTTAGAAAAATAATATTTGCCTAACTATGCACTTACATGTAAACATGGGCCCTCATTCCGAGTCGTTCGCTCGGTATTTTTCATCGCATCGCAGTGAAATTCCGCTTAGTGCGCATGCGCAATATTCGCATTGCGACTGCGCCAAGTATCTTTGCTATGAAGATAGTATTTTTACTCACGGCTTTTTCCTCGCTCCGGCGATCGTAATGTGATTGACAGGAAATGGGTGTTACTGAGCGGAAACACAGCGTTTTATGGGCGTGTGGATGAAAACGCTACCGTTTCCGGAAAAAACGCAGGAGTGGCCGGAGAAACGGGGGAGTGGTTGGGCGAACGCTGGGTGTGTTTGTGACGTCAAACCAGGAACGACAAGCACTGAACTGATCGCACAGGCAGAGTAAGTGTGGAGCTACTCTAAAACTGCTAAGTAGTTTGTAATCGCAATATTGCGATTACATCGTTCGCAATTTTAAGATGCTAAGATACACTCCCAGTAGGCGGCGGCTTAGCGTGTGTAACTCTGCTAAATTCGCCTTGCGACCGATCAACTCGGAATGAGGGCCATGATCTTTTATTATGAAAGAGTGTGTAGAGATCAATACTTATCATAAATGACGTGACGACTTGGATCTACGGGTGTTTTTCTTATTTTTCTTTGGTTTTCCTCCTTCCAATGTTCTTCCAATGAGTTTATCGATACGGAAAAAACATGAAAATGACTAGTCATTTTCATGTTTTTCCGTATCGATAAACTCATTGGAAGAACATTGGAAGGAGGAAAACCAAAGAAAAATAAGAAAAACACCCGTAGATCCAAGTCGTCACGTCATTTATGATAAGTATTGATCTCTACACACTCTCTCAGCGCCAATTCCCTTCACCATTCCTTTCACCCTCTATTTAACTTTTTTTGGATCATTTGGGATAGATCCAAGGTATAAGGGAAAGGCAGCAGAGATTTGAACAGGAGCGCCATCACACTTCTCAACAAAAATTTGCTGATGATCTTTTATTATGCTCGATTGAGAAATGCTGCTTACACTACGCATCTTTGGATCTTATTCTGAGTTAGCAGTGGTTATTTACTCATGACAAACTTTTATTTACAATTGGCTGAGATACTCCTGGTGCAACTGCTACTGAATTTATTCCAAGGCGAACATAAATATAAATGCACCTACTTTTATGCATGTCTTTTCCTGCGTATGTTCTGTGTATAAAGGTGTGCAACTTTAACAAAATGATTGGGGGCCCTCAAAACCAACATTTGGGACACGAGGATTGTATCATAGTTACCTTCATTCCTTTCTTCCTGCCCACGGGTGGGACAGTATTATTATTTATTACCAGTCATTTATATAGCGCACACATATTCCGCAGCGCTTTACAGAGAATATTTGTCCATTCAGATCAGTCCCTGCCCCAGTGGAGCTTACAATCTATATTCCCTACCACATGATTGTACATGCACACACACACTCACGCTAATGTTAATTTGTAGGTAGCCAGTTAACCTACCAGTATATTTTTGGATTGTGGGAGGAAACCGGAGTACCCGGAGGAAACCAATGCAAGCACAGGGAGAATATACAAACTCCACACAGTTAGGGCCATGGTGGGAATCGAACCCATGACCTCAGTGCTGTGAGGCAGTAATACTGACCATTACACTGTCTGTGCTGCCCCGATACCCAGTACCCAAAAAACAGGACTGTACCACCAAAAGTAACTCACAGGGACAGCGGTTATCGCTACACTATCTCTACACGTTTCCCTATGTACAAAGCGGGGATATTTTCATAAAAATTTAATTATCCGCCATTCCATGATTATTAATACATATGCTTCTTAAACTGGCTACATACTGACGTGATGTGTACCCAGGCGATATGTTGACCACAAGGGCCCACATTATCATTACCTGCGTACACACTGAGCAAGGTAATGAAGATCAGTGCAACATACTGTACTGTATCCCTCCTTCCTCCATTACATGTGCTGTGGTCGCTAGCGTTATAGTGACCGGAGGCACCCCAAAATTGCCACTGCACACTGAGCGATCAGGCTGACATGTCATGCCAGTGTGTACCCAGCTTTAGAGTCTTCATAATGATGTAACAAATTTATATTTTTTTATAATAAAAATTATCTCCACTAATGGAATGTATAAATCTCATGTGTTTAGGTAAGAAGTCTTGCCACACACAGAATATTAATATAAGATCTATTGTTGTTAGCTTTACATAATAAAGATTATTATCAGACCTTGTCTTGGAAAATATACCTAAGGGATGATTTTTTTATCATATCAAAAGAATCTACTAACAAATTCAGCGTGATTTATAGTGTTATTCTTTGTGCTAAAGATTTTGGGAACTATTTTATCTAGATGTGTTTTATAGCTAAATAGAATAATACATGGTTAGAAAAAGACAAGGATTGCAAAACAAAGAACACAAGTACCAATATTTATTTCAATATAATACACAAATAATATTAATATATGTATAAACTCTTGTAAATAATATTTGTACAATCAATGTCATAACTGAAGTGCTTATTAAAAAACTGTTTATTTTTTATGAATAATGCACCCTGTAATGTAAATTTTCTCTAACGTCCTAAGTGGATGCTGGGGACTCCGTAAGGACCATGGGGAATAGCGGCTCCGCAGGAGACTGGGCACATCTAAAGAAAGCTTTAGGACTATCTGGTGTGCACTGGCTCCTCCCCCTATGACCCTCCTCCAAGCCTCAGTTAGATCTTTGTGCCCGAACGAGAAGGGTGCACACTAGGGGCTCTCCTGAGCTTCTTAGTGAAAGTTTTAGTTTAGGTTTTTTATTTTCAGTGAGACCTGCTGGCAACAGGCTCACTGCATCGAGGGACTAAGGGGAGAAGAAGCGAACTCACCTGCGTGCAGAGTGGATTGGGCTTCTTAGGCTACTGGACATTAGCTCCAGAGGGACGATCACAGGCCCAGCCATGGATGGGTCCCAGAGCCGCGCCGCCGGCCCCCTTACAGAGCCAGAAGGCAGAAGAGGTCCGGAAAATCGGCGGCAGAAGACGTCCTGTCTTCAACAAGGTAGCGCACAGCACTGCAGCTGTGCGCCATTGCTCCTCAGCACACTTCACACTTCGGTCACTGAGGGTGCAGGGCGCTAGGGGGGGGCGCCCTGAGCAGCAATAAAAACACCTTGGCTGGCGAAAATACATCACATATAGCCCCCAGGGCTATATGGATGAATTTTAACCCCTGCCAGAATCCATAAAAAAGCAGGAGAAAAGTAAGCGAAAAAGGGGCGGAGCCTATCTCCTGAGCACACTGGCGCCATTTTCCCTCACAGCTCCGTTGGAGGGAAGCTCCCCTGGCTCTCCCCTGCAGTCACTACACTACAGAAAGGGTTAAAAAAGAGAGGGGGGGCACTAATTACGCGCAGTATTAAAGATACAGCAGCTATAAGGGGAAAAACACTTATATAAGGTTATCCCTGTATATATATAGCGCTCTGGTGTGTGCTGGCAAACTCTCCCTCTGTCTCACCAAAGGGCTAGTGGGGTCCTGTCCTCTATCAGAGCATTCCCTGTGTGTGTGCTGTATGTCGGTACGTTTGTGTCGACATGTATGAGGAGAAAAATGATGTGGAGACGGAGCAGATTGCCTGTAATAGTGATGTCACCCCCTAGGGGGTCGACACCTGAGTGGATGAACTGTTGGAAGGAATTACGTGACAGTGTCAGCTCTGTATAAAAGACAGTGGTTGACATGAAACAGCCGGCTACTCAGCTTGTGCCTGTCCAGACGTCTCATAGGCCGTCAGGGGCTCTAAAGCGCCCGTTACCTCAGATGGCAGATATAGACGCCGACACGGATACTGACTCCAGTGTCGACGGTGAAGAGACAAATGTGACTTCCAGTAGGGCCACACGTTACATGATTGAGGCAATGAAAAATGTTTTACACATTTCTGATAATACGAGTACCACCAAAAAGGGGTATTATGTTCGGTGAGGAAAAACTACCTGTAGTTTTCCTGAATCTGAGAAATTAAATGAGGTGTGTGATGATGCGTGGTTTTCCCCCGATAACAACTGATAATTTCTAAAATGTTATTGGCATTATATCCTTTCCCGCCAGAGGTTAGGGTGCGTTGGGAAACACCCCCTAGGGTGGATAAAGCGCTCACACGTTTGTAAGGGCTCTACCCTCTCCTGAGATGGCCGCCCTTAAGGATCCTGCTGATAGAAAGCAGGAGGGTATCCTAAAATGTATTTACACACATACTGGTGTTATACTGCGACCAGCAATCGCCTCAGCCTGGATGTGCAGTGCTGGGTTGGCGTGGTCGGATTCCCTGACTGAAAATATTGATACCCTAGATAGGGACAGTATATTTTTGCCTATAGAGCATTTAAAAGATGCATTTCTATATATGCGTGATGCACAGCGGAATATTTGCCGACTGGCATCAAGTCTAAGTGCGTTGTCCATTTCTACCAGTAGAGGGTTATGGACACGTCAGTGGTCAGGTGATGCGTATTCCAAACGGCATTTGGAAGTATTGCCTTAGTAAGGGGAGGAGTTATTTGGGGTCGGTCTTTCAGACCTGGTGGCCACGGCAACAGCTGGGAAATCCACGTTTGTACCCCAGGTCGCCTCTCAACATGAGAAGACGCCGTATTATCAGGCGCAGTCTTTTCGTGGACAAGCGGGCAAAAGGTTCCTCATTTCTGCCCCGTGACAGAGGGAGAGGAAAAAGGCTGCAGAAATCAGCCAGTTCCCAGGAACAGAAACCCTCTCCCGCCTCTGCCAAGCCCTCAGTATGACGCTGGGGCTTTACAAGCAGAATCAGGCACGGTGGGGGGCCCGTCTCAATGAATTTCAGCGCGCAGTGGGCTCACTCGCAAGTAGACCCCTGGATCCTTCAGGTGATATCTCAGGGGTACAAATTAGAATTCGAGACGTCTCCCCCTCGCTGTTTCCTAAAGTCGGCTTTACCGATGTCTCCTTCTGACAGGGAGACAGTTTTGGAAGTCATTCACAAGCTGTATTCCCAGCAGGTGATAATCAAGGTACCCCTCCTGCAACAGGGAACGGGGTATTATTCCACACTGTTGTGGTACCGAAGCCGGACGGCTCGGTGAGACCGATTCTAAATCTAAAATCTTTGAACACTTACATACAGAGGTTCAAATTCAAGATTGAGTCACTCAGAGCAGTGATTGCGAACCTGGAAGAAGGGGACTACATGATGTCTCGGGACATCAAGGATGCTTACCTTCATGTCAAAATTTACCCTTCTCACCAAGGGTACCTCAGGTTTATGGTACAGAACTGTCACTATCAGTTCAGACGCTGCCGTATGGATGGTCCACGGCACCCCGGGTCTTTACCAAGGTAATGGCCGAAATGATGATATTCCTTCGAAGGAAGGGAATTTTAGTTATCCCTTACTTGGACGATTCCCTGTTAAGGGTAAGATCCAGGGAACAGTTGGAGGTCGGTGTAGCACTATCTCAGGTAGTGTTGCGGCAGCACGATTGGATTCTCAATATTCCAAAATCGCAGCTGGTTCCGACGACTTGTCTTCTGTTCCTAGGGATGATCCTGGACACAGTCCAGAAAAAGGTGTTTCTCCCGGAGGAGAAAGCCAGGGAGTTATCCGAGCTAGTCAGGAACCTCCTAAAACCGAGCCAAGTCTCAGTGCATCAATGCACAAGGGTTCTGGGTAAAATGGTGGCTTCCTACGAAGCAATCCCATTCGGCAGATTCCACGCAAGAACTTTCCAGTGGGACCTGCTGGACAAATGGTCCGGGTCGCATCTTCAGATGCATCAGCGGATAACCCTGTCACCAAGGACAAGGGTGTCCCTCCTGTGGTGGTTGCAGAGTGCTCATCTTCTAGAGGGCCGCAGATTCGGCATTCAGGACTGGGTCCTGGTGACCACGAATGCCAGCCTGCGAGGCTGGGGAGCAGTCACACAGGGAAGAAATATCCAGGGCTTATGGTCAAGCCTGGAGACATCACTTCACATAAATATCCTGAAGCTAAGGGCCATTTACAATACTCTAAGCTTAGCAAGACCTCTGCTTCAAGGTCAGCCGGTGTTGATCCAGTCGGACAACATCACGGCAGTCACCCACGTAAACAGACAGGGTGGCACAAGAAGCAGGAGGGCAATGGCAGAAGCTGCAAGGATTCTTCGCTGGGCGGAAAATCATGTGATAGCACTGTCAGCAGTATTCATTCCGGGAGTGGACAACTGGGAAGCAGACTTCCTCAGCACGACATCCACCCGGGAGAGTGGGGACTTCACCCAGAAGTCTTCCACATGATTATAAACCGTTGGGAAAAACTCGACAGGTATTGCGCCAGGTCAAGGGACCCTCAGGCAATAGCTGTAGACGCTCTGGTAACACCGTGGGTGTACCAGTCAGTGTATGTGTTCCCTCCTCTGCCTCTCATTAGAGATGAGCGCCTGAAATTTTTCGGGTTTTGTGTTTTGGTTTTGGGTTCGGTTCCGCGGCCGTGTTTTGGGTTCGAACGCGTTTTGGCAAAACCTCACCGAATTATTTTTGTCGGATTCGGGTGTGTTTTGGATTCGGGTGTTTTTTTCCAAAAACACTAAAAAACAGCTTAAATCATAGAATTTGGGGGTCATTTTGATCCCAAAGTATTATTAACCTCAAAAACCATAATTTACACTCATTTTCAGTCTATTCTGAATACCTCACACCTCACAATATTATTTTTAGTCCTAAAATTTGCACCGAGGTCGCTGTGTGAGTAAGATAAGCGACCCTAGTGGCCGACACAAACACCGGGCCCATCTAGGAGTGGCACTGCAGTGTCACGCAGGATGTCCCTTCCAAAAAACCCTCCCCAAACAGCACATGACGCAAAGAAAAAAAGAGGCGCAATGAGGTAGCTGTGTGAGTAAGATTAGCGACCCTAGTGGCCGACACAAACACCGGGCCCATCTAGGAGTGGCACTGCAGTGTCACGCAGGATGGCCCTTCCAAAAAACCCTCCCCAAACAGCACATGACGCAAAGAAAAAAAGAGGCGCAATGAGGTAGCTGACTGTGTGAGTAAGATTAGCGACCCTAGTGGCCGACACAAACACCGGGCACATCTAGGAGTGGCACTGCAGTGTCACGCAGGATGTCCCTTCCAAAAAACCCTCCCCAAACAGCACATGACGCAAAGAAAAAAAGAGGCGCAATGAGGTAGCTGTGTGAGTAAGATTAGCGACCCTAGTGGCCGACACAAACACCGGGCCCATCTAGGAGTGGCACTGCAGTGTCACGCAGGATGTCCCTTCCAAAAAACCCTCCCCAATCAGCACATGATGCAAAGAAAAAGAAAAGAAAAAAGAGGTGCAAGATGGAATTATCCTTGGGCCCTCCCACCCACCCTTATGTTGTATAAACAAAACAGGACATGCACACTTTAACCAACCCATCATTTCAGTGACAGGGTCTGCCACACGACTGTGACTGATATGACGGGTTGGTTTGGACCCCCCCCAAAAAAGAAGCAATTAATCTCTCCTTGCACAAACTGGCTCTACAGAGGCAAGATGTCCACCTCATCTTCACCCTCCGATATATCACCGTGTACATCCCCCTCCTCACAGATTATCAATTCGTCCCCACTGGAATCCACCATCTCAGCTCCCTGTGTACTTTGTGGAGGCAATTGCTGCTGGTCAATGTCTCCGCGGAGGAATTGATTATAATTCATTTTAATGAACATCATCTTCTCCACATTTTCTGGATGTAACCTCGTACGCCGATTGCTGACAAGGTGAGCGGCGGCACTAAACACTCTTTCGGAGTACACACTTGTGGGAGGGCAACTTAGGTAGAATAAAGCCAGTTTGTGCAAGGGCCTCCAAATTGCCTCTTTTTCCTGCCAGTATAAGTACGGACTGTGTGACGTGCCTACTTGGATGCGGTCACTCATATAATCCTCCACCATTCTATCAATGTTGAGAGAATCATATGCAGTGACAGTAGACGACATGTCCGTAATCGTTGTCAGGTCCTTCAGTCCGGACCAGATGTCAGCATCAGCAGTCGCTCCAGACTGCCCTGCATCACCGCCAGCGGGTGGGCTCGGAATTCTGAGCCTTTTCCTCGCACCCCCAGTTGCGGGAGAATGTGAAGGAGGAGATGTTGACAGGTCGCGTTCCGCTTGACTTGACAATTTTGTCACCAGCAGGTCTTTCAACCCCAGCAGACCTGTGTCTGCCGGAAAGAGAGATCCAAGGTAGGCTTTAAATCTAGGATCGAGCACGGTGGCCAAAATGTAGTGCTCTGATTTCAACAGATTGACCACCCGTGAATCCTTGTTAAGCGAATTAAGGGCTGCATCCACAAGTCCCACATGCCTAGCGGAATCGCTCCGTGTTAGCTCCTTCTTCAATGCCTCCAGCTTCTTCTGCAAAAGCCTGATGAGGGGAATGACCTGACTCAGGCTGGCAGTGTCTGAACTGACTTCACGTGTGGCAAGTTCAAAGGGCATCAGAACCTTGCACAACGTTGAAATCATTCTCCACTGCACTTGAGACAGGTGCATTCCATCTCCTATATCGTGCTCAATTGTATAGGCTTGAATGGCCTTTTGCTGCTCCTCCAACCTCTGAAGCATATAGAGGGTTGAATTCCACCTCGTTACCACTTCTTGCTTCAGATGATGGCAGGGCAGGTTCAGTAGTTTTTGGTGGTGCTCCAGTCTTCTGTACGTGGTGCCTGTACGCCGAAAGTGTCCCGCAATTCTTCTGGCCACCGACAGCATCTCTTGCACACCCCTGTCGTTTTTTAAAAAATTCTGCACCACCAAATTCAAGGTATGTGCAAAACATGGGACGTGCTGGAATTTGCCCATATTTAATGCACACACAATATTGCTGGCGTTGTCCGATGCCACAAATCCACAGGAGAGTCCAATTGGGGTAAGCCATTCCGCGATGATCTTCCTCAGTTGCCGTAAGAGGTTTTCAGCTGTGTGCGTATTCTGGAAAGCGGTGATACAAAGCGTAGCCTGCCTAGGAAAGAGTTGGCGTTTGCGAGATGCTGCTACTGGTGCCGCCGCTGCTGTTCTTGCGGCGGGAGTCCATACATCTACCCAGTGGGCTGTCACAGTCATATAGTCCTGACCCTGCCCTGCTCCACTTGTCCACATGTCCGTGGTTAAGTGGACATTGGGTACAACTGCATTTTTTAGGACACTGGTGAGTCTTTTTCTGACGTCCGTGTACATTATCGGTATCGCCTGCCTAGAGAAGTGGAACCTAGATGGTATTTGGTAACGGGGGCACACTGCCTCAATAAATTGTCTAGTTCCCTGTGAACTAACGGCGGATACCGGACGCACGTCTAACACCAACATAGTTGTCAAGGACTCAGTTATCCGCTTTGCAGTAGGATGACTGCTGTGATATTTCATCTTCCTCGCAAAGGACTGTTGAACAGTCAATTGCTTACTGGAAGTAGTACAAGTGGGCTTACGACTTCCCCTCTGGGATGACCATCGACTCCCAGCGGCAACAACAGCAGCGCCAGCAGCAGTAGGCGTTACACGCAAGGATGCATCGGAGGAATCCCAGGCAGGAGAGGACTCGTCAGACTTGCCAGTGACATGGCCTGCAGGACTATTGGCATTCCTGGGGAAGGAGGAAATTGACACTGAGGGAGTTGGTGGGGTGGTTTGCGTGAGCTTGGTTACAAGAGGAAGGGATTTACTGGTCAGTGGACTGCTTCCGCTGTCACCCAAAGTTTTTGAACTTGTCACTGACTTATTATGAATGCGCTGCAGGTGACGTATAAGGGAGGATGTTCCGAGGTGGTTAACGTCCTTACCCCTACTTATTACAGCTTGACAAAGGGAACACACGGCTTGACACCTGTTGTCCGCATTTCTGGTGAAATACCTCCACACCGAAGAGCTGATTTTTTTGGTATTTTCACCTGGCATGTCAACGGCCATATTCCTCCCACGGACAACAGGTGTCTCCCCGGGTGCCTGACTTAAACAAACCACCTCACCATCAGAATCCTTCTGGTCAATTTCCTCCCCAGCGCCAGCAACACCCATATCCTCCTCATCCTGGTGTACTTCAACACTGACATCTTCAATCTGACTATCAGGAACTGGACTGCGGGTGCTCCTTCCAGCACTTGCAGGGGGCATGCAAATAGTGGAAGGCGCATGCTCTTCACGTCCAGTGTTGGGAAGGTCAGGCATCGCAAACGACACAATTGGACTCTCCTTGTGGATTTGGGATTTCAAAGAACGCACAGTTCTTTGCGGTGCTTTTGCCAGCTTGAGTCTTTTCAGTTTTCTAGCGAGAGGCTGAGTGCTTCCATCCTCATGTGAAGCTGAACCACTAGCCATGAACATAGGCCAGGGCCTCAGCCGTTCCTTGCCACTCCGTGTGGTAAATGGCATATTGGCAAGTTTACGCTTCTCCTCCGACAATTTTATTTTAGGTTTTGGAGTCCTTTTTTTTCTGATATTTGGTGTTTTGGATTTGACATGCTCTGTACTATGACATTGGGCATCGGCCTTGGCAGACGACGTTGCTGGCATTTCATCGTCTCGGCCATGACTAGTGGCAGCAGCTTCAGCACGAGGTGGAAGTGGATCTTGATCTTTCCCTAATTTTGGAACCTCAACTTTTTTGTTCTCCATATTTTATAGGCAGAACTAAAAGGCACCTCAGGTAAACAATGGAGATGGATGGATAGTTTACTAGTATACAATTATGGACGGACTGCCACGGTTAGGTGGTATAAAAAAACCACGGTTAGGTGGTATATATTGTAATACAATTATGGATGGACGGACTGCCTGCCGAGTGCCGACACAGAGGTAGCCACAGCCGTGAACTACCGCACTGTACACTGGTTGATAAAGAGATAGTAGTATACTCGTAACAACTAGTATGACACTATGACGGTATAAAGAATGAAAAAAAAACCACGGTTAGGTGGTATATATTATAATAATACAATTATGGATGGACGGACTGCCTGCCGAGTTCCGACACAGAGGTAGCCACAGCCGTGAACTACCGCACTGTACACTGGTTGATAAAGAGATAGTAGTATACTCGTAACAACTAGTATGACTGACTATGACGGTATAAAGAATGAAAAAAAAACCACGGTTAGGTGGTATATATTGTAATACAATTATGGATGGACGGACTGCCTGCCGAGTTCCGACACAGAGGTAGCCACAGCCGTGAACTACCGCACTGTACACTGGTTGATAAAGAGATAGTAGTATACTCGTAACAACTAGTATGACTGACTATGACGGTATAAAGAATGAAAAAAAAACCACGGTTAGGTGGTATATATTATAATACAATTATGGATGGACGGACTGCCTGCCGACTGCCGACACAGAGGTAGCCACAGCCGTGAACTACCGCACTGTACACTGGTTGATAAAGAGATAGTAGTATACTCGTAACAACTAGTATGACACTATGACGGTATAAAGAATGAAAAAAAAACCACGGTTAGGTGGTATATATTATAATACAATTATGGATGGACGGACTGCCTGCCGACTGCCGACACAGAGGTAGCCACAGCCGTGAACTACCGCACTGTACACTGGTTGATAAAGAGATAGTAGTATACTCGTAACAACTAGTATGACACTATGACGGTATAAAGAATGAAAAAAAAACCACGGTTAGGTGGTATATATTATAATACAATTATGGATGGACGGACTGCCTGCCGAGTGCCGACACAGAGGTAGCCACAGCCGTGAACTACCGCACTGTACACTGGTTGATAAAGAGATAGTAGTATACTCGTAACAACTAGTATGACTGACTATGACGGTATAAAGAATGAAAAAAAAACCACGGTTAGGTGGTATATATTATAATACAATTATGGATGGACGGACTGCCTGCCGACTGCCGACACAGAGGTAGCCACAGCCGTGAACTACCGCACTGTACACTGGTTGATAAAGAGATAGTAGTATACTCGTAACAACTAGTATGACACTATGACGGTATAAAGAATGAAAAAAAAACCACGGTTAGGTGGTATATATTATAATACAATTATGGATGGACGGACTGCCTGCCGACTGCCGACACAGAGGTAGCCACAGCCGTGAACTACCGCACTGTACACTGGTTGATAAAGAGATAGTAGTATACTCGTAACAACTAGTATGACACTATGACGGTATAAAGAATGAAAAAAAAACCACGGTTAGGTGGTATATATTATAATAATACAATTATGGATGGACGGACTGCCTGCCGACTGCCGACACAGAGGTAGCCACAGCCGTGAACTACCGCACTGTACACTGGTTGATAAAGAGATAGTAGTATACTCGTAACAACTAGTATGACTATGACGACGGTATAAAGAAAGAAAAAAAAATACCACGGTTAGGTGGTATATAATTATACAATTATGGATGGACGGACTGCCTGCCGAGTGCCGACTGCCGACACAGAGGTAGCCACAGCCGTGAACTACCGCACTGTACTGTGTCTGCTGCTAATATAGACTGGTTGATAAAGAGATAGTATACAACAATATACTACTATACTGGTGGTCAGGCACTGGTCACCACTAGTCACACTGGCAGTGGCACTCCTGCAGCAAAAGTGTGCACTGTTTAATTTTAAATTAATATAATATTATGTACTCCTGGCTCCTGCTATAACAACCTGCAGTGCTCCCCAGTCTCCCCCACAATTATTATAAGCTTTTATACATTGATGTGCAGCACACTGGGCTGAGCTGAGTGCACACAGACTGAGTCACACTGTGTGACTGCTGTGTATCGTTTTTTTCAGGCAGAGAACGGATATAGCAGAGAACGGATATATTAAATAAAAGTTAACTTAACAACAACTGCACTGGTCACTGTGGTAAACTCTGTCTGCACAATCTCTCTCTCTCTCTCTCTCTTCTAATCTATTCTAATGGAGAGGACGCCAGCCACGTCCTCTCCCTATCAATCTCAATGCACGTGTGAAAATGGCGGCGACGCGCGGCTCCTTATATAGAATCCGAGTCTCGCGAGAATCCGACAGCGTCATGATGACGTTCGGGCGCGCTCGGGTTAACCGAGCAAGGCGGGAAGATCCGAGTCGCTCGGACCCGTGAAAAAAAAAGTGAAGTTCGTGCGGGTTCGGATTCAAAGAAACCGAACCCGCTCATCTCTACCTCTCATACCCAAGGTACTGAGATTGATAAGATGGAGAGGAGTAAGCACTATATTCGTGGCTCCGGATTGGCCAAGAAGGACTTGGTAACCGGAACTTCAAGAGATGCTCACGGAGGATCCGTGGCCTCTACCTCTAAGAAGGGACCTGCTCCAGCAAGGACCCTGTCTGTTCCAAGACTTACCGCGGCTGCGTTTGACGGCATGGCGGTTGAACGCCGGATCCTAAAGGAAAAAAGGCATTCCGGATGAAGTCATCCCTATCCTGATCAAAGCCAGGAAGGATGTAACCGCAAAACATTATCACCGCATTTGGCGAAAATATGTTGCATGGTGCGAGGCCAGTAAGGCCCGACGGAGGAAATTCAACTGGGTCGATTCCTACATTTCCTGCAAACAGGAGTGTCTATGGGCCTGAAATTGGGGTCCATTAAGGTTCAAATTTCGGCCCTGTCAATTTTCTTCCAAAAAGAACTAGCTTCAGTCCCTGAAGTTCAGACGTTTGTAAAAGGGGTACTGCATATACAGCCTCCTTTTGTGCCTCCAGTGGCACTTTGGGATCTCAATGTAGTTTTTGGGTTCCAAAAGTCACATTGGTTTGAACCACTTAAATCTGTGGAGTTAAAATATCTCACATGGAAAGTGGTCATGCTGTTGGCCCTGGCCTGGGTCAGGCGCGTGTCAGAATTGGCGGCTTTATCCTGTAAAAGCCCTTATCTGATTTTCCATTCGGACAGGGCGGAATTGAGGACTCGTCCTCAGTTTCTCCCTAAGGTGGTTTCAGCGTTTCACCTGAACCAACCTATTGTGGTGCCTGCGGCTACTAGGGACTTGGAGGACTCCAAGTTGCTAGACGTTGTCAGGGCCCTGAAAATATATGTTTCCAGGACGGCTGGAGTCAGGAAATCTGACTCACTGTTTATCCTGTATGCACCCAACAAACTGGGTGCTCCTGCTTCTAAGCAGACTATTGCTCGTTGGATTTGTAGTACAATTCAGCTTGCACATTCTGTGGCAGGCCTGCCACAGCCAAAAATCTGTAAATGCCCACTCCACAAGGAAGGTGGGCTCATCTTGGGCGGCTGCCCGAGGGGTCTCGGCTTTACAACTTTGCCGAGCAGCTACTTGGTCAGGAGCAAATACGTTTGTAAAATTCTACAAAATTGATACCCTGGCTGAGGAGGACCTGGAGTTCTCTCATTTGGTGCTGCAGAGTCATCCGAACTCTCCCGCCCGTTTGGGAGCTTTGGTATAATCCCCATGGTCCTTACGGAGTCCCCAGCATCCACTTAGGACGTTAGAGAAAATAAGAATTTACTTACCGATAATTCTATTTCTCGTAGTCCGTAGTGGATGCTGGGCGCCCATCCCAAGTGCGGATTGTCTGCAATACTGGTACATAGTTATTGTTACCAAAAAAAAAAAAAAAAAAATCGGGTTATTGCTGTAGTGAGCCATCTTTTCTAGAGGCTCCTCTGTTATCATGCTGTTAACTGGGTTCAGATCACAAGTTGTACGGTGTGATTGGTGTGGCTGGTATGAGTCTTACCCGGGATTCAAAATCCTTCCTTATTGTGTACGCTCGTCCGGGCACAGTATCCTAACTGAGGCTTAGAGGAGGGTCATAGGGGGAGGAGCCAGTGCACACCAGATAGTCCTAAAGCTTTCTTTAGATGTGCCCAGTCTCCTGCGGAGCCGCTATTCCCCATGGTCCTTACGGAGTCCCCAGCATCCACTACGGACTACGAGAAATAGAATTATCGGTAAGTAAATTCTTATTATTGTTGATATTATATATAAGTCACCTTGGAGACCTATGAACTTTATATGGCTTTAGGATTACGTTTTGTGATTTATACTAGTTACCAGCTCGTCAAAATGACGGAGCAACATAACAGTAATGTCAGCACTGGCGGCCATGCGTACCTGAACGGAGCAACATATAATTTCTCCAGCGGGCGCCATCTAGTGGCCGCCGGCGTGCATACCACTTGAATTCACTTCAGAGAGGTGAGGAGCAGTCTTAGGGCCTAATTCAGACCAGCAGCAGCAAATTTTTCTCTAATCAGAATCAAAATCAGTTTATTGCCAAGAATATCAGTATAGAATACATAAGGAATGTGTTTCCGAAAACCAGAACTCCCAGTCAGTATATGACATACGACAACAAGAAACATAAAGGAAGGAAGAACACATGACGGAAAGTTTGAGAGCATGAGTTGAGTACTGAGCGAATAATAGTATAACTAAGCAATTGCCGAATTAAGCAAGCACGTTGCCTGAGGAAAAAACTGTGGCCCTCATTTTGAGTTGTTCGCTCGGTAAAAATCTTCGCATCGCAGCGATTTTCCGCTTAATGCGCATGCGCAATGTTCGCACTGCGACTGCGCCAAGTAAATTTGCTATGCACTTAGTAATTTTACTCACGGCTTTTTCATCGTTCTGGCGATCGTAATGTGATTGACAGGAAATGGGTGTTACTGGGCGGAAACAGGCCGTTTTATGGGCGTGTGGGAAAAAACGCTACCGTTTCCGGAAAAAACGCAGGAGTGGCCGGAGAAACGGAGGAGTGTCTGGGCGAACGCTGGGTGTGTTTGTGACGTCAAACCAGGAACGACAAGCACTGAACTGATCGCAGATGCCGAGTAAGTCTGAAGCTACTCAGAAACTGCTACGAGGTGTGTAATCGCAATATTGCGAATACATCGTTCGCATTTTTAAGATGCTAAGATTCACTCCCAGTAGGCGGCGGCTTAGCGTGAGCAACTCTGCTAAAATCGCTTTGCGAGCGAACAACTCGGAATGACCTCCTGTGTCTGTGTCTAGCAGTTCTCACGAGCTGCGAGCTGTACCGTCTTCCTGATGGCAGCCGCTGAAACAGGTCATGAACAGGGTGGGAATGGTCATCAGTGATCGCCCCCGCCCACTTCGTAACCCTTTCCCAATAGATATCCTCGATTGCCGGAAGATTTGACCCTATGATTCTTTCCGCTACACTGTAGGTGGGGGGGGGGGGGGGGGGGGGGGGCAGATATGTGCAGAGAGAGTTAGATTTGGGTGGGTTATTTTGCTTCTGTGCAGGGTAAATACTGGCTGCTTTATTTTTACACTGCAATTTAGATTTCAGTTTGAACACACCCCGCCCAAATCTAACTCTCTCTACACATGTTATTTCTGCCCTCCCCCCTGCAGTGCACATGGTTTTGCCCATTAGAGAACAAATTTGCTGCTGCGATCAGGTCTGAATTAGGACCTTAGCCTTTTATTATTTAGGATTATCCTTATCATTTAAAAGACCAAAATACTATTGCTAATGAATGTCTCTTGGTTTGGTTTGCAGAACTATTCCCAAATAAGCCAACAGTTCTTTTTTGCTGAATTAATTCCCAAATGTTTTATTTCTATTAAAAAAATTTTTTTTTAAATACAGCCAATTAAGAAATGTTTTAAGGGTAAGAAAATTGGTATACTGGTATACTCTATTCAGCAAAAACCCTTTGAAAGTACATCTTTGCATCAATTCCACTTACTGATTCTCCTCTCAGAAACCTTATGTGTATAATTTTGCCAGTTGAGTTGAGACATCTGAAAAGGTCAGACAAATTTCAAATTTTAATATAATTATTATGCTGCATCAAACATGAAATACAAAAATAAATATTATTTTATTAAAAAATAATTTCCTCTTTTTTTTAGTTAAATTGAAAGAAGAGAACACCAGTCATATTCAGTGCAGTGTGGAAATAACAGAGTGTTGCATATAATTAATATAGTAACTACTAGTTTGTTAAAAACTACTGTATAGTGTCTAGCGCTTAATTATTATCATAATCTATCATTCTTTCTTAGCCAGCACTGACAGTTATTAGGAAGGGTTTGCACCTGCAATACATTTTAATTTGTGTTAATAGCATATATTCAAAATGCAATTACAATGTTGTCATTATTTTGCTTATGGCTCATAATAAGGCTTCATATCCTAGCATACTGTATATGGTTTGAATTATTAAATATTGCTACATTCCCATGCTAAACTACAACCATCATAGATAGATCTGGTTTTTCTGGAAGTGCAGTGTTCTGTACAATGGCTAATTTGTATATTTTATGCTGCTGAGCCATTTTGTTCATAAACTAGAAATCTACTCTAAGCAAGCAATAGAAAACTTTCTATAAATGTGTTTTCAAACTGGAATCGAAATTCCAGAGTAAAAATAAAGCTGTCTAACATTTGTGGTCTACATGCAAGTAGTCAGTATTTACCCTGCACAGGAAAAATATAAATGTATTTGCTCCCCTTGCATGGCAACATGGTTTGTTCCAGACACAAAGTTACTTGCTTTTTTTGCTTTACTTAAACTGGGCATACACCATACAATTACTGGAAGACAGGGCCGTTTCTTGGGGCAGGCGAGCAGTGCAACCGCACTGGGCGCCCGCCGCGGCACTAACTGTGGCTCCCTGCTTCCCCCTCCCATTTCTCCCCGAGTCACCCGCAGAGTTTCACGGACTGACGCGGTTGCATCGTTACGTCACGACGCAACCCCGTCACTCCGCGAAAACCCCCCCCTTCTTGAGCGGAGTACAGAGGGGGATCCAAGTTAGGAAGAGAGAAAGGCCGGCGCGAGGAGCGACTGGTGAGGCGGGCCGAAGAGCGATAATTGCCTCTGTAAGTATTCGTTCTCTCTCTCTCAATGTGTAAAATGGGGACACCTGCCGTAATGTGTGAAATGGGGACTCTTGCCTGCCGTAGTGTGGGGATTTAATGTATCAAGGGCATTGGGGTGTGTGGCATAATATGGTGCAGGGGGCATTACTGTGTGGGGCTTAATATGGTAGAATTTTTTTTTCCTGTGGTGGTCGTGATCTGTTGGAGCAGGGTCAAAAACTGGATTGTGAGGTAGTCTTTTCAGACGAGGCAATGCCCATTTAAATGAGGCCACACCCATTTAGATGAGGCCACGCCCCCTTGCCGGGTGCACGCGCATTTTTTTTTTCCATCTAGGTGTGTGTGTGTGGGGGGGGGGCACATTTTTTAATGTCATGGGGGGGGGCGCATTTTTAAATCTTGCACTGGGAGCCAAATTGGCTAGAAACAGCCCTGCTGGTAGATCATATGCCAGATCTGGCTGGTTGGAATGGTAAGGGATGAGAGCAAGTAACAGTCACTCATTTGCTCTCAAGCACTGGATGATGGACAAAACCTGTCGTTCAGACAGATGTGTTACATGTATGATTTAGCCAATTTGTAGAACAGTTTTTTTCTGTTTGCCAGTGTTAAAAGCAAATGATCAATTGTCATTTGCTCTCATCCATTACCAGATTTTCATTCCACCCAGCCAGATCTGGCAGATGACCTGCCAGATAACTGTATAGTGTACTTTATGTCCAGCTTTACAAACATGAATCAGGCGCTAAGTGCTTTGGATAGGTTTATAGTTACTTGCTTGGATTATTACTTGCTTTATGTGGTAGACCTAAGATTAAGGATTAGGAGGCTCATACAGAATTGGATTTATGTATGTTTTTTTTTACATAAAATATAAATTTCCATAATGTGTATGCACACAAATGAGAATGGGGGTATATTTACTAAAGTGAGGGTTCATAGAAGAGGAGGTGGCAACCAATCAGAGTCTAGCTATTATCATCTAGAAGATGCAAGATAAAGGATATGTAGATCTGATTAGTTGCTATGGGTAACATCTCCACTTCTATAAATCCGCACTTTAGTAAAAAATAAAAAAAAACCTGGTGTCCAAGCATCTTGTTAAATTTAAACTTAGACAGGAATGGCAAACTATATTAAGGGATATACTGGAATATAAAGGAATTAATGCATAGGGGTGAATGAATCGGAACCACAATTAAACCATGAGGTTATTAGAGCGAGACCTCTTAAAGGTGTTAATAATTTCTAAATTTTATGCTAGTTGGTTAATGAGGTGGTAATCTGTCATCCTATCATAGACGGTGACATGTTTAAGAGATTCTATCAGTGATCACTGGCAGTTATTTCTTCCTCATGCCAACTGGAAGCACTCCCTCATTTTGATGTTGTCACTGTTTGTTGTGGTGGCAGTAGGAACGGCTCTGTAACTACTATAAGTTGTCAGTTATTCCTTAGTTGGGTGCACTCTTCCCAGTCAATATTATAGTATTATTGTCCCGATGGGGCATGTGACAATACATGTCGGGGAGTGTCTGAACTTGGAGAGTTGAACACCAATTGTTTGAGTTTGGAATGTATGCTTGTCTTGTTTTATGTTGTCTTTTATTGTTGGTCAATACCATACTAACTCAAATCAGTTAAAATGAAATTTCATTTTTATGTCAAATAAACATTAGCAGAGTCACACGGGACCTGGTGTGCCGAAATGGGCTGTTTGGTGCAACTGTTCCGGAGACTCAGTAGGGGAGATTCAAATGTTTGAAAAGTCAGTTGGGAGTCTGTTTTTTCCTATCTAATAGGAAAAAACAGACACCCAACCAACTTTTCAAACATTTGAATCTCCCCCAGTAAATACTACATTTCTTTAATGTACTACTTGATTGGTCTTGATTTTGTTTTGAATATACCTATGTGTAGTTGATATTTTTGATCTTCTACGCATCTGAATTTACCTTTGAAAGTATATGTCAACTTTTATTCACAAGTATTCCAAGAATTGAGCCATGTTGATATGCTCCAAACTGTGTAATTTGTCCTTAAATAATTTGTAAATCATAGTAGGAAATATAAGTAGTACTAGTTGAATTAGTAGGTATTATTGTTATGATCTTGTATTTATATGTTGTCTCAAAGGTTCACCAGTACCTAACAAAGTACCTAACCAATAAGCAAGACAAGAAAACAATCACTTACAGTACAAGACAATGTAGGAAAAGTACATGGTATATAAACATTGCTGCATCAGGGCACAGGACATGGAAATAATTATCAGGGTGTTGGAAAAATTTGAGGGCTAGGTGCTGTTGTAGGGAGTATGAGATGAAAATAGTTTAAAAGAGGGAAAGCACGTGAGAGGAGAGGGCCCTGTTCATGAGAGCTGAGCTTACATTCTAAAGGGGAGCGGCAGACAGATGAGTGTGACACTGATGGGGTACAAGTGAGCATGTGACATGGCTGGGTTTGGTAAAGAAGTAGGTCTTGAGAGCCCATATAAAGTTTTGTAGAGAGGTGGAGATTCTAATAGGAAGAGGTAGAGAATTCCAGAGGTAGGGTGTACCATTGTCAAAATCATGGTGACAGGAATGAGAGGAAGTAATCAGTTGGCAGTAGAGGTGGTATGTATTTGTAGAGTGAAGAGGGCACTTGGTAGTGCAAAGGGAGATAACGTCAGATATGTAATTGGGATAGGAATTGGTGAGGGCTTTGTAAGTGAGTGTGAGATTTGGTAGGGGAACCAGTAAAGGGCTTGTAAGAGAGGGGAAGTAGACGTAGTACGCTAGAAGAGAAAGATGAGCCATGCAGCAACATTGAGGATAGATTGAAGTGGAGAGAGGCATTTATAAGGAAGGCCAGATTGGACTAGATTACAGTAGTCCAATCTGGAGATAACCAGTAAGTGGACAAGGGTCTTACTAGCATCCAGGGTGAGAAAGGGTCTGATCCCGGAAATATTTTTGAGATGGAAATGAGAGGTATTAAATGTGTGGTTTGTAGGAGAGGGAGGAATCAAGTATAACTCCACGTCATCATACTTGAGGGCTAGAGAAGACATTTGTGCCATCAATAGTGAAATTGTGGGAGGTGAGGTTATGTGGGAAGGTGAGAAGATGATCAGCTCAGTCTTAGACATGTTAAATTTAAGAAAGCGCAGGGACATCCAAGAAGAGATAACAGAGAGACAGCTGGAAATATGAGTGAGGAGAGATGGGGATAGGTCAGGGGAGGAAAGGTAGATTTGAGTATCATGAGCATAGAGATGATATTGGATGTCAAAATAATTTTTTAACTCACCTAAAGAGAGCATATGGAGAGCCAGGAGTGGGCAGTATCACTCAGACCAAATGATTAAAGGATTTGAAGGAGGAGAGGGTGGTCCACAGTGTCAAAAGCAGCAGAGAGTTCAAAGAGAATAAGCAGAGAGTAGAGGCCCTTGGATTTAGCAGCATGGAGGTCATTGCAGACTTTTGTGAGGTCAGTTTAGGTGCAAACGGGAGGGGAGAGATGGGACATAAACAGTTAGGATCAAGGGTAAATTTTGTAAGAAAGGGGGAGATAAAGGCATGCTTGAAGGCAGAGCGGACAGTGCTGATGAGAGTGAGAGATTGAGGAAGTGTGCAAGAAGGGAACAGGCAGAAGGAGAGAGAAGGCAGAGGAGGCCAGAGGGCATAAGGTCTAGGGGCGAGGTGATGAGGGGGTTGGACTAGATTAGGGCCATTACTTTATCTCCAGATACAGGGGAAAAAGAAGTCAGAGTTGGTGAGATGGATGGGTAGGGGTGTTCAGCGAAAGGAGGGTGCAGGTTGTTGAGGGTCTGTTCTGAGATGTGATGTCTTGATATATGGAGCAAAGTTTGGGCGCAAAGTCAAGGGCAGAGAGTGAAGAAGGGAGTCGAGGTAGGGGTGGGCAGAGGAGGGAGTTGTCAGTGGCAAAGAGACACCTTCAAAGATTGAGAGGAGATGAGAGTCTTGAAGTGTGACTGTTTAGAGATGGAAAGTGCTGCACTGTAGGATGAGATAGATTTGAAATGGAGAAAGTCAGCTTTAGAGTGTGATTTTTCAAATATCTGGTGAATTTGGAATTGCACTGTTGAGATGTTGATCTGCAAGGGTGAATAGTGGTCTCTGAGTCAAGAAGAAAGGAAGGCATTGTATAGGGAAGTGTCTTGTTCAGGACATGGTAGAGAAAGAATAGGAGAGAGAAGTGAAACAAGCAGGGAAGATAAGGGAGTGTATTGATGCCTCAATGTCATGGTTAGTGATACTAGCCTTAGGAAGCAAAGCAGTATAAGTTAAAAGAGAGAAGGTGATGGTCTGAGTTGGAGAAGTCAGAAATATCACAACGCGGTGAGTGGAGACCAGAACAAGTGAGTGTCTATTCACGTGGGAGGGTGAGAAGAACCACTGGGAGAGACCAAGCAATGATGTGAGGTTAAGGAGTTCAGAGGCAAAGGATTCTGTGGGGCTGTCAATTGGGATGTTGAAATCAGCTAAGATAATGGAGGGAATGTCTGAAGAGAGGAGTGAGTGAGACAGGAAGCAAAGTGATTAAGCAATTTGATGGAAATGCCAGGAGGATGGTAAATGACAACTACTCAAATGTGAACAGGTTGGAAGAGGCGTATAGCATAGACTTCAAATGTAGAGAATGTAAGGGAAGGTTGGTAGGAGTAATCGGAGGATAGAAGGACCCCAACTCTACCACACACAAGTAGTGATGGGATAGTTGAAGAAAATCTGGACATAGTGTGGTCTAGGTAAATAGGAGAAGGAAAACTAGGAATAGGAGTGGAGGAGTGAAGGCTGTAGGAGAAACTGACCAGTAGATTTGCTGAAATGCAGGTGAGAGAACAGTGTTGCTAACTGTGTAAGCTCAATGACAGCAAATTTAGCTTGAAGTTTAATGAAAGCGTAGATAATATGGGTGTAGAAATTGATTTTGACTGTGTAAGAAATGAGGGTGTGTGAGTGTGGGCAAACCAGTGGTAATTCAGATAGGACTTTTAAGTGTATAAAGACAAATTTGTACTGGTACACCTCAAAACAAAATGAAAGTACAAATAAAAGCAATTGCAGATGAAATGGAAAGGTTTTGCAATATCTAAAACAGGTAGGGTGCCAAGTATTCAGATTAATCCACCAGAAAGCACTAAAGCTATTTTTATAGTATTTTATATGGGGTTTATTGTTGGCTGTTGAGTTATGATTTGTTCACATCAGTGGTGGCAGTTGTATGATGAATATACTTTATCACTGTAGAAAGGTGATTCTGTCACCAGTGGATTTGCTCCTGTCTTCTTCTTGTGGCCTCTGCAGTACCCTTGTGGGATCTGGAGCCCCAACACAGTAAATAAACAATAATAATATGAATACTGACACTATATATACATAAATCTATGTGTATTTGTATATATATATATATATATATATATATATATATATATATGCAAATACTCCGGCACTCCTCCTGCTATGATGGGGTCACGTACCCTAGAAACGTTGATCAAATAATGACTTCATTTTTTCACCTAAAAAAAGTCTTGGAGTGCCGCCTACCACTACTGTCTATATATATATATATATATATATATATATATATATTTATAAATAGATAGATAGTTATATAGATGCTGTCTATCTATCTATCTATCTATCTATCTATCTATCTATCTATCTATATGTATAGATTATATACAGATTATATAGAGTGCCGCCTACCACTACTGTCTATATATATATATATATATATATATATTTATAAATAGATAGATAGTTATATAGATACTGTATATCTATCTATCTATATGTATAGATTATATATATATACACACACACACACACACACACACACACACACACACACACACACACACACAGATATATAGCTCACATAGGACCCAGCATGGGTAGGCACGTCTATGGTCTGGGGTACCACACATTTATAAAAAGAGGTCTGCACGGCGTGATGTGAAGTCTTGCACTGCTGATTATTGATGAGCTTTGATCAGTGTTTCTCTCTTACAATCAAATTTACATGCTTGGAAAATTTGCTTCCTGTACTATATCACACTATTGTTGTCTGTTACTTTAATTTGAGGTGCTCTACTCTTCTCTTGAAGACTGATAGATAGATAATTTCCTAATCTTGCGGTATTCCAGATTATGTTTTATGTACTAATTGTAGGGGAGAGGTATCAAACTTTGGTGAGAGATAAAGTGGAGAGAGACAAAGTACCAGCCCATCAGCTCCTAACTGCCATGTTACAGGCTATGCTGGAAAAATGACAGATAGAAGCTGATTGGTTGGTACTTCTATCTCCACTTTATCGCTTTCTAATATTTGTTACATTTCCACCTGTATGTATTAACTACGTGATTTGGCACCCTCTTTGCTTTTTTCTATATTTCATAATACTGTATTATATACTTGTTACATTTACCTAGATATATGGTACACTTGCACAGGCAAGGAAGACTTTTGCCCGGGGCGCCGCCTTCTGGAGGGCGCCGGTGCCATCCGGAGGGTGCCGCACCATGGCAAGATCCGCTACTGCTGTGCCCCCCGCAGCCCGCTGTGTCCCCCGCTGGTTCCCCGCTGTGATAGGAACTAGATGCCACGCGTATAGTTTCCCTTCATGGAGAGGACCTTTGCTGTGCAGTGCGCGATTACGTCATTGCGCACCGCACAGCATTGTGGGACTGACACAGACACTAGGGGTCATAATTGACCTCTAGTGTCTGTCTATGCCAGATCCGAGGAGAGGAGCGGCGCCGGCGGAGGTCTGCAGCGGTCGGGAGCGGGGATAGTAAGTATTAATTTTTTTTTTCTTTTTCAGTGGCACTACTCTACTGTACAGGGGGCGTAACTGACCACACCCCCTGTATGAAGCCATGCCCCTATTTCCTGCCGGGACGCCAAAAGGGCAAGAACCGGCCCTGGGTACACTACACGTAAATTGCTGAGACATTTTGTGTAGAACCCCTCCAATATATTGTCTGTCCAGTGTGCACCACCTACTGCACCAGGAGACTAAACTTCCACTGAACCTGAGTGAGGTGGGAAGAGCTTATGCATGCTTTTTTTAAAAAAAAGTTTTTTAAAAGTTTTTTTTTTTTAAGGAGCACTGCCTCTATTAGGTTAGCAAAATTACAATTTAACATTGCTGGCAGGGTTTCAGATTGTTTTTACATATTATACACAGTTTAGGTCTTGTTTTATTTGTGAAACCTTATATTGTACAGCATGCAAAACATTATGAAGATAAATAATCTCTTCTTATTTTGCCTTGAAAAAAATAATTTTCAGTAAATAAAAATATGCTACTGACCCTGCCACCAGGATTTGTTTAGAGACACCCACTGATGGCATCTCTTATACATTGCATGTGTACAAAGATGCCCCATCAATCGTACCATCGATCATCTGTGTAAGCCTGGGGCACAGACTCCATGTTGCAAGTAAGACACTGGAGGCTTTCCAATGGCATGTGAATTTGCAGTCATAGGCTAATACATGCCCAGATAAGGACTGTATCATGCCTGTATTTTTGTAGTCCCCATCACGTTACCTCCTCACTACCTGTCACTCACTTTGTGATTAAATCCTCACTATGTCTGCCATTGCTAATCAATTGCTATGCGTGCAAGGTGCAACTGTGACGCATACACAGTACAATAAACTGCTCAACTGCGCAAACATGGGCACTGCATTCACCGCTGAATCAGGCCCAATGTCCCAAAACACTGTTGTACCCAAATTTAAACATTTAGGAAAAAATTAAATTGGTTCAGATGTGCAGACATGCAGATTGCTGTTTTTACCCACTGCCAGCAACCTACACTGTCATCATTAGCCAATATCCTTAGATATAAAACCACCTAAACACTTTTCATTAATATTCTATTTCAATCATTATGATAGCTATTTATATAATACCCTTTCCAGTCTAAAATGGATTTAATGGTCATTCTCCATTGTGTGCTTTCCTGTGCTAAATTATCCTACCAAAGATTGCATAGTAAGCTGTTAATTAGTCTTTTTCACATACATTAATTGAAAATTGATTCATTGATGTGACATTCCCGTAATAAAAGCATTACTATTAGAAGATGTGCTTCTTCTACATTAATCAGCTAGTATCCCTCCAATATGTTGTATAAACTTAATTTGAATTTATTCTGGCTATTTGTTGGATGCACACAATGCCATAATGCCCCACAAACTTATGTGATGTGGCAAAAGTATAACTGCGCCTACACAAATCACGATGTATGGCATGACCACCATACTGTACTGTAGCTAGTTTTGTACTCTACGTATTGGGGTCTTATGTAATATATTTTTTTTATGCTGGATTGTACCTACGGAAATAACTTTTTTTTAATGTTTGTTTTATGATACACATGTTTTCATAATTCCATACTACAACTGAATAATAACTCAGTCATTACCCTCAAGGACTCTGTCAACTCTTGTTTTCAATTATTTCTGCAACAGTGCTTAATTAAAACAGTGCGGTGTGCAGATTTTTTTCTTCACATCGTAATTGCAGATGGCCCGATAGCATCTGCTTCAAAATATTTTTAGATCCTCAACAGTGCAAGTCATTCTAAGGAAGGTGGTGTCACTGCCATGGGACAGCTGGAAGATTATATGTTTAATAGGCAATATTTGTTACAGTTTATCATTTGAAAGTGTTCATTTGCTCTCTGGAGAAATATTTTCCTACAGATATCTGGATATTTACAGATTAAATATTGTTTTTTGAATAAATTAAAATAAAAAATAAACTTTATTTTGTTTCAGAAAGTGCTTATAAAAAAAGAAAAAAAATTACAGGTAGTGGGGAAAAAGGGGAATGCAAATACCGGGACACCAAGCATACTGAAATCAATCTAGCATTCTTATAGCTATCGTGTCTGCAAAAGGAGAATTCAGTGACTTTAAAGAGGGTCTTTTGCTGGGCATGTTTGGCAGGCATTGTTATATCGGTTATGGATCAAAGGGTCGACAGTCAGAAGGTCAACACCAAATGGTCGATATACACAAGGTTGACATGTCCAAAAGTTCAGCTGGGTCGACAGGTTGACATGGAAATGGTCAACACATGAAAAGGTCAACATGAGTTTTTGATGGGTTTATTGAGTCAAAATTTCCCTTCCAGCACATGGACCCCCAATTAGTGCACCACGTTCCCTGCAAGGTGCCTCGGTCCACTCCGCTGTGCTCGGCTCAGGTTACCATTCTCAATTGTAATCCACATGGATGCTAAAGTATGAAAAAGTCCTTTAAATGAAAAAACTAAAAAGAAAAAGTAATTTTGACATTGTCATGTCTACCATTTGAACATGCGACCTGTTGACCATGTCAACCATATGCATGTCGATCATTTGGTGTCGAATTATTTCATGTCGACATTTTAACGACCTATCATCTGATATATCATTATATCAGTTGTTTTAAATATGCAGTATACAACTGTCGTTAAAAATACTATTTCACAGAAACGGTTGTGTCCATTGTTGGTTTGGTGTGCTCATTACATGGTCCTCCTCCATCCTAGCTACTGTGTTGCCTATGTTTTTTTTTCTCTCCGCTCTCTATCCCAGACCCCCCCATCTTTTTCTCCGAACACCACCAAATTACATTTTCATTTCTCTTTCCTTTTTCTCATTCACCCTGTTTATATCCCCAAACTCAAATACACCAATTTCTTCCAGTCAGTGTCATTATACAGCTGATTATTATAGTACAGGATAGGATAAAGTATAGGATCCATAGTACAGGCAGATCTGCTTACAGTCAGGGCTGGCTCTACCATTAGTCAGCTTTAGGCGGCTGCCTAGGGGCGCCGGCTCCTGGAGGGCGCCACTAAATTCTAGAGATGAGCGCCTGAAATTTTTCGGGTTTTGTGTTTTGGTTTTGGGTTCGGTTCCGCGGCCGTGTTTTGGGTTCGAACGCGTTTTGGCAAAACCTCACCGAATTTTTTTTGTCGGATTCGGGTGTGTTTTGGATTCGGGTGTTTTTTTCAAAAAACACTAAAAAACAGCTTAAATCATAGAATTTGGGGGTCATTTTGATCCCAAAGTATTATTAACCTCAAAAACCATAATTTACACTCATTTTCAGTCTATTCTGAATACCTCACACCTCACAATATTATTTTTAGTCCTAAAATTTGCACCGAGGTCGCTGTGTGAGTAAGATAAGCGACCCTAGTGGCCGACACAAACACCGGGCCCATCTAGGAGTGGCACTGCAGTGTCACGCAGGATGTCCCTTCCAAAAAACCCTCCCCAAACAGCACATGACGCAAAGAAAAAAAGAGGCGCAATGAGGTAGCTGTGTGAGTAAGATTAGCGACCCTAGTGGCCGACACAAACACCGGGCCCATCTAGGAGTGGCACTGCAGTGTCACGCAGGATGGCCCTTCCAAAAAACCCTCCCCAAACAGCACATGACGCAAAGAAAAAAAGAGGCGCAATGAGGTAGCTGTGTGAGTAAGATTAGCGACCCTAGTGGCCGACACAAACACCGGGCCCATCTAGGAGTGGCACTGCAGTGTCACGCAGGATGTCCCTTCCAAAAAACCCTCCCCAAACAGCACATGACGCAAAGAAAAAAAGAGGCGCAATGAGGTAGCTGACTGTGTGAGTAAGATTAGCGACCCTAGTGGCCGACACAAACACCGGGCCCATCTAGGAGTGGCACTGCAGTGTCACGCAGGATGTCCCTTCCAAAAAACCCTCCCCAATCAGCACATGATGCAAAGAAAAAGAAAAGAAAAAAGAGGTGCAAGATGGAATTGTCCTTGGGCCCTCCCACCCACCCTTATGTTGTATAAACAAAACAGGACATGCACACTTTAACCAACCCATCATTTCAGTGACAGGGTCTGCCACACGACTGTGATTGATATGACGGGTTGGTTTGGACCCCCCCCAAAAAAGAAGCAATTAATCTCTCCTTGCACAAACTGGCTCTACAGAGGCAAGATGTCCACCTCATCTTCACCCTCCGATATATCACCGTGTACATCCCCCTCCTCACAGATTATCAATTCGTCCCCACTGGAATCCACCATCTCAGCTCCCTGTGTACTTTGTGGAGGCAATTGCTGCTGGTCAATGTCTCCGCGGAGGAATTGATTATAATTCATTTTAATGAACATCATCTTCTCCACATTTTCTGGATGTAACCTCGTACGCCGATTGCTGACAAGGTGAGCGGCGGCACTAAACACTCTTTCGGAGTACACACTTGTGGGAGGGCAACTTAGGTAGAATAAAGCCAGTTTGTGCAAGGGCCTCCAAATTGCCTCTTTTTCCTGCCAGTATAAGTACGGACTGTGTGACGTGCCTACTTGGATGCGGTCACTCATATAATCCTCCACCATTCTATCAATGTTGAGAGAATCATATGCAGTGACAGTAGACGACATGTCCGTAATCGTTGTCAGGTCCTTCAGTCCGGACCAGATGTCAGCATCAGCAGTCGCTCCAGACTGCCCTGCATCACCGCCAGCGGGTGGGCTCGGAATTCTGAGCCTTTTCCTCGCACCCCCAGTTGCGGGAGAATGTGAAGGAGGAGATGTTGACAGGTCGCGTTCCGCTTGACTTGACAATTTTGTCACCAGCAGGTCTTTGCACCCCAGCAGACTTGTGTCTGCCGGAAAGAGAGATCCAAGGTAGGCTTTAAATCTAGGATCGAGCACGGTGGCCAAAATGTAGTGCTCTGATTTCAACAGATTGACCACCCGTGAATCCTTGTTAAGCGAATTAAGGGCTGCATCCACAAGTCCCACATGCCTAGCGGAATCGCTCCCTTTTAGCTCCTTCTTCAATGCCTCCAGCTTCTTCTGCAAAAGCCTGATGAGGGGAATGACCTGACTCAGGCTGGCAGTGTCTGAACTGACTTCACGTGTGGCAAGTTCAAAGGGCATCAGAACCTTGCACAACGTTGAAATCATTCTCCACTGCACTTGAGACAGGTGCATTCCACCTCCTATATCGTGCTCAATTGTATAGGCTTGAATGGCCTTTTGCTGCTCCTCCAACCTCTGAAGCATATAGAGGGTTGAATTCCACCTCGTTACCACTTCTTGCTTCAGATGATGGCAGGGCAGGTTCAGTAGTTTTTGGTGGTGCTCCAGTCTTCTGTACGTGGTGCCTGTACGCCGAAAGTGTCCCGCAATTTTTCTGGCCACCGACAGCATCTCTTGCACGCCCCTGTCGTTTTTTAAAAAATTCTGCACCACCAAATTCAAGGTATGTGCAAAACATGGGACGTGCTGGAATTTGCCCATATTTAATGCACACACAATATTGCTGGCGTTGTCCGATGCCACAAATCCACAGGAGAGTCCAATTGGGGTAAGCCATTCCGCGATGATCTTCCTCAGTTGCCGTAAGAGGTTTTCAGCTGTGTGCGTATTCTGGAAACCGGTGATACAAAGCGTAGCCTGCCTAGGAAAGAGTTGGCGTTTGCGAGATGCTGCTACTGGTGCCGCCGCTGCTGTTCTTGCGGCGGGAGTCCATACATCTACCCAGTGGGCTGTCACAGTCATATAGTCCTGACCCTGCCCTGCTCCACTTGTCCACATGTCCGTGGTTAAGTGGACATTGGGTACAGCTGCATTTTTTAGGACACTGGTGACTCTTTTTCTGAGGTCTGTGTACATTTTCGGTATCGCCTGCCTAGAGAAATGGAACCTAGATGGTATTTGGTACCGGGGACACAGTACCTCCAACAAGTCTCTAGTTGGCTCTGCAGTAATGATGGATACCGGAACCACGTTTCTCACCACCCAGGATGCCAAGGCCTCAGTTATCCGCTTTGCAGTAGGATGACTGCTGTGATATTTCATCTTCCTCGCAAAGGACTGTTGAACAGTCAATTGCTTACTGGAAGTAGTACAAGTGGGCTTACGACTTCCCCTCTAGGATGACCATCGACTCCCAGCGGCAACAACAGCAGCGCCAGCAGCAGTAGGCGTTACACGCAAGGATGCATCGGAGGAATCCCAGGCAGGAGAGGACTCGTCAGAATTGCCAGTGACATGGCCTGCAGGACTATTGGCATTCCTGGGGAAGGAGGAAATTGACACTGAGGGAGTTGGTGGGGTGGTTTGCGTAAGCTTGGTTACAAGAGGAAGGGATTTACTGGTCAGTGGACTGCTTCCGCTGTCACCCAAAGTTTTTGAACTTGTCACTGACTTATTATGAATGCGCTGCAGGTGACGTATAAGGGAGGATGTTCCGAGGTGGTTAACGTCCTTACCCCTACTTATTACAGCTTGACAAAGGGAACACACGGCTTGACACCTGTTGTCCGCATTTCTGGTGAAATACCTCCACACCGAAGAGCTGATTTTTTTGGTATTTTCACCTGGCATGTCAACGGCCATATTCCTCCCACGGACAACAGGTGTCTCCCCGGGTGCCTGACTTAAACAAACCACCTCACCATCAGAATCCTCCTGGTCAATTTCCTCCCCAGCGCCAGCAACACCCATATCCTCCTCATCCTGGTGTACTTCAACACTGACATCTTCAATCTGACTATCAGGAACTGGACTGCGGGTGCTCCTTCCAGCACTTGCAGGGGGCGTGCAAATGGTGGAAGGCGCATGCTCTTCACGTCCAGTGTTGGGAAGGTCAGGCATCGCAACCGACACAATTGGACTCTCCTTGTGGATTTGGGATTTCGAAGAATGCACAGTTCTTTGCTGTGCTGCTTTTGCCAGCTTGAGTCTTTTCATTTTTCTAGCGAGAGGCTGAGTGCTTCCATCCTCATGTGAAGCTGAACCACTAGCCATGAACATAGGCCAGGGCCTCAGCCGTTCCTTGCCACTCCGTGTGGTAAATGGCATATTGGCAAGTTTACGCTTCTCCTCCGACAATTTTATTTTAGGTTTTGGAGTCCTTTTTTTACTGATATTTGGTGTTTTGGATTTGACATGCTCTGTACTATGACATTGGGCATCGGCCTTGGCAGACGACGTTGCTGGCATTTCATCGTCTCGGCCATGACTAGTGGCAGCAGCTTCAGCACGAGGTGGAAGTGGATCTTGATCTTTCCCTAATTTTGGAACCTCAACATTTTTGTTCTCCATATTTTAATAGGCACAACTAAAAGGCACCTCAGGTAAACAATGGAGATGGATGGATTGGATACTAGTATACAATTATGGACGGGCTGCCGAGTGCCGACACAGAGGTAGCCACAGCCGTGAACTACCGCACTGTACTGTGTCTGCTGCTAATATAGACTGGTTGATAAAGAGATAGTATACTCGTAACTAGTATGTATGTATAAAGAAAGAAAAAAAAACCACGGTTAGGTGGTATATACAATTATGGACGGGCTGCCGAGTGCCGACACAGAGGTAGCCACAGCCGTGAACTACCGCACTGTACTGTGTCTGCTGCTAATATAGACTGGTTGATAAAGAGATAGTATACTCGTAACTAGTATGACTATAAAGAAAGAAAAAAAAAACCACGTTTAGGTGGTATATACAATTATGGACGGGCTGCCGAGTGCCGACACAGAGGTAGCCACAGCCGTGAACTACCGCACTGTACTGTGTCTGCTGCTAATATAGACTGGTTGATAAAGAGATAGTATACTACTAATATTATATATACTGGTGGTCAGGTCACTGGTCACTAGTCACACTGGCAGTGGCACTCCTGCAGCAAAAGTGTGCACTGTTTAATTTTAATATAATATTATGTACTCCTGGCTCCTGCTATAACCTATAACTGGCACTGCAGTAGTGCTCCCCAGTCTCCCCCACAATTATAAGCTGTGTGAGCTGAGCAGTCAGACAGATATATAATATATATAGATGATGCAGCACACTGGCCTGAGCCTGAGCAGTGCACACAGATATGGTATGTGACTGACTGAGTCACTGTGTGTATCGCTTTTTTCAGGCAGAGAACGGATATATTAAATAACCTGCACTGTGTGTCTGGTGGTCACTCACTATATAATATATTATGTACTCCTGGCTCCTGCTATAACCTATAACTGGCACTGCAGTAGTGCTCCCCAGTCTCCCCCACAATTATAAGCTGTGTGAGCTGAGCAGTCAGACAGATATATATAATATTATATATAGATAATAGATGATGCAGCACACTGGCCTGAGCCTGAGCAGTGCACACAGATATGGTATGTGACTGAGTCACTGTGTGCTGTGTATCGCTTTTTTCAGGCAGAGAACGGATTATAAAGTAAACTGCACTGTCCTCACTAGTAAACTCTCTCCACTCAGTCTCTACACTTCTACAGTAACAGTACTCCTCCTAGTCAGCTCCAGTAAATCTCTCTCAGTCTCTTATAATCTAAATGGAGAGGACGCCAGCCACGTCCTCTCCCTATCAATCTCAATGCACGTGTGAAAATGGCGGCGACGCGCGGCTCCTTATATAGAATCCGAGTCTCGCGATAGAATCCGAGCCTCGCGAGAATCCGACAGCGTCATGATGACGTTCGGGCGCGCTCGGGTTAACCGAGCAAGGCGGGAAGATCCGAGTCGCTCGGACCCGTGAAAAAAAACATGAAGTTCTGGCGGGTTCGGATTCAGAGAAACCGAACCCGCTCATCTCTACTAAATTCATCTAGCAAAAATCTGAAGGATGACTCTGTGTGTGGCCTCCTCCTTATACTGCGCTGGATACTGCTGCGGGTCTAATCAGGTGCAGCCGTCACTATCACTCTGTACCACAGAGTGCCTTAGCGCTTCCTCTGTGCTAACAAGTGTAACATCATGTCATATGAAGGCACATAGGAGGCGGATGTAACTATGGCTCCCCAAGGGGCGCACCCATGGCTGCTCCTCATAGTTCTCAAAGTTCCTCATAGTTCTGACGCAGGCCCCTGGATCCCGACTCTCCAGCAGCAGGTAGCACCTGACTAGATGTCTGCACCTGCAGCGTTGCTGTAATGCCGCTGCCGCCTGTAAGAGGAGCCATACCAATAATGAGGGAAAACAAGGAAACAACTATTAGGTAAGTAACACATGGAGGTTTCTGCAGGGCCACAGACAGTACACATCTTACAGCCTGGCGGGTGGTTTGCACTTATAAACCATATAATAGGGAAACACAGGCACTGGGGTACAATACAGTACATATGGAGGCGGGGGGGGGGGGGTCAGTAATTAACTTACAGATGGGGGGATGGAACACAATAAGGAGCATACAAATATATGTATATAATACTGTATGTATGTATGCATACACATACAATTAAATATCCCACCAGACCCCATATACAGATGCAGTGTATACAAGATAGATAGATAGATAGATAGATAGATAGATCGATAGATAATTATTCCAGCACTCAGCAAAAAAATTTAAATTGGCCTCAGTGTCATATACAATTGCCAACATGCCAGCTAGCATGTATACATAGGCCGAAAGAACGGTCATCACTCAAGGATTTGAAAGTAAAAGTACTGTATATTGTTAACAAAGTCACGAAAATATACTTTTTCACTTTAAAAGTCCATGGGTGTTGTTACTTCTTTCTGTATATGTATAATAATGCAATATACCCTAGTCCACCTAGTGGCCACCTGCATCTCTCCTCCGAAAGGTGTGGAGGGTTGCAGGTTAGGGGGTGCTAGGCTGGAGATTTGCTTAGGGTGCATAGAGACCTTGCACCGGCCCTGCTTACATTTCAGCTCTGCTCAAACAGTTTGTCCTTAACACAGCTTCCCACTTTACCTCACACAGAAAAACTATTTTGCTGTCACACATCAGCTAATATCTCCTCCATACATGCAGGCTCCTTCTGCTGCAAAGCTCTTGGGTTCCCTAGGGCACAGTGAGACGGAGATACACAGCAACAGCAACTTGGTAGGGAGAGGCTCCTTTGTTGGAGGAAAGTGATACCCATAATTAGCACTGTACGTTAGCCGTGCACAATAATATAATTTGTATTCAGCTAAAATGATATAGAAGTCAGTGTAGCGGCTGTATCTTGCATGATTTTGCACTGTGCCCTCTATGGAGGAGAGAGTACCCAACTAGGGTTGATGACAAGTTGCAACTACACAACTCAGTCGTACATATGTGTAAAGTTGACTGTGTTCTTTTGGAACAGGGATAGACATGTCACATGTGTGAACTGATAATGATGATGGCTTTGAAACCAAGCATACGGATAGGGGGATAAAGACATTGAGCATACTGTAGAATATAAGCATTTCATTCAAAGCACGCAGCACACAAATTTTCATCAGTCCCCAGGTGTTTTAAGCATATGTGCAACCCATAGCATAGCATTCAAATGCATTTCTCCATAGAGCGATTTATTTAAATGCTTAGCCTTCTGATAGGGCATAATCTATATATATATAAAAATGGATGTGTGTGTGTATGTTCCAGCATAACTCTGGAATGCCTGGAGCAAATTACACCAAACTTGGTTCACATATGACTTACAATGTGGAAAAAAAATACTGTGGGGGGTAAGACAACCCTAGCACCCCTAGGGGTAGGGGTGGGAAGGGGGTGACATGTAAAAATCCATAGTGTTCGGCATAACTCTGGAATGCCTGGAGCAATTTACACCAAACTTGGTACACATATGACTTACAGTCTGGAAAAAAAATACTTTGGGGGTAACACACCCCTAGCACCCCTAGGGATGGGGGTGGGAAGGGGGTGACATGTAAAAATCCATAGTTTTTGGGGTCGCTGAGATGAATAGTGACACTCCCAATGTCGTTTCAGTCCAAGTTCAGCCCCCATCAGCGTGGGAGGTGAGAAGGGGTAGTGAACATAACATACAGTGAGTGGAGCTTGGCCTGTCGTCCCAGCATTTACAGCACTCAGCAGGGCAGCATCAGAGGTGGGATGGCAGAGAAGGAGGCAGATTATTCTTCACAGCACCAGAATTTTGACAGCATCAGTCTGGGGAAGCCCAGAGGTGCCGCCTGACAAAGATTGCCATTATTCTTTAAATTCCGTAGCAAAGCACTGGTATTCAGCTAGTAAATGTATAAAGTAGAGCTGAACAGTGTTACATCCAAGGACAACAAAAATAAACACAGCCCAGATTATTTAAAGGAGACAGGCAGAAAGATAGAGCAAGGGTAGGCAGCATGCAGCTGCTGTAGAATTACAAATCCCAGCATTCCGTGCAACAGTTGTGCCATTAGGGCATGCAAAAACTGTGTCAGGGGATGTGTGGATGAGTAGTTCTGCAGCAGATGAAGTGCCGGACATGCCTACCCCTACCACTGTATTTGGTAAAATTTGCAGGTGCAAAATTAGAGGCCAATAAGTAAAAATAATCTGAAATTGGAATCCACTTGTTTTCTTTTCAGTTTTAAAAAATAGAGAATGTTTCAAGCCTTAGTAGATGGTGGTAAACATTAAATAAACTTGTATTTAGTATTTTTAGCATTTGATTTAATGTTTTTGTCCTCTAGCTGATCTTAGCATATGTATATTTTTTATATTAAGAAGATTTATACCAATCTTACAAATAGTGTAATATATAACTGCTAAAGTAGATCATTACAATTCTGAAGTAATTTTTAAATTACCGATAATGGATTGCAGTCATTGACATATTTTTATTCTGTTGTACAGCACCAGAATGACTGCGTACGGAAAAAATCCATCTTTGTGAGATAAATAATTCTAGACATCTGTTGTATGTAAATAACTGTTGTGTTGATATCTCCCGAGAACTCATAAAATCTGAGAATGTGTTTTGTTTTGCTGCAAAAAAATGTAAAGTAGGCTTAAAATTTGTATTGTGTATTAGTGGTGCAATAAAGGTTTCTGACAATGAAATAACTTTCTCACTATTTGTGTTTTATCACATACAAATGTTTGATAAAAAAAAATACAGTAATTCATGCAACTTTTAAATAACATTCCTTAAATTCAAATAAATGTAAAATAAGTTTGCCTTTGATGTAAATTTAAATATGATCAGGGCACCCTCATTTATTAATCTTTAACTTCTGGAAGTTCTAAGAAAGCCCGTAGCCAAGCAGTTAATCGGAATTTGCACAGCAACACAAATGATTTTATTCGATGTGTATGCTGATCTTGTGGGAGGCAGTGACCTGTCCTCTATATGTGTCATCATGTTGGGAGCTGAATGAAGATAAGCAAGGCAACAGACTGAGATTAAGATAGCGGAAGGAGCAGGGTCATCGAACAGCACAGGTTAGTTAGGATTCTGTGACACTGAAGCATGAATATATGAAGCATGTATAATTGTTTATGAATCTAAATAAATCTTTCAGCAACCTACAACCAAGCGGTATATTGCTAAGTGGCGTCTTCCAAAATGTCAATGATATTAAATGCAAAACTCAGTGTTTCTCTTTTAATATCAATGCCATTTTACATTTTGTGGTCAAACCTGCCAAGTAGAGATGACTTGCAAAAGCCACCGCATAGTACATTTACCTCCCTCCCCCAGTCCTTTATTATAGCAAGTTGTCAAAATCAATTAACTACAAGTAAGATGGATGACAGGTTGTGTACCACAAATCCTAGCTGAAAGGACAGTTCAGTTCACATTTAAAGTTTGACAAAGTTTTAAATATATAATTTTTTCAACTACATACCAAAATGCATGCGTATTTAGATATGTCTGTCTAAATGTAGCCTCATAGATCTGGAGGCAGACAAACATTTGTTCAGTGCAGTAAGTGGTCAGTACAGTAAGGGCAGCATAAATTAATGTGGCATGCCCCCTGATGGTGCAACCAAATCAGACTTTAATGCATCCCGAAATACACTTACTGGGATGTAGGTATATCATTTGCATTGATTGGAGGCACTAATAGCCACTTGGGTGTGGGTCATTGTGTCAACCTTAAAAAAGTTGTCAGTGTTTAGGTTGACCCCAAAAGGTTGACATGCAGTAGGTTGAAATGTGAAAAAGGTTGACATGGAAAAATGTCGACACAGTGAAAAAGGTTAACACAGTTTAAGTTCAACAGGTTTTTTTTATTTTTGTCGTTTACTCCATAAAATGACCGGGAACCCCAATTAGTGCACCAACATCCTTGTTTAGTATGAGAAATCACACTCTATGTGGTCTCTTGAAATGATTTATGTCATAGTTGGGGCTAAATACGGTATGAGTTGCTAAAATAAAAATGCAAATCGTCACTTTGTATACAGATTCAGACTCAGATGCACACAGATGTACTAGTGTCAAATATCAAATTAATCAGTGCAGTCTCACAAAGCAGTTTTGCCACATCACATTGCGATGAGGACACACATTTTAGCTAAAAAGACACTTGGCACAAATAGAATCACACAGGACCTGGCGTGCTGAGAAGGCATGTGTGACATGACTGCAGCAATAGGACTCATCTGTACATGAATACTGTAGGAAGGGGTGGTCTTATAAAGTTAGATATTTGACATGTGACTGTAACCAATTTCTCTATGGATACCAAGGAAAAATAAATAAAACAGTGGACATTGTGCAGAATGGGCCAGCTTCTCAGGTATGTATATAATGTACTCACCAAATGATTGAATGTTAGCCTCTTGGGTAAACTCACACCATTACCCAAGTTGGTGCTATGCACCAATGTTCTAAGGTACAGTAGTAGTGAATTCTCTGAGACTCCTGACTTCTGGGAATAATGTCACTGTTCAGTGGTTTTAGGAGGATCCCGATGTTCAGAGAAGGGTTGTAGAAGTCTCAACATAATGTAAAACCATGATAAATAAATGAGATTGCAGTTCTGTAAGTCTATAGTACTCACCTTTTGTGTTATGTTTATATGCAAAGGACATTAATTCAAAGTCTGATGTCAGTTTGTTATCAGAGGGCCTAATTCAGACCTGATCGCTAGGGTGAATTTTTTGCATCCCTGCGATCAGGCAGTCGCCGCCTACAGGGGGAGGAGGAAATCGCTGAGCAGGGGTGCATTCGCATGTGCATGAAGTATCTGCACTCTTTTCATCTGCCTACTCTAATACCTCTCCCCTTGACTCTATACCCTCACAAATTAGTAAAGCTCTGTCTACTGTGCTCATCCCAACCTTAACGAAAATCTGTAATCTCTCCCTGTCTACTGGTATCTTTCCTTCTCTATACAAGCATGCAGTGATTACTCCCATTCTGAAAAAACAAAACTCTGACCCGAACACTCTCTCTAACTACCGTCCCATCTCTCGGGCTCCCATGCCCCTCCAAGCTACTGGAGAGACTTGCCTACACTCGCCTCACACACTTTCTTAACTCACACAGCCTACTGGACCCACTTCAGTCAGGATTTCGTGCCCAACACTCCACAGAGACAGCACTGACTAAGGTAGTGAATGATTTGGTCACTGCTAAATCTAAAGGACATTTCTCTCTACTTATTCTCCTTGATCTCTCTGCTGCTTTTGACACTGTTGACCACTCTCTTCTCATACAAACACTACAATCCCTAGGTATTCAGGACACAGCCCTTTCTTGGTTCTCATCCTACCTATCTAATCGCTCCTTCAGTGTTCGTTTCTCTGATTCCACCTCTCCTTCGCTACCTCTCTCAGTTGGAGTACCGCAAGGCTCAGTCCTAGGTCCTCTGCTTTTCTCTATCTATACCACATCTCTTGGCAAACTAATCAACTCTTTCGGATTTCAGTACCATCTGTATGCGGATGATACTCAAATCTACCTATCCTCCCCTGATTTGTCACCATCTGTATTGGGCCGTGTCACTGAATGCCTTTCTGCCATTTCATCTTGGATGACATCTCGCCACCTCAAACTTAATATTTCCAAAACAGAATTAATTATATTTCCACCGGCCAATAGTAGTTTCCAACCTGATATCTCTATCACTGTTGAGAACTCTGCAATCACCCCTACCCCACAAGCTCGCTGCCTAGGTGTCATTCTTGACTCTGAACTGTCCTTTGTTACCTACATTCAATCTGTCTCAAGATCATGTTACATACATCTAAGAAACATATCCAAAATACGCCCTTATCTTACACAAGACACAGCAAAAACTCTAATCCATGCTCTCATTATCTCCCGCATTGATTATTGTAATAGTCTCCTGACCGGTCTTCCCAAACATAAGCTCTCACCACTACAATCCATTTTGAATGCAGCTGCGAGGCTAATCTTCCTTGCCAGACGTTCATCGTCTGCAGATCCGCTCTGTCAGTCCCTCCATTGGTTACCGGTATTCTACCGTATTAAATATAAAATACTTTTACTCACATACAAGGCTATTAACCAAACTGCACCAACATACATCTCTTCACTCATCTCAAAATATCTCCCTACCCGACCTCTCCGCTCTGCACAAGACCTACGTCTCTCATCCACACGCATTACTTGTTCACACTCAAAATTACAGGACTTTATCCGGGCTTCACCCACTCTGTGGAATGCCCTCCCACGCACAGTAAGACTCGCCTCTAGTCTCCAAACCTTTAAATGTTCCCTGAAAACTCACCTCTTCAGACAAGCCTATCAAATTCCAGACCCACCCACATAACCTTCAGTGCTTCCCTATCTAATTACATCCTCTGTAGAGTATTCATAACATCACATATCTTGTCTTTCTTTAGTCTCACACCCTCCTGACACTTGGATAACTTTGTGGGGTATCATCATACAACCCATTAGGAACCTAGCAATCTGGTGGACCATTATGCAATAGGTAGCATCAATCCTTGTGTATCTATGCCTATTTCCCTATAGATTGTAAGCTTGCGAGCAGGGCCTTCCTACCTCTGTCTGTTTTTACCCAGTTTTGTTCTATTACTGTTGGTCTAATTGTAAAGCGCAACGGAATATGCTGCGCTATATAAGAAACTGTTAATAAATAAATAAATAAATAAATAAATGAGAGCTGCACAAACAGAAGTTTGTGCAGTCTCTGCACAGACAAGTACTTACTCTTCCAGTGCGATGATCGGGGCCGGAGCTGATGTCAGAAACCCTCTCTTCAAACGCCTGCTCCCTCCTGCGTTTCTCCGGACACTCCTTAAAAATGGTTAGTTACCACCTGCAAATGGCCTCTTCCTGTCAGTCACCTTGCGATCGCCCATGCGATCGCTTTTCTCGCACCATCCCGTTGCTGCCCGGTGCTCCCCGTTGCTGCGGACCAACACTCCTGCACGTTGTCGTGGATTCGCATGTGCAGTTCAGACCTGATCGCAGACTGTACGAAAACACAGCCTAATGATAAGATTTGAATTAGGCCCAGAGTCCATTGGGATGGAATAGCAATAATTTAGCTTCCGCTTCCTTCCTCTTCCACTAACTGCATGTCTGAGAGAAACCATGCTATCACTTTTCATCTGAGTTCAGATCCAGCTGTGAAACTTATACATGGGATGCGATTCATCTCAAAGTTTGTTAAACAGTCGTCTTATACAAAACTGTGGCGTAGGCTGCTGCTTTTTCCATAAGTGTTAAAGTAGTTGGATAAATAAGCTCCACTGTTAATTTGCAATGTTTTTATGTTTATCTGATCTCTAATAACAATAATAATGGCCAGGTAAATTGACATTACTAACATGGTAAGAACATTGCATAAATATGCCTTCCCTTAAGGCAGTAAAATTTGAAAAATACACCAAAGATAATTTTCCAAACCTGACCTGACACTCAAAGACCTGAGAGGGATTAAATGAAAAATACAATTTTAAATGTTTTCGTGTAATCAATTTACATACTGCAGAGTAATGAACACATTGCACTCATTTACCTTCATCATTTCTTATTAGCACATACTGTACTTTGAATACTCTGCATTTGATGCATTTGCCTCTTATGAATTTTGCCTGATTGATATTTATATATACAGACAGTTCCCGCTTTAAATCGATTTTTTCTGTTTTTAGGGTGAATGGGGATTCGCCCTACCTATGCCATAGCAGATTTTTGCCTAGGCAAAAAATGCGTCAGGGGCTGAAAACATGTGGATCTGCAAAACCACGTGTTTTCCATCAAAAACGCTGGCCATTTTTGCAGATTTTGAGGCATTTTTCACCATTGCCTTTTCACTTGGAAAAAAAAGTGAAAAGGCATTGGGGAAAATGCCTTCAAAATGGACTAAAATGCCCGCAATTGAATACTGAGTGGGGCAAATTCATTAGCTCTGAAATGATCAGAGCTAATTGAATACCCCATGTCCCTCTCTCTCTCTCCTTATGTCTCTTACTTCCCATGCCTTTCTCTCCCTGTGCCTCTATATCTCCCCATGTCTTTCTTTCTCCCTCTTTCCCCTCTTGTCTCTATCTTTCTCCATGTCTCTTCTTCCCCATGCCTCTCTCTCTCTTTCTTTCCATGTCTTGCCCTCGGCTCTTATTATCAAATAGATATAATCTATCTATCTATCTATCTATCTATCTATCTATCTATCTATATCACATATCTGTAAACTCTCTTCCCTCAAATCCTGTACTTGACCCTGGCTGCCACCTCCTCACCCGGACTTCACAGCTGCCACCAATAGGGTAGAGGCCCCTGTGCATTGCTTTGCCCAGGGGCCTATGCTGTAGTTAAGAGGGTCCTGCTGCTCCCCTGCACCCCTATTATCTCACATTTACAGTCTGTGCCTGCCTGATATGCACCACAGAGCATGATGTGAGGACAAAGGCGGGCTGGATGATTGGGTCAGTATGGACTTGCAGTTTGGTGGCCCAGATGTCAGTAAATGAGGCCCTTATGGGAAGTATGTGTAAGGGGCACTACTACTGTGGGTATTATGTGTGTAAGCAGCGCTACTGTTGGCATTATGTGTAATGGGCACTACTGCTGTGGGCATTGTGTGTATGTGTATATATTAGTGATGAGCGGGTTCGGTTTCCGAGAAACCGAACCCACCTGAGCTTTACCTTTTTTACACGGGTCCGAGCCATACTCGGATTCTCCCGTATGGCTCGGCTAACCCGAGCGCGCCCAAACGTCATCATCCCGCTGTCGGATTCTCGCGAGATTCGGATTCTATATAAGCAGCCGCGCGTCACCGCCATTTTCACACGTGCATTGAGATTGATAGGGAGAGGACGTGGCTGGCGTCCTCTCCGTTTGTAATTGTAGAAGAGACAGTTGATTGCTTGTTTTATTACTAATTGTGGGGAGGATTGGGGAGCAGCTGTTAGGACTCGGAGTAGAGTGCAGAGTTTTGCTGATAGTGACCACCAGTTTTTTTTTATCCGTTCTCTGCCTGAAAAAAACGCTCCCTACCATATCTGTGCTCAGTGTGCTGCATGATATATCTGTGCTGAGTGCTCACACTGCTTAATTGTGGGGACTGGGGAGCAGCTATAGCAGGAGTACAGTGCAGAGTTTTGCTGACAGTGACCACCAGTATACGTTTGTCTGCCTGAAAAACACTCCTGTGGTGGCTTTTTTTTATACTAGTTTAGCAGTCTGTTGACAGTGTCCACCAGGTCTATTATACTGTATATAGCAGTACGGTAGGCCACTGTTGTACCTACCTCTGTGTCGTCACTCGTCATCCATTAATAATAATAAGTATACTATCCATCCATCTACATTGTATACCTGTGGTGGCTTTTTTTCTTTATACTAGTTTAGCAGTTTGCTGACAGTGTCCACCAGGTCCATTTATTATACTGTATATAGCAGTACGGTAGGCCACTGCTGTACCTACCTCTGTGTCGTCACTCGTCGTCCATAAGTATACTATCCATCCATCTACATTGTATACCTGTGGTGGCTTATTTTTCTTTATACTAGTAGTACTAGTTTAGCAGTCTGCGGACAGTGTCCACCAGGTCCATTATACTGCATATAGCAGTACGGTAGGCCACTGCTGTACCTACCTCTGTGTCGTCACTCGTCGTCCATAAGTAATTTAAGTATACTATCCATCCATCTACATTGTATACCTGTGGTGGCTTTTTTTCTTTATACTAGTAGTACTAGTTTAGCAGTCTGCTGACAGTGTCCACCAGGTCCATTATACTGTATATAGCAGTACGGTAGGCCACTGCTGTTCCTACCTCTGTGTCGTCAGTCACTCGTCATCCGTTAATAATAATAAGTATACTATCCATCCATCTACATTGTATACCTGTGGTGGCTTTTTTTCTTTATACTAGTAGTACTAGTTTAGCAGTCTGCTGACAGTGTCCACCAGGTCCATTATACTGTATATAGCAGTACAGTAGGCCACTGCTGTTCCTACCTCTGTGTCGTCACTCGTCGTCCATAAGTATACTATCCATCCATCTACATTGTATACCTGTGGTGGCTTTTTTTCTTTATACTAGTAGTACTAGTTTAGCAGTCTGCTGACAGTGTCCACCAGGTCCATTATACTGTATATAGCAGTACGGTAGGCCACTGCTGTACCTACCTCTGTGTCGTCACTCGTCGTCCATAAGTATACTACCATCCATCTACATTGTATACCTGTGGTGGCTTTTTTTTAATACTAGCAGTACTAGTTTAGCAGTCTGCTGACAGTGTCCACCAGGTCCATTATACTGTATATAGCAGTACGGTAGGCCACTGCTGTACCTACCTCTGTGTCGTCACTCGTCGTCCATAAGTATACTACCATCCATCTACATTGTATACCTGTGGTGGCTTTTTTTTTATACTAGCAGTACTAGTTTAGCAGTCTGCTGACAGTGTCCACCAGGTCCATTATACTGTATATATCAGTACGGTAGGCCACTGCTGTACCTACCTCTGTGTCGTCAGTCACTCGTCATCCATTAATAATAATAAGTATACTATCCATCCATCTACATTGTATACCTGTGGTGGCTTTTTTTCTTTATACTAGTAGTACTAGTTTAGCAGTCTGCTGACAGTGTCCACCAGGTCCATTATATTGTATATAGCAGTACGGTAGGCCACTGCTGTACCTACCTCTGTGTCGTCACTCGTCGTCCATAAGTATACTATCCATCCATCTACATTGTATACCTGTGGTGGCTTTTTTTTTATACTAGTAGTACTAGTTTAGCAGTCTGCTGACAGTGTCCACCAGGTCCATTATACTGTATATAGCAGTACGGTAGGCCACTGCTGTACCTACCTCTGTGTCGTCACTCGTCGTCCATAAGTATACTACCATCCATCTACATTGTATACCTGTGGTGGCTTTTTTTTTTATACTAGTAGTACTAGTTTAGCAGTCTGCTGACAGTGTCCACCAGGTCCATTATACTGTATATAGCAGTACGGTAGGCCACTGCTGTACCTACCTCTGTGTCGTCAGTCACTTGTCATGCATTAATAATAATAAGTATACTATCCATCCATCTACATTGTATACCTGTGGTGCCTTTTAGTTGTGCGCATTAAAATATGGAGAACAAAAATGTGGAGGTTAAAAAAATAGGGAAAGATCAAGATCCACTTCCACCTCGTGCTGAAGCTGTTGCCACTAGTCATGGCCGAGACAATGAAATGCCATCAACGTCGTCTGCCAAGGCCGATGCCCAATGTCATAGTACAGAGCATGTAAAATCCAAAACACAAAAGATCAGTAAAATGACCCAAAAATCAAAATTAAAAGCGTTTGAGGAGAAGCGTAAACTTGCCAATATGCCATTTACGACACGGAGTGGCAAGGAACGGCTGAAGCCCTGGCCTATGTTCATGGCAAGTGGTTCAGCTTCACATGAGGATGGAAGCACTCATCCTCTCGCTAGAAAAAAGAAAAGACTTAAGCTGGCAAAAGCACAGCAAAGAACTGTGCGTTCTTCGAAATCACAAATCCCCAAGGAGAGTCCAATTGTGTCGGTTGCGATGCCTGACCTTCCTCTTTTTTCTTTCATTTTTCCTTGCATCATGTGCTGTTTGGGGAGTATTTTTTTGAAGGGCCATCCTGCGTGACACTGCAGTGCCACTCCTAGATGGGTCAGGTGTTTGTGTCGGCCACTAGGGTCGCTTAGCTTAGTCACACAGCTACCTCATTGCGCCTCTTTTTTTCTTTGCATCATGTGCTGTTTGGGGACAATTTTTTTGAAGGGCCATCCTGTCTGACACTGCAGTGCCACTCCTAGATGGGCCAGGTGTTTGTGTCGGCCACTTGGGTCGCTTAGCTTAGCCATCCAGCGACCTCGGTTCAAATTTTAGGACTACAAATAATATTGTGAGATGTGAGGTGTTCAGAATAGACTGAAAATGAGTGGAAATGATGGTTATTGAGGTTAATAATACTATGGGATCAAAATGACCCCCAAATTCTATGATTTAAGCTGTTTTTTAGGGTTTTTTGAAAAAAACACCCGAATCCAAAACACACCCGAATCCGACAAAAAAATTTCGGTGAGGTTTTGCCAAAACGCGTCCGAACCCAAAACACGGCCGCGGAACCGAACCCAAAACCAAAACACAAAACCCGAAAAATTTCCGGTGCACATCACTAGTATATATATATATATACATACATATACTGTCTAGCGTAACATGTATAAGGTGGGTGGTGTCATGTCTGTAAAGGGTACTACTGTGTGGTGTAATGTGTATAAGGGACACTACTATGTAGTGCAATACGAATCGGGGGACTACGTTCAGTGTAATGTGAATAAGATTGTGCCACTGTGTGGCATAATTTGAATTGGAGGTACTATTGTGTGGTCACACCCCTTTTTTGTGGTGCATGTTGTTCCTTTATGATCTATTGGAGGGAGGGCACAAAATTATAGTTTGCAGGAGGACGCCAAACACCCTACCACCGGCCCTGCTTATGCCATATTATATCCACACAGTAAAGCCCCTTTCACCATATTATGCCCCACGTAGTAATGCCCCTCTCACCATATTATGCCCCACACAGACAGTAATGCCCCTTGCACCATATTATCATATTATGCCTCACGCAAACAGTAATTCCCCTTGCACCATATTATTATATTATGTCTCACACAGACATTAATGCCTTTTGCACCATATTTATACCCCACACACCAATGCCCCTTAAAATTGTGCCACACTACCTGCTCGTTGTCATGGGTTTCATGATCCCGCCGCCGCGGACCAATCACTTGCGCTGTTTGTGCCTGCCCGTGCCTCCCTTAATATCTAGTAAATGTCCCTCCCAAAAAAAGGCTGCCTCCTTCTCTAGCAACCTTCAGAATTGTCTCCTCTGAGGTGGCGGCCATTTTGGTGGGATATTTTCAACAGTATTCCATGCTGACGGCCAGACTGCATGGAATACTGTCTGAAGGAGATTGCATGGCTCTCCCGTCCCGAGAAATGGCACTGTCCCTAGCTTACACCTCATGCTATCTGCCTGTCTCCCTTTCTCCTTAGATTATTCGCTCCATCTTATAGTCACAGCACTCTTCTCTTGCATATCACCTACATCCCAATCCTACTCAGTAGCTCTGTTCCACGAACTCCACTCACTCATAGCCATTCATCTCTTGTAACTGCTCTGGACCTGCTAGTCGTGCCATTGCTATTGGATACAGACTCCTACTCCCTTCCACCCTATGCTCCCCAGCTGTATTGTGTACTGAGGATTGTGGTGTTGTTACTTGTCTTCTGTTCTGGTTACTGTAGTACTCTGTATACCCCTTAACCACTTCCTGGCATGGTCGCATCAGATGCAACCATGCCTGCAATTGCTTTATCTAACCTGGTCACACAGGATGCGACCAGTCAGATAAACTGTGTTATCAGCGGCAGGAAGAGAAACTTCCCTCTGCTCCTGTTCTCAGGGGGACCAGAATGTCCCTCTGCCTTCCAGCACCCAGCCCCCAGTGTTGCCATGCTGCCTATCTTTGCTGATCGGTCAGCATGACAGGATCCCCCACCCCCAGCGGCTGAAGACAGTAGCAGCCCCTGGTAAGTGTAAATCATCGCACCCAAGCCACCCCCAGACTCCCACCCTTGTGGCAGCTGTCGGGCACTAAAAACTAAAGTCGCAATGGTCGCAATGTTACCAATGTTCTGATGTTCACGATCAATGTTTCGATGTTTGAAAACAAATTGAAAAAATAAATACAATTTTTTTTTATTTTATTTTTTGTAAAATCATTTTGGATATTGTTAAATTCATGTTCTTCACCTAATTCACTCATTAAAAAAAACAACGATAATTTCAGAGTGTTTTTTTTAGAAAAAATTGTCAGTCAAGTGGATAAATAAAGTGTAATAATAATAATAATAATAATAATAATTCCTAGATTTGGATTCAATAATATGAACCCTTCTGCATAAAGTATCTTGATCAGAAAGACCATACTATATCCCAAAAATATATACAAAACATAAAGATGTAGCTGCTGTTTCCATTAATACCTGGATTTGTTATTCTGACTTCAAGACAATATTATTTTGATGGCTAGATTAACAATGGGGCAAATGGAGCTACAGAGGCCTATCATTATGGCAGCATGGTGATAACATACCCACGTGGCTCTAACCACACCCACGTAGCACTGGTAACACCCATGTGGCTCTGGCCGCACCCACACAGCATGAGTCACACCTCCTTCCCTTTTCTGGTCTTGAACGTTTTCACTAGAGATGAGCGGGTTCGGTTTCTCTGAAACCGAACCCGCACGAACTTCATGTTTTTTTTACGGGTCCGAGCAGACTCGGATCCTCCCGCCTTGCTCGGTTAACCCGAGCGCGCCCGAACGTCATCATGACGCTGTCGGATTCTCGCGAGACTCGGATTCTATATAAGGAGCCGCGCGTCGCCGCCATTTTCACACGTGCATTGAGATTGATAGGGAGAGGACGTGGCTGGCGTCCTCTCCATTAGAAATTAGATTAGAAGAGAGAGAGAGATTGTGCAGAGTCAGACAGAGTTTACCACAGTGACCAGTGCAGTTGTTGTTAGTTAACTTTTATTTATTTTAATATAATATATCCGTTCTCTGCTATATCCGTTCTCTGCCTGAAAAAAAACGATACACAGCAGCAGCCAGTCACACAGTGTGACTCAGTCTGTGTGCACTCAGCTCAGCCCAGTGTGCTGCACATCAATGTATAAAAGGCAAAGCTTATAATAATTGTGGGGGAGACTGGGGAGCACTGCAGGTTGTTATAGCAGGAGCCCCCAGGAGTACATAATATTATATTAATTTAAAATTAAACAGTGCACACTTTTGCTGCAGGAGTGCCACTGCCAGTGTGACTAGTGGTGACCAGTGCCTGACCACCAGTATAGTAGTATATTGTTGTATGTATTGTATACTATCTCTTTATCAACCAGTCTATATTAGCAGCAGACACAGTACAGTGCGGTAGTTCACGGCTGTGGCTACCTCTGTGTCGGCAGTCGGAACTCGGCAGGCAGTCCGTCCATCCATAATTGTATTACAATATATACCACCTAACCGTGGTATTTTTTTTTCTTTCTTTATACCGTCGTCATAGTGTCATACTAGTTGTTACGAGTATACTACTATCTCTTTATCAACCAGTGTACAGTGCGGTAGTTCACGGCTGTGGCTACCTCTGTGTCGGCAGTCGGCAGGCAGTCCGTCCATCCATAATTGTATTATTATTATAATATATACCACCTAACCGTGGTTTTTTTTTCATTCTTTATACCGTCATAGTGTCATACTAGTTGTTACGAGTATACTACTATCTCTTTATCAACCAGTGTACAGTGCGGTAGTTCACGGCTGTGGCTACCTCTGTGTCGGCAGTCGGCAGGCAGTCCGTCCATCCATAATTGTATTATTATTATAATATATACCACCTAACCGTGGTTTTTTTTTCATTCTTTATACCGTCGTCATAGTGTCATACTAGTTGTTACGAGTATACTACTATCTCTTTATCAACCAGTGTACAGTGCGGTAGTTCACGGCTGTGGCTACCTCTGTGTCGGCAGTCGGCAGGCAGTCCGTCCATCCATAATTGTATTATTATTATAATATATACCACCTAACTGTGGTATTTTTTTTTCTTTCTTTATACCGTCGTCATAGTGTCATACTAGTTGTTACGAGTATACTACTATCTCTTTATCAACCAGTGTACAGTGCGGTAGTTCACGGCTGTGGCTACCTCTGTGTCGGCAGTCGGCAGGCAGTCCGTCCATCCATAATTGTATTATTATTATAATATATACCACCTAACCGTGGTTTTTTTTTCATTCTTTATACCGTCGTCATAGTGTCATACTAGTTGTTACGAGTATACTACTATCTCTTTATCAACCAGTGTACAGTGCAGTAGTTCACGGCTGTGGCTACCTCTGTGTCGGCAGTCGGCAGGCAGTCCGTCCATCCATAATTGTATTATTATTATAATATATACCACCTAACTGTGGTATTTTTTTTTCTTTCTTTATACCGTCGTCATAGTGTCATACTAGTTGTTACGAGTATACTACTATCTCTTTATCAACCAGTGTACAGTGCGGTAGTTCACGGCTGTGGCTACCTCTGTGTCGGCAGTCGGCAGGCAGTCCGTCCATCCATAATTGTATTATTATTATAATATATACCACCTAACCGTGGTTTTTTTATACCACCTAACCGTGGCAGTCCGTCCATAATTGTATACTAGTATCCAATCCATCCATCTCCATTGTTTACCTGAGGTGCCTTTTAGTTCTGCCTATAAAATATGGAGAACAAAAAAGTTGAGGTTCCAAAATTAGGGAAAGATCAAGATCCACTTCCACCTCGTGCTGAAGCTGCTGCCACTAGTCATGGCCGAGACGATGAAATGCCAGCAACGTCGTCTGCCAAGGCCGATGCCCAATGTCATAGTACAGAGCATGTCAAATCCAAAACACCAAATATCAGAAAAAAAAGGACTCCAAAACCTAAAATAAAATTGTCGGAGGAGAAGCGTAAACTTGCCAATATGCCATTTACCACACGGAGTGGCAAGGAACGGCTGAGGCCCTGGCCTATGTTCATGGCTAGTGGTTCAGCTTCACATGAGGATGGAAGCACTCAGCCTCTCGCTAGAAAACTGAAAAGACTCAAGCTGGCAAAAGCACCGCAAAGAACTGTGCGTTCTTTGAAATCCCAAATCCACAAGGAGAGTCCAATTGTGTCGTTTGCGATGCCTGACCTTCCCAACACTGGACGTGAAGAGCATGCGCCTTCCACTATTTGCATGCCCCCTGCAAGTGCTGGAAGGAGCACCCGCAGTCCAGTTCCTGATAGTCAGATTGAAGATGTCAGTGTTGAAGTACACCAGGATGAGGAGGATATGGGTGTTGCTGGCGCTGGGGAGGAAATTGACCAGGAGGATTCTGATGGTGAGGTGGTTTGTTTAAGTCAGGCACCCGGGGAGACACCTGTTGTCCGTGGGAGGAATATGGCCGTTGACATGCCAGGTGAAAATACCAAAAAAATCAGCTCTTTGGTGTGGAGGTATTTCACCAGAAATGCGGACAACAGGTGTCAAGCCGTGTGTTCCCTTTGTCAAGCTGTAATAAGTAGGGGTAAGGACGTTAACCACCTCGGAACATCCTCCCTTATACGTCACCTGCAGCGCATTCATAATAAGTCAGTGACAAGTTCAAAAACTTTGGGTGACAGCGGAAGCAGTCCACTGACCAGTAAATCCCTTCCTCTTGTAACCAAGCTCACGCAAACCACCCCACCAACTCCCTCAGTGTCAATTTCCTCCTTCCCCAGGAATGCCAATAGTCCTGCAGGCCATGTCACTGGCAAGTCTGACGAGTCCTCTCCTGCCTGTGATTCCTCCGATGCATCCTTGCGTGTAACGCCTACTGCTGCTGGCGCTGCTGTTGTTGCCGCTGGGAGTCGATGGTCATCCCAGAGGGGAAGTCGTAAGCCCACTTGTACTACTTCCAGTAAGCAATTGACTGTTCAACAGTCCTTTGCGAGGAAGATGAAATATCACAGCAGTCATCCTACTGCAAAGCGGATAACTGAGTCCTTGACAACTATGTTGGTGTTAGACGTGCGTCCGGTATCCGCCGTTAGTTCACAGGGAACTAGACAATTTATTGAGGCAGTGTGCCCCCGTTACCAAATACCATCTAGGTTCCACTTCTCTAGGCAGGCGATACCGAGAATGTACACGGACGTCAGAAAAAGACTCACCAGTGTCCTAAAAAATGCAGTTGTACCCAATGTCCACTTAACCACGGACATGTGGACAAGTGGAGCAGGGCAGGGTCAGGACTATATGACTGTGACAGCCCACTGGGTAGATGTATGGACTCCCGCCGCAAGAACAGCAGCGGCGGCACCAGTAGCAGCATCTCGCAAACGCCAACTCTTTCCTAGGCAGGCTACGCTTTGTATCACCGCTTTCCAGAATACGCACACAGCTGAAAACCTCTTACGGCAACTGAGGAAGATCATCGCGGAATGGCTTACCCCAATTGGACTCTCCTGTGGATTTGTGGCATCGGACAACGCCAGCAATATTGTGTGTGCATTAAATATGGGCAAATTCCAGCACGTCCCATGTTTTGCACATACCTTGAATTTGGTGGTGCAGAATTTTTTAAAAAACGACAGGGGCGTGCAAGAGATGCTGTCGGTGGCCAGAAAAATTGCGGGACACTTTCGGCGTACAGGCACCACGTACAGAAGACTGGAGCACCACCAAAAACTACTGAACCTGCCCTGCCATCATCTGAAGCAAGAAGTGGTAACGAGGTGGAATTCAACCCTCTATATGCTTCAGAGGTTGGAGGAGCAGCAAAAGGCCATTCAAGCCTATACAATTGAGCACGATATAGGAGATGGAATGCACCTGTCTCAAGTGCAGTGGAGAATGATTTCAACGTTGTGCAAGGTTCTGATGCCCTTTGAACTTGCCACACGTGAAGTCAGTTCAGACACTGCCAGCCTGAGTCAGGTCATTCCCCTCATCAGGCTTTTGCAGAAGAAGCTGGAGGCATTGAAGAAGGAGCTAACACGGAGCGATTCCGCTAGGCATGTGGGACTTGTGGATGCAGCCCTTAATTCGCTTAACAAGGATTCACGGGTGGTCAATCTGTTGAAATCAGAGCACTACATTTTGGCCACCGTGCTCGATCCTAGATTTAAAGCCTACCTTGGATCTCTCTTTCCGGCAGACACAGGTCTGCTGGGGTTGAAAGACCTGCTGGTGACAAAATTGTCAAGTCAAGCGGAACGCGACCTGTCAACATCTCCTCCTTCACATTCTCCCGCAACTGGGGGTGCGAGGAAAAGGCTCAGAATTCCGAGCCCACCCGCTGGCGGTGATGCAGGGCAGTCTGGAGCGACTGCTGATGCTGACATCTGGTCCGGACTGAAGGACCTGACAATGATTACGGACATGTCGTCTACTGTCACTGCATATGATTCTCTCAACATTGATAGAATGGTGGAGGATTATATGAGTGACCGCATCCAAGTAGGCACGTCACACAGTCCGTACTTATACTGGCAGGAAAAAGAGGCAATTTGGAGGCCCTTGCACAAACTGGCTTTATTCTACCTAAGTTGCCCTCCCACAAGTGTGTACTCCGAAAGAGTGTTTAGTGCCGCCGCTCACCTTGTCAGCAATCGGCGTACGAGGTTACATCCAGAAAATGTGGAGAAGATGATGTTCATTAAAATGAATTATAATCAATTCCTCCGCGGAGACATTGACCAGCAGCAATTGCCTCCACAAAGTACACAGGGAGCTGAGATGGTGGATTCCAGTGGGGACGAATTGATAATCTGTGAGGAGGGGGATGTACACGGTGATATATCGGAGGGTGAAGATGAGGTGGACATCTTGCCTCTGTAGAGCCAGTTTGTGCAAGGAGAGATTAATTGCTTCTTTTTTGGGGGGGGTCCAAACCAACCCGTCATATCAGTCACAGTCGTGTGGCAGACCCTGTCACTGAAATGATGGGTTGGTTAAAGTGTGCATGTCCTGTTTTGTTTATACAACATAAGGGTGGGTGGGAGGGCCCAAGGATAATTCCATCTTGCACCTCTTTTTTCTTTTCTTTTTCTTTGCATCATGTGCTGATTGGGGAGGGTTTTTTGGAAGGGACATCCTGCGTGACACTGCAGTGCCACTCCTAGATGGGCCCGTGTTTGTGTCGGCCACTAGGGTCGCTAATCTTACTCACACAGCTACCTCATTGCGCCTCTTTTTTTCTTTGCGTCATGTGCTGTTTGGGGAGGGTTTTTTGGAAGGGCCATCCTGTGTGACACTGCAGTGCCACTCCTAGATGGGCCCGGTGTTTGTGTCGGCCACTAGGGTCGCTAATCTTACTCACACAGCTACCTCATTGCGCCTCTTTTTTTCTTTGCGTCATGTGCTGTTTGGGGAGGGTTTTTTGGAAGGGACATCCTGCGTGACACTGCAGTGCCACTCCTAGATGTGCCCGGTGTTTGTGTCGGCCACTAGGGTCGCTAATCTTACTCACACAGTCAGCTACCTCATTGCGCCTCTTTTTTTCTTTGCGTCATGTGCTGTTTGGGGAGGGTTTTTTGGAAGGGCCATCCTGCGTGACACTGCAGTGCCACTCCTAGATGGGCCCGGTGTTTGTGTCGGCCACTAGGGTCGCTAATCTTACTCACACAGCTACCTCATTGCGCCTCTTTTTTTCTTTGCGTCATGTGCTGTTTGGGGAGGGTTTTTTGGAAGGGCCATCCTGCGTGACACTGCAGTGCCACTCCTAGATGGGCCCGGTGTTTGTGTCGGCCACTAGGGTCGCTAATCTTACTCACACAGCTACCTCATTGCGCCTCTTTTTTTCTTTGCGTCATGTGCTGTTTGGGGAGGGTTTTTTGGAAGGGACATCCTGCGTGACACTGCAGTGCCACTCCTAGATGGGCCCGGTGTTTGTGTCGGCCACTAGGGTCGCTTATCTTACTCACACAGCGACCTCGGTGCAAATTTTAGGACTAAAAATAATATTGTGAGGTGTGATGTGTTCAGAATAGGCTGAAAATGAGTGTAAATTATGTTTTTTGAGGTTAATAATACTTTGGGATCAAAATTACCCCCAAATTCTATGATTTAAGCTGTTTTTTAGGGTTTTTTGAAAAAAACACCCGAATCCAAAACACACCCGAATCCGACAAAAAAAATTCGGTGAGGTTTTGCCAAAACGCGGTCGAACCCAAAACACGGCCGCGGAACCGAACCCAAAACCAAAACACAAAACCCGAAAAATTTCAGGCGCTCATCTCTAGTTTTCACCTCCAGATCTTTGTGGCTCTTGTTCCGGCCCTGACTATTCTGCAGATAAGTCAGCAGTATTTACCATGCCTAAGTGTTTATCATGGAACCAGCTCAGCTACTACAGGAAACAGCTAATTGTATATTTCCCTTGAATACATTGCCAGCTGTGAGATCATATATATGCTTGTTATCATTAACCACTCAAATGAGAAAATGCTCAAATAAAAGCAGAATAGTATTAAACACCTAACAGGTAATTAAAAGATAAAAATGTTATCAACTTTTCAAAGAAAATGCTTTTAATGAGCAAAAATTAACGCAGCAAGAAATAATTAAGCACACTTACAAATGAATATAGTCAGCTTTTCATTATGTGGGAAGTGCAATATATACATTACGTTACAACATGCTATTAAATTATTATGCAGAAATGTATGAATCTATGCAGTAGCTCTCTAGTAGGTCCTTATCATAGCAACCATTCTGCTGAGAGAGTCATCTACTACAACAAAGAGAGAGCTGAGACCCAGCCAGAAAAAGAGCCCCAGGAAAATAGGATAAGTACTCTTAATTATTGGTGTTTATTAAGGCAGAAGTAATGATAGGGCTGCTGAATGCTTTTACACTGAACAAACATTAATGCTAGAACAATTGTATAAGTCATCAAAGTAAGAGATTGAATAGTTTAAGTTTTTGAACAAATACTGAATTATAATGAATATACATACACTGAGGTGGTACACAAAATAATATTAGAGTGAGTCTTCCCCAAAAGAACAGATACAATATCTTTCTATAGTTCAGCTTATCAATATTGACTAAATCAGATCACTTAAATACTTGGACATCTGAGCAGAGCCGGATTAAGGGGGGGTCAAAGGGGGTGAGTACCCAGGACCCACTTATTGCAGGGGTCCCCCGGCTGGAGCTGTTCCGACCTAGCTATTACACCTTGCATCAGCACTCCTAGCAGCAGCACAATTAGCACGCTTCTGCTAGAGACAAGTACAATGAAACTGCCCACCTGCTAGAGAGGACTCTCAAGAGTCTGTCCTTCTGCAGTCGTGGCTGGGACTGGGCAGGCAAGGAACCATGTCAAGTTACTGGGCGCACTCCTGCACCTGTTAGGGAGGGAGGAAATGCAGGAAATATGTGGGGTCAGCTGGCAGGGGAGGCTGATGTGTAGGCAGGGACAAATCCATGCTTACCACAGCCTCCAGCCCCAGTCTACTCATTACTGTCATGATTCGAGCTTTCTGCTCACTGTATGGTCAGCAGGGGTGGATTGGAACATGTTGCTTTGTGGGTGCCACCCTACACTTGGCAAAGATTGCAGCTGGTGATCTGAGAGGATGCTCCTTGGGTCACACAGACAGCAGGTGGGTATCTGATTTCAAAGCTGCTGCTGTCCGATACTAGCCAGTCCCTTTTACCCAGTAGTGCTCTGTTTCACATTGGCTGGCTCCTCCCCTGGGACCAACCTCCAATGAGCTGCACTCCTTTACAGGCTGGCCCTCCTGTCCTGTCTAACATCCTTCCCTCTATATCCCCACAGCATTCTCCTGCCTCTCCTCCCTCTTCTACTCATGGCTGCCTCCATTAATACCAGAACCAGGTAAATGGGGCAGCACTGCTACAGTTCTGAGCAGGGAGGGCAATGCACAGTACTTGACATTGCCATTACTTTATCCTTCTCCAAGCTAGAGGGGGTGCATTCTACAACTGGGAGCTGATGTCACCATAGGACCATCAGTACCACCTCTCTGTTTGCCACTCAGGTCCCACTTCTCAGGATTGTCTTATTGCCTCTGTGCCTGCCCTGCCCAAAGCCCAGGCTTTCTATAAAATCTCTATGACTGGGTTGTTTGCTGCACCTTTACAGGAGACATGACATTTCCAATAGATAACCCAGGGAAGTGGGTGTACTGGGATCCACAAGGTGGGTTCTGCACCACCTGCGCTGCTGATGCTGCTTCAATGGGGAAGCAGGCACACACAAACACAAAGCGGGCACAGCCAGGGGGGCAGTGCTGACAACCTTCGGGAGGCCCAGGGCACTTAAGACAGGGGGGTCTTAAGTGCCCTGGGCCTCCCGAAGGCTTTATCCAGCCTTGCATCTGAAGGGAAATGTATAAAACCTTCTAATGACTGTAGAAATGGACAAACAGAGAAGTTGCCCTAGTTGTTTTTTTCTTATGAGTGAATCAGGTGAAGAACATGTGTATTTAAACTTATCCAAAATGATTTTATTTAAAAAAAAAAATCTATTTGATATTTGTAAAAAAATAGTTTTTATAAACATTGGAACATCAGTCTGCAACATCAGAACATTGGGGACACCGAAAACATTGCACCAGCGTGACTTTCATTTTAACAGCTGCGCATTCACCAGGTAAATACTGGTTCATTTATACTTCCTCAGCGGCTGCTGCTATTATCTGCAGTGATCAGCAGCATATCAAACACTGGGGGAGGGTGCAGGAAAGCAGAGGGACCTTCCGGTCCCTCTGATAGCTGCAGCTGTGGGAAGTTTCTCTTCCCTACAGCTGCACACGCTGTAAGGGAAATTAACTAAGCTGACACTCCCATTTGAGATTGCATATTTGTCTGAAAATGTATGTCAGTAATTTACTAAAAACTAAACACGGTAGTGTTTGACCAATTCATATTCAATTTCATGGCTGACCACACAAGTATGAATCAATACACCACTGACCAAACTCGGTTGTTTTTTCACATACTCCTCATAGAACATGGGAATTTACCGAAAATTCATATTCTCAATCACTGCCTACATTACATGAACACTGCCGCAAAAGTATGGAATTCTTACAGAAATAGAACTTTCAAATAGACCTGATTTTGGATGTTGTATTTGGAGAATCATGCACGGATCAGTGAGAAATAACAGAAAAAAACTGCGTGGGGTCCCTCTCCTAAGCATAACCAGCCCCGGGCTCTTTGAACCTTTCCTGGTTCTAAAAATGCCAGGAAAAATTGCATAGGGGTCCCCAGTATTTTAAGTACCAACACCGGGCTCTTGGACCAGTTCTGGTTCCAAAAATATTGGGGGAAAAGGACACAGGGCTCCCCCGTAGTTTTAGAAGGGGAAACCATAAGGTCATTTGGTATCCGGTCTATAGATCTACACTAAAAAGGTCTACAGTCAATAGGTATACCACTAATGGTAGACATGCATTAGGTTGACAGAAGTGCAGCAGTAGTGAAGCGAAGCACCTTGCCTGGAACATGGCAAGTGAAGCGAGCCATGCGAGGGGACGTGGTACACTAATGGGGCTTGTTTGTGGCAGAAAAGTGACAAAAAACAAAAAAATTGTGTCTACCTTTATTGTGTCGACCATTTCCATGTCGGCCTTTTGACCCTGTTGAACTTTTGATCATGTTGACCTTTTCTATTGTCTACCTATTCTTTGTCGACCTTTTGACCCTGTTGACATTTTGACTCTATCGACCTAATGCATGTCTACCTTTAGTGGTCGACCTATTGACTGTAGACCTTTTTAGTGTAGATCTAATAATCCATACCCAGGTCACTTGGGAATTACCCTTGTGGTTTATCCAATTAAGCAGTTCCCACGAATGAGTGGTGCCGAACGTCTCCATTCATTCCTATGGGCAAACAGTGATTGGCTTTGCTCTCTCATGGCTCAGCCTATCCGTCGTGCTTTACAATTGGAAATAACAATAATATACTGTAACAAAACTGTGTAATAATAAACAGTCATAGACGTAGGAAGGCCCTGCTCGCAAGCTTACAATCTATAGGGAAATAGGCATGGATACACATGGATAGGTGCTATCTATTGCATAGTTGTCCACCAGGTTGCATAGGTTCTTGATGGGCTGTATGATATAGTCACATAGCAATGATGAACCAGGCTCAGGAGGAATGGAAAGTGAAGAATGAGAAGACATGTGAGGATATGTGTGGACTATGCAGAGTGGATGCAATTTGATAGGAAAGTTTATGAAAGTTATGTGGGCAGTTCTGGAATTTGAAATGCTTTCCTGAAGAGGTGAGGTTTCAGGGGACGCTTGAAGGTTTGGAGACTAGAGGAGAGTCTTATTGTGCATGATAGAGCATTCCACAGAGTGGGTGCAGCCCAAAGAAAGCCCTGCAATCGTGAGTGGGAGCAAGTAATGAGTGTGGATGAGAGCCGCAGATCTTGTGAAGAGCAAAGAGGTTGGGTTGGGAGATATTTTGAGATAAGCGAAGTGATGTACGTTGGTGTAGTTTGGTTAATGGCCTTGTGTGTGAGTAAAAGTATTTTATATTGAATACGGTAGAATAGAGGTAACCAATGGAGGGACTGACAGGGTGGATCTGCAGACGATGAATGTCTAGCGAGGAAGATTAGCCTCGTAGCTGCATTCAGAATGGATTGTAGTGATTAGAGTCTCGTTTTGGGAAGACCAGTTAGGAGACTATTGCAATAATCAATGCAGAAGATAATGAGAGCATGGATTAGAGTTTTAGCAGTGTCTTGTAAGGAATGGTCATATTTTGGATATGTTTTTTAGATGCATGTAATATTATTTTGAGACAGATTGAATGTGGGGAACAAAGGACAGATCAGAGTCAAGGATGACACCTAGGCAGCGAGCTTGTTGGGTAGGGTTGATTGTCGAGTTTTCAACAGTGATAGAGATATCAGGTTGGTAAATACTATTGGCCAGTGGAAATATAATTAACTCTGTTTTTGAAATATTACGTTTGAGGTGGCGAGATGTCCTCCAAGATGAAATGGCAGAAAGGCATTCAGTGACATGGCTCAGGACGATAGAGACAAATCAGGGGAGGATAGGTAGATTTGAGTATCATCTGCATACAGATGTTACTGAAATCCAAAAGAGCTGATTAGTTTACCAAGAGATGAGGTTTAGAATGAGAAAAGCAGAGGACCCAAGACTGAGCCTTGTGATACTCCAACTGAAAGAGGTAGCAAAGAGGAGGTAGATTCAGAGAAGCGAACACTGAATGATCGATTAGATAGGTAGGATAGCAACCAAGAAAGGGCTGTGTCTTTAACCTAGGGATTATAGTGTTTGTATGAGAAAAGTGGTCAACAGTGTCAAATACAGCATATAGATCTAGAAGAATAAGAAGTGAGTAATGGCCTTTAGCCTTCACAGTGACCAAATCATTAACCACTTTTGTCAGTGCTGTCTCTACGGAGTGTTGGGAATGGAAGCTTGACTGAAGTGGGTCCAATAAGGTGTCTGAGTTAAGAAAGTGTGTGAGTCAAGTGTAGGCAAGTCTCTCAAGTAGCTTAGAGAGGCAAGGGAGCTGAGAGACGGGGCAGTAGTGTAAGAGAGAGTTAGGGCCAGAATTTAGTTTTTTCAAAATGGGAGTAAGCACTGCATGCTTGAACAGTGAAGGAAAATTACCAGTAGAGAGAGAGATTACAGATGATAGTTTGGGTAGGGATGAGCACTGGAGACAGAGCTTCACTTATTTGTATGGGTAAAGGATCAAGAGGAGAGGTAGTAGAGAAGCAGGATCAGAAGAGTGATGATACTTCATCTTCATTTGTGGGATCAAATGAAGAGAGAGTGCCAGAGGGGTCAGGTAAAGAACTGAGCAGGTCACTGGCTGACGAAGAGCATACCAATTTATCTCAGATCTTATCAATCTTCTCCTTGAAGTAGGAAGCAAGATCTTGTGCCTTGATAGGGGCTGGTGGGGTAGGTGAAGGAGGATTCAGAAGTGATTTAAACATATTAAAGAGTCGTTTGGGGTTAGAGGCTTGAGAAGAGATGAGAGTTTGTAAATAAGTTTGTTTGGAAGTGTCCAGGGCATTTCGAATATGTTTTATTAAAGTTTTCCTGTCTAAGGTATGTGTCTTTATTGTAATATTCATTTTCCAGTAGAACTACAGGTACCAGCGGGCCCTTTAATATCCTGCATGCTTATACTTGTGGTACTCCAAGTACCAGTATGCAGGGGTGGCTTACTGGGACATATAATTCCACTGTTAAAGAAAATATTTTATATAAATTCTGAATTGATATCAGCTTGGCATCCACTGGCAACAGGTGCTTGGCATAGGCTTGGGCTTCAGCCATGGCCTTTGGGTGCCTGGAGGGGAGTGGACCCCTTTATTGGTGGGTCTCCACTCCCCCAAGGAACCCCAGCCAGGGCTGACTAGTTGGGAGGGGGGTAGTGCCATGGCCGCAGTGACCTGTATAAATGTGTCCCTCAGCTGTAGCATAATCTTCTTGACTAGTGGAGCCCGGTGCTTGTTTCAAAAATAAGGCGGGCCTCTATATTCTTTTCCCCCTATATATTTAGAACCAGGGCTGGCTAAAAGAGCCCGGGGCTGGTTATGCTTGGGGGGGGACCCCACACAATTTTACTTCTGAATTTTAATGAAACCCTGCACAAATCTCACTAATCCAGCCAGGCTTCATTGTGTCATGATCATAGAAACATAGAATTTGACTGCAGATAAGAACCACTTGTCTCATCTAGTCTGCCCCTTTTTACCATATTTTTACCTTATTTGATTCTCAATTTATTTTATTTTCGTATTTCCTTTCATCCCTATTGTGTGTGTTTCAGTGTAACTCATTTCCCACCTTCACTTCTCACTACTTTACCTCTCATTACTTTATTTCTCACTATGTTACCTCTCACTATTTTACCACTGCTGTTTTCAACAGCCTCTCTCACTAACCTATCTTCACTTTTTCACAATATATTTTTTCACTCTAGTCTTGCCCTGGGGCACTCGGCTGCTTGAGTGTGGGGTATCCCGCACCCTGGACTTGTACCCCCCAATATGTTAGGAACTTGCCAGATTTGAGGTCACCTAGATGTGGTGGGTAATTCGTTATTTATGGCCATAACTATATGAAGAACCACATTTGAAATGCAAAGTTTTGTTGCAATGATTATTATTAATAAATTGGTAGCGTTTGAATAGTGCACCTGATTCCTTGTCTTTGTATGCAACCCTTAATTCTTTGTAAGGATATCCTTATGGCTATCCCATGCATGCTTAAATTGCTCTACTGTCTTAGGAAGACCCTAACAGGTCGAAACGCGTTGGAGCTACCCATCTATACTACATTGGACTGAGGACGAATATTCACTACAAAGAAGGACAGTACTGCTAATCCTTTCCGCAAACCATCCGGTCACGTGATCCGGAGTTCCGGAAGCAACCGGTTGCCAGGCGACGGAAGAAGCCCGAGACAGCGGAGAGTGGAAGGCGGAGGGGAAGGGAGAAGGTAAGTCCCTGTAGGAGGAGGAGAGGCGCAGCCAGCCGCTCGGAGAGCTCCGGCCGGGTCCACTTCGCCTCTGTGACAGGCGCACACCCCAGGTCAGCGGCCCCACAGAGCGGGCCTGATTCGGGCGCTCTACTGTGGGACGTGCTGCAGGAGGAATAGCGCCAGTCCAGGGTCCTTATTCTCCACTCTAACCAAAGCATACACTACCGCTGTCAACTGTTCATCACTTCACAAGAGAATCCTTCACTTCAGAGCACAGATTAGCGGGACGCCGCTGTCTGTACAGACTTGTAAACCGTTTGGACTTTAGTACATATTATCATTAATATTTTTTTGTGGCATTTTTCTTTTTCTTTTTCTTTTTTTTTTCGACTTTACAAAGATTACAGCATTTGTTCTTTCAATTGAACCTTGCACTTCAGAATTTAAGCTCAAACCAGGAGCGTGCCCCAATCACTGATTGACTTTTAAACCGAATTTATACCTGTTGGGAAAGAAAGTATCTCAGCATCTTAGAATAAACAACCTTAAGTATATTACCTGCTTTTTCATTATTGATTTTAGTTTCACTTTATAACCGTACATTCACCACTACAAATAGGGTTTGAGCGCTGGTTCCCTGTGGATTTATCCACATCTGTATACTTACCATTTAAGGGGGGGGTGGGACACCCCTCATTACCAGCAGCACACCCCGCCTCAGATTAACACCTCAGTGCGCAGAGAACCCATTTCTGTATATCTTAGTCTTTACCACCTCTGATGGGAGACTATTCCACTTGTCCACTACCCTTTCTGTGAAGTAATTTTTCCTCAAATTTCCCCTGAACCTACCTCCCTCTAATTTCAGTGCATGTATCGTGTTCTAATATTTCTCTTCATTTGAAGAATGTTTTCCTCTTGGACCTTTTTAAAACCCTTGATATATTTGAAAGTTTCTTTCATGTCTCTTCTTTCCCATCTCTACTCCAAACTATACATATTGAGATTTCTTAGTTTTTCTGGGTATGTTTTGTGATGTAGGCCATGCACCATTTTACTTTCCCTTCTTTGTACAATCTCTAATGTATTAATATCCTTCTGCAGATATGGCCTCCAGAATTAAACACAGTGTTCTAGATGAGGCCATGACAATGACCTATACATTGGCATTATTACTTCTTTCTTTCTGCTGCTGATTCCTCTCCCTATGCAAACAAGCAGCTGACTAGTCTTCTTCATTGCTTTGCTACATTGCTTACCTGCCTTTTAGTCACCTGATATAGTGACTTTAAGATCCCCTTCCTCCTCAGTAGTTTCCAGTATAGTGCCATTAATACTATATTTAGCCTTTGGATTTTTGAGACCCAAGTGCATGAATTTGCATTTGTTGGCATGAAACATTAATTGCCACACTCTTGACCATTCCTCTAGTCTGCCTAGATCATCAATCATTTATTTTACCCCTCCTGGTGTGTCAATCCTGTTGCAACCTTTGTGTCATCTGGAGAAAGTCATACTTTCCCTTTAATGACATTTGCAATATCACCAATAAAGATATTAAAAAGTACTGGTGCAAGTTGAGATCCCTGGGGTACTCCACTGGTAATATTTCCCTCAATTCCATTTACTACAACTCTCTGTTTTCTATCCTGAAACCAAGCTCTTATCCATTCAACTATCTTAGGGGTAAATTTACTGAGATGGGAGTTCTAGTTAACATAGTTTGTTGCTCATAACAACCAATCAGATTCCAGGTATTATATTCTAGAAGGTGCTAGATAAATGAGAAGTAGAATCTGATTGCTTGCTATGGGCAACATCCCATCTTAAATAGAACTTCCATCCCATCCCTTAGTAAATTTACCCCTTAGTATGCAGTACCATGCTTTTGAGTTTATTTAGCAGTCTGCGATGTGGGACAGTGTCAAAAGCCTTACTAAAGTCTAGATAAGCTATATCTGTGGCCCCAAATGTATCTATTACTTTAGTCACACAGTCAAAAAAGTCAAAAAGGTTTGTTTGACATGCTCTCCCCTAGTAAATCCATGCTGTTTGGGATCCTGTAATTTGCTGAATTTGAGATAATCTACAACTCTTTGTTTTAAGAGTGTTTTCATCAATCAATCAACTACTGATGTAAGGCTTACTAGTCGGTAGTTGCTTGCCTCTTCCTTGCTTCCACTTTTGTGTAGTGGGTCTACATTCGCTCTTTTCCAGTCCTCTGTAATTATTCCTGTAGCTAGTAACTGGTTGAATAATTCTGTTAATTTTGCTACCAGCACCAATTCAGGCTCTTTTAGTATCCTTATATGTTTGTTATCTTGCCCCATGGATTTATCCACTTTCAGCTTTGAGCATTCTGTTAGGACCTTCTCCTCTGTAAATGTGCTTGTTTCATTTTTCTGAATATCCCTGCAACTTAAATGTGGCCCCTTCCCCTCTCTTTCAGTAGTGAATACTGAGCAAAAATAATTATTAAGATGATCTGCTATTACATTGTCTCCCTCAACAAGACTCTCAGTCTCTGTCTGTCGTCTTATTACTGTATTTCACCATTTGTTTTTCTCCTTTTTCGCTTATATACCTAAAAAAAGTTTTGCCTCCTTTACCCGTTGACTGGGCCATTTTCTCCTCAGCACATCTAATTACCTTCTTAGTATCCTTTTGTGTAACAAGAAATATCTCTTTATCTTCATTATTTTGTGTCTGCTTATATTTCCTAAAAGCCATCTTTTTTGCCTTTAACAATACTTAATACTTCTTTCACAAACCACACTGGCTTCCTTTTCTTGTGTTTTTTTCTAACACCTTTGATATAAAGGTCTGTTCCCTTTCATTTTGCAGTTTTTAATGTTTTCCCACCTCTTCTGCACTCCTTCCAAGTTCTCCAAAATCAGCCTTTATAAAATCTAACACCTTTGTTTTTGTATGGGATGAGTCAGTCTCTGTCTTTATGCTGAACCATACTGCTTGATGATCACTGGAACCCAGGTTTTCACCCACATTTCCATCAGATATTCTGTCTCTATTTGTAAGTATTAAGTCTAGTGTTGCATCTTTCCGAGTGGGCTCCCTCACCAATTGGTGGAGGGATGCTACCTGCAAGGAATTAAAAATGTCCCTATTTCTAGTGGAACTAGCAACAGACACCTCCCAGTTTACATCAGGAAGATTAAAGTCTCCCATGATTATAACGTCTCCTTTTAATGCCATTTCTAGTGATGTCCTGAAATAGGTTCCTATCTAGTTCCTCTTCCTGACTTGGAGGCCTGTATATCACACCAATACGAAGAATCGACTTCTCCCATGTTTCTATGGTCACCCAAAGGAAGGGCTGCCATCAGAAAATAGGCATCCCCCCACCAGAAAAAAAAATAAAAAAAAATAAAAAAGTTAAGTAAAAATAAATATACATTTAAAAAAAATAAAAAATAAAATTTCTATGCATACACAGAGCATCACCAGATTATGCCTATTGCACCATATAAAGTCCCCAAAGTAATGCCACTGTCACCATATTATGCCCCACACAGTAATGCCCCTGACAGCATATTATGCTCCCACATTAATGCCCTTGTCACCATATTATGGCCACACAATAATTATGCAAGTACCTGCTCATTGTCAGGGGTTCTAATTAGAGATGTGCACTTGAAATTTTTCGGGTTTTGTGTTTTGGTTTTGGGTTCGGTTCCGCGGCCGTGTTTTGGGTTCGACCGCGTTTTGGCAAAACCTCTCCGAATTTTTTTTGTCGGATTCGGGTGTGTTTTGGATTCGGGTGTTTTTTTAAAAAAACACTAAAAAACAGCTTAAATCATAGAATTTGGGGGTCATTTTGATCCCAAAGTATTATTAACCTCAAAAACCATAATTTCCACACATTTTCATTCTATTCTGAATACCTCACACCTCACAATATTATTTTTAGTCCTAAAATTTGCACCTAGGTCGCTGGATGACTAAGCTAAGCGACCCTAGTGGCCGACACAAACACCGTGCCCATCTAGGAGTGGCACTGCAGTGTCACGCAGGATGGCCCTTCCAAAAAACACTCCCCAAACAGCACATGACGCAAAGAAAAAAAGAGGCGCAATGAGGTAGCTGTGTGAGTAAGATAAGCGACCCTAGTGGCCGACACAAACACCGGGCCCATCTAGGAGTGGCACTGCAGTGTCACGCAGGATGGCCCTTCCAAAAAACCCTCCCCAAACAGCACATGACGCAAAGAAAAAAAGAGGCGCAATGAGGTAGCTGTGTGAGTAAGATAAGCGACCCTAGTGGCCGACACAAACACCGGGCCCATCTAGGAGTGGCACTGCAGTGTCACGCAGGATGGCCCTTCCAAAAAACCCTCCCCAAACAGCACATGACGCAAAGAAAAAAAGAGGCGCAATGAGGTAGCTGTGTGAGTAAGATAAGCGACCCTAGTGGCCGACACAAACACCGTGCCCATCTAGGAGTGGCACTGCAGTGTCACGCAGGATGGCCCTTCCAAAAAACACTCCCCAAACAGCACATGACGCAAAAAAAAAAGAGGCGCAATGAGGTAGCTGTGTGAGTAAGATAAGCGACCCTAGTGGCCGACACAAACACCGGGCCCATCTAGGAGTGGCACTGCAGTGTCACGCAGGATGGCCCTTCCAAAAAACCCTCCCCAAACAGCACATGACGCAAAGAAAAAAAGAGGCGCAATGAGGTAGCTGTGTGAGTAAGATAAGCGACCCTAGTGGCCGACACAAACACCGGGCCCATCTAGGAGTGGCACTGCAGTGTCACGCAGGATGGCCCTTCCAAAAAACCCTCCCCAAACAGCACATGACGCAAAGAAAAAAAGAGGCGCAATGAGGTAGCTGTGTGAGTAAGATAAGCGACCCTAGTGGCCGACACAAACACCGGGCCCATCTAGGAGTGGCACTGCAGTGTCACGCAGGATGGCCCTTCCAAAAAACCCTCCGCAAACAGCACATGACGCAAAGAAAAAAAGAGGCGCAATGAGGTAGCTGTGTGAGTAAGATAAGCGACCCTAGTGGCCGACACAAACACCGTGCCCATCTAGGAGTGTCACTGCAGTGTCACGCAGGATGGCCCTTCCAAAAAACCCTCCCCAAACAGCACATGACGCAAAGAAAAAAAGAGGCGCAATGAGGTAGCTGTGTGAGTAAGATAAGCGACCCTAGTGGCCGACACAAACACCGGGCCCATCTAGGAGTGGCACTGCAGTGTCACGCAGGATGGCCCTTCCAAAAAACCCTCCCCAAACAGCACATGACGCAAAGAAAAAAAGAGGCGCAATGAGGTAGCTGTGTGAGTAAGATAAGCGACCCTAGTGGCCGACACAAACACCGTGCCCATCTAGGAGTGGCACTGCAGTGTCACGCAGGATGGCCCTTCCAAAAAACCCTCCCCAAACAGCACATGACGCAAAGAAAAAAAGAGGCGCAATGAGGTAGCTGTGTGAGTAAGATAAGCGACCCTAGTGGCCGACACAAACACCGTGCCCATCTAGGAGTGTCACTGCAGTGTCACGCAGGATGGCCCTTCCAAAAAACCCTCCCCAAACAGCACATGACGCAAAGAAAAAAGAGGCGCAATGAGGTAGCTGTGTGAGTAAGATAAGCGACCCTAGTGGCCGACACAAACACCGGGCCCATCTAGGAGTGGCACTGCAGTGTCACGCAGGATGGCCCTTCCAAAAAACACTCCCCAAACAGCACATGACGCAAAGAAAAAAAGAGGCGCAATGAGGTAGCTGTGTGAGTAAGATAAGCGACCCTAGTGGCCGACACAAACACCGGGCCCATCTAGGAGTGGCACTGCAGTGTCACGCAGGATGGCCCTTCCAAAAAACCCTCCCCAAACAGCACATGACGCAAAGAAAAAAAGAGGCGCAATGAGGTAGCTGTGTGAGTAAGATAAGCGACCCTAGTGGCCGACACAAACACCGGGCCCATCTAGGAGTGGCACTGCAGTGTCACGCAGGATGGCCCTTCCAAAAAACCCTCCCCAAACAGCACATGACGCAAAGAAAAAAAGAGGCGCAATGAGGTAGCTGTGTGAGTAAGATAAGCGACCCTAGTGGCCGACACAAACACCGGGCCCATCTAGGAGTGGCACTGCAGTGTCACGCAGGATGGCCCTTCCAAAAAACCCTCCGCAAACAGCACATGATGCAAAGAAAAAAAGAGGCGCAATGAGGTAGCTGTGTGAGTAAGATAAGCGACCCTAGTGGCCGACACAAACACCGTGCCCATCTAGGAGTGTCACTGCAGTGTCACGCAGGATGGCCCTTCCAAAAAACCCTCCCCAAACAGCACATGACGCAAAGAAAAAAAGAGGCGCAATGAGGTAGCTGTGTGAGTAAGATAAGCGACCCTAGTGGCCGACACAAACACCGGGCCCATCTAGGAGTGGCACTGCAGTGTCACGCAGGATGGCCCTTCCAAAAAACCCTCCCCAAACAGCACATGACGCAAAGAAAAAAGAGGCGCAATGAGGTAGCTGTGTGAGTAAGATAAGCGACCCTAGTGGCCGACACAAACACCGGGCCCATCTAGGAGTGGCACTGCAGTGTCACGCAGGATGGCCCTTCCAAAAAACCCTCCCCAAACAGCACATGACGCAAAGAAAAAAAGAGGCGCAATGAGGTAGCTGTGTGAGTAAGATAAGCGACCCTAGTGGCCGACACAAACACCGGGCCCATCTAGGAGTGGCACTGCAGTGTCACGCAGGATGGCCCTTCCAAAAAACATTCCACAAACAGCACATGACGCAAAGAAAAATTAAAGAAAAAAGAGGTGCAAGATGGAATTGTCCTTGGGCCCTCCCACCCTCCCTTATGTTGTATAAACAGGACATGCACACTTTAACCAACCCATAATTTCAGTGACAGGGTCTGCCACACGACTGTGACTGAAATGACGGGTTGGTTTGGACCCCCACCAAAAAAGAAGCAATTAATCTCTCCTTGCACAAACTGGCTCTACAGAGGCAAGATGTCCACCTCATCATCATCCTCCGATATATCACCGTGTACATCCCCCTCCTCACAGATTATCAATTCGTCCCCACTGGAATCCACCATCTCAGCTCCCTGTGTACTTTGTGGAGGCAATTGCTGCTGGTCAATGTCTCCACGGAGGAATTGATTATAATTCATTTTAATGAACATCATCTTCTCCACATTTTCTGGATGTAACCTCGTACGCCGATTGCTGACAAGGTGAGCGGCGGCACTAAACACTCTTTCGGAGTACACACTTGTGGGAGGGCAACTTAGGTAGAATAAATCCAGTTTGTGCAAGGGCCTCCAAATTGCCTCTTTTTCCTGCCAGTATAAGTACGGACTGTGTGACGTGCCTACTTGGATGCGGTCACTCATATAATCCTCCACCATTCTTTCAATGGTGAGATAATCATATGCAGTGACAGTAGACGACATGTCCGTAATCGTTGTCAGGTCCTTCAGTCCGGACCAGATGTCAGCATCAGCAGTCGCTCCAGACTGCCCTGCATCACCGCCAGCGGGTGGGCTCGGAATTCTGAGCCTTTTCCTCGCACCCCCAGTTGCGGGAGAATGTGAAGGAGGAGATGTTGACAGGTCGCGTTCCGCTTGACTTGACAATTTTCTCACCAGCAGGTCTTTCAACCCCAGCAGACTTGTGTCTGCCGGAAAGAGAGATCCAAGGTAGGCTTTAAATCTAGGATCGAGCACGGTGGCCAAAATGTAGTGCTCTGATTTCAACAGATTGACCACCCGTGAATCCTTGTTAAGCGAATTAAGGGCTCCATCCACAAGTCCCACATGCCTAGCGGAATCGCTCCGTGTTAGCTCCTCCTTCAATGTCTCCAGCTTCTTCTGCAAAAGCCTGATGAGGGGAATGACCTGACTCAGGCTGGCAGTGTCTGAACTGACTTCACGTGTGGCAAGTTCAAAGGGCATCAGAACCTTGCACAACGTTGAAATCATTCTCCACTGCGCTTGAGACAGGTGCATTCCACCTCCTATATCGTGCTCAATTGTATAGGCTTGAATGGCCTTTTGCTGCTCCTCCAACCTCTGAAGCATATAGAGGGTTGAATTCCACCTCGTTACCACTTCTTGCTTCAGATGATGGCAGGGCAGGTTCAGTAGTTTTTGGTGGTGCTCCAGTCTTCTGTACGTGGTGCCTGTACGCCGAAAGTGTCCCGCAATTCTTCTGGCCACCGACAGCATCTCTTGCACGCCCCTGTCGTTTTTTAAAAAATTCTGCACCACCAAATTCAAGGTATGTGCAAAACATGGGACGTGCTGGAATTTGCCCATATTTAATGCACACACAATATTGCTGACGTTGTCCGATGCCACAAATCCACAGGAGAGTCCAATTGGGGTAAGCCATTCCGCGATGATCTTCCTCAGTTGCCGTAAGAGGTTTTCAGCTGTGTGCGTATTCTGGAAAGCGGTGATACAAAGCGTAGCCTGCCTAGGAAAGAGTTGGCGTTTGCGAGATGCTGCTACTGGTGCCGCCGCTGCTGTTCTTGCGGCGGGAGTCCATACATCTACCCAGTGGGCTGTCACAGTCATATAGTCCTGACCCTGCCCTGCTCCACTTGTCCACATGTCCGTGGTTAAGTGGACATTGGGTACAGCTGCATTTTTTAGGACACTGGTGACTCTTTTTCTGAGGTCTGTGTACATTTTCGGTATCGCCTGCCTAGAGAAGTGGAACCTAGATGGTATTTGGTAACGGGGGCACACTACCTCAAGAAATTGTGTAGTTCCCTGTGAACTAACGGCGGATACCGGACGCACATCTAACACCAACATAGTTGTCAAGGCCTCAGTTATCCGCTTTGCAGCAGGATGACTGCTGTGATATTTCATCTTCCTCGCAAAGGACTGTTGGACAGTCAATTGCTTACTGGAAGTAGTACAAGTGGTCCTCCGACTTCCCCTCTGGGATGACCATCGACTCCCAGCAGCAACAACAGCAGCGCCAGCAGCAGTAGGCGTTACACGCAAGGATGCATCGGAGGAATCCCAGGCAGGAGAGGAATCGTCAGAATTGCCAGTGACATGGCCTGCAGGACTATTGGCATTCCTGGGGAAGGAGGAAATTGACACTGAGGGAATTGGTGGGGTGGTTTGCGTGAGCTTGGTTACAAGAGGAAGGGATTTACTGGTCAGTGGACTGCTTCCGCTGTCACCCAAAGTTTTTGAACTTGTCACTGACTTATTATGAATGCGCTGCAGGTGACGTATAAGGGAGGATGTTCCGAGGTGGTTAACGTCCTTACCCCTACTTATTACAGCTTGACAAAGGCAACACACGGCTTGACACCTGTTGTCCGCTTTTCTGTTGAAATACCTCCACACTGAAGAGCTGATTTTTTTGGTATTTTCACCAGGCATGTCAACGGCCATATTCCTCCCACGGACAACAGGTGTCTCCCCGGGTGCCTGACTTAAACAAACCACCTCACCATCAGAATCCTCCTGGTCAATTTCCTCCCCAGCGCCAGCAACACCCATATCCTCCTCATCCTGGTGTACTTCAACACTGACATCTTCAATCTGACTATCAGGAACTGGACTGCGGGTGCTCCTTCCAGCACTTGCAGGGGGCGTGCAAATGGTGGAAGGCGCATGTTCTTCACGTCCAGTGTTGGGAAGGTCAGGCATCGCAACCGACACAATTGGACTCTCCTTGTGGATTTGGGATTTCGAAGAACGCACAGTTCTTTGCGGTGCTTTTGCCAGCTTGAGTCTTTTCAGTTTTCTAGCGAGAGGCTGAGTGCTTCCATCCTCATGTGAAGCTGAACCACTAGCCATGAACATAGGCCAGGGCCTCAGCCGTTCCTTGCCACTCCGTGTGGTAAATGGCATATTGGCAAGTTTACGCTTCTCCTCCGACAATTTTATTTTAGGTTTTGGAGTCCTTTTTTTACTGATATTTGGTGTTTTGGATTTGACATGCTCTGTACTATGACATTGGGCATCGGCCTTGGCAGACGACGTTGCTGGCATTTCATCGTCTCGGCCATGACTAGTGGCAGCAGCTTCAGCACGAGGTGGAAGTGGATCTTGATCTTTCCCTAATTTTGGAACCTCAACATTTTTGTTCTCCATATTTTAATAGGCACAACTAAAAGGCACCTCAGGTAAACAATGGAGATGGATGGATACTAGTATACTTATGGATGGACTGCCGAGTGCCGACACAGAGGTAGCTACAGCCGTGGACTACCGTACTGTGTCTGCTGCTAATATAGACTGGATGATAATGAGATGAAATCAATATATATATATGTATGTATATATAATATCACTAGTACTGCAGCCGGACAGGTAGATAATATATTTATTAGGTAATGATGACTGATGACGGACCTGCTGGACACTGTCAGCTCAGCAGCACCGCAGACTGCTACAGTAAGCTACTATACTATAGTAGTATGTACAAAGAAGAAAGAAAAAAAAAAAACCACGGGTAGGTGGTATACAATTATGGATGGACTGCCGAGTGCCGACACAGAGGTAGCTACAGCCGTGGACTACCGTACTGTGTCTGCTGCTAATATAGACTGGATGATAATGAGATGAAATCAATATATATATATGTATGTATATATAATATCACTAGTACTGCAGCCGGACAGGTAGATAATATATTTATTAGGTAATGATGACTGATGACGGACCTGCTGGACACTGTCAGCTCAGCAGCACCGCAGACTGCTACAGTAAGCTACTATACTATAGTAGTATGTACAAAGAAGAAAGAAAAAAAAAAAACCACGGGTAGGTGGTATACAATTATGGATGGACTGCCGAGTGCCGACACAGAGGTAGCTACAGCCGTGGACTAACGTACTGTGTCTGCTGCTAATATAGACTGGATGATTGATAATGAGATGAAATCAATATATATATGTATGTATATATAATATCACTAGTACTGCAGCCGGACAGGTAGATAATATATTTATTAGGTAATGATGACTGATGACGGACCTGCTGGACACTGTCAGCTCAGCAGCACCGCAGACTGCTACAGTAAGCTACTATACTATAGTAGTATGTACAAAGAAGAAAGAAAAAAAAAAACACGGGTAGGTGGTATACAATTATGGATGGACTGCCGAGTGCCGACACAGAGGTAGCTACAGCCGTGGACTACCGTACTGTGTCTGCTGCTAATATAGACTGGATGATAATGAGATGAAATCAATATATATATATGTATGTATATATAATATCACTAGTACTGCAGCCGGACAGGTAGATAATATATTTATTAGGTAATGATGACTGATGACGGACCTGCTGGACACTGTCAGCTCAGCAGCACCGCAGACTGCTACAGTAAGCTACTATACTATAGTAGTATGTACAAAGAAGAAAGAAAAAAAAAACCACGGGTAGGTGGTATACAATTATGGATGGACTGCCGAGTGCCGACACAGAGGTAGCTACAGCCGTGGACTAACGTACTGTGTCTGCTGCTAATATAGACTGGATGATTGATAATGAGATGAAATCAATATATATATGTATGTATATATAATATCACTAGTACTGCAGCCGGACAGGTAGATAATATATTTATTAGGTAATGATGACTGATGACGGACCTGCTGGACACTGTCAGCTCAGCAGCACCGCAGACTGCTACAGTAAGCTACTATACTATAGTAGTATGTACAAAGAAGAAAGAAAAAAAAAAACCACGGGTAGGTGGTATACAATTATGGATGGACTGCCGAGTGCCGACACAGAGGTAGCTACAGCCGTGGACTACCGTACTGTGTCTGCTGCTAATATAGACTGGATGATAATGAGATGAAATCAATATATATATATGTATGTATATATAATATCACTAGTACTGCAGCCGGACAGGTAGATAATATATTTATTAGGTAATGATGACTGATGACGGACCTGCTGGACACCGTCAGCTCAGCAGCACCGCAGACTGCTACAGTAAGCTACTATACTATAGTAGTATGTACAAAGAAGAAAGGAAAAAAAAACACGGGTAGGTGGTATACAATTATGGATGGACTGCCGAGTGCCGACACAGAGGTAGCTACAGCCGTGGACTAACGTACTGTGTCTGCTGCTAATATAGACTGGATGATTGATAATGAGATGAAATCAATATATATATGTATGTATGTATAATATCACTAGTACTGCAGCCGGACAGGTAGATAATATATTTATTAGGTAATGATGACTGATGACGGACCTGCTGGACACTGTCAGCTCAGCAGCACCGCTACAGTAAGCTACTATACTATAGTAGTATGTACAAAGAAGAAAAAAAAAAAAAAAAAACACGGGTAGGTGGTATACAATTATGGATGGACTGCCGACACAGAGGTAGCTACAGCCGTGGACTAACGTACTGTGTCTGCTGCTAATATAGACTGGATGATTGATAATGAGATGAAATCAATATATATATGTATGTATATATAATATCACTAGTACTGCAGCCGGACAGGTAGATAATATATTTATTAGGTAATGATGACTGATGACGGACCTGCTGGACACTGTCAGCTCAGCAGCACCGCAGACTGCTACAGTAAGCTACTATACTATAGTAGTATGTACAAAGAAGAAAGAAAAAAAAAAAAACCACGGGTAGGTGGTATACAATTATGGATGGACTGCCGAGTGCCGACACAGAGGTAGCTACAGCCGTGGACTAACGTACTGTGTCTGCTGCTAATATAGAGTCTAGACTGGATGATAAATTATTGATAATGAGATGAAATCAATATAATATCACTAGTACTGCAGCCGGACAGGTACTATATATATTTATTATGTAATGACTGATGACGGACCTGCTGGACACTGTCAGGTCAGCACAGCACCGCAGACTGCTACAGTAAGCTACTATAGTAGTATGTATAAAGAGGAATGAAAAAAAAAAAAACCACGGGTAGGTGGTATACAATATTATATATATATATATATATATTATATACAATTATATATATATATATATATTAAACTGGTGGTGATTGATTATTAAACTGGTGGTCACTTCAGGTCACGTTGCAACTTGCAACTAGTACTCCGAGGCCTAAGCAGACAATCACAAAATATATTATTATACTGGTGGTCAGTGTGGTCACAACAATGGCAGTGTGGCACTGACTCTGGCAGCAAAAGTGTGCACTGTACGTTATATGTACTCCTGAGTCCTGCTCTCAGACTCTAACTGCTCCCCACTGTCAGTGTCTCCCCCACAAGTCAGATAATACACTTACACTCACACTATCTAATCTATAAATATCACTTCAGCAAGTAGTATAGTAGTATACAGTATAGTAGTACTACTCCTAATAATGCTCCCCAAAATACTGTGTCTCTCTCTTCTCTAAACGGAGAGGACACCAGCCACGTCCTCTCCCTATGACTCTCAATGCACGTGTGAAAATGGCGGCGACGCGCGGCTCCTTATATAGAATCCGAGTCTCGCGATAGAATCCGAGCCTCGCGAGAATCCGACAGCGTGATGATGACGTTCGGGCGCGCTCGGGTTAGCCGAGCAAGGCGGGAAGATCCGAGCCTGCTCGGACCCGTGTAAAAAAACCTGAAGTTCGGGCGGGTTCGGATTCAGAGGAACCGAACCCGCTCATCTCTAGTTCTAATTGTTGTCAGGGGTTCTGCTGCTGGGGGTCTGACTGTCTGTCGCCTTCCTGCTTCATGCTTAAATAAATTCAAAACGTCCCTCCAAAAATGACCATTGCCTCAGAGGAAGCAGTTATTAAAGATACTAAAGGGATGCTTTAGTATCTTGAATAACTGTCTCCTCTGTGGCAGCGGCCATTTTAAAAGGGACATTTTCAATACAGAGCTGTGGGATGATGGAGGATGATGGCAGAATGGCAGGAACGGTGGTGGGTGGGCGGACGGCGGCATGAGCGACCCGAGCCCTTCCCTCTCTGTCAGAGAGGCTGGGCCCATGACAGCTGTGCCCCCAGTGGTTCCGGTATGAATGGTTGACCATGTTATGGTCGACAGTCATTAGGTTGACCTCTATTGGTTGACATTGGCATGGTCGACATGGACAGATGGTCGACACATGGAAAGGTCGTTATGAGTTTTTTTTACCTTTTTGGTGTTGTTTTCTGCGTAAAGTGACGGGGAACCCCAATTAGTTCACCGCGTTCCCTCACATGGCTCGCTTTGCTCGCCATGCTTAGGGCAAGGTGCCTTGCTCTGCTACCGCTGCGCTCGGCACAGGTTACCATTCCCAATCGTAGTCCACGTGGATCGTAAAATATGGAAAAGTTCCACAAAAGAAAAAAATGCGAAAAACTCATGTCAACCTTTTCATGTGTCGACCATTTTCATGTGTTAACCATTTTCATGTGTCAACCATGTGTCCATGTCGACCAATAGTGGTCGACCTAATGACTGTCAACTATAACATGGTCGACCATCAAAATGGATACCGCCCCCAATACCCCCCTGATGGCGGCCCTGCCCAAAGGGCTTCAATTTTTTCTTCAATACTTTCTTTTAAAGTAGTATTTATGCTTTTTTTTTAAATACATTGCTGCCCCTCCTCCGGTTCTTCCCATTCTGTCCAGTATAGCTATGTCAGCAGTAAAACACTGCTCTTGATTACGAATTACATCGAAATCGAAAAACTCAAATTGAACAAACACAGTAGTTTAGTAAATTAACAAATTTGTTTTAAATGGCCGACGTCACCTGAGATTGATCTCGGCTGAAATCAGCTCAAACACAGATTTTTAGTTAATTTACTTCTGTTTATTTGACTAGTCGTATCCCAAAACAAGGTAAAACATCTTCTTGCTGTCGGATCTCTGATCTCGCTGGTTTTGGATTTATATACCATTTTCCAAATTCATCATCCCTTCGCTGGATCCTGGTTCCCGTGGTGACATGCTGGCTGCTATAATGTATGTCTTTGGGTACCTGCTGCTGGCTGTTGTAATGTATTTATATAGTGACTTTCTGCTGCTATAATGAACATGGTGACATGTTACTGTAGGGCCGTAACTAGGGTGGTGTGCAGTGTTCCACCACACATATATTATATATATATATATATATATATATTGTGGGAGAGAAGATGATACCATGGGCTTTTTAAAGGATCTAACTGTCTCTGCACATGGTATATCTGCCCCTCCTGCAGTGCACATAGGTGGTGATTCCTAGTTGTTCGCTCGTTGCCGATTTTCGCTATACTGCGATTATCCGCTAACTGTGCATGCGAAATGTTCGCAGAGCGCATGCGCTTAGTTATTTTACACAAAAGTTAGGTATTTTACTCACGGCATAACGAAGCTTTTTCATCGCTGTGCTGATCGTAGTGTGATTGACAGGAAGTGGGTGTTTCTGGGCGGAAACTGGCCGTTTTATGGGAGTGTGTGGAAAAATGCAGGCGTTCGAGTTGCAAAACGCAGGAGTGGCTGGAGAAACGGGCGAGTGGTTGGGCAAATGCTGGGTGTGTTTGTGACTTCAAACCAGGAACGAAAAGGACTGAGCTGGTCGCAATGGCTGAGTAAGTCTGGAGCTACTCAGAAACTGCGGGGTAATCGTTACGAGAAAATTAGCGAAGCTTTCGTTAGCAAATCTGCTAAGCTAAGATACACTCCCAGTAGGCGTAGGCTTAGCGTGTGCAATGCTGCTAAAAGCAGCTAACGAGCGAACAACTCGGAATCACCCCCATGGTTTTGCCAAACTGCTAACAAATTTGCTGCTGTGATCATCTCTGAATCAGGACCATTTTCTATATTGGCAAACATATTAGTACAAACTTCTTCATAGTAGAAGTACAAATAATAGAACAATATATATTTTTTATACTACTTTTTTTGTGTGCAAATCACAGGTCACACTGCAGGGTATTGCAGCATTTATATGAAAGCGAACAAACACAGTTGGGTACAGCACACACAACAATTTGTGCACAAAAAATATTGTTTTAACTTTTTTTACTTTTAAAACTCTTTTTGCAAATGACACTACTTATATTTGGAGTGAATGTACACTGCACAGCAGCAGCCACTGATTGAAGTGGATGGACAGTGGACACAGCAACAACATAGCAGCAGCCATTGACTGGAGTGGATGGACATTGGACACAGCACAATGGAGACAGCACAGCCCACCAACCACTGACTGGTATGGACGGGCCATAGATACTGCACAATGGAGACAGCACAGCCCAGCAGCCATTGACTGGAGTCGATGGACAGTGGACATGGCACAACACAGCAGTAGCCACTGACTGGAGTTAAAGGACACAGTACAGTGAATTCTGCATAGCAGAGAGCACAGCAGCATGTACAGTGAGAAATGGCGCCGAGTCACTGCCACAGGGTCTTATAGTGAAAACCAGTGAAAATCCAAAGCCAGGATGATGAAGTTTTGTCTCGTTTTGAAATCTGAGCAAGTTGGGAAAACCTGTCACGCCACCCGGATTCACTCAGATCAAGGAGGTTCAGGTGGGCTCAGATCTCTGATTGTAGCAGTTTTAGCAGTTTAAAAAAAAAATACATATTCAAAACCAAAACTAATGGTTTTGAAAACCAAAACTAATGCAGGTGGTGTGCATGTGGTGTAGCACACACCTGTACTGTACTGTATATAAAACTAGCTATTTATACACTATACCCAGTGGTGGTGATATAGCACTGACTGAGTCTCACCATGTAATGCAGTCCTTCTCATAGGAGATGCTCAGGGGCACCTCCTCTGTAATGGAGGACAGAGGTGAGAACATGTGTTTAGAAACCATGTCAGTGCCTCCTGAGTTATTTAGCTCACCGCACATCCCTGATGCATGCACAGTAGCAGGGACTGGCTGGCAACTCTCAGCCTGGGGGGCAGCCTCACGCAAATGGCCCAGCTTTTCACAGGAAATGCAATGCAAAAATGGCCCTTAAACACTTAAATTGCACTGGCCCGGTGGGCAGATGGCACCCTGCCCCCTGCCCAGTCAGCCCCTGCACAGTAGCACACTTCAGTTAGGGTCAGAGTTGTGTCTGTGATGCACCCTCCATCTTCAGGATATGGAGTACTGGAGGGACCTGGTTATTGTGGACAAATGGGGAGACAGCACAGAGCACACTCCCCTCTCAACAAGCATTTGATACTATTGGAAGCAATTAATATTTTGGGATAGGGTTATTTTAAACAAGGATGTATAAAAAAAAATACTAAAGCGGACAGGTGGAGAATTTACCCAAAGTAACCCATCGGCTTCTAGCTATCATTTTATAGAATGTACTTGATAAATGATACTGTAGCTAAGATCTGACAGGTTGCTATGGGCAACTTCTTCACTGTATACATTTCCCCCTTAGTATGTTTCTTTGTCTTTGCAAGTTACTTATTGGTTAAAAGCATAACACATTTCCTATTAATGCTGGAAAATCTTCTATCTTCTATCTAGGTGATGGAGTTCATGGCCCTATTCCTTACTTTGTATATTGGCCCTCATTCCGAGTTGTTCGCTCGCTAGCTGCTTTTAGCAGCATTGCAAACGCTAGACCGCCACCCTCTGGGAGTGTATCTTAGCTTAGCAGAATAGCGAATGAAAGGTTAGCAGAACTGCTACTAAATAATTCCCTGCAGTTTCTGAGTAGCTCCAGACCTACTCCTAGACTGCGATCACCTCAGTCTGTTCAGTTCCTGGTTTGACGTCACAAACACGCCCTGTGTTTGGCCAGCCACTCCCCCGTATCTCCAGCCACTCCTGCATTTTTACCTGGCATGCCTGCATTTTTTTAGCACACTCCCTGAAAAGGGCCAGTTTCCGCCCAGAAACACCCACGTCCTGTCAATCATACTATGATCACTAGAGCGACAAAAAAACGTTGCTCGAGCTTGTGTACATCTACAAAGTTTTGCGTGAAAGTACTTAGCGCATGCGTGCTGCGTACCATGTGCATGCGCATTTTTGCAGTTTTTTCTCTTGATCGCTGCACTGCAAAAATCGGCAGCGAGCGAACAAATCGGAATGACCACCATTGCCTTACCAAAAATGTTGGTCATACAAATCAGTGCTGAACCTGCACATGTTTGTGCTCCCATTGCAGGCATGCAGCTCCCCTCTGTCTACCCAGAATGTTATGATTTGGCAAATTTTTAGTCCAAACTATTCCTATAATAATCTGAAAATTAAATTAATCACTTGCATATGCAGTATTATTGGAATATTGGAAATTGGTGCATGCAGCCTTTGTGAACTCTAATTATTATAGTGCTATTCATATTATGTACACTTGGGAGGCGATTCAATTGTTTTGGGTGTCCATAGCTCCTATCTAAAGTAACAGGAACTATTCAATTATTTCTTGGACTCTAAATGCATCCCGTGCTAAGTATTGGGTGTGTGACGGGTAAGGGGCACCTGGCACTCACACCCAGCCGCAAAGCCCTTCTCTACATGGCTTTCTGCTCACACCTCAGGACGGTGCAAACAGAAATCCAAATCCAAAACAAATTAATAGCTCCTATTCATTTTAGATGGAAGCTACTGTAGAAACGCCGAAAACAGTTGAATCACCTCCCTTACTGAATGGATGCTAGACTTTCAATATTGAATTATAGTATTATGGCTGTATGTTTGTGACAAAGGCAAAGCAACATTTGTCCATTGTGTCTTGATTCTGTTTCCTAGTACTCCTATATTAAGGCACTAAATTGATAAACAAACAATAGTTTAAAATGTACAGTACATCTGAGACTTTTATTTCACATACACAATGTATGAAAGCTATGAAATAAAAATTATAAGCGGCTTTGCCTCAATATACCTTTAAAAAAAATGTGTTTGTATAGATTTTTTTTTGTATTGTTTTTATGACACCAATTTCTATTGATGTTTGGTTGTCATGTCTCTAAACTTGATTTTATTCACATTGTATAAATTCAAGGGCATAACCCTTACAGAAATCCAGATCTCTATCTTTAAGCCCTATTTCTTAGTTATACTGTCAAAGACACTGCAAAAGTGTTATTTTGCAGAGTCTTTGACAGTAAGAGGGTGATTCAATTGTTCTGGGTGGCCATAGCTCCTAACTAAAGTAGAGATGAGCGGTTTCGATTTTAAGAAATCCGAACCACTACAAACTTCCGAGATCCGAGGCAGTCAAGCTGGGGCTTGAAGCCATGAGATCCCACTGTCGGATTTTGTGGTCTTGGCTCGGGCACCAGTTTCAAAAGCCCCAATGAAGTCAATGGGCTGAACGCTGACTGGCTGAGAGCTGTCTGTCACGGCTCTCAGCCAATCAGCGTGTTCCGTAGACTTTAATGGAGCAAGATGTGGATGGGATCGCTGCAGTGAGGGGCTTACTCCTGCAACATAATGTGTACCCTGAGATTCATGTAGATTGTTTGTTGCAAATGCTGGAATTAGTGTTAAAGCGCAATTTCTTTATGTTTGACAATAAGTTTTTCCTTCAAATAACTGGGTGTGCCATGGGATCTTCCGTGGCCCCCAGTTATGCTAACACATACATGTTTGATGTAGAAAAATCATTATTCTTTGATAACCCGGCTGTGGCTGCTAAAATCTTGTTGTATACCAGATTTATTGATGATTTGCTATTTATCTGGGTAGGTTCAGACACTGAGTTGAAATCATTACTGGAGGCTCATAATGCCTCTACCTCACCGGTTAAATTAACTTTTGAGATGAGCCAATCTAACATCAAATTTCTGGATGTAAAAATTATTTTACAAGGGGGTAACATCGTTACCACACTATTTTCTAAAGAGACAGATAGGAACTCACTCCTTCATTTTCAGAGTTGCCATCCACTGAATTTAAAAATGGGGCTCCCCTTCTCTCAAATGGTACGCATCATTAGAATTAATAGTGATATATCCCAAGCATCTGACCAGATTGATTGGCTTATTGGTAAATTTCTCCATCGGGGATATCATCTAAAATCTTTATTGCAAGCTAAAAATAAAGCAATGTCTCTGGATAGACAAACATTACTACTTAAACAGATACCTAAACAAAATTCCAATAGATTGCACTGGGTTAATAAATTTCATACCCAATCATCTAAGATTACTCATGCATCTAAAAAATTGTGGCCAATTATAACATCAGACCCAGATATAGGACTGGCCAATACTTCATTAATGACGTGTTATTCACGACCAAAAAATTTGAGAGATCTATTGGTCAGAACAGATATATCAATGCATAGAAGTAATGACAATAGAAATTTTTTGGCTAAAAAACAGAATGGTTGCTTTAAGTGTCCTTGCACTACCTGTAGCTTTCTTATTGTAGGTGACACTTTTTGTCACCCTCATTTGGGTACAAAACACAAGATCCGTTTTCACTTGACTTGTGAAAGTTCTTATGTTGTCTACCAACTACTGTGTCCCTGTGGTCTTTCCTATATTGGGAAAACCCAGAGAAAATTTAAAGAAAGGATGGGGGCACATCGCTCTGCCATCCGTTTAGCCATTAATAATGGCTCAAGTGAGCAACCAGTGGCACGACACTTTCTGTTAGCTAAGCACCCCTTAAATAGCCTCAGATATAGAATGATCGATCATATCCCCCCGCTACGTAGGGGGGGCGATCGCAATGCAATGTTACTCAAACGGGAGGCTGAATGGATCTTTCGCCTAGATGTGATCAGTCCTAAGGGTTTGAATGATGCCATTACTTTCTCTACGTTTATTTGAATCTGTATATCTGTCTATGTGTTAGGCTGAAGTATATGACACCATTATATTAACCTGTTGGTTGTGGAGCTAGTGTTGCCTTACACTGATCATGTATTTGCTCTCTTTTTACTATTGAATGTATCATTATCATTTCTTTCATGTTTTTTCTTGATACAACTGAGTTGTGTTGTGTTACCATGGTAACTATCGACCTGCATGGTAACTACGTATCTATGGTGTTGAATCCAGCATTGTTATGCATGACCAGGACTTTGATTTAATGATTACTTTGTGTTGTAGTGGGATGCACTATTTGTTCAGTTTCAAAATTGTTCAATGCATATGGTGTATTTACATATGCTGTCATGGCAACATTGATCTTTTTAGCAGTTTGTTGACAGATTATAGTGGGGCAGCGGTTATTATCGGTCCTCTTTTGTTTATAGCCGCCAAGTTGCCATGGCAGCATTGGACGTGCGTCGCGCGGATACGCGATGACGTCACCACTCGGCGACAGTGTTTGCGGACTCCTGCGCTGGAGCGAGCAGCCGTCCACCTGGGGGTCATTGGTGAATGGGGATATAAGGTGAGTTTTTGTTGTACATGTTTTATGCTTGTTCCTGACGAAAATCCATAAAGAGGATTGAAACGTTGATCATACCTGAACCGGGTCTGTGACTTATTTTCAAAAGTGTTCGTGAGTGCCGCATCTTTGCCTGTTTATATATATATATATATATATATATGTTTAAAAGTGGTTGTGGAGAGGTAGTGGAACTCATTTCCTAAGACAACCCCCCACCCCCACCACCACCACCACCATTAGGTGGAGCCATGGCCAGTGCTAGGGTTTTTGTCCCCCTTGCAAACTATAAATTTGCTCCCTACCTCCCATACTTTGTAATGGGACAGTGGTCTCACAAGGAAGGGCCGTGGTCACACAATTGTACCCCCAATTTAAATTATGCCACACAGTATCACTATCTTATTCACATTACACCACACACAGTGCCCCTAAATCATTTTACCCCACATAGTAGTGCCCCTTATTCAAATTACAACACAAAGTAGTGCCCCTTATACATGTTATTCCACACAGTAGTGCCACTAATACACAATGCCCACAGTAGTAGTGCCCCTCACACATAATGCCCACAGTAGTCCCCCTTATACACATAATGCCCACAGTAGTAGTGCCCCTTATACACATAATGCATACAGTAGTGCTCATTATACATATCTCTACCTCTGTCACTCCAGCAGCTCACTGCCCTTGTCTCTCTAGCAACTCCATGCCCTGTATCCCTCAATCAGCTTCCCCTGCTCTGCATCCCTCCAGCCCCCTCTCACCTTGTCTACAGCATGCACAGAGCATACTCCTCTTCGTGGCTCTTCACTTCAGTGGCAGTGACAACATGACATCACATACGCAGTGCCAGGAACCAAAGTGGGGATGAACGCCGTCAAACAGACACAACATGTATAAATACCAGGAGGTTGGGCAGCATGTGGAGAAGGACCATTTAGCCCCCAGGATCTGAGGAAGGGGGAGGTGGCTGTAGCTCATCAGGGACACTAGCACTGCCTGCATCATCTATTGACATGAGTGGTGGGGCAGACTTCTGTTGGAATTAATGTGCAGGGCCATGGAGGAGGTGTAACTCAGTTCCCCCCCCATTCCCCCCACTTTAACCTCTGTGTGTGTATATATATATATATATATTTAACTTCTGTACTAACCAGTTCTTGGACTCACTGGGAGAGCTGAACTTTTGTCTGCAGCAACATTAAAGCAGTTCACTTAACTCATATAACAGTGAAATTGTACTGTATCTGAATTGTGCTTATTATGTTACAAACACATGGACACAGTGTATCATTTTTAAAGGCAGTTTGAGAAGGAACCTAAGCTGAAATTACAGAAACACGTTGCGTCTTAAATAAAGAACCTTGTGTAATAAATTACATGATGATACAGGATTTTAGATTACTGAAAAAGGAATCTTCTAATAAGGACTAAATTATTGTGTGTTAGTTATACTCAAAACAAAGGGGTAGACATTTTAAACTTTAAATTGTGTTTAACTGTGTATAAGTTTGCATATTCAAAATAATTTACTGATAATGCAGAAGAGTCGTTAGTTCTATCTGTTCTAAATAGCGCTGTAGGTAAAACCTCTTTTGTATGCCTGCAATACCTTTGAGGGATCACACGTATAAGGATCCTATCCAGCAGCCATTTAGCTGGTTTTCTAGATCTTTATTATACAAAAATCCCAAGTTAATGTGCGTTCATGTGCAAAAACCCGGGATTTTCAAGTATGTCAGAAAGAGGTATAAGTCTATTGTTTCCTCTGGAGACCTCCAAACCGGGTATTAATAACCTTTCCTCTTATCATCAAGGTACAGCAAAGGACCCAAAGAAGCCGCAGGCAGCCACCAATAAGCAACAGAAGTAAAGCTGGGTACACACTGGGCGATGATGAAATGCCGGCGATGAATGACTATATCGTTGAACGATATGGCATTCAACGATATAGCGCGTACGCACTGAGCATTATTGTTCAATGATAATTATCAGTGATGTCACCGCCAGCATTCCAGGACATGCAGTTCAGCACGACATTAAAAGGGTGAGCTGCATGTCAGCTCAATATTGGTGATTGCTGAATGAGGTGCGGGAGCGTGCATCGTTCATTGCTTACCAATTTTACACCCATACACACTGGACGATCGAAGACATTTTTTTAGGCTGAAACCGCCCAGTGTGTACCCGGCTTAAGTTACGTCCAAGCACTAAAATCCCTGCCTAAAATTCAGAGACAAAGTTGTCTTTCCAGTTCTTGTCTCTGCTAGTCCTGACCTAATGTAAACATATGAAATACAGTATTTTCTTTCTCCTTCCTGAAAGTTGTCTGTTACAGTTCAATACATTTTTTGGGGTTGAAAAGCATTTACCGTTTACTCCTCATTTACAATTTAAAGGTGCTAGACTCATCAGGTGTAAAGGTTACCTTGCCTTCCACTATTCCTTTCTGGGATAGGCTTGCCACCAGTGAACTTCTGAAAAATCTAAATCAGTGGCTTAGGCACACTAAAAAGTGACTGCGTCCTATTAGCATCATTTCATTTTTAGACGTAAAACAATCTGAATAGGACGCACAAGCAGCTTCTGTTGTTTAAAATGATATGCAGTATGCCTATGTTCTGTGTGTAATAGTGGCTGTATCTGCATACAGAATGTTATGCTACAGTGTATTCCAGCCAAACACTGTAACATAATTAGATATGCTGATACAGTTGTAATTACACACTGAATATAGCCATTCTGTATATTATTTAAATCAGCATAAGCTGCTTGTGCATCCAAAATACATCCCTTTGTGTATCAGATGCATTTTCTTGTGCCATATGTGCAAAAATTACATGTACTGTACAGTATATTACACTGACTATTTTTAGAGACAGTTTTCTGTTTTGTTTTTTATAATTTAATTTCAAACATTTTCATAACCAACTCGCTCAAAAACAAAAAAAACAAAACACCTCTAAGCATTACAGCTGTTTTGTGTCCGACTTGCAATATTGGACTCCATTACATTGGCTGAGTTGTATACTTAACATGGACAAAACATCTGGATCTGCCTTTTTTATCAGGCACTCTACTTTAAAGCCGAAAGTGTATGAAGAATCTGGTTTGTGGCTGCTAATACATTAGCCGACTTTGCAAATGACCGATGTTTGTTGCTATCACCCATTAACAGTTAATTTACTAGGTGAGAAAAAGGGCCTCTAATTGAAAAGCCCTGGGTGTTAAAGCTTGAGGCTAGAGCAGTGGTTTCCAAACTTTTTTGAATCAAGGCGCCCTAGAATATCAGAATTTTTTTCACGGCACCCCTAGGCCAAAATTTCTAATTAAGAAATTTGGAAAGAAATATTACATTAAGTAGATCGCGTTTATATGTCATCTTTAGGGTCAGTTGTGTAGTGAGGGACAATATTTGCTTCTGTTTGACCACATATTTTATGACTGGCAGCCACCAGCACTGGTTTTGCCTATTATATTGACCATGAATAATTTGAATTGGTCCTGGACCACCAACTCAGGGCACCCCTGCAAGTGTCCCGAGGCACCCCAGGAAGCCAAGGCACACAGTTTGGGAACCTCTGGGCTAGAGTAATAGGGCTAATTGAATTTCCCCATAAAGATGTTTCTTGTTTCTAAACGTGTTCCGTGATTTGCTGCATCCTTCATTTGTGAATGTATACCTACATCAATGACATACAGATGCAGCAATTCAATTCTACATAGCCCTAGAAATATTACTGGGATATTGTTGGTTATAAAGGGCTCCCATAGTTTGCAATGAAAACCTAGAATACCTATGTCACCTCAGTTTTGTTCTGTCATATAATCCAGTTGTCTTAAAATCTTCCTGTGTTTCTCAGAGTTTAAAATGGGGATGGATGTGGACTGGGGATACCAGGACACATATGAGACATACAATTATTGTAAAATGTATACTGTATATTTCTATAATCCCTATAATGAAGTAAATATATAGATAAGATTTGTAAATACAGTACATGACAGTAGACAGACTGTGTTTTTCTTGTAAACTCAAACAACGCTTTGTGATAACTGTTACATTCTCTCTCTGGAGAAAATAATTAGACAGGATTTTTTTCTTGCAACTTCAATGTAAATTGCTCTTTATTTTCATAGGTTTCAAACAGTCACATCTTTGCCTTCTGTACATAAAAGGTTTAGTTAGTCGTGAAAAAAAAGGTTTAATGCAATCTTTGGGGGTTAATCATGCATAAAGAACAGATTTAACTGCACTTATCTCACTTAGATCATTAAGGTTTTCAATCAGTAGAACATGTTTCTCCAAACCGGAGGGCGGCTGCTGAAGGTCAAGTTAGTATAATGTCTCTTTATTGAATGAGCCATAGGAGATAAATAGATTGAATGCTTTCTGTGGTTTAAATGTCCTAATGTGGAGGTGGCAGACAAATAGAGTAGCAGCGATGTACAATTCATTTGTTCCTTCACGTGTTTAATTTGTCTTTGGGGGCACAACACATACACTTAATGCAAATAACATGCTTGATTAGGATGCAGATCTTAGTAGAATCATTAGTAAAGAAGATCTATAACTTAGAAATACTAAAATAGGAAATATGCTATTTACTGGAATCTAAAAAAATAGAAACTGAATATAGGCTTTCCCAGAAAGTGGATGATTAAACAAAAGGAAAAGGAAAGTTTAATAACTCCCAAAAGTGCTGTCAAACCTATTTAGCTTTAGCTGTTTTTCCATTTGTTTTAAAAGCAGGAGATAGTAATTGCTATTGTTTATCTTCATAACAGCAAATAAATAGCATGTCTGCTGTAATGTTATACAGTACTAATATCTACATAAAATGCATAAACAACACACTTATTGACAATTTACAGTATGTGTTGTTGTGGGAAGTTTGCATATCCCCATAGTCATAGCACTGGTGCCCTGGGTCCTAATACCCGGTCTACACCATTAGTTTACTATGTATTGATATTTTAAGCTGGGTGGCTTTATCTCTATTAATGTATATATCACACAATAGGATGACCTAGTCTGCTAAAAAGCTGTAAATATTTGTGTTTTAATTTCAACATTTTTAGTATTGTTTTATTTGTTATTGCTTTGTTTATTTTTTATTTTTATTTTTTCATAATTGCTTTATATCATCCTTGTAGTGTATGTACTTGTTTTTTTTACATATTTGTAATAATAAGCAGTTGATTGCAAGTGTTGTATGCCTCTATTGCCTATGTTAAAGGAACAGTCACTAAAGAGTATAAGTTCAAGCTAGATCTTACTTTGGTTTAAATGAAAATGTTTTTTAGAAGCAATAGTAGTTATCCTTACTCACATTTTTTTTAGGTTTAGTAATATTTTTTATCTATATAAAATAGGCATGGCTATGGGCACAAAGTTTGTCGCCAGCTAAACCAACTTTTTTATTGGAGGGCTAGGATTCCCAACACATTAATAACAATCCTGTTTTTAGTAGTAAAACTATATCTAATAGATCTTATTTGTATAGGCTGATACTGAAAATAAAAAAATAAAAAGATTCCTCAAGGTTATCATTCATATGTATAAATGATTATTGAAAAAATAGATAACAGTAAAAATAAAATCATATTTCACTATTGTATTATCAAAGAAGAAAATTCAAAGGAAATGAAGAATAGAAGGAAGAATACAATCATTAGATATACTGTATAATAAATAAAAACTTGTGTTAACTTATTTTTTTTATTGCAATAAATAAATTTCAATATGACATGAGCAACTTTACTATGTAGCACTACATATCAGTAGGCATGTAGGCATTGGTAAGGGAGCACACTTACAAAGACTCAATATTATATTTAATACTCACAAATGGTGATAGGATAGCAGACATATATGTGGGTGAGAGCCTAGGATCTAGTGATCATCAAGCAGTATGGTTTAGTATAAAGACAGGGCCTAACAAAGACAAATGTCTTGGATTTTAGGGAGGCTGACTGTGCAAAAATGGGGAGATGTTAAGCAATTCATTGGTGGATTGGAGGAACTTAAAATGTGTGCAGGAGAGGTGGGAAAAACGAAAAAGTGCAATATTAAAGGCAACAGACCTTTGTATCAAAAGGGTTAGGAAAAGCTCCAGGAAAAGGAAGCCAGCGTGGTTCACAAAAGAGGTATCAACTAGTGTGAAAGTAAAAATAGTGGCATTTAGGAAATACAAACAGACTCAATATAATAACGACAAAGAGGTGTATCTTGCCAGATGGAAGGATGCTAAGAAAGTGATCAGGTGTGCAAAGGCAGAAGCTGAAGAAGGAGGAAATCAAATGGAGGAACAATAAGACTCAAGACAGAGAGTGCAAATTTGGTGGAGGGAAACAAGGCAATAGCAGATCATCTAAATAATTATTTTTGCTCAGTATTCACTACAGAAGGAGAAGGAAAGGTGACACAGTTAAGTTGCAAGGACATTCATAAAAATACGGGGAAGGGAAGGGTCAAACAAATCTTATTGAATTTTTGACTCTGTGACTAAAATAATAGATCATGGGGGAGTTGTAGATGTAGCATATCTAAATGTTACTAAGGTATTTGACAATGTCCCACATCGCAGACTGTTGAATAAACTTGAAAGCATGGGATTGGATTATTGTCACGATCCGGGTGACTGGTCGCCATTTTCTACCAGTTAGGTGTCTCCTGAGATTGGCTCAGCGTGCCAGGCCCGGTCATAACTATGTTGTGTTTTACATTTCATTTTTGTGTTACCCGCAGCGCCGGCTCAGCGGCCTTCTTAGTGATTTCACTTAGTTTAGTATAGCGCTCCTAGCCCCGTCGCGGCCGTCACCGCCGCACCCGCGATCCTGCCGCATGGAGACTGAGTGTGGTGTCCTCTGTGAACCGCGGCCGCTGCTGTCATCCCTGTGGCCACTGTGCGTGTGGCGTGGAGTCTTCTGCTGCCGCGGCCTCCGCCGACATTGTTGTTTGACACATGGTTCTTTCCCCTTCAAACACTGTCATGGGCGCAGCCATGTTGGATAAAGTCACATGTTATTCCTTCTACCAATCTGCAGCGCTGCTGGTGCCTGTGTCAAGTTGTCAGCCAATGCCTGTTCACCAGCGGGTATAAATATCTTGTCCCAGCGCCCAGGAAGTTGTCAGTGCTTCAATTGTCTGTTCAGTGATTCCAGTCTACAGCCTGACTCCCCTGTGTCTATACTCTACGGTGCAGCCTGCTTCTCCTGTGTTAACTCTCTGTGGTGCAGTCTGCTACTCCTGTGATACCTCTCTGTGGTGCAGTCTGCTTTTCCTGTGATACCTCTCTGCAGTGCAGTCTGCTTCTCCTGTCATAACTCTCTGTGGTGCAGTCTGCTTCTCCTGTGATAACTCTCTGTGGTGCAGTCTGCTTCTCCTGTGATAACCCTCGGTGGTGCAGCCTGACTTTCCTGCTACTGCACCCTGTGTTGGCAGAGTATATACTTTGGCTACTAGTAGCTTCTCCACCAGAACTCTGTTCATTGTTCTCAGTATTCAACATTACAGCTAAGTGCTATTCCTGCGATCTCTAGCATCATTCTATATTCCTTCAACGTTCTCAAGCATCAATAAATACCTTCAACTACTTTCCAAGTTACTGGTCTCAAACCAGTTGGAATTCAGAGACTCTCTTCATGGTTATATAGTTTTGTTATACTTTTCATGACTTTTATTATTTAATAAAACCCTTAAAGTTAACTTCAGTTGTCATGGTCACGCCTTCGGGCATTGGTGCTGCAGCCTCTGTGCATGTCTAGGAGTCCCATCTCACCTCCTAAGTTTAAGTACCCATCAGCCCCTACAACTGAGGCTTCCCGCTACCAACACCAGCCCTCAGTTGTGACAATTATAAAACAATTAAATGGATAAGAACCTGGTTGCAGACTAGGAAACAGACAGTTGTAGTAAATGGAGTGCATTCTATGGGGGGAAATGTTACCAGTGAAGTACCCCAGGGATCTGTACGTGGACCAGTGCTTTTTAATATCTTTGTTTGTAACATTGCAAATGATATGCAACAAGGTAGACACACTGGGAGGGGTAAAACAAATGATTGAAGACCTAGGTAGACTTGAGAAATGGTCAAGAATGTGGCAACTACAATGCTAAAAAAATGCAAAATCATGCTCTTGTGTCTCAAATACCCAAAATCTAAATATAGTATCAAGGGTACTTACTGACGTATCTACAACGGGTGCAGTGTGTGTGGTGCACATGGGCCTCAGAGTCCTGGGGAGGGCCCACTCTGCACCCATTTTTTTGGATAATGACCCCTCCGGCATCCCACACCAATATCTGCAATGCTGTTAAACCACTGTGACAATG